>NC_045800.1:54677151-56125901 GCF_009873245.2 Balaenoptera musculus
GTTTCAATATCAAGTACTTTTCCTTGGCAAACTATTGATAGCTTGGACATGTTTTCCAGATTTTAGGCATACTTTGTGTCCAAAAACCTTGCGTCTTCTCACACAATGGACATGCCAGCCTCAGGAAACAGTTTGGTGACCATTTTCTTTAAGGCCCAGAACTAAACTAATCCTGAATCAACTTAATTCTGTTATTTCACTGTGTATCGTATCTTTTTTATTCTGCAATCAGAAGCCATCAAAAAATGAGAATATTTTTATAGTAGCATGAACTTAATAGGCTGGGAGAAAGCCCTGGGGGTTCTTTCTGTTTGGCTGAGAGCTTTCTTGTCTGTTAATTTTTTTTTTAAAATTTATTTCAGGGCTTCCCTGGTGGCGCAGTGGTTGAGAGTCTGCCTGCTGATGCAGGGGACGCGGGTTCGAGCCCTGGTCTGGGAGGATCCCACATGCCGCGGAGCAGCTGGGCCCGTGAGCCACAACTGCTGAGCCTGCGCGTCTGGAGCCTGTGCCCCGCAACGGGAGGGGCCACGATGGTGAAAGGCCCGCGCACTGCGATGAAGAGCGGTCCCCGCACCGCGATGAAGAGTGGCCCCCGCTTGCCGTAACTGGAGAAAGCCCTCGCACGAACCGAAGACCCAACACAGCCAAAAATAAAAATAAAATTAATAAATAAAGTAGCTATAAAATTAAAAAAAAAAAAAATTTATTTCATTTATTTTAAAAATTTTTGGCTGTGGTGGGTCTTCGTTGCTGCACACGGGCTTTTCTCTAGTTGCGGAGAGCGGGGTCTACTCTTCATTGCGGTGCATGGGCTTCTAATTGCAGTGGCTTCTCTTGTTGTGGAGCATGGGCTCTAGGCACATGGGCTTCACTAGTTGTGGCACGTGGGCTCAGTAGTTGTGGCTTGCGGGCTGTAGAGTGCAGGCTCAGTAGTTGCAGCGCACGGGCTTAGTTGCTCCGTGGCATGTGGGATCTTCCCGGACCAGGGCTCGAACCCTTCTCCCCTGCATTGGCAGGTGTATTCTTAACCACTGTGCCACCAGCGAAGCCCTTCTTGTCCATTTATTAACATCAAGTTTGAGGAATTTTCCTTTCACTTTGAACAATTTGGCTTTCTTGGGAGGGACTTGTGTAGTCTCTACCCTTCTAAGTTCTTGGCTGAGATCCCTCTTAATAAAAAGACAGATTAAGAGGAGAAAAACAAATTTAATTATGTACATATGGGAACCCCACAAAGATATGCGACTCCAAGGCAGCCAGGCAAGTGAGGCTATATGCTATCCTGAGCTAAGGGAAGGGGAAGAGAAGCTTCAAAGGGGGAGGAAGGCAATTCACATGAAGGTGAGAAGAGCAAATATTTGGTAAATAAATGTTTGTCCTGCCATACAGATAAGTCTTTCAGATGAAAGAGTTATCTCTGGTAATAGCTGTCTTCCTGATATAAACCCCCTTTCTAATTTCTTTTAGGCAGTTAAGGGGGAGATAAAAAGTTTTTCCTGAGTTGTCTGAGTCTTGATTGCCTTCAGCTCAAAATAATCCACATGGCAAATTGGCATATTTTGTGGTGGCACATTGTGCTACCCTTCACTTGTAGGCATTTCCAAATACCTATCTCTTTAACCTCATTCCCTTCTAAACAAGATAGATAGGAAGAATAAAAGATCCTAAAAGATTCTAAAATATTTAGAGTATTTCAAGAAAGAAAAAGGAAGAAGATAAATAAAAGAGAAAGACAGATGCCATGTTAACTAGAAGTAAAGCGTTTTAATCTCAGACACATAACAGAACTCTTTTCAGGCTTATAAGTAGTTAGAGAAGGTGAAGACAACATCCATTAAACCACTCTTTTGGCCTCAGCAATTGACATTCTGACTACCATTTGAAGATGGTTAAGGCAGAGACAGAGATATTGACTCATTAGTACTAATGTAGAATGTTTTTATAAAGCTCATCTAACAATGATAGCAATCCTGTGAAGTAGGTCATCTTATTTTTATGCAGTATTTAAAAGATATTAAAACTAAATGTCAGAAATGTGAGGGATATTCAAGACTGTGCAATTAGGAAGGTCTCGAACCAATATTATTTCTGACAGTTGTTCTTGTGGTCATTGCAAGCTATTGCATTGCCAACACATTTGACAAGAGAATACAGAATTTTAAAGAACCAATTTAATTTAGGAATATCAAGACCATAAGAAGGGTGTAGCAATACTGAGCCAGAAATGTAGGAGAGTAGAATTTCTACTCCATAAAAAACATACTAGTAGAGATGGCAATGTTTTAGGTCTCTGTAAGTCTGGAGTGTAGTCAGGGAGGATCTGGGAACCTAGAAAATAGAAAGTATCAATCAGTACCATGTTTGTGTATATAACATTTCCCCTAATTTATTTAATTAATTAATTAATTTATATTGAAGTATAGTTGATTTAAAATGTTGTGTTAGTTTCAGGTGTACAGCAAAGTGATTCAGTTATACGTATATATATCTATTCTTTTTCAGATTCTTTTCCCTTATAGGTTATTACAAAATACTGAGTAGAGTTCCCTGTGCTATACAGTAGGTCCTTGTTGGTTATCTATTTTATATATAGTAGTATTTATATGTTAATCCTAAACTTCTAATTTAACATTTCCCCTAGTTTAAAAGAGCATGTGCTTTGGGATCGAAAAGACACTTTTGAGTCTTAGTACTATTATAAATTTGGTATGTATTCATGGAGAGTATATGTAAACATTTTGAGCCTAAGTTTCTTCCTTTGTTTAGTAGTGATGGTAATACTTAACTGCTAGTATTACTGTGAATAATCATATAGTGAGTTCTACATAACTTTAGATACTGTAAATTGCTGTCAATTACTGTTGATTTTATCAACAGCTCTAACAGTCTAGAATCCTACAGTTTTTATAATAATTCCTATTTCAGTATTTCCACAGATATTTTCTACTATGATGAACTTTGGAAACTTATCTGCTCAAGGTTCTACTACCTTCCAACTGTGATACCTTAATCAAACCACTCTGATTCTTTTTTTTTTCAAACCACTCTGATTCTTTTTTTTTTAAATTGAAATATAGTTAATTTACAATGTTGTGCCAGTCTCTGCTGTACAGCAGAGTAACTCAGTTGTATATATATATATATATATATACACACATATATGTATTCTTTTTTTCCATTATGGTGTATCCCAGGAGATTGGATATAGTTCCCTGTGCTATACAGTAGGACCTTATTCCTCACCTGCAATGAGGAAATATTTGTGTTGGTTTCTGTGCATTAGATAAAATAGCCGCTTCTCCCAGTCTTGGAGTGGTCTCATGTAAGATATGAATTCTGTTGTTTAGACTGACCTGGGCTCTTGCTTGTCTCTTACACCTTTGTGATTCTCAAGCCACATTCTTTGCTCTTTGTGGCTCCCAGTATTTGAGAGTTTGCCAACATCTCTCAGTGTCCCAAAGGGGAGGATCTCAGTTAGCACCTAAATGTAAACTGATTGGAAGGTAGACCCACAGGCAGCAACTTTTAAATTATGCAAATAGACCTCTTTCAAGGAAAGACTCTGAGATAGGCTACTTCCTCTGTACTGTGCCTGGAGGGATAGCCAGTTAACTGTTTCTTTGTTTGCTGTACACCTTGGGACCTGTTTGACCAATGCAAGCCCCACTGGCCAAAGAGCCAGTTGTTCAAGGGGTGTGTCCCTGGTGCAGCAGCCACTAAAGATTGTGACCCAGGCACAAGCGCAAGCTTCTTCCAGGGAGATACAGGCAACTGGAATGGGCCAGAGAGAGAATGCAAAGACAGCGCCCGCTGGGCTCCTCCGTCTCCAAGGAGGATAACAGTCCCTAAAAGTGTGCTAACTTAGAAGCCTGACCTTTTAGGCAGCAGCTCTTAAGGTATGAAAGTAGACTTTTTCAGGGAAAGACTGGGAAATGGCTGTTTTATTGCTTGCTCTCTACCCGCTGAGCCCTGGGGGATAAACACAGAGTCATCGTGAGCCATTAGGAACTGTTTCTTTGTTTCTGTAGACTCATGGGTCTTGTGGATGCAAACCCCATTGGCTTTCAAAGCTAGGTGGTTTGGGGGCCTGTCCCTCAAGTGGAAGTCTTAAAAGTTGGGGTGCTGGATGTTGGGTCCAAACTCTTCACACCTCAGGGAAAAGCTGGGGGTTGTAAGTTTCTTTCTAAACTGTATGTCACTGTGCCAGGGTGGGGTTTTATGGCAAGAGTGTGTCTCAGCCTTTTCTACCCATTTCTATGTGTGTACTTTCTCATTCACCTGATGTGAAGAACTTTCTCAGCTAGTTTTGGGTTTCTTCCAGAGAAATTGCTCTGTATGTAGCTCTGTATTTGGTGTGTCTGTGGGAAGGGGTGATTTCAGGATCATCCCATGTCACCATCTTGGACTGGAACCTATGTGCATGTTTTTATGAATCCATTGATTTCTTCTGTATCATACCATTCTTACCTTTGTTCCTCTGTATTTAATGTGTCATTTTCTTCTGGATATCCTATAGATTTTCTTTTGTCACTGAATTTATGCAATTTGGCTATGATGTGTTTTGGTGTACTTTCTTATACTTCGGGTTTCTTGAGTTTCTTCCATCAGTGAGTCTGTAGTTTTCATCAATATTGTAATTTTTCAGCCATTTTTAAAGTGACATCTCATAAGGGGTATTTTCAAAGGCATTTTGAATTCCTGAAATTCATGCATTTCCAGATTTGTGAAACAGCAAATGAAACACAAATCGTTTGGACACTCACATTTCAGGGAAGAAATTCTATATGATTCAGTTAAGTTCAACACGCTCCTACTGAGTGACTGTTGTGTTCTTAGGTACCAGACTGTGTAGACACCAGTCCTGTGTTAAGGAAGAAAAAGGTCTGGATTTGAAACACTATACTTTTGACAAGTTCATACAGGAGCCAATAATAATTTGCATAAAAACCTTGTTTCAAGGAGGAAAACTGTTCAACAAGGAAGAATATGTGGCATGTAAATGGTGAATAACAGAATGAATAACCAAGTCAAGGGAAGAGAGGTTGCAGGTAGTACTGGAACAGAGGCACCAGCATAGCCTAATACATTTTAGTGACATTTAAGAACATCAAAGCAAAAGGATTATTTGACATCTAGTGTCACCTACGCCACTCCCTGATTGAGATATTTTTCTCATTGGTACCACAGTGAAAAGGTATTTGTAGCTGACTTCAGAGATGAAATCATCATTTCTAGAAGGGTAAGGAGAAGGACCTGAAACTAAGGCCCAAAAAATTTTTTCTGTTTCTCCCCCTTCCCCTTTCAGGGGCTCCAATTAGACATATATCATGTTGGTTGAATTTTCCCCACAATTTAATTCAAAGTTAACTTTTTTCCAGTATTTATCTTTCTTTGTTTCATTTTGGATATTTTCTGTTAATGTGAACTTAAGTTCACTAATCTTTTCTTATATAATGATTAATTGTCTTAGTCCCATACAGTGTGCTTTTCATTCCTGACATTGTAGTTTTCATTTCTGTAAGTTTGATTTTATTCTTTTTTATATCTACCATTTCACTGTATAATATGTTTAGTCTTTCTGCTAGCTTCATGAACATATGGAATAGCCATCACAACTGTTTTAATGTCCTTGTCTATTTCTATGATTTCATTTCTGGGTTACTTTTGAGTTTCAGATTTATTTTTAGTACAACATTAAGATAAATTATAAGTCATGTATTTTCTATTACTTGCTCTAATTTTCCTGTGGTTTCTCATTCTCCTGGTAGCTAAGAGGAAGTAGGGGTATGTACAACACCTATATTTCAGTTCAATCTGAAAAGTTTAATCAGAGCAAAATTTTGAAGATTCTCACTTGGTACCTGATTAGGCTTTATGGATAAAAATCCTCTCTGATTTTATTATCTATGACCTACCTTCCTCTATGTCATTCTAACATGGCCATTGGATGTATCAAGAAGGAGAATTGCTCAGGCAACCTCATCATAGGGGAAGAAATACGGGATCCTTTGGTTTTATGTAACCATTGGATTTCTGCATTTCTCTCCTGTGAGGTGGTAGGTTAGAAATGTTCTTTGAGCTGGGACCATAACATGTAGCTGTTCTGCTAGCATCTTCTAGTTAAGTCTGTGTTGATGTAATTCGTTACTTGTTTTCTTGGTTTAGTCAATACTAGGTGGTATTTCCATTTGTTCTCATTTGTTAGAACTTATTTGTTCTTACCTTGGATTTTCCTGGGTGTGTCCTGCCATACTTTCTACCAATCATAGTTTTAAATCATAGACACCACAGTGTCTTATGTACCATTACCTTACCCTAACTATAGTCCAGTGGTTCTCAACTCAGTTATCTTCATTGACTTGCCTCAAGAGAATGTGGTAAACTCTGGGTCCTCTCTGTGTCAGTTGGGAACTAAAGATTGCTTAGATAAACTAAACTTGGATCCTTCCTTGGCCAAACTATCTTGTGCTACTGAGGCAGGAGATAGATGGACTCCAGGCTAGACACTTAAAACTGGCCTCCTGTTCACACCTCCTGGGGTGAGAAGAAGGTGGGCTCCAGGCCAGACATTCATTACCAGCCCCCTGTTTACATTTCCTGAAGCAAGAGACAAACAGGCTCCAGGACTACATATTTATGACCGGACTCCTGTCTATATTTTGAGATCTGCACCTCGATATAAAAACCAGCAACAGAAATAGGGTAAATAACCAGATATTGGACATTTTTATGGCAGGGACAGACTGGGACTAAACCCTGTTAAAAGATCAAGAGGTCATACATTTCCCATCCTGGGGCAAGGGAAACATTGCACATACGCAGAAAGGCTCCTTGAGGGTCAAAAGGAGGGGGCACCACCCCATAATATGTGATGCTAAGGCCGTCCCATAGGCCTCTGGGCTGTAATCCATCTTGGAAAAAAGTTGTGCACGCATATTGGGGAGGGTCCTAGGGCAGGGCAGGTACGGAAAAAGAAACCAGATAATTGGCCAAAGGTAAACAAAGACCCGGAAGAACTGCCCTATATAAGTGACTTAACTGCCTCTTTACTGCACGCCTCCTCATTAGGGAGGAGGCCCACACCCTTTCTCTCCAGGTATGCATCTCTGCCTTGCCTCTATCTTAACTAAACAATTTCTCTGTGTGCTCTCCCACTTGTTGTTGTGCTGTGTCTCTAATAATAAACTCTGTACCTGTTTTTACAGTTTTGCCTCTGTGAGAAATGCATTTTCCCCTGGGGGCCAGGGGGTGTGGTGGCTAGGATTCCTGGTTTTCATCCAGGCTACCCAGGTTCAAGTCCTGGGCAGGGAATTAAGATCTCGCTTCACGCCACCACTTACTGCTGCCTCTCCGAGATCACTACCAAGTATATTCTGAAGAAACTCAGCTCCAAGTTGGTAGAAGGATAGAAACTTTCCAACAAGTAGATTAGCAGGCCCTTCTGTGCCTGCATTTGTTATCAGTATATGATACACATGTACTCTTTAGGACTTCAGTTTGGAGATGAGAGATAGAAATATTGGGTTGGCCAAAAAGATAGAAATATTGGGTTTCCATCTTATGGAAAAACCCAAACGAACTTTTTGGCCAACCCAATACGTACTTCATTACAATCATTCTCTATTACTTTTCTTCTTCATAAAGGCATTTGGTAAGATATGCAAGAAATTCTATTTTCTTCCCTTTCCAGTCTAGCTAGACTTTGAAGGGTAAATTTTAGGTTTCATACTTTCTCTGGTCATACTATTCTTTCTGACACTAGCTTCATGGCTTTACCATAATTATGAGTGGGTGGGACTTAAAGGAGAGACTGACTTAATGACAAAGAAGCATAAATCAAAAGACATGTAAAAACACTAAAATTGTTCTCAAAGATAGAAAATTTAAATGTATAAGTATGTATAAAAACAGTCACTGCCTCAGTATTATTTCAGAAAGCAGGCAATTAGAAGGAATAGTTCCAAGTGAGTCTCATATTACAATACAGACAGAAGTTTATTGGGAGCTTTTATCAGAACTCTAAATTCACTCTGATTTATGTGGAACACTAACACAGCCAGCTGTGCATATTGTTCTCAATAGCAAATGCTTTTGTGGGATACAACAGAAATTAACCAGTATCCTAGGGGTGATGGCACATATAAATGTGATTCCTTGAAGCCATTTGATCAATCTGATCCTAGTCAAGACAGCATGACTAAAAAATTGGAGGAAATAAATATCACTAGGGAAACCTTTGGGAACTTTGAAAAGGTGGTAGTTGTAGCTGACATTTGGTATGTCATACAACCATGAGAGTAAGAATGGGGTCATTTTGACTGTGGCAAACTAATATATCTTCCACTCTACCATAGTCTGTTTCTCTTTAGATTCTTCTGATACAGTGCTGGAATTTTGGAAGCTATACCTCATAGGGCAGTCAAAGATTTGGCATTTGCCATTTTTCTCATCTCTAGTTCTTCTGTTTTTACCAATGCATAAAGTGGCAGCTATATCATTAAGACCCATTAAATATCACAACACTAATGCCCACAAGAGAGGGTTTGCTGATGTTAATTTCCCTTGATGTCTGCCCCAAGACAATCCAGTCTTGCTTCTAACAACCTCATGGTTTCTGTTGTATGTATGCAGCATTTCTTGATACATGTAGAGCAGATGACTCTTCACACTGAGCACCCTTTAGCCTTTGATGTCCCATAGATTTGGAAGATAAACAGCTGTTTCAGTTTTTCCCCAACAGTTTTATTGCAGCATGCTATAATCTCAGGAATCAGGCATGAATGCATAGGACTGTTCCAGAAGCCAAGCTCAGTGAAAGACAGAAGGCTGTTTTGAGAATCACTAGTCCCCTCTAACTCTTGTGAATTGCTTCTAAGTCAAAGTTATAATTCTCAGTGGTCTTCTCCTGTAGTTAATACTTCAGTGGAAGTATTTTCAGTCCCTTTTGCTTATCTTAACTCAATCCTTTAGACATGTCCAGAGGTAGCAAAAAATTAGAGAAAATATATTAACCAAAATGGATAACACTGGGGAAAGAGCAAACTTCAGGTAAGAGGAAATCAAGCATTCTGTTTTTTGGACATTTAAGTTTGAGCTTTCTATTAAGGTAGCTCATTATGAAGCAATAGTAACTGGAACAGACAATACAATACAAGTGTCAACAGCAAAGCAGAAGTCTCGTTACTTCCAGAGAAATAGTCCAAGTGTCTGCACATCACTCCACGCTTAGGAATGTGTGGCTAAGAGATGAGATTGAGTCATGAGCTGTATCAGCTCAGGGAAGCCATAAACTCTTGGGTCCTTTCAGGTATTTTGCATTGCTAATCACATACCTTATCCTCTAATGCAGCTATATCTCCCAATTACAAGTTAATCAGTAGACCTTCTTTCAGTGAATATAAGTGCTTGGTTTTGTACAGTAACTTTGGCTTGAATCTCATTTATCTTGAATCTGGTATGGTCTTATAAATTCTTTGAATCAATACTGTATGTAGGGTTCAACAAAGAGTCAAATCCTCAAGTGCCCCTAAAATTAGAGAAACAGACACATATATGCTATTAACCTTTTCTTTGAGCAATAATAATATGGCAACAACAATGATAGGTATCCGTTATTGAAAACCTACTATGCATCAGCCTATATGTTAAATATTTCATATACTTATAGCACTCAAACCTCACACAACCCTGGAAAAAATAGGAAGATTCTTAGATGCAAGCTAATGAATAAAACTCAGAACCTAAGATAATATGTCAGCTAGCTTTGGCTGTGTAACTAAACATACCAAAATGTAAAACAACAGTCGTTTCATGTAGCTCATGCTTCTGCGGGTCAGCTGAGTGATTTTTCTTGTCTAGGTTGTCTTGACTAATTATCTGGCATCAGGTGGTGGGTCCACTGGCAGCTAAGTGATTTAGGATAGCCTTGCTTACATGTCTGGTATAGGGCAGCTTGTCAGCAGGGCACCTACATCTCCATCACATGGCCTTTCCAGAGGCTAACTTGGGTTCATTCGCATGGTAGCCTCAGGGTTTTAAACCCAGCAAGCAAGAAAACCCCAATGCGTAAGCTCTTTCAAATTAATATCCTGTTGGCCAAACCAAGCCACATGCCAAGCCCAGAGTCTGTATTCTTAGTCCTCCAGAGTCTATAGAGTAGAGGACATTCCAAGAGAGTAGATAGAAGTAGGGGAGCATTTCAATCATTTTTGCAGACAACCTGCCATAGGCAAAACTACCTATGAGATTTTGGGGATGGAATTGAGGAAGTCAGAGAAGTAATGAGACATTAGACCCTTCAATAACTACAATAGATGTGGCACAGCCAAGCATATTCTCTTTGTGGGAATTATTGACCTCATAGGAGAGTTCTGAAAATGGAATGCATATGTGCATTGCTTACTTCTTATTCTGTGCCAGTTTTCTAGATTCGGATCTTGGTTATAGATATGCTTATATCGAGAATCCAAAACATAGTTTACTCATTTTATGACACCCATCTAAGATTCTAAATTCAAATTACATTCATATAGGTAAATAAAATGCAACTTTAAATTTTCCCACACTGATTTGGTCTTCTTTATTTCGTCTAATTTGTGTCTTTTTCACATTCCTTTGCCCCCTTGCTGATTTGTAAATGCTTGTTTATCTTTCACAAAGCCTTTTCTTAATCAATATTGATTGAGAGAGTTAATGTATGAATGAAATTGAGTGTCTGACAGCTCATTAAGGTAAACATAAGATTAAAATTGATGTTTTATATAATAGCATAAACATTTAGGAACTACTACATATGTAGTATTATCACTACTCTTCCTTTCTTTTGCTGAAGAAAATATCCTTATTTTTGTATACTCAAACACTCAAGCCTGTTAAGTAACTACCTTTTCAAAAGTGTTCATTCTCTTTCCCTCCCTCCCTCTCTCTCTCTCTGTATGTGTGTTTCTAAAGTATTGGTAGTGTTATTTCAAATCCAGTTCAGTTCCTCAGGTTGGCACAAACCATCATCAATCATAAGAACTAAGATTTGTAAATTTGTATTCAGGGCATTGTGATGAGCTCCTTGTCCCAACTTCTATATTTAAGAGTCTGCATCCTTTTGTCAGTCATTTATATTCCTTCCCACAATGAGGGCAGAGAATTCCAGTGTATAATCAATTAGCATTTATAGAATATCCACCATGTGCCTGGCACCATCTTTAGTGCTTTCACAGTTCTAACCAAATAACAACTCATTATACTGTTGTTGTCTTCACCTGTATTCACCTTATCCTTGTAGAAGCTTATATTCAAAAAGGTTACTTGTCTTGTTCATGGAAGGACAGAATTGATCGAATAATATACGAAGAAATGTATTTTGAAGACATTAAGCTGTTGAACACTACTTATTACAGTACATTGGTTCCTCACTTCCTTATAAATTGTCATCAAGATCATTGGAATGGGCAATATGTAAGCTAGGAGAAGACTTGTCTAAGAAATGGCGTTCTAAAGGAGCTTTCCCTAAGTTGCTTTGCCTTTGGCTATGATTTGGTTCCACTGACTACATAATGGGAAGAGGTAGATGAGTCTCTACTTTTCTCCTTCTGCACTAGCCACATGGTAGATAAATTCTAACATAGAAACTCAATTCAAAGAGAAAACAATAGGTCAGATCTATACATTGACCTTTCTCTTAATTCTTCTAGCCAGCGTGTTCTACAACTAGCTAACTCTAAGAATAAAGAATATAACTCCTAAAAACAAAAATTAATAATAATAATTATATTATTAATAAGCCGGGGGTCATCTAAATCCAAGTTTAGGAAGTAAAAGTCTGTAAAGAAAACATAATCTTCCAGGACAAAGTCTGCCGAAAGATACATTCAATTTAAATTGATAAACAGAATACAGTTTCACTCTAAGAATACAGACTCTGATAGTTTTATTGCACTCAGGTCTTCACTAGGAACTAAGAGCCCTTGCTTTACATTTGCATAATAAAAGGGCTTGCTGAAATGTACCTTCCAGAACAAAGGGACTTTCTGCT
Source organism: Balaenoptera musculus (assembly GCF_009873245.2). Taxonomy (NCBI): domain Eukaryota; kingdom Metazoa; phylum Chordata; class Mammalia; order Artiodactyla; family Balaenopteridae; genus Balaenoptera; species Balaenoptera musculus. The sequence goes on from NC_045800.1 coordinate 54,689,180, forward strand.
AGTGAGGAAAAATTCAGATTTAATATAGAAGGCAGATATTGGTAGAAATTTTTAAACTTCAGCTTTCCCTAATACTGGCTTTCAATCCTCCTCAGATTTACTAGTCACACACAGGAGGGTCTCATACAGAGTTTGTGTACGTGTGTACAAATATGTATACAGGTGTATGTATTCTAACGTGCATGTGTGGGTATGTGACCGTGTGCGTTATTGTGTATGGCTATGTGTACATGGGTATGGGTATGTGATCTTGTGCTTGAATGTGTATGTGTACGTGTATAGGAGTGGATCTGCAGCAGTGCGTTAATAGAGATCATCTACAAGTGTTAGAGTATTGCTGATTTTTTAATGCTTTTAAAAAAATTTTCTTTAAAGTGATCATGTGTTGCTTAGGTAATTAAACATTAAGAGCTATTTCAAAACGTTAAAAAAGATCTATTGATTAAAAGCTTCCATCAACAAACTAATTAGGAGGAGTAACATTTACATAGCAATAGAACAAATTTATCTCAGTACCTCCTTCAGCAGTTGGGCTCTTCCTTTGGAGACTGGCCTCTAGCATCCCCTTGCATTAGGAGAAATTCTAAAATGTGCACTGGTAAAACTCAGCTCCCAATCTTCGTTAAAACCACCTTTCTTACTTAACTTTCCATTCCAAATATTTAAAATATCTCAATTTTCCTTCCTCTTCTAGCGTTTTGCATCCTGCTTCATTAGTAAGAGTTTATTAATAGATTTATATCCACTAACTTGGTGAATGGGCAACTCACATTTCCAGTGAAGAACTCTGTAAGTAAATTTCTTCCCCATAGACTCAACATCCATTGCAAAATTCAAAAAACTTTATTACATTTGTACTCTCAGTTTTTCTTGGTATCTGCTAAAACTGCTACACTAAATCTTGCTCCTAAGGGAGGTAAGCCGCCTCCTTAAAGAGAGCTGGAGCTTCTGGGACTTGTGGGTATGTCTCCATATACCCACAGCAAGGCTCAGTGAGGAGTGACATGTATTCCACTATTGTCTTCATCTCAAAATCTTACCTTTCTTCCACTTTTGGATTCAAGGTCTGGATTCACATTTTCTACTTCAGTAAGAGTAGAAAGAGAGCTTTTTGTCACTTTTTTTTTTTTAAAGCAGAACCAACCTCAGCTTCCTCTGTGGTTCAGCTTTCTCTTTCATTCAAAGTGTATAATAATATTTGGAAGAGAAAATGTCTTATAGAAAGTTTAAGATAGTAGAATGAACACATGAATCTAATTTTACTTCCTCCAGAAAACCACCTGACAATACAGTAAAGTGATTCTTTTCTAAAGGCATAAATTCACTAGGATGGAGAAAAAAAGAGAAGTGAGAAGAAAATTATAACAAAATTTTGGAAGTTGGAAAATATATGGACACTTGTTACCTGTTGTATAATAAAGAATTTGGCTGGCCTTTGTCCTTGGTTCCTGGGAGGAAAATCCTAAAACCCTTGGAATTTCCCAAGTGAATACTTGTCTTCATTATTCTTGAGCTCCTGTGATAACAGCAGAGTTTTTACTGATCTGGTGACTCACTATGGGCCCCTAGATAGCTTCTGGATGGAGACTGGTCATCAGAAAGATCAACTGTGTGGTTGGGGGTGGGATTTTGAGCTAGCCTAACCTCCAGGGATGGGAGCCAGAGATTGAGTTCAAACATGTGGCCACTGAGTTAATCAATCACACCTTAGCTATGAAATCCCAAACTCTGGACCTCAAAGCTCATTGAAGATTGCTGTTTGGTGAATACATCCATATGCCAGGAGGATGACTTGCCCTGATTTCACATGGAGAGGGCACAGGAGCTCTGCATTCTATGTGCCTTATTGTGTCCCAAGCACCATAAGGTAGTTGTTACTAGTTCCATTTTTTAAATCTAAAAAACACATTAATTAAAATGGCTGATAACATTGCTCAGAGTGGAGTTGATCTTTCTAGACTCTAAAGCTTATTCTTCTTGGTTGTTTTATGATTTTTTTCTGGCTCCCTTGAATATGGTCAATAAGTATCTATTGATTTAATAAATAGGATTTAATTTTATCAAATATGCTTCATTAAAAAGAATTTCAAATTAATGTTTCCTTCTCTATGTCAGAACACTAGATCTCCATAGATTATCTATGAGAGTGTAACGTTAGTAAAAAATGATATATTCCACTGGGTGATATTTTGTTTTTCTGAAGCCAGATAAATGATCATCTCATTTTCTTTATTCGTTCTTTGAAAACAGATTTTAAATTCTCAAAAGATTATTTCAATTCCTTTAAGACCAAAGGAGAGTTTATCTCCCCACACAGTATTAGAAGTGATTCAAAAACATTTTGAGACATTGAGCAAGATTACTGAGAAATGGTACAACTTATTATGCAACAGGAAGAACTCTTATATTGCTTTTGTGTCCTTAGAGCTAATTAAAAAACATTAAGCCTTAACCATAAATAGAAATATTTGTGACTAAAAGGAAGAGCAGCAATGCTGGCTATTTGTTGCCAGCTCACCTTAGAAGCTTTCATTTATTTGCCTAGAATAAAACATCTTGGAAGAAAGACACTCAAAAAAATTCCTATTCCTTAAAATAACAAAAGATCCATATGAACAACACCAGAACAATAAAATCAGTCATACTAATAAATAGCATATTGTCTTGTTTTTGTTTAAAATAGTCAAAGAAAACATGTGGCTTTGTAAGAACCAAAGTGTGATACACTTTGAGAAAAGTTGTGTTGTCACTATAAACAAATGACTTTAATCAATGCATTGCTATTGAGTGGAAGTTCCTTGCGAATAGGCATAGGGAACCTTTCTCCCTTGATGGGGTTCTGACAGCAATGATTACAGGTGGGGGAAACCCACCTGCTGATCAGAGAGGTAATAGAAATTCAGCCAAAGAGGCATGGAAACAACTAAAAATCATGAAAATGTACAGATTTCACCACTTGTGGCTCTTGCAGATACTGTGATAAGTGTGCAATCAAGAAAACCAAAAATATATGACACTTTTGGTTTATAAAGGCCTCCTGCCCTGGGTAGCTCTCAAACAGGGTTTGGCAGAGCATCTAAGGCAACAGAGGTCCAATCTCTAAAAGTACAGGTTGCCTCCTTGTGAGATCCATTTGCACTCAAGGGAATAAGCATTGCCATTAAACAAATCTCTCACTACATCACGTCAAGAGCGAATATTTTGCTGTCTGTACACTGCCAACAACCAAGGTTTTGCAAACCTTTGTAGCCCTTGGTAACAATCATTCTTGCTTTTTTTTTCTTATAGCCATGTAATTGGCAAGTGGCTGTAATCAATTTTCCAAGTGAAAACAGTAAAGGCTTTACTTTGTGTATAAAGATGAGTTTTGCATTTTGAGGCACTTCTGTCAAATAGTAGGAATTATTCAAGTTGAATCATTTTTAGCTCTCCTATTTGACTTATTTATGCACTGGTAAATATTATCTATATTCTTACTATGGATTTGCCTAGGATGCCCAGACTCCTGAAGCATCCACCCTGCCTTCCAGGAAATCATAGTTGTGTACAACCCATACATAGAACAACTGTATGTAAAAGTTCTGTGCCAATTACTATGGGAAATCAGAAGGGTACCAAAAACATTGGCTTAAGGTAAGTCTGGGAAAGTTTCATAAAGAAGTTTTCATTTGAAATAGGTTTTTTAAAAAAAATTTAATTTTACTTATTTAATTTTTGGCTGCGTTGGGTCTTTGTTGCTGCTCGCAGGCTTTCTGTATTTGCGGCGAGCGGGGACTACTCTTCATTGTGGTGCGCAGGCTTCTCATTGTGGTGGCTTCTCATGTTGTAGAGCATGGGCTCTAGGTGCGCGAGCTTCAGTAGTTGTGGTGCATGGGCTTAGTTGCTCCGCGGCATGTGGGATCTTCCTGGACCAGGGCGCGAACCCTTGTCCCCTGCATTGGCAGGCGGATTCTCCACCACTGCGCCACCAGGGAAGCCCTGAAATAGGTTTTAAATAATTAGTAGAAATATATATCTAAGGGTAAATGAGATTAACATTTATTAACCTGTGCATACTCTCTGTGCTACAGGCTTTGTTTAAGCTATTTCTGCCAATTTTCATGACATCCCAATGAGGAATCTTTATCTCCATTTTAAAATTAGGAAACAAATGTTCAGGTGGGCTAACCTACACGAATGTATATAACTAATGGAAAAGTGGCAAAGCAGGGAAAGAGAAGAATCCTCAGTCCCTGCATGACCAAAAGGAGTAGGATGACCCTGATACCCTAGCCTTGTCAGACTGTTATATGCGAGCAAAGTAAACCACTATATCATTTAAGTAACAGTCTTCTCTCTTTCGTATAGCAGCTAGACTTCTTCCTAATATATAATCTAACTGCTCTCTTCAGTTTCTTTTCTACCATGTGTCTTATTAAGTCTCTAGTTACCTGATTAGTAATCTGTCATGACCTCATTGATTGCATCCGTTCATCAAGTTTAAGAAGGACCTGAACATTTTGGTAATACATTTTCTTCCTCAAACTTCTTGAACTTCCAACAGTTGAAAAACACAGATTTTAGTTACCCCCTGTTGGTGCTCTGTAATTATGTGCAACATGCACTGTAAACCATCAAGATCTTGGCTCATAAACCAGATTCCTTGGTCTTTCTGTGTAAGTATTAGCAGTGAGGAACTTGGCAGCAGATGGCATTCCCCTGGCAACTGTATTTCTACCTTACCAGTTCCTGTCAGTACCTGTTTGAAGGTTTCAAACTTGTAGGCAGTTTAATACCTTTGACAGACTTGTTGAAGAAACAGCTGAGAGTATCTCTAAGAGCAAAAGCTTTCTAAACCTGTCAGTTTACTGCATCCAGTTCATTCCGAGGGCATTTGTTTTTATCAGGGGTTCAGAATTATCACTTCTGATGCACCATAAACTGAATATAACTAGCCCTTTTTCTCCACTGGTTGGCTTGTTCAGGGAGGCAGTACTTAAAACCGTAGTGATACGAATTATTAGTGTAGTCAATACTTAAGCTAGGTAGCCGTGTTCTGGTGGTAAGCACAAAGGATACATGGGCGACAGTATCTCTGAAATGTGTTGTTTGTACTGATCATCCAGTAAGATAGTAATGACTGCCTTGGAAAAGTGTCTTCTCCAGTTTGGAGAAGCATCCCGTCTCTGGCAGGTCAGTTCTCTACGAAGCAGATTCTGAGATGGTGAACAGGATGTTTATTAGGGAGTACTCTTCAAATCAACTGCATGTACAGGAAAGGAAGACAGAAGGATTCGGCAGAGGGAGAAGTTAAGTTGTGTGAACATCAAAAGCCTCATCCAAACCCACAGAGAGCTCTGAAGCCAGAATACCTGTATAGCTGACCTGTATTGTGGACAGGGGGCTAGACCCTCAACTTCTAGGTTGACTCATCACAGGATATACTCTATCGACCATTCTAAGCACCTCCACGGTGACTCTAAACAACAGATTCTTCTCTTAGTTTCAGGCCCTTCTCCTTACCCTTCTAGAAATGATGATTTCATCTCTGGAGTCAGCTACAAATACCTTTTCACTGTGGTACCAATGAGAAAAATATCCCAATCAGGGAGTGGCGTAGGTGGCACTAGATGTCAAATAATCCCTTTGATGTTCTTAAATGTCACTAAAATGTCTTAGGCTATGCTGGTGTCTCTGTTCCAGTACTACCTGCAACTTCTCTTCCCTTGACTTGGTTATTCATTCTGTTATTCACCATTTACATGCCACATATTCTTCCTTGTTGAACAGTTTTCCTCTTTGAAACGAGGTTTTTATGCAGATTATTATTGGCTTCTGTCTGAACTTGTCAAAAGTATAGTGTTTCAAATCCAGACCTTTTTCTTCCTTAACACAGGACTGGTGTCTACACAGTCTGGTACCTAAGAACACAACAGTCACTCAGTAGGAGCTTGTTGAACTTAATTGAATCATGTAGAATTTCTTCCCTGAAATGTGAGTGTCCAAACTATTTGTGTTTCATTTGCTGTTTCACAAATCTGGAAATGCATGAATTTCAGGAATTCAAAATGCCTTTGGAAATACCCCTTATGAGATGTCACTTTAAAAATGTCCTTTGCATTATGGAACTAATGTAGACTATTGTTATTGTTAGTATTAATAGTATTATTATTATAGATCTTTGGTTTAAAACAAGAATTGATGTTGGCTGACTTAGGAAAAAAGATAATTTACTGTGAAATTATTGATTGACACAGAATCAAATGGTAGATGTGAAAAACAGGCTGGGACATGGGCAGGGCTTAGAGAATTTCCAGGGAGCACACAAGCAAGAATTAATCTCAAAAAGACATCATCATGGGAATACATGTATGCATTCTATTTTAATTATAAGTTTTTTCTTTTATGCCTTCACTCAAAATTCAAATACTAGTTTTGATTGATCTAGTCTGATCACGTGCCTATTCCCTACACACACCATGATATCTGTCTCCTGATTCTTTTCATATTATTCATTCTGTGTTTCTCATCTCTATGAATATCAATCGATACTTATCCTCCTAGTTGTCCAAGTTAGAAATCTAGACATCCTATAACATTCATATATAGTTTTTGCTATAGGTATAAATACATCTATTATAACATTTACATATCCTAGTCTACTAAATTCTGTCCACCCTTCTACCTCTACCCTGACTCCTACCCTGAATACCCATAAGAGACTTTTTATAACATGGACTATCATACCTTGTCTGCTTTATTGAGTGTATATTATATGGGCACAAAAATTTGCAACAAAAACAAAATATATCTTTCTTAACCCCAACCACTCAGGACAGTTCAGTCACATTTCTAGCCAGAGCTTAATATTTATGCAGAGATAAATATTGTTTTCAGAATAATACATGCAAATATTTTTAAAATGTTGAATCATATTAAAAGACTCAGAGTGATGACAGGAGTTCTCTATATCATAATCCAACTACCTTGAAACAAACACTTTCAACTTTTATTTGCTATTTTTCTGACATTTTCCTGAATACATATTTAATGTGCTTTTACTAGCATTTCTCAAGTAATTAATGTTAGACTTAGGTACTGACTTCCTATTATGTCAAATATGGGTGCACTTTTTCCTGGTACTTCCTCTTTCAAAATCCTCGTAATGTAGGTCTGCCCCACTTATATAAATTCCTTTGAAATCCCTTTATCTCTCTCTGTTTTCCTGAACACTCTCTCTTTTTTGCTTATTTGCTTATTTATTTTAAACTCATTTTATTTGGAGATTTACCTCAGAAGTCCATTGCGTTTAGCTCTGTATCTTTAAGAGTGAGCTGCTGGCTAGAATGCTGATTGGAGTTGTTGTATCTGTGTTTAGCTTGTTGACAGGATATGGAGTCAACGTATCAATGTTTTTTCTGAGCACCTTGGTTTTCTCCTGGGATACCCGTAGAACCCTGTTTGGACGCTGATAATCCTAGCTGCTTGCTTTTCTGAGGCAGAAACCGTAAGGGTCCTGCAGGTTTCACAGTTGAATATGCATATCTACATTTGATTTCCTTGTTTTCAACTGGGTACCCAGTTCTACTTTCTGCTGTGACTGGTGCCCCTAATTCCAAAACATCTCTAATTTTTTTTTTTTCTTCACGGAAAAAAAACCCCAGCAACATCTATTTCTTGCAGAAGTTGGAGAAATTGTGGGCACATGTTTCTGTATATTTTAGGGGAGACGATCTAGGAGTCTAATAGCCAAAGATCTTCAGCATTTTACATAATCTCCTAATTTCTTACCTCATGTCTTACCCACATCTTTTAAATAGTCTCTTATTATGTCTCAAGTTTCTGATCCCTTTGAGGCTTATTCTGGGAAAAAATTGCCTTTCCTATTGTCAATGTCTTTTTCAAGAGTTACTTAACTTTTGACTTTTCACTAATCTTTTCATTTTCCATTGAATATTAAGAACTGTTTAATTCACGTATGATTGAGTTATATGAAAAATTATTGGATCTCATCTAACATAGATACTTTCCCATTCACTGTGCTTACTTTTTTCATGTATTCATTCAATTATTCAACCAATAAATGTTATGCTAGATACTATTTAGGTACTTAGGATATAGCAGTGAAGAAAAGAGACAAAAATACTTTCTGTAAGGAGCTACCTTTCTAATAGGGGATTCAGACTATGAGTTTTTTTTAAGCAATATATTTTATTTTAGAGAGTAATACAATACATAATACAGTACAATATGCAACACATAATAGGTATCTGTATTTTAGATAGATAGCAATATGTACTCTTTTCCTAGACCTAGGAGTAGAACATTCCAACACAGGAAGACCCCATGTAACCTTCCCGAGTTATTATCCTCTTTTATCCCTGCTACAGATAACCAGTATTCTGGTTTTAAGTTAATCATTTCCCTGATTTTCCCTGGAGTTTTTAAAAACATCCAAAATTTCATTGTTTAGTTTTGCCTTCTTCTGGAATTTACATATGGAATCATACTCTATACACTCTTCTGTGGTTTGTTCTTTTATTTAATGTTATGTTTTCCAGATATACATATTGATTTGTGTAACCGTAGTACATTTATATTCATTGAATTTTGTTCTGTACAATTAATTCATTCACTTTTTTGTTAATGTATATCAGGTGGCTTCCATTTTTTGGTTTTGTTTTGATTTTTGGTATTACAAACAACAACCATAGACATATTTTTGCATTTGTGTGCTATGTGTATGAATTTCCTTGGGATTTATACGTAATAGTAAAAATGCTGGGTTATAGGATATGTACATATTCAAGTTTACTAGGCAGCACCAAACTCTTTTCTGGGCTGGCAGTGAATGGAAAGTCTTGTTGCTTCACAAACTAGCCAATACTTGATATTGTTCAATCTTTGAATTTTTGGACTATGTGATTAGTGGAAATGAAAACTCACTCTGGATTTAAATTGAATTCCCCCTAATTATCAATAAGATTGTGTATCGCTTTATATATGTGCATATCTTCTGTGGTTCATCTTTGTAATTCCTCTATTTCTTTTGTGTGTTTTTGGAATGGGTTGGTTACTTTTCCTTATTGATTCCTTATGTCTTCCTAATACATTCAGGGTAGTAATATGTTAAATATTTTGCAAACATTTTTTTCAAGTTTGTCTCTTAACTTTCCATTATTTTTATCATTTTTAAAGAAACAAATTCTTAATTTTAATGCAGTAGGATTTATGTCTTTTCTTTTATGAATTGGCTTTGTGTCGTATTTAAGAAGTCCATACCTCCTCCAAAATCATAAAGATAATGCCTATATTGTATTTCTAAAGTAGTATAATTTTGCCTATTAGCATGTAAGTATTTATTGACTTATAATGGAATTTTGTGTATGTTGTGTGGTAGGTATCTACTTATTTATTTTTTAATTAACTATTTATGGAAAGCCATCCTCTTCTTTTGACCTACACATGTCCTTTTATATGTAGAAAAAAATCAGAAAACAAAATTATAAGCCAGTCTCATTCATGAAAATTTATGAAAATTCCAAACCCTGTTACTAACATATGGAAGACAGGATGTATAAAAATGATTACATTATGGCCAACTTGGGTTATTTCCTGCTGACCACTTTCTTGTCCATATTTTGATCTGTCGTTGATGGTGTTTGTTTTTCCTCTGGACATCTTACTGGACCGTGTATGTCATCAACAAACATGATGATTGCAAATATTCTCTCTGGTTACAGTGCACATCTAGGCCTTGACTGTAACTCACAAAATTCAATGGCTTTTTGACAGGATTAGTTGTCTTCCTCTAGTCTTCATTGCATCCATTACGAGTAAACTCACTTTAATCTTCAGGAATTAAATGTCCTGGCCTTTAATCAGGTCAGTGTTCAATGCGTTTTAATCTCACAGATGAGTCTTGGCTACAGGTTATCTGAACCACTGGTTTATTACAAAGAAAGCTGCTGCTTGCCTTCTGTTGCCTGCCCCCAGTACTTTCTCTTTGTTTATACTTTTCTCCTTTAAAACAGTCATTAAAGTTTGCTTTACAAACCTCAGCATGCTGTTTTTCCTTTAGTTTGTTTGAAGTGCATTGAGTTCTTTAGAAAAACATTTTAACCTCACAGAGCTCGATTTTTTACCTCTAAGTATTCCTTAATGTGTTAAAACCTTTATCTTCAGAGCCCTCTGCACTCTTGGTGATTACTTTATATTGTGACTCAGAGTCAGTCCTAAAATCATCACCTTACCCTTTTTCTCAGAGGCGGAGCCTACGATTATGGATCTATCCTGCAGTGAGTCAACCATTCCCATCCCGCTCCTGTTCACTGGCTTGAATAGGCAATAGTTGTCACATAAGAAATGAAGTTCTAAATGTTTTGTTTCTTATGCTTTGTATACTTGAAAACAAGTAAGCAACATACATTTTTATGTTCCAGGAGGAGCATCCTTAATTTTACGCTACCACGTTTACCCATACCAGTTAATCCAAACTTCCAAGAAAGAAAAATTCTATGTATTATATTTCATTAGATGTTATCAGAAGAAACTAAGATGTGGTAAGAAGAGTTTTACAGTTTTATGCATATGACTTGTTACTAAATTTATCATTTCCGAAATATATGAAATTAGGCAGCTTAACATCTCTGAACCCAACTTTCCACATCTGTAAAGTAAGGATGATAATATCATGACTCAGGTCATAAATTATACCTTTTTTTCTAAGAGCTTTTGTCAATTCTAGTATATTTATAAGTTTATAATGTATCAGATTTCAAAAGAATCACCTTGGGTTGGGATTTTAGGATTTTTAGTTTGGAAATTTAGAATTTGTATTCAATTTGTAGATCAATATTTTTCCTTTTATTTTATTAATAGGATTTATTTCTCTACTTATTCAAGATATTTACTTTCTTCTCTGAATATTTCCTTAATCTTTTATTTTATTTGAGCTGCCAGTCAGTCCCCTAAGGACACTGATAGACATAGTGGTAACTCTCCCAAATGTTGGTTATTTTGTTCTGCTTTTTTCTCCTTTTTTACATCCTCTAGTCTGTGAAAGGGTCTAGACGTGGAATAACTTTCCCCCTTGCTTTTCATCATTCCACCTATAATATTTCTCTTTCTCCCCACTCAAAAGTATTCTGTTTGTGGTAGTCTAAATCAGTCTACCTCTCACTCCCTCTTATTTATTTAACACATTAGAAGCTAGCTCATTCTCTAGACAGCTGCACTTTTTTCTGTGTATGTGTATTATTTTTATTTTTAAAAATTAAAAAAAAATTTAATTAATACAGTTTTAAAGGATTGTTTCCACTTACAGTTATTAAAAATTATTGGCTACATTCCCTGTGTTGTATAATGCTTCCTTGAGCCTATCTTACACCCAATAGTTATTACCTCTCACTCCCCATCCCTATATTGCCCCTCCCTCCCACACTGATAACCACTGGTTTGTTCTCTGTATCTGTGAATCTGCTTTTTTTTTGTTCCACTCCCTAGTTCTTTGTATTTTTTAGATTCTACAGGTAAGTGATATACAATATTTGTCTTTCTGTATCTGACTTATTTCACTTAGCATAATGCACTTCAAGTTCATTCATGTTACTGCAAATGGCAAAATTTCGTTCTCTTTTATGGCTGAGTAATATTCCATTGCATATATATACCACATCTTCTTTATCCATTCATTTGTTGATGGACACTGAGGTTGCCTCCATATCTTGGCAATTGTAAATAATGCTGCTATGAACATTGGGGTGCATGTATCTTTTCGAATTAGTGTTTTTGTTTTTTTGGATATATACCCAGGAGTAGAGTTGCTGGGTCATTTGGTAGTTCTATTTTTAGTTTTTTGAGAAGCCTCCATACTGTTTTCCATAGTAGCTGCCCCAGTTTATATTCCCACCCACAGTGTAGGGCTCCGTTTTCTCCACATCCTCACCAGCGTTTGTTAGTTTTGTTCCTTTTGATGATAGCCATCCTGAGAGGTATGAGGTGATACCTCATTGTGGTTTTGATTTGCATTTCCCTGATGATTAGTGATGTTGAGCATCTTTTCATGTGCCTGTTTGCCATCTGCATGTCCTCTTTGGGGAAATGTCTATTCAGTTCTTCCACCCATTTTTAAATTTTTTTTTTTTTTTTGGTGGGGAGCACACCGTGTGACATGTGGGATCTTAGCTCCCTGACCAGGGGTCGAACCCACGCCCCCTGCACTGGAGTTGTGGAGTCTTAACCACTGGACTGCTGGGAGATTCTGGGATGTTTGTTTTTTTGATGTTGAATTGTATGAGCTGTTTATATATGTTGGATATTAATCCCCTATCAGCCATATCGTTTGCAAATATTTTCTCCCATTCAGTAGGTTGTCTTTCTGTTTTGTCAGTGGTTTCCTTTGCTGTGCAAAAGCTTTTTTTAAAAATATTTATTTATTTATTTATTTTTAGCTGTGTTGGGTCTTCGTTTCTGTGCAAGGGCTTTCTCTAGTTGCAGCGAACGGGGGCCACTCTTCATCGCGGTGTGCGGACCTCTCACTATCGCGGCCTCTCTTGTTGTGGAGCACAGGCTCCAGACGCCCAGGCTCAGTAGTTGTGGCTCACGGGCCTAGTTGCTCCGTGGCATGTGGGATCTTCCCGGACCAGGGCTCGAACCCGTGTCCCCTGCGTTGGCAGGCGGACTCTCAACCACTGCGCCACCAGGGAAGCCCTGTGCAAAAGCTTTTAACTTTAATTAGGACAGCTGCATTTTAGAATTCTTTAGTCATTATCCAAGTCACAGACATATACCTCAAAATGGAAAAAATTGAAATTAAAGTTTGCGCTTGGTATGGGAAAGGAGAAGTAAGAGAATGTCACAAAAATACTGTTAAGGTGCTTGATGTAACTGGAATGTGTAGATGTGAGTTTCTGAAACATTGTTTTAACTTCTTTGTGCAATTATCCCTATACCTGGTGAACTGTACTTAACTTTCTTAGCCAGTTCCACACACCAAAAATGAAAGTACTGAGTGATCTCCACAGAAAAGATGCAAACTGAGTCAGAGAAGTAACTTTTCAATTCTTATAGTTATTTTTTGTTATTTCAGCAGTATACAGTACTCAGTTTCAATGATCAATTACTGAATATTCTTTTTAAGATTGGCCTTCTGGGCACTCAAGGTGGAGATCTTGAAACAGTCGCTTGCTCACAATTGAAAACCTGTTAAAATCTCTTCAGAATGCTTTCATACTTTGGCTTATGGTAATGAAATATGTTAGAAATAAAATTTGGGCCAGTTTGGAATGTTTTGGTTCTCCTACTTGACATGAAGGATCAAAGCACACACATGATGGAGGCACATACATGAAGCAGGAAGGTGTCTTCCTGTCACAGTCATCGTGCTAACTTGAGCCCACATGCATATAACCTTGAGCTATTCTTCAGTCACAGTTTCTATAGAGTAACATAGGTGTGGCTATGCTTCCTCTTTTAGTAATGGCAAATAGAATTAAGAAGTGAATTAATTTTCTCCATTTAGAAACAATCTGCTAATATCATGTAAGTAAAGAGCAGGAGCTTTAACACTACTGAAATAAGTTAAAACTTCAGTTTTCTGCTACTTGGTCTTGTGTGTTAGGGCAAATTACTAAATAGCTTAGGAATTGGAATTCCATGTGAAATGGAGGTAACTCAGTGTTTTGGCTATGCTTCTGTTTTTGTTTGAGCAATTAACTGCCACTTACATCACAGTGCCTTGGAAAAAATTGGTACTTAGTCAGTTCCTTTCCTCTATTTCAAAAATTGCAAATCCCTTCTGTATCATTTTAGACACACTTTTATTTTCTTCCTATCAAGATCATAGGATTGATAGGCCATTGATATCAGCAAATATATTACTCATTTTGGAAATATTCTTTTTATTATACTCTAAATATTTCATTTTCAGTAGATCTTTCTTCTTACAATATATGCAAAAATTTGGAAAAGAGGGACTCTCTCTTAGTCCTGTTGTAAATAGGATACAGTATTAGCAACAGAACAGAATATAGTACATATTTGCTAATGGAATCAGTGAATTGAGCCTGAGAATATTCTTTAAAATGTCATTAGAGAGGATATAGATAATCTGAATCTTTTTGAGTATATTATAAAATTAAGTTTGTAATTAAATCTTAAAAAAAAAGCCTCCAGGGTCAAACAGTATCATGGTAAAGTCTATTATATACTTAAAGAATAAATAATACCAACTCAAAAGCATATTCCAATGAATGGATTAAGAAGATGTGGTATATATCTATATCATATCTATATCCACACACACACAGACACAGACACACAGACACACACACAGACACACACACACACACACACACACACACACACACACACACACACACACAATGGAATACTACTCAGTCATAAAAAAGATGAAATCTTGCCCTTTGCAACAACATGGATGGATCTTGAGAGTATTATGCTAAGTGAAATAAGTCAGATGTAGCAAGACAAATACCGTATATGATTTCACTCATATGTGGAATAGAAACAAACAAGCAAACAAACAAAATAAATTAACAAACCAAACCAAACAGGTAGATACAGAAAACAGTATAGCAGTTATTGGAGGGTAAGGGACAGCGGGAAGGGCAAAATGGCTAAAGGGGATCAACTACATGTGGCGAATAGAAACTAAATATTTGGTGGGGAGCACACTGAAGTATATACAAAAGTAGAAATGTAAGGTTGTACATATGAAACTTATATAATGCTATAAACCAATATTACCTCAATTAAAAAATTTAAAAAATCGTCCTGAGAATTGAATTGTCTAAGCAGAAAACACCAAATAATCTATAAAAGAACCCCTAGAACTAATAAGTGAATTTAACTGTATTGTAGAATATATATGTATATATGTCACAACCATATACTTATATAACTGTGATGAATAAGTGGAAATTAGAATTTAAAAAATACCATTTAAAATAGCACCAAAAATTAAATGCTTATATATGAGTCTAACATTATCTGCATAATTTGTATGTGGAAAATTACAAAACACTGATTAAAAATAAATCAAAGAAGTCCTAAATTAAGAGATTATTAATTGGAAGATTCAATTTTGTTGAGATGTCATCTCTTACAATTTGATTTCTAGATTCAAGGTACTCTCAATTGAAACCCCACCAAAGTTTTTCTAGATATTGAAAAGCCAATCCTAGAATTTCTATGGAAAGAGAAAGAAAGGAACTAAAATAGACAATTCTGAGACTCTAAAATTCTGAAAATGAAGAACAAAGTCATAGGCCCCACCTTACCCAATTTTAAGAATTACTGTAAAGCTACAATAAATGAGACAACGTGGTATTGTCAGAAGGATAGACACATAGATCAGTCAAACAGAATTAAGAGCCTAGAAATACACCCATATGAATATATTCAACTTACTTTTGACAAAGGTGTAAAAGGAATTCAATAGAGAAAGGATAGACAACCTTTTCAAAAAATGAATTTGTTTCATTCCTTACAAGCAAAACAAACAAAAAAAAAACCTCAAAATAGATCATGGATCTAAATATAACATATAAAATGATAAATCTTGAAGAAAACGTAGGAGAAATCTGTGTTGCAAAGGGTTCATTAAAGAACTTTTAGAAATCAAAAGCATGATCCATAAAAGAAAATGTTGATTAATTGGACTCTATCAAACTTTAAAATATTTTGCTCTTTGAAAGACATTGTTATGCAAATGAAAAGACAACCTGTGGAATGAAGAAAATGTTTGCAGATCACTTATCTGATGAATTACTTATACTGAGAAGATATAAAAACTCCCCAAACTTAATAATACAAAACCAACAGCACAATAAAAAATATTCACAACACTTGAACAGACATTTACATATATTTGGCAAATAAGCACATGAAAAGATAGTTGATATCATTAGTCACTAGAATAATGCAAATTAATACCACAGTGAGATACCACTATACACATATTAGAATGTTCTGGAATTTTAAAAACTGGCAATATCAAATGTTTATGAGGATGGGGAGCAGCTCTCATGCATTGCTAATGGGAATTTGAAGTGAGACAGTCACTTTGGAAGACAATTTGGTAGTTTTTTTTTTTTAAAGCTAATACTTCAACATCGAATTTATCTTTTAAAGATCATAGTTATCATATGACCCAAATTTGACACATAGGTATTAACCCAGTGAATTCTGAAATTTATGTTCGCACAGCTTTATTTCTGATCACCAAAAACTGGAAACAGCACTGTGGTGAACAGAATAATAATTGCCCAAAGATATCTACATCCTAATGCCTGGAGTCTGTGAATATGGTAGTTTACATGGCAAAGGGGTATTAAGGTTTCAGATGGAATTAAAGTTGCTAATGCACTGACTTTAAAATAGGAAAATTATCCTGGATTATCCAGGTGGGCTGACGGTATGGACAAGAGTCCATAAAAATGGAAGAGAAGCAAGAAGTCAGACCAGAGAACTACCAAGTGTGAGATGGACTCAGCTTGACATTGTTGACTTCGAAAAGGGAAGGAGAGGGCCACAGGCCAAGGAACGTGGGTGGCTTTTAGAACTGAAAATAACATGAAAATGGATTCTCTCCTAGAAGCTCCAGAGAGAAATGCAGCATTGCTAACATGTTGATTTTAGCCCAGTGAGACCCATTTTGGACTTCTGATATCTATTAAAAAAATTGTGTGCTACTTTAAGCCATTGGGTTAGTAGTTAACTTATTACTGCAGCATTAGAAAACTAGTACATATTCAGATGTCCTACAGAAGAAAGATGGATTAAAAAAACTGTGGTACATCTGTAAAGTAGAATACTTCTTAACAATAAAAAAGATACAGTCTATTTACTTATTCATGAACACCACAGATGAAACATAAAGGCATTTTACTGAAAATGAAAGGCATTTCATTTTCAGGCAAAATGAAAATGATAGGGATGGAAACAGGTAAGTGGTTGCCAGAGCTTGGAGTTGTAGGACTGTGTTGATTACAAAGGCCATGATACATGACAAATGCATGTGTAAAAACCCATGAAACTATATACCACAAAGAAGAAATTTTAATTGTGTACAAATTAAAAAGAAAAATCAATCAGGAAGTTAGGGAAACTGCAAAGGAAATATGTATCTTTCAATTTGATAAAAATATAAAAGCCAATGGAGAAATCACTTATATTCCTACCATGGAGAGAAGCATTGTCAACTGGTAATGTATATATTCCCAGAGTCTTTCTATTCATATAGATAGATAGAGATAGAGATTGCTTGTAAATTCATGAATACATCCTGAACAAATTTTCGTATTATTTCAAAATCATTTGTGGTTTTTAATGTCTCAATTGTGCCATTTCTATGAAGTTTCAGGAACTGTCAAGTTCTCAAACTGTTTATTTGTTATGACTAAACTGGTGTCATTAATGCTTGTCCTATTAATGTTGAGATTACAAATAAGCAGTTGTCTAAAGTTGTTTTCTTCTATTAGTTACCTATTGCTGTGATCAATACTACCACAAAGTTAGCAATTTTAAAAACATACATCTATCATCTCATAGTTTCTGAGGGTCATGAGAGGCATAGTTTAGCAGGTTTCTCTGTTTAGGGTAGCATAAGGCTGCAATCAAGTTGTTGGTCAAGGCAGAGTTCTCACCAGGAGGCTTGGTTGAGGAAGGAACTGCTTCCCTTCTTGTGTGGTTGTTGGCAGTATTCGGTTCCTAGTGGTTGCATTACTGAGAGTTTTGTTTTTTTGCTGGCTGTCACCTGGAGGCCCCCCTCAGCAACTAGACACCCCCTGCAGTTCCTTGCCATGTAGGGTTTCCTAACATTGCTACCTGCCTCCTTTCTGCCAGCCATGGAGAGAAAGAGAAAGATTTCAACCAGACAGATGCTGCAGTCTTACGTAACATAATCACATACATCTTGTCATCTTTGCGAGTAACAGGTCCCACCCAGACTTAATGGGAGTGGAACACACAAGGGTATGAACACCAGAAGGTGAAAGGTGAGGATGATGGGGGCATCACAAATGTGTTTATCAAGAATCAGCTGATATTGGGACTTCCCTGGCGGTCCAGTGGTTAAGAGTCCGTGCTCCCAGTGCAGGGGGCATCGGTTCAAACCCTGATCGGGAAACTAAGATCCAACATGCCACACAGTGTGGCCAAAAATAAATAAATTAAAAAAATATAAATTAATAAAAAAGAAAAAAATTAGGAAATTCTGAACAGGAAAATATTCCAAATTTCTTAAAAAAAAAAAAAAGTATCAGTTGATATGGATGGACCTGGAGACTGTCATACTGAGGGAAGTAAGTCAGACAGAGAAAGACAAATATCATACGATATTGCTTATATGTGGAATCTAAAAAAGGGTACAAATGAACTTAATTACAAAATAGAAGTAGAGTCACAGATGTAGAAAACAAACTTATGGTTACCAGGGGGTAAGGGGCGTGGGAGGGATAAACTGGGAGATTGGGATTGACATATACACACTACTATAAATAAAATAGATAACTAATAAGGACCTACTGTATAGCACAGGGAACTCTATTCAATACTCTGTAATGGCCTATATGGGAAAAGAATCTTAAAAGAAAGAGTGCATATAGGTATATGTATAACTGATTTAATTTGCTGTACACCTGAAACTAACACAACATTGTAAATCAACTATACTCCAATAAAAATTACAAAAAAAAAAAGAATCAGCTGATGAAAGTCTACGGTGGCATCGCATGTCCTGTGGCTTACAGTGCTGGTGTCCCCTCCACAGACCTCGAAAGAATTCTTTTATTATCTTTAGTGCCCACCTTAGTTTCTAGTTTCTAGTTTACTTGTGGGAGGTAGTCTCTTTTTACTTCTTAGGGAAACTGCTTTCCACTTGCATCAAATAGCTGAGTGTTCCCTTCTTACTCAGTTCTTATTTGTTTTTCATCTAGAAATGCCTTAAAATTTCATGGGTGTGTGGTGCCCAGATCTGTAGCTGATGAAACGTTTCATATTCTACATCCTTTTTTTTTTTTTTTTTTTTTTTTTTTTTTAAGCAGGACTCCGGAAGGAAAGGTGATGTATCCAAATTACAATATTTATTCAGAATTCGTGGGCATTTTTTTTTAAAATTAATTTATTTATTTTTGGCTGTGTTGGGTCTTCATTTCTGTGTGAGGGCTTTCTCTAGTTGTGGCAAGTGGGGGCCACTCTTCATTGCGGTGCGCGGGCCTCTCACTATCGCGGCCTCTTGTTGCGGAGCACAGGCTCCAGACGCACAGGCTCAGTAGTTGTGGCTCACGGGCCTAGTTGCTCCGCAGCATGTGGGATCCTCCCAGACCAGGGCTCGAACCCGTGTCCCCTTCGTTGGCAGGCAGATTCTCAACCACTGCGCCACCAGGGAAGCCCTCGTGGGCATCTTTTTTTTTTTTTTTTTTTTGGGGGGCCACTCTTCATCGCGGTGCGCGGGCCTCTCACTGTTGCGGCCTCTCCTGCTGCGGAGCACAGGCTCCAGATGCGCAGGCTCAGTAGTCGTGGCTCACGGGCCTAGTTGCTCCGTGGCATGTGGGATCTTCCCAGACCAGGGCTCGAACCCGTGTCCCCTGCATTGGCAGGCAGATTCTCAACCACTGTGCCACCAGGGAAGCCCCGTGGGCATCTTTTAAAGTCTTGTTTGAAGGAGAGGGGAGCAATTCTGTAATAAATACCATGTGTCAACTAGGATATCTGCATCCCATAGTCTGAAAATCTGTTGAGTAGGGGTTAACATCTGGCTCGCAATCCCTACCCACTAGTGATGGTATGAATGCTTGTATTTGCTCGTACTTAAGAAATATCCCAAATTAAAAAAAATATGTATATTTCATATATATACACATATATGTATATGGAAATAAACAGTAAACATGACACTTCTGCACATCTTTCATGCTCTCTCAGTGTTCTTTTGTGGCTAGGCTTGAGATTTTTGCTTGCCCAGAGGACCTGGTGGTAGGAAGAAGGCATCTCTGTTTTCCTCAGTGAGTCCCATTGCCTGGGACCTGGGAGAGTCTGTCAGCAGGACACATTCCCAGGGTTACCCTTGGCTGTGCAGCAGACAGAACTGTGTGTGTGTAGGTTGGGGGGGTCAGTCAGCAAGCATGTGGGTTCTGCCAAGAGTATGTCTCTTCACGGAATTTGCAAGTCAGCTGTTTGATGAATGTACAAATGACTATTTTTAACAGCATCTACCTGCGTAGTGTAAGATAGGAGATGAAGGTAAATGCGTTTATTTCCATTTTTTATATACCTATTAAAATTGTCCTTGACATACAGTGTCCAAAGACTGGTCTCAATTTCCAGTTTCACTTTGTTTACAAACAAAATATATATAACTCATGCAATGCTGATTACATTTTCAATGCCAGATAATGAAATCATGATGTCTGTTCAATTTATCTCATCATTTTATTTCCACTGGGATTATTGGAGGTTTTTTTTTTTAAATTTTTTTTTTGTTTTAATTGAGTATTTCTGTGGACTTTAGAAATATTTAGTTTTCTCTCCTTCATCTATGTTTTCCCATTTTTCTGCCTCATCAGAAAGGCTACATAGTTTAAGATAATAGCCACTTATGCGGCTTGTCTCAAGCAAAGTTTTTAATTTACTTTCCCATAAGAAAGCTAAGGTTTATCCTTAGGTTAAAATGTAGCTGCTTTCCTTGAAATAAATACAATTCACCATACATTTGCATATAAAATATGCTATGAAGTAAGAATAAATGCCACAATTGAGATAAAAGCATATCTTGATTAGATATTCATGCATATGGGTATATAATTATATACATACATCTAAATGCATATGCATCTGTATGTACACAGACACAATTATATGCACTTATTTCTAAATTTACTATTATTTATGACTTCTCTTCTGGTCAAGATTTCCTTTATATGTACTGATGGGGGGAAAAAAATAAAACAAAAACTAAAAAACTTTTGATTGGTTTGTTTATCCAAGATCTGAAGCCCTCAGTTTGGAGCATTCCTCTTGCATTGACAGCAGCTTAAATTTAGTTCACAATATTGGTTTTGCCACATGGAATTTTAAAGAAACACTAATTTTAATGGAAAAATCTCTATAGTATTTATATTTAAGGCACTAATTCCTTATCTTATGTACCAAAACTCTGTGTCTATTGTTCAACATTGAATCCACCCTATGTCTCTTAATCAAATTAAATTTCACTTCATCTTTTTAATGATCATCTCTGTCAGGCTTTGCTCTTGGCTATTATAAAAACATTTCTGAATGAAAATGATACGTACTGTGAACTTTGTCTTCGTAGAGTGAATTCAGGTGCCTTCTCCTAGAATGAGTGGAGTCAGTGGCATCCCAAAATAATCAGTTAATCTCTGTCAGAAGTCCCTGCTGGGTAAGATTCTCTTTAACTTTCCAGGTCCCTTGGCAAGGACCTTACTCCTCTCTACTTGTGCTGCTTGAACAATGTCCACATTCCTTATGGATGCATTTGATAAGCATGGTCAGAAAATGCACTTTGGGATCAATTACATTTCTTTTGTAGCCTCTTCTTTGTGAAGAACTAGTCATGAGTTTGAGAAATAAAATGGCTTCTCAAGCCTATGACTAGTTCTGAAACACTTGGTGTTATCTGCTTGTTTTGTGGCTACATATCTCTTGCCTTTCTGTACTGCTTTTTCTGTGATTTTATATTTTAAAGAAAATGGACTATAACATTGAATTTTACCATGTGTAGAGTGTTAAATATCTCTAGTCACACCATATATAATTTATAGGGTCTTAGACAAGTTAATTAAAATCTTAAGGCCTTTGCTTCCTTTTGAATAAAATAAGAGATAATTGTAGAAACTTTCTTAAAGAGTTTGAGGATTTAATTATATGTGAAGCACCTGTACACTGTCTGGTGCACACTCACCACCTAATGAATGTTATCTATTGTTTGTTTTTTATGAAAAGGGGCTTAAAACACTTGTTTATACGTAATCTCATTTGATTCACAAGTAACTTTGTGATACAGAAATTATCTGTCAAATTTTACATAGGAAATAACACCAGAGATACTAAGATACTAAGTGACAAGTTTCCACAGGAAGCGTGGAGAAGCTTGGACCATTTGCCTCTAATCTTGCATGCTTCGCATTCTAGCATAGCTACCAGGAGGTCTAGAAAGGAGATACATCCTACAAGATGCCGCCAGTCCATCAGCTACAGTTGTCAACATTGTTTTCAAAACACAGAAACTCCAACCCTTCAATAATTTGATATCACTTCCACTCTACCACATTCATCTAAGGACCATTATCTGTCTATTGGATTATTGTACTGGCCTCCTTACTTGTCACTTTGATTCTGCCCTTGCCAGCTATCACCCCAACACACAGAGTGTATCATCAACACCTTAGATGTGCTTCATTTGCCATGATGTTTTGTAAAAGTTAAATGGATATAGGTGAGTACACGGTTAAGTGGATGTAAATATCCTAAAATAATGTTTAGCGTTATTTATTGCATATATTGCTATATAATGCTATAATTGTATATATACACACATGTAAAACATATATATGTACGTAAAACATATATATATATGTAAAGCTAAACACCATATGAGGAACTATATATATATGTATATATGTATGTGTATTTTATATATATATATATACACACACACACACACACACAGTTGACCCTTGAACAACATGGGTTTGAACTGTGTGAGTCCAGTCATACACAAATTTGTTTCAATAGTAAATATTGAGAACTACAGTCTGTGGTTGGGTGAATCTACAGATGCAGAATCTTGGATACAGAGGGCTGACTGTAAGATTTTCAACTCTCTGGAGGGTAGGTGATCTTAACCCCCATGTTATTCATAGGTCAACTGTATATATATTTCTCTTCCTTTTCTTCATAGCTCATACCCATTATGTAAAGAGTGTGAACTGGGGATCATTTGAAAGAACTTACCTAATATTACAAGGATAAACTGACAGACAAAAAAGACCAAAGATCTTATGGTTCCTGAACCAAAGCCCTTTCTATTTACCACGTCACTTCTTTAGAAGAGTTATTCTTTGATTATGTTCCTTGGAAGTTGAACTTTAAATGTATGCTCTTAAAATAGGGATAAAATCTGGTTTGTTTTATTTTTTTCATGATCTAATGTTCCAGCAGGCAGTTGAGATGTAGGGAGATCTAGCTCATATTCTAGACTCAGTCATTTTCTCTGTTTGATTCTGAGTAAATTACTTCTACTCTCCATGCCTCAGTTTCTTCAACTGAGAAAAGACTGTATTATAGTTATTTCCAAGTTGAAACATTTTGCAATTCTGTGAATAGCAATAAAGTTTAGCAAATCCTTGGAATTGTGTTTATCCAATTAAACTTTGCAGTTCTGTAGTTAAAATGATTAAATATGAACATAAAAGAGACCTTTCCATTTACTCTTAGAGAAAACAGCCAGTCCATGATAAAAACAGCAAAGCTGCTTACATTTACTGCAAAGGACTTTCAAAACGTATATTCCACATTGTTACTGCTTTACAAATATATCCTAGTTATTGTTTTATCAGTGTGGGCTCTACATTATACTTGGACTCAAACCCAGTGAGAACGTTCCTGCTCTCCTTCTATGGGATATAGCTTTGGTTTGGGGAGGCTTTGTTTTTAGCACTGACAACTCTAAATAAGTCTATTTTACCTGTTTAGTTTGCATTGACTTACAGAGTCTGGGTAAGAGAAAAAAATTTCAAGGTTGCTTGGTTCAATGCCTTGGACCATTGCTCATGGTCTGTTGGTTTCTTTGAAAAATCCTTAACTTATTTAAAGCTTGAACCATTTAAACTCACTGTCATTTCCAAATTAAATGCTTTAAAATGGAATATATGAAGAATTAGGATTTAACTTCTGCTATTCCCTCCAGTATCTCTTCCCATCACTCATTTCAATGAACCTGACACTTGGTAGGGAACCCAGAATTCAAAATGTGTTTTTTTCACCTTTTGTACCTGGTGGATCAGTCATTTTGTCTGAAAAGCAGCCCAGTAAGCCTTCTCACTTTCTTGTCCCCCCCACCCCCCAGCTTATTTTAGTATTTTAAAATTATATATTTGGGTGATTTTTGGATGCCCTACCCTTCCTTATTATACTGTAAGCTCCATGAGGTCAGATAACATGTTTGTGTTATTGCTCATCACTTCAGAGTCACCATACTTTATACTCTCCCAGGACAGTGCCTGTGTGCCCATGTTTATATATGCTTAGGATGTGTTTGTTAAAAGGATGAATGTGTGAATTAATACATTTTTCAGGATTAAGCAGAATAATTCTCTCTACAATACAGTCTTTGATTTTTCCCCCTATCTCTTCACAACTCCTATCAAAACTATTTACATCCTTCTCTGTTCTATGGGCATGTTATTTATATGCCTAGTTGGTACATTTTGTGTGTGTTAAAGATATTGGCTTAGGAAAGTGCCTTGTCTTATTTGGACTTATTTTGCTGACCACAATGTCTGGGTATAGTCATTCATGCAGCAAGTATTTCTTGAGCAGCTGATATGAACCAAGTAATATTTATAATCAGAAAATAGTTTACCCATCCTTACAAACCAGTATTTAGCTCTGCTTCTGACTTACAAATAATACCCAATGGTGGTGTGCCGAAGAAGGAATGAATGAGTCACCTTACCCCTCACTCTGTGCTAACACATTTCTACACATAAAGCTGAGTCTCTATACCATTTGCAGTAATTTAGCAAGATTGAAATAATTATGTTTTTAATGGGATTTGAAAATCATAGTTATGGTGGTTATACTAATGTTTAACGACAGTCAGCTATTGTGGACCGAGTGACTTTGAAATCTGAGGTAGAAGGTACAAGACAAATTCATCTGTGTAAAATCTTGACATTAAGTATATCAAACTCCTTGTCAAATTAAAAAGAGTAAGTGATTCACATTTGTGTACGAAAATTTATCTCTGCTTTGGTGATTTCAATGTAGCTTATTAGTAAATCACAATGATTGTGAGATAAATGGTGGTAAACTGATGTGGATGCAGTAACTGCTTGATTTTTATTGTTTTATTTAGTCAATAAATAACATAGTGGGTGTATGTTTTGTAGAAATTTTCTCCTACCTGGTGAGTAACACATTTCACTTTCTGTCTAAATGTATTGCTAATATTGATTATAGAACACAGCTTAATTTACCAGTGCAGGAAGCAGCAACCTACTATTTAACAAATCCAAATATACTTTCTCTCATTTAAATTTCTCTTCGTACTAAATTATGTTGTATGTGTTGTTTCTGTAAAGAATTATCTATCTTCAGCAACTCTCTTACAGGTGCGTTAAGATCATTTTACCCCAGAATATAAATTATGCTGATATGCATCAAAATTGTGTAGATTATCAATTTTTTGAACATATTTATGATACTTCACAACTTAAAAAATCCATCAGTATTCATATTGTTAAAGGAAGTAATGATGCCCACATTGAGATACTGTGTTAAATAAATAAAATATTGAATTTAAATAACCAAACACTATTTGAAGCATAAAGGCACTCGATTAATTTTACTTCCTTTATCTTTTTCCTGGGCATTATATAGCTACAAACACTTGAAGAAAAGGGAAACTAAACATCAAATAAAGAATATAATACAATAGGAATTATATTCTTGGATTTTTCCACCCACTTTTATAGCATTTTTACAATAGGAATTTGTTTTTAATTGTTATGTTACTATATAGAATTCCTAAGATACCAGTGAGTATTTTTTGCTGTGTGAGCATCTTTCGCTGTGTTTGTTTTGTTTGTTAAGGATTGTTCTATCATTCTGTTTTTTTGGAATAACCTATGTAAAGCAGAAGGTTTTTTTTTTTTCATTAATATTTGGTAGGAATCTCCAGTTAAACTGCCAAGGCCCTATACTTTTGTGTGGGATGGTATGTTTGTGTGTGGGCATTTTGTCTGAAATACTAATTAAAACTTTTTAATGCACAATGAGCTAATCCTGTTCCTTATTTCTTCTTGATTCAGCTTCGGTAACATACATGTTTTTAGATATTTCTTCAGTTCATGTAAGTTTCAGACTAGAACTGCTATTCCCACGTTTTGATTGGAGCATGTAGTACATTTACATTTAAAGTAATCACTGTTAAGTATCTACTTATTGCCATTTTGTTCATTGTTTTCTGGTTGTTTCTGTAGTTTTTCTCTGTTCCTTTCTTTTTGTGTTTTCTTCCCCTCTGATTTGATGACTTTCTTTGGTGTTAGGTTTGTATTCCTTTCTATTTATTTTTTGTATATCTGTTACAGGTTTTTGGTTTCTGGTTACCATGAGGTTCATATATAACAATCTATGTAGTTAGCAGTCTATTTTAAATGGATGGTTTTTTAAGTTTGAGCACATTTTAAAAGCACTACATTTTAACTCTCCCACCCACATTTTATGTTTTTGATGTCATATTTTACATCTTTTTGTGTATCACTTAACTAATTATTGTAGTTTTGGTTAATTTTACTCCTTTTGTCTTTTAACCTTCATCCTAGCTTTACAGGTGGCTGCTCCACTACCTTTATGGTATATTTATCTTTACCGATGGCATTTTTTCTTCTATAATTTTCTTGTTTCTAGTTATAGCCTTTTCTTTTCCATTTAATGAAGTCCCTTAACATTTCTTTCAAGACTGGTTTAGTGGTGATGAACTTTTTAGCTTTTGCTTTTCTGGGACACTTACCACTCCTTCCATTCTGAATGGAAACCTTGCCAGGTAGATTATTCTTGGTTTTAAGTTCTCTCCTTTCAGTACATTGAACATATCATGCCAGCCCATTCTGGGGCTGCCCACCAGGTGGGGCAGGGTGGGAGCCATTTTGGAGGGGCTAGTCAGGACAAAAAGGTTGGATGGGGTGGTTCCTTAGGGGAATGCCAGGGTAGGGGTGCAAGGTGTTAGCTAGGTTGATGGAGAGTGACAGAAATGGTGCCGGCCAGTGTCAGGCCAGTTAGGTGGAGAGTTAAAAAAAAAAAAGTGCCTTCCAATGCTTCTTTCCCCAGAGAAAATTCCATCAGATCCCTACCCCTTTGGCACACATCCTAAAATTAGTCAATTAATCTTATTCTCATATGACCCAGGCATTTTTCAAGCTACTGCTTCTGCACTAAGATTCAGAGTAAGTGAGTTTGTGCAAAAGCCCTTCAAGAAGAGTCATGATTTCCTACAGCCATCCAGCTCTCCTGGACATAAGCCCTGCTGGTTTTCTAAGCCAGACATTATGGGGGTTTGTTTTCCCAGTGCAGGTCTCCTGGGCTAGGGAGCCTGAAGTGGGGCTCAGACCCTTCAGTTCTCAGGAGGAACATACACGGTTGTGATATCCCTCCTCCTTTTGGGTCCCTGCACTAGGGATGTGGATTCTGGCTAGACCCTGTCTCTGCCTCTCCCACCTGTCTCGATATGACCTTTTTTATATATCCTTAGTTGTAGGAAATCTGTTCTGCCAGTCTTCAGGTCATTCTCAGAGATAGCTGTTCTGTGTGGAGCTGTTTTGGTATGTCCATAGAAAGAAGTGAGTTCAGGATCTTCTTACTCCACCATCTTGACCTGGACCCCCTCAAGCATTTCTTACACACTACCTCATTTGATTCCTTCAAGATTCTTAAAAATTAACTATTTTAGAGAAGTGGAGATCCTCATTCAAAAATCACACTATCAGCCCCTAATGGAACCCATCTCTTTTGGTTTATAAGTCCAATATTCCTTCTACTACCCATACATAATTTCTATCTCTGCATCATCCAAATATTGTACTTGATATAAAAGACTAGATAATTCATGGTATGTGATCAGTTAAAATATTATACTGAGAAAAATATATAAAAAGTGGTGAACTTGCTCTTTCTCACTAAGACGGCAAGTCAGAAAAACAAATGTAGGGCTTGGTCTAGAATTCAGTGACCAGGAATATATTTGAAGGAGCATGAATAGAGTTTTTGTTTGATTGGTATGCATTAAGATATTATATATTATGCCACAGATTATGATTACAAGATCTAAAGCATGGTTTTTGATCCATTTTTTTGTTGTCTGTTTCCATACAGGAGGCACAGTTAAATAGTGGAAAGAACAAGGGTTTGAGTGATGGAAGACCTGAGTTCTGGTTTTTGCCTCCCCTATTTGGTTGGAGTGACCTGGACAAATCATTTCTTCTCCTTGAGTCACTAGCTTTTTGATTTTTAATTTAAGGAGTTGAATAAGATGATTTGTAATGCTCCTTTAAGTTCTGGCACAACTAGAAGGATAGAAAAAAGTTCTCAGAAACAAAATGGGAACAACAGCAACAAAAAATCACCCTTGCTTTTATGGCCTCCCTGTTGTGAGAGGGTTTCAACAAGTCTTAACTCTATCAAGCCAACCTGAGTAGTTAGCAGTCACTGTTTTGAACAAAGTCATATTTAAGTATAATAAAAAGTTAATTTTATGTGTTTAAATGTTTAAATGTGTAAATATATGAGAAACTGAAGAGCTATCCAGTGATGGGATTTTAATGAAAGTAATTAAGCTACTTCATCCTTGAAATATTTTTTTGGGAAAAATCTGTGCTAAAGCCTCTTCAGTGACTATTAAGGGAATGCTAAGAATAAATACTAATGGGACTAAATGCCTGTTATATACGTGTTTTTGTGTTATTGAAAACAAAAGGAAATTATCTTAGATTGATCAGAGAAAAAGATAAAAGTCCATTAATTCCCTTCAGGCTCAGTGAACTGATATAACTGGTAATTTTTAATATTTCAGGAATATATCTTTCTTCATTTCCTCTTAAAATTTTTTTTAGGGATTTGGGATAGCACGAGAGTTAGATATCAATTAACCATTGATCCATTTTTCTCCTACTTTCTATATTTTGACATAGTTTCTATTTTAATCAGTGGAACATCATCAGAAAAATTTCTCAATTCTGTTATGTTTTTATAGCAGTTAATGATTTCCTCTAGATTCTTATGATAGTTTATTGATATGAGTCTTATTTCTCTGTATTTGTGTCTTCTATTTTTTATTAGTAAATATTTTAGTTGAAAGGAGAGGTTACATAAGCTACTGCTAATCAAATATTTAAACATCATATTTGTATTTGAGTGGGACTTTAATTTTTAAAAATTACCAGTTTTATTTAAATAACCAAATACATTAAATAAAGCATTACATGGTGAGATCTAAATTCAGGTACAAGGAAAGTTCTATTGTATAATACTGTTCTAGAAAGCCTAAATCAGTGGCTTCCCTAGTGGAGCATCAAAAACTCGAGTCTTGGGTACAATACTGACAGAACCAATGACTCTCTGGAGTTATGTTCTATATATCTCCATATTTTTTCAATAATCCAAGGAACTTTTAATACATTGGCAGACCTTTTTTTTTTTTTGAATTTTATTTTATTTATTTTTTTATACAGCAGGTTCTTATTAATTATCCATTTTATACATATTAGTGTATACATTTCAATCCCAATCTCCCAATTCATCACACCACCACCCCCCCCGCCACTTTCCCCGCTTGGTGTCCATACATTTGTTCTGTACATCTGTGTCTCAATTTCTGCCCTGCAAACCGGTTCATCTGTACCATTTTTCTAGGTTCCACATATATGCGTTAATATACAATATTTGTTCTTCTCTTTCTGACTTCACTCTGTATGACAGTCTCTAGATCCATCCGTGTCTCTACAAATGACTCAATATTGTTCCTTTTTATGGCTGAGTAATATTCCATTGTATATATATACCACTTCTTCTTTATCCATTTGTACATTGACAGATCTTAGAGCTCTTATTCTGTAATGTAAAAAAGGAAAATAAAATGTTTAAAAATTATAATTTTAAATGAGGTAACTCAATATCCATTATATATAAGAGATATTATATATAGTCAATTATTTTTCTGGAACATCCAGTCAAATAAATTGAGACCCTTTTAGAAATTGCTAGGTGATTTTAAATGGTATGGTAAACTATATATGTATAATATATATATTAGAAGGTCAATGTTTTTTATATAATCTAGTAAAAATGACTTGAAATTATTCTGGAAGATGTTTTCATTAAAAGTAAGATTATTTTTTAAAACAAAAACATAAAGTACATAGTTACAAATATAATAAGAAATTTATGGAAAGCATAAAAAGAAAATTATAAAAGAAGACAATTTTTAAAGTCTTACAAAAAAAGAATGGTGTGGCATATACTTAAATCACCACATCACAAGCACATCTAAGCATTAGAGAAAAAACAGATAATATTAAGACAATATTGATAAATCTTGCTACTCCAATTAAAAACTCTAATTCAAAAGTTAATGTAGATAAATTTAAAATGAAAATAAAGATGTAAATAAATGGAGTATATCTGATAGAGGATGGGGTTTTAATAAAGCACTCTTAAAATTGCTAATCAGAAGATGAAAACACAACTGGAATTATTAACAAAGACTATAATAAGCCATTTACTAAAATAAATACAAATGGCAAATGGACATAGGCATAAATATTCAAACTCACTAGCAATCAAAAAATGCAATTTTAGCAAGAATGCAAACCAATTTTTGCCTATTGATTTTGAAAAGAATTTTGAAAATCTAATCCACCAGGTGGAAGGTGAGGAGAAATGAGCACTCTGAGGAATCACAGCTGACAAGCATGTTAATTGCTAGAAACTTACTTTACTTCAATTTAGAAATATTATCAGAGGCTCTGAAAATGTTCATGTAATTTTACTTAACAAGTCTACTTAAGGAAACTCATCCTCAGAGAGTAATCATAAATATGTACAGCAATTTGGTATAATGGCGAATGGTATATAATATGAAAAAATTGGAATGAACATCCTAAATGTCTACAAAGAGGAAAGAAGCTAAATACTTTGTGAGTGTAGACACAGAAGTCCAAAACAAAATGTTATTTTAAAGTAACATACATAAATACAAGTAAACAAACTTAAACAATCAATAATAAAGGAAAGACCCAAGGATTATGAATAATTCAATTATCTAAGTCTGCGGGCTACAATTAAAAAACTCATTTTTTCAGTTTTTGCTATCAGGAAAATAGATGACTTGGATAGTCTTAGATGTACTAAAAGCTAGTTTCTATTGGAGCATAGTAATATATTTCAAAATAATAATAATAAGTAAGACTGCCTGCTAATATTTAACATGGACTAATTTACTCCCCATGACGGCCCTCTAAAATCATAATGGTTTTTATCTCTGCTGATAAATGAGAAACTTACCCATGAATTATAGATGGAAGTAGGATATAAAACTTGGTAGATTGTCTCCTGTATCTATGAGACAAGGAGTGTCTACTGCACTATCAACAATAGTTTATCTAAATGGAAAATAAAAACATTCCTTAGAACCACAAATGGAATAATCACAGTATTCAATGACATATAAGCCAACAAAGGGTGCCTATATAAGTTACAAATAATTAACATCATAATACTATGTTCTAAGTCTATAAATAAAATAATTAATGTATTTTACAATTATTTTATAATTTTATATGTCATTCTTATATTTTTATATATTTGGAAAGTAAACCATAAGCTACTAAATAACATTTAAGAAAATAATTAAGAATAAATAATAGTGAAGGAAATTACAATATATTCATACATGAATGAAAATTACATATTACATATTAAGCTCTGCATGTGTCAAAGTTTGTAAGAAACACATAGTGTTCAGAGAGAAAATGAAATACATTCATTAAGAAATATGAAGGAATGAAGGATTAATTGCAAACCAGATGAGAATTTAAATCTGTAACAGAATAAGTTCCAGAAATTCAAGTAAATTTAGAACAAATTAAAAGAAATGAGATTATAAATTAATAATACAGAGAAAAAAATTAGAAAAATTTAATCAAGAGCTGTTTTTTGAAAATATTAGTAAGACACTGTAGCAGAAGGGATGACAAAAACAAACATAATAAAGGAAAGAAAAAAAAGAAAAAAGAAAGAAATAGATTATGCCATAAAAAATGGTAAAGAACTATTATGAAGACTGGACTATATAATGTAAATTTTAAAATGTAAATAAAATCAATACATATTTAGAAAAATATAAATTGACAAATATTGCCTAAATTTAAATTGAAAAGTTATAATTGGCTTCTAATATTTAAAGATATTTTAGTGGTAAGAATACTTCTCTAAATTTTCAGACCCTGATGATTCCATAGGTGAGGTACTTTTAACTCATTCTAAAAAGAAACATACCATAAACACACCATAAAATAGCCGTATTCATTCAAAAAGATTAATGTAACTTTAATTCCAAAATCTGGTAAAAATATAAAAAAGAAAATGAATTCTTATTCTTCGCTGGTGGGAGTGAAAAATGGTACAGCCACTTTGAAAGACATTTTGGCAGTTTCCTACAAAACTAAACATACTCTTACCATATGTTCCAACAATCACACTCTGGCATATGCTCAAATGAGTTGAAAACTTATGCCTGCACATAGATATTTGTAGCAGCTTTATTCTTAATTGGCAAGACTTGGAAGCAACCTGGATATCCTTCTTTAGGTAAATGATAAATAAGCTGTGGTATGTCCAGACAATGGAATATTATTCAATGCTAAAACCAAACCAAACCAACCAACCAACCAAACAAACAAACAAAACCCAAAAAACTATCAAGCCATGAAAAGACATTTAGGAACCTTAAATGCATATTACTAAGTGAAATATACTTGTCTAAAAAGGCTGTGTACCATGTGATTCTAACTACATGACATTTTGGAAAAGGCAAAATTATAGAGACACTAAAAAATTAGTGGTTGACAGAGGTTAGGAGGGAGGGAGAGAGGGATAAATAGGTGGAGGATCTTTAGAGCAGTGATACTACTCTATATGATACTATAATGTTGGAAACATGTCATTGTACATTTGTCTAAACCCTTAATATACACCACCAAGAGTGAACCCTAAAGTAAACTATGGACTTTGGGTGATAGTGATGTGTCAATGTTGGTTCATTCATTGTAATAAATGTACTATTCTGGTAGGGTTACATCGCTACTGCAGGCAGCTGTGCATGTGTACAGGTAGAATTATATGGGAAGTCTCTGTACCTTCCTCTCAGTTTTGCTGTGAACCTACAACTATTCTAAAACATGAAGTCTTCAAAAAAAAAAAAGAAAGAAACTGAAAGTTAAATTTAATTACTAACAAAAATGTAAAGATCCTAATTTATTGAATGAATATTTATTTAATGAATATTTATTTCATGTAGGTGAATGTTCTAGGCTCTGAATATAAAGCTTTGAATTAAAAAAAAAAGATCAAATTCTTCTCAATGTGGAACTTAAAATCTAGTGAGAGAAAACAAATAATAAACCATCAGTAAGTATGCATCTGTTGGAATCAAAAGTTAATAGACAAAAATACATCAGAGTAAGCATACCAGGGAAAGGGTAGGTTTTTCTGTTTTACCACGAGCTGATTAGATGGTGAAGTTGATGCTGTTAGTGCCACACACTAATCCCCAATCTAGTGATTAGGCAGAGGAGAAAGTAAATGATGAGTGTCAGTTATGGCCTTAGGATCAACTCTTGGAGTAAGGGCTGTAGTTTATCCCACTAACAATGGTCTTGTATGTTTTCCCAGAAGATGTGACCAACCAGATAGGTTCACTTTATGCGTCTCTCCAGGAACAGTTTACTGTAATGGGAATAGGAGGGGTATCTGAGCGGTGCAAGGGGTGGATAGTAGTAGATGCTGTTGGTGATTTCTTTTTTTTTTTTTTTCACTTGCTTTTTTTTTCTTTTTTTTTAATTAATTAATTAATTAATTTATTTTTAGCTGTGTTGGGTCTTCGTTTCTGTGCGAGGGCTTTCTCTAGTTATGGCAAGTGGGGGCCACTCTTCATTGCGGTGCATGGGCCTCTAACTATCGCGGCCTCTCTTGCTGCGGAGCACAGGCTCCAGATGCGCAGGCTCAGTAGTTGTGGCTCACGGGCCCAGCTGCTCCGTGGCATGTGGGATCTTCCCAGACCAGGGCTCGAACCCGTGTCCCCTGCATTGGCAGGCAGATTCTCAACCACTGCGCCACCAGGGAAGCCCGGTGATTTCTTAATATTCCTTTTATTAAGTGGTGCGCACGTCCCCCAACTGCTAATATTGTCTAATAACAACTCACAGCTGCCTTCTTTTCTGGACAATTTCTCTTAAACAAATGTGAGCTACCAAGTCTGAGAGGCAACCCTTGTTCTTAGGGAAGGACTTTAGCTGATGACTAACTGAGACAGAGTTGAGAGAACGGCTCCCATTCTCTCAAGGTGGTACTGATTGTATGGAGTAATTTGTGCTACAGAGCTTCCTGGTTTTAACTGGGTACTGTAGTGTTCTGCCTCGACTTGGGACAAATATGAAGTGCCAGTCTCACTCCAGAGTTCCTCTTAAGATTGGCTGAGGGGTTAGTTGCAATCATAGTGTGGATTACCTTCTTCCTCTCTGCCTGAATTTGAACCTTTTCATTTTCTTAGAAGTGTATTTCTTGAGAGTACACACCAATAAATCTTCTGCAAGCTTTCATCTCAAGGTCTGTTTCCGAGAAACCAAAACAATGTGGGAACAAACTGAAAGGATTCTCATGTTCATACCATATCTTTGTTTAGATGTTCCCCATCTTTATTTGGCTTCCTTCTCTCCCCTTTTCCTGAGAGAACATCCTCAAAAAATAACTCAAACAAGCCTATCTCATGCTCTACTTTTAGGAAACTGATATAAAAGAGATAACATTTGATTCATGACCTGAACAAAGGAGAAAAAAAAAAGAATCCTGTGTGTTTAGAGTATACCAGCCAAACAGAATGACAAGTAAATTAGGTGAAAAAACTTATGTTAAAAGAACAACTAGAAGGACAGTGTGGCTAGAGCAGAGTCAGTGAAGTGGGAAATGGAAGTATTAAAAAAATGGCCTTGAAGGTCTTTGGAAAGACTTAACCAAATAATTTTAGGAAGAGATTGGGATCTCAGGTGGCCTCAGCCTGCAGCAGCTTGAAGCAGGATTTTGGTTCCCGGCCAGAGATTGAGGTTCGGCAGCGGCAGTGAGAGGGCTGAATCCTAGCCACTACACAACCAGAGAACGGTGGCCCTGGCTTGTGAGCTGTGTAGAAATGAATTTCCACATAGAGATGGAAAGTAGTGAAACAAGTAAACTGTTTATTAGGAGGAAAAAGAGTACAGTACGTGTGGATAGACACACGGGCAGGCTCAGAGAGAGAGCTGCACCATTTTGGTAGTTTGAATCACTTTTATGGGGCATTTCTTCTGGGTTTCCTTTGACCAATCATCTTGCTTTGCCTGGTTCTGAGTCTGTATTTGGTTTATGTCAGGGTCCCCCATGTATGCTTGCGCATCTCTTAGCCAAGATGGATTCTAGCAAAGAGGCCTATGGGTAGTTGACTTCACTTACTATGAGGTGGCACTCCCTCCCTTTTTGACCTCCAAGGAGCCTTTCTACGTATGTGTAGTTGGGAAGGTCTCCTTGACTTTGAGAATGAGGAATATGTGGTTTTTTATCTCTTACCTGGGTAAGACTCAGCCTCCTCTCTCACTCCAGCTGTTATGGAGTTTCTGTCCACAGAGAAGAAACTTCAGCTGTTCAACCTGGGGCCCATCTATCTCCTGCCTCAATTGGAAGAATTGGAGGTAAAAAGTTGGTTGGTATGTTTTATATTTGTGAAGGATCATCTTGGCTGTATTTAGGTTACTAGACTATAGAGGGACAAGAGAAAATGCAAACCCGTATCAGTGTGTGTGTGTGTGTGTGTATGTGTGTGTAAATTCATCAGTGCATTAAAAGATCATCCTTCTCATATAGGATCATCCCCTGAATACAAAAATAGTTGGTCAACATCAGAAAGTCTATAAATCCAATTTACAATTTAAATAAATCTAAGAAGAAAAAATATTATGTCTATTTTATTAAATCCAAAACATGATAAAGTTCACAGAATATTTATGGTAATAATTTTTGCTAGCTAAGATTTCAAGAGAATATAAAAATTTGATTTGTGTTAAATCTTGGAGATACACAACAAATACAGTAAGTGCTGCAAATTAAGGTATTTTAGACTACTTAGTAACCAAATAGTCCAAGATCTCAGGGGCTAAACATAATAAAAATTTATTTCTTGATCATATCACATACTAATATGAGTTGGCCAACTCTCCTGAGCTATTATCCTGAGACCCTACCAGAGATGCTGCTCCCTTCCACCTTTTGACTCCAGGACCCATAAGGGATTTCTTAAAATCCTTCTCCCAGATCTCTGCATATAGATACACAGAGAGGGAAAGAGACAGTGGAAGATTGAAGGGAGCATTTTATAGTTAGTCCAGGAAGTGATAAGTATAATATTACATTGACTACAACTCAGGGCCACCAGTCCCCATTCTAATAGTAGTTTAGGCTGGAAAATATAATCTATAATCTTCATGTGTGCCTAAGAAAAAGAAATAGATTGATAAGCATCTATCTAGTTTCTGCCAAGAATGACAGAACTATAGACATAGTTTCTTTTACATCAGAAATGAGGACATTTACTATATCCTTAACATTGTCCTGGAGGTTTGGGCCAATGCAATAAAATAAGAAAAATGAATAAAAATATGTGAAGATAAAAAGGTGAGATATAGACATTTATTTTTACTCACTTAGAAGAAAAGTAGTAGAAAATATTGACAAAAATTGTGACTATTATATGAGAATTATACATTCAGCAGATACAGTATTCATTTCTTAGAATCAATAGTACTGTTAAGAATACCAGATATAATCAACTTGAAAATTATATAGATACATGATCCCGTCTGTAATATTAACTAAAAATGTAAAGTAGCTTGGAATTACCTTAAAGAGTATATAAGATACATGTAGACCAACTTGAAGCTCTTTTAAAGAATATAAAAAAAAATCTAAAAAATGCCAATATAATAGTTATCAGCACTACATATGGCATGCATTAATATTTTAATAATGTTCACTTTTCTCCAATTTATTAATTTATTACAATCCCAATCAGCTAATTTTTTTAAACTATGTGTATATAGATTTAAATTTATATTTATGTATACACACACATATATATATTAATACACACACATATACGTATCTACCCACACATTCACATGGAAGATTAGAGTCCCATGGGGAAATAAATCAATTAAAAAAAAATAGTGGGATAAGTCTGTGAGATATTAAGACATATTACAAAGTCATAGTAGTGAAAACAATAGATAATTGGTGCAAGTATAGACATGCTGACCAATGGAAAAGGATAGAAAACCCAGAGAAAGATCAATATATGTTGGAAACCGATGCATAATAAAAATAATATCACCTTTATTTTTAATTATAGTATTAAATATAAATTATATAATAAAGGTAATTTTTTCAGAATTTTAAAATTCTTTGGAGAGGGTAGTTTTCAATAAATTAACTCACTACAGGATAAAAATAAATGATTACAACTTTACACCAGATACAAAGATGGATTAAAAATCAAAATATAAAAAACATATATATATATATAAATTGAATAGAGACACTTAGGATAACATTTTTATGATTTTATGGTGGGAAGGAACTTCTTAATTAAGTGTTTCTGTTCAACAAAGGGCAACATTGACACGGTTAATGAGAGATAGATAAATAATATCTAGAATATAAAAAATATTTTACAAAGCACCAAAAAAACTCAAAACAGAACAGGAAAACAATAAAAATAGTTTAAAGTTGGGAACAGGCAGCAAAAAGGGAGAAAACCCTTTTTTCTGTAAGCATTTGAGAAGATATACTCATTTACAGGAAAAGAAATGCAAATTAAAACAACAATGGAGTGTCACTTTAGACCAATCTTACTGGAAAAATTGTAAAAATCAGATAATGCTGTTGTGTTACCTGGTGTTTGGCAAAACTACACAGATTAGGGGGGAACAGTCCTTACAGATTGTCCTCACTTCAGACATCAACCATGAGTTCAGAAGTCCCCAGGGCTGTCCTCACTTCTGAACAGCTGGCTACAAATCTGAAGTCTTGACAGACTTCCTCAGATTCAATAATTTGCCAGAACAGTCCACAGAACTCTGGAAATTTTGTATACTTACATACTTAAAATTACAGTTTTACTATGGAAAAGTGATAAATCAGAACCAGCGAAAGGGAGAGATGAATAGGGAGAGGTTTGGGAGAGTTCCAAATATGAGGCTTCCATTGTGCCCAGGGACATGTTTCTCTCCTGGCACACTGATGTGTGCTGATATGAGGAGTGTTGCCAACTAGGGAAGCTCATCCAACTTCTGGAGTCCAGAGCTTTTTAGTGAGGCTTCATTACCTAGGCACAGGTGATTGCTTCATTGGCCATGAGTCTGAACACAATCTCCAGCCCCTCTCCCCTTCCTGGAGGTTGGGCTGATATCACATGACTGAAAATCTCAACCCTCTAGTCACATGAATGATCTTTCTGGGGTAGACAGTCCCCATCCCAGGTCATCTTGTTAGCATATACTATCAGGTGTGGTCCCAGGGGCCCACCATAAATAACAGATACTCTTATCACTCAGAAAATTCCAAGGATTAAGAGTTTACTTCCCAGGAATGGAGGGAAAAGGCAAGACATATTCTTTTTCACACACAAATCTTGTCAGGGATATGGGCAAACAGGAAATCTTGCAAAGTGATGATGGGAATGCAGACTGGTTACTCCAGTTGAGAGCAAATTTAAAGTACTTAAGCTACCTGGATACAGGCACAAACTAT
The DNA here is from genome assembly GCF_009873245.2 of Balaenoptera musculus. Lineage (NCBI taxonomy): Eukaryota > Metazoa > Chordata > Mammalia > Artiodactyla > Balaenopteridae > Balaenoptera > Balaenoptera musculus. The sequence goes on from NC_045800.1 coordinate 54,728,027, forward strand.
TCCTTAGAAATATCACTCTTGGATATATATATTCCAGGGAAATTCTCAAACTGATTCATAAAGGAATATGTGTTAGGTTTTTCCCAGTAGTGTTCCAAGTGCCTGGATTTGGAGACAATTTTTGAGTCAAAAATTGCAGTTGTCGCAATTACGTAGATGTATAATCAGTTAACATGAATTTATAATTAACACATAGGCCTGTATGAACAAAAAAGAAAATAAGATCTACAATAATTGTATACTTTAAAAACACAACAACAATAACAAGACTGCACATTTGACAAAGATAACTTAAAATTCAAGGATGTATGCAAAACACATAGCAACCCCCTATGTTTGGGGGTGGGTGGCAAATCATATGGAGATGGATATAAAAAGAGGGATTATAAATGAATTGTGAGCGGCCATTGGTGGACCAGTGTTAGTCACATGAACTGAGAAGTGTGATCAACACTGTTTTTATGATTTACCAAAAAAAGAGGCAGTCCTGTCTCCATTCTCTTTATGCTAAAGGATTATTTTAATAAAGTAGAAGTGTGACTATGGATGTGAAAGAAATGCGTTAATTCAGTCATTCAAGAAATATTTCTTGATCACCTAATATGTGCTGGAATTCTGCTACTTGATGAGGATAAAACAGAAATCCCGTTCTCAGCCCTTGAAGACCCTGGATTCCTTAGGTACACAGACGTGTGCACCAGCCTTTCCAATACAGTGAGACTCATCGCAAGGAGCTATACAAATGTGCGGGGACTGATGTATTCTCTCTCCAGACCACACATTATTTCACCACATACACTCTGTACTTTCATAGTCATAACACTAATTGCACTCTTTCCAATTGCTCATTTTTTGATTGCTTGAGGACAGGCACCTCATCCGTCTTGCTTGTTATAGTATCATGAGTGCCTTACACAAAGCACGGGATCTAGTCAGTGCTCCATAAATATTCATAAAACAAATAAGTACACAAATGGCCCCTGGTGAAAATTTCAGAAGTATAATTCTGTTTCTTTAGAATTTATTTCAATAAAAGAGCCACGGTTGATGATACAGAAGAATGCTGACTTGCCCAATTCTCAATAAACTAATAATGGCTGTGAAATTACAAGTAAATTTTTTGTTGTTTTTGCCACTATCCCAGTATGTGAAAATTCTGAATTTAACCATTGTAGTTTAATGTATTCATTACTACTAAATTGCCATACCAGCATATGATGTCATTCTGTAATTTATCTTATTTTCTTTGCCCACTTTAAAGAACATTTTCAATGCCCACTTGGAATCAGGCGTTGCGTTAGTTGCTGAGGATCAAGGGATGAGTTAAATACACACGCTGTTTTTAAGGGGCTCATAGTCCATCGATGGTGACATGTACATGAGTTCATTCACAGTATTCAGGTATGCAGAAAGTGGTGCAGGAACACAGAGAAGGAAATGAAATTTGCTATGAAGTTGAAGAAGGCAAGGGCAAGCCACAGGAAAGATGAAATATGAGTTAGGTCTTAAAAGAAAAGCAGGAGTTTGCCATCTGGACAATCAGAAAAAGGCATCCAGGAGGTATAAACAATATATTTAGAAAAATAAAATCAGGGAAAAGAGCAGTATATCTTAGAAGCCTGGAGGAATCAGGTGTGGCTAAAACATAGGTGGTTCTTGTGGGGCAAACTCAGGATGAGCCTGCAAAGACAATATGGGCCCCAGTTCTGGAGAGTGGAGTTTCAAGTTTATTCAGTGGGCAACTGGAAGTTATCAGTAGCCTTAAAGTTCTTTCATTTATTTTCTTTCTAGAGTTGTAGCTTCCTGATTTACTAAGTTTCTGGTTCATGGGAAAGCAGCCTTTAAAATTGCATTTAAAAAGGCTGAGAGTTCACACATCAACTAATCTCTTTTCAACCACATATTAGCACTTGGATTTGGCTTATAGCTCTAATTTCTTGCAAAACACTATTTTGATGTTCATATTCTTATTTAGGGTTAAATATCCCAGAGCCACAGTGTTTGCTGAATCAGGACTATAACTAAACTATGAATATCTCAACTTGACAAAATCTGTATTTACCCACTTGTATTCTGCTGAAGACATTAAAATTCTCTGTGGAGAATGGAAATTTGTTGCACATATATACAGTAGAGTAAATTAAATTAAAAAAGAGTAATGTGAGGCTGCAAACTCAAGATAAATGGTGTATAAGTCCAGATATTAAATTAAATGTTTCACTGGGCAATGAAGAAGTGTTATACATTCGCTCTCTCCCGATGTGTAAGAAATTGATTAGCTAAATTTCAAATTCACAAGGTAACTGACTGATACTCATTTTGCATAATTCCTGAAAGGCTGCTTAAGACACATGACAAAAGTCAACCATGATCTGAACTCAAAAAGCAATTTCTTGCCCATGTATTTTACACGTGAGCTGTGAGGATGCAAGAATTATGGGAAAGCAGTAAGAACATGTCAAATGCAATAACTATCCTAAGAATGAGTTGCTTATTTTAATTGTCTTGCCTATTCTGTTAACATATATATTATAGGCAATATGAATATAAGATGCTGGCATTTTGGTATCCTGTTATTTTAAAAGAAATATATGGCAACCGTTAAGTGTGCATTATCTCTCCTTGTAGGTCTTTTAAGATATTTCCATGAGTAAGATGCTAACTCTAGAGTCAGTCCCATAGCACAGTAAGGTTGGAAATATGGGTGGAGTGGGTGCATAGGGAACTGAGGGTCTCGTTGCTCTCCTAGCAACTAGTGATATAAAGTTTGGGTGTAAATATCGCAGTCACTTACTTTCAGCAAGGCAATTTGAGCTCATTTATTTAACTCTTTTTCCCACTGTTCTTGTGAAATGAGTAAAAATATGAAATAAATGTGCAGACATACGTATTGTTAATAATGAAGCGTTTCAGACATCAAACAGTAGGTTCCAAATTCAGGAATTGAATATAAGTGGTAACCCACTACATAACACAGAACAAGACTGTGTGGAAAGGAAATTAAAGGAGTTCCTTGTGGATCTGGGTTCACAGGAACAAACATAAGGAAAAAAATGGGAATCAGCAGGAGCTGAGAATCATGCGAAAGTTTGGGGTGGTGAACTGAGGGTAACTTGAATAACTTGAACAGTTTCTGACTGTACCACATCAACAACAAACCAATTTACCCTGGCACACATAGTAATTATTCTTTTAGCACAAATAAATAGATAAGTAAACACTGAAGATCGCTACAACCAACTCCTAAAGGCTTAAAGGAAGAGGAACAGTTCTCAGCTAACTCAGGCATGGTTGGCAAACCAGTGGACTCCCCAGTTGGGTGTCCCTCCCTTTGTGTTCTTCACAGCCATCTAGAATAACTACAGACTAGTCGAATAAAACTACAGTAAATATCAGCTTTCCCATTTCCCATCTACAGTTGTGCAAACTGAGTAAAAACAGTAAACATGTGATGCAGTTAAGGAGGAAAATGAGGAATCTTATGAGGATTCAGAGGAAATATCCTGCTGTGAAATTATTTTAGTCTAAGAAACAATAAAACATAAGAAAAACTCTAATTTGTATTAAGACTGAAGATTTTGCATTTTTAAGATAAAAATAAAATCAGCAAAGAAAAGTTATGGATGAATGTGATTAAAGTTTTTAAACTTTAAGAATTATGAACAAGGAAAAACTAAAAAGCATGCTAGAGAAGTCTCATGGCTCATTTCCTCATGTCCCACTTCCTTCAGGTGTCAGCTCCAATATCATCTCTTCTGTATGACCTTTCTGATCTTTCGTAAGCTTGGAGCCCATTCATACACTGTTCTGTGTTTTGTTCTTGTCACTCTCTAGCATGAAATATATTTACTTGCTTATTGCTTGTCTTCCCCCAAAAGAAGACAGCTTTTTTTGGTTTGTTCATTGTTCTTTCACTCCATTATCAGAACTATCCATCACACATTGCAGCTGCTCAAAAAATTGTCTGTACAACAAAGGAATGAGAGCTAGTGAGCGAGCTCCTCTGACCACAGAGGCATTCCTAACTAAAACCGTGGCATCAGCAAAGGAGTTAACCCGTCCTTCCAGGAATGAAGGAACTTTTCTTGTTTTAAGAAGTGTATTTCAAGGAATAACAAACTGTAAACAATGCCCATCTCTCCTACCCTAGTTATTTAGGAATTGTATATTCATGTTAAATTATCTTGAGCTCCTTACATGAAATCACATAAGCTTCTCTGAGTTTTCAGTGCATAAAGCCCTAAACTTCATGTCTCTCCAGTGTACTTAGATTTCCTTTTATCATCTTGACCATAGTAATCTTAACCTGGGATGCACATCAGAATCATCTGTGAATATCTGACAAAGTTACAAAAGACCAGATCCTCCCTACAGCAACTGAAATCAAATTTCTGGGTAGGACCTAGGTATTTGTAATTTTTAAAAGTCCCCTGAAGATCCTCATATAAAGTTAATGTTGAAATCCATTGCTTTACCACTTTCTCTCTTCCCCCAGACAAGCTACTGGTTTTCTGTATTACTTGCAAAAGACAGCTATCTCCATTCCTTGTATAGATTTTCAGTGATCAGTTTTTCTAACGTGAATGCTATAACGCAATAGAGATATGATTGGGTATACCATAGGAAAGTTATTATGTTCATGACACATCTGGCTTATACAGAGATGCAGTTTAAACAGCTCTGACCTTCCTGCCTAGCTCAGAGTGATTCCATAAGCTCTAGTTCGTCTCCAAAGTAGTGGCAACTAAGATCCTCCTTTACATCAGGCTCAGTGCTTTTCGAAAGCTTACAAACTAGTTTAAGGTTTTACTGAGCTGCCATCTCAGGCTGTGACCAAATGACTAGCAGGTGAGGACAGAGAAGGTAACATTTCCATAGATACTGAAAGATAAATATCAAAGCACAAGACAGGTAATGGCCCCACTCACCTAAAGGCCAGATGGAGCAAGAAGTCTGTCAGGTGAGGATTCACTCTGAGTGAGGTGGTGAGCCCTGCTGCTGCATGGAACTTTCTCACAGCCAGTGGACTCCACTCCACTGACATTTAGGGAGGCTGTCATTGGTAATCTCAAGTTTAAAACGTTATTTAGTTATTCCTTCTCTATTTCTCTTGAGGACCCTAGAATGCTCCCTCGAAAATAGCAAACATAAAATAACCCCTTCGTTCCTTGTCTTTAATGACAGAACGTGACTGTGGGAATATCTCAGACCTGAGGTGCACAGACACCCATTTTACATTTTCCCTGGGAGAAGTCAGAGGGTAGGGAGCAAATTTTGGTAACTTCATTTTACTCCTGATAAGCCTTTCTATTCATCTCCTTAATTTCTCGGTGAGTCACTCTACCAGTTAAGCTTTGGTAAGTTTATCCTGCTATATGTCTAACATACATTTTTCAGTTCAGTCCTATGCAGACTTACATATTTTATTTCTTAAGGAGGGATGTGCCAGTGGGGAAACCCAACAGTACTACCTGAATCACCCAGGCTGCTTACTAAAAAATGGAAATTCTTGGGCACCAAATACAGGTGAATTGGAATCTTAAGGTATAGAGTCTAAGAGTCTTCATCTCTATAAATCTAATGCACATAAATCTGAGCTTCAGTAAAGTAAGGAAACAGGTAAATGAGACATCAGAATATAAATCCACAGATAGTGAAGTGCACTTGAAAACAATGTGTATTCCATATGCTAAAATCTTCCATGATGATTACTGATTTATCAGTTTCTCCATTTAATTCACTAATTAGTTATTTAAATCTTTAGAAATTATTTTCTTAAGTGAAAACAAGTTCAGAATTGTTATAACTTTCTTATGTATTGACCCTTTTATCATTATAAAATGTCCCTCTTTATATCTGGGAATGACTTTTGTATTATACAGTGATTTACTTTGGGCCCTATTTTCATGAAAAAAGTTGTCCATTATTTCACTTTCAGTTATTTTATGTCCTTATATTTAAAGTGTGTCTTTTTTAAACTGCATAAATTGATTTTATATATGTGTAGATATATATATATATATCTACACATATACATAGACACTACAATATGTATATATGGTATTAAAGTATATATATAGTCAGACTGACATTACTTGTTTTTAATTTGAATATTTACATGGAATGTAAGCATTGACATATTTAGTTTAAAATACGATGTTATTTGTTCTTTATGTTCCGTATTCCGTGCTTCTTTTTCTCTCTTTTCTTGCCTTCTAATTGATCAGTAAGTATAATTATTTCCATTTCTTCCCTCTATTGGCTTGCTAATTTACTAGATCTCAGAAGAATGGCAAAGAACATAGAAGGAAATGGATACAACTTGAGATTCTGCAGTCTGATAACAATGTCATCCTCAGGGAGAACAGCTCCTTGTGTACTTGAGTTTCACTGAGGGTAGTGTCGAGTCTATATGTTGTTTTTGCATCTCCTTAGATTCAGGCATCACTTACAAAAAAAGAAAGGTGTTTGTCCTGTCAAACCAAGGTGATTAACATAGTGGAAACCTCTTGGGTTATTTTTCTAGACTGCTTGTTACTCTTACAGAGATGGCTCATTTCGGTCATGTTACTGCTGTGCAATCCTCCATGGAGACTGTGGCCTTTATCTCACCACCTAATTCTGCATATTGAAAAGACTGAGCAACTGTTAGCTTTTGAGAGCTAAGTTAGTAAAAAATCTAAAGGGAAAACTCACAAATTCCAAATGTTAGGGATCCTTATTCTAATACACCTTCAAGCCTCCTTTCTCCTTCATTCTTGCATCATAATACTCTCTCTAATGTATTTCTTTCCCCTTTTTTTTCCTAGACTAGCTCAAGTTAACAACTAATAATACAGAATTATTGGAGAGATCTACTATATTGTATGTTATTTTCCACCTACTGTGAAAAGTGTGCTATACCAACCATAGTGTAAAATATATAATATTAACATAAGAGAAAATTATGAACATTGTCTAGAAATCTTTAAAAACATCTGGTTTTACATTCCTGTATTCAGAGAATTGTGAGTTCTCTCCCCATGTATGTATGTATGTATATAAAGAGGAAAAAAGGGTGTCTATTCAAGGGTCCTAGGCTTTTTGTCTTTGAATTCGAAGAATTTTTTAATGAGTTAAATTATAATGATTTCCAATTGAGGAATACTCAAATATATACTTGTCTTTTACTCTGTAAATATATATGTGTGTGTGTGTGTTGTGTGTATGTACATACACACATAATGTGTATATAAAATAACAATGAATGTGGGAAAAGAGGAAATGTTCAATGAGAAACAAGTTTTGTATGTTAGTTATGTACATGTGTGTGCAAAAGGAAGTAACCACTTAACATGCATATATGATAAACATAGTGGCAATAGGTGCTGGAATTAATCATTTAAATAATAGGAGTTACTTTTCTAGATCCTAAATATCTATTTACAGATACTGAAAATAGAAGAAGACAAGTAATTAACAGTACTCTGATAGCTTTAATGATAGAAACAGATGTTCACATTTAAGGCATCAAATCTGAGTGGTTATCATTGAACTGCTGCTGCTCATGAGCAATGGTATTACGGTCCTTTTCATAGGAGAGAATATTGTAATGCAGATTATTGTGATTGTCTGAAAATATCTCCATGGCTGACAATACCTTTTTTTTCTTTTTTTCCTTTTCTACTCTCTTCTTTGATAGTTAAATGGGGACGACATTTAACAAGCACAATTATGTCCTTTCTTGTCTATTATGCTGCATTTAAGCATAATTGCTTGCAGAAAGCCTATAGAAGTGTCTTTAAACTCAAGTTTCTTATTTCCATCAGAACCAAAGAAGATAATCTATATATTATGTTTCCTTTACAGTTCATGAATTAAAAGTGAGATGAGTGATATATCTATTAAACAAGACTGAATTAAGGTTTAAAAAATAGAATCTAGGAATTAAATCTGAAAATTCTGATTCAGGCCTAGCTTGACTTTTTTTTTTAATAGAAAAATCAAAGACTCACTCAATAACAGCTAACTTTTAGGAAATAATTATTCTATTAAATCCAGTCTTATACAGTGCAATTTTCCGTGGGTCAGAGTAGACCTCATGTAAGCGAACCAAACATTTCTTTTTATTCCTGAATTCATATGTTCTCCATAAGTACTCAATTAAGGCTTTTAAATATTTGAGGAATCTATTATGAGACAGTTTTATTTTAATTATTCTGTTTGATATGCATAAAATAAAAATATGTAACAAATTAACCAAAATTTAATATTTCAAGATCATTCAGAACATTTTAATTCATGTATGTGTATGCACACAGACATATTTTATTTTTTAATTAATATTACATATTGAGACTTTTCCATATTAGTAATTCATTAACAGCCTAATTGTTAAAGTTTCACATTGTATCTTTATAAGTATGGTAAAATTTATTTAACCATCTTTTTTGCTGGATATTTGGTTTGTTTCTAATTTTTCTCTGTTGCAGATTACACTAAGACTTGATTTTACATAAAATTTTTCTTAGCTTTGATTATTTTTTCAGAGTAGACTTTTAGCATGGCTATTAGTGGATTAACTATTAAAATTCTAAAATCTTATGACTTACACTTAAAAATTGTTCTTCAGGAAGTTTTTATAATTTAGTCTGTCAAATGAGGAGAGGTGATCAGCAATTTAATAGGTAGGAAAATATTTCATTATTACTTAAATTTACATTTCTGTTGAATATGTTCAATAGGTTAAATAATTATTTAAATTTTCCCTCTGTTATTATTTCTTCCCTTTCATTCTATTGACCATTGATTGTTTTCCACTGTATTTTTTTTTTTAATTATTATTAATTTATTTATTTATTTTTGGCTGTGTTGGGTCTTCGTTTCTGTGCGAGGGCTTTCTCCAGTTGAGGCAAGCGGGGGCCACTCCTCATCGCGGTGCGCGGGCCTCTCACTATCGTGGCCTCTCTTGTTGCGGAGCAAAAGCTCCAGACGCGCAGGCTCAGTAGTTGTGGCTCACGGGCCTAGTTGCTCTGCGGCATGTGGGATCCTCCCAGACCAGGGCTCGAACCTGTGTCCCCTGCATCAGCAGGCAGACTCTAAACCACTGCGCCACCAGAGAAGCCCGATCCACTGTATTTTTTATAAAGGATATTGACAATCCTGAGTGTTACATCTTTGTAAATATTTTTCAGTGGTAATAGTTTGCCTTTTTATTTTAACTTAAAATGTATTTTTATAAATATGTGTGGATATTTTTAATTTTTAGCCATTTCTACTGAACTTTTATTATGTATTTCTGTATTGCTTCCCATTATTAAATATTCATTTTTAAACTTTTTTATGGAAATAGTTAAAATGTAACACTTCATTCATTAAAAATTTTTAAACTGAGACACATAATTCTGCCTAAGCTTTCAACCTATAAAAACAAGCTTTCATCATAAGAATGAAAATACTGTTATCATCATCTGACTTTGTTAGCTATATAAAATACCGCTAATAATGTTTCTACATAGACTATATGTAGATATTTCTTTAAATGTCACCATTAAATATGTCCTTTCACAATTTTAACAATCCATATAAATCTGTAAGCAACAATGTATCTATTTTAATGGTAAGATATATTTTTGTTTCCTACTTTAGTTCACTAGGTTTAGAAACAGATTTCCACTTATTATGTGAAGAACAAATGCACCAGACAGTTAAGGAGCTGATTTTATTCAGGCTGTTGCGGTAGGATGAATGTTCATTAATGACAAATATCTCAAAGAATAGGAGGGGCCTGAAGATTTATAAAGGCAGGTATATAAGGGAGTCATTCGCCTATCTTGTGGAAGTCACAAAGAATGATGGAAACAGGCGTTATCTTGGAATATGTGAGAGTTGGGGTATTGGAGGTTTCCAAAGCACAAAAATGTGGGGGCATTTCTTAACTCTTGCTGTTTTCCGGGAACATGGAATTCAGGTAGAGCCCAATGTCATCTGTTAGTATGTGGTATAATGTAATCAGAGACACATTTAAGTATTGACTGTTGAATTCTGTAATCATTTGTCTTGATGATGTGGAGAAATAGACAAACCTGATGATTAGTTATAAATTCTGACATTTTCAGAATCAAAAGTTTCATTAATTTTTTTTTCTTTCCAGACTCAATAAGGTGTTTTTAAATGAACTATAGCTATTTAGAAAACCTTTATATATCTTCAAACATAGGGAAATTATTTCTCTTGCACCAGTCCAGGAAATTCCCGAGGGTACTCAAAATACTTTTTTGAAGTATTCAGGTGAAGAAAGTATGTTCAGAAGGCAGGCTCATTAGTAGGCAAATTGTAGAAGGAGCAACTACCACAGATTTTTGTTTGTTTGTTTCTCATGACAATGAAATTCTGCCTGAAAAATAGAGCCAAGTGACTAATTATGGCTGAAATTGGGCAATTACTCCTCAAATTAGCCAAATGCAGGTGTAATTATTATTTTAATAAGACTAATTGCTCAGTGGTAATTTGCAAAGGGGAGCCTGCATTTGGTGGAGACACAAGAACTCCAGATCCTTGACATATAGAAATACGATATGATATTAAAAAATAAGGAGTAGAAATAAATTATATATATTTATATATAGAGAGAGAGACAGACCGAGACAGAGTGATAGAGAGACACAGAGGATAAACTAAAGGAAATATCAAGAGAGATCTAACATCAGACTATCAAGTTTTCTTTGAAAATGTCCATGAAAACTTGTCAAATAGGGAACAATATTCTAGTATCTGAAGTTAAGACAAGTATTCTGCATATAAGGAAATCCAAGCATATTTCTAAAACCAACCACACCTACCACAAATTATTTTAAAAGTCACATCAAAAGAAAATTACCACTCTACTTTCTCATAACCTAATACTTCTAAGCCATCATTATCCCTCACCTGGATCACTGAATTAACTTCCTAGTTAGCCTCTCTTTTCATATTTTTTCTAAAGAGTAGCCAAAATGATTTTTTAAAACTGTAGATCAGAGCAGATCACTCCCATGCCCAATACTGTCCAGAAATAACACACTTAATGAAAAACCCAAATTCGTTTTATGGCTTACCACCCAGTTCTCACTGAACCCATCTCCTACTTCCCATATTACTTCTAACATTCTCCTACACTACTTGACTCATTCTTTCTAGCCAGACCAGTCTTAGTATTCTCAATCAACCTGAGATTTTCTGCCCCAGGGCCCGGGCAATCATAGTTTGTTTTATAAATAATGACTCTCTCCTCTCTTTTAATCAAATGTCATCTCCCCAAACAATACAATTCTGATGATATTCCCTAAAATAGAAACAGTTCTATAATACTTTATATTCCTTATCAACAAATAGTTCTTACTTCTTCTTTATAAGACTTAGCAGAATTTGTAATGTTCTTGCTCATTTATTTGTCTGATTATATTGATATACCTTAGTAGATGAATGCTTGAAGGATGAGGGCAGAGGTTTTGCTGATTTTTTTCATTGCTGCATCTCTAGTTCCAGTAACCGTGTCTGGAACATGGGAAATTTGCAACAAATAGTTACTGAAGTATGAATAAATTAAAGAAGTATGACCCAAGTTGGACTCTTTCAAACTCCTGAAGTTGGAGAAGAAAAAGATAGACTTTTGCATTGAATGGAACTACAATGCCCAAGTAAGTGGTGTGAAGTAAAGTGAAAAAACCCTTTTCAAAGTAGCAGAGTTTGTCAAAGAAAAACCAGAGCCAGACAGTAATTAAAGTGGTAAAAACAGATTTTATTCAGGAACTACTGCAATAGGGGAAAATAGACCTCAGTATAAAACTAAATTCAATCCCAGATACAGCATAGGCAAGGGATTTACAGCCAAGGAGCAGGGTCGGGGTCCGTGGATGAAAAATTACTAAGAGGAAACATCAGGGGTGAAAGCGCATTCTGACTAAACCAACTTGACAAGGTTCACTGAATGTAAGCCAGAATGTTCAGATACCAAGGGTAAGGGGTGAAGAATTTGATCAGATATAGACGGTGATAAGGTATCCTATATTAAGGGTAGGGATTCTTGCTAAACTGATTTAGCAGGGGCTTTGAGGCTTCTTTATCCGTACCAAAGCAAATAAAGGCTTAAGTCCACTCTATGTGACTGTGCAGCGTGTGTGACTGCCTTTCCCAGCAGCCTACAATCACTCCAGCTCTGGACCTCCTACTGGTGTACTGGAAATACAGAGGATGGAAAAAAGTCATCAAATTCAGAATCTGGGTTATTCTACCAGGAAGCTGACTGGACTGATACATTGTTTTTTAAGTTTATTGATTTTATTTATATCCAAACCTTTCCTCCCACCCTCCAACTTTTTTTCATTTTTTTCCACCTCTTTTTGTAAGGCCAGCAAGCCAAATGTCCATAAAAAAGGTTTAATTGGAACAGCAGTCACATTCATTCACTTACATCATGGTCTGCGTCTGCTTTTGCTTCACCACAGCAGAGTTGAGTAGTTGCTGCTGAGGCTGCGTGGCCGTCAAAGCCTGAAGTCTTTACTGTCTGAGATTTTATAGAAAAAAATTTGCTGACCCTGGCTTTAGGTTAGATAGCAAGGGGCCTCAGAGCCAGTCAACACACATGATAAAAATGATAGCAACTTGTATTTATTTAGCACTTATAACATCATAGGCATGTTGAACATGTTTTACATTGCATTATCTCATTTAATCTTGATATCAACACTCTGAGGGATGTTGGCTTAAAACAATAAAATAGCCAGTTATTTTACCAGCAAAATTGGGTTTATTAGGAAACAGCAAAGAATTGCAATTTGGGACATGCAATCTATGGGTGAATCACAGGCAAGCCCAGAGAACAAAGGAGAAATGTTTTTTTGTAGAGGAGAAGGGTGAGTTGGGAGGTGCTGTAATAAAGAGTCCATTGAAAAAAAAAAAAAAAAAAAAGAGTCCATTGGAGGAAAACTGGGAATTTGAATTGTAGTGGCTTTTCATTGGTTGAGTTGTGACAGTCTCTCATTGGGCTGGGCAAGGAGAAACTCTTCCTTCCTCTTGCTGGATAGTAAAGTAGTAATCTTTTTCCTGTTGGAGATGCAAAGGTATGTCTCTTCCTGTTAGGTCTGCAATTGACGTTGAGGACTTCCTTGCACATTTATTTGCAACATCCTGTGAATCTATAATAACTTTTAAATAAAAATCTAAAAAAAAATCCCACATTCTGCTGTAGAAATTAAATGTTAATGTTAAAAGTTTTAAACAGACAGAGCTGGATTCTTATCTGGAGCAGGACATGAGGAGCTGCTACTCAAATCTTAATCTAGTTATCCAATCTTTCTAAAGCTCAGCTCCATCATTTCTAAAATAAATAATAGTTATATTTACCTTGAAAATTAATCAACCGAAATCTCATTATAAAATGGAGTCGGGAGGCCAGAGAGGGAGCTCTCATGCCTTACCACTCAACAGTATGTAGCTTGTCTTTTCATATTTCAAACAGGTTTTTCTCAGAGCAAAAGTTTTCAGTTTATCAATTTATCAGTTTTTGCACTTAACAGATCTTGCTTTTGTGTTAAGCCTATGAATTATTTGCCAAATTCTGTGTCTCAAAGATTTCTACTTTGTTCATTTCCTAGTTTTACAGTTTTATATTTACATTCAATCTGTGATCTGTTTTTGTTGAGGGATGTACAATTGCTTCAGCACTATTTATTAAAATTAAAATTGTTTTGAATATTTTTGGGCTTTTGCCTTTCTATAATAAAGTTTAGAATAAGCTTATCTATGTCTACTGGTAGAGATTTTGTCTATGTTTACAGGCTGAGATTTTGTAAGGAACTGTATTAAACTCCTAAGTTAACTTAGAATTGACATCTTTACTTTGTTCAGTCTTCCAACCTATGAACACAATATGCCTCTCCAAAAATTTCAGTCTTTGATTTCTTTCATCAGCATTTTATAGGTTTCCTCATTCAGAACCTGTATATGTTTTGCTAGACTTATTTCTCTTATATTATTTTCATTGGAAAGACTAAATGGAACTGTGATTTTGATTTCTGTTTCCACGTGTTCATTGTTGGTATCTAAAAATATAATTGATTTTTGTGTGTTCATCTTGTGTCCTGTGACCTTACTGAACTCACTTCTTAAGTCTAGGTATTTTCCTTTTTTGTAAATTCCTTGGGGTTTTCTACAGACATAGACAATAATATTATCTGAAAAGAGACAATAATATTATCTGAAAAGACCATTTTCTTTCTTCTTTCAAAACTAAGTTCAGTTTTTTTGTTTTTAAACATTGTTGAATTCAATTTGATAAAATTTTGTCAAGGTTTTTTGCATCTAAATTCATGAGATATAATTTTATTTGTTTTTTATGCTGACTTTGTCTGGTTTAGGCATTAGGGTAATACTGGCCTCATAAAATGAGATGGGAAGTGTTTCCTCTTCTGTTTTCTAGAAAAGATTGTGTGAAATTGAAGTGAATATCTTCTTTAAATATTTGGTAAAATTATCCACTAAAATCATCTGGGCATGGAGATTTCCTTTTCTGAAGCTTTTTAATTACAAATTCAGTTTCTTTAATAGTTATAAGACCAACATTCTATCTTCTTGGTGCTTTTTGGGCTTTATTTTTTTTGAGGAATTCAATTCTTCTAAGTTGTTAAATTTAAAAAGTGTCATGTTGTATGTAATATTCCTTTATTATCCTTTTAATTGTTGCAAGATCTTTGTTTGCTGTTCCCTGATATATGTTATAGTAGTTATTTGTGTCTTCTTTCTGTTTATCAATATCTGTGTCAGTCTATCCAGATTTTATAAAGAGCCATATCTGATACAAGCAGGCAGTTAGTGTGTGGTCAGATCACCCCAATCAAGTCTTAGATTAAGGTGAGTTTCAATCTTTTGTGAGAACTATTCTGGGTAGTCCTTTCAGTATACTTTCTGAGATAGATAAGAGAGATAGATAATCTAGTATAGATATTTCATATTCTGGTAACTTGGATGCAGTCATTACCTTCCTTTGAAGTTTTCCGTAATGTTTGAATGATTTTATAATAAACACATGTTAATTTTAAAATATAATGAGTTAGTGTTTCTTAAAAACTAGGAATTTTTATTGCCTTGAAATATGTAGCTAGAACTTTTAAAATTAAATGTTCTAAAATAAAGGCTTTGAAAATGTTGACGGCATTTTATTTTTTAAGCTGACATAGATTTTTCAATTTCAAAAAATTGCTGACTAACATTTGGGACTGATTACCAATCAGGCAGTATGTAATTTGGAAGTGAAATCCTGCTGTATTAAACTCTGACCCTTTTTAATAAGATGCTTCTTCTAGATGAGCTCAATGAGTACACTGTCAAAAAGGTCAGTATTTATTATGTAAGAGAAATATGTAATATGGTTTGAGAAAGCCAAAAGGCCAACTTGACTAAGATTCTGTCTTCTAATCAACACCCTAAATCCCCAACATTAGAGTCCCTCTGAAGACTTAAGCACTTTTTCCCCAGATGAGACAGATAGCTCCAAGCAAAGTATAACTCAATGATGTGTATTGAATTACAAGTTATATAGATGACAGTCATCAGCATTATCTAACACATAAGTTTAAGGTTTATTTATAACTGCAAAGAGCACCACTGAGCTCGTAACTGTCCTATCATTTGGCCTCAAATGGCAGGTATTTGCCCAAAAATCTTCTCTGATTCTAAAAGATTCTAAAGCTTCAGAGCTATATATGCTTTCAGCCCTTTAAGACTTCCAAAGGGGCTTTCTCTTTTGGACTGTCTCTAATAATGTCGGAGGATATTATGACTCATATATTCCAATTGCAAATACTACCTATCTTTTGTCAAGAATTTTGGTTAACCAAGATTGTATTTGATGTATCACACCAGCCTTGATAATTAAATATCATTTTTTAAATTCTATTTTTTTTTTAAATGTTTATTTATTTTTTTCTTATTTGTTGCACCGGCTCCTTAGTTGCGGCATGTGGGCTCCTTTAGTTGTGGTATGCGAACTCTTAGTTGCAGCATGCATGTGGGATCTAGTTCCCTGACCAGGGATCGAACACAGGCCCCCTGCATTGTGAGCATGGAGTCTTAACCACTGCGCCACCAGGGAAGTCCCTTAAATTCTATTTTTTAAAGATAATATGCACATTGACTCTCTCTCTCTCTTTCTCTGATGAGAGGAGTCACAATTCTATTAGTTTAAGCACATTTATAGATTTGTTTAACTACCACTGCGATCATGATAGAACTTTCCAATCACCCAAAATATTCTCTCTCTGAGAATTCTTTGAAGTCACAACTTCTCTAACCTCTGACAATCACTGATCTGTTCTCTATCATTACATTTTGTCTGTTTGAAAATGTCTTACAAATGGAATCATACATTATGGAACCATTTGAGACTGGCTTCTTTTATTCAACAAAATTCGAGATTTATCCGAGTTGTTGAGTATATCAATATTTCATTCCTGTTTATTACTGAATAGTATTCCATTGCATGGCTACACCAAGTTTGTTTATCCATTAACCTCTTGAGAGACATTTGGGTGATTTACAGTTTTGACAATTATGTGTGTGTGTGTGTGTGTGTGTGTATATATATATATGAGATATTAAGCAAGTGTGAAGATTATTTCTTGAAAAAAAATAGTGTATGTGATTAATGGTACATGTAACTGATGGGAAGTAAATAGGTAAGAAGCATCCTGAGTTTTTTGAGGGAATTTCAATGCCAAAGAAACCAAGAACCTTATCTAACAAGCTTCTGACTATTTGAGGAGCATAGGAAACAATCCGGGAATACTAGGCAGTGTCAAAAAAAAAAAGGCATATGCAGAAATGACACTTTAGATGTGGCTGAAGAAGATAATAGACAAGGAAGTTTTCCAGAAGTTGGAGCATGGAATCTTAAGGAACAATGGACAAGACAGAGAGAATCAAGGTCTAATCAAAGAATTTTCCCCTCCTTGTTCCTGTTGTGTAGAATAATCAGTAATACTGCTTTGTGTGTCCCATTCTTCTCCCTGGAATGTTTCTTATAGATAAGCTGTCTCTGTTCCACTACTGGATATTGGTTGGGGAGGGTGGATAGAGCAGGCAGTATCTTTTGAATTCAGAGGTTGCTGGGCAATGAAGACACTTTCATACTTAGTGTAGAATAATACATATCACTTGGAAAACCAGGACCAGAGCTGGATGCAGTTAGTAATGAGACTTCGGATTACCTCCTTTGTAAAGAGAGTAATGAGACTTTGGACTGCCTCCTTTGTAAAGAGAGTATATATGTTCAGGGAAAGAGTGGAAGAGAACCCTGCCAGTACCACAGTCACTGCAGGATATCTGTGGGCATACTGAAAGCTGCATCTTGTTTAGGAGCAACATCAGGGACTTAACAGTATGGGGGGAATATTTTCACTAAAATAATTCAGGCAATCAGTCAAAAAATGAAAAAGCAAATAGAATAACAAGTTCTGGTGGATTACTAGTATCCATACTTGCTACCATATATTACCTAAAATGTCCAATTTCCAACAAAAAATTATGAGCTATTCAAAGAAATAGGAAAGTATGACCCATATAGTGGGGGGAAAAAAAGCAGACAACACAAACTACCTGTGAGAGCAACCAGATGTTGGATTTAACAGGAAAAGATTTCAATGTACCGTACATATATATATTTTTTTCATAGAATGAAAGGAAAGTTTAATTAAGGACATAAAAGAAGGTATAATGACAATGTCATATCACAAAGAGAATATCAATAAAGAGATGGAAATAGAAGGCCAAGAGTAGACAACTTTCTGAAGAAGGACAACATGGTGGACTTATACCAGAAGCTAAAGCCTATTATAAAATTAGAGTAATTCAGGTAGTATGGTATTGGGGGCAGTGTGTGTGGTGGAGGATGGTAGGAAGGAGTAAGATATCATTTTAAATTGAGCCATAATCCTGAATGGCACAGATTCACTCCAGATTATCTTGCATCTCTGCTACTAGCTGGCTCTGTAAATGCGTCCACATTTTACTTTTCTACTCTTTAATTTTCCTACCTTTCCCAGTCATCTTCAAGACCCTTGTGATAAATGTGATTATACTTTTAAAGTTTCTTTTAAACCGCGAATCTATCTAATTAGATACTTGATCGTCACCTGAAAAATAAAATTCCCTAAAACAGAAAATTCTATAGGGGAGCACAGCTTGAAGGCAAAAGCTTGTCAGTATGTTCAGTAGCAAGCATAGACATGTTGTATTTATTAGGATTTGGACTTAGCTATTGATTCAGTCTGATTTCAGCCAGATTTCTAAATAATATATGCAAGTCTTTCTTACTGACTTACCCCCACATTGTAATAGAATTATACTGAAGAATGGGACAGCGTGCTGTGTATATGTGTTTATATACTTTTTCTCTGTTATAGAAATGGAAGTATAAGAATTTGATCTCATCTTCCATATCAGAAATCAATAGATATTACCTACAATTACAATCAGTAAAGAGAAAAGAGTATGTTATTTAGGAATATGGTAATAAGTGAGAATTAACAATTAAAAGAGCTTACATTTTACCTCTAACTGGAACGCAGAGGTGATAGGATATATAGAGCAGTGGACTACTTTAAACGGTTATAAATATGCAGGAGTATTTTCCTATTGCACTATGTATATGCTTTATTTGCTAAAAATAAAAATTAACTATAAAAGTTAAGTTTAATAAATTTTTTAAGCCGTATACCATGCAACCACTATTTTCTAATTTATACACTTACTAAAATACCACTAGCCACTTAAGCCTGTGTGGTTTACTTCAAGGAGCACCTCTTGTGCTGATCACCCTTCATCTTCCCAGTCAGTAATTATCTGTCCTGTGTTTGCATGTCACATTGCTTCTGTCTATGTGACATCAGTTACATTATTCTACCTTAAAAAAAAAAAAGCTTCTCAAATACCTGCCTCTATAATTTAATCACAAATTCCTTGTTGGCATACACCAGTTGGGGAATGCTCTTTCTTGTGAGAGTATTACAAGGATCTTTTAACTTATTAAAAAATTTGAGTTATTTACCAAATTATGTACTCGTTAATATCATTAACCTACAATTATTGTATTTTTATGAGGTCAAAATTAAATTCAAACTGCATATTTAGATCTGGGCTAGATGTATAGTTTTAAATTTTAGATAGTTTTAATTTTTAGATGGAGATAAATTGCCTGCCTATCATAGTATGACCAGTCAAACTCATCTCTGCATCTGGTTACATGCACATTATACAAATCTTATGTAAATGTAATTAGAATACAAAGGATCAGGGACATTTCCATGACGCTAGAATATAAAAACACTCATTTGATTATTTCCACATGGTTCTGAAGATTTTAATATTTTCAGATTATACAAAAAGCAAGTCAAATTGTAAAAGGTGGGGGGAAAACTCAGCAGTGAATCATGATATTCATAATAGACTGTACATTCATAAATTTGATTTAAAAATCTATTTTATAGCACAAGTTAGTGAGAAGATTGTTGGTCAGGGTATTAGTTTTAGGTCTTTTTCCTACAGATTCTGTGACCATAGACACTCATTTAACCTGATTCTGCCTTGTTTTCTTCACTTACCATGAGGGTATGACACCAGATGACTTCCATTTTATTGTCTATTTCTAATGTTAATAGATACTAATGGCTGTAAATGTGTTTCCCCAAATAACATTTGTGATAAAATGTCTTTAGCTTATGCAACTAAGGTATTAAAGTCTATTTAAAGATGTATATTTTGAAAATGACCACACCTGTTTTTAGTTCTATGACAAACTTATTTTCATGTCTTAGGGTTAATTCATTATTAATTTAATGTCAATACAGATAAGGAAACACATTAGCTGAGGAGAAACTAATGAGAAATTCACATTGAGCTGGTTAAATATTAATAATCCATTCACATATTGACCATATAATGATTCTTAAGGCTTCTAGTTTTATTATGAGTCTGCAGGTTGGTTTTTCACTATATTTTTTCCACTATGCTGGGCCAATCATAAAACACAATGGAAGATTTTGGAATGAGAAGATTTAGAAATATGTGAGATGTCAAGTTTGCTTTACGGAAGGCAATTATTTTATGTATGGCTACATATGATCAGAGGTAATGTTTATCAATTCTTTTGCATAGCATGTAACTGACAATTTATATTTTATTACTATATCCAGTCCACTAGATTACAATAATGTTTTATACTTAAAAGAGGACTCTAAGTAGGTTATTCACTGAGTACCTACTATGTGCAAGGCACTTGTGCATCTAGAGCTTTTGAAAAGCGATGTATTCTTCAAACTATCCCAGGTCATGATAGGGTTCAAGGTCCAAAAAAAGGATACTTTTATTTAGGAGTGAAGGTATCAATTTGGATCACAGTGGAACATTATTGGAGGAAGTCACTGAAATGACATGACCCCCAGCTAGATGGGCCAATCAGAATCTCCCTACTCTCTCTCTCCTGTCCTTGGAATGTGAGTTCTGCTTGCCTTCCCTGAGCTGGAAGCTGCCCCAAGGACATAGCCTTGAGAGAATAAGGTGTTGTTAAGATCATCTGGATGGTATATTTGACTGAACCCAGTTAAGGCCTCTGTAAGATTTGTAACTTTAAGATTCCGGTGGGCAGAAACAGAGATCTACTCATCTTGTGGCCTCCCAAGACAAGCTGTAAATTGCCTTGCTTATTAAAATTGCCACCCACCAGTCTGGAGTGGTTTGCCTCTTTTTGGGTCTCTCCTTGTCCTCCTTGTCCTAGGGCCAGTTTCACATTTCACCTGGGGAAGCTCTCAAGGTGAAAGCTCCAACAAACCTTTTTTATGTGATGTGCTTTCTCTTGTTGTTTGCCTGTTATAATAACGTTCGTTCTCTCCCTCTCTCTCTCTCACCCACCCCCAACCCTGCCGTGTGTGTGTGTGTGTGTGTGTGTGTGTGTGTGTGTGTGTGTGTGTTGCATCTTTAGCACTTTATACTATATATATTATACACACACAGACACTGTTTTCAGCAGCCATAATTTTAAAAACTTTATGCCTAAATAATTATTTTTATTCTTCATAATAGCAAAATGAAGTGGAAAGGCTAGATTTCAAATGCCATTTTCATATAATATCTGATTTCTGTGGAAATGCATTTTAGAAGATTATTAAAGAAATAATTAGTGCCTTATTTCCTGGCTTTACATACTTCATCTAAGTACATCTGATTTCAGTCAACATGGGAGATTTTTACCCCAACTTCACTTTTGCCTCTACCCTTGCTTTAATAGAATGCATAATTTCTGATTTTCTTCTTTTCCAAATTTTATTTTCTTCTTAGTTCACAAAGGTACTTACTGCACATGGGTATTAAATATATTGTCCGTGTGCTGTTCATCTCTGGCATTAGTAGTGATGAGCAGAATCACTTAATATTAGTCAGAAATTAAGACCGAAATAAGTATGAGTTAAACTGTAATATAAAATAAAATTAAGTTGAACTGATTTAAGCTAAACTGTATTTCAATGCTCTGAAGCAGCCTCTTACTGTTTGCTGCTGATTTGCTCTAATTCGCTATTGGTCCCTCAGTATGGGAGTGTTTATGTTCTTTTCTATAGTTAAATGCTTTCAATTCAGAGGTGCTACTTGTATTATAATGCAAAGATGATGAAGAATGCCTTGCCAGGAGTAGATCAAAGTGGTTAATTGCAAACCAACGTCAGTATTTTGCCCCTGTTTGTCAGAAGAGGAAAACAGGTGGTGTGTGGTTCTCTGCCAGAACATTTCTATATAAATAATCATGCTCTTTGAAAATAATACCTGTAAGTCATTTCAAGATAATTTCAGTGTTTATAGATGTCTCTTCTGAAGGAGCCTTGAAATACTTTACATTTGCCAGCTTGGTGTTTAACCCTTTCATGTCAGTTTAATTTGGGATCATTGAGAATACTTCAAGAATCTGTTTAGCTAGAAGGGTACTGATAGTGGAACCAAATTGGAGTTGGAAGAACTGCTTTTAATAATGGCCATGGCATCTTACCAGTGTAGTGAATACTATGAATGTCTGCAAACCACTGTCGCTGGATATTTTGTGATTTTTAAATATATTTTATATTCTTTCTCTTTATTTTACTCTTCAGTTTCTCTTTTCCCTTCCCTTCATGTAAGAAGTTCGTAGATTTTATTCTCCCAAAGGAATGTGATTGAACAAGAACTGTGCTCCATATTGGTAGAATTGAAAGTGGGGTCTACAAGAGTCCCTCATGCTCCTAGTCAATCAATCTCAGCCTCTCCCAACAGACCCTTTCTTATCACTTACAACTGCCTAAGAGACAAGGACCAAGAAGAGGCTACCATAGAACTGAGCATCCACCTTCTCCTAAGAAGCTCTCAGGACAAATCCCATTATTTCTCACATCTCTGGAGCCCTCAGACTCTGAGAGGAGGCCAAGCCTCCCCAGTCAGCCTTCATCACTGAAGATATTGGGCCCACGTGGCTCTAACCTGACTCAGCTCTGGCCAGTCTCAAGTGCTTACTGGAAATATATCTCTTTTTTAGCAAACTTTCTCTGTATCCTCAGGCTCCTCTCTGAACATGTTTTTACTTTTTTATTCTCTCAGAAACCGGCATGCTCCCTGGACACACTATTTTTCCCGCAGTCCCTTTTATTATGTGGCTGTTTTCTTTCCACATTCTATTTCATAACTGTTTATCACTAGCCACAACTATCTCTTATCATCATTTAGGTTATTTCCATATCACACACATAATTTATCCAACTCCCTGTCCTCTCTGTCTTAGACCTCCATACTGTACTTGTAATGCCCTAGTCCTCTACTTCAATTTTGGCTATCCTGTCAAACCCTAGAACTTGCCACTACCAAGTAATACAGACCTTCAGTTTAAAACATGTCAGTCTCTCACCACTTTCTCTTGTTTTTAACCAACTCTCAAAGACCTACAGTTTCTCCACCCACCAGGACTTCCATTGACCCTACCACAGTTTTACTAATACTCACCCTCCTAACATAGTTTAGGTTAGATTATCCACTATTACAATCATTTCATTGTTTTCAGCCTTTCTCCTTTGTTGTTTCCTTATTCTTGTTTATTTTCTGGCAAACTTCAATCCTGGCTAAATCCATGTTTGCCTCTCTATTCCTCAGTATAGCTGACAAAAATCACAGAAACCTGCTGATCAATCTCTCCTCAAACTTTAAATGAACCTGTCAAGTCAGGTTCAACTTTCAAAGGGCAATAAGTGTTTATAGGATAGGGAATTGGGGATGGAGATGGTAACAGTGGTTTTAGCAGCAGATCACAATAAGATAATGCTACAAAGCTTCACTAAGTAGGTAACATCTAAGAAAAGCCTTGAAGGAGATACGGACATCCAGGAGGAGAGTAAAGAACAAGGAAAGAGCCAGTGCAAGGCCAAGATTCAGGGGTGTGTCTGGCAGGTTCAAGTTTTCACAAGAAGAATAGTGAAGCTGGAGTCAACTGAGTGAGAGGATAATTGGTCAGGAATGAGAGAAGAAATGATTAGCAAGGTAACTGGGAGTTAGACCCCAAAAAGACATGTACATAATTGTAGGATTTTGGGGTTTAATCCAAGTGAGAAGAGAAAGATTTGTGGAGTTCAAGACGGAAGACTGACATGAACTAAATTACATTTTACAATGATCACTGCCTGCTGTGTTGGGATAAGACTGTGGTAAACAGGGGAAGAAGTAGGGTGATACATTCTGAGGTTACTGTAATATTTCAAGGGAGAGATTTTGATGAATTAGACAAGGGTGGGAGAGATGGGCTAATACTTATACCCCACATGAATACAATCCAATCTTGTGAATTCAAGCAATTTACTCCAGTATTTACCCTTTTTTTTTTCTATTTTCAGGATTATTCACATCAAGATATAGACAAGTTGTAATATTCCCTTCTAAACCAAATAATTTCAAAAATAAAATTAAATAAAATACCTCCCACTCCACAGTGCTCCTGTTTCTCTGCTCCTCATTATGTAAAAATTCCCCAAATTTCTCAGCTTTCTTCTCTTCTCGAGTCTCCTGCAAACAAGTTTGGCTTTGGTTTGTATCTTCCCGCAGAAACTACTTCTCTCACAGGCACCAACTTTGAAACTTTTCCATTTTCCTCACAATCTTATATAATTTTAAAGCTCAATATTTTCAACAAGCTTTTTAACAAAAATCAGCAATCAACTGCCCCACCTTGATGGCTACTTTCAATTCTTTTAGCTGTTTATTCTACTATTTGCCACCATGTTTCTAAATAACATGCTCTTTTGCTGTTTCATAATTATTTGTGCCACACACACACACACACACACACACACTCAAGCACAATTCCACCTTCACTATCTTCCCAAAATAATCACGATTTTTGGAGAACTTCCCTGGCGGTCCATTGGTCAATACTCTGCACTTTCACCGCAGGGGGCGCAGTTTGATCCCTGGTCGGGGGAACTGAGAGCCTGCGCGCCGCGTGGTGTGGCCAACTTAAAAAAAAAAAAAAAATCACGATTTTTGGTTGATTAATATTCACTAACATTAGTCTGGAATTTAAAATATTTATCACACTTGAGTCATTTTGCCTTTCTTAAACAACTTTTTGTTTTTTTCAGAAGCCCTTCTCTCTTTTTCTGCTTGTTTGATCAGTTTTCTATGTACTTATTACTAATTAATTCCTAAAATTTCTACCAGATTAATAAATCTCCTTTCAACATGATTAAAACATATTAGGAAAGTTTGCAAGTTCTAATATATTTCTCCTGGACCCTTCCCTCCTAGAATCAATCCTCTTTGCTCTGATCTGGACTAGATGCTCTAGAATATAATGTCCTTGAACATTTCCTCCACCATCTTCCTATGGATTCTCATCATCTCTCTGATGTATTGATCCTTTGTGTTTTGAATTTTATATTATTTTCTTCCAGTTTACGCTCTTATTTGAATGGAGTATATTCTCCAGATGTCTCTGGAAATAGGATGCATGGGAAATGATTTTTTAAGGCCTAGAATGTCTGACAATGCCTGCAGTGTATCCTTTGTAGTGGTTTCTAATTGGGACAGTGTGACTAAACTGGAACAATGTATAAGAATTCATGTCCCTCACATTCCTAGGTTCGTTTGGCCACAAGAGATGTGTGTGTGAGGTTTGGGAGCAACAGTGAAGAGCAGCCATTCTACTCTATGTCAGTGTAGGGTGTCAGGTGCCGTTGCAGCTCACACACCTTGTCACTCACCTCCTGGCTCACCTTGTTCATGTGGAGTAGCAGCCAGGCCTGCAGCTCCGCCAGCTCCCACCTGATTTCCTCTCCAGCTTCTCAGAGTCCTGGGGCAGGTGCATGTGCAGACGTTACCTGAGGTAACAGGTACCAGCATCTTTTGTAGGTTATCTGTATCTAGATTGGAGGCAGTGAGAGACAGTGAAGGTTCCAGTTTTTCTCTTGTCCTTCTCTGCTTCATGTCCATCTTTTCTTCCTAACTGCCAATCCTATAGTAACTTCAGGCCCACCAGCAGACATAGAAGCAATAGTCCCCCATAAATTTGTTTACTAATTGTCTATGATATAATCCTTCTAATGTATCCCTTTATTTCATATCACTCAAGGGGTTCTACTCCCTTGATCAAATCCTAACTAATATACTCACCAATTAAGTTGGTAGTTTAACCGGATGCTAGGCTGGACTTTCCTAGGTAAGAAATTCTACCCTGAAAATCGTTCTATCTCAGATTTTCTGAAGCCTGCTCCACTGAATTTGATATCCAATGACCTCTTGAGAACTCTGATGTTTTTCTGATTCTCGATTTCCTATTTTTGCAAACTTAACATGATCTTTTCCTCCAAGGTCCTAAAATATCATGATTATTTGATATGTGTATTTTTTATTTATAATATTTTAACCACTATTTAATGCCTTCTCAATCTAGAAGCTAGGGGCTTTTAATCCTTTACCCATTTTCTCTGCCAGCCACCATATTCTCACAAGTGACTGCGGTCTATAATTCCTGAGCTTTTTAAAAAAATTCTGTGGTACAAAACAGCCTGCTTCAGTCTTATTCACTGTTGTTGTGGATTTGAGGTTTTTCCAGTATGCTAGTTCTCTCTTTCTGGTATGCTAAGTTGCCTCTCATCTCTTTGCTTTCCAGCTCCTAAAATTTTGTTGCTGTTCTTGTTTCCTCTGTCATTGCTTCATCCTTGGAATTTTATGTGTTTTTTTCAATGTCTTTACTCCCATTAAGGAAGAGTTCCTGGAAAAAAAAAAGAAGACAATCTCTCTCCTGTGTCTAATCCCAGCCTGCACTGTTTTGCAGAAACATTTTTAGCATTGAGTTTCCAGGGCACAACTCCTCAGCTGATTTTCTCCCATCATATTGACCACTCAGTCTTTCTTGTTAAATTTCCCTGCTCTTTATATTTTCTTTTCTCTCTAGACTCCTCCTCATTCTGTCCTATGAACTTCAATACCAACTATAGGACAGTGATTATAAAATTTACATCTGTAGCCCTGATCTCCCCAAAGAGCCTCTGACTCATATATAACAAATCAACACTTGGATTTTTCAAAAGCTTCTTCTTCTTTTTTTTTTTTTCTATAAATTTATTTATTTTATTTATTTATTTTTGGCTGCATTGGGTCTTCGTTGCTGTGCGTGGGCTTTCTCTAGTTGTGGCGAGTGGGGGCTAGTCTTCGTTGCGGTGCGCGGGCTTCTCATTGCGGTGGCTTCTCTTATTGCGGAGCATGAGCTCTAGGCACACAGGCTTCAGTAGTTGTGGCAAGTGGGCTCAGTAGTTGTGGCTCAAGGGCTCTAGAGCGCAGGCTCAGTAGTTGTGGTGCACGGGCTCAGTTGCACCGCAGCATGTGGGATCTTCCCAGACCAGGGCTCAAACCCGTGTCCCCCACATTGGCAGGCAGATTCTTAACCACTGCGCCACCAGGGAAGCCCTTCAAAAACTTCTTGATCACAGTATTTCCATGGTTGATCTCTTGTTTATTTCTCCACCCTAATCTTATCCTCCCCAAATGGCAGCCTATCCATCTAGTTGCTCAGGACATAAAGCTAGGCATCTATCTGACTCCTCATTCTTCAGGGGACCTCATATCAAATCCATAGCAAAACCTGAACACTTTTTACCGCCTCAGTGGCTCTCACATGAACTGCCAGAGCCCCTTGTCTGGATCAGTGTAACAGTGTCTTAACTGGTCTCACTGCTCCATTATTACTCACCTACAATCTGTTCTTTACAGGGAAATCAGAGGGATCTTTTAAATACCCGGGTCAGATCATGTCACTCTCTTGTTCAAAAGCCTCCAACATTTTCCCATTGCATTTGACAAATGTCAGCTCTCACCATAAACTAATTTTTCATTAACTAAAATAATTTGTCATCCCTGCAGTATACCAAGGTCTCTCCCACCTCAGGACCTTTGCACTTGCTGGAGGACATTCCCCCATACACTCTCATGTTTCAGTTACTCATATTTTTCAGGTCACTATTCAGCTGTGGCCTCTTCAGTCTTTCCTGGTCAAAGCAGCTAAAATAGCAGCCCTTGACACTATCTCATCCTATACACTATATTTCTTTAGAGCACTTATCACTGCTTAGTATTATGTATCCTGTTTATTTGTTATTGCCTGCCTCCCCCACTGCAGGTAAAGTGTTTGAGGTCAGAGGTGTTATCATGTCCATGCTAATAACTCTAGCTCTGGAACTGTGCCTGGTATATGGTAGAAATTCAGTAAATATTTACTTAATGAATGAATATCGAATGACCAAAGTGCCAGGCACTGTTCCAAGCGGTGGACAAAAACACTGAACAAGACAGACGAGGTCTCCTCTCTCATGACTCTTATATTCTAGTGGTCAGTCATTCTCAATAGCATGTACCATGTTATAAATTTACTTTTCATATGAGCCTATTTTTTTGGCTTGAAAATGATGTCCTTGAGATCATCTTGCTGTCCTGCACCTAACCTTGTACCTGGAACCTAAAGTCTTGTTAAAATGTTTTCAGTTATCCTATATATTTCAGTTTGTTTTCTTGTGTTTATATAGAATATCTAGTTTATCACAAAGTTTGCAATTGTATTTTAAAATTCTTAGTAAGAAACTGCTATCGCTTAAGTCAGGCTTAGGAATTCAGTGGCAAATGGTTAATATCCCCATTTACAACTAGGAAGCCACAAGAGTGTTGAAGTAACTTTCCCAAGGTTATCCAATAAATCATTGCCAGAGCTGGAATTAAATCCTATAACTCATTCTTGTTTAGGAAGCACTTTTATTCCTAGTTCTAAGATACATTGGAAGAACACTGTATCATCATCATTTTTCGTTGGAGAGTGTAGAATAGACAAGGCCTAAATCAACTTCATCATAGAGGTCT
This sequence comes from Balaenoptera musculus, assembly GCF_009873245.2. Classification (NCBI taxonomy): domain Eukaryota; kingdom Metazoa; phylum Chordata; class Mammalia; order Artiodactyla; family Balaenopteridae; genus Balaenoptera; species Balaenoptera musculus. The sequence goes on from NC_045800.1 coordinate 54,756,443, forward strand.
TTATTTCATTTTGTAATTTCAGTGAAATATGGTTAAGGATCATTAAATGTTACAGACTGGTTTAAGCTGAAATTGGCTTATTGATCATTAATCAGTAGTGAGTTCTTAAATAATGAATTCTACATATTGGAAAAAATGTTGTTAGTGGTTAACATTTGTTGTACCTACTATGAAAGATGTCTTTATCAATTGTGAAAATATAAAAAACAATTATGTCAGCATCTGTATAATGGTTTTATTTTGCATTGACAGTTGCTATACAGAGATCAATCATAATAAAAATTCATTTACACAAGGTCAGAACAGTCTTAACAATCTGTAAATAATTTCTACCTCTAAAGTTGAAGGAGATATTTGTGGTAAGCATAATTACTAAACATATTACCTAAATTGAATTTTAGCTTACTGAAATCAGTGAATACTATTTTAATCTGAAAGATTCTTCATTTTTTAACATTTTACACATTTCTTCTTTTTTTCTACTAGATCATGATAATTATGCCTTATAAATTATAAAATTAGCCCCTTTTCTTGGCTGCATGATTCTTCTTTTCTACCTTTTGTATTGGTCAGAATGATTTTTTAACAACGTAAATCTTATCCTTCTGTTTAAAGAAAAATCTAATAGATTTCCATTTTATTTACAAGAATATCTAAATGCTTTTCATGGCCTGTAATGCCCGATGTGATTTGGTGCTTGTAATTCACCCCAACTATTGATACATCTCCCACACTGTACTGTTTGTTATGGTTCAGACTTGCTAGACTTCTTTGTGAATATCAAAACCTCAGACCTTAACACTATTGCATTAGTTCTTCCCTGCATCTGGAATGCTTTCCCCCTGTCTTTGCACTGCTCTCTTTTTATGGTTCAGGTCTTGCCAGAGATGACATATTCAATGTATTCTATTTAGAATATCACTTTCTATCTAATTGGTTTTTTTTGTAGGCAGGCCTTGTGATATTCTTTTTAGTTCCATACATAACTTCCCTCAACACCTTCCCCAGAGCTCATTAGTATATAAATTCTATCAGGATTGTGCGTTGAAGTTTTTGCTCTCTACTTTATCCCCAGAGCTTAGAAAACTGGTCCACCATAGTACGTGCTCATTACACAGTTTGTTTGGGTGAGTGAAAACTTTCTTCAGCATTTCTGGGTTTAACAGATTGAGGTAAGAAACTGAAATCCAGGTTGATTTCCAATCCTTAATATTATATGAGTGCAACTCCAGGCCTTGATAATAAACTCATTATTTTTTTACCCTAATTAAAAAAAAAAGACTTTACATAAACTACCCTAACTGGAGACTTCTATAATTTCATAATTCAGTGTGCACAAGGCACTGTGCAACCAATGACAGTATTTAATATCAGTATCTTGAGTCCTCTTCTAAGTTGGTTTAAATCATATTATGGCAAGCTAGTGTACTTTGAAGTATGTAAATACAGGCTTTTCCTAGTATCAGCATAGGTGTTTATGTTATCTTTGATTTATTTTCATGGAATTGGGAGTTGGGTTGACAGAAAATTAGAATATTCACTTACTTGATCCTTCTTGAAAGTCTAAATACCCTTCACAAAGCATTGTTCCTGAATGGAATGGAATGTGTGTGGCAGGAGGTCTTGTGATTTTTCAAGCTTATTTCGGCCAGGCTCCTTTCTCCGAAATACAAGACTTTCTCTAATTCCCTTCCAATTCTGCTTATCCTATTATGAGCAATCTTTTTCATAATAGTGAGAACCATGATTATAAGCAGCAGGAAGGATACATTTGCATTGAAGCATTAGAGGGTTTTTTTGCCAAAAAAAAAAAAAAAAAAAAAGAAAATTGAGAAAAAAATTTTCTCAATTCATTCAATAAAGTAAATTAAATCTTTCTGAAAAAATCCAGCATTAACTTATTGAAAAAATTGAAACAATGCTTAAGATTTTTAAAATCCTACATAGTATTTAGGGAAAATAATGTCATTAACTTTCTTTTACCTTAATCACAGAATAGACTGTGTAAATTATATCATCCAAGTTCAAAAGGAACATCTCCAGAGGCCCTCTGTCAGAAAATTTAAAAATTTATTGAGAGAAGTTTTTCATTATATAATTTAATAGGAAGGTTAATGCAGCGTCAAATACGATATATTACCTTAAAGTGGTATTCATAGAAACAAATCAGAGTAGCCCTGTTTGAGGGCAGTTGTTTATATTTTGTCCCTTCTTATGACTGGCTCATGATAGAGCAGTGCTACTCAGTGTGGTTCTTGCACCAGCAGTATCAGCACCACCTGGGAACTTGTTAGAAATGCAAGTTTTCAGACGCTACTCCAGACTTACTGAGTTAGACATTCTGGGTGTATGCCACAGCAATCCAAATATTAACAAGCCCTTTCTGGGGTGATCCTCCCTACAGTTTGAGAGCCATAGTCATATGCAGACCAACTCTGGACAGTTTGTCAGATTGTTTTCCAGACCTGTCAAATGCTGACCTATTCTAACTTGGGACATTTCTGGTAATTGATCCTATTAGAGTGTACTCATTGAAGAGAGATTTCACATCTTCATTCCAATATCAGTTTGCTTAAATATCTTTTCATGATTTTTAATTTAATCAGGGTTTATATTCTCAGTTACTTTCTATCTCCCTGTGCTATAAACTTTCCTCCTACACATTCTCAATTTTCTTGTGTTTGCAAACACACAGAATCAAAATACATATAGTAGATAAGTATTGTGGAGACTAGAAGAATTAACAAGAAAATCTATTTTTCCCTTACCTCCTATACCTCTAAAATTAAAACTGCTGGATGCCATGTAAATTTACACTAGTAAATTTACGCAATACATACAAATGCCATGGTCATATATAATAAAGAACACTGGATTCTACATACCAAAACTCATTTGCTGTCTTGATTGTTTTCTTTTTTTTTTTTTTAACATTTTTATTGGAGTATAATTGCTTTACAGTGGTGTGTTAGTTTCTGTTTTATAACAAAGTGAATCAGTTATACATATACATATATCCCCCATATCCCTTCCCTCTTGCGTCTCCCTGCCTCCCACCCTCCCTATCCCATCCTTCTAGCTGGTCACAAAGCACCGAGCTAATCTCCCTGTGCTATGCGACTGCTTCCCACTAGCTATCTATTTTACATTTGGTAGTATATATATATCCATGTATACACTAGAACTCTCTCACTTTGTCCCAGCTTCCCCTTCCCCCTCCCCGTGTCCTCAAGTCCATTATCTAATAAGTCTGCGTCTTTATTCCCATCTTGCCCCTAGGTTCTTCATGACCTTTTTTTTTTTTTTTAAAGATTCCATATATATGCGTTAGCATACGGTATTTGTTTTTCTCTTTCTGACTGACTTCACTCTGTATGACAGACTCTAGGTCCATCCACCTAACTACAAATAACTCAATTTCATTTCTTTTCATGGCTAAGTAGTATTCCATTGTATATATGTGCCACATCTTCTTTATCCATTCATCTGTTGATGGACACTTAGGTTGCTTCCAAGTCCTGGCTATTGTAAATAGAGCAGCAATGAACATTGTGGTACATGACTCTTTTTGAATTATGGTTTTCTCAGGGTATATGCCCAGTAGTGGGATTGCTGGGTCGTATGGTGGTTCTATTTTTAGTTTTTTAAGGAACCTCCATACTGTTCTCCATAGTGGCTGTATGAATTTACATTCCCACCAACAGTGTATGAGGGTTCACTTTTCTCCACACCCTCTCCAGCATTTATTGTTTGTAGATTTTTTGATGATGGCCATTATGACCGGTGTGAGATGATATCGCATTGTAGGTTTGATTTGCATTTCTCTAATGATTAATGATGTTGAGCATTGTTTCATGTGTTTGTTGGCAATCTGTATATCTTCTTTGGAGAAATGTCTATTTAGGTCTTCTGCCCATTTTTGGATTGGGTTGTTTGTTTTTTTGATATTGAGCTGCATGAGCTGCTGGTAAATTTTGGAGATTAATCCTTTGTCAGTTGCTTCACTTGCAAATATTTTCTCCCATTCTGAGGGTTGTCTTTTCGTCTTGTTTATGGTTTCCTTTGCTATGCAAAAGCTTTTAAGTTTCATTAGGTCCGATTTGTTTATTTTTGTTTTTATTTCCATTTCTCTAGGAGGTGGGTCAAAAAGGATCTTGCTGTGATTTATGTCATAGAGTGTTCTGCCTATGTTTTCCTCAAAGAGTTTGATACTGTCTGGCCTTACATTCAGGTCTTTAATCCATTTTGAGTTTATTTTCATGTAGGGTGTTAGGGAGTGTTCTAATTTCATTCTTTTACATGTAGCTGTCCAGTTTTCCCAGCACCACTTATTGAAGAGGCTGTCTTTTCTCCATTGTATATTCTTGCCTCCTTTATCAAAGATAAGGTAACCATATGTGCATGGGTTTATCTCTGGGCTTTCTATCCTGTTCCATTGATCTATATTTCTGTTTTTGTGCCAGTACCAAACTGTCTTGATTACTGTAGCTTTTGTACTATAGTCTGAAGTCAGGGAGCCTGATTCCTCTAGCTCCGTTTTTCTTTCTCAAGTTTGCTTTGGCTATTCATGGTCTTTTGTGTTTCCATACAGATTGTGAAATTTTTTGTTCTAGTTCTGTGAAAAATGCCATTGGTAGTTTGATAGGGATTGCATTGAATCTGTAGATTGCTTTGGGTAGTATAGTAATTTTGACAATGTTGATTCTTCCAATCCAAGAACATGGTGTATCTCTCCATCTGTTTGTATCATCTTTAATTTCTTTCATCAGTGTCTTATAATTTTCTGCATAAAGGTCTTTTGTCTCCTTAGGTAGGTTTATTCCTAGATATTTTATTCTTTTTGTTGCAGTGGTAAATGGGAGTATTTTCTTAATTTCACTTTCAGATTTTTCATCATTAGTGTATAGGAATGCAAGAGATTTCTGTGCAATAATTTTGTATCCTACTACTCTACCAAATTCATTGATTAGCTCTAGTAGTTTTCTGGTAGGATTTTTAGGATTCCCTATGTATAGTAACATGTCATCTGCAAACACTGACAGCTTTACTTCTTCTTTTCCGATTTGGATTCCTTTTATTTCTTTTTCTTCTCTGATTGCTGTGGCTAAAACTTCCAAAACTGTGTTGAATGATAGTGGTGAGAGTGGGCAACCTTGTCTTGTTCCTGATCTTAGTGGAAATGGTTTCAGTTTTTGACCATTGAGGACAATGTTGGCTGTGGGTTTGTCATATATGGCCTTTATTATATTGAGGTAAGTTCCCTCTATGCCTACTTTCTGGAGGGTTTTTGTCATAAATGGGTGTTGAATTTTGTCAAAAGCTTTCTCTGCATCTATTGAGATGATCATATGATTTTTCTCCTTCAATTTGTTAATATGGTGTACCACATTGATTGATTTGTATGTATTGAAGAATCCTGGCATTCCTGGGATAAACCTCACTTGATCATTGTGTATGATGCTTTTAATGTGCTGCTGGATTCTGTTTGCTAGTATTTTGTTGAGGATTTTTGCATCTATGTTCATCAGTGATATTGGTCTGTAGTTTTCTTTTATTGTGACATCTTTGTCTGGTTTTGGTATCAGGGAGATGGTGGCCTCGTAGAATGAGTTTGGGAGTGTTCCTCCCTCTGCTATATTTTTTAAGAGTTTGAGAAGGATAGGTGTTAGCTCTTCTCTAAACGTTTGATAGAATTCGCCTGTGAAGGCATCTGGTCCTGGGCTTTTATTTGTTGGAAGGTTTTTAATCACAGTTTCAGTTTCAGTGCTTGTGATTGGTCTGTTCATATTTTCTATTTCTCCCTGGTTTAGTCTCAGAAGGTTGTGCATTTCTAAGAATTTGTCCATTTCTTCCAGGTTGTCCATTTTATTGGCATATAGTTGCTTGTAGTAATCTCTCATGATCCTTTGTATTACTGCAGCGCCAGTTGTTACTTCCCCTTTTTCATTTCTAATTCTACTGATTTGAGTCTTCTCCCTTTTTTTCTTCATGAGTCTGGCTAATGGTTTATCAATTTTGTTTATCTTCTCAAAGAATCAGCTTTTCGTTTTATTGATCTTTGCTATCATTTCCTTCATTTCTTTTTCATTTATTTCTGATCTGATCTTTATGATTTCTTTCCTTCTGCCAACTTTGGGGTTTTTTTGTTCTTCTTTCTCTGATTGCTTTAGGTGTAAGGTTAGGTTGTTTTTTTGAGATGTTTCTTGTTTCATAAGGTAGGATTGTATTGCTATAAACTTCCCTCTTAGAACTGCTTTTGCTGCGTCCCATAGGTTTTGGGTCGTTGTGTTTTCATTGTCATTTGTTTCTAGGTATTTTTTGATTTCCTCTTTGATTTCTTCAGTGATGTCTTGGTTATTAAGTAGTGTATTGTTCAGCCTCCATGTGTTTGTATTTTTTACATATTTTTTCCTGTAATTCATATCTAGTCTCATAGCATTGTGGTCAGAAAAGATACTTGATACGATTTCAATTTTCTTCAATTTACCAAGGCTTGATTTGTGACCCAAGATATGATCTATCCTGGAGACTGTTCCATGAGCACTTGAGAAGAAAGTGTATTCTGTTGTTTTTGGATGGAATGCCCTATAAGTATCAGTTAAGTCCATCTTGTTTAATGTATCATTTAAAGCTTGTGTTTACTTATTTATTTTCCTTTTGGATGATCTGTCCATTGGTGAAAGTGTGGTGTTAAAGTCCCCTACTATGATTGTGTTACTGTCGATTTCCCCTTTTATGGCTCTTAGTATTTGCCTTATGTATTGAGGTACTCCTATGTTGGGTGCATAAATATTTACAATTGTTATATCTTCTTCTTGGATTGATCCCTTGATCATTTACAATTGTTATATCTTCTTCTTGGATTGATCCCTTGATCATTATGTAGTGTCCTTCTTTGTCTCTTGTAATAGTCTTTGTTTTAAAGTCTGTTTTGTCTGATATTAGAATTGCTACTCCAGCTTTCTTTTGAGTTCCGTTTGCATGGAATATCTTTTTCCATCCCCTCACTTTCAGTCTGTATGTGTCCCTAAGTCTGAAGTGGGTCTCTTGTAGACAGCATTTATACAGGTCTTGTTTTGGTATCCATTCAGCCAGTCTGTGTCTTTTGGTTGGAGCATTTAATCCATTTACAGTTAAGGTAATTATTGATATGTATGTTCCTGTTACCATTTTCTTAATTGTTTTGGGTTTGTTATTGTAGATGTTTTCTTTCTCTTGTGTTTCCTGCCTAGAGAAGTTCCTTTAGCATTTGTTGTAAAGCTGGTTTGGTTGTGCTCAAATCCCTTTGCTTTTGCTTGTGTGTAAAGGTTTTAATTTCTCTGTCAAATCTCAATGAGATCCTTGCTGGGTAGAGTAATCTTGGTTGTAGGTTTTTCCCTTTCATTACTTTAAATATGTCCTGCCACTCCCTTCTGGCTTGCAGAGTTTCTGCTGAAAGATCAGCTGTTAACCTTGTGGGGATTCCCTTGTGTGTTATTTGTTGTTTTTCCCTCGCTGCTTTTAATATTTTTTCTTTGTATTTAGTTTTTGATAGTTTGATTAATACGTGTCTTGGCATGTTTCTCCTTGGATTTATCCTGTATGGGACTCTCTGTGCTTCCTGGACTTGATTAACTATTTCCTTTCCCATATTAGGGAAGTTTTCAACTATAATCACTTCAAATATTTTCTCAGTCCCTTTCTTTTTCTCTTCTTCTTCTGGGACCCTTATAATTCGAATGTTGGTGTGTTTAATATTGTCCCAGATGTCTCTGAGACTGTCCTCAATTCTTTTTATTCTTTTTTCTTTATTGTGCTCTGCAGTAGTTTTTTCCACTATTTTATCTTCCAGGTCACTTATCCGTTTTTCTGCCTCAATTATTCTGCTATTGATCCCTTGTGGAGAATTTTTAATTTCATTTATTGTGTTGTTCATGATTGTTTGTTTGCTCTTTAGTTCTCCTAGGTCCTTGTTAAACGTTTCTTGTATTTTCTGTGTTCTATTTCCAAGATTTTGGATCATCTTTACTATCATTATTCTGATTTCTTTTTCCAGTAGACTGCCTATTTCCTCTTCATTTTTTAGGTCTGGTGGGTTTTTACCTTGCTCCTTCACCTGCTGTGTGTTTCTTTGTCTTACTGTGTTCGGGGTCTCCTGTTTGCAGGCTGCAGTTTTGTAGTTCCTGTTGTTTTTGGTGTCTGCCCCCAGTGGCTAAGGTTGGTTCAGTGGGTTGTGGAGGCTTCCTGGTAGAGGGGAATGGTGCCTACGTTCTGGTCGATGAGGCTGGATCATGTCTTTCTGGTGGGCAGGTCCACGTCTGGTGGTGTGTTTTGCGGTGTCTGTGACCTTATTATGATTTTAGGCAATGTCTCTGCTAATGGCTGGGGTTGTGTTCCTGTCTTGCTAGTTGTTTTGCATTGGGTGTCCAGCACTGTAGCTTGCTGGTCGTTGAGTGGAGCTGGGTCTTGGCGTTGAGATGGAGATCTCTGGGAGATTTTTGCCGTTTGATGTTACGTGGAGCTGGGAGGTCTCTGGTGGACCAATGTCCTGAACTTTGCTCTCCCACCTCAGAGGCACAGCCCTGACGCCTGACTGGAGCACCAAGAGCCTGTCTTCCACACAGCTCAGGATAAAAGGGAGGAAAAAAAAGAAAGAAAGAAAGAAAAAGATAAGATAAAATAAAGTAAAATTAAAACTTATTAAAATAAAAAACAAAAAATAGTTATTAAAAAATGTTTTTAACTAATTAAAAAAAAAGAAAGAAAGAAAGAACAACCAAACCAAAAAACAAATTCACCAATGATAACAAGTGCTGAAAACTATATTAAAAAAACCAAAAAAAAAAAAAAAATGGATGGACAGAACCATAGGAGAAGTGGTAAAAGCAAAGCTATACAGAGAAAATCTCACACTGAAGCATACACATAGACACTCACCAACAGAGAAAAAGGGAAAAAAAATATATATATCGTTGCTCCCAAAGTCCACCTTCTCAATTTGGGATGATTAGTCGTCTATTCAGGTATTCCACAGACGCAGGGTATATGAAGTTGATTGTGGAGATTTAATCCGCTGCTCCTGAGGCTGCATGGAGAGATTTCCCTTTCTCTTCTTTGTTTGCACAGCTCCCGGGGTTCAGCTTTGGATTTGGCCCCGCCTCTGCGTGTAGGTCGCCTGAGGGCGTCTGTTCTTCGCTCAGACAGGACGGGGTTAAAGGAGCCGCTGATTTGGGGGCTCTGGCTCACTCAGGCCAGGGGGAGGGAGGGAGGGGTACGGAGGCGGGGCGCGTCTGCAGTGGCAGAGGCCGGCGTGACGTTGCAGCAGCCTGAGGCACGCCATGTGTTCTCCCTGGGAAGTTGTCCCTGGATCCCGGGACCCTGGCAGTGGCGGGCTGCACAGGCTCCCGGGAGGAGAGGTGTGGAGAGTGACCTGGGCTCGCACACAGGCTTCTTGGTGGTGGCAGCAGCAGCCTTAGCGTCTCATGCCCGTCTCTGGTGTCCGCGCTGATAGCCGCGGCTCGCGCCCGTCTCTGGAGCTCCTTTAAGCGGCGCTCTGAATCCCCTCTCCTCGCGCACCAGGAAACAAAGAGGCTAGAAAAAGTCTCTTGCCTCTTCGGCATCTCCCGACTTTTTTCCGGACTCCCTTCCGGCTAGCTGTGGCGCACTCGCCCCCTTCAGGCTGTGTTCACGCCGCCAACCCCAGTCCTCTCCCTGGGATCCGACCGAAGCCCGAGCCTCAGCTCCCAGCCCCCGCCCGCCCCAGCGGGTGAGCAGACAAGCCTCTCGGACTGGTGAGTGCAGTTCGGCACTGATCCTCTGTGTGGGAATCTCTCCGCTTTGCCCTCTGCACCCCTGTGGCTGCGCTCTCCTCCGTGGCTCCGAAGCTCCCCCCTCTGCCACCCACAGTCTCTGCCGGTGAAGGGGCTTCCTAGTGTGTGGAGACCTTTCCTCCTCACGGCTCCCTCCCACTGGTGCAGGTCCCGTCCTTATTCTTTTGTCTCTGTTTTTTTCTTTTTTCTTTTGCCCTACCCAGGTACGTGGGGAGTTTCTTGCCTTTTGGGAGGTCTGAGGTCTTCTGCCAGCGTTCAGTAGGTGTTCGGTAGGAGTTGTTCCACATGTAGATGTATTTCTCATGTATTTGTGGGGAGGAAGGTGATCTCCACGTCTTACTCTTCCACCATCTTGAAGCCTCTCTTGATTGTTTTCTGACTTAAAGGGCCAAATTGTTAGTCCTTATACTTATCACTTCAAAAGTGGATAAAAAAAAATATGGAATGAGAAGCATAATTATAAAAGTTCTTATGTAAATAAGCTGTATAATAGCTTCTCTAATTTGTGCATTTAAACCCTATTTATTTTAATGTAGTAGGCTTCTAAAAAAATCAGGGCATATATTTTAGTTGATTCCATGATGAAACACACACACACACACTCAATCTAAATATTGTATTTGCAATATATAAAGAACTAAGGTAGGTGCCAAATTAGTTTATGTGTAAATTAATTTCAAAGAAGATGCTAACAGTTATAAGCAGGGACTTTATTTTAAAAAATTAATGAATTCCACTACACAAAAGTAGTATGTAGAATATGAGAACGATGAACCTACATTTTAAAGTAAGACATAAAATTTTTCAGGGATGCTATCAGAAAAATGAAGAGATGCGAAAAATGACCGTGGTCTTTGTAGCAACCACAATGAGTAAAACTCCAAACGTGTCATGGAATGAGGAGGCTGCATTGGATCTGTGTAGGTGGGAGAAGGTTGGGGAATAATGCCAAGACACCTAAATTAGCTCTCATAACATATTCTACTATACTGAGTGGGAGTAAGTCAAAACTTTCTTCTGAGCCTTTCACCTTGAACAAACACCCTGCCCACTTGCTCATCTTCTTTCTAATCTCCATTTCAATTTCTTTTGCTTTCTCATTTTATTGGATGTCTCCATGGCAACTATACATTACTAATCTTTATACAAAGTATAAATCCATACCCCTCCCATCCTACTCTTCATTCTCAGCTCAGCTCAGTCAGTAGTGCCTCTCACCATACAATCAGGCCAGGTGGCATCATAAGCAAGTTTCTCCTAACTCCTCACACTCACATTTCACCTTCAAGTCACCAAGTCTTGTTGAGCATGTCTTCAAAATAATCATTAATAATCATTAAATGTGTTGCCTCCTCTCTACTTCCACTGACATCTTTTTGTAGTTCAAACTTTATGACAAGTGACTCCTGTTACCATCCATGATACTTCAATATTAGCTAGACCTATAGCCTTCAGAAGAAAATCTTTATATAACTAAATTCTTTATAGCTACTGGTAGCTAAGTGATGAACTTCTGGCTCCTGGGGAAGACATTATAGGAAAGAATCTTTAATGGGAGAGTGGTATTTTCCCTCTTTTTTCTTCTTTTTACTGGTTAAAATATGACCAAATAACAATAGCTGCAACTGACTTCATGGCATATGACTGACCTTGGGAATGGCATTTAGGCAAGTTAGAACAACAAAAAGGACAGTGCCTTTGGCCTTGACAACATGAAGGGCCATTCTGACCCTCTGTCATCAACCTTGGGACTTGTTGAACATGAGAGAAAAATAATTGTCTCTCTCACTTAATATGCTTATTTTGTATACTTTTGTTACTGGACCCATACCTAATGCTAAAAAATATACCCTCCACTTTTGCTCGAAAAAGTTTGCAATATTCTTCTACCTGACCTGGTATTAACTCCACTCCAAAACAGAGTTCAGATACCTGCTAACTGGAACTTCAGAAGACCAAATCCTATCACATTTACTTATCTGGTCACTCCTGCCTACTGTCCATAAGATGAAGTTATAAACATGTAGCCTGGCAAAGGGGAAATTCATAATCAGGCCTATACCTTCCTTTATAGACTCACTTTCTGCCACTCTCACACTCTTTCTGCGTTTTCCAGAATTTACTGCATAAATTTTTATTGAGCACCTACTAAAGAGCTTGACATTTCAAGTACTTCATATCTCTTCCCAGACCCATGGACCAGAATTTGCTGATTCCTCTACTTGAAAGGCCTTCCCTCCTTTTTCGTTCTATAGGGGCTTACATTTTGCCTTACACGTGAAGCCATTCCTAACCCTTTCCTAATCCATTATTTCTTCTTTCTATATTACACTGTGCATATTTTAATTGGTGATTTCCATGCCTTATTACTTTCTTTCACATGTTGCCTTTCCCATTAGACTATATATTTTTTTGTAGCAGGAATATTATAACCGTCTTCAAATTCCTAGTATCTGGCAGGTGCCAGGAGCATAGGAATGTCCAAAAATATTTGTGAAAAGAATATTAATAAGATAATTTTAGACCTAAAAGGGACATCTTGTGTCATCCTACCCACCTGTCTTTTACTAGATTAGAAAACAAAGGTTCAGAGAAGTTAAAAAAAAATCGAAATCATATAACTATTACAATATCAAGATTAAGTTGGGGTTTGTCTGACTCACAAATTGGTGATGGTTACCCCACTTCATGTCAGTTTTATTTTTGTATATGAATTATTTCAGTAATTAATCTTGTTTTTCTTTTCATTTTTCCCACCATATCTGTTCATCTAATGTTAAAATGTTTATTTTCTCAGGCTCCTAGTGATTTGACTTGCCTCCTAAAAATTAGAACACTGTTAGAAGACAAAGGCTGAGAGAGAAGTTAATGTATAGAATTAGCTATGCAAAATCTTCATAAACTTTTGTACCTGAAAAGATAAAATAAACTGCAGCATTCTCAATTTTTCTCATGTACTAAATCCACAACCTCTCATTATATTTCTTCCCAAATAATTGAAACCCATTACTAATGGGGGAGTTAACTACCAGATACAGTTAAATGTCCTATGTGATATATCTCAGTGACATTGAAATGCTCATAAAGGGAAAAGAAAAGTGGTTTCTTTATGTTATCCTTGCAAAATATTCAGACGTTCGCTTCTGGAAGAAGGCATAGAACCACGAAGTTGCCATCTTCATTGTAGAAGAATAGTAAAAATCATGCAGTCTTTTGGGTCACATGTTTAGAAAGCAGGCCAGAAAAACTGAATGATTCTTGACCCTATAGGAAGAATTATGAGAAAGATGGGACTGGAACTGCTATTTCTAAGCTCCCCTAACCAAGTCTTATTCCTCTTCCCCAAGCACTTTTTGTTTTCGGTGAGTTGAACATATTGAAGGAATAAGGAAAAAGAAAGGAAGAAATTTAGCAATCATGTTTAGGCAATTCTAGATTAGAGAAAGATACTTATTTTCTTTGGGGGCTTTCATGCAAGACAGATAGGTAATACATTTATTTAATTCTTGTTTTGCACAGCACTCCTTAAACCTTACCTCAAAGTGTATCTATGTTATTTAAACCTCACGAGTACCTCTTTGCTATCCACATTTTACAAATGAGAAAACTGATATAAAGAGGATATATATCCACAATAATAACAACAGCAAACGTTTCTTGGGCATTTACTACACTAAGCAATCAACTAAGCTATTTACAAGTATGATCTCATTTTCTCTTCGCAGAAGCCATACAAAATAAATTTTGCTGTCACAGATAATATAGAGGTTAAACAATCTGCAAAATTTCCCAGATGCTGAATGAATTGATCGTAAGGGGCCAGAATTAAAGCCCATAGCTTCCCTTTTGACTCCAAAATCATAACACAACTCTCCTTAGGAGGAAAAAAATGTCCCCATGTTAATTACAGACTCTCTCAGTCACAGATACGCAAGGGTAACCCTGCCTACATTAAGATGATAAAACACCTGAGTGTACCTCCCAGCTTGAGAAAATTAGCAAAACGTATAAACATTTAAAATGCACGAGACAGTGGTTCTCAATGTCTGGACCTCCAACCAGGGGAACTTATTGGAAATGCAAATTTAAGGTCCCACCCCAGATATACTGAATCAGAAACACTGGAAGCATCCTCTAATCGTCTGTGTTCTAACAAGTGCTCTGATGCCAGCTAAAGCATGGGAACCACACTGCCCACTGAACCTTGTAAGATCCACCTCAAAGCCACTCAGCCCAGATCCTAAAACCTGGTAATACACTTCCCTGATTTCCTCATTTGGGACTCTATGACTTTATGAGGTGGCATTTGCCCTTTTCTTTTCGTGGTCTCATGGGGCATCAGTAGTCAACACATTGGATTGAGAGATGAAACCAATCTGTATCAACCTCACAGGAATGGGTAGGGATTAAATATTTCAGTCTCTCTCTTTTCCAACCCTCTGAGATACTGCCAGTGCCTCCCACTGGCCAACACAGCCAGAAGATAAAGGGCAAGGTTATTTGTAAAGTTGTCCGTAAAAGTTGACCTCTCAGCCCCCGCAATGAGGTAGATATTCATGGAAACAATGCAGAGGAAAAAATGAAAGAAGTACATCAATGTACCCCAAATCCCCCTCAATATCAAGTAATTTATTTTGTTCAGAATAGAAACTGTGTCATCCAAACAGGAAACATATAAGGACCCATCAGTTACTACATTATAAATGGTGCATTATCCATCTGTCATACTGCTACATGGAACCTAAAATACTAGTCACTTCCAGTGGTTTTCATGTAAGATACTTGGGACAAAATGAGGAATACAGAAATGATAAAGCATAGCTTCTGTTGTTTTCACTTCTATAGCTAGCCATGAGCCTGAGAGGCTGATAATTGTAACTTCCTTTTTCAAGGGGATTCCATTATCCCCTTTGTCCAGCATTCTGGCTGGCTGGGATTCTTAACCAAAACTTTGTTCCTGCTTGATCTGAGTGTTTTCTGGATCTGTATTTATTAGATTGCTGAAATTTACTATTGATTAAGACTACTGGGCAAGAGAATATTAGAGATGTGCAGTAATTCCCGTGAGCTCCGTGCTGAATCGTCTGTACCCATTGATTACCTTTGGAAATCAAGGCTAAATCGTTCTGGTCCCTAGGGTAAACTCCCTTTCATGCCTGTTGAATGAGCAACATGAAGAACCCTAAATGCCCAAGGAGGACTTTCAGCTTCCAATGATAACAATAACTATGTTTCCTAGTGGAAGAATTCTCGTGGGCAATTAAGGACTTCTAAATCCATTGATCCCAAAGTTGATTGTGTAAGAATTAAAAATTCTTTTAATGGGTTCTTTAGTGTAATTACCTCCATTTGGTTACTGGATCTGTGTATCCTGACTATACAGGAATAAATTCCAAATATTGGATGCAGATCTAAGGTATTTATTATATTTTGTTCTCCCAGAAAGGATTCTAATATTGCAGTTTTACCTCCCAACTTTAGCTATAACTGAGTTGTATCAATCCAGTTGTTTCTTTGTAATGGGTACATGGTAACACTTGTGAATTCCACGTGTATGAACCTATCCTTGCATGTCATGGAAGCAGTATTGTATAAATTACCATGATGATGAATAAGGCATTCTGGAAATCCATGATAGAGAGGGGCACTGCAGAAATGCTTCAGTCAGGGAAGGCATATTCATACATGGAATATATCTGTCCCTGTGAGGAAATATCACTGACATTTTCATGATGGAAGGGGTTCAGTGTCATTAACCTACCAGCTGGTTTCCCCAGGAAGTATTCTCATATGGGTGCCAGTGAAGAGACGCTCATTGTTGCCCTCTGCTTTTATAGGTTGGGCAGTAAGTAGGTTTCACAATCAAATCAACCTTTATAAGGGGAAATCCCATGTACAGTTGTAGAGCCCATGTACAGTTACCACCTTTGCCACCATGGCCACCTTGTACATTTTCTCATGAAATAAGCACTGCAATGGCTGGGGGGAATAATCCTATTTACATCTACAGACTAGGTGATATTGTCTATTGGGAAACAATTCTCCATAATGTTTCTGTATATTTAGGATTGTCTTCTCGAGTATGTTTATACGCAGACATACTTGGAAGCTAGAGATAGTGTCTCCCTCTGGATCAGAGGGCATATTTGTTTCCTGGTCAGGATAATAAAGGTAATGTCTTCTCTTGGGAACAAAGATTGGGCAAGTTTGCTAGAAGTGTCCTTAGGAGATTAGGAGTTTTCTAAGCACTGGTACTTCAGCTGTGACATAGATCCACAGTGTGCATCTGTGCTTGATTGTGCATCATCCCCCTGAGAATTGAGAAGGATCAAGGGGAACCAACGCACATATGAAGCTCATGCTATGTGCTGTGCCATAGGTAATAAACAGTATCTTGTTGTCTCCCTGCTGGTCAGATCTATGGATGTATGGCAGAACAAACTAGCAACCTTAGGAGCTGAATCTGCTTTGAGTCTACTTGATCAACTGACTGTAATTTTCTTTTTTTGTAGTATCTTTGTCTGGTTTTGGTTTCAGGATAATGGTGGCATCATAGAATGAGCTGGGGAGTGTTCCTTCCTCCGCAATATTTTGGAAGAGTTTGAGAAGGATGGGTGTTAGCTCTTCTCTAAATGTTTGATAGAATTCACCTGTGAAGCCATCTGGTCCTGGACTTTTGTTTGTTGGAAGATTTTTAATCACAGTTTCAATTCCATTACTTGTGATTGGTCTGTTCATATTTTCTATTTCTTCCTGCTTCAGTCTTGGAAGGTTATACCTTTCTAAGAATTTGTCCGTTTCTTCCAGGTTGTCCATTTTATTGGCATAGAGTTGCTTGTAGTAGTCTCTTAGGATGCTTTGTGTTTCTGCGGTGTCTGTTGTAACTTCACCTTTTTCATTTCTAATTTTATTTATTTGAGTCCTCTCCCTCTTTTTCTTGATGAGTTTGGCTAATGGTTTATCAATTTTGTTTATCTTCTCAAAGAACCAGCTTTTAGTTTTATTGATCTTTGCTATTGTTTTCTTTGTTTCTATTTCATTTATTTCTGCTCTGACCTTTATGATTTCTTTCCTTCTGCTAACTTTGGGCTTTGTTCTTCTTTCTCTAATTCCTTTAGGTGTAAGGTTAGATTGTTTATTTGAGATTTTTCTGCTTTCTTGAGGTAGGCGTGTATAGCTATAAACTTCCATCTTAGAACTGCTTTTGCTGCATCCCATAGGTTTTGGATAGTCGTGTTTTCATTGTCATTTGTCTCTAGGTATCTTTTAATTTCCTCTTTGATTTCTTCAGTGATCTCTTGGTTATTTAGTAACGTATTGTTTAGCCTCCATGTGTTTGTGTTTTTTACCTTTTTTTCCCTGTAATTCATTTCTAATCTCATAGCATTGTGGTCAGAAAAGATGCTTGATATGATTTCAATTTTCTTAAATTTACTGTGGCTTGATTTGTGACCTAAGATGTGATCTATCCTGGAGAATGTTCCGTGTGCACTTGAGAAGAAAGTGTAATCTGCTGTTTTTGGATGGAATGTCCTATAAATATCAATTAAATCTCTCTGGTCTATTGTGTCTTTTAAAGCTTCTGTTTCCTTATTTATTTTCATTTTGGATGATCTGTCCATTGGTGTAAGTGAGGTGTTAAAGTCCCCCACTATTATTGTGTTACTGTCAATTTCCTCTTTTATAGCTGTTAGCAGTTGCCTTATGTATTGAGGTGCTCCTATGTTGGGTGCATATATACTTATAATTGTTGTATCTTCTTCTTGGATTGATCCCTTGATCATTATGTAGTGTCCTTCCTTGTCTCTTGTAACATTCTTTATTTTAAAGTCTATTTTATTTGATATGAGTATTGCTACTCCAGCTTTCTTTTGATTTCCATTTGCATGGAATATCTTTTTCCATCCCCTCACTTTCAGTCTGTATGTGTCCCTACGTCTGAAGCAGGTCTCTTGTAGACAGCATGTAGATGGGTCTTGTTTTTGTATCCATTCAGCAAGTCTGTGTCTTTTGGTTGGAGCATTTAATTCATTCACGTTTAAGGTAATTATTGATATGTATGTTCCTGTGACCATTTTCTTAATTGTTTTGGGTTTGTTTTTGTAGGTCCTTTTCTTCTCTTGTGTTTCCCACTTAGAGAAGTTCCTTTAGCATTTGTTGTAGAGCTGGTTTGGTGGTGCTGAATTCTCTTAGCTTTTGCTTGTCTGTAAAGCTTTTGATTTCTCCATCGAATCTCAATAAGATCCTTGCCGGGTAGAGTAATCTTGGTTGTAGGTTCTTCCCTTTCATCACTTTAAGTATATCATGCCACTCCCTTCTGGGTTGTAGAGTTTCTGCTGAGAAATCAGCTGTTAACCTTATGGGAGTTCCCTTGTATGTTATTTGTCGTTTTTCCCTTGCTGCTTTCAATAATTTTTCTTTGTCTTTAATTTTTGCCAGTTTGATTACTATGTGTCTCAGCGTGTTTCTCTTTGGGTTTATCCTGAATGGGACTCTCTACACTTCCTGGACTTGGGTGGCTATTTCCTTTCCCATATTAGGGAAGTTTTCAACTATAATCTCTTCAAATATTTTCTCGGGTCCTTTCTCTCTCTCTTCTCCTTCTGGGACCCCTATAATGTGAATGTTGTTGCATTTAATGTTGTCCCAGAGGTCTCTTAGGCTGTCTTCATTTCTTTTCATTCTTTTTTCTTTAGTCTGTTCCGCAGCAGTGAATTCCACCATTCTGTCTTCCAGGTCACTTATCCGTTCTTCTGCCTCAGTTATTCTGCTATTGATTCCTTCTAGTGTAGTTTTCATTTCAGTTATTGTATTGGTCATCTCTGTTTGTTTGTTCTTTAAGTCTTCTAGGTCTTTGTTAAACATTTCTTGCATTTTCTCGATCTTTGCCTCCATTCTTTTTCCGAGATCCTGGATCATCTTCACTATGATTATTCTGAATTCTTTTTCTGGAAGGTTGCCTATCTCCACTTCATTTAGTTGTTTTTCTGGGGTTTTATCTTATTTCTTCATCTGGTACATAGCCCTCTGCCTTTTCATCTTGTCTCTCTTTCTGTGAATGTGGTTTTTGTTTCACAGGCTGCAGGATTGTAGTTCTTCTTGCTTCTGCTGTCTGCCCTCTGGTGGATGAGGCTATCTAAGAGGCTTGTGCAAGTTTCCTTATGGGAGGGACTGGTGGTACATAGTGCTGACTGTTGCTCTAGTGGGCAGAGCTCAGTAAAACTTTAATCTGCTTGACTGCTGATGTGTGGGGCCTGGTTCCCTCCCTGTTGATTGTTTGGCCTGAGGCAACCCAACATTGGAGCCTACCTGGGCTCTTTGGTGGGGCTAATGGCGGACTCTGGGAGGGCTCACGCCAAGGAGTACTTCCCAGAACTTCTGCTGCTAGTGTCCTTGTCCCCATGGTGAGCCATAGCCACTGCCCGCCTCTGCAGGAGACCCTCCAACACTAGCAGGCAGGTTTGGTTCAGTCTCCCCTGGGGTCACTGCTCCTTCCCCTGGGTCCTGATGCGCACACTACTTTGTGTGTGCCCTCCAAGAGTGGAGTCTTTGTTTCCCCTAGTCCTGTCAAAGTCCTGCAATCAAATCCCACTGGCCTTCAAAGTCTGATTCTCTAAGGATTCCTCCTCCCGTTGCCGGCCCCCCAGGTTGGGAAACTGACGTGGGGCTCAGGACCTTCACTCCAGTGGGTGGACTTCTGTGGTATAAGTGTTCTCCAGTCTGTGAGTCACCCACCCGACAGTTACGGGATTTGCTTTTACTGTGATTGTGCCCCTCCTACCGTCTCATTGTGGCTTGTCCTTTGTCTTTGGATGTGGGGTGTCTTTTTTGGTGAGTTCCAGTGTCTTCCTGTCGATGATTGTCCAGCAGCTAGTTGTGATTCTGGTGTTCTCGCAAGAGGGAGTGAGAGCACGTCCTTCTACTCCGCCATCTTGGTTCGTAATCTTGGTGAGATTTTCTAAGACAGAATATCTTCATGCTGTCTATGGTATTTGTTCTCTTTAAGCTGAAGATTACTATGTAGCATGGTACAGCAGATCTCTATCCCTGATATTGATGAAAGTAATGAGATTCCAGAGTGTTAAAGTCAAGAGTTGTGCTTAACTATAAGAAATACAGAGTTGCAAATATCCCAACAAGCCACAGGGGTAGAGTGGCGATTAGTCTTTTGACCATAGAGATCTATGTTCTTTATAATTATGTGTGAAATTCGGCTGAATTTTCTAATTTGGCGAAGGTGTCAGCAGGGCCATGCTCCCTCTGAAATTCTGGGTAGGATACTTCCTTGCTTTTTCCAGCTTCTGGTGGTGGCAGTTAATCCTTGGCATTCCTTGACCTGTAGCTGCATCACTTCAGTCTCTGACTCTGTCATCACACAGCCTTTACCCTCTGTGTCTCTGTCTTCAGATGGCAATTTCCTCTTCTTATAAGGACACCAGTCACAGTCATATTGGATTCAGAACCACTCTAATGACCTTCTCTTAATTTAATTATGTCTGCAACGACATTATTTATTAATAGGGTGACATTCACAGATATGAAGGATTAGGATTTCAAAGTATCTTTTTATGGACACAATTTAATTAATAACTCCTCCCAACAAAGAGACCAACTGTGTGTTCTTCAAATTTATGGGCAACTTGGTAGGAAAGAAAAGAAATCTTCACATTCTATAATTTATTTAAAGAGATTATTTACAAAGGTGAGGCAGCATTATGGGAACCAAAAACTGCACAGCTAGCAGTAGCTCGAATTTGTTACCACCTCCAGGGTTGTATGGGTAAGAGGAGGATACAATAACTATAATCCATAGAGAGGAGCCAGACAGAGAACGTACTCTGACAGTAGCTTTAGTCTTTGATTGAGGAATTCAGCCAGCCCCAGTCATCCTGTCAGGGTGGCAACTGGCGGAATAAACACCTGGACCATTTATCTTGTAATCTCCTGCCATTGCCTCCTGTGGGTCAAACCCAACTGTCAGGTACCCAGGACATAGACCATGGAGAAAAAGGGTAGAAGGTTAATTTGAAGGAACAGAGAGAAAATACCCAGCACAACTCATGTAACTGTAGTTCACAAAATAAAAAAAATATGAATAGATCATAATTTTTTAATTCAACAAAATTTCAGTGAGAATCTAATTATTAAGTCATAGATTGGCCGACATCATAAATTGATAATACAAATTCTTGGTAATATTGTTGGAAAAGAGGGTAATTCTGTCCGATATTTAAAGGCAAATCCATTTGATTCTGCCATTTTCTTTGTAGGAATTTTTTTCTGCACGTCTATTGGACATAGCATAAACACTCTTCAAGGATGTTCATGTAAGCATTGCTTATAACAGAAGAAGCCTGACCAATAATGAAATGTTTATAAAAACAGTTTAGATAAAAACTAGCACATCAATTTAATAGAATTTTATGAATCCACAGAAATCGTAAACTAAGACATTTAGTTTAAATTTTAGGTGGGGTATATGCGTTAACCTTCTCTCTAACCTGAAATAGTAGTTTAATTCAATAGCAATAAAAAGAATGGAATAAAGGAAAAAATCAACTTTTATTTCAGGAGGAATAGAGGAGCAAATGTCTAACTTTTCTTCTATAGGAATACAATATATTCATGAATAATTCATTAAATTTTCCAAGAGTGTTGAGTGATCCATAAATCTAAATTATTTTATACCGATTTCCACTTAAGTGTACATCTATTTATGAGCTCAACAATTCAGTCCTTTTTTTGTTTGCTTGTTTTGATTTTATTTATTCTTTTGCCCATGCTTACATATGTTGCAGATATTTTCTCCCCAGCTACGTCTTGCTTCACTTTCGTAACATTATATTTTGATAAGCAGGGCTTTTTAATTTGAATGAACTCCAATATACCTTTTTGTTTTATTTTATGCTTAGTGATTTTTGTGTCATCTATGAAACCTTTGACAAGCAAAGGTCTTGAAGAAATACCCCTATGTTGTCTTTCAGAACATTTGTAATTTAGATTTTATTTTTAAGGCTATGGTCCATCACAAATTAATTTTTGTTTATGCTTCAAGGAACGGATCAAAGTTTATTTATCACATTGTTTAAGCTTCATTTGTGAGAAAGATTTTCTTTCTACTGTTGAATTGCCTCAATGCCCTTGTGAAATAAAAACTATATTTCTCAGCATTTCTTGCCATTAGTTATGCCAGTGGGGTAGAAGGATCTGGGAAGAGTCCTTTATTCTTTCCTCCTCTTTGCTACTGGAATGTGGCCACAAGGTTGCCATCTTGGGACATGAGACAGAAGTCACATGTTATTATTGCTCTGCCAGCTTCAATATAGGCAGAGTTCCCTGTTGATGAATGTGGAGCGCATACCCAACTAACTCTGGCTACTTCCCACAGGATTTTGTTATTTTGGAAAAAGGTACATTTATTTTTGTCAAAAAAATTCATAAGAAGAGATAAAATGGAATACAAAAATAAACAATATTTTATTTCCTCTAAATTTTCTCATTGCTTTCAAATGAATGAATGTCCTTTGCACCTTTTAATATCCTTACTAGAAGCTGAAATCTATTAGTTGGTTTTTAAATTTCAATAATTTGTTTTTATTTCTAAAATTATTTTCCTTTAAGTTAGCTTGGTTATTTTTTGGTAGTCTATAATTCTTTGATCTATTTTGTGATTCCATCTTTTACATATTAAACATCTGATATATAGTTATGTTATCTCTATCTGATAACCGTAATATCTGATTTTCTTAAAGAGGTCTAAATCTTTTTTTTTTTCAACTGGCTGTCAATACTGGTGGATTCTTTACTTGTATGTTTTGCCGTCTTTTATTGTGAATCCAAGTTTGGTAATCTTAATATGTAGCAGTAGCTCGGGCCTTAATGGGAGAATTATCATTCTGAGAGGATTTTAGTTTGCTTATACCTGGAACCAGGGAGCACCAATAAACTAGCACTCATCCCAGCCTCTTACAACATCCAGAAATACCCTGAATCTCACAATTAGCACTGGATTTGGCATTGGAGAAATTTCTCTTGTAATTAAGCCAGATCACTGACTTCATTTGCTTTGATATTCCCTTCCAGTCCAGTAATACAACTGTATATTTTATGCAACTTTAATTACTTTGTGACTAAAAGGCTTTTCAAATTTTCTACTTCATCAAATGGACAGAAAATGATATTTGAGAAAGTAATTTTCAAAATAAAATATTCATTATCCAGCCAACCTGCAGTTTGATCCTTAGGCAAAATAAAGACATTTTCAATATGTAAAGCATCAGAATGTTTATCTAAGATTCTTTAACATATATACCAGTAAAAAAAAAGAACTTAACAAAAAATGAAAATATTATATCCAGGTAAGAGTGCATTTATTTCTGTAGCTAAGGGATGATCTGTAACCAGAAATAGTTATACTTAGAGAATAGGCTTTTCAGATTAATCCAGGCAAACAAAGAGTGGAAAGGAGTATGTTTTTCATAAGTAAGGGGAATGAATGGAACATACAGAATAGACCTTGGGAGAAATTTGAGGTATGAAAAAAATATACATTGAGGTACCTGGTGGATGGTAAAAGAAGGGTGTAAGTTCATATTTGAATTCAGGAATATTCTCCTTATGGTACCCAGAAATCATGGCATGGATCTTCCAAAAAAGAATTATACTACAGTACACTTCTTGGCTCTGCAATAAATAGATTTTACAGAGGAATTAACAATATCTTTATTGATTTTCAAATTTTAGAATCTACAAAACAAAAGCAGAAGACTTAATTATGGCTATAAAATAAAAAGTTAATTTCCACATAGAAGAGGAGAGAAATGAGGAAGGAAAGAAAACTGGAAAAAAGGAATAGGTCTTGGGCTTCCCTGGTGGCGCAGTGGTTGAGAATCTGCCTGCCAATGCAGGGGACACGGGTTCGAGCCCTGGTCTGGGAAGATCCCACATGCCGCGGAGCAACTAGGCCCGTGAGCCACAACTACTGAGCCTGCGCGTCTGGAGCCTGTGCTCCGCAACAAGAGAGGCCGCGATAGTGAGAGGCCCGCGCACCGCGATGAAGAGTGGCCCCCACTTGCCGCAACTAGAGAAAGCCCTAGCACAGAAATGAAGACCCAACATAGTAATCAATCAATCAATAAATCTTTAAAAAAAAAAAATAAAAAGCCTGTGCCTTTAAAAACCATATTAAGATGGTTTAAAAAAAAAAAAAAAAAAAAAAAAAGAATAGGTCTTAACCTCTTTGAATAACCTTTTCCCTGTGGTTGATGGTACAAAGAATGGGTGTTTCTACAGGCTGTTATTAGTTGAAAGGTTGACCAGTAGAGATAAGGATATTAATATTTAACTAACATGGGAGAATGGAAAACAATATGGTGAGAGTGGTCTAGATATATTAAGCCTTATCGTAACAGTAGAAAGTTAACCAGAAATAGCTAAAATAAATAAGTGAGTGGATACTAATAAAAATACATCATTTAGAAATAGAAACTTTATGTTAGTTGTTTATATCCATGTAACAATTTACCACAAATTAGTAGTATTATACAGCACCTACTTATTCTCTATTGTTCCGTGGGTCAGAAGTCTGACTGGCCCATCTGGGTTCTGTGCTCAGCATTTCACAGTGCTGGAAGCTCTGTGGAAGAATCCACTTACAAGCTCATTCAGGCAGAATTCACCTCCATGTCATCATAGAACTGCAGCCCAATTTCCCTGCTGGCTGTTGGTCAGGGGATGCTTTCTGCTTCTGGAGGCCACTTGTATTCCGTCTCACAGGCCATCCCCATCTTCAGACCAGCAATGGCGCTTGAAGTCCTTGCTTTAAGTATTTCTCTAACTTCTTTTCTTTCTTCCCTTTGTGCCTTCCTCTTCTGCTACTAGTCAGAGAGCATTCTCTGATTTTAAAGGGTTTGTGTGATTGAATTAGGACCTTTTTCTTTTAAGGTCAACTGTGGAATATCACATAACACAATCACAGGAAGTGAGTTTCCAGGAAATTTACAGGTTCCAGCGATTAGGGGCCGTGGAATCTTACGGCCATTGCTAGAAATTCTGCTTTCTACAGAATTCACTCTTAGAAATTCCAAAGAGAAATGGCTGAAGATATTTTTTTCCTGTGGGGAATATGACTGGAGTGCAGATCCTCCAAAATATGCTAGGAGTGTAACTTTCTATTTTAAAAAAGGCAAAAATTGAATTCTGTGGTAAAATCATAAATTATCCAATCAAATTTGGATCAATTGTATATATTAAGCAAAAATATATTTAGTTCTCTTTTAACCACAAAAAATAAAACATAAGAATAAAATATGTTAGAAGATAAATCAAATATTTTTAATCTGTAAGGTGACTTAGAAGTATGTATTTTACTTTATAAAATCTTAACCTTTTTAACAATTACCATAAATAAAGTTAAACAATCCAAAGCTAACAAGGATAAAGCTTACAACTTAAAAAAAATTAATATACAGTATATCTTCTAATAACAAAAAAGAAAAAATATATTAAAATATTATAGTGACTTCCCTGGTGGTCCAGTGGGTAAGACTCCACGCTCCCAGTGCAGGGGCCCAGGTTCGATCTCTGGTTGGGGAACTAGATCCCACATGCACGCCGCAACTAAGAGTCCTCATGCTGCAACTGGGAAGTCCACATGCCGCAACTAAGACCTGGTGCAGCCTAAATAAATAAGTAAATAAATAAATAAATATTAAAAAAAATATTATACAGATCATTAGAATAATGGGTCAAATGTATTAACAGACAATTCACACTGGGAAATAGAAGTGGCTTATAAATTTATAAAAAGATGTTAACCTTATTGCTAGCCAAGAAAATGAGAATTAAGATTAAAGTGAAATAGTATTTTGTTCAACTGATTAGCAATTAAAAAATATACACAATATACCATTTCAGGGACACTTGAACTATTCTCCCTGACTGGGTCTATTCCTCCTAATTTGTACCTCAGTAGAATCTTGAATATTCACATTGCACTATTATTGAAATTGTAATTTTATATTTGTATACCGTAATTAATATATGTCTCTACTACTTAATTTTCCGGGCTTAACGTAATGTCTAGACTATGGAAACTGCTCCCTAAACATATATTTGAATGGATAAAAAAGAATTGCTTATGAGAATATGGGATAATGCATAACCTCATGTATTTTTGTCAGGAGGAAAAACTGCTAAAATCATTTTTTGAAATAATTTGGGAATACTTGATAAAATTATAATGAACAAACATTTGACCAGGAGATTTCATTTCTTTAAAAATTTTTTTTTAATTATTGAGGTATAATTGACATATAACATTATATTAGTTTCATGAGTAAAACATAATTATTTCATATTCATACATATTTTTAAATAGTCACCACAATAAGCCTAGTTAACATCCTTCACTATTCATGGTTACAGTTTTTTTTGTTGTTGTGCGAGAACTTTTCAGATGTATTCTTTTAGCAAATTTCAAAATATACAATACAGTATTATTAACTGTAATCACAGTGCTGTACATTACATTCCCATGACTTATTTATTTTATTACTGGAAGTTTATGCCTCTTGATGCCCTTCGTCCATCTGCCCCCCCTGCCCCCCACCCCCAGCACACCTCTGACTCTGGCAACCACCTATCTGTTTTCCATACATATATATTTGGGGTTTTTTTTTTTTTTTTTTTTGGATTCCACATGTAAGTGACATAATACAGTATTTGTCTTTCTCTGTCTGACTTACTTCACTTAGCATAATGCCCTCAATGTCCATTCATGTTGTCACAAGCAGCAAGATTTCCTTCTTTTTTATGGCTGACTAATATTCCACTGTTTGTGTGTGTATATGTGTATATGTAGATATAGATATAGGTATATACATTGATATAGATATAGCGATGTATATATCTATATCTATAGCTATATCTATACATCTTCTTTATTCATTCATCCATCAATGAACACTTAGGTTCCTTCCATGTCTTGGCCATTGTAAATAATGCTGCTGTGAACATGGGGGTGCATATATCTTTTCAAGTTAGTGTTTTCATTTTCTTCAGATAAATATGCAGAAGTGGAATTGCTGGATCACGAGGTAGTTCTACTGTTAGTTTTTTTGAGGTAATTCCATACTGTTTTCTATATTGGCTGCACCAATTTACATTCCCATCAACAGTGCACAGGAGTTCCCATTTCTCTGCATCTTCATCAACACTTGTTATTTCTTGTCTTTTTGATAAGAGCCATTTTGACTAGTGTAAGTTAATGTCTTATTGTGGTTTTGATTTGTATTTGCCTGATGATTAGTGATGTTGAGCATCTTTTCATGTGTCTGTATGTCTTCTTTGGGAAAAAGTCTATTCAGTTCCTCTGCCTATTTTTCAATTGGATTGTATGGGTTTTTTGTTTGTTTTGTTTTTTTGTTTTTTGGGGTTTTTTTGTGCTGTTGAGTTGTATGAGTTATTTGTATACTTTGGATACTAACCCTTCATCATATATATGATTTGCAAATATTTTCTCCCATTCAGTAGGCTGCGTTTTCATTTTGCTGATGGTTTCCTTTGCTGTGCGTAAGCTTTTTAGCTCTATGTAGTCCCACTTGTTTATTTTTGCTTTTATTGCCTTTGTGAGAACCAATTTTTAATATTTGAAGATAGGTTTGCTGATTGCATCATCTCATTATCTATTAGTTAATACAAAGGTAAAAACAATAATTTACTTATCAGAAGTAAGAGCCAAAGAGTAATTTGCTCAAATATTTAAAACACTTTATATTTAAGATTTTAAAAAACATTCAGCATTTTATGCAGTATCTTATCATTCAGTGGCTTTAACTTTATTGTTTTCTTACCTTTATGAATGTTATGAACTGAACACTGAGAAATATTCCCAGCTTGAAAGAGGTCAGTAATCTCTTTTATGGAATTTTTACAAGTTATTTCATAAGCAATTCATCAAAAATCAATTTTGTTCAATATCCTTCTAAATTAATTCAGTCTAGAAATACTGTCATTGCAGTAGAGAATGACATTTGATAGCTAGTTACAGTAATCAGATTTATAAAAATCCCAAGTTTATAAGCCAAAGTAAGCTTTAAAGTCTTCTTCAAATTGTACTGAATAAACAGTACCAACTGATGGTATCAAGTCACTTAGTACTGAGAGTCATATAATCAGATGCCATTTTGCTTCAGCATTTTTACACATTTTGCAATTAAACTTTGCACTACTTACCAGTGCCCATCTTGCCACCACATTACTTTAAAAACTAAGTAAAATAACAGAGAGTATATTTAAAGATATTATATATTCACCAATAAGAAAGAGATTTCTTTCTTTAAAAGGTAAATGAAAAGAGCTGGTGATAATTAACCTTGGACTCTATACATGCTGTATTTTGATTCAGACTGGTTGTACTTACTGAACATGGCAGCATTACACACTATAGTCTTTGTAAACTATTATATCTAACTTTTGAATGATACTGTTTCTAATGGAAAACAGTCACGTAATAAATAGGCAAGGTGAAAAACTATATCAAGATGGAAATGCTATAAACCTTTGTTAAAAAAATCAGTATCTAACCATAAAACCTCTCCTCCCTGCCAACCAGTATGATCTGAAATGACCAATATTCATAAAAAGAAAAACCTATATCAATATTAGAAATGTCATTAGATTTCAAAATGACAGGAAATAAAAGTTTCTGCCAGATGCATAGAAGTTGGGAACAGAGAGAAGAAGAACTATCAAATACACAATTAAGTGACTATGGCTAATTTATATCTAACCTAGCCAAGAATTCTTTTACTTTAGAAGTTATAAAGTACAATGTCTAACTTTATTTGTAGCATTTGGGGAATACAGGAGAGTTCCAGACATACTGAAACAGACACTCGGGCAATAGGGCCCAGCAATCTGTGGTTGATCAAGCCCTCCCAGGGATTTGGATGCACGTTCAAGTTTGAGAAACTACATTAGACAAATGTTTTCACTAATATTGTAATAAGTAAGGAAGTCATCATCACATTAACTAAGGAGTTGCATTATTCATTAAATAGAATCAAATAGAGTTTAGTAAAAGTAAATAGAGTGGGAACCTAGAATGGTTCCATATTCTGTTCCAATTCTGAGGTAAACAGAACGGCATATAGATCTGTCTACAGGTGACTTTGTCTTGGATACAGAAAGACCGGAAGCAGCAAGACCGGTTGCTATTAGTCCACACTGGCTAGAGATGAGGAAGATCTAAATTAGAGCAGTAGTAATGACAATGAGTTAAAGGCAAAATGCCATTGAAGTGTGGATGGCACATATTTGGCAAGAATTTATCATTGATTGAGTCCAAGGAATGAGTTGCAGAGCAACTTTTATAAGCTAGGATTTTTTACATTCTGCTATAAGATGTATCCTAGGCAAAAACTAAAGCTTTCCCTCCCTTTATTTATTTAACAAAATTATTTAGTCCCTGCTATAGTGTATGTGCTATATATTATGTCATTGTATTTCCTTTATCTTCTTCTGTTGTTTAGCCATATCTTTCCTGAATTCAGGTAATTTCTTTTGAACTCTTTGATAGTTTTGTAATGTAGTTAAGTTCATTGATGTGACAAAGTGAGCTGAATAGAAAAAACACCAGTGAATGAACAAATTCCCTGCCTTCATCCTTACCTTTTAATTTAAGTAGGCAGAAAACAAGCAAATGAATATATTTCAGAACGTCAGCTGATGATAAGTGTAATGAAGAAAGATAAAATCATAGGAAAGTAGAGTGATAAAGGGTGCTATTTTAGATAACAATTTGGGGATAGTTCTCTCTGAAGAGCTGACTTTTTAAACAAGACGAAAAAAAAAAAACCCACAAAGATTAGGTAAAGAACATTACAGATAGGGGCATTTACAAATGCAAATGCTCTGAAATGGACCATGTTGAGAAATAGAAAGGAAGACAATACAGCTGCAGCTGAATGAGTATGGAGGAGAAAGATTGGAGATGAGACTGCACATCTAGACAGAACCAGATTACATAGGGCCCTGAAAGCCACTCTGAGGATTCTGTTTTATGT
This sequence comes from Balaenoptera musculus, assembly GCF_009873245.2. Taxonomy (NCBI): domain Eukaryota; kingdom Metazoa; phylum Chordata; class Mammalia; order Artiodactyla; family Balaenopteridae; genus Balaenoptera; species Balaenoptera musculus. The sequence continues at coordinate 54,786,318 of NC_045800.1, forward strand.
TAAATGTGATGAGAATTCATTTAAAAGTGACTCTTAAATGATAGAAAACATATTATTTAATGAATGATTATAAAACTGTTTTAAAACAAAAAATGGGAAAACATGAAGTACCAGTGTCCTGAAAAACAAAGTAGTAAATGAATCAAATTGATGGTAGGAATTGCACCAAACTGTACATGCAGTGGACACTTGCAAAATGTGGGAGCAAAACCAAAGCTGCTTCATATTAAGAAAAGGTAAATAGGAGGAAGGAAGAGCTCAGGAGCAACCAACAGGGCCATTAATTGCGGTACTGCAGCCTGAGAAGCCAAGTGAGAATGTCACGGCACATCTTCTTATCTTCTCTCCAGCCACAGATATAATTCAACTTAGTTTCTAGAGCTCATATAACCCTGGTACTCAAATTGGGCAAGGATGCAAGAGAATAAAAAATTATAGACAAGTTTCACCTATGAGCCAAGATTTAAAAACAAAAAATAAAACAGATTAAGTGCAGAGATATATTAAAAGATATAAGTTCATAACCAATTAAGATTCATTTAAGAGAACAAGAATTATTCAACAACCAGACGTCTATTAACATGTTTCAATAAATGTGAGGATTAAACATAAAAATGTATATGATCATTTATAGAGTGGAACCATTTTTAAAATTCAACACAAATTCATGTTTAAGATCATTTAAAATGTGAAAGTAAAAGTGGAATTCTTTATCTTCATTGAAAAAAATATTTATATGAGAAAAACATGTACACAAGAAAGCTTCAGCAAACACTATACTGTACTTTGAAATTTAAATGCCCTCTCTATAAAATCAGAAATGGGACCAGAATGTCCAGCATAGTATCACTATTCAGTTATGATTTGAATGTTGAATACAAATAACACAATGAGGAAGTGGTGAATATAGGGATGAGAAAGAGACAAGACTATTATCTATAGATGATATTGTCATCTTCCTAGATAATATAGGTAAATAACTTATAAAGTATTAAAACTAACATAAAAAAGCAACAATCTGCCAAATAACAATTAAGCATAAAGCAGTCAGTTGCCATCTGTACATTTAGAAAATGAAAGAAAAAAGAGATCCTATTAACAAAGAGAGAAGAAAGAAGGAATGAAGAAAGGAAGTAAGGGAGGGAGGAAGGAAGGAAGAAAAGTAGGAAGGAAGGAAGGGGAAAAGGGAAAAACACTTGCAAATTACCAAACAAATCTGTGTCAGAAAGTGGTGGAGAAAATTATCAAACCCTACTAAAGGACATAAAAGAAGATGGAAAATATGATAAGAAAACTGATGTGTGAATAGGATGACTTAATATTGTAAAAGCGTCAAGTTTCCCAAAAGGTACTCTTTAAATTCAGTTCAACAGCAGTCAAATCCCCAAACAGAATTTTGTTAGAAATTGACAATGTGATTCTGAAAGTTACCTGAAATGGTAATTGTAGAAAATTGGAGATAATTTTTCAATAGATGAAAGCCACTTGCAAGGGACCTTGGGAAATATCGTTCCCAGTGGTGGAAAACTAAGATATATATGAGAGTAGACAGGCAAATGTCCGGCACAGTCTTTTATCCTTTTAATAAAATATCCCTTTGAGTTTAAACTGAAATTGCTTTATTCACAAGAATATAATATATGAAACAGGGGGAATGAAAATTTGATTTCCAGCAGACTATCTTGGACAGTGATTCAAGATCTTCAATGTTGTATTCTGGCTGTTGGCTAAAATAACCTTTCTTCTAGAGACGCATTTCCCAAACCTAACCCACCTTCCTGAGGAGTGGAAGAGCTAAATATAGGGATTAAATACTTTATTTATTTATTTCAATAAGCTTCTATTCTCTGAACATTCTCCTTTGAAATATGGTCTTGAATTCATAATTTTTAAATGGACAGATTACATTTCTGAATCAATAACAATTTAATGTTAAGCCAAGAGTTAATTAGTTAACATTTTTAAAAACCATGATACCCCCAACATAAAACTTCTTTGGAACTGTCTGTTCTGCGGTCTCCTTTACTGACATCCATGTTATAAAAGCAGTTATCTTTGATGGAAACCTGATGGAACACATTTTCCATCACTGCAGTTACAACATCTGAAATACACTGTATAAAGTACTTTTTCTTTCTTTGCCCTTTTAAACTTCATTGTCTAATTTTAAAAAATCTAGATTATTTAAAAATGTGAACAAGTTAGATATTTTTTTCAGAAAATAATCCAGTGTGCATTTTCTTATGGCCATTTGTGTATCGTGTTTACTGTAGGGTCTATCATAAATAAGCTTATAAATATAATCAGAATGACATCAGTGAAAATGGTGGAGAAAGTAACTCCAAAATCTGCCCATTTGGAAATGCAATGAAAAAACTGACAACAACTGTTAGAATCGACTTTTATCAAACTCAAAACGAACAAAAAGCTCGCAGTAATTAGTGGAGTGCTTATTCTAGAAAAGTAGCTGAATTTCAGTAAGAACAGTAAGTTTTTTGGCATTATAACTTATCCTAGTCCCATATTCTGCTTACCAGCTCAATCCAGCTCAGCTGTAGCCTTAAAAATAATAGCCTACAGTCCTAGCAAATCAGTGGACCTGATTTGCAAAGAATTGTAATTATTTTTGTTGACCTGCCTGGTGGCTCCTGGGAAGACTGGCTCAAAAAGCTTGCTCTTATTTCTACTAATTCAGAACTCATCCAGTGCTAAAGTTGCTACCAAAGCAGTATTTGTCAAAAACAGTCACAGTGCAGTGGTCCTCAAAACGTTTAGGTAGTCCTCTTTCTTCGGTATATGGTTGTCCAAGTAAATTGCCATAGGTCTGATTATTCATTGTCCATTTTCAATCTTTTTTAAAAATTATCATTTTATAGATTAACTAATACCCACATTGCTGCCCACCATTTGTATTTTTAGGAACCAACCACACAGCTTTCTGTGGGTCAAACTTCTCTGGCTGCTTGCTACTCATTTTCAATAATGATGGCTACTTTGCTTCTGATAATTAATGACTGCTACCTGACCTCTATTGTTTTGGGATCCTAGGATCCCCATCACTGCTAGGGAACTCTGTTATTTTGTAGCTTTACTTACCTTCAGCCTTCAGTGTATGGAAGACGGCTACCACTGGGCTTCTCAATGATGCTAGTGCCACCTCACCAGTACATTCCTTATTACTTTGGTAAATGGGGTACCACCTAGCTTGCCCATGGAACATAGATTCTGGGTTTTCAGGCCTTATGTAGGATATCCATTCTAGCATTGCCATTTTTATGAGCCTTCTTATTCCTGCCTTCATGATCTACTATGGAAATTCTAGCTTTTCTACCTCATTGACTGAGTTAACATGTTTCCAAACTATTAAGAGTCATTGTAGTAGCATATTAACATAGTCTTCCTGAATCCTTGGCAGATCATTTATTCCTGTGTCCTGGGATAGGGTTTTTGTGCCAGTAAACTCATCATCATCCAACTTTATGCCCTTCTCCCTTGATTGAGCACCCTTTGTGTCATTCATGTTAGTATGTGTTGGCTTGGCTCTGCAGTTACCTTCACATGTAGGTCCTTTCCACTCTTAGCTGAACCATAACTTCCCTTCTGTGATTTTTACTGAGAAAAATCTCACATGTTTAAACATGTGTCTTTGGTAACCAGGAGGGGAATTTTGAGTAGATCCTGAGAACAGCACTTGTTTTCTTTTAAGGCATTAACCTTTACAGAGTCTTGAAGTCACAGTTAGGAAGCACTAACTGTTAATTGGAAATAGTGGCACAGTACAGTGGAAGACTCAGAGTCTACATTTTCTGGAGTTTCAAGGTTCTGAAATTCTTTAAGCCAGATGGGTCAAATTTATTGGGATTTTATTACTTATTTCTTGACCACATCAAGTAGGGAAAGTCTTATTCATGATGTATAGCTAAATGCAATGTTGCCTTGACTGTGAAAATTTCTTCTCATACACTCATTCATTTAAGATTTTTTTTCCTATAATGCATCTATAATAGTAGATGCTGTGGTATCCTGCCCAGAGCCCCACTTCAGTGTTGAGTTGCTCATTTCTCAAGATGCTAGGAATGTTGGCTGCAGATGGCAACAACTACTTCTCTTTCAGAGAATTATCTGCTAAAGGTTACTGTCTCACACGAGATCAAGAAGTCTCTCTAAAAAAAAAAAGAAGAAGTCTCTCTATAGACAGCTCTCATCCAATGACTGGTGATGTCTGAATACAAAAGTCTGGACCTCTTATTCAATTGAAAACATTTTTTTTTGCATTTCATTTCTTTTTATTGAGATATAGTTGATATAACACTGTGTAAGTTTAAGATGCCCAACGTGTTGATATGCTACATTTATATATTGCAATAGGATTACCCCCATAACATTAGCTAACACCTCCATCACATCACATAATTATCATTTCTTCTTTTGTAGGAAGAACATTTAAGACAAAGTCTCTTAGCAACTTTAAAGTATATGAGTATTGTGACTGTAATCACTATGCTGTGCCTTAAGAAAAGATAATAAGATCTCCAGAACTTACTCATCTTCTAACAGCAAGTTTGTGCCACTTCTCTCCAATTCTGCCATGACTCAGCTCCTGGAAACCACCTTTCTACCCTCTTGGATCTTATGCCACCTTTTTTCTTGGTTCCAACTTTGTATTTCTTAGAGTCTATTTTCTAACTTTTTTTTCTTTGATTTTAACTTCAATTTGTTTTGTTTCTGTGTAAGGGGTGTTGGTTTTTAGGAAGGATTTGTTAGAAGTCATCTCCTTTAATGACTTAAAAGTTCTGTAGTTTTAAAATACCTGAATAATAGTCTGACATTTAGTGTAACATGTAGTCTAAAATAATATTCCCTCAGAACTGTGATGTCATTAACTCACTATCTTGCAGCAATTTTTGCCGATGAATAATCAATTGCCAATCTGGTTCTTTTTCCTTTGTTAGCAACTTGTTCATGCTTTCTGAAAAAAAAATCTTTTGCATCTTTTTATTTCAGAGTTGAAATTTTCATAATGGTGTATCTTTGGGTGTGCTTATTGTCTGGTTGATTTTATATAAGGATATGTATGAGTTGCAGGCAAGTGGATGATTCTACCACATGTTGGAATAAGAAGTGCCTTCCTGTGGGTGTCAGATCCTCTTTAGAATCTCTAAACCTCCCCAGAAAGATACCCTATTCATTAAAGAAAATCTCTGGTTTTGGATTAATTTCAGATACCACAGTTTCTAATCTCTGTAGGAGGCTGAAGGGCTGAAGAAGAACTTGGAAAAAGAAGTTTGACCCCATTATTCCAACTACAGGCCTTTGATTAATTTCTTTAACTGCTTAATCATGGCACTCTTGCTTTCCAGACGGGCAAACACAGAGCTTGAGAAGCTCTCTTTAGTGCTCAGAAGATCTGCCCCCACATCACTTGCAGCCTTTTTCAGTGACTGTGTTCTGAGATCTGACCTCCTCTATACTAGTTTATTTTTAAGTATTATCGTATCCTCTTTTTGTTTTTTAGGTAATTGTAAAATAGCTTCTCTAGTAATAAGAACCACACTTCTTCCATTTCTTAAGAGTCATGTATGTATGTTTACATATATGAACATTTTCTATCTCATTTTGATTGGATTTGAGGAGGAGGTATAGCTAACCATTTTCTTGCTTTATCTCTTGAAATAGAAATGCACAAAATTATACATCTGGATTTTATTTTCTGATGTGAATATTTTACTGTTTAACATTTATATAACATTTTGTATTTCATACTTAATATTTTAATAGTTTATTTTGTCTATTTCTACAGTGGAGCAAAGAGCAGCATATATTTACATGTAGAAAACTATGGGTGTGCAACAAAAACATGAGCCAGAAAATTTTTTAATTTCGGTTTTCATGGAATTACTATCTTTAGATTTGTTTAATGTCAAATGCTTGAATGAATCCTGCTGTTGCTATGCTTTAGTCATTTATAGACACATTTTTTATGTGGACCAAAACCCATTAACTTTATGGTGCCATTGGGTCATTTGTATTGTTTAATAACTAACAATAATTAGAGACATTTGCAAAATGTTTCACTAGCTTAATTATATTTTAACAGATTAATACCACATACTCATACAATAAAATTATATGTAAGATTTGAAAAAGATGTTTGAAGTATAAAAGAGAAAGATGTCTGTTAAGTTGTATAGATTAAAAAATAAAAATGGAAACAAGTATGATTCCATTTTTCAAATCAAAGGGCTGTCTTATTTTTTTCCACATCCAGCCCTCAAACATCTGCCTTGAATATTTTCTTCCCTCAAATATATTTAGATGATCTATGGTATGTTATGTGAATGTCTCCAATTATACACAACCTCTACTCTGTCTTATTTCAAAACACTTAATCTTTACTTTTCCATGGAATGTCAGTTTATTTTCCTCTAGACCACTCTTTGAAGTACAGTAACAACTACATCTCTTGCACAAATGCTGCTGCTGTCAATATATTTAGCAAAAGCAGTCAGGGCAATTTGGTTTGTAACTTCATTTTTTATATTCTACAGTATTTAAAGACAAAGACACAAAAAGATGTAAATCTGTGTTAATGGGTATACAAAATATAAAGATGTAATTTGCGACAACAATAAAATAAAGTGAGGGGGCAGACTGTAAAGGAGTATAACATTTTTGTAAGTGACTGAAGTTAAGTTGTTATCAATTTTAAATGAAGTTTTAAATTTTAGAAAGCAAGTCCTGATAAGGTGTATATGGTAAGTCCTAGAGTAAACTAAGAAAATAAAAATACAATAAAACATTATTAAAGGTATTAAAATGTTTATTAGAAAATATTTGATTAATGTAAAAAAGAAATAAAAGAGGAACAGAGGAACAAAGAAGACATGAAAGATATAGGAAAATAAAATGACAGATATAAATCCAACTTTATCAACAATAACAGTAAGAGAGAATGGATTAATGGGTCCAACCAAAATGCAGAGATCATCAGGCTGGATAAAAAAATAGCATACAACTGTTTGGTGTGTACAGGATACACACTTTAGATTCAGAGGAACACATAGGTTAGAAATAAAAAGATGGGAAATGTATATCATGCAAACTAACCATAAGAGGGATGGTATGACTAAACTAATATTAGACAAAACAGACTTTAAAAAAATTTTATTGAAGTATAGTTGATTTACAATGTTGTGTTAATTTCTGCTGTACAGCAAAGTGATTCAGTTATAGACATTTTTTTCATATTTTTTCCATTATGGTTTATCACAGGATATTGAATACAGTTCCCTGTGCTATACAGTAGAACTTTATTGTTTATCCATCCTATATATACTAATTTTAATCTGCTAATCCCAAATTCCCAATCTGCCCCTCCCCCATCTCCCTTCTCCCTTGACAACCACAAGTCTGTTCTCTAAAACAGACTTTTAAACAAACAAACAAAAATGACTAGATTTAAAGAAACACCTTCTATACTGATAAAGGATCAATCCATCACGAATATAGAACAATTAGAAAAATATGCACCTAACAACAGATGCTCGAAATATATGAAGCAAAAATAAAGGGAGAAATAAAGAATTTAACAATAATACTTAGAGACTTTATACCTCACTTTTAATAGTGAGTAGAAAAACTAGACAAAAGATGAATAGGGAAATAGAAGGCCTGAACAATGCTATATACCAGCTAGACCAAACTGGCATAAATTGAGCGCTCCTTCTAAAAACACAGAAGTATATACATTTTTCTTAAGTGCATATGGAACATTCTCCAAGATAGACCATAATCTAGGGCATAAAACAAGCTTCAGTAAATTTAAAGGGATTGAATTAATATGAAGTATGCTCTCCAACCAACATGGAATGTATTTAGAACTCAATAACAAGAGGAATTTTAGACAATTAAAAAAATATATAGAAATTAAGTTAACATTGGGTCAAAAATGCACAAGATAAATTAAATTACTTTAAGGTGAATGAAAATGAAACACAACAGACCAAAATTTATAGGGTGAATTCAAAGTAGTTACTAGGAAATTTAGAAGTATAAATCTATATTAAAAAAAGAAAGATCTCAAATCAACAATGTAGCCATCCATCTTAACACACTGGAAGAACAAACTGAACCTAAAGCAAATAGAAGGTAGGAGATAGTGAAGATTAGAATGGAAATTAATTACACAGAGAATGGAAAAACAATAGAGAAAATTAACAAAACCAAAAGTTGGTACTATGAAAAGACCAAAAAAACTGACAAATCTTTAGCTAGGCATACTTTAAAAAAAAAAAAAAAAAGAAAGAAAGAAGAGTATATACTATATTCTAGTACTAATACATGAGTTCAACCAGGTTGCAGGGCACAAGATCAATATTTCAAAATATACAGTATTTCTATATACTAGCAACAAAAAATTGAAATGAACTTAAGAAAACAACTTCACTTAACACAACATCAAAAGAATAAAATAATTAGGAGACATAAATTTAACAAAAGAAGTGTAAAACTAGTACTCTGTAAACTATAAAATATTGCCAAAAGAAATTTAAAAAGACCTAAATAAGTGGAAAGGCATCTGATGTTCATAAATCAGAAATCCTAATATTATAAAAATGTCATTACTCCCCTAATTGTTCTATAGATACAGCACAATCCCTATCAAAACCCAAGCTTTATATTTTTTGCAGAAGTTGACAAGCTGATCATAAAATTTAAGTGGAAATTCAAGAGACAGATTAGCCAAAACAATTTTGAAAAAGAGCAAAGTTAGAGGATTAATACTTCGCAATTTCAAATTTAGTATAAGGCTAGACAGAATTGTGAGTCCAGAAATAAACCCAAACATCTAAGGTCATATGATTTTCTACAAGTGTACCAAGAACATTCAATGGGGAAAGAATAGTCAAGGAAAATGAAAACCATGTCCACACAAAAAACATGTACATCTTTATTGCAGCATTATTCATACCCCCAAATGGAAATAACCCAAATGTCCATCAACTTTTGAATGAATAAATAAGATATGATATATCCATTAATGAAATGTAATTAGATAACAAAAGAATAAAGTACTGATGGATGATCCCAGAAAATTTTATGCTAAGTGAAAGAATTCTGGTCACAAAATATCACATATTGTATGATCCCATGTAAAAGAAATGTTTGGAATAGGTAAATCTATAGGGACAAAAAGAAGAGTGGTGGTTGCCTGCATCTGGAAGATTGGGATAAAAGGGGGAGTGATTGCTAAGAAACAAAAATTTCTTTTTTGGTGTAATGGAAATGTTTTAAAATTGATTGTGGCGGTGGTTGCACAGCTCTGTGAACATAATAAAACCACGGAATTGTACTCTTTAAATGGTGAGTTATAAAGTGTATGTATTATATCTCAACAAAGCTGTTACCAAAAAAGTCCCACTTCTTTGTTGTTAGTTTTCAAGACAAAAAAGAACATTTATACAATTCGTCTGACCATTTTTCTTATTGGTCTTTTAATCTCCTAAATGTTAAGGAAATTTTTCAGGAAGATAGACCACTTAAATTTGAGATTTTTATTTTACAACAAAAAAAGTATTTTTATATGCTCTTGATTATATTTAAATTCTTTCTCTATGTAAAAATAAGTCTGTGATTTATAATATGTAGCGGAATGTCAGAAAAAAAGATGTTTCCTCCTATCTCATAGTTTTACTCAGCTGACGTCTCATAGTTGAAATAATTGGGTGACAAGTGCTCACACAATTTAAGGAGAGCACGAGGTTTCCAAAAGAGTTACTAAGATTAAAAAAAAAAGTTCTGAAACCTTCATCCCTTTATCCATCTCTTTCTTACATAAAAGAAGACTAGTGGTTCAGGGGCTGCTTTGAAGAGAATTCAATGATGAGAGAAAACTATGTCATTCAGTCTCAGAAATCTGATCTTTTTTCTGTTCAGTTTGTTACCTACATGCTTATAATTTCTTAAAAGTTTTTAATATAGTTGTTTTGAGTGTTTTAATTTTATTTTGTTTTATATTTTGACCACTTAAGATTTAATTGGTATAAAGAGGGATAGGATTTTTCTTGGATTGATAATGTGAAAAGTGCAATTCCAATTGACTGATGGAAGTTAGACTGCTAACTAATTCAGATTGTTACTGTTGAAAATACATTTTAACTGAAGAGGAGGGAACATTTCATTCAGGGTATTAGCAGTAGTGAGTAGTAGTTGGGAAAGCAGGTAATCCCTAAAGCCCTTTCCATATCTGTTACTCTATTACATATTTATTCTCAAAGCATTTATTTGAGGCATGTTTTATTTTTGTTTTGTTTTATCTTGCCCCAGAAATGAATATTGAAAAATTATTAATCTCTGACATAGTTTCAGTTTCATACCATATAAATCAAAATCCCAATTAATAATACTATATTGCATATTTGAAAGTTGCTAAGAGAGTAGATCTTCAAAGTTCTCACCAAAAAAAATAATTCTGTAACTATGTATGGTGACAGATGCTAACTAGACTTACTGTGGTAATTTGTAATATATACAAATATCAAAACATGTAAAAATTTTTTAAAAATCCAAAATAGGAAACACAAGGCACAATCAATTAGGATTTGAGAATAGTATAGTTACCAACAGATTAATTATAAAAGTATGGGTGGGTATAGGAGAACATCAAGGGTTAATACATAGTTGAAAATTATAGTAAAATATTTGACAAAATTAGCATATCCATAGCCAAGAAAAAAGACTGAATCCTAAATAAATGCAGCTGTTTTCTAAAGTTCTGGACAATAAATTTTAGATGGAATGCTTCAAACATTTCAACATCATATATAAGAATATGTTTTGCTTTTATTGTGTTAATTAATAGAAGAGAGCAGATTAAGTCTTGGGCTGCTAGTGAGTGTGGAGCTTCCTAAAGGTACACTAAAGGTTGTGAAATGTGTTATAGTAATATCAAAATATTCCCATTAATCTAGAAAGCACATTGAAAGAATGAATAAACAGAGAAATTGCCAAGGGTTTAAAGGGACTAGAAGGGTTTAATATGCCTCAAGGACAATACATTACAGTAAAAACTAGGTCATTTTGCCTTTGTTTTGTATACTGGGAAAAGTTGATGGTGAAGAGGGAAAGCAGAAGAACCAGCCTGAGGCATCTCCTGAGCAAACATTCTGGGATAGATCAATCTTACAACGTCGTTATATTTCCCCTATGTTTTACATCCATATGTTTGAAGACAGCTATTAAATGTACGCTTTTTTCAGCAGAAGAGCAGAAATTAGGAAGAGAGGAAAAGCTTGTTTCTCCTTTTACTCATTGTTTCTAGAGGCACCTTTGAAAGTAGTTGCCTCCCTTCTATGTTCCCAAATTCAACCACTGCTTCCTCTTTGGTGGACCATGTTGGGAGCTCCACTGTGATTTAAACCTAGCAGGGAGTGTTTTTCCTTCCCTGTTCTAGCACTGGCTGAGCAGAACCCTGAGTAGCGCAGAACCAGGATCCTGGTGGCACTAATTCCTTGCTTAACCATCTTCTCCAGTTCTAAGAATAGGAGTGGCTTCTAATCTCTAGGTATCAGTCTGCTTGTTTGTTTTATTTATTCTTCCCTAACAAATTTATCCTTTTCTTTCACACACCTTTTAATAGCAGAGTAACCGATTCCCTTTATTTAGAGTGAAAAATTTTTTTAAATTAAAATTAAAAAACTGGGAGTTTCATTCTATTATATTATTTTTCTGAATTGGATTCTGTCTGATCAACTAATTAATACAAAACTGAACAGCAAACACAAATCTAGCTGAGTAAGGAAAGAGGTAAGATGATCAGAGTGTCTGGGTCAGAGTTTATTTGCAGCTTCACTGAGAATTTAAAACTTCCCATTCTGGTCAACATGATGTACAAAGTCATGAGTGAGCTTTGGAAGACGTAGGGCCCACCACATACTGGACATCTGACAATTGAGGCACCACATCCTTATTAGCTGCTTATGTATGATTGAGTGGTCACTTTCTTTTAAGCTCTTTTTCTTAATTAAAATTTCTATTTTTATATTATTGTAGATTCCATACAGTTGTAAGACATAATACAGAGAAATCTCATGTGCACTTTGTCCACTTTCTTCTAATGATAACATCTTGCAAAACTGTAGTACCATATCACAATCAAGGTAGTGACATTGATACAATCCACTGATGTTGTTCAGATTTTCCCAGTTTTACCCATTGGGTTTATTTGTGGATGCTTTGTTCAGTGAAGTTTATCACATTTGTAGGTTTATGTATCCAAAAACGCTGTTGCAATATAACATGTTTCCATCACCACAAGGACTCTTCATCTTCCCCTTTTGTAACCACAATCACTTCCCTTCTGTGTCTACCCCTTCCTTAAACCCTGGCAACCACTAATCTGTTTGCCATTTTAATAATATTGTTTCAAGAATGTTATATACATGGAATAACAGTATTGTTAGCTTTTGGGAATGGTTTTCTTCACTCAGCCTAGTTCCTTTGAAATTCATCTAAGTGGCTGCGTGTATCAAGTGTTCATTCTTTTTTATTGCTGGGTAGTATTCCATGGATTGGATGTACCACCATTTGTTTATTCGTTTACCTGCTGAAGGGCATCTGGGTTGTTTTGGTTTTTGGTTCTTAGGAACAAAGCTGCAGTGAACATTTACGTACAGGTCTTTGTGTGAAAGTGCATTTCCGTTTCTCTGGGATAAATGCCCAAGAGTGCAATTGCTGTGTATATGGAGATCACGTTTCACTTTATTAGAAACTGCCAAACTGCAACCAGTCAGAATTTAAAATTTAAAGTACTGAAAACACCAAAATGTTGGAGAGGATGCAACGAAACTGTTCACTCATATACAGCTGGTGGGAATGTAAAAGGTTACAGCCACTCTGGAAAATAGTTTGGCAGTGTTTCTTTAACTTTTAAAAACTACTTGAAGCTAACTATATCGTGGCCTACTGCAGCCTTTCTTATACCATGGACCACACAGTCCTGCTACTCTTTCTCTTCTCCAACCGAATGAGTGATGACCCGCTAGCCAGCCTCTAACATATGTTTCCAGCAATGCTGACATGATAGAGAGGAAACTGCTTGCAATGTGGATATACATTAACAAAGCAGTTTTTCACACATGTCTTTGAGGAATCTTTACAGATTACTGTGGCCATTGTTAATACGCAAGAGAAGAAAATGCTAAACCTTCTAAAACATGGGCTATTCATTATAGAATGCTTTTGTGGCGTAGTGTTAGTGTGTATTTGAAAACGTTTTTAAGCAACAAAAAGAAAATGCTTTGCATCTGATGAAACAGAGAGGGTTATTAACGGAGACTGAAGAATATAGAAAACAGCTGCTTAAGGGAAAGCACTGCAAAATGCTTAAACTAATTTTATCTGCATTCTTCAGTTGAATTCTGTAGTAAAAATGCAGTTTGCTAAATGCAAACCCCTCCAATAAATATGTTGAAAAATATAACCTATAAAAAGACATAAAATTAATCAAAAGATTATACGCTATAAATATATTTATGAATTTATATAAATTTCATTGCCAGGATTATTATTATAGTTTTTGCAATTTACATTTCAACAAATGATGAGAAGGCATGCAAACTAAGTCATTTATCCTAATGACAGATGTGGAATAAATGTCTTTAAAAGGTAAAAATATGCACATAGTAAAAGCATGTCATGAGAAGCAAATATTAACCCAATCCAAGACATATCATGAGAACCATTTGAATGCCTGAGATTTAAGCTGGAGAGAAAATTAAATTATGCACATATCTTTTCCCTTTTTATTGCAAAGGAAATATTCTTTCTAGACAAATTTAAAATCAGATATAAGCAAAAGACTAATAGCAATTCCGAGAAATATTAAGAATAGAGGAGTTTTGTTACATGCATTTTAAATTTATTTATTTAATTTATTTTTGGCTGTGTTGGATCTTCACTGCTGCGAGCGGGGGCTACTCTTCCTTGCAGTGCACGAGCTTCTCATTGCAGTGGCTTCTCTTGTTGCAGAACACGGGCTCTAGGTGCGCAGGCTTCAGTAGTTGTGGCTCACGGGCTTAGCTGCTCCGCAGCATGTGGGATCTTCCCGGACCAGGGATTGAACCCGTGTCCCGTGCGTTGGCAGGCGGATTCTTAACCACTGCGGCACCAGGGAAGTCCTGTTACATGCATTTTAAATAACATTATAGCAGAGACCTTAATATTTCCCTAAATCAATATGTTAAACAGTATTTTGAACAACTACTTAATATTACATTAATGGAATATATTCTAAATTAAATAAGCCCCCAGGGTTTATACTTTAGTTTACTTAAAATATTTTAATAACAGAAACACATTGCAGTAACTGTGTTTCACACAAGCACACACATACATATACCTCATTCTATCCTTGGGCACCTGTCTAATTATTGGTTGGAAAAAACTCCTAGCATAACTAAAATGGCGCTACCATTTTTTCATAATTAAATTTTTGAGACACATTCCTTTAAAGAAAAGTGTCCCAGTTTCCATTCCAGCTGGCAGCATGTATTCCTGTTAGTGGGTTCACATCTAAATAATCACTGGATATTTGTTTACTAATCTGATAGGGAAAACTTATTTTAATTCTATCTCTTTAATTAGTATTGAAATTAAAAATTTTCCTATGCTAATTGGACATTTTAATTTCTCTTTTTATAAAATTTGTCTAAATATTATTTCTTTAAAATGTCTTTATTGAGATTTCATATTTTCAAATTTATAAAGGTTTCCCATATATTAGTTCATGTCCTTGTAAACATTTTCCCAGTTTGTTATTGTACTCATGGTTATTTCAGGCATAAAAATTCTTTAATCTTTCCATAGAAAAATTATATCTTTTTACTTTTTTTAATGTTTTGCTCTAAGAGTTATACTTAGAAGGCTATTTCAAAAAAAGAAGAAAAAGAAATAGGAAAGAAATACCTACAGTTATTTCTCTTCTAACTCCTTTGGTATCATGTTTTATATTTAAAATATTTCATTTTAAATTAGTTTTGGAAATGTTATGAAGAGTTTTTTTCAGGTTTTATTAATTTAGACAAAACTCGTAATTAACAAATTTACAAGTCATTTGCTATTTTGATTAGATGTGTATTAAAATTATAAAATTTGGTGGAGATAATAATATCTTTATAATTTGAATATTCACACTCAGGAACGTTACGTCTCTCTAGGTTTTCATTCTTAATATATATTTGTAGTGTTTTTTTAATACTGCTTAGCTACATATGCATTTAGGTTGTTCTATTGTTATTTCCTATTTTCCCATGATAATTAAAATTGATTTTTTAAAACACCAACTTTTAATGTTTGCTTGTTTGCTTTATTTGTTAAATTATTCAATTTTTAAAAGTAGACAGAATATCATATCATTTTTCACCACTTTTACAGAGGCTCCAGACAGGATTGCCTATATAGGACAAATATAATGAATTGACTTAATATATAAAATCAAAAAGTCATCCTAAAATTTTATTTCTTTCTTCTTCCTTCCCATATATAAATATTGGTAGTTTAGTGATGTATAATAAAAAAGGAAGTTCTTTTGATATGCACAGGTTTTGTTTGAATCACCAGTATAATACTTATTGATTATGTGAATTTAGACAGATATTTTAACCTCCATGTGTTAGGTTTAGAATAATACACATAAGATAAGAGTAAGGATTAGATTAAAAAAATAAAGTATTGACTATAATATTTGATTTCTAGAAGACATTCTCTTACTTGTGAATGATTTCATCAACACCAAAATTTTTATTTTTTTAATCTACTAACTATAGACCAAGGGCTACCATTATTTATTTTTGATACACAAAAAAACTGTGCATAATTAATATATACAACTTAATGAGTTTGGATATAAATATATACCCATGAAACCATCACCACAATCAATGCTGTAAATTATCCATCACCTCCAAAAGTTGCATCCCACTCTCTTACTTATTATTATTATATTATTATTTTGTGATAAGAACATTTACCATAATACCTATTCTCTTAACACATTTTTAGCTATAGAATTCCATATTGTTAAATAGCCACTGTGCTTACAGTAGATCTGTAGGACTTATTCATCTTATATAACTGAAACTTTGTACCCTTTGACTAGTATCTCCCCATTGGCCCCTCCTCCCAGCCTCTGGCAATCATCATTCCACTCTCTGCTTCTATAAGTTTGACTATTTAGATTCCCCGTATAAGTGCTATCATGTGGTATTTGTCCTTCTGTGATTGGCTTATTTCAATTAGTATAATGTCCTCCAGGTTTATCCTGTTGGTTGCAAATGGCAGGATTTCATTTTTCTTTTAAGGCTGAATTATATTCCACTGGTGTGTGTATACCACATTTTCTTTATTTATCCACCGATTGACATTTAGGGTGCTTCCATATTTGGCTCTTGTGAATAATGCTGCTATGAACATGGGAGTGCAGATATCTCTTCAAGATCCTGATTTCAATTCCTTTGAATATATACCCAGAAGTGGGATGGCTGGAATATATGGTAGTTTAACTTTTAATTTTAGAAGGAACCTCTGTACTGTTTTCCATAGTGGCTGTACCAATTTACATTTCAACCAATAGTGTACCAGGATTCCCTTTTCTCCTCCTCCTTACCAACATTGTCATCTTTTTTTTTCCTTTTTTAGTAAGAGTCACCCTAACAGGTTTGAAGTGATATCTAATTTTGGCTTTGACTTGTATTTCCCTGATAATTAGTGGTGGTCAGCACCTTTTCATATACCTGTTGACCATTGTATGTCTTCTTTGCTGAAATATCTATTCAATTCCTTTGCCCATTTTTAATTGTGTTATTTGTTTTTGTTGTTGTTGGGTTATGGGAGCCCCTTATGTAGTTTGGATATTAACCCTTTATCAGACATATGGTTTGCAAATATTCCATTCTGTAGGTTGCCTTTCATTTTGTTGATTATTTCCTTTGTTGTGCACAGACTTTTTAATCTGACATAATGACACTTGTCTATTTCTGCTTCTGTTGCCTATGAGAGTTTTTATATAAAAAAGTGCTAAATTTTGTCAGATGTTTTTTCTGTATCCATAGATGATGATATAATTTTCTTTCATTCTGTTAATGTATTCAGTAGTATACCACATTGATTGTTTTGCATGTATTGAACTATCCTTGCATCTCAGGGATAAATCTCACTTGGTGTTAGAGGTAATGGTGTATGATCCTTTAAATGTGCTGTTGAATTCAGTTTGCTAGTATTTTTTAAGGAGTTTTGCATCCATATTCATCATTGGTAGTGGCTTCTAGTTTTATTTTCTTGTGGTGTCTGTGTGGCTTTGGTATCAGGGTGATATTGGCTTCATAAAAAGAGTTTTGAAGTGTAACCTCTTCTATTTTGGAGGAAGAGTTTAATAAAGATTGTTATTTATTCTTTGTGAAATGTTTGATAAAATTCATCTAGAAATCACCTGGTCCTGGGCTTTTTTTTGTTGGAATATTTTTGATTATTAATTTAATCTCCTTTTTTGTTATCTGTTCAGTCTTTCTATTTCTTCTTAATTCAGACTTGGTAGGTTGTATGTTTCTTAAAATTATTTATTTTTTCTAAATTTTCCAAAATATTAATATGTAGTTATTTATAGTAGTTCTTTTGATGTTTTTTAAAAATTTCTTTGACATCAGTTGTAATGTCTCCTCTTCTGTATGTTTTTATTCATTTGAATCTTCACTCTTCTTTCCTTAGTTTAGCTAAGCATTTTTCAATCTTGTTTATGTTTTCAAGAATAAACCCTTAATTTTGTTGATTTTGTCTGTTGCTTTACTTTTCTTTATGTATTGTCTGCTCTATTGTTTATTATTTTCTTCCTTCTCCTAACTTTTGGCTCAGTTTGTTCTTCTTTTTCTAGTTCCTTGAAATGTAAAGTTAGGCTGTTTATTTCAGATCTTTCTTTTTTTCTTAATGTAGGTGTTTATCACTAAAAACTTCCCTTTTAGAACTGCTTTTGCTATATCCCATATTTTGGTATGTTGTGATTTTATTTTTATTTTCCTCAAGATATTTTCTAATTTTCTTTCTGATTTATTGTTTGACTCAATGGTTGTCCAAGAGTATGTTTTCTGATTTCCATCTATTTGTTAATTGTTCTGTTTTCCTTTTGTTGTTGATTTCTAGTTTTATTCCATTATAGTCCGAAAAGGTACTTAGAATAATGGCAATCTTCTTAAATTTATTAAGACATATTTTTACATAGCATGTGATCTGTTCTGGAGAGTGTTCCATGGAGCTTGAGAAGAATGTGTATTCTGCTGCTATTGTGTGGAATGTTCTGTATATGTCTGTTATATTCATTTGACTTATTGTGTAGTTCAAGTCTGCTCTTATTTCCTTATTGATTTTATGTCTGATCTGTCTATTATTGTAAGTGGGACATTGAAGTCTTCCACTATTATTTTATTGCTGTCTATTTCTGCCTTCAGAACTGTTAAATTTTTTATGTATTTAGATGATCTGATGTTGGGTACATAATATTTATGATTGTTATATCTTCTTGTTTAATTGACCCTTTTATAATTATGAAGTGACTGTTTTTTATCTCTTGTGGCAGTTTTTGGCTTAAGGTCTATTTTGTCTGGTATAAATATAGCCACCCTTGGTTACTCTTTATAAGTATAGCCACTCCCTTTTGGTTACTATTTGCACAGATTTTTTAATATCATCCTTTCACTTTCAACATATTTGTGTCCTTAAATATAGAATTTGTGCCTTCTACACAATATATTGTTGGATCTTTTTTTTAAAAATCCATTCCGCCAATCTATGTCTTTTGTTTTGTTTTGATTGGAGTGTTTAATCCATTTACATGTAGAGTAATTATTTACAGGCAATGACTTATAATCATTTAAAAAATTCTGTCTCTTTTGTAGTTCCTTGTTCTGCTCCTCTCTTGCTATTTTGTTTTGTCATTTGATGATATTTGTAGTCATATATTTTGATTATTTTCTCTATCTCTTTTGTATCTTCTGTATGTCTTTTCTTTGTGGTTGCCATGAGGCTTGCATAGCTTCAGATTGTTCTTACAGTCTATTTTGGGCTAATAGCTTCAGTCACAACCCATACTCTATGCTTTTATTCCCTCTTCCCTACACTTTATTTTGTTAATATGAGAATTTATTTATTTTTATGTTGCGTGTCAATTAACCATTTTTTTGTGGTTAGAGTTATTCTTAAAACTTTAGTCTTTTAACTTTTATACTAGTATTTAAAGCAATTTATGTACCACTCTTACAGTATTGCATTATTGTATTTGTTTATATATTTACCTTTACCTATGAAATTTATAATTTAATATGCTATTGTATTGCTCTTTAGTGTCTTCACATTTCAACCTGAAAAAAAAAATCCCTTTAGCACTCCTTATATATTAGTTTTAGTGGTGATGAATTCCCTCAGTTTATGTTTGTCTGAGAAAGTCTGTATCACGCCTTCATTTTTAAAGGGTGGTTTTACCAGGTGTACTAATCTTGGTTGGCAGTTTTTTTCCCCTTTCAGTTCTTTGAATATATCATTCCACTAATTCCAGACCTGCAAGATTTCTGCTTGGAAATTCACTAAATAGTTGTGGAGGGGTTTATATCGTATGACAAGACACTTTTGGTGTTTTCAAAATTCTCTCTTTGTCATGATTTTGTGCAGTTTAATTATAACATGTTTCTGTGCAAATCTCTTCAGGTTCTATATATTTGTGGTCTTTTAAACTTCATGAATTTGGATGTCCATTTCCCTCCTCAAATTTCGGAATTTTTCAGTTATTATTTCTTTAAATAAGCTTTCTGCCCCTTTCTCTTCCTCTTCTTCTAGGACTTCCATAATGTGTATATTGATTTATTTGATGATGTTACATAAATCACTCAGGTTTCCTTCACACTTTTTTCGTTCTTTTTTCTTTTTGCTACTTTGGGCAATTTCAAATGATCTAGCTCTGAGTTCACTGATTTTTTCTTCAGCTTGATGAGGTCTGTTGTAGAAGCGCCCTTATGAATTTTTTACTTTAGTTATTGTGTACTTCAGTTCCAAAATATATTTTTGGTTATGTTTAATGGTTTCTAACCCTTTGTTGAATTTCTTGCTTTGTTCATATATTGTTTTCCTGATTTCATTTAGTTATCTATCTGTGTTCTCTTGTAGCTCACTGAACTTCTTTAAGATGATTATTTTGAATTCTTTGTCGGGCAATTCATAGATCTCAATTTTTATATGGTTGTTTATTAAAGATTTATTTTTTCCTTTGCTGGTGTCATGTTTCCTTAGTTTTTTGTGATTCTTGTAGCCTTGCATTGGTATCTGCACATTTGAAAAAGCAGCCACCTCTTCTAGTCTTTACAGACTGACTTAAGCAGGGACAGCCTTTCATCAGCCAGCCCAGCTGAGATTCTGTATGGACACCTGATGGGGTCTCTGGGTCGGCTTGATTCCTGGGTCTGCTGGGTGGGTTTTGAGCCTGGGCCTGCTGGTGCAAGTCTGGAGCATGTGTATGCAGAGGCCAGCCTGATGGCGGGGTACACTATGGTAGCCGTGGAGCCTGTGTCCAAGGGGGTGGGCCTGAAGCCTGGGCCCGTGGAGTGAGACTGTAGCTGAGGAGCACTGGAGCAAGTTGCAGTCCATTAAGGAGGGCTGGTCCTAGGGTTCCTAGTGGCGTCAGACACTCATTTCATTTTCATCCCCTCACAGGAGAGCTCCTGAGCAGAGGGAATCTCTCAGTGCTTCACTGTAAGGACTATGGGAAAAGGTTATAAGAGTAAAGTGAAGCTGTCTTTTCTACCCTCCTCAATGCATCTTTTCTCATTTGTGTTCCACCTGGGTGTTGTAATCTCTCACCTGGATTCCTGAGCTCTTGTGAAGTTATTTTGTTCCATGCGTGGATGTCAACTTCTTTTCTGTGTGGGAAACTATACTCAACCCCCTTTTTTGTCATCTTGCTGATGACACTCCCTCCAAAATTATTAAGCACCTATTTTATGCAGTCATTGGTAGAGCAAGTTTCTCCATTAATGGATTTAAGCTCAAATATTAAAGGTGGCATGGGTGGAGAGGAGGAAAGAAAGGTCATAAGTATGCTAATTAATTCATTAATCAATATGATAGCTCATGAACTGAAGATACTGAGAAGCATTACAAAAATAAGTGGGTAATATATTGAGAGAGACTGGAGTGGTGGTGGCTTGAGTTACAGTAGGGAAGAGCAGCTCCTTCAGTGTGGCTCAACTTTTATTAGGTATGAAAAGACTGAGCAACAGCGGCCCAAGAAAAGGACGATCTGGTGAACATACAATCAGGACTCTTTAAAGGGTAAGAAGAAGAAAAACTTGACTCAAAGTGAAGAAATGTGCAGTTTAGCAGGACTCCTATTGAAAATCAAATTACCACAATAATAAATGATCTGAGATACTTACAGTGAATGCAGAGGAACAACAATTCCAGTTAGTTAGAGATAATGTAGAAGATGTGGAGAGCAAACAATCACATTTAAAGATGGTTAACCCTGATTTTTTAAAAAACTCATAAAATGTAAGAAATAAGAGGGAGGCTATAATAGAAGAGAATATTGTTTAAAAAAAAGAGTTGACTCTGTAATTCAAGAATATTATTTGTTCTAGAAAAAATGTGACTAAGAATTATAGATAAGAAAAATATATTCTAGTTAGATTATTTAATTGTAAGTATTAAAGTAATGGGCACATGCAGAGGGGGAAAAAGTCATTTACCAGGAGAAAAAGTCAAGTTGGCATTAGAGTTCTCCACAAACATTCAATCCCAGAAGACAATTGTAAATTGTACAATATCCATAAAATTTGGAAGCAAAGAAGGGTGACCCAAGATAATAATTTCCAGCAGAGCTGTCTTTTGCATACATATTGGCAAGCAGTCCATGTTCTCAAGCATTTAAAAATTAGAGATTATCATATAATATATATATATATATAACTGCTTCTGGAGTAAAAAGTACTTTATAAAGAAATTCAAGAAAATCAGGATTGAAGAAGTTGTGGTAATCAATAGGAGGTTAGCCTTCAGTTTATATTGATATGAAACTAAGGCTAAGCAACCAAGAAATTATGTTTACAAAACAAAATGTATATAAATATTGGCAATGAAGGAATAATGATTTACTAAAATCTTTGAAATGATAGTAGAGAGAATGTTGAAGGAAGGATAAGAATGCTAATTTGTTAATATTTAAAAGAAGAGAGTAAGTAGATAGTCTCAAATTAAACTGTGGTTTATTTTAGTTAAAACAATGATGTTTGATAAAACTACTTTTCTTTCTTAACTTTAGAGCATCACTTAGCACTAAGTGACAATGATTTATCTCAAGTTTAGTGATCACTTTAGTTTTACATCAGCAACAATTTTTTGTTTCTCTCATTTGGGCTAAAGCTAAATGTAAAACACTTTTCCAGAATCATCTTTGTTGATCTTTCTGTCTATTCATGTGCATAGAGATAGACCTGAAATAATACTCTTCTCATAATATTGTTGGTCATTTCTGGTCATAGGATTTGGGTTAATAGGGTGCTTTCATTTTAATGTTATTTCAAATTATACTAAATATATATAATTTCAAAATATTAGGGCCAATTTCATTTTTTCATTATAAATCAAACTATCAGTTTCTTTATTTTTTTCTTGCTCCTGAAGGTATTGCACTGATAAGGACAGCCAGAAAGGTCAGCAGCCAATTTCCCCAGGTTCATTCTTCCTAGAGACGGAGTGCCAGCAATCATTCAAAGGCTAGCTAGGAGTAGCAGGAAGTGTTTTTAGTAATATCCCCACACATCCATCAGAATTATTGATGTGCTGATATGTCCCAGGAAATCTTGTTGCCCCTCAGTGATAACAAGGACTCTGGATGTGTCAATCAGATCCTGTCATTGTAATTATTTCCCATATTGTCATAGCTGAGTTGAGGCTGCAGCTCTACGACAATAAACATGTTATAATTAGTTCTGCTAACAGCATTTTGTAAAGAAGAGCTTATTGTTAAGTGAAATTTATTTTTGCATGGGTACCAAGTCATGCCTTCTCCATTTTGCCTGGCATTTCTTTGTTTATAATTGATAGATGAACATTTACTAGTTTCATGTCTTTGGAATCAAAGCATCTATGGCAGATTTTCAGCTGTGTGGATGATTGATGTAATTCACAGCTTGGATTTGTATAGTGTCCTTGGGCTAGGCACAAGGAGTGTTTGTCACACGTACTCTGCAAACCCCAGTCACATGGATTAGAGACGTGGTAGGATGAAGAAGCACGTTGGGCATCTTAGATTCAGGAGTTCTTCATCTTGCATCCTAGGTCTTTCACTTACCTTGTAATCTTAAACAATTTACTCAATGTTTCTGAAACTCAATCGTAACATTTAAAAAAGCATAAATAAAATAAAAGTGCAGAAGTGATTCTTTCATATGTCAAACAACTTTTGTTTTGACTGTGCTTTTGAAAGGTTGAATTCCAGTTTCATTAAGAACATCATGACTAAGTATTTTAATTAAAGGTAGGAGTATATGATAGTGCTTCTTTATGTTGAATTTTAATGTCCACCTGGAAACTGTCATTTTTGTTTTAGAAAATGAATAAAAAGTTAAGAGACTGAACAGCTTTAAGGTACAAATCCCTGTATCATATATTTGTTAAAATAGGAACACAACAATGATTTAGGTAGACTCTCTTCTGATGATCAGTACATAAAGATATATTGTCAGCATAGTATAGTATTTAAGCCACTAAATATCCATTAGCATTTTAATAAAATAAATAGTCCCTATTAATAAAAGTGCTAGGATTATTTATTTCAAAGTGCCAAAATAAACACAATGCTCACTAAAATATTTGGAAATACAAGGATGACAGATAAAAAACAGAAAAGCACATTTCCAAACCCTGTTGTCTGGACTAAATGTAGCAGCTGTGGCAGAGCCTCAAAGACTATACCAGAACCTGAACTCTAACCCTTTCCATTTTCCTTACCCTTCCCCATGAGCTCCAAATTGGTGGCTGGAAAGAGGCAGCAGTACCTAATCTGTAATCCCTAATGTCACAGGATGCAGAACAGCTGACCCAGAGAGTGATTTTTCCCAAGTCTGAATTTACAGGTTCCAAGCTAGAGGCAAACTGCTCCTCACTAGGGGTTGCTTGCTCAGTCAGGGAACATCCCCAGATGCAACAGTTTGCACTGTACCTGAAAGCACCCCAGAGTTTACTCACAGCAATATGCACAGTCCCTTTAATCTTGGAACAGAACTTCACTGAAATATTTTGCAAAGTATCTGTCCTTCAACAGGTGACAGAATACTAGTAGTACTTTTGTCCTTTGGTGATCTTAGATCACCTTTAACAGGAGCACCATATGATCTATATTTTTAAATAAAATAATCCATCAAATCATCTTTCAGCCTTGTGAAGAATCTTCATGATATTGAATAAAATTATAGAGACTGAGTCAGGAGATGAGAAACGCTGAAGTTCTGTGTTGCACAAGCTTCAAAATCCTATAATTCCTGTGTTATAAGATTGCAAACACCAGAGTCTTTGACAAGAATAATATAGGCAATGCAGGGAGCAAGTCACACAAAAATGGATATGCATACTACACTTTTGGAGATGACCCATTACTCCAGTAACAAAATGTTCTGTATCATGTCAATCAACAAGGTAAAGTGAAAGTATCATTAGGCTGAAAGAAATAGGATGCTGAAGTTCTGGTAGTAGCAGCTCCACTGGTTACTGGCAATATATCTTTGGCTCTAATTTCATAGTCCTAAATTTCCCCATTGTTTAGATGAGAGATTATTAGAGTTTTCAAGTAGGAAAAGTTATAATCTTTAGGGAATGGAGGCAAAATTTATTTTTTGCTCAATTTGAGATTCCTTTTCTTTTTACCATTATTACTTAAAAATTAGACAGTCACTCAATTAGCTTCTCATTGGAACTGAGGACATTTAGATCAGATATGTGAAATGATAGTCTTGCAGGCTTCCCTGGTGGCTCATTGGTTAAGAATCCGGCTGCCAATGCAGGGGACACGCGTTCGAGCCCTGGCCCGGGAAGATCCCAAATGCTGCGGAGCAACTAAGCCTGTGCACCACAACTACTGAGCCTGCGCTCTAGGGCCCGCGAGCCACAACTACTGAAGCCCCTGCGCCTAGAACCCGTGCTCCGCAACAAGAAAAGCCACCGCAATGAGAAGCCTGCGCACCGCAGCAAAGAGTAGCCCCTGCTCGCTGCAACTAAAGAAAGCCCGCGTGCAGCAACAGAGACCCAATGCAGCCATAAACAAACAAACAAATAAGTAAATAAATTTATATAGAAAAAAAAAGATAGTCTTTCCAAAAGAATGCCAAAGCAGCCAGAGGAATTGTACAGAAAAGACTGCATGCCTAGCATAAAGTAAGGCTTATGCTGAAACCCTGGTAACTTCCTTTACTCCTCTCTTTTTTTCTTTTTTTTTTTTTTATATTTATTTTTTAAAGTTTTAAAAATTATTTATTTATTTATTTATTTTTGGCTGTGTTGGGTCTTCGTTTCTGTGCGAGGGCTTTCTCTAGTTGTGGCAAGCGGGGGCCACTCTTCATCACGGTGCGCGGGCCTCTCACTATCGCGGCCTCTCTTGTTGCGGAGCACAGGCTCCAGACGTGCAGGCTCAGTGGTTGTGGCTCACGGGCCCAGCTGCTCCGCGGCATGTGGGATCTTCCCAGACCAGGGCACGAACCCGTGTCCCCTGCATTGGCAGGCAGACTCTCAACCACTGCGCCACCAAGGAAGCCCCCTCTCTTTTTTTCTTGCATGCAAAACATCAGTATAGTTTGTTGGCTGTACCCTTACAATGCATCCAGGCTCCAAGCACTTCTAACTACTCTCACCATCCCACCTCAGTCCATGATCTCTCATTTCTTGCCTGGATTCTTAGCATTGTTGGTGTCCCTGCTTCCACCTTTCTCCCCAACAGTCTAATATTAACACAATAGCCGGAGCCTTCCTTTTAAAGCAAAAGGTGTTACTTCTTCGATCAGAATCCCTCAGCAATTTCCAGTCTTACTCCAAATAAAAGCTAAGGTCCTTACGTTGACCTGACTGCCCCCTTGTTAGTTAACCCTACTTCTTCTACATCTCTGAACTCAACTCCTACCTCTCCCACTTCCATAAACTTTGCTTCAGCCACGCTGGACGCTGGTTCTTCAACACGCCAAGCATCCTTTAACCTCTAGAAATGTTCACTTGATGTTTTCTCTGTTTGAACCTATTCTTCTAAATATCATTGTGATTTGTCACTCATCTGCTTTAAGGCTGTCTGTATTCAGATGTCACTTTATGGACATACATGTGGTGGTGGCGGCCAGGAAGGAATGAGGGGCTTTCTATAATTACCTCAAAAGAAATAGCAACTTTCTACCATTTCTGTCAATATCTATCATCATTTCTGTCTTCATAGCATATACAGTCGTTATTACATATTACCTTCATAACATATTTTATCTATCTTTCCTCTCTAAGCCGAAGGGATCTCCTTTTGGTTTTACTGACTGGTGTATTTTTAATGCTTATATGGTATCTAGCATGGAGCAGATGCCCAATAATGTCTACTGAACGAATGAACCCAGTTGGGATTGACATGTACACACTGCTATATTTAAAATAGATAACCAACAAGGACCTAGTGTATATAGCACAGGGAACACTGCTCAATATTCTGTAATAACCTAAATAGTAAAATAATTTGAAAAAGAATAGGTACGTGTATATGTATAACTGAATCACTTTGCTGTACACCTGAAACTAACACAACATTGTGAAGCAACTATGCTCCAGTAGAAAATAAGAATTAAAAAAAAAGAAAAACAAGAGGCACTCGGTGATGCATCCACTCCAGTCTGCTAGCCAGGGTTCTCCCTGTCATATGTCCCTTCTCTTCTTTAAGAAAAAGCTACTCTCATACCAAAATCACAACCTCCAGGAATTACTTTCAGGATATAGCAGAATTCTTAGAGTTTATATTGATAACCCATTTATTATTGTAAACCAAATGTCAACGGATTCTGATAAGTTCTTTTTCCTTGTGTTCCATCATTTATATCCAGTGAAAACTCCTTCTATATTCTTTACCCCAACAAAACTCTCCACTAATTTACTCCTTCCTGAACCCTTCTGTTAGTGTTTCTCTGTCATGATTGACACACTGCTCTATGTTCTCAGCCTACTTACTGAGTGGTCTTCTTATCGCCTCTTTGTTTTTGCTGAAGACACTATTTCTCTCCAGTTTCCTCAGATGTGTCTGGTGTATTTTCTCACGTCCTATAAAGCAAGACTGAGGGAGCTTATCTTTCCTTTCCTTGTCCTTTTGTCTGCCATTACCACTAGAAAATCATATCTCTTACATCATGTCCAACTTACAAGTCACACCATTTTATTTATGTTATATTAAATCAGTACTATATTCTTTCCTTTGTGGTTTGTATCAAAAATGTAATTATTTTATTCATTTTTATGTAATTGCATTATTTCTCCTCAGATGTATATGATATACTGTAGGATTTAATAACTATTTGTTTTATGAAATAATGACTTTTTATTTTTTAAAAAAACCCTTTGTATTACTTTGAAGTTAATACTGTGAAACAACACTATCCTTTGCAATATTGTAATTTATAAGAAACATATATTTGGTCATTCAGTTGAGAAAAATATATTTCTCATATATATTTGGTCTTTGTCCGTGGTTCCTGGCTTGCAGCTCCCAAAAACCTATGGTCAAACCCCCCAGATGGGATCTCCACATCTTTCAGAAATGTAATATATGTTCCTAAATTATTTCATTCTCCCTTTATCTGCAACAACTGTTTCCAAACTTTACTTTTAGTTAATAGTTATTTACTTTTTAATCTGAGAGTTCAATCATCATTTGCTTCAGAAAGCTCTTACTGATTCCCACTGGATTCATTTCTCTTGACATATATTCTCATAGCACCTTCAGTTTTTCTTTGTGGTTTAACTTATCACCCTATAGATTACTTGTTCAATGCTTAACTTTCCCATAAAAATTAAATCTCCATAAAGAATGGTTATTATATTTACCTATTTCACAGTTGTACCTTTAGTCCCAATACAGCTTTTTCTCATAGCACGTTTTAAAAAATATTTCTCTGCAATCAAAGACAATTTTCCTTTACAGCAGAAACAAGAAAGGATGAAAATGGCGTCTTCTTTTCTCAACCTAATTGTCCTTTTAATCCTCAAAATCCATTGTCATCCAATTCATTAGTCAGGTCGGTTTGCTCATAATAACCTACACTCATTGACCCTACAGTGATGTTAACACAGGCCTGTAATGGACTAAATGCACAAACTCCTCTTCCTATTTTAACCCATTCCTGCCTTCAGACTCAGTTCAAGACTTCGTTGTCCTAAGAAGAGGAAGAACAATATAGGAGGAATATTACAGTCTTGAAGGCAGATTAACTATGTTTCTAAACCTGTCTCTTCAACTTAATCGCTATGAACTTTGGAAATTTGTAATATATTGAACCTCACAATTCTTACCCTTGTCATGTATATAATTACAAAATCTGCCTTAATGTATTTTGTGAGGGCTTTTAAACAATACGTGCTGAAAGTGCCTGATAATATATGGACATACACTCAATATCTGTTAAATCCCACTAGTGGAATTAGGGATCTTTTCCTCTCCTCTTCTGACTTACTTGTTTTAGCTCAACGCTGGGGGAATATCTGCCCATAAGATTAGCCCCTCTGTTTTGGAGGGCAGTTAATTTGATTGGAACATTTTCTGGGCTAAAGTCAATTAAGGGCTGTGTATGTATGTATGTATTTATTTATGTTTACTGTGTTAAAGGAGGGAGTAGGCTCTATTCTTCCTCTTCCACTTTCAGTTTTCTGTCATATGTGCACTCTGGGCAGGTCTGTGTTCTGAAGCCAACAATGCCATATTTGCTCATGTAATAGGTGGATTTACAGAATGCTCCATAGTCGCAGCTGTTCTGAATTAAAGTAGGGCTCAAGAACCTTCTCTCAGGCTCGCAGGCCAAGCCTAGATGTGCCTGGCATTCTAGCTATGTGCTGATTTTTATTGTGGTATAGCTATTTTTCAGTTGAAGCTTTATTATAATATGTTCATTTTCATTAAAACCCTTAGCAAGTTTTTGTTCAGAGCTTCAGACATAACTTCAGTTACATTTTTAGTTCATTTTCGAGTTAGAAAGATTTGGGTTCAAAACCTAATTATTTTTATTCTTATTTCTCTGAGGATTTTTTTAGCCTTAGTGACTATATCACTTAGCCGCTCTATGAAATGAGGAACATTACATCCACATCTATGAAGGCTGTGAGAATTAAATGGGAAAATGCATGTAAGCATATGTCCCAACACACATCATGATCGATAATTATTAGTCCCTTTTATATTTTTTAAGCATAATGCACTGTGTTCTTCCTGAAGGTAGACTTGTGTATTCACAATGGTTTAAAATGCCACGTCCTGTTACTTTCAGGAATACATCACACATTGAAGGGACTGAAAACTCATCTGTGTCCCTGTTACATCTAAGGTGAACATTGCCTTCTGTTTTAAGACACAACCAGGTGATTGAGCCAAAATTTGATACATGCCTGTTTGCCTGGAGAGTAGGTATTTATTATTATTGTTATTACTTTATTTTACTTTTATCAGCAAAAGTTTAGGGAGAAGGAGGAAGTGGAGCAATCTGATAGAAATCTGATAGAATCATTTCTATGGAGCATGGACTTTGGTTTTGTTTTTTCATGCTTCACACTTAAGCAATTTTATTTTTAACACGCAAACCAAACTGCCAGAGAGAAACTGAAATCAAATATAAAAGAGCCATTAAGAAATATGGAAGATATTGAAAAGTCCCATCAAACATTTATAAGTAACTATAGAAGATGATGGGAAAGTAATATATAAAGAGATAATATTTGAGCATTCTGAAGAATTAAAAGCAGTTATGCCTTTTGATTGCAAAGACTCTGAAAACCGAGGAAGTTTTTAAAGAATTAGTAAATCCAAATCCACCTATATTTTAGGAAAACTATAAAATATCAAGAAAGAAAGTCTTACAAACTATCATAAAAGTAAGCAAGTTGATGACAAAGTAATTCTAATTAGCTGACATACTTCTCATAAACAAAAGTAGAAAAAAAAATGCAGTTTGTTAATACCTATCAGTCACAGAGGGAAAGTTATTGTAAATTAAAATTGTATACACAGTTACACTATCAGTAAAGAGAGAAAGCAAAATAAAACATTTGCTGATATATAAAGAAAATAATTTTATCATGGATAGACCCTTAATACAGGAGTCATAAACCATAAAAATTGTGAGTTATTTGAAGAGTGATGAATACAGGAATTTTAAATCATGCGAGCAATTTTTATTTTGTGTTGACAATGAAAAATAAATTATTTTGCACAATGAAAGTAAACCTAGAAAATAAACAAATAGTAATAAGATGGAGAAATGCTCAATGCTCACTTAAAATATCTTATGTCTTCTTGATATATTCCAGGAGGATATAATTTGAAATAGTTTGACTTTGTAAAAAAATTTCCGAGTCTATATTTTGTATTTAAAAATTAAAAACAAACACACACATAAATAGAAATAGCTTTCTACAAGTATGAAATACAGAAAAAAAGAAAGTGAATAAAACAATGGAAATAAGAAAATAGGAAATAGAGTGAAAAAAAAAAGGACTAAGTCAGTAACCAGAATAAGTGTTAAGCATTTATTCCTTTTTTTTGCCTTTTTCTTTTTTTTTTTAACATCTTTATTGGTGTATAATTGATTTACAATGGTGTGTTACTTTCTGCTTTATAACAAAGTGAATCAGCTATACATATACATATATCCCCATATCTCCCTCTTGCGTCTCGCTCCCATGCTCCTTATCCCACCACTCTAGGTGGACACAAAGCACCGAGCTGATCTCCCTGTGCTGTGCGTCTGCTGCTTCCCACTAGCTATCTGTTTTACGTTTGGTAGTGTATATATGTCCATGCCACTCTCTCACTTTGTTCCAGCTTACCCTTCCCTCTCCCTGTGTCCTCAAGTCCATTCTCTACGTCTACATCTTTATGCCTGTCCTGCCCCTAGGTTCTTCAGAACCTTTTTTTTTTTTAATTCCATATATATGTGTTAGCATATGGTATTTGTTTTTCTCTTTCTGACTTACATCACTCTGTATGACAGTCTCTAGGTCCATCCACCTCACTACAAATAACTCAATTTCGTTTCTTTTTACAGCTGAGTAGTATTCCACTGTATATATGTGCCACATCTTCTTTATCCTTTCATCTGTCAGTGGACACTTAGGTTGCTTCCATGTCCTGGCTATTGTAAATAGAGCTGCAGTGAACATTGTGCTACATGACTCTTTTTGAATTATGGTTTTCTCAGGGTATATGCCCAGTAGTGGGATTGCTGGGTCGTATGGTAGTTCTATTTTTAGTTTTTTAAGGAACCTCCATACTATTCTCCATAGTGGCTGTATCAATGTACATTCCCACCAACAGTGCAAGAGGGTTCCCTTTTCTCCACACCTTCTCTAACATTTATTGTTTGTAGATTTTTTGATGATGGCCATTCTGATCAGTGTGAGGTGATACCTAATTGTAGTTTTGATTTGCATTTCTCTGATGATTAATGATGTTGAGCATTGTTTCATGTGTTTGTTGGCAACCTGTATATCTTCATTGGAGAAATGTCTATTTAGGTCTTCTACCCATTTTTGGATTGGGTTGTTTGTTTTTTTGGTATTGAGCTGAATGAGCTGCTTATAAATCTTGGAGATTAATCCTTTGTCAGTTGCTTCATTTGCAAATATTTTCTCCCATTCTGAGGGTTATCTTTTTGTCTTGTTTATGGTTTCCTTTGCTGTGCAAAAGCTTTTCAGTTTCATTAGGTCCCATTTGTTTATTTTTGTTTTTATTTCCATTTCTCTAGGAGGTGGGTCAAAAAGGATCTTGCTGTGAAATAAGTAATAGTGTGTTCTGCCTATGTTTTCCTCTGAGAGTTTTATAGTGTCTGGCCTTACATTTAGGTCTTTAATCCATTTTGAGTTTTATTTTTGTGTATGGTGTTAGGGAGTGTCCTAATTTCATTCTTTTACATGTAGCTGTCCAGTTTCCCCAGCACCACTTATTGAAGAAGCTGTCTTTTCTCCATTGTATATTCTTGCCTCCTTTATCAAAGATAAGGTGACCATATGTGCATAGGTTTATCTCTGGGCTTTTTATCCTGTTCCATTAATCTATGTTTCTGTTTCTGTGCCAACCATACTGTCTTGATTACGGTAGCTTTGTAGTATAGTCTGAATTCTGGGAACCTGATTCCTCCAGCTCTGTTTTTCTTTCTCAAGATTGCTTTGGCTAGGTTTTCATGTGTTGTTGGATTCTGTTTGCTAGTATTTGGTTGAGGAGTTTTGCACCTATGTTCATCAGTGATATTGACCTGTAGTTTTCTTTTCTTGTGACATCTTTGTCTGGTTTTGGTATCAGGGTGATTGTGGCCGCATAGAATGAGTTTGGGAGTGTTCCTCCCTCTGCTGTATTTTGGAAGAGTTTGAGAAGGATAGGTGTTAGCTCTTCTCTAAATGTTTGATAGAATTCTCCTGTGAAGGCATCTGGTCCTGGGCTTTTGTTTGTTAGAAGATTTTAAATCACAGTTTCAATTTCAGTGCTTGTGATTGGTCTGTTTATATTTTCTATTTCTTCCTGGTTCAGTCTCAGAAGGTTGTGCTTTTCTAAGAATTTGTCCATTTCTTCAAGGTTGTCCATTTTATTGACATATAGTTGTTTGTAGTAATCTCTCATGATCCTTTTTATTGGCATATAGTTGCTTGTAGTAATCTCTCATGATCCTTTGTATTTCTGCAGTGTCAGTTGTTACTTCTCCTTTTTCATTTCTAATTCTGTTGATTTGAGTCTTCTCCCTTTTTTTCTTGATGAGTCTGGCTAATGGTTTATCAATTTTGTTTATCTTCTCAAATTACCAGCTTTAGTTTTATTGATCTTTGCTCTCATTTCCTTCATTTCTTTTTCATTTATTTCTGATCTAATCTTTATGATTTCTTTCCTTCTGCTAACTTTGGGGGTTTTTTTGTTCTTCTTTCTCTAATTGCTTTAGGTGTAACCTTAGGTTGTTTATGTAAGATGTTTCTTGTTCCTAGAGGTAGGATTGTATTGCTATAAACTTCCCTCTTAGAACTGCTTTTGCTGCATCCCATAGGTTTGGGGTTGTCGTGTTTTCACTGTCTTTGTTTCTAGGTATTTTTTGATTTCCTCTTTGATTTCCTCAGTGATCTCTTGGTTATTTAGTAGTATATTGTTCAGCCTCCATGTGTTTGTATTTTTTACAGTTTTTTTCCTGTAATTGATATCTAGTCTCATGCGTTGTGGTCAGAAAAGATACTTGATACGATTTCAATTTTCTTAAATTTACCAAGGCTTGATTTGTGACCCAAGATATGATCTATCCTGGAGATTGTTCCATGAGCACTTAAGAAGAAAGTGTATTCTGTTGTTTTGGGATGGAATGTTCTATTAATATCAGTTAAATCCATCTTGTTTAATGTATCATTTAAAGCTTGTGTTTACTTATTTATTTTCATTTTGGATGATCAGTCCATTGGTGAAAGTGTGGTGTTAAAGTCCCCTACTATGATTGTGTTACTGTTGATTTCCCCTTTTATGGCTGTTAGCATTTGCCTTATGTATTGAGATGCTCCTATGTTGGGTGCCTAAATGTTTACAATTGTTATATGTTCTTCTTGGATTAATCCCTTGATCATTATGTAGTGTCCTTCTTTGTCTCTTGTAATAGTCTTTGTTTTAAAGTGTATGTTGTCTGATATGAGAATTGCTACTCCAGCTTTCTTTTGATTTCCATTTGCATGGAATATCTTTTTCCATCCCCTCACTTTCAGTCTGTATGTGTCCCTAGGTCTGAAGTGTGTCTCTTGAAGACAGCATATATACGGGTCTTATTTTTGTATCCATTTAGCCAGTCTGTGTCTTTTGGTTGGAGCATTTAATCCATTTACAGTTAAGGTAATTATCGATATGTATGTTCCTATTACCATCTTCTTAACTGTTTTGGGTTTGTTATTGTAGGTGTTTTCCTTCTCTTGTGTTTCCTGCCTAGAGAAGTTCCTTTAGTATTTGTTGTAAAGTGGGTTTGGTGGTGCTGAATTCTCTTAGCTTTTGCTTGTCTGTAAAGGTTTTATTTTCTCTCTCGAATCTGAATGAGATCCTTGTTGGGTAGAGAAATCTTGGTTGTAGGTTTTTCCCTTTCATCACTTTAAAGATGTCCTGCTGCTCCCTTCTGGCTTGCAGAGTTTCTGCTGAAAGATTAGCTGTTATCCTTATGGGGATTCCCTTGTATGTTATTTGTTGCTTTTCCCTTGCTCCTTTTAATATTGTTTCTTTGTATTTAATTTTTGATAGTTTGATTTATGTGTTTTGGCATGTTTCTCTTCGGATTTTCCTGTATGGGACTCTCTGCGGTTCCTGGGCTTGATTGACTATTTCCTTTCCCATATTAGAGAAGTTTTCAACTATAATCTCTTCACGTATTTTCTCAGTTCCTTTTTTTTTCCTCTTCTTCTACTGGGACCCCTATAAATCAAACGTTGGTGTGTTTACTGTTGTCCCAGATGTCTCTGAGCCTGTCCTGAATTCTTTTCATTCTTTTTTCTTTATTCTGCTCTGCAGTAGTTATTTCCACTATTTTATCTTCCAGGTCACTTATCCGTTCTTCTGCCTCAGTGATTCTGCCTCTGATTCCTTCTAGAGAATTTTTAATTTCCTTTATTGTGTTGTTCATGATTGTTTGTTTGCTCTTTAGTTCTTCTAGGTCCTTGTTAAGTGTTTCTTGTATTTTCTTCATACTATTTCCAAGATTTTTGATCATCTTTACTATCACTATTCTGAATTCTTTTTCAGGTAGACTGCCTATTTCCTCTTCATTTGTTTGGTCTGGTCAGTTTTTACCTTTCTCCTTCACCTGCTGCATATTTCTCTGTCTTCTCATTTAGCTTAACTTACTGTGTTTGGGGTCTCCTTTTCACAGGCTGCATGTTCGTAGTTCCCATTGTTTTTGGTGTCTGCCCCCAGTTTGTAAGGTTTTTTCAGCGGGTTGTGTAGGCTTCCTGGTGGAGGGGACTGGTGCCTGTGTTCTGGTGGATGAGGCTGGATCTTGTCTTTCTGGTGGGCAGGACCGTGTCTAGTAGTGTGTTTTGGTGTGTCTGTGACCTTATTATGATTTTAAACAGCCTCTCTGCTAATGGGTGGGGTTGTGTTCCTGTCTTGCTAGTTGTTTGGCATGGGTCGTCCAGCACTGGAGTTTGCTGGCCGTTGTGTGGAGTTGGGTGTTAGCGTTTAGATGGAGATCTCTAGAGAGCTCCTGCCGATTGATACTACGTGGGGCCGGGAGGTCTCTCGTGGTCCAACCATCTGAACATGGCTCTCCCATCTCAGAGGCTCAGGCCTGACACCAGGCTGGAGCATCAAGGCTCTGTCAGCCACATGGCTCAGAAGAAAAGGGAGAAAAAAAAGAAAGAAAATAAGAAAGAAAAAGTAAATAAATAAAATAAAATAAAAAAATATTATTAAAAGTAAAAAACGATTTTTGAGTAATTAAGAAAAAAGAAAGAAGAGAGCAACCAAACCAAAAAACAAATCCACCAATGATAACAAGTGCTAAAAAACTATACTAGAAAGAAAAATAAATAAACCAAAAAATAAACCAAGACAGACAGAATCCTAGGACAAATGGTAAAAGCAAAGCTATACAGACACAATCACACAAAAATGCATACATATACACACTCACAAAAAGAGAAAAAAAAAAATATATGTATATATATATTTTTAAAAAAAGGAAGAGAGCAACCAAATCAATAAACAAATCTGCCAGTGATAGTAAGCTCTAAATACTAAATTAAGATAAACATAAAACCAGAAACAAATTAGATGCAGAAAGCAAACCCCAAGTCTTAAGTTGCTCCCCAAGTCCACCGCCTCAATTTTGGGATGATTCGTTGTCTATTCAGGTATTCCACAGATGCAGGGTACATAAAGTTGATTGTGGAGATTTAATCCTCTGTTCCTGAGGCTGCTGGGAGACATTTCCCTGCCTCTTCTTTGTTCACACAGCTCCTGGGGTTTAGCTTTGGATTTGGCCCTGCCTCTGCCAGTAGGTCACCTGAGGGCATCTGTTCCCTGCCCAGACAGGACGGGGTTAAAGTAGCAGCTGATTAGGTGGCTCTGGCTCACTTAGGCTGGGGGGAGGGAGGGGTATGTAATGCATGGTGAGCGTGTGGCGGCAGAGGCCGGAATGATGTTGCAACAGCCTGAGGTGTGCCTGTGTTCTCCCAGGGAAGGTGTCCCTGGGTCACGGGACCCTGGCAGTAGTGGGCTGCACTGGCTCCCAGGAGGGGAGGTGTGGCTAGTGACCTGTGCTTGCACACAGGCTTCTTGGTGGCTGCAGCAGCAGCCTTAGCGTTTCATGCCCATCTCTGGGGTCCGTGCTGATAGCCGCAGCTCACTCCTGTGTCTGGAGCTCATTTCGGTGGTGCTCTGAATCCTCTCTCCTCACGCACCCCGAAACAATGGTCTCTTGCCTCTTCGGCAGGTCCAGACTTTTTCCCAGACTCCTTCCCAGGTAGCTGTGGTGCACTAGCCCCCTTCAGGCTGTGTAATCGCAGCCAACCCTAGTCCTCTCCCTGGGGTCTGACCTCCGAAGCTGGAGCCTCAGTTCCCATCCCCTTCTTGGCTGGTGAGTGCTGGTCAGCACCGATCCTCTGTGCGGGAATCTGTCGGCTTTGCCGTCTGCACCCCTATTGCGGTACTCTCCTCCGTGGTTCCGAAGCTTTCCCCTGTCGACCCCCTGTCTCCACCAGTGAAGGGGCTTCTTTGTGTGTGGAAACCTTTCCTCCTTCACAGCTCTCTCCCAAAGGTGCAGATCCCATCCCTATTCTTTTGTCTCTGTTTTTTCTTTTTTCTTTTGCCCTACCCAGGTACATGGGGTGTTTCTTGCCTTTTGGGAAGTCTGAGGTCTTCTGCCAGCATTCAGTAGGTGTTCCGTAGGAGTTGTTCCACATGTAGATGTATTTCTGATGTATTTGTGGGGAGGAAGGTGATCTCCACGTGCTATTCCTCCGCCATCTTGAAGGTCCCTAGGCTGATCAAGCATTTATTCTTTTTTTTTTTTTAGGCTGATCAAGCATTTATTCTTTTTTTTTAACATCTTTATTGGAGTATAATTGCTTTACAATGGTGTGTTAGTTTCTGCTTTGTAACAAAGTGAATCAGCTATACATATACATATAACCGCATATCTCCTCCATCTTGCATCTCACTCCCACCCTCCTTATCCCACCCCTCTAGGTGGACACAAAGCACCAAGCTGATCTCCCTGTGCTATGCGGCTTCTTCCCACTAGCTATCTATTTTACATTTGGTAGTGTATATATGTCCACATACATTTATTCTTAAATGTGGGGGCAAAAGGAAAAGAATATCATAGTAGTGTGGGAAGAAACAAAGCCAGCTAGCCACTTGGTGCTCGTGGGTAATATATCTATGACAAAACCTCACAGAAAGGTCTGAAATATACAGAAAGAAGACAAATGCCAGGAAAATACTAAACAAAATATAATAAAGTGGTGCGTAGGTACATTAACATTAGACAAAAAAGAATTTAAGGCAAAAACAGTTTAAAAAGGACACTACAAAATAATGGAGTTTATAAATCAAAATTAAAAAGTCACATATGTAGCTAATAATATTAGACAGCAGTGTGATATACAAAGCAAATTTTCAGTATTGCTGTCAGTTGTAAGAAGCCTTCAATCACAGAGTTTGAACTAGCTATAATATCTTACAGACATAGAGCATCTAGACAAAACTTAGTACAATTAAGGATGATTTAAAAAATAGTGAGTGATTATGTTTTCAACCAAGCTTGATTATATATGTGTATGTATATTCATATGTATATGTGTATATTTATATATGAACGTATGTATACACATGCAATGCGTCTATGTATGTGTGCAGTACAAATCCAAAACAGATAATTAACATTCTTTTCATTCATTGCATGATCAAATGTAAATTTAAAAAGTAAAATTGTCAAGCCAACATATTACAATGTAATGAATTTCCAAGAATTGATATCATAAAGGTATGTGCTCCTGTTGATCGTAATTGTACATAATTCATCCAGTAATATGATACATTTTATATGTACAATAAAAATATCTATACATAACAAAAGGCATGCAAAAACATATTAATATTTTATTAATTTATAATTAATTCATTTATCTATTTGTTTTTGGCTGCGTTGGATCTTCATTGTGGTGCGCAGACTTTCTGTAGTTGTGGCGAGCGGGGGCTATTCTTCTTTGCCGTGTGCAGACTTCTCATTGCGGTGGCTTTTCATTGCGGAGTTAGGCTCTAGGTGCGGGGGCTTTAGTAGTTGTGGCTCGTGGGCTCTAGAGCGCAGCCTCAGTAGTTGTGGCGCCCAGGCTTAGTTGATCCGCGGCATGTGGTATCTTCTCAGACCAGGGCTCGAACCCGTGTCCCCGGCATTGGCAGGCAGATTCTTTACCACTGCACCACCAGGGAAGTCCTTAATTTATAATAGTATAAATTTAAAAGTATTGCACAAACCAATTTACAATTATATATATACACTTAAGTGATAGCAAATTATTACACATGAAAACTTAAGGGCTTCAGCAAAGTAGTATTTAAAATGAAGTTATTATTTGAAAATACATGTGTTAATAAAACAGTTATTTAAAAGGAATACTATAACAAACCTAAGAAAGATAGAATGGAGAATATAAAAGTATATGCAAAATTAATAAAATAGAAAAAAAAATAGGAAGGGTAAACAAAACTGAAAGAGCTTATTTTTTGAGACTAGTCTCTTCTTCCCCCACCTCACCCCAACAAACCAACATCCTACAAAACTGTTAAAAAATAAGAGAAAGATCCCAGATAGTTTGAACTAATTCAATGGACATAGCTATGGCAAAAGTAAGGCTTTTTAAAATAATAAGAGAATAATACAAATAAAAGAATGTCAATAAATTTTGAAGAGATATATTATTAAAATGAACTAAAGAAGAGATAGAAATTCTGAATGAATAAAAAATGACATTAACATTGTAATCAGAATTATTCCTTCCAAAAGGCCACTAGATGGCTTTATATACAAGTTTGAGCAAACCTTCAAAGAATAAATAAACCCCATGTTATGCAAACTCAGAGAATAATGAAACAAGATTCTAATTAAAACTTTATGAGGTTAATATAAACTGGGTATTTTATTTGGAAAAGTACACTTCATAAAATATGAATTCATGTCACCTATAAAATATTTGCAATAGTAAGTCAAATTCAGCAATGTAAAAAATGTATATACAGGAAAAGACGAAACTTCGACATCAGAAAATCTTAGTACCAAACATTACACTGAGCCATAAAAGGGTGATAATCTTATGATAGCCTCAACATCTATATATTATCTATCTGTCTATCTATTTATCTATCAACCTACCTACCTAAGAGTTGAATAATGGTTAATATCTAATATATGCTATATTATCTGGTAAATATGTGTAACTATATGATAATTTTTGGAAAACATTCAGCCCTCTATGATAAATATTTTTTCTGGGAAATTGCTAACATGTCTCATGGATAACAGCAAGCGGCAGCAGAAACATTTTTGCATATCTAGAGCAAGATAAGGCTGTTTCATATCATTGCCCCTGTAGTAAGCTAGAAAATACAATGGGAGGCTTACAGTGTTGAAATATAAAACAAAAAAGTCATAATTTACAAAATATTACCCATGTATGAAAAACCCAAAAGTTATTGCAAACTATTAAAACAGAGTCCAACATGGAGGTATTAACAGGTAACAATATTAACAGGTAAAATATATTTCCTCCTTTTCTATTAATATTTTATAAAATAGCTCAGAATATCAAGTAGAAAAAAATAATATGAGTATATTTTACCCATCCTGTGTCATAAAACTTTGATAAAATATTTTTATCTGCTTACCCCTTCTTGATCACACCAACATTCTTTCCTAAAGAGTCAAACACTTATTTTGAAAGAGGACTGCCATAGTCACACATTTTTACGATTTTAATATGTATGTATTTCATTTAACTAATATATGTTATTACTTTGAATGTGTTAAATGCTAATAAACAGAATATTGTTGCCATCAACATGCTTTTTATTTTCTTAGTCTTCTGTTTAGATACCTATCCATGTTGTCATACTCTAGTATATTTGCACTGCTTTATGGTATTTCATTGTAAGGGCATATTGCAATATGTTTTTACATTTTCATTTTGGACATTTTGTTTGATTTAAATGGTTTTGTGATTAAAAACACTGCCTCTATGTATATTCATATACAAGTCCAATCCTACACTTGTGAAATACTTACTATAGAGTTTAAATATAAATAAGTGGTGAATCATAGGCTATATGCATCTTCATCTTTAGAAACGTTGCTAAATTCTGCCCCCAAATATGGATAAAAATTCACACTCCCAATGGCACAGTAAAATGATAATCATTATCATTGTATTGACAGATTTTAAAAGAACTTTCTGAATCTGAAGACTCTTGTGGTATTAATTTTGCTTCTTTGATGATTAAGGAGAGTGCATATCTTCTCACATGCTTATTGGTCACTTGGGGTTTTTCTCCTAAGATTTACTTAATTGTGTGTGTGTGTGTGTGCATGTGTGTGTGTGTATACTGAGGATTATCTTGCTCACCATGCATTTCAGATCCCTCCTAGTAGGCAAAGGCTGGGAAGTCAAATCAACAATTTCAAGATTCCCTTGGCTTGCTGGTTTCCCCGTCTTGCAGAATCTGACAGTTAGATGTATTCATACCACATTTTGATGTGGAAGTAAGTCATCTGGGGCAAGAGACAGTATGGGTTGCACCATTTTGCTTATGTTGATTTTGACAAGGTCCTGAAGTTTTGAGGTCAGCTTTTAAATTTTCTCCATAAACTGCTTGTGTACTTTTAAAATGCATGCCCTAGAGTGTTATCTAGTTTTTTTTCTATTGATTTATCAACCTCTCCAACTACTTACCCATCAATATGTACGTCCATGTAACTTCTCAGATGACAGAGTTTATCTGAGCTCCACAATATATAGATATCTATTTGTATACAGCTATTTAAGCTATTTTAAGCGTTACAT
Source organism: Balaenoptera musculus (assembly GCF_009873245.2). Classification (NCBI taxonomy): domain Eukaryota; kingdom Metazoa; phylum Chordata; class Mammalia; order Artiodactyla; family Balaenopteridae; genus Balaenoptera; species Balaenoptera musculus. Next base: position 54,827,679 of record NC_045800.1, read on the forward strand.
ATATGATACATTTTCTAATATTTGTTGCTCAATTTCACTGTAAAATAAACCAGCACAAAACACAGTCACTTATAAAACTAGGTATTTATTATCATGCTCACAGATCTGCAGTTCAGCTGAGGTGACTTCACTTCAGGTTGTATATCTGTGGGTCAGCCAGGGCAGCTCTGCTTTCTGTGTGTTCATTCTGGAGACCAGACAAAAGCATCAGCAACAACCCAATATGCCTATTTTGGTTACTGTACCATATCTTTGTTCAACTTTGCAGCAAAGTTCTTTGAAAGAATAGTTGATGACAGGAAATGGCAAATCATGAAAATACAGAGAGCACTGTTAAAGTAATTATGCAATAATAAAGAACAGTATACGTGTATATTTTTCTTCTTTCCTCCCTTAACTGATGTTAAAAGCAATTGTATAAAACAAAATGTATGTAATTATATTATCAGGGACCTAACATATAAAAATATAATATATTTGCTAATAAAACAAAGGAGTGGGTAGGAGCAAAGCTGTATTGGACTGAGGAAATTAAGTCAGATGATAACTGAAACCCACAGGGACAAATGAAAAGAACCATAAATGGTAAACAAGAAGATAAATATAACAAGCCCCATAAATATATACTTGCTCTCTTTTAATCTAAGCTTCTTTAATTAACATAAATAATATAATGTAATAATTGTAAAAATTATTACAATGTATTATTGGGTTTGTAGCATATATAAATGTAATATGCATAACAATAATAGTACAAAAAAGAGGAAAGGGAATTGATCTATATAGTAGTAACATTTTTTATCTCAGTGGATTGTTAACATACATCTGAAGCTGATTCTGATAAGTTTAAATGTATACGGTAAGCCCTAAAGCAAATAACTCAAAAATATAGTGAAAAATGTCATTCAAGGAATTAAAATGTTACAGTAAAAGTATTGAATGCAAAAGCAAGTAGTAAAGGAGTAATAAAGGGTCAAAAAAGTCATGGTATATAGAAAACAAAAAGTAAAAAGGCAGAAGGAAATCCAGCTTTATGAATAATAACATTAAATGTGAGTTGGTTAAATAATCCAGCCAAAAGCAGAAGGCAGAAAACCATGAAAACTCCATACTGTCAAAAAGAAAATTTTACAGTCAAAGACACAAATAGATTAAAAGTGAAATGATGGAGATAGGTAGATAGTAGTTACCAAAAGAGAGCTGGAGTGGCTATATTAATAAAAGCAGACAAAATAGACTTTGAAACAATGTTCAAAGCAGCATTATCCATAATAGCCAAGAAATGGAAACAACTCAAATATCTATGAACTGATGAATGGATAAACAATGTGGTATGAAAATGTATTATTTGGTCATGAAAGGAATGAAGAATTGATACATCTCCAACATACAAAAACCTTGAAAACATTATGCTAAATAAAAGAAGGCAGAACAAAAAGCAACATATTGTGTGATTCCATTTACATGAAAAAACCCAGAATGGGTAAATCTGTAGAGACATAAAATTGATTAGCTGTTATCAGGGTCTTGGGTGGGGGGGTTGGTGAGGTAAATGGAGAATGATTAGTAATGGGTATAAAATTTCTTTCTGAGGTTATGAAAATATTCTGGAATTAGACAGTGGTAATGGATTATGCAGTGTTGTGTATACTAAAAGCCACTAACTCATACACTATAAAATAATAAGATAAATTTTTAAAAATGAGCATTTTATTAAAAAGAATTGTAAAATAGAGCCATGGGGCAAATATAAAAGTAGAAAGGAAACAATAAATATAAAGTTATAATTCAATGAAACAGAGACAGAAAAAGAAAGATAAAATTGAAGGTGATTAACAAACCATTGCAAGACCAGTCAAGGAAAAAGAGAGGTGATGAAAAATAGAAATAAGTACAGACATGGAAGAGAACTAAAATAATAAAAGTGTCTTAATAATCTTCATCAATTGTGAATACTCCAAAAGACCACCAAAAATACCTGTTGATCAAGCAAAGCTAAATTTAATAGACTTACTATAGTAAGGGAAAACAAAATCTGGATAGAGTCTTAGTAATGTCTGACTTAGAAAAGAGAGGAGGGCATTTATAGGGTTTAGATCCTGGACTGAGTGATGTTTAAAGTGAGCCTTACAGGATGGGAGTGACTTGATATTGGGAAGTAATATTGGCATAATGACTTTGCATTCGTGTGCACAGTGAGGCGAGGGTCTTGAAGCAAGTCTTGATGGGAGAGCTGTTACTCTTGGTAAGTCAAATAGTTCATTTGTTCACACCTTAACTTCCAGGAACAGATATTTCCTAGAGCAAGCAGCTTAACTTTTTACTGACCTCAGTGCTGTTTATTAAAGAAACAAAAAAGTATAATTCATTCTAAATTTTTTGAGGACAGAATAGGAAATGATCTATGTCTCTAGTATTGTGCAACACAGGGACAGAAGATTATTTGGTTTAAATCCTCAGACATTAGCCAAGGTAGTTAAAGGCCTAAATGAAATGTACACAGTTCTAGAAAATGTAAGGAGTCATAGAGAGTGAATAAAAATTAAAATTTAATAGGTCAAGGGCTTCCCTGGTGGCGCAGTGGTTGAGAGTCCACCTGCTGGTGCAGGGGACATGGGTTCGAGCCCTGGTATGGGAGGATCCCACATGCCGCGGAGCAACTGGGCCCGTGGGCCACAACTGCTGAGCCTGCGCGTCTGGAGCCTGTGCTCCGCAGCAAGAGAGACCACAGCAGTGGGAGGTCCGCGCACCGCGATGAAGAGTGGCCCCCGCTTGCCACAACTAGAGAAAGCCCTCTCACAGAAACGAAGACCCAACACAGCCAAAAATAAATAAATAAATAAATAATTATAGAAAAAAAAGACCCAACACAGCCAAAAATAAATAAATAATTAATTATTTAAAAAAAAATTTTAATAGGTCAAAAAAATATTAAGTTTATAGTAGTCCCCTCGTATCTGCAGTTTCACTTTCCAAGGTTTCAGTGACCTTTGGTCAAACAGTCCAAAATATTAAATGGAAAATTCTATAAATGAACAATTCAGAAGTTTTAAAATTTCACCCTGTTCTGAATAGAGAGATGAAATCTCACACATCATCCTGCTCCAAACTGGGACGTGAATTATACCTTTGTCAAAGTATATCCCACTCATTAGCCCCTTAATAGTTCTCTCTTATCATATTGACTGTCAGTGCTTGTGTTCAAGTAACTCTTACTTTACTTAATAATAGCCCCAAATCACAGGAGTAGTGATGCTGGCAATTCGGATATGCCAAAGAGAAGTCAGAGGTAAAAAAGTGAAAGTTCTCAACTTAATAAGGGAATTTTAAAAATGTGCACACTGGGTTTGCTAATATCTACTGTAAGAATGAATCTTCTGAGAAGCAAGAAGAGCTACAGTCCTGCAGCCTGTGGAACAAAAACCACATTCACAGAAAGATAGACAAGATGAAAAGGCAGAGGACTATGTACCAGATGAAGGAACAAGATAAAAGCTGAAAAAAACAACTAAATGAAGCGGAGATAGGCAACCTTCCAGAAAAAGAATTCAGAATAATGATAGTGAAGATGATCCAGGACCTCGGAAAAAGAATGGAGGCAAAGATTGAGAAGACGCAAGAAATGTTTAACGAAGACTTAGAAGAATTAAAGAACAAACAAACAGAGATGAACAATACAATAACTGAATGAAAACTACACTAGAAGGAACCAATAGCAGAATAACTGAGACAGAAGAACGGATAAGTGACCTGGAAGACAGAATGGTGAAATTCACTGCTGCGGAACAGAATAAAGAAAAAAGAATGAAAAGAAATGAAGACAGCCTAAGAGACCTCTGGGACAACATTAAACACAACAACATTCGCATTATAGGGGTCCCAGAAGGAGAAGAGAGAGAGAAAGGACCAGAGAAAATGTTTGAAGAGATTATAGTCGAAAACTTCCCTAACATGGGAAAGGAAATAGCCACCCAAGTCCAGGAAGCACAGAGAGTCCCATACAGGATAAACCCAAGGAGAAACACACTGAGACACATAGTAATCAAATTGGAAAAAAATCAAAGACAAAGAAAAATTATTGAAAGCAGCAAGAGAAAAACGACAAATAACATACAAGGGAACTCCCATAAGGTTAACAGCTGATTTCTCAGCAGAAACTCTACAAGCCAGAAGGGATTGGCATGATATACTTAAAGTGATGAAAGAGAAGAACCTACAACCAAGATTACTCTACCCGGCAAGGATCTTATTGAGATTCGATGGAGAAATCAAAAGCTTTACGGACAAGCAAAAGCTAAGAGAATTCAGCACCACCAAACCAGCTCTACAACAAATGCTAAAGGAACTTCTCTAAGTGGGAAACACAAGAGAAGAAAAGGACCTACAAAAACAAACACAAAACAATTAAGATAATGGTAATACGAACATGTATATCAATAATTACCTTAAATGTGAATGGATTAAATGCTCCAACCAAAAGACACAGACTTGCTGAATGGATACAAAAACAAGACTCATCTATATGCTGTCTACAAGAGACCGACTTCAGACCTAGGGACACATACAGACTGAAAGTGAGGGGATGGAAAAAGATATTCCATGCAAATGGAAATCAAAAGAAAGCTGGAGTAGCAATACTCATATCAGATAACATAGACTTTAAAATAAAGACTATAACAAGAGACAAGGAAGGACACTACATAATGATCAAGGGATCAATCCAAGAAGAAGATGTAACAATTATAAATATATATACACCCAACATAGGAGTACCTCAATACATAAGGCAACTGCTAACAGCTATAAAAGAGGAAATTAACAGTAACACAATAATAGTGGGGGACTTTAACACCTCACTTACACCAATGGACAGATCATCCAAAATGAAAGTAAATAAGGAAACAGAAGCTTTAGATGACACAATAGACCAGATAGATTTAATTGATATTTATAGGGCATTCCATCCAAAAACAGCAGATGACACGTTCTTCTCAAGTGCGCACGGAACATTCTCCAGGATAGATCACATCTTGGGTCACAAATCAAGCCTCAGTAAATTTAAGAAAATTGAAATCATATCAAGCATCTTTTCTGACCACGGCACTATGTGATTAGGAGTGAATTACAGGAAAAAAATGTAAAAAACACAAACAGATGGAGGCTTAACAATACATTATTAAATAACCAAGAGATCACTGAAGAAATCAAAAAGGAAATAAAAAAATACCTAAGAGACAAATGACAATGAAAACACGACAATCCAAAACCTATGGGTTGCAGCAAAAGCCATTCTAAGAGGGAAGTTTATAGCTGTACAAGCCTACCTCAAGAAACAAGAAAAATCTCAAATAAAGAATCTAACCTTACACCTAAAGGAACTAGAGAAAGAAGAACAAACAAAAGTTAGCAGAAGGAAAGAAATCATAAAGATCAGAGCAGAAATAAATGAAATAGAAACAAAGAAAACAATAGCAAAGATCAATAAAACTAAAATCTGGTTCTTTGAGAAGATAAACAAAATTGATAAACCATTAGCTGGACTCATCAAGAAAAAGAGGGAGAGGACTCAAATCAATAAAATTAGAAATGAAAAAGGAGAAGTTACAACAGACACCGCAGAAATACAAAGCATCCTAAGAGACTACTACAAGCAACTTTATGCCAATAAAATGGACAACCTGGAAGAAATGGACAAATTCTTAGAAAGGTATAACCTTCCAAGACTGAACCAGGAAGAAACAGAAAATATGAACAGACCAATCACAAGTAATGAAATTGAAACTGTGATTAAAAATCTTCCAACAAACAAAAGTCCAGGACCAGATGGCTTCACAGGTGAATTCTATCAAACATTTAGAGAAGAGCTAACACCCATCCTTCTCAAACTCTTGCAAAAAATTGCAGAGGAAGAAACACTCCCAATCTCACTGTGTGAGGCCACCATCACCCTGATACCAAAACCAGACAAAGATACTACAAAAGAAGAAAATTACAGGCCAATATCACTAATGAATATAGATGCAGAAATCCTCAACAAAATACTAGCAAACAGAATCCAACAAATGAAGAGGGTCATACACCATGATCAAGTGGGATTTATCCCAGGGATGCAAGGGTTCTTCAATATATGCAAATCAATCAATGTGATACACCATATTAACAAATTGAAGGATAAAAACCATATGATCATCTCAATAGATGCAGAAAAAGCTTTTGGCAAAATTCAACACCCATTTATGATAAAAACTCTCCAGAAAGTGGGCAGAGAGGGAACCTACCTCAACATAATAAAGGCCATATACGAGAAACCCACAGCCAACATCATTCTCAATGGTGAAAAACTGAAAACATTTCCTGTAAGATCAGGAACAAGACTAGGATGTCCACTCTCACCAGTATTATTCAACATAGTTTTGGAAGTCCTAGCCATGGCAATCAGAGAAGGAAAAGAAATAAAAGGAATACAAATTGGAAAACAATAAGTAAAACTGTCACCTTTTGCAGTTAACATGATACTATACACATAGAGAATCCTAAAGATGCCACCAGAAAACTACTAGAGCTAATCAGTGAATTTGGTAAAGTTGCAGGATACAAGATTAATGCACAGAAATTTCTTGCATTCCTATACACTAATGATGAAAAATCTGAAAGAGAAATTAAGGGAACACTCCCATTTACCATTGCGACAAAAAGAATAAAATACCTAGGAATAAACCTACCTAGGGAGACAAAAGACCTGTATGCAGAAAACTAAGACACTGATGAAAGAAATTAGAGATGATACCAACCGATGGAGAGATATACCATGTTCTTGGATTGGAAGAATCAATATTGTGAAAATGACTATACTACCCAAAGCAATCTACAGATTCAATGCAATCCCTATCAAATTACCAATGGCATTTTTTATGGAACTAGAACAAAAAAATCTTAAAATCTGTATGGAGACACAAAAGACCCCGAATAGCCAAAGCAGTCTTGAGGGGAAAAAATGGAGCTGGAGGAATCAGACTCCCTGACTTCAGACTCTACTACAAAGCTACAGTAATCAAGACAATATGGTACTGGCACAAAAACAGAAACATAGATCAGTGGAACAAGATAGAATGCCCAGAGATAAACCCACACTCCTATGGTCAGCTAATCTATGACAAAGGAGGCAAGGATATACAATGGAGAGAAGACAGTGTCTTCAGTAAGTGGTGCTGGGAAAACTGGACAGCTACATGTAAAAGAATGAAATTAGAACACTCCCTAACACCATACACAAAAATAAACTCAAAATGGATTCAAGACCTAAATGTAAGACCGGACACTATAAAACTGTTAGAGGAAAACATAGGAAGAACACTCTTTGACATAAATCACAGCAAGATCTTTTTTGACCCACCTCCTAGAGTAATGGAAATAAAAACAAAAATAAACAAATGGTACCTAATGAAACTTCAAAGCTTTTGCACAGTAAAGGAAACCATAAACAAGATGAAAAGACAACCCTTAGAATGGGAGAAAATATTTGCAAATGAATCAATAGACAAAGGATTAATCTCCAAAATATATAAACAGATCATCCAGGTCAATATTAACAAAAAACACCCTGATCCAAAAATGGGCAGAAGACCTAAATAGACATTTCTCCAAAGAAGACATACAGATGACCAAGAAGCACATGAAAATCTGCTCAACATCACTAATTATTAGAGAAATGCAAATCAAAACTACAATGAGGTATCACCTCACACCAGTTAGAATGGGCATCATCAGAAAATCTACAAACAACAAATGCTGGAGAGGGTGTGGAGAAAAGGGAACCCTCTTACACTGTTGGTGGGAATGTGGATTGATACAGCCACTATGGAGAACAGTATGGAGGTTTCTTAAAAAACTAAAAATAGAATTACCATATGTTCCAGCAATCCCACTACTGGGCATATACCCAGAGAAAACCACAATTCAAAAAGATACATGTACCCCAGTATTCATTGCAGCACTATTTACAATAGCCAGGTTATTCAAGCAACCTATATGCCCATCAACAGCCGAATGGATAAAGAAGTTGTGGTACATATATACAATGGAATATTACTCAGCCATAAAAAGGAACGAAATTGGGTCATTTGTTGAGACGTGGATAGATCTAGAGACTGTCATACAGAGTGAAGTAGGTCAGAAAGAGAAATATCGTATGTTAATGCATATATGTGGAACCTAGATAAATGGTACAGATGAACTGGTTTGCAGGGCAGTAATTGAGACACAGATGTAGGGAACAAACGTATGGACACCAAGGGGGGGAAAGTGGCGGGGGGGTGGTGGGGGTGGTGTGATGAATTGGGAGATTGGGATTGACATGTATACACTGATGTGTATAAAATGGATGACTAATAAGGACCTGCTGTATAATAAAATAAATTTAAAAAAAAAGAATGAATCTTCTACCTGTGAAATTGTGGAGAAGGAAAAAGAAATTCATGCTAGTTTTTCTGTTGCACCTCAAACTGCCAAAGTTAGAGCCAAGGTGAGTGACAAGTGCCTAGTTAAGATGGAAAGGGCATTAACTTTGTACAGTAAGATATTTTTAGAGAGAAAGAGACTACATTCACATAGCTTTTATTACAGTATATTCTTATAATTTTTCTGTTTTATTATTAATTATAATTGTTAATCTCTTTTTAAAAATTTTATTTTATTTATTTTTGGCTGCGTCAGGTCTTAGTTGCGGCCTGCGGGATCTTTGTTGAGCCATGCGGGATCTTTTCCTTGAGGTGCACAGGCTCTTCATTGTGGTGCGCAGGCTTCTCTCTAGTTGTGGCGTGTGGGTTTTCTCTTCTCTAGTCGTGGTGCGCAGGCTCCAGGGCGCGTGGGCTCTGTAGTTTCTGTAGTTTGTGGCCCGCGGGCTCTAGTTGAGACGTGCGAGCTCAGTAGTTGTGCTGTGCGGGATTAGTTGCCCTGCGGCATGTGGGATCTTAGTTCCCTGACCAGGGATCAAACCCGTGTCCCCTGCATTGTAACGTGGATTCTTTTCCACTGGACCACCAGGGAAGTCCCTATTGTGAATCTCTTACTGTGCCTAATTTATATATGAAACTTTATCACAGGTATGTATGTACAGGAAAAAACATGGTATATACAGGGTTCAGTACTACCCACAGTTTCAGGCATCCACTGGGGGTCTTGGAATATATCCCCCTCTGATAAGGGGGGACTGCTGTAAGCTAAATAAAAGGCATACACATTGGGAAAGAGGAAATAAACCTGTCTCTTCTTCCAGACAACATTTTATATAATTCCAGTGATTTAAGAACAATAACAAACACTTGTAAAACTATATGTGAATTCAGTGAAGTCATAGGATACAAGACCAATATACAAACCCAGGTGCACTTCTATATACTCTGTATTTAAAGTTATTTTCTATTGGTTGACCTGGGTATTACATGTAACACCTCTATATATCAATATAACAATCTAGTTCAGATTAATAACAATTGAATTTCAATAGTGTACAAAAACTTGGCTTCTATGTGATTCCATTTTCTCTTCACTCCTTTGTGCTCCAACACACACAGAATCACTCAGCACAAAATGGGAGATTTATTGGTACCAGTCACTTAAAAAATCTCCATCAAATAATTAGCTGATTACTAAGCTAACTGAACAGAGACTTCAATAGCCACAAATGGCAAAGAACACAGATTTTACAGAATTAGTTTATGTCAATCACTAAAGGAACAAACATCAACAACAGCAAAAGACAGCAACACCAAACTCTGTGGAGAGAGAATCTGATTTCCAGAGTTTCCAAATTATATTGTTTAAAATATCTAGTTTCTGTTTCTTTTTATAATTTTTATCTCTTTGATGTTCTATATTTGGTGAGACATTATTGCACTTTTTTTGGCTCTTTAGGCATGGTTTCCCTTAGTTCCTTTAGCATATTTAAAATAGCTGATTTGAAGTGTCATCTAGTAAAAGTTCAACATCTGGGCTTGCTGAAGGGTAGTTTCTATTGACTGCTTTTTCTTTTTTTTTTTTTTTTGAATTTGTATGGGCTGTATTGTCTTCTCTTTTTGCATGTTTTCCTGATAAATAAATTTAGTGCTATAAATTTTCCTCTGAGGTACCTGATTTCTTCAGTTCTTGAATATTTGCAGTTTCCAGAAGCTACATTGAGCTTGATTATTGAAGTCAGCCATGAAACACTTAGCCATTCCTTATACCAGATTTAATGAGTTAGGTACCAATTAATGACCCACTTTCCAAAATTTTCTCTTTGTTGTTGTGGGTTTGTCTTTGAAAAGACAATTTTCTGCCATCTAAATGATTTTCTGCAATTTCATTTATAATTGGCCATGAATAACTGAAATTTAATACTTTATTTTTAAAACCATGGATAATAATAATATAAATAATATAAAATAATATGGAAAATAATAACGGTTAAAACTAGGTAGTTAGTATTCAGTTTTCATAATCTTATTCTCTAGATGTTTTGGATTGCTATGTTTAATAATTTAAAAGCAGGTGTGGTGGTGATTGGAACTGAAGTTCTTTGACTAGTTTATTGATCAAGTTACACCTTTCTTTAGATATTCAGTGATTTTTTTCCCATTGAATTGACATATGAATTCATTTATTCTACTTAAATGTCATTTCATAATCTAGGTCAAACCCTTTGTCATCTTACTCTGGGATCCTTGTTCTATGTCTGTCTTTTAATCCACTTGTTTCTTTTATTTTTTCCTAGTAATTATTATTTGTTCTGCACCAGTTTTCTTCTAACCTTCTCATGCCCAAATCACAAAACTTAGATTTATTTTTAATGTTAATAATACATTTATTTTCTTATATTTCAGTAACTCTATAATCTGTTCACAACCTGCATGTAGGTACGCACAAGTGTAAGAGATTTCATATTCTCTCTGGCATCACAAACATTTGAATAGTTCTCTGAATATCCTTTTTGTTTCTGTGCTTTTCAGCTGCTCTGTACCTGGCATGCTTCCCCACCATCTCGGAAAACTTCAGAATTTCTTCAAATTCAGCTGTTAAGCCACCACCCACCTCAAAAATTTACCTTGATAGCTCCCATCTCTGCAGTTTACTATTCATGTTTATTTCATAAATTTTACTGTAAAAGTTTACACTGTACTAGTCACTGACCTCTTTAATCTTAATGACCCATTATATTCATCTTTTAGCCTGAAACTTCAAAATAACATAACATATAAGTATTTTGTAGTCTTTCATGGTACCCAGCATAGTGCTGAGCTCTGGAATTAAATACTTGTTAACTGATTCTTCCATTTTTTGGATAGATGGATCACACCATCATCAATTGATGAAATTAAATATTACTTGATAGATTATCTCACTCTTTATGTAGACTGATTGTACAAGTATTCAGTATGATGGTAATAGATGAATGAAGCAAGTCACCACGTGACTTAACTGCCAAATAGCAATATTGACACTCAATAGAATAGGAGGACGTATCATTGAATAATATTCCAAGTTACACATTCTTCAGGAAAAGTATAAAATAACGTATGAAGATATATGATTTTAAGAATATAGAGTATGGATAATTACAGGTGCACGAATAACAAGGTATAGTTCCATGGCTTTCCAAAAGATTAGTCTTTGATAATCAATACAGCAGATGCGTTACGTGAGTCTGGGTTGCCAGGTGCACTAAGACAGTTCCAAAAGTAGCTATTATTGTCGTGAAGTAAAGAATTAGCCTTTGTGCATTAGGAATAACAGCTGTGTGCTATCAGATCTGGTTGGAGATTGTTTTATTTCATTGGAAACAGTTTTAAGAATTCATTGTATCATCTGTGACATCTGTTGTTATAAGAAGTGGCATCTGGTTGCAAGATCACTGGTCTGGTATAATCACAAAAATTTTCTTTCATGTATTTAATATTGGTGAGTTGTGTTGGAGATCTGACATATTTTAAACTATGTGTTTTTAAAAATACGTGAGTACAAAATCATCTATGCTTTTTAACTTTCTGTTTAGCCTTGCTTTCTACTAGGACCTGACTGAATAATGTTTTAAAAGAGAAATTATCTGTTATCTCAGATAGAGCATTTCAGCTATAGGTAATAGAAAACAATGATCACTTCTCAAGCAATTAGAAAGTTATTTTCTCATAAGATGTCTGGAGGTAGGTCAGCTACAGAGTTGGTTATTTCAACAGGTCTAGGACATTATAGAATACCCCTTCATTTATTAATTCACTCATGTATTCACTCAACGCATGTGTTCTAAGCACCTGTTATGTATCAGGCCTTCTAAATACTTGATTTACATCATTGAATAAAACAGTTATAGATCATTGCCTTGTGAAAATTACGTTCCCATTGTGGATAAATGATGAATAATATACACTATACACATTAAAAAGTAATTTAGGATGTTAGAAGATAATAAAAGCTATGGGGAAAAATGAACAGAGGGGAATAATAAACGATTAAGAGTGCTGAGTGTGCAGCTTTAAGTAGGATGAGCAACTTTTGAGAAGGTGGCATTTGAACAGTCTTGAAGGAGGTGACGTGGTTTTCCAGGCACATATCTGGGGGCAAAAATCTATTTAGAGGAAACATCTAGTGCAAAAATCCCAATGTAAGATTATGTCTGACAAGTTAGAAGAACTCAAAAGATGTCAAGAGGCTATAACAAAGTGGGCAAATGATAGAGTAGAATAAATCTAATAGGGAATCAGGGCTTTGTAGATAATTCTAAGTGCATTGGCTTTTTTATACAGTTTGAAATGCTAAGCAATTGCCAATTTTTAATTAGAGGAATGGAATTAAATAATTCACTATTTTAAAGGATAACTCTGGCTGCTATGTAGACAACAGACTCTAGAGGTAGGTAGAGCAAAGTTAGAAGTAGTGTTGCAATAATTCAGCAAACAAGATGGGGCTCACAGCAGGGGGTTGGTGGTACTATAGAATAGTCAATGGAGGGCTTCCCTGGTGGCGCAGTGGTTGAGAGTCTGCCTGCCAATGCAGGGGACACGGGTTCGAGCCCTGGTCTGGGAGGATCCCACATGCCGCGGAGCGACTAGGCCCGTGAGCCACAATTGCTGAGCCTGCGCGTCTGGAGCCTGTGCTCCGCACCAAGAGAGGCCACGATAGTGAGAGGCCCGCGCACCGCGATGAAGAGTGGCCCCCACTTGCCGCAACTAGAGAAAGCCCTCACACAGAAACGAAGACCCAACACAGCCATAAATAAAATAAATAAATAAAAAGAATAAAAGAATAAACAGGAGCTGTTGTTTAAAAAAAAAAAAAAAGAATAGTCAATGGAATCTGGGTCTCTTTGAAGGTAGAGGTGACAAGCTTTTTAAACAGGTTTAAAACATGTTTGAAAGAGAGAAATCAAGGATGACTCCAGATTTCTGTATTTTTATTATTAATAACTTTGATCATTAATTATGATAATAATAATAACAGTCCTTAACAAATAGCATGACTAAATAACATATGTCTTATTATTCTGTTCTTCATAAAGTACTTCCCATCTACCTAAGTAAATGTTCTTATTTTAGAGAATAAATCAACCATTCAGGGATTACCTACAAGATGATATGGAGTTGTTAATTATTTATAAAATCCGCACAAAGTTTAAACACAAGAATACACTAGATAGTAGATGAAAATGAAAACTACACTTAGACAAGCTATCTACACCCTTATTTGCATGTTTGGTTACCAAAAAAATATTCTTTTAAACAGTTTATATCTTATCATCATTCTGGATATTTTAAATATAAATTTTCTGGGAAAAACCATGTCACAAAAACTTTATAAAATAAAACAAATAATAAAATTGCCTTACAATATATTTAAATTAACAATGCTCCTTTTACACCTAGAATTTCCCTTTCATGTTTCACATTTATAGCTTTCCCAAGGATCCAGACTTTACTGAGTTCAATTTTTGATATTTTTCTTGTCTACCACAATTGCAATTCTATTTCTTATTATTTTGCCTTTTTTTAAGATTAAATATCATGAATATTATCAGGTTTTCCATCTAATAATTCCTCTTCACATAAACTGATTCATAGAAGTTTATATGTTTCTCTTAAATTAATAAATTACTGCATCATTATATTATTTGCACATATTTTCTGGAGACTATATTTTTAAGGGACAATTATAAATTTTCTAATTTGGATTCCTAAGATTCTTTCTTTCTGGATTATTACCTCTAATTTATTTTCAATATCACTTGCTACCCCAATCCAAATATGACATATGTGCCACTCTGATCCATCTCAAACACAAGTCCAATCATGTTAATACTGTGTTTGAAATCCCAAAATGAATATTTATCACCACTATGATAAAAATTTTTCTCTTTGGCGGGTATCAAACATTCCCTTCAACGGCGTTTGTTTCCATTGACTTTTTCAGCCTCATTTCTTGCCATATCCTCTGGCCACTCTATTTGGTCATCCTTACCTCACTGTGTTCCTTCACATTTCTTGTGCCTCTTAGAAACACTTCCTTCACTAAACCTGGTTTGTCCTCTATCATAGCACTTTTCATACTGTACTACAAGAAATAAATAATCTAACTATTCTTTTAGATGTAAACCATCCACTGAGGAGAGGAACAAGACATAGATATTTGTGATTGCTAATTACTCTCAAAAACAAAATTGTGATTAGGTCACCAAATGTGATACACAAAATGAATATAATGGGAAATAGTTACGGAAAATAATTAACATTGACTACAAATGGAAGGTGGGACATATGGTTTATTTTCTTCAATTGACTATTTTTTCTTTAATGGTTTAAAGCTATTTTCATCACTACCTACACACCCAGTGGTTGTCCTACCTTCGTTTCTTTTAAAGACTCCAGTTTTCCTAATTACTTAATACATAGTCTAATAATTAAGCTAGTGTCTTAATATCATGAAATTCTAGCCTGAAATAATTTCTATTTTGTTATAAATTAATGTTTGATATAGTAGATATTTTGTGAGGGAGAGAAAATCCATAGGGGACTATAAAGTCAACTCCTTAGTATCCTCATGAATAAATAGCACAGCTTACTTGGGGGCAAATGCTTAATTTATTTCTTCACACTCTTTATTATTTATCTTCTGTTTTGCCTTAATTAGCTTTTTTATAGATCAAAGCTGAACTCAGGCTTTTCTGACATTTTTCTCTACCATTACAAGAAAGGAGTGGAAGAAGAGGAAAATGACAACTGTGACATCTTGATAAAGGAGATTTCAATATTTAACCAATTTGCATGTCATCAATAAATGCATTAGCACTTGAGCACCTGGCTTCTTAAGCAAACACTTTAAAAAGCAGATGGTTCTGCCTGAGTGACCATTTTACACACTTACTCCTTTTAAGCTTTGACAATTTGCTTGAGACAGGCTGGTGTTGCTCATCAATTCTGTGGCATCTTCAAGACCAATCAAGCTATTTAGTACAAAAAATATTTTTCCAAGATGTTAAGAATAAAATTTAAAGTATTCACCTGTATTTTCATTTAAATCCCACCTCTTTAACAAATAAGGATTTGTTCCTTACTTATGGTGTGGTATATGTGGTGCACATGAATTACTTAAAATAATTCCTGTCATGTCATCTCCCCTGCTCCATCTTAAATACCCCTTCTGCCTCTCCTTGACATTTCCATGCTTTTCACCATGCTTTTGTCTGTATAATCCCTTCCACCTCTCCTTCTAGAGTTAATTTTATCATTTCCTTTACTGAGAGTTCACTGATACTTCGCCAGCCCAAATTAGCCATTCTTTTTCTATATTCCCATAGCATTTCATTCATAATGGCTATACTGGATTACAAAACTGAATTAGAATGGAGGTAATTGCCTTTACCTGCCCATTACTGATATGGGGCAGGAATTCCTTTGAAAATGGAAAGACATAATTTTATAATTATATTCATGTTTTACTACTTTGTTGCTTTGTGTGTGTGTGTGTTTAGAGAGATTAATTTAAACTAAGATTTGACTTTGGGCATAAATTCAGAGAAGGGCACTGAAGAAAGGAATAGAAATATAGCTTCTTAGTTTGTGTGAAGTGCAATTTATGTACCAGAAAAAAAATGCAACTTCTAAGTTAGAGATGTCTACTATAATTTCATTCTTATTTTCAAGAACGTGTGTAAATCTACATTTTTGTGCTAAGCCCACAATATGAATATTTGAGGCACAATAAGTATAGAACTAATATTACGTTAAGTAACATTGGTGTAATAAAATGCATCATTCATTAATAAAATGCATTATTTATTAAGAACAAATCATTTCTGAATAAATATAAATAGAAATTCTAGAAATATGGGCAAATGGATTAATCTCTCCAGCAAGGAAGAAACAAAATTTCATGTTTTATAATACGTTTTTTACTCTTTCTAAGTGGTCATTCCCCTGGATTCTTCCTTAGAACTGAAACAAGTCACCTGGATTCTCAGAAATTTCAAGTGTTCAGATCAGAGAAAATTTTCAAAGGAAAAAATTAGTAAACACTGGAGCCTACACATGCTTCACAACTTAAGTATTGTGTTAACATTTACCATTTATTGAACAACTATTCTGTGCCGGGTTCTGTGCTGGAGATACTTTATATTTATTCAACTTAATTCTTACAATAGTCCTATAAGGCTAAAAATAAGAAAATATAGGTTGAGAAAATGTAGGTATTTTGTTGAGGTTCAAAGAGCCTTGAAATGTTATAATCAGGAGATACATTCATGTCTGAGTGAGCCCAGCATTTAGAGCTCTACTGAATCTTGTCTATGCCAAGAAGGAAATAAGAGTGATGAGTACTAATGTTTTAGAAAATATTATCAATTATATCCTTAGAAATTTATTTATAACGTATATTCTTGCCAACTGTGTATGAGGGGTCTTGAATCTCCACTTCCTGGTCTAGGCTGGGTATTTTCATATTATATTCTTACTTTTAGTTTATGAAACAGTTTTAAATGCCGATAAATGTAAAGATAAAATGATTGTAAGTACACCACTCACATAAATCTAGTTGACATTACAAAATAAAAGTAAAGCGTGGATGTGGTTATAAAATTGAAATAGTAAAGGCATAACATAAGAACATGAAAGTATTCATCACCACCTACTTCAGAGTTCATCATCCCCCAAATAACTGTTTTTAAGAATTTCATGTAGTTTTCCTGAAAAATAATGCCATGACTTTTTAAGCACCTATTTCTGTAAATTACTTAAATTCAATTATCTTTTGTAAAGTTTATTAATTTCACCTACTTCTTCTACATTTGTCTGGCACATATGACTCTACCTCATTCTTCTCAATTGCTTTATTTTTTAATAACTATAGCTTCACTGATTAGCATATAATAAATGTTTTGGTTGAATCTATGATTTGCTGTTAAATCAATAATGTAATGAATATTTTTGTACATTTTCCTTGGCTAATGTATACAAGTGAATTCTCAGGAAAAATTCCTAGTCACGAGATTATCAGATCATAGAGTGCACATGTATTAAATATGAGACAAACTATCCAGTATTCCTATAAAAGTATTTTATGACAAATTATTGCTCCATGTGTGAGAACACTTGCTTCTGCACAGCCTTGCCAGCCTTGGATCATCAAAGAATTTAATATTTGCCAAATTCACGTGGTATTGACCTTACTTGACACATAAATACTGGGCATGATTTCATATGTGCATTGGTTATTTATGATTAGTTGTTTTGTGCAGATCACTGTTTGTATTGTGAAGTGTGTGTGTGGTGTGCTTCTCTGTGCAAATTAACAATATTGAGCGTTTCCCGTCAAGCTTAAGAGTCGAATTTGATTCCTCCCTTTTATACATAACACAATCAACCAATTCTATTGGCCCTACTTTCAAAATATCAGAATTCTGATTCCAGGCAAAGGAAACCACCTTAATATAATCTGATTCTGATTATATCCAGGATCAAACCATTTATCATGACCTACAGTCATCATATCTCATCATATCTCATTATGACATCCTCTAACTTTTCTATTCTCTGCAGCGTAGCTAGTGTACTTTTAAAACATAAGACAAATCGTGTCATACTCTGCTCAAAATCTCATTCAGACTAAAACCTGGAATCCTAGCTGATGTACAGGCATTGAGTCATCTGATCATTGGCTGTCCTTTTGACTTTGTGTCTCACTCCTCTTCCAGTAGCTGGCCTGCTTCTTGTGCCACACCTTGTGAAGTACCCCTCCACTTCAGGGTCTTCACAGTGGTGGTTTCCTTTGCCTGGAATGCTCTCTCAGATGCCCAGTCCCTCCCTCCCTTCTTCAGCCTTTCTAGAAGTCCTTCACCATCCTGTAAAAAGAATCAGCCTGTCAAGAATACACTCTTTGCCTTGCTATACTATTTTTTATTATTTGTATAACAGCTTATTAACACCTGAAATATTATGTGTTCTTTTTCAGGTGAATCCATTTTAATTTTAAAAACAGAATCATGAGTTCCAAAAACATAGTAGAGAGGATGTATAAATAACATGTGTGAATTATTTAAATCATTGAGATGTAAAGATATTTCTAAGAGAGAATGGGATCCTGATTTATTAATATATTCTCCATCACTGGTTATTGAATGAGCTCTCTTTTCCCTACTGATTTGAAAATATTGCTTTCATTTTTACTGAATTCCCACATCTGTAGAAAACTATTTGGGGGCCACTTTATTTTAAACTAAATTGCCATGTATATTTGGATCTATTTGGGGGCATTACTTTGCACATTGCCAAATTTCCCTTCAGAAAGATCATACCAACTTATAACTCCAACAAATATATGAGCAGCTATACCATTGGTACCATTCACCAACAATCAGTAATTTACTCTAAAAAATATTTTCTATGTGCATATACGGATCATTGATTGTTTTAGGCAGGGAATTTATACATATATGTACACATATGTTTGAAAATAATATATATTTGAAATTTCCATAATATATATTTATACTGGCTTTTTTATATAGGTGTGAGCTCCATATATACTAATCATAATTAGCTTTGATCTATCGTTACATTTCTTTAGTCAATTTAAAAATTATTTCTTTGAGTTCCTGTTCCTGATGGTTTTCATGACATAAAATTACAATATTTTTATAGAAGTTTTAATTTGATATCAGATATTTTCTGTAATTGGAACCTCCTCTTTACTGTCTTACAGAATACATGAAACATGTTTAGGTTTCCTGCTGTTTCTGGGAGTGAGACTGCTTTATTGGAGGCTACTACCACTGAATTTTCAGAAGTGTCCTTCTTTTAGGCTAGTGAAACTTTACATATATTTATTGAGGAATTTATAAATTGCTTGTCATATTGGTGTGGCTACATATTCATATGGGTTAGTCTAAATCAATAGGAAAAGAAGCTATTTACATTTTAGCCATTTTGTTTTTCTATATTGGAGTTCAGTTGCCTAGGAGACAGTGAGGAAGTGGGCGACCAGGCAAGCCAGTTGCAGGGAAGTTCATTGATTCGAGAGTGGTTGCCTTCCCTGTTAGCTGTGAAAAGCTAATGATAGTGGGGAGCGTCTCACCTTCTCTGAAGGTGGGGACCCTCTCACCTTCTCTGACTCCCACAACAGGTCTCACATACTACTGCCTTTGCACACCCACCCCCATTTGCACTAAATTTGGGCAGACACCTTGGCCAGTTACTTCACAAAATCCTTCCATTTGGAGCCTCACAGACTGAACTGACACCTTCTGCTCTGAGCTTGGTTGTTTTATTGTTTTACATTTGTTTCTTGTTTGTTTCTATTTCTGTTTAGTTTTGTCTTTTCCCTGAGATATTCTGTCTACATACTCTCCAGGCAGGATTTCTTGTACATGTTTCATGTTATTAGCTTCTCAGTTCTTCTTTCAAAGCAGCCTTCTCTGAATTTCAATTTTCTATTGATGACATCCATTCCTATCTTCCATTTCCTTATAGAAAGGACAGATTTATTTTCAATTTTAAAATACATTTGTTATTTCAAAAGGAATATTTGAATGAAGTGAATTAGACGTATGAGTTCAAATGAATGCCTTTATACAAGTAACATGTTTACTAAATGTTAACGTACCTTAAAAGTGACATCCCCTTCCCTGGTGGTACAGTGGTTAAGAATCCTCCTGCCAATGCAGGGGACGTGGGTTCAAGCCCTAGTTGGGGAATAGGTACAACTGAGCCAGGTACTTTTTCTAAGATGTCAATCAGGGCTTCATACCAGTTACTTCAAATCTTTCAAGGTCTTCCTATCATTTTCCTCCAGACTACTTGCCTTGAACCATTCTCTTCTCATGATGTATTTTACGAAATAAGGAAGTTAGTTGTGTGTGGAACATGATCCTTCTATAGTTTAGAAACAGGATAATGGAGTGAAAATAGCAAAACCTCTAAAGAGCGAACTTTGAATTTCCTTTTCACAATTTCATGTTTGGAATATTGAGAAATTTATTAAGCTTCATAGATCCTCTTTTTTAATCTATAAAATGATGAGAATACCTAGATTATAGAAATTTTGTAAATTTAGATAAGGTGTTTAAAGTACTTGCTAGGTACATTGTTAGTCATTAATGAATGCCAATTTTCTCCTTTGTAGAAGCTTTAAGTTAAAATTGTGACTGTCTGTAATTCCTCTTATAGTTCCTTCTCCCTCTTTTTTTCTTCTTTTTCCCACCTGCCCCCACCTGCCTCCTGCCTAAGGGTAAAAATGCAGCAACTGAAAATGATGTAAGTGCATTGTTAAATGTCTGTATGTATATGGGATACAGGTAAAAGTGCATTATTATAACTGGAAGTGTGCAATGATAATGGCAAAAAGGTGCAGGGAATTGGAAGAATGATTTTTGAGTCACTGAAGTTGGGACTTTCCTCTTTGTAGCAAATTTAGGAAGTGGGAATGAGTAAGTTGTTTGAAAGAATGGTTCAGCTCTCAATGTCACATTTCATTATATATAATTCTCTTCCTATTAATGAGGTCTTTGACAACATGATTAAATTACATATGACTGTGATGTCACGTATCTGGTTGAAAACAGTCTTGATGTCTAACAGATGAGTGTTCTAATTTACACATAATGAGGCCACCTTAGACAGCTCAACTACTACAGTCTAACTTTTCCAGAATGTTGCTATTTCTTTTATTCTTCCCCAAGATGACTCCAGCAACTTCAACAAAATTGTCCAACACTGTGTGCTTTAGAAAGACTATGTATCTTTCCATATCAAGAAATATGCAGTAAAAAAAAGAACACTTGCTCAAATATATTTATGAATCCCAACACTTAAACATGTTATATATATAGTATACATATGTGTGTGTGCACATATATATGTGTGTGTACATATATATATATAAAATGTCTCCAAAGAAATTGATGAGATAGATAGATTATATATCCATCAATTTCTTTGGGTCACTCTAAAGTATTGATATTATTAGGAATGTCAGTTTGGAAGAGGTCCAAAATTATATTTGATATCCTTTCAAAACTCAATATGATTTGGAATTTATTGGCCATGCATTTTATTCTGGACTATATTCTGAATACTGTGCTGGTTCCTGAGAATTACAACTATAGGTAAATCATGGTACAAGAGATTATATGCAATCAGAATATTAATAGACTATACATAGAAATTTTAATACAAAATTGTAATGGAAAAAAATTGATGAAATAAGTGCTATGAGAACAAATAAATGAATATATTTTCTGACTGGATTATAAAATGGAATAATTTGTGGGTGAAGCGGTATTTGATCTGAACTTTGAAGAGTAAGAATTTTTCATGTAACATTGGAATAGAGAAACTATAAGCTTAAAAAGAAATTCAGTTAATAGCATAAAGAGAAACCCATTAATTGAAAGAAACGTTATGACCAGTTAGTTTAATATAAATAAACATCTGTATTAAAATAAAAAATATTCACCATATATAAAATAAAATAAAGATAGGACAGTTTCAAGAGCATATAAATTTTAGTCTAATTATTGTGAGTAATATGTGCACAACCAGTTTATCCATATAAGGACATTGACTGAAATCCAAAAGAAAATACACTAAAATATTAGGAATAACTGGCGTATCTGGTGACAATCTAAATATTCTAAATTTCTTCAGTAAACATGATGTGTTTGTGTCATAAATTTTTAGAAAAATGTTGACACTTCATTTACTCCTTCCTTTGATCATGTTGTTTGAACTTGTGACTTTGGATAAGGTTCTAAAAGCTTGTAAAATCACAAAATAAAACATGATGAGTTCTAGATTTTAATAAGTGAGTGACTTCCTAGAGATGAAGTTTAGTTTTTAGTGAAAACTGTATAGTGAATTGAGTCAAAAGAAACAAAATGCTGACAGATGGCACAGGGGAATAAGAAAGTCTTTTCAAGTATTTCAAACATAAAAGTAATTCAAAACATGAAGTCCCAAGTCCATTAATAAATAAAAAGCATATGAAATCTACAGTAACATCGTAATAGCTGTGCTGTTGACCTGCTTTTGAGATGGGTACTTAATAAGAGTTGTTTCTCTTTAAAACGATGCAGCAAATGGTATTGCCATGTGAATTTAAAAGCTGCACAGTGATGAAGATAAAATTGATAGAAATAAGCACTTTAAATATTTAAGGCTAAAGAAATCATTATCTAGGTAACACATTCTAAGGTGTTGAAAATTAGGCAATAAATGACATTGATACGATTCTGGAAAAACTTGAATGGTCTTTCTAGTATTAAACAGATATGTAGAATAATGATTAACAAGTTGTAAGACACTAGATTTTAAGTGTGATTTTTAAAATGAGAAAGAATGTAGACAAGTTTTTAAAAAGCACTGGTATGAAAATTTTAAAGTCACTTATGTTTAAGAAAAGTTTAAGTAATTATTGTTAGAATAAGAAGTAAGATTTTTATTAGTAAATATAGATGCAGTGGTAAATGGAATTATTTCCTTAATTTTTCTTTCTGATACTTCGTTGTTAGTGTATAGAAATGCAACAGATTTCTGTATATTAATTTTGTATTCTGCACTTTGCCAAATTCACTGATGAGCTCTAGTAATTTTCTGGTGGCGTCTTTAGGATATTCTGTGCATAGTATCATATCATCTGCAAACAGTGACAGTTTTACTTCTTCCTTTCAAATCTGGATTTCTTTTGTTTCTTTTTCTTCTCTGATTGCTGTGACTAGGACTTCCAAAGCTATGGTGAATAAAAGTGGTGAGAATGGGCATCCTTGCCTTGTTCCTGATCTTAGAGGAAATGCTTTCAGCTTTTCACCATTGAGTATGATATTAGGTGTGGGTTTGTCATATATGGCCCTATTATGTTGAGGTATGTTCCCTCTATGCCTGTTTTCTGGAGAGTTTTTATCATAAATGGATGTTGAATTTTATCAAAAGCTTTTTCTGCATTTATTGAGATGATTATATGGTTTTTATTCTTCAATTTGTTAATGTGGTGTGTCACATTGATTGATATGCGGATATTTGAAAAATCCTTGCAACCCTGGGATAAATCCCACTTGATCATGATATATGATTCTTTTAAAGTACTGTTTGCTAGTATTTTGTTGAGGATTTTTGCATCTATGTTCATCAGTGATATTGGCCTGTAATTTTCTTTTTTTGTGATATCTTTATCTGGTTTTGGTATCAGGGTGATGCTGGCCTCATAGAAGGAGTTTGGGAGTGTTCCTTCCTCTGCAATTTTTTGTAATAGTTCAGAAGGGTAGGTGTTAAATCTTCTCTAAATGTTTGATAGAATTCACCTGTGAAGCCATCTTGTCCTGGACTTTTGTTTGTTGGGAGATTTTAAATTACTGATTTAATTTCATTACTGGTTTGATCTGTTCATATTTTCTACTTCATCCTGGTTTAGTCTTGGGAGATTGTACCTTTCTAAGAAATCTTTCAGAATATATTCTTTGACCACAATGGAATTAAATTAGTAACAAATAATGTATTGCTAAGAATTTTTATATTCATAATGTTTAGTTCATAGTTAGAAATCTATTTTTTGACTTACGGACATTATTTCACTTCTTTCTTGTATAATAATATCATTTCATCCTATTATTTTTTCTGATATTGTTAATTTTCTCTCATTACTATTCAAATTGTCATTATTGCTCTTTTCAAAATATTTTGTACTCTATTGGGGAAGTTCATGCCAAATTTTAAGTGGTCTCTTTTTGAACATATACAAACATATTTATTCCTTGATTTAATCTGCTGCAGGTTACATGGTTAGAATTTTACCTAAGGTATTAGGTAAATGACTAGATGTGTTGACTTTTCCTTCAATCTGACAATAAATAAAGTAGCTGAAGTCTATAGGACTTGGAGATCCTCCTTCACTTATTTCTGTCACTAATGTAGTTTTTTTGTTTTTATTTTAATGCTATGTACGGTATTATCAGACTAATATATAAGAAGGGATTTTGGATGCAGTTGCTCAGTTTTCCATATTTTCTGGAATTCCCTTTATATTTCCACATTAAAAAGAAACTGTTTACATGATCTATCTTATAATATTTTTATTCTATAAAATATGTTACATGTATGTTGATTGATGCCTCTAGCTGTCCTTCAAAGTAATGTGCAGATATAAAATAAAAAGTGTATGAAATTGTTATGGGAAAACATTGACAAAATGTACCATTTTTTATTTAACAAATGCTTTACGTGATTATAGAGGTTTTAGTTTTGGGTGATCAAGAGTCTTAGTCATTGACTCAAGATTTTTTTCTGACTCCTAAATGATGTGATGATAGCAATACACAAAAATTAAGTATCTTTAATATTTCTTTCCAAGAGTGAATCATTTTTTCCTAATTTTATGTGCTTTTGGATGTCATCATTCCCTCATGGTATAAATATAGATTAAATTAGCAGAAAGAAATAACTTTCCATTCTTTGTTGAACTTAGGTGTTTCCAGAGATGATCTTCCTCCTTGGAGAAAAATATCCTTCGTTCATGAATTTTTATTTGAGGTGAAATATAGGTATATAGGTTTTGAAGACAGGCAAACTTGAAATAAAATTGCAGTTTTTCCAATTAAATGTGTGGATATTGACATTTCATATACTTTATTAGCATCAGTTTTCCCTTTTCAGAATTGAGAATGATAATGTCTATCATGGAATCAGGATCAGGAATTCTATACACACAGAACAGACGACTCACTAAAAAATACACAGCTTTTATTAACCATTGATACTTCATTCAGAATTTCTTTCAGATTTCCTGTATTGGTTAAATCAGTTGTTCTTTGAAGAAAGTTATTTTATTCTTTGTGTTAACCCTTAGAGTGAGGACAGATTTTTAAAGTTTGCTTTAGCTCTACCTAGGCTACTTCGTAAAGGTTTTCAGGCCTCTGACAGGTTAATACTTCCTTGGTCTCTGCATCACATCACATCAGAGGTGAAAGAACAAAGAGAATAAAGCGTTTGAAAGAGAAGAAATAATCTAAGATTCAGTGGTCCTGATTCTAAGGAAATCATTTTGTTCTTGAACTACCTTATAAATTCTCCTGAGGATAAATTGAGTGTGTAACTTACCACAAGCTATTAGAAGTTCTATTAACAAATGCCATCAATTTTTCAGAATTGGTGTGAAAATTTCCAAAACACTGTAATGCTAAATAAACTAACCAGCAAGTAAACAAGCAAACAAAAAAGCAAATACGTTTTCTTTCTACTAAAATTTGTTTTCACACACTCCAGTTAGAGCCTTTATGTGTTATTTGTATTTATATATATAAATTCACTAATATTTTATAATTCATGAATGTATGTATTCATGAATCCATTCTGTGCTATGAGTAAGTACTGTCTCAGTCAGTATAGCTATAAAATATATCTTAAAATGTTCATATTTTATTTTTTTCTCCAAACTTTTGTAACTCTTCGTGTTTCAGTCCTCTTCCATATGAATTTTAGGATTTATACAATAAGTTCCATAAATAATAAGATATTAATTACACATACATTAAATTTTAATTAACTTAAGAACATATGTATAACATTGAATCTTCCTATCTATCAGTATAGTTATTTTCAAATTTTCCCCATAGAGGTCATTTTATAGATATCAAAAGGTCTTTTGTTGGGTCCTATAATAACAGACACCCTAAGGGATCAAATTTTCCATTATATTGAATTGGTTATCACATACCTATGCATATATGGATTAACAACGAAATGTACTTGGAACACTATATATACTCATATCATTCACTTTATCTTTCCAGAATACTTTTACTATGTCATTCATTCATATAAAATTTAGATACCACCATATCATAAGGAAATAATATATTCAGGAATGAAATTTTGGTTTTTTTCTGCAGGAGACAAATAGTTTAAGCAAGAATATTCTTCAGAAACTCTCCAAACCCTGTTTTGATGGACCTAAGCAGAAATGATACAATAACACCTCTATCAAAAACTCATGTTAATATTTTGTAGATCTAGACATTTAATCTAGTTGCCATGTATTTGCCTAGTTTGGGTTATTCAGCAGGAGAGAGAAAAAGTCTCCCCATGGGTAATAAGGTATTAAATTTGTAGGGGGCTTTGTTGTCTAATGAAAAACATCTGGCTATTTAGAAGCAGGCAGACGCTCAAATAAATTTTTCATTTTTCGTAAAAAGTGTCTGTTACCTGGCTGCAATCTTAGTATGAATTCCTGGAAAATAAAAAACTTTCATTCATTCATATATTTAAATCATATGGGTGACTAAAGATCACCAGAATCACAGAAGCCACTCCATTACTATGTTATATTACAATTATAATTAACAAATTATCCTTGTTTCTTATCTGCATGTATTTTGTTAAAGTACGTATCACTTCTTTGTTCTATTAGAAGATTTTAATTACCAGAGAAAACCCAAAAGTCCTCATTTATTTCTCAAACACAGGAAACTAAAGCAAAGAATTTTCTTAAAAATGTGTCATATATATTATCCCTCAAATATTTTTTAAACTCATAAAAGGAAGGTAGTGTGCAGAAACACCTTACGCAATATGGCCAGCATGCCATAGATTTAAATCTATTTATATGATGAAATAGATAATAGGATGAACATGATGATGAATTGAAATTATAGAAAATGATAGATCATAAAGTTCTAGATTACAGAATTGAGACTTTTAAGTGTCCATTGGTTCATTTGAAAATACTTCATTTTTAGATGAATAAACTATACCATTTTAACTCCATTTGGAGGTTCAGTATAGTATAGGCATTTAAAATTAGGAAACACTATGGAAATTAAATATTTTACAGTTCTGTACACTATCTACAAAGAATTATTTGCTTCTTTTTTGAAAAAAAATACTTTTATCATGGATAATTCCAAATACACAGAAATAAAAATAATACAGTGAGAACACATGTACTTACTACTGTGCCTCATATATGATCAATTTATGGTCAATCTGTTTAATTTATGGCCCTCCAGAATCAAAACACTAGCTCATATTATCCTCTTGTTTTGGCATGGGGATATAATTCACAAATCATAAATTTTACCTTTTTAAAGTGAACAATTAAGTCATTTTTAGTATATTCATTAGGTTGATACAACTGTCACCCCAAAAAGAAATCCTAAAGTCATTAGTGGCGACTCCCAATTCCTCCCTCCCAGTAGCCCCTGAAGCCACAAATCTATTTTTGTTTCTATGAATTTACCTATTCTGAATGTTATAAAAATAGAATCATGTGACATATGACCCTTTGTGTCTGACTATATTACTTAGTACGTTGTTTTCAAAGTTCATCCACGTTAAACCACGTATCAGTACTTCATTCTTTCTCATAGTTGAATAATATTCCATTGTATGGATATTTCACATTTTGTTTAACCATTCAACTAATGGACATTTGGATTGTTTCCTTTTATTGGTTATGTGAGTAATGCTGCTATGAACATTTGTATACAGGGTTTTAGATTAATGCTTTCAATTCTCTTGAGTATATTCCTGGAAGTGGAATTGTTAGATCTTGTGATAGCTCTATGTTTACATCTTTAAGGAACAATTTTTCCCCCATTTAATGGTTTTACACTGTTGGCAAAAATTAATTTGCTATAGACGTATGGCTCTTTTTCTGGACTGTCAATTCTGTTCCTTTGATCTATATGTCTGTATGGGTTTTGCTCTTTATTCTATTAATATGGTATATTGCATTGCTTGATTTTCATGTGTAGGACCAACCTTGCCTTTCTGGGTTAAGCCTCATTCTGTCATGGTATGATTTTTATTACATGTTGTTGGATTCAGTTTGCTAGTATTTGTTGAGGATATTTTAGTCTCCATTCATAAGAGATATTGGTCTATAGTTTGCTTTCCTCATAATGTCTTTGTCTGCTTTTTTATTACCATAAGGCTGGCCTCATAGAATGAGTTGGAAAGTGTTTCCTCCTCTTCTGTTTTTTGAAAACATTTGTGAAAGATTGGTGTTATTTTGTAAAATAGTCCTGAGCTTTTCTTTCTGTGATTTTTAAAAATTACTAATTCAACTTCTTTACTTGTTATTAGTCTATTCAGTTTTTTTTTCCTTTAAAATGTCGGGTTTTTGTTTGTGTCTTTTTAGGAATTTTTCTGGGTATCTAATTTGTTAGCATCCATGTTTTCATAGTATTCCTTCATAATCCTTTTTATTTCTGTAAGTTTGGTAGTAATAGCCTCTTTTTCATTCTTGGCTTTAGTAATTTGACTCTTCCTTCCTTTTTCTTGGTCAGTTTAGCTAAAGGTTTGTTAATTTTATTGATTTTTTTGAATAATCAACTTTTTTGTTGTTGTTGATATTCTCTATTTTTCTATTGTCTAATTTACTGCTGCTCTAATATATTTTATTTCCATCATTTATCTTTGGGTTTGGTTTGCTGTTTTCCTAGTTTTTTAAGGTAGGATTTTAGGTTATTTTGAGCCTTTTCTTCTTTTTTTTTTTTTTTTAAAAAAGTTCACTGTTGTAAATTTCCCTCTAAGAATGACTTTAGGTTGTGCTTTAGTTTTTTTTGGTTGGTTTTCTTTTTTCATTTTTAGTCGTCTCATCTAATTTGCCTAATGATTTATTCTTTGATTCATTGGTTATTTAGGACTATGTTCTTTAATGTCTACATAGTTGTGAATTTTCCAAATTTCCTTCTGTTGTTGATTTCTAATGTCATTCTACTATGGTTGGAAAACATACTTTGCATAATTTTAAGCCTTTAAAATTTACTGAGGCTTGTTTTATGGCCTAGCATATGGTCCATCCTGGAGAACATTCCTTGCAGTGTTGTTGGATGGTGGGCTCTATAGGTCAGGTTGGCTTACAGTGTTGTTCAGGTCATCTGTTTCCTTTTGAATCTTCTGCCTAATTGTTCTAAATACTATGGAATTTTGAATATTGAAATCTCCAACTCTTATTGTAGAAAAATTGAATTCTCCCTTCAATTCTGTCACTGTTTGCTTCATGTATTTGAGGGTTCTGTTTTTCTAGATCATCATGAAGCAAATTCTAAACAGTATATAATTTTAGCTATAAATTTCTTAGTAGTGTATCTAAATGTTAAGAACCTGTTTAACGTAACAACAATACCATTATCTTGACTGTTGAAATTGACAATATTTTTTTAAAATAATTGTTTATTCGGAGTTCAAATTTCCCAAGTTGTCTAATTTATTTTTATTTTCATTCTGTATTTTCTTTTACTTCTCTACTCCCTTTTAAAGATGCATATACCTACATAACCACCAAGGTATGGAACATTCCCACCACCCAGATGGTTCCCTCATTCCCACTAATAAAATATTGGGTTAGCCAAAAGGTTTTTTTGGCTTCTTCCATAACATCGTACGGAAAAACCCAAATGAACTTTTTGGCTAACCCAATATCATATATTCATGTATAACTACTGTTCTGACCTCTGTCACCACCTCATAAGCTTTGGCTATTTTTGAATATCAGATGACTGGAATCCTATAGCTTTACTCTTTTGGGCTTGGTTTCCTTTGCTCAACATTTTTTCTTTGAGTTTTATCCATGCTATTGCATGCAGTAGTAGTTCACTCTTTATCATTGCTCTATTGATTTCCATTGCCTAACTATAAAACAATTTATTTATTTAATCTATTCTAATGTTTATAGACATTTAGATTGTTTCACATAGCACTCAGTAATAGGGTATACATAGAGGATAATCTCAAACATGTCCAAAGTGTTTACATTAATTTCTACTCTGGACATCAATGTATAAGTGTTGCATTTAATAACCCACATTCTTGCCAATACTAGGTGTTGTTGCTATTTTAAGGACAGTAGGTCTTAAATTATGACTACAGTGGTTTCTCTCTAATGCCTTCAAAGAGGTTTTTTTTTTTTTTTCAGTTTCTGACAGGAGCATTACTCCTACATAAGTATACACAATGCTTTTATACAGTTTATTTAAATTACAACCCAATAATCTCTATACATTGCAATTGATTGATTTGTCTCTTAAAGCTCTTTTAATCTACAGGTTTCCACTCCATGTTTCTTCTTCCCTAGCTATTATTTATTGAGAGAAAAAGTTCATTTGTCTTGTAGATTTTCTAACAGCCTGTATTTTACTGATTTATCCCCATGATGTCATTCATCATTTTTTCTTTCTATTTGCAATAAATAGATGTGTCAAGCTTTATATAGCTCTGATTTGATTTTTTTGGCAAAAATACTTTATAGGTGGAGTTATGATTTTCCAAAAAGAACATATCATGAAGTTGTCACATTTTTTATGATGTTAGTGTCTATTAATGATTATTGCCCTGATCTTTTATTTCAGTAGGTATTGAAAATGGTGCTGTTCTTTTTTATCGTTCTTTCTTCATTTATTAACAGAATATTTCTTTAAGGATAAATTTTTCCTCCTTATCTTGCTAGTTACCATGAAGCACAATAAAGAAAACAAAGAGATATAAGTTAAACACTTGATATTTTCTCTTTATTTACCAGTTTTCTGACCGATAAGTTGAATACCTAATATCCTCCAAATATGACCAATGGGTTTATTATTTTTGTACTTTTATGGTAACCTTATGGATTTTGATACAAATGTTTCGATTTACAGCAGTCTTTGAGAACGTTCTTGCTGTGTGGCAAGACAAAATATTTCAGGCTCATCTTGTACATTTCTTGTCTCAGACTTGGGTAGGCTTTCTGTGCAAGAAGCTTTGGTTCCTTTTACAAAAGAATGGTATTTAGAATGTTCAGTATGGGCTCTAGGGATGTTCTTTGCTACTGGAATAATCATTATGTACAGGTTCTTTCTGGAAACAGCACTAGAAAACAGAATTTTTAAGGATTAAACTTAATGTGTTAATAATGATACTTCCAAGTTGAATTCAGATATAGAGGTTTAGTGTAGCTTCACAAATACTATTTCTTCTCTCCCTTTTTAAATGCTGAAAATTCTGCTTCTTAAGGGCACCAACATAATTAGTCATTTATTTTGTGCTATAATACACTCACAACAGTATCAGAATAACAATATTTTTGGTAACACCTTGAAAAGTATCCATATATGTAAATAGTTTCGAATTTTTTGCATGTTTTTCTTTTTGATTTTTTATTTTAGAATACACTTCACTAAGGTTACGCAGCAAATTTCAGAGGTATAAATGTCCTTTAAAGTGCTTATGCTTTCAACTAGATCACTGGTTCATTTGTTTTGTCTTTATTTTGGATTTTAGGGGTTGCTTTATAAAAGTAATTGTGTTAAATAGTTATGAAAAATATTTATATGGTTCCAAAATGCAGTTCTTCTCTTTTACATGGTATATGTCAGTACAAGTTCTGCTTGTCATTTTTGTCTAATTATAATCTTCATCATTTTATTGGAAGAAAAATTCTAATTCATTTATTCATTAAGCATATATTGATATTAAAAGTATTAGAATTAATAGGTGAAGATTAGAGTGTAAGGAGAAATGAGTGATTAGGTTCCTGATGTATGTAAGGAGATATATCAGGCTGTTTCCCGTACTTTCTCTCTTTTTATTCCCATAGAAACATTCTGATTATTTTATTTTAGCATACTATTACTAAAGAATAAATTGAGGATAGAGTAGTTTAGGTAGTCCTAAAAATTCATGTAGGTAGTGGGTATAAGATCCACATTTAAAGGCAGATATAATCTCAACCCTATCAAATTAAACAAATTAATTAATATTTGTATAATTTCTTACAGAATTATGACTTTTATAATTATGAACTTTTCTCGTGTTTTACAACAGTGTTGACTCTAAATCCTAATCTTTCTGTGTTACTTATATTTTATGTGTGTTTTCTACCTCCTTACTGACTAGTAGCATATTAGGTTGGATCTAAATTCTTATATATACAATGGGACAAAAAGCTGAGCAGAATGAGGGATTGACTTATTTTTTTATAGCTACTTTATTTTTATTTATTTTATTTTATTTTTGGTTGTGTTGGGTCTTCGGTTCATGCGAGGGCTTTCTCTAGTTGAGGCAAGTGGGGGCCACTCTTCATCGCGGTGCGGGGACCGCTCTTCATCGCGGTGCGCGGGCCTTTCACTATCGCGGCCCCTCCCGTTGCGGGGCACAGGCTCCAGACGCGCAGGCTCAGCAGTTGTGGCTCACGGGCCCAGCTGCTCCGTGGCATGTGGGATCTTCCCAGACCAGGGCTCGAACCCGTGTCCCCTGCATTAGCAGGCAGATTCTCAACCACTGCGCCACCAGGGAAGCCCTGACTTATTTTTATATTTAAAGGCAGAGTGATATATTTTATTTACTAGGTATTCAGAAAATATTTCAGTATTAGTTTTTTTTAATATTCTAAATTGTTAAAGTTGCCAAGGTACACATGCTTTCATATGTTCCACTCTAAATTCTCTTAGTTTCTCTTCTATACACTTTAAGTAACATCACAGTTTTTTTTATTTCCATTAACAAGCACATTTCATTACAGGTGTAGTTTTCCTTTAAAAATGAGTAATGTCCTAATGACATTGAGAGCAGAAACACACAACAGATAAGATGGTTCAGTAAGGTATGTGCATTTGTTCTATCTATTGAGATTGCAGAAAGAAAGTGCATTGGAAGCTGCTAATGTCAATTAGCCAAATCTAAAGGATGGCTGATTATCTGTTCTAACAGAGAATCATCCCAAGACCTTGATTTAACAGCACAGAAAGCATGTGGATTTTTACCAGCTCCAAAACATGGTACAGCAATTTTACAAACAGTCTTATCTTTGTTCTCACAGTGAGATTGTGTTGTTTAGCAGTTGGTGGAAATACTCACGTTCTGGCAGTCCCACGGTCCCTTGTTTGGATAAAATGAATTCCACCTTAGCTAAAATGTTTTTTGAAATCATCACACAGAGTTAAGGATGGGGTTTTTTTCACCTTTATCAATCCTGAGCACAAAACAGGTGGATACTGAACGGAAGATACTGATAGAGATGAATGGTTTTATAAAACCCCTATTTTCATATACAAAAAAGTATTCTCATTATTTTTAATATAAAGCAACTAAAAAAGGAAAAGAATAGCTTAACTTGAAAGAGTCAGACAGAGTGGTTCAAAAGACATCCCAGGCTCTGCCTCTGATTTGTGAGGCCAGGCCATCAAGACCAGGTCCAAATCAGCCCCTTGTGGCCCTTTGCTTAGTCTTTGCAGGAGACAGGTTCTCCTAACATCTGAAGCCATTGAAGTGAATCAGCAGCTTTGGACAAATTTTGCAAGACCTTTGGCACACAATTCAGGAAGATTAGCATCTACCCAGCCCTCTCATTATAGTGGCCATAGTGGATAACATACCCTAACACTCTATGAAAAGAGACCTCACCAGGCCTCTCTCTGCAGGATGCACACAGGCCCTAGGGAATCTGCACAACTTAGTGAAGGGTGGATAGATATGTTTCAGTTATCATCAAATATTTGGGGAGTTTAGCTGCAACATAAATTGATGCTTAGCTGAGGCACATTTGCTGTATACAGAACTTTATTGGGGGAGCAGTGGTTACTTACATCACATTCAATATAACCATCACAATTACTTTCTGAAATACGTATTCTTTTTTTTAAAATAAATGCATTAAATAACTTTCCCACGTTCTCATGGTTAGTTAAGTGGCAGGAACAGAACTTGAACAAAGTCTCTGTTTCTTGGCCCAAACTCTTTTCCATGTCATTTCATCACCTCCACTTACAGTGATTCTGTACTGAGTTCTGTAATCTGAGTTGGTAAACATGAGGAATCAAAAGGACAATGACACTTTCACCTAAATAAAACAAAAAGCCACCACTAAAAAGGGGAAATTATAAAGGAAGAAGAGAGGAAGGGCCTTCGAATAAAAGCCTAAAAATGTGATTAGACCTCAGCACCCTAGTGAATAACTTCTATTATGTTGTCATTATACTCCTTGTTACACATAAATGTCAAAAAGAATTCTGGTTCATGATAGCCATAATACCTTGTAAAATAACCAAAATGCTTCTGACACCCATTATCTCATGTTTACTTTTCAATAATTCTGCAGAATAGTCACTATTATTATTATTATCTTGTCTTTATAAATGAAGAAACTAATGCTCAGATAGGTGAAGTGATTTACTCATGTCTGGTGAGCAAGTAGCAAAGTCAAGATTTCAGCTCAGGTCTTCTGAATCCAAGTAAAGTTCACACTTTGCTTTCCTAAGTCTCCTCCTATAATAAAAGAGATTCTCTCAGGAGTGGAGCCTAATATTTTCCCAGGTCATAGAATTCAGTACAAGACAATAGGCAAACACTTCCAGCCCATTTTGCAGAAGTACTAAAGAGCTCATGCTGTGGGAGAATCATTGGTTGCCCAAGTCTTGATAAGAATAAAGAATTTAGAATTGAAAACTAACTTTTAAACCTGCTGGCAGTAAATTACATTGGAAATGTTTAGGTTAATTTGACTTTATATTTTGAACCAGTTTTTTTTGTTGTTTTAATTTTCTTTAGTGATAGAATAAGCTATATGACAGCAAAGCTTTAGAATAATAAATCAAGTTATAAAGATTGTGATGTTTTCTAATCTGACTACAGTCCTTACAGTATAGAGTTTGACGTGTTAAATCATTAAAAATATATAGGTGACTCACTTTCCATATGCTTATACATCTTTTAAATTAAAAGTCTCTGCTTTTATAAAGGATACTATCAGGAAGATTATAGAACTGGGCATCCTGATATTAAAATGAATCTAATAAGATTTAAACTTTGCTCTTTTTAAGATGCTGTATTGGGTTTTAAAGTGAGAAAAGATAGATAATACAAAACACACTTAAAGTTACAACTATCTTAAAAAAATTTGGTAACAGTCACTATGAGGGTAATTCACTGTTTTTCCTTATCTGTTGTTTTAGTTTTTAACCTAAATCATAATTACATAAAAGAAAGAATTAAGAAATCTCTTGGAAAAAAAGCAATGTATCCAAAACTTACATGGTACTATAAAAATATTCATTATTGATCTCTTAAAAACTGTTACAATGATGTGAAGCTAAGTGCAAGACCACTGCATGCTCAAAAGGCTCATTATTTTCCTTGAGAGATGATGGTCAAGATGGTAATAACATGAACTTAGCCAAGACATTTTTGAATGAAACCTAATCATCTCAGATGGAAGTTCTTTTTTTAACTAAGCTTTTATAATAAAGCATTTTAATTATATACATGAGGTTGCAAGGAAATGTAATAACAGCAATTAAAAGATTCCATTTAGAATGACAGAAGAAAAACTTAGTGAAATCTATTAATTATAAATTCTAGTCATGCTGTGAGGAAAAGCAGAAGGGAAGTCACAGTTCTTCTCAAATACTTTTTTCCTTCTGCAATAGTTGCTTTATTTAAAAACATTTTTTTAAATTAAACCTAGACAAAAAACATATTGCTTGTTAAAATATTGGGTTGTAATTTACGATATTAGATCTAACAAATGACATATGAAACTGCAGATGTGGACAGCAATTTCTGAAAAAGCAGTTTAAATGGTGATGATTAAATGTCATTGCTGGCAGTAGTTCAGAAATAATTCTACACTTCTGCTGCTGAGAGAGTGCACTGCTCTTGAGGAATTAAATATGAATGTTCGAATTATTTTGGCTAAACTAGAAATGTAAATTCTAACGTCACAAGCCAGTGTCTTTATTTAAGCCTGTATACATTTGTAGTTTTATGGATTTCCAAATGATCATCATACAAACTTGTAATATTGATTTCTTGAGGAGCAATGATATAACCCACCATTGAAATTTTTAGTACCAGTAACATTAGATATCAATAAAAGTGGTTCTCGATGCAAGTTTGCTGGCTTGTACACAACTTGACCATTTCTTAAGCATTAAGATGCTATTATTGAGAAATAAAAATTGGTAATTTTTAAATTACCTCTGAGGTATAGCTGACATCAGCCTAAGTTTATGGTGCTATCTCCCCAACAAGCATTTAGCTTAATTTTTACTGTCAGTGTTTTTCAGAAAATATAATGCATGTTTCAACAGACATATAATAAGTGTTTTTCCTACAAATGTATACTTTGGTCAGTAGAACTCATTGGACATTGTATGGTAAAAATCCGAAATGAAAGACTTGTTAATGTCTCAGAAATTAACAGACACTTGTCTGTGCCTCAGAAATTTATTTCTTTATTTAAAACTTCAACTTCAAATATATCTCTAATAAGACAGGACATTGTTAATATATGTCTAATATAATTCTGTTGCCTTAGTAGTCCAGTCTTTTACTTAAAAAAAAGTTATTCTCAGATGTCTATCAAATGTACTCACATTGCCCTCACTAAAAATGTTAGAGTAGGAAACTCCAAATCTTCATCTCTCCACTAAAGCAATGATTAAGTTGGCAAAAACTGTCAGGATCACCTTCTTTGGAGCTCTAGAATCTATATCTTACTCTAATATTGGCGGAGAAAAAAAGGATGGTTAGAACATAGGTAAAAAATTAATCAGAAATAAGTATATACTGATGGAATAAATGATTTTATTTTAATCAGTAATTTTCAAGTTCCCGTCCGCTGTTAAATGGTTTAAAACATCAGAAAAACAACTAAAGAAATTAGAAAATCAAGTGACAATTATATACTTGCTAGAGATATTAGCCAACATTTTTGTGGATAAAGGCAGAGAAAATATCGTCTTCACATATTTATGTCATAACATGCACATCCCTCAAAGGTAAAATTTAGAAAAACAAGATATCTTTTTGATATTCCAAAAAAATAACCTTCTGAAAACTTAACGATGAAAATGGGGGTTACTGTGGTTTGGGGTGAAAGAGCTAGGGTGCAAGACAATTTTTTAGATATGTAAATAAACATGAGACCAGTGAGAATGAACAGTTAATGCTATCCGAAGGATTAAAAGTATAGGAAGGAGCTATATAAATATCTTAGGAGTAAAACACATCGAAGACAAGTAGGCAAGAAATTAATAATTATTTTTAAGTGCTAACATCTTGAATTCATTTAAAACCCTGACTTTAATAAAAAAAGGCAAGAGCATTTTGCACAATTAGATAGTAATGGGAAATTTGTAAAATTTATAAAATGTAACAGTGAATATTTTTTTAAATGAGCATTAAAAACCATTAGGTTTAGATAAAGTTATTTTAATGTGATGAGGAAATTATCTCACTAATTTGACAAAAAGAATTTATTTTGAAATGGCAAAGTAAGGTAGGTAGAACAAGGAATGCAATTAGGAAAAATACAGGCAGTTCAGTTCTTTCATCAGAAGTGCTAGGCTAGTCTAGTCTGCAAATTATTTCTATTCACCCTACCAGAATAAAGATTTTAAAATAAACTGAAATATTAAAGTGACAAAAGACATTGATCATCATACAGTGACTAGAATTTATAAGTTAAAGTTGGAAGCGATCAGTTGTCCTGTCTCACTAATCAGGTCCTCTTACTCCCGTCCT
Source organism: Balaenoptera musculus (assembly GCF_009873245.2). Taxonomy (NCBI): domain Eukaryota; kingdom Metazoa; phylum Chordata; class Mammalia; order Artiodactyla; family Balaenopteridae; genus Balaenoptera; species Balaenoptera musculus. The sequence continues at coordinate 54,865,679 of NC_045800.1, forward strand.
GTCCTCTTTCTAGTATACTGTACAGAATTTCCATTTTCAGTATATAGTGCCCTCACATGTCATGGAGATGCCCCTAGGATCTTCTGTCTATAAGTAAGAACATGCTGTATCCCTGCAGCAGCCAGAGAAATTGTTTTATTTTTTTTTAAAGTCCTCTGTTCAAAACTCTATGAAGATTTCTCTTAGAATAAAATTTAAAGTCCCGATTATGACTTATTTTAAGCTACCGTTTCAGCATCTTCTCTAACTATCCCTGTACATGGTTAGTAGGGCCATTCATCAGTACAGTAGAGGAACAATGTTTCCTGTGTTCTGGGCTGTACTATTGCATCTGTGAAGGTGGAGTCACAGAGCTACCGTTGGAGAAACAATATGCTTACTGTATAATTGCACAAATATTTTTGATGTCCATCCATGTTGTAACATGTAGAGGAATTTCATTCCTCTTTATTGCTGAATAATATTATATTACATTATTTTATTTTATTATCCATTCATCAGTTGATGGACATTAATGTTTCTACTTTTGGGCTATTACGAATAACGCTGCTGTGAACATTTGTGTACAAGTTTTTGGTGCACATTTTTTTCATTTCTTTTTAGTACATACCTAGGAGTGGAATTGATGGGTCATATAGTAACTCTATGTTTAACAAGTTTAGGAACTGCCAAACTATTTTCCAAAGTGGCTGCACAAGCTTACATTCCCACCAACAATGAATAAGAGTTCCAATTTATCCACATCCTCACCAATACTTATTTTTGTCTCATTTTGATTGTAGCCATCCTAGTAGATGTGAAGTGGTATGTCCTGCTTTTAATTTTTATTGCCTAATGACTAATGATGCTGAGTATCTCTTTATACACTTACTGGCCATTTGTTTACCTTCTTTCGATATTTATATCCTTTCCCATTTTGCTTGGAATTTTGAGAGTTAAGGAGTCTTTATATTTTCTGGTTGCCAGACCTTTAACAGACATATGATTTTCAAATATTTTTTCCCATTCTGCAGGTTTTCTTTTCACTTTCTTGAATGTATTGTTTACATTACAAATTTTAAAATTTTGATGGAATCCAGTTTATCTATTTTCTCTTTTGTTGCTTATAGTTTTGGTGTTGTATCTAAGAAACCATTGCCTAACCCAAGGTCATGAAGATTTACTGCTATGTTTTATTCTAAGTTTTATAGTTTTACTTCTTACATTTAAAGCCTATGATTCATTTTGAGTTAATTCTTTTTTTATATATAAACTTATTTATTTATTTTTATTTTTGGCTGCGTTGGGTCTTTGTTGCTGCTCGCGGGCTTTTCTCTAGTTGTGGTGAGTGGGGGCTACTCTTCATCGTGGTGTGCGGGCTTCTCATTGGGTGGCTTCTTTTGTTGCAGAGCACGGGTTCTAGGCGCGTGGGCTTCAGTAGTTGTGGCAGGTGGGCTTCAGTAGTTGTGGCTCTTGGGCTTTAGAGTGCAGGCTCAGTAGTTGTGGTGCACAGGCTTAGTTGCTCCGCAGCACGTGGGATCTTCCCAGACCAGGGCTCGAACCCGTGTCCCCCGCATTGGCAGGCAGACTCTCAACCACTGCGCCACCAGGGAAGCCCTGAGTTAATTCTTGAATATGGTGTAAGGAAAGGATCCAACATCTTTCTTGTGCATGTGATTATCTAGTTGTCCCAACACCATTTGCTCAAAAGACTATTTATTCTTTCTCCATTGAATTGTCTTGGCACCTCTGTCAAAAACCAATTAGCTAAGAATATATGGGTTTATTTCTCGATTTTAAATTCTATGTCATTTGCTGTATGTCAGTTTTATTTCATTGGTCTATATGTCTATCCTTTTGAAAAAAACTCATTGCTTTTTATCTTTGTTATTTTCTGTCATCTATTTCTAGAAAATCTATTCCATTTGCCTATTAAATCACAATTATTTAATTGTTGTGCATATACATTATAATATCTGAAAGAATTATACTCCCTACTTTCATTGTTTCCTAAAAATGTCAATGTTTTTATTTCATGTAGATAAAAATCATTTCATTGAATTATACTTTTTTAATTGTTGAATTTCCGGAGAAATATTTCCCATAAATCAATTGACAAAGAACTAAATATTTTGATGGCTGTCATGACATTCAGGCACACTATACACATATTCTCATTGTGACATTATTTATTCATCTATCACCAAAAGATATACTCTGCTATATATAAATAAATGTTTAACAATTATTTAATTTTCTGTCCTTTTATTGATTTCATTATGAGCTTTATATTTTTCATCCTCTTCATTTCTGCCTTATGTTTAACTTAATGTCTTTCATTCTCATACAGTTTCAAATCTGTTGAGTTTGTCTGCAGCGTAGGCCTCTGAACTGCCATCACTCCCACTGTGTGACTGCTCCTGCTTTTTTTCCTTGTACCTAGCTAGTCCTATATGTCTCATCTTTTCTGGTCAGGACATTTGGGTAGTGCCCCAAAAGGCTGAAGAAGCTTGTTGCTCATACCACTCTTCCTTTTCCAGTGATAGAAACTCTTTCTAGTTGGGAAGTTCCTTCCTGGTGCTGAACAGTGCCCTCTTGGAGAACAAGATGATACAGGCAAGTGAAGCTGTCTTCCTTCTCTTCTTGTGCAATACTCTCAGGCTTTTTGTTCCACTGTGTTGCTGAAACTTCCTAAGTGGCCTCTACAGGTCTTCCAGAGCTGTTTTTGTTTTTGGATAGCTGTCTAATTATTGATCTTTGTTGGGGGACATGGAGGCTGGATTTTCCTGTCACCATTTTGGTCTTCTCCCATTCTCATATATTCTGATTCTCTCTTTGTCATAACCACTTGGTAAAGCTTCACACCTCGACCTACACTATGCCTGTGTTCTTGAAAATGAATGGTCCTAGAGTAAAACATATAACCATGCTGAGTGGACTCTAAATTTATGATGTGGGTCCTTAATGATGCTGGGGAATTAGATCACAACTTCTTAGCTGATTCAGTCTCCACGCTCAACTCTTTTGCATTTTCCCCCTTCTCCTCAATCTTCATATCTCTTCTTCTGGCGTAGTCACTCATAGCTAAAGAAGGTACCTTCTGTTAGGAAAATGTAAACAATCAGAACATATTTCCACAGCCACCTAAGACCAGATCTACCTATCAGCATATGTACCCATATGTTTACAATTTCTTCTTGTTTCTCATGCCCAGTGAAATACTTATCATCATATCTTATTCTCTCTCCTCTCCAAGAATTTTTGTTTAATAATTTTTTGAGAGCCTTTTCTACAAAGTCAGTTTTCCCACTCTATTGAATCACTAACCTTATTGGTCATTCACATCAGCTGACACATAATATTTTTAAAATGTACCCTCCTTACCCCTTAATAAGAAATTTCTTTCCTAAATGTAAAGTTAACTAAATTTGGACATTTTGAGCAATAGTTGGTGAGAAAGAAATTTTAAAGGTATTATTTAAAGGGATAGTAAAATTCCCACAAAGTGAAAGAAAGCTGAACTAGAGGGACACTATTTAAAGCTGTTGCTATGATCCTATTTTTAGCCCCCACGTCAATTATGCCTTAGAAACATGTATTACAGTAATAACAGTAAACAAATTGAATTTTTATTATGGGTTTAAGTCCAATACAAAAAACATTGCATCCCAAATGATAAGAAACTTACCATCTTGACTAATATTTCCTGAAAGTTTATTATAAAATTCATCTTTTTATTCTTTAATTACATTGATTTTCTTTTCTTCCATTGCCTAAGGATTTCCAATCTTGACAAAAGTTTGTGGCCGAAAGCTTTCCTTACAACATAGTATAACAGAAAGAGCAGAGAAATGCAAAACTACTAGGCTGGCATTCAAATATCTACAACTATTCATGTGAGTAAATAAAAGAGGATTTTCTCTATCTGTTTAATACTTACATGAAACAAAGTCTCAATTGATTAGCTTTTCAGAGCGAGTTCATTCCTTTGTGTATCATTTAATCTATATCCAGTGTTAATTATTAACAGATATGTGGTAGTATCCATAAAGAATCCAACTCTCTCCTATGAGCAGGCATTAGCATTCAGATATTTTAAGGAATTTTTTAAAATTGGTATAACAAACCCTATTAAAAGGTCAGAATTAATCAGTCTCCTTCATAATTCCCTTATGCAAAACATAAATATATATTTTTCTTTCCAGCTCAATGGTTACTGACCATTAGAATTCCAAATATATGACACTTATTTAAATATAACTTATTGCTAGACAGGACATCTAGCAAATGCCTCAGTGGGAGATTGAATAGATAAAAAATAAAATCTAAGAGAAGAAGAAAATATCTGGCATCAAAAATGGCTCAGTAGGATACAAATAAGTAAAACACGGGGATGAAATGAATTGGAACTGAATCTATTTGCATTAGGGATTGAACATGATGTGCTCAGTAGGAAAGTTTGAAACACTTCACTGAACAATAGAAAAATAAGTTGAATATTTTAGCAATGTCTCAGTATTCCCCAAATGAGCTTTTATTGTACATCACGTGTCAGCCATTTTCCTTCCAAAAGTAATGGTCTTTTAATACATCTTTTTAAAAAAAATCTATGTTTTGTCCTTAACTGCAGTCAAAATTTCCAGTATGAATGAATTTTTCTCTGAGCAACCACTTCCTTTTAATGGTTTCTAAGGTTTTTTTTTTTAGTTGATGTGGTGTTGCTAGTTTTGACTTGGCCTAATTTTAGCTTCCCTGGCTCTAATACAATCCATTCCTTTCAAAGTGCCTTCAAATGGGAAATTTGTGATGTGGAACAAGTTCATGATCCTTGAAGAAGATCTAACTGTGTCCTGATCCTTATCAAAGTTAATTGTGTGATAAGAAAACACTGCTTTTTGTATTTGTTTGCTTCTTTGTTTTGGCTAACAATCTTTATATATACCCATCTGTATTAATATGAAAGGCTGCCATAACAAAATACCACAGACTGGGAGGCTTAAACAACAGAAATTCATTTCCTCACAGTACTGGAGACTAGACGTCCAAGATCAAGGTGTTGGCAGGGTTGGTTTCTCCTGAGTCCTTTCTCTTTGGCTTACAGATATTCTCCTTATCACTGTGTCCTCATGTGGCCTTTTCTCTGTGGGTATGCATCCCTGATATCTCTTTTTGTGTGTCCTAATTCCTTTTCTTATATGTATACCAGTCAGATTGGATTAGGGCCTGCTCACATATCCTCCTTTAATTACCTCTCCAAATATAGTTACATTCTTTTTTTTTTCCCTTCCTCCCTTCCTCCCTTCCTCCCTTCCTTCCTTCCTTCCTTCCTTCCTCCCTCCCTCCCTCCCTTCCTTCCTTCCTTCTTTCCTTCTTTCCTTCCTCTGCGTTGGGTCTTTGTTGCTGCGTGCGGGCTTTTCTCTAGTTGCAGCAAACGGGGGCTACTCTTAGTTGCAGCGCGTGGGCTTCTCATTGTGGTGGCTTCTCTTGTTGCAGAACACAGGCTCTAGGTACTCGGGCTTCAGTAGTTGTGGCACGTGGGCTCTAGAGCACAGGCTCAGTAGTTGTGGCACACGGGCTTAGTTGCTCTGCGGCATGTGGGATCTTCCTGGACCAGGGCTCGAACCCCCGTGTCCCCTACATTGGCAAGCGGATCCTTAACCACTGTGCCACCAGGGAAGTCCCTAGAGTTACATTCTAAGGTGCTAGGGGTTAAGGTTTTAAGATATGAATATGGGGAGGACACAGTTTAGCCCATAACACCATCTAGAATGAATTTATCGCACCGTGTAAATATTCAAATGAGAGAAGTACAGAAATTGTCCTAGAAAATAATTTAGACCATTATTTAATATATTATTCTATAAGGTTCTGCATGAGATCCAGCAAGAGTGGATTCCAGTACCTTATGATTGTGGCTAATACTCAAAATTTGACACAAAAAAATTCAGAAATATTTCCTTGGCAAATTTAACCTTGAATGATTTTGTAGAGAGATGTGACAAAGAGGTTGGTTGTCTGTTATAAGACATAATATATTATCAGTACAGCTGTATAAATAAAAAAGGGACTTTGCATAAGCAAAGAGATAAACATTAAACAGACTGTAGCATGAAAAAGCTTCTAGGATTTAGCATTCCATGTAAACCTCATGTCTTGCCATGAGCCCCATTTTGCTATTTCGAAAATTCAATATATTGCTGCAGGTAATATACTTTCTTCAACATCCAGGGTAAGTCTCATCCAATTAGATACTCATCTGGCCTTTTCTATCTCAACTCAGCTCAAGCAACCTCACTAGTTTGAAGCATTTCCATAGTTTAGACCACCAGGTAGAACTAACCATTCTGTCTCTTTTGCCTGTACTGTATTTAGTATATACGTCTGTATATAAGTATGAATATATACCATGAAATAAATATAGAGAATCTGTTGACATTTTACATACAGAAACATATGTAATTCTTATTCCATAGTCAGTCTCATCTAATCCTTTTATTTTCGATAAAGCACAGACACTAAAATCAAATTAAGAAAATACCGTAAACTATAATGAAATATATATAATCTGCAAAAATACTGAATCACTGTGCTGTACACCTAAAACTAACACAGTAGTGTAAATCAACTATATTTCTGTAAAAAAAAAGAAAATACGAAAATTTGCAAGATTTGTAGAACTTTACCAAGTTATGCTCCGTCCTGGTGTCAAAGAGGGCATAGTAAGTGCAGAGACCCTTTCAGAGATTGGGGCTTACTCAGCCCTTGTTTTTGTTTAATAGAGTGACTTGTACATAAGTCCATATAATGTTCTTCTTAAATAAAAAATAGCGTGCTCATTATTTCTCCATTTCCTACACCCTCCCCATTGATATGCATATGCATTTACATCTTTATTTATGTTCATGCCAACATATAAACTCACAAATTTTCTTTTTGCACACCTAACCCATATTTCCACCCATCTTTTATCAGCAGTAAAGCTGCTGTATTTATCTTCAACTGCCTGATTTGTTTCTCAAAAAGTTCAAAACTCAAATGGGAAAAAAAAGAGTATTCTTTATTGTGCCACTGAAAAGTAAGGGCTAACTTACTCATATTTATTGGTAACAGCAAGTCTTAGGGTCATGATTACCTTGCAGCAGGTGAAGAAGTTGAATAATACCATAAGCTAAAGGAGACAGACAGAGCTGGAATATTTGTGAAAAACCCCAGTAACTCCCACTGATTCCTCACAAGCTGGCCTCTGAAAAACTCCGTAGAAACCAGGTACAGCTGAGAGTTTAAGACAGTCAGACCAACTTATGGTAGAAATCTGAAGTGGCTGTTCAGTTGAACTGGTGCTCCTTCAACCAAGAATACTGAGGTAGCAGACCTGGGCTGCATACTGGGGTTCTGCCATATTATACAACTGCAGCTATATAATCTCAGGTTTGATGTCAGTTTCTTGATTTAGCCAGATGTTTGCTGACATGATGACAAAAGGATGGAGCCAAGGCCCAGCTACACCTTGTTGATGGACCCACAAAGTTTTGACCCTAGACCTTGATCACACCATGGGAGGGGCTTGTACTCTCTCAATCACTCCTAGTATGCCTTTTGTCTCGGTGAATCCCACCTCCCTGCCGCCCACCCTTCACATTTACCAGAAGGCCTAGTGTGTGTGTGCGCCTTGCTTGGTCATTCATTTTCTTTCTTTTTACCTTTTGAGCCCCCCAAATTAATTTTTCCTTAGATCATAGCATAACCATTACACAACAACTTACATTTCTCATGTCCCTCTCTCCAGGTCAATTGATATATAAACAGTGGGAACCATTGGGGTTTTTCACAAATATTCCAGCTCTGTCTCCTTTCGCTTATGGTATTATTCAACTTTTTCACCTGCTGCAAGATAATCATGACCGTAAGACTTGCTGTTACCAATAAAATATGAGCAAAGCAAATTTGCATGTCACCTCTCCAAAGATGATTTAAGAGACAGTGGCTAAGAGAATGAAGTTCACTTCATTCTCTCTTTCCTTTTGCACAGAAAGAGTCTATATTCTGGATGGTCACTGGTACTCTTCGGTGCCTCTGCTGACATAGATGGACGTACATGGGAGCATTGTTATTTTTAAAACAATGAGATTTGGGGCTTGTTACTGCAGTATAGCCAAACTGTTCTGAGCCAATACAAATGAAAATGCAAAATGCAAAATAAAAGAAATGCAAAATCTTTTATTTTAAAAAGTGAAGAATATGAATTTATAAAAAATATATGTATTCACTTTCCAATTGATGAACATTGGATTATTTTTTTTTAAATCCCTGTATACATATATAGTAAAAACGAGTGGTTTTATTTGTATAGAATAATATCCTTAAGTAAAATTTCTGAGTCAAATGGAATGGTTGAAGTATTCACTTTGCTGGAGCAATTCTCAATAGGAGTGTAAATAGATCATGGGCAAGGCAGAAAGACTGGAGTAGTAACATTCACAAAACAATATGCTAACATATGAAAAATTATTAAGGATAATTTATTGTTCTAAGTACTTTATATGTTTGATAATTTAATCTTATTAGGTAGGTGCCAATGCAGTTCCATTTTACAGGTGACTTAACTAAAGAACAAATTAATTTGTATGTCAAGGGTCACATGGCTAGTAAAGAGTAGAGCTAGTAATTGGAGACAGCTAGTAATCTAAACGAAGTAAGCAAAATGAAAATATAAATTATGACTACATGGAAAATATCATAAGTTATTGCTGATATATGGCCATGAAAATTAATGTGGTTGCCAAATTAAGAATTTATAAAATGAATGGGCATGCTAGTAAAGAAGAAAATACTTGAAATTATGACTGGCCCACTAACAATAAAAGTTGTGGAGTAAATATTTAACCTTTTGCAATGTATGTGGCTAATGTCTATCTGCAAACAAGAAGAAAAATAGTGCTTCTTCATTTCTAACTTCAAGATTACTGCAAAGCCTAGCAACATAGAACATTTTTCCTCTACCTAAATGTACAAAAGGAAACGTGTATATCACATCAGTTTATTAGCTGAGTATCTGCAAGCTGCTTTTGCAGAGTGAGAAAAATAATTGATTTGAAACCAAATTTGTTGTCATAAAAGTTCAGAGATGTATAAAATGCATACCCATTTTTATGACATTTAAAATAAATCAATTCAAAACTTTTTATCATTAAATGACTTAAGAAGTAAATTTTAAACAGTTCATAAGAAAAATATACTGTTTTGTTAATGTAAATAGTGGGTATAGTATACTGAAATCCAGAAAGAAAATACATAATCTATTTCACCTAAAAAAATCTCTAGTAACTAGACCAAGAATAAACAAAATGATGGCCATGAATACTTCTAGCATATAGAAGCTCACAGTTTTTTGGTAGGTCTCAAATATATTGTATTGCAGAAGCAAATATGTTACTGTCTCTCAGTAAGTTCTATAACTAATGAATAAATTGCAAAGCAAATAATTTTAAATGTGTTTTGATACAGTTCTAGGCTAAAAAACTGGGGGGGAAAGAGCAAAATACTGAATTGAATGAATATCTGCATAGGAAGCCACACACATAAACAAATATTCCATTAAAAATGGATTCAACAAGGCATAAAAATAAACATAGTTCTGAATAAAATATGTAAATTAGGAAAACAGAAGTTTCTCATTTCCAATTTCAGTATATGTGTGTGTGTGTGTGTGTGTGTGTGTGTAGGCTTCCTAGCCTACTTCCCAGGGATTGAGGTTTGCACTTAGAGACTGTAGCAGCTCCTTAGAGCAGTGCAGTTAGCCCCCTTGTCCAAAGTATCAGTTCATTTTTCATTGCCTCCTTAAGCAAAATTTTTAGAATGGCTGTATCTCTAGGTGGTTAAATTTCTAGTTTCCATTTCAGTCTCCTGTTTCTCCCTGACCATTTTTACCCTTTGGGTGTATACTAGATTAAGTCCTCGTGGTCCTCCTGCTACTGTTCATAAGTGGCACTTTCATTCAAGGGCATCTGATGTATAAAATATTTTTTTCCCTTTTCCCATGTCATAAGATTTTGAGCCACTTGTCTCCACATGTGTGTGCTCTGATAGTCCATCACGCCTAGGGTTGGAGAGTGACAGGGACAAGGTAAGCAAACAGCATAGAAACTACCAGCCCCAATAACACTTTTTTGAGGTGCCAAATCAAATTCCCATATCAAATCGCCCAGACTGGCTCCATGTACCACTCAGGGCTTTCAGTCAATCTGTGGGCAGTCTTCTGCTGCTACACTAAGTCAGACAACAAGAAATTAGAATTTCAGGTTACAGTAGACAGTGATTCTTCTCCCCCAGGCTGCCTCCACCTTTTGGAAAATCTAATCAGTAATCCAAGAGCCGTCTAATGGCCAAAAAAAGGGAAAAAAAAAAAGACAAAAATTATACTTGGAAACCAGAAATGAATTAGAGTAGAAATCAGTGAAACTGAAAATAGGAAAGCAAAAGAGAAAATCAACAAAAACAAAAGCTTCTTCTTTGAAAAGATTTTTTTAAAAAATCATTAAGCCTTTAGCCAAGCTAACTAAGAAATAAACAGATGATACAGATAACTGATATCAGAAATGAAAGGGATGATATTATTACAGATCCCAGGGATATTAAAGGGTCAGGAAAGCAATACCATAAACAACCCTATGCCAACAACTTTGATGACATAGATGAAATGGAGCAATTCCTTGAAAGACATAATCTGACAAAACTCACTCAAGAAGAAATAGGCAATCTAAAATATGCCTCTATCTATTAGATAAATCGAATCAATAATCAATAATTTTTTCATACAAAAAGCACAAGACCCAGATAGATTTATTGGTGAATTCTACCAAACATTTAAGAAAAAAGTTATGTGAATTTTTCATAATCACTTTCAGAAGACAGAAGCAGAGGGAATACTTCCTAACTTACTCTGTGAGGCATTATCTAAATGCCAAAACCAAACATAGACATTACAAGATAAGAGAACTACAGACCAATATCTCTCATGAATATATATGCAAAAATCCTCAACAAAATATTAGCAAATCAAATTTTTTAAAAAGTGTGAAAAGAATCATACACCATGAACAAGTGGAAGGCTGGATCAGCACTGGAAGATCAATTAATGTAATCGATTCCATCAACAAGCTAAAGAGAAAAATCACAACATCGTATCAACAGATGCAGGGAAGGAATTTGACAAAACCCAATACCTTTTGTGATTAAAAAAATAAACTCGGGGCTTCCCTGGTGGCGCAGTGGTTAAGAGTCTGCCTGCCAGTGCAGGGGACACAGGTTTGTGCCCCGCTCCGGGAAGATCCCACATGCCGTGGAGCGGCTAGGCCCGTGAGCCACAACTGCTGAGCCTGCGTGTCTGGAGCCTGTGCTCCGCAACGGGAGAGGCCGCGACAGTGAGAGGCCCGCACACCGCGATGAAGAGTGGCCCCGGCTCGCCGCAACTGGAGAAAGCCCTCGCACAGAATGAAGACCACCCACAGCCTAAATAAATAAATAAATAAATAAATAAATTTAAATTTCTAAAAAAAAATAAACTCTTAGTAAACTAGGAATTGAGGGAATTTCCTCAGCTTGATAAAGAATATCTACAAAAATCCTGCAGCTAGGCTCATATTTACCAGTGAGAAACTTGAAGCTTTCCCATTAAGATTAGGAATAAGGCAAGGATGCCCCCTCTCACCACTGGTTTTCATTATCATGCAGGAAATCTAGCTAATGCAATAAGACAAGAAAAGAAAACAAAAGTTTCCAATTTGAGAAGGAAGAAGTAAAACTATCTTTGTTCACAGATGCCATGATCACCTATGTAGAAAATTTTTAAAAATCAACAGAAAACTTAATGGAACTAATAAACAGTTACATCAGAATTGCAGGATATAAAGTTACTACAAAAAAGTCAATGATTTCCTATATAATAGCAACGAACTAGTGGAATTTGAAATTAAAAATATAATATCTTATTATAAAGTTACAGTAATCAAGATCCTATGATATTGGTGAAGAATAAACAAATAGACTAGTGGAATAGAAGAGAGAGCGCAGAAATACACATATATATATATATATAAAATGAACTGATCTTTGACAAAGAAGCAAAGGCAATACAATGAAGCAAAGATAGTCTTTTCAACAACAATGATGATTGAGAGGACAGTTCTAAAACCTGACTTCCTTTATTTTTCCCAAATATACATTAATATAGATATACTCAGTCTGTACCACTAATTGCTTCTCCTTTTCTTCCTCACAATTTCCAGTTTTTTCTGCTACACACACACACACACATACACAAAACATATACAGTGCACACACACTATACAGATATGATTCCTGTTTTGTCTATTGAAGACAAATGTCTCTGCCAAACAAAAAATATAACCCTCAGTTTTCAGCCATCCATCTATCTATCTATTCTTCCCTCAGACAAATTCTCACAATTCCTAGTTCAAGAGTAAATTCTAATCAGCCTAAGTCAAACACAGTACTATTCTTTCTCTTACCATTGACACGTTTAGGCATGGCAGTGTAAATCAGGCCAATGGGATGAAACATTCTGCTAAAGATCTTGATGGTATGATTTCCTCAAGCATCAATAGAGATAGAAGGGCCCACTTCTGCTATTAGAGTTTTTCTTCTTTGCAGGTGATGTCTAGAACTGTGGCAGCCATTCTGCAACCAAGAGGTAAGCCAGCTAAGCACAACCAAAGCTGACACGGTGAGGATGGCAGCATAAAAAGAGGAAAATATGCCACGTTTCTCATAATGTAGTTTAGCTGCTACATTAACCGATCTTTGAATCATCCTTCCTAAAAACTTCTTATGGTATAGGTAAATAAATATTCCTGTCCATATAATGTTGATTAAGTTTACTGAAGCCAAACATACCCTAAGCTGATAATATACACTTTGTTCCAGGCACTTTTCAAAAGATAACTTACCCAGTTCTTTCCTCAATCCTGTGTATTTGGGACCATTACCAATATTTTACTGATGAAGACTTTGAAGCCAACTTAAATGATTTTTTTTAAGTCACACAAAAAATAGGTAATTGAACTGGATTTAGTCCTTCTTTACTTTGTCATCAGAATTTGTACTCTTTTTACCTTTATAACAGAGACTTCCATGTTAAAGCAGCCATCTCCTTGAGATAACTAAAACAAAGGCACTGCTCTAACATCAGTTTGTAAACCTGAAAATTAAAGGAGAAGAAAATAAATTACCCAGCATTATATATCTGGAGACTACAATATGTTTAAAATGCAGGCATGTCAGCTGTACAGTGTATTCTTGGTTACCTAACCACCTTTATAGTTTGATCCTTATATTACTGCCTCATACCAGGCAGTTCTACAGTGGACATTATAAATAATATTTAAATGCAAGCAGTACACAAGCCCTAATACACTAAAAATTAAGTCTGCTACAAAAATTGCCAATGAACTGAAAGTTAATTCAGTAATGGGTGTTACTCCCTGTTGAAGGCATTTAAGACCAGAATATTTAAACAAAGAAGGAGATAGACTTGCTCCTGAGAAACCACACAAAAATGAAAGGTTCCTCCTGTTAAGTCTTAAATTTGTTTCATCATTTTGTTCAATAATTCTTTCCCCTGGAAACTGATTTTTAGAGCTTCTTAATCTTTTTTCTTTTATAATAATTTATTATTCAACTAGTAGAAGTTTACCTTCATAAAATAGAAGGAAATTTGGATAGTATAAAGCGTAATATCTAGCAATGACCACTGTTAACATTTAGAATGCATGCCTTTAGTCTCTTTCTTATGGAATATGTATAGATATGTGTACATATCCAGATATTTACAGGTGTTCATTTCATATAAACAGTGTCATAATTTTCCAGTTAAAATATACTATAAAAGTATTTCCATGTCAAAAACAGATTTACAGATTCATTTTTAGGAGCTGAACATTCCATGATACCAGTATTTAGATTGTGTTCCATTGAAACGAATGTTAAAATATTCATAAACATGTTCCCTTTTTTCAACATCAGTGTTATATCCCATACTGTATGCTGGTCTAAATTCTTAGAAGTGTAAATTATTGACTCAAAGGAAATATGCCTTTAAAATTGCCATCCACAATCAGTGTGCCAACATTAACTGTACCAATAGTATAAAGAGAAACACCCAGAAATGCTGTGCATGTTACAGACCCGCTAGCCATTTATGAGAGAAGTCTGGATTTATTTGTATGCTACATAAATTACATAATCTTTCCTTTTAATGTTGAGAAATTGTTTTTGGACTTCTTGTTTTTGATCTTTTAATGAAAGGATTTTGTGGGAGGAGTGGTAATAGCTAAGAGTATCCCTGGGTTCAGGAAAGTTCCGAGTCAGAGAAGAAATTGCATTCCCCAAGTAAGTGGTACTGTGTAGCTATACATTCCAGGTGTCCACAAGAGGAAGAGACTTTAAAGGGAAAACTGTAATAGTTCACTTCTCCCATTTGTCTTAAAAACCAGTGTAATCAGTCTTCATGAAGAATGTTGATTTTTATAGTAACACACTAGAAAAGAATACGGAAGGTGTTTGCTCATTTAAACAGATCGGGGCTAAATAAAATCTCTCAAGTACTTGCACCTCTGATTTGAGCTTAGCCTGTCCCTTAACTGTTGCTTTGTTACTAATACATATCAAACTTTTTCACATCTAAAAGCCAGACAGATTTGTATCTTCTCGAATTTAACTAGAAAATTTATGGATATCCTGATTTATTGATACTAAAGGGATTGGGATTAGAGTATTCCATCTGGTAGAACTCTCAGTAAAATTGCATTTGGAACCAGACGTCTGTCAGGTATAGCAATGGAAATTTATATGCTGCATCATTACAGATGAGATCCCACAAATATCCTTTCCTGTATTACAGAGAAGGTATGCTCTGACTATGGAGAATTTTGACTTTTGTTACTGACTTTTAAATGGGCATGTGCATGTGATAGGGATTATTGTATGAACCTCCAAGCAAAGCACAGCACCAGCTGTCACTCTAAGTGCAATAAGTCAATGTATTCTATTGTTTTTTCAGGCAAAACATCAGGTAAATGCTAATTCTACATAGATCACCTTTATATACAAACTTGCAGATGCTAAAGTACTGCATATTTTTCATAAATTCTATAAAATAGAGAAGAAATGAAAGGTACTTTGAAAGTCTCTCAGCTGGGTTGGGGTTTCTGGAACCACTTAAAATACATTTTATATTGTATTTATCACATTTCAATAGGTTGTGCTCAAATCTGTCATTTCCATTTTACAGCCATCACATTACCCAATTTAAAGGAATGTTCATGTAGTAGTGTAATTGAATGGCAAGGGATAGCCATTGACCTGAGGTGAATGTGCCCTCTGGATTGTGCTCAAATGACTGATTACCTTACAGTTTTCTATATTCTCTTAATCAAACTATTCACATTGGTCAAACAAAAATATCCCATGACCCATGATTTTGTTTATTGCCTTTATACCTAGCAGAGTTTGGGCTTTAAATTGAAACAAAACAGAGATTGAAGTAAGAATCTCAGACTTAGATCATAATAATCATCTTCAGTTCAAGAAAGAAAATATTGCTGGCTCCCCAGTAGCCATTTTGAGACACCTTCTTAGTCATTAGCTTCCTCTTTTCCCAAATGTTATCCATTTTCCTGACTTTTATGATGTTACTCTTTGCTCTTCTTTGGCATTTTACCACAAAGGTTTGTATCCCTAAATATTGGAGGGTTTTTTTTCCTGTTATTTTCTAACTCTACATAAATGAAATATTAAAGTTTGTAGTAGTTGGTGACTGCTTCATGTAACAGTATGACTGTTGCATGTAGCCATATTAATTTGTATTAATTCATTTCATTACTGTATAGAATTCCATTGTATAAATACACCACTGTATGTTTATACAGTATATTGATAATTATTCTTTGGGGTTGCTTGGTTCTTATCTATTACAAATAATGATACTGTAAACATTCTTGCACATTTCTCTTGGTATTCATGTGTATACATTTCAGGGATACATACTAATTAGTGGAATTGTTCCTCATAGGATAGACCATTATCTACTTAGCTTTAAGTAGTTAACAAATTTTCAGAATGCTTCACCATCGTACATTCTCCAAGCAGTGAATGTGAGCTGTAGGGGATCCGCATCAGGTGATCATAAGCAGTTGGTACTAGTGACCGTTCAATTTTAGTTCTTCTGATGGGTGAGCAGTGGTGTATCATTAAATTATGAATTTGTACTTCTCTAATTACTAATTAAGTAAACACTTCTCACATGTTCCATATCTTCTTTTGTGGAGAGCATGTTCAATTCTCTTGCACATTTGTCTATTAACATGTTTATTTCTCTATTATTTGAATAAGTTCTTCATGTATTCCTGACACGAGGCTCTTTACAGTTATGTGTATTGCAATGATGGTATTCCAACTCCTGCCTTTACTCCACATCTACCAGTTTGCACTAGGTATCTTATAAGCAAGAGTCCTCTCTTATCCCTTATTTGTTTATTTCTTGCTCACTGGCTGACTCACTTAAGTATTTATCAATTATTGTTTCTCATGGCTATTTCCCCCCAAAGGTCTATAATATATTACTCTTATTAATTATTTTGGCTGTAAGATTGCTTCATATATGGCTAATGGTAGCCCCTGTGTTCTTGTGACATGCTCAATAGCTTCCTCTCTCTCTTTCCCTATTTCTTTCACACACACACACACACACACACACACACACACACACACACACACACATTCACACTTACATACACTTCCTTACCTTCTGGGGTGACAAGATCTTCCAGGCTAATCTTATCCCTACACTGTCACATGTAAGATGTTTTATAATGACAATTATAATTTCATTCATTGTTAAATAACTATTATGATATTCTACTTCTTGCATCAATTTTGGTTAAGTTCTACTTTTTGGAGTTAACACTAATTATATTAGCACATAGAATTTTAGTAGTAGTGTATCTTTCTTATGAATTTACATTTCAAAACTATAAAGTGACCTTCTTTATATATAGGACTATTTTTCACCTTAAGTTTATTTTTCTGATTTTAATACATCTAAACTATTTTCTTTTGCTCCATGTTTGTATGGCATATTTTTCCATATTATTTGTTTTAACTTTTCTGGTTTTTGTGTTTTATATATTCTTTTTAAAGAAGAAAATGTTATATTTCATTGGCTCTGGCTTTTTAATTCAGCCTGACTCCAGTGGATGTAAACACTCGGCTTCTGACTTGGAACATATCACAGAAAGAATAATAGAGAACAGAACACCATTCATATAGTTGAGTTTATGAGGTACATGCCCTCCTTGTTCATGTGACACTTTAAAAACTAAATTTATAGTCTGTTTATTCTAAGCAAATACCTTAAGTAACCAGAACAGTTCAGGCTATGGTTATGGAGGGTTCTTTTTCATTCTGCCCTAAGTTTTGTTTGTCTCAAGGTTGAAAACCTTGACTATAAAACTCTTTGCCTTGGAATCAAGAGCAAAAACACTTTGAGGAAGGTAACACACCCTCTTCTTTGCCCATGGAATCTAATATAAATAGACATTTACATTAAGAGCTCTGGTGTTAGGACTGCATAATTTTATTTTAACATGGTTGGATATAAAATAATTTATATCAATTTTCTCTTCCTTTTTAATTTTTCACTCTATTAAACTTTGGAAACTTCTAGGAAGAAATAATTAACTTATTGGGAGTACCTTTTCTAGAGAACCAGCAAGGATGTTTATTCCTGTAGGATGAAATAGATGAAAGCAACAACTTAAGAGTGAGCAGAAACATAGTGGTGAAAAAAAAGTAAAGGATAAAGTAAGCCAAAGTATTTTTAATTGCATGAGCTATTTGAAGTCATTAAAATGATGTTCTCTCTCTTACTAATCTACTGATTTGGTGTTTTACTACAGGACAGAATTCAATTTTATGCATAGAGGCTAGACGAGATCATATTTAAAATTCTTCAGCCTTAACAACTTGAAGTGCTTTGTTTGCTAAGTGGCTGGAATGGCATTAAACAACTACCTTTAAATGGAAGGAGGCCATTCCACCGTCACAGATGAGTATTTTAACAAAGAACAAAGAATGTTCTAAAATGAATGAGGCATTGAACCAGGTAAAAGTAATACAATCATTTTAAAGAAATACATATTTATTCAAGGACCATAAACCAGTCAATGTCTATGAAAAATGTTTAAGTACAAGCAGAGTAATGCTGCAACTCTGATTGGTTGTCCAGTCTTAACTACAGGCAACTTTCTAAAGGCATCTCAACATGAGCCAATGTGGTGTTATTTCATTAGTGGATAGCATTTCTTTTGCATGAAAGACAGGACATGGGAATCTATTACTATGCTGTGTAAATACTATGAAGTTAATACTAATTTATAAAATATGGATGCATGATTGATTTTAAGTACAGTAACCATTATTACAGTGAAAGTGGCAATTATATAGGGAGAGTATATTAGCAGGAAAAGACAGAAGCTCTAAGTATGCTGGAGAATGTAGAAAACTGCCATAAGGAAAGCTGATGGGAAAAAAAAAAAACAGATTACAGTTTATTTGAGGACATTCTCCCAAAGACTGATTGCTAAAAATTTCCTATCAGAAACCCTGAAATTAACAAAATATTTATAATGCAAAGGAGAGTACATATTCTATACCAGCACCTATACCAAAATTGAGGCACAATGTGCCTGGAGAAATGGAATACAAAATAAAATAGCATGTATCAATTATACACCATCTGTTAAGTAGTTTGATAAGTATTTTAATTATATCATCTAATCTCACAAAGATTAAAAATATTATAAGAAAGTAGTTCATATTCTATAGAATTATTGTACAGTTTTTTCTAAAAATTATATTTTATTGTTAAACATACATAACCATTGAAAAGAGTCTATTTTATATATATTTACAGCTATAATTACACATGCATTGTGATTAAATGATTGTTATCTTAAAGATGATGATGATAATAGGTAGATAGATAGTTTCTGTTTTTCCTTAACATAGTGGTATCTGACTTGATGTTCCCCACTCTTCCTATTCAACTATTTCACTAAAACAGATATTAAATGCAAAATAATGGGGATAAAAGCAAGAAAAGAAAAAAATCAACAATGTCAAAACCAAGAGAATATCTAATATAAGAAAATGCAAGTCATCTCCTCTAATTTTTAGTCTAATTAACTAGATTGAATAAAAGCTACTAAAAAGGCATCTCATGAGACAAACATCATGTAAGGGACTATGGAAAGATAGTAAATACTCCATCCCTTATATTAGAATTACTAATCTTCTATCAACTAGAAATATAAGCAGAGAGTCTATAGGAAGTCAGGATTTATTTAGATGGGAAGAGATGAGAAGGTAGAGAAAAACACAGCAACAGGTTTAAAGGAAATAATAGACTGTACTACAGTAAGGCATTGATAAAATAAGAAAATGAAGACTGGAATATTATTGTACACAATATGGAGAAACTGGACTACAATGAGGAACACTGTAAAAATAAAAATTTCGTATTTAAGTTGATAGATATAAGAAACAATAAATTTAGCATAGATAAATCTAGTTATTTATTTTTTAAAAATTTTACTTTACTGATGGGTGATTGACATACAAAAATTGTATATATTTAATGTATATAACTTGATGAGTTTAGAGCTGTGTGTACACCCGTGAAACCATCACCACAGTCAATGCCATAAACATAACCACACTTCCAAAAGTTTCCTCTCACCCTCCTTGGGTTTGTGTGTATGTGTGTGTGTAAGTTAAGGACACTTAATCTAAGATCTAACTTCTTAGCTAATTTTAAAGAATACAGTGTAGTATTGTGAACTGTAGGCACTATGCTGTACAGTAGATCTCTAGGACTTACTTATCTTGCGTAACTGAAACGTTGTACCCTTTGACCAACACCACACCATTGCCCTCTAACCTCAGCCCTTGGTAACCACCACTCTACTCTGTGCATCTATGAGTTTGACTATGTTTAGATTCCTTATATAAGTGGGACTATGTTGTGTTTGTTCTTCTGTGTCTGGCTTATTTAAATTAGCATGTCCTCAAGGTCCATCCATGTTGTCACAATTGGCAGGATTTCCTTTTTAAAGGCTGAATAATATTCCATTATATATAAATAATATATATGTTTTATATATATACAGGTTATATATATACAGATATATATATATATGTAAAAAAATGCCATTGGGTTTTTAATAGGTATTGCATTGAATCTGTGTATCATTTTAGGTAGTATGGACATTAACTCTTCCCATTCATGAACATGGGAACCAATATGCATTGTGGGAGTCCCAGAAGGAGCAGAAAAAGAAAAGGGGGCAGGAAACTTATTTAAAGAAATAATGGCTGAAAACTTCCCAAATCTGGGGAGGGAAATAGACATTTAGATTCATGAAACCCAAAGGACCTCAAATAATTAGAATCTAAATTGGTCTACTCTGAGACACATTATAATTGTCAAAAGTCAAACACAAAGAGAATTTTGAAAACAGCAAGAGAAAAAGGATTCACCACATACAAGAGTACACCTATAAGACCATCAGTAGGTTTCTCAGCAGAAATCTTATAGGACAGGTGAAAGTCGAATGATACGTTAAAAGTACTGAAGGAAAAATAAAATTGTTAAACAAGAACCATATACCTGGGCAAGCTGTCCTATCAAATGAAGGAACCATAAAGACTTTCCCAGACAAACAAAAGCTCAGGGAGTTAGTTTTCAGTAGGCCTTCCTTTTAAGAAGTGGTACAGGGAGTTCTTCAAGTTGAAATTAAAGAATACTAAACAGCAACATGAATGCATATGAAAGAATCTCATTCTGATTCTTTCAAAGTAAATATATAGACAAAAACAGAATAATGGAATACTGTAATGGTGGTGTGTTAATCGTTTTAACCCTAGTATAATAATTGAGAAACAAAGTATTAAGATAACTATAACTTAAAAAAAAATCTGTTAATGAATACCCAATACAAAGGATGTAAATTGTGACATCAAGAAGATAAGTGTGGAAGAGAGAAGTAAAACTGTAGACTTTTTGTATGCGATCAAATGAATTTCATTCATTTTTATGGCTGAGTAACATTCCATTATGTATATGATACATATATATCACTTCTGCTTTATGCATTCATTTGTTGATGGACACTTAGGTTGCTTCCATATCTTGGCTATTGTAAATAATGCTGCTATGAACATTGAGGTGCATATATCTTTTTGAATCAGTGTTTTTGTTTTCTTCAGACATATATCCAGGAGTGAAATTGCTGGATCATCTGGTAGTTCTATTTTTAATTTCTTGATGAACCTCCATACTGTTTTCCATAGTAGCTGCACCAATTTACATCCCCACCCACGGTGTATGAGGGTTTCTGTTTCTCCACATCCTCGCTAATATTTGTTATTTGTCATCATTTTGATGATTACCATTCTGGCAGGTGTGAGGTGATAGCTCATTGTGATTTTGACTTGCATTTCTATGATGATTAGTGACGTTGAGCATCTTCGCATGTACCTGTTGGCCATCTGTATGTCTTCTTTGAAAAATATCTATTCAGGTCTTCTGCTCATTTTTTTTTACAGGTTGTTTGTTTTTCCGATACTGAATTGTATGAACTGTTAATATATTTTGGATATTAACCCCTTATTGGTCATATCATTTGCAAATATTTTCTCCCATTCAGTAGGTTGTCTTTTCATTTTGTCAGTGGTTTCCTGTGCTCTGCAAAATCTTTTAAGTTTAATTAGGTCCCATGTGTTTTTTGTTTATTTTGTTGGTTGGTTTTTATTTTCATTTCTTTTGCCTTAGGAGACTAATCCAAAAAAATATTACTACAATGTATGTCAAAGAGTGTTCTAACCATATTTTCTTCTAGGAGTTTTATGGTTTGAGGTCTTAACATTTAAGTCTTTAATCCATTTTGAGTTTATTTATTTATTTATTTATTTATTGAATTTTTGAATTTTATTTTATTTATTTTTCTATACAGCAGGTTCTTATTAGTTATCCATTTTATACATATTAGTGTATATATGGCAATCCCAATCTCCCAATTCATCACACCACCACCACCCCCGCCATGTTCCCCCCTTGGTGTCCATACATTTGTTCTCTACATCTGTGTCTCTATTTCTGCCCTGCAAACCGGTTCATCTGTACCATTTTTCTAGTTTCCACATATATGCGTTAATATACGATATTTGTTTTTCTCTTTCTGACTTACTTTGCTCTGTATGACAGTCTCTAGATCCATCCATGTCTCTACAAATGACCCAATTTCATTCCTTTTTATGGCTGAGTAATATTCCATTGTATATATGTACCACATCTTCTTTATGCATTCATCAGTTGATGGGCATTTAGGTTGCTTCCATGACCTGGCTATTGTAAATAGTGCTGCAATGAACATTGGGGCGCATGTGTCTTTTTGAATTATGGTTTTCTCTGGGTATATGCCCAGGAGTGGGATTGCTTGGTCATATGGTAGTTCTATTTTTAGTTTTTTAAGGAACCTCCATACTGTTCTCCATAGTGTCTGCATCAGTTTACATTCCGACCAACAGTGCAAGAGGGTTCCTTTTTCTCCACACCATCTCCAGCATATATTGTTTGTAGATTTTTTGATGATGGCCATTCTGACTGATGTGAGGTGATACCTCATTGTAGTTTTTATTTGCATTTCTCTAACGATTAGTTCTCCTACCATCTTTTGATGTACTTCTTCTAGGCTTCTGGTCTGGTCCCTACCCCACAAATATATACCTCCACCAGAAATCAATTTTCAATTTTCTGCTTATAAAAGTCTATACACTCTTCCTGTGAGATTTCAGGCATCTATTAATTTTTTAATTTTAATTAGGTCCCATGTGTTTTTGGTTTGTTTTTTGTTTGTTTGTTGTTTTTTGCTTTCATTTCTTTTGCCTTAGGAGGCTAATCCCAAAACATATTACTACAATGTATGTCAAAGAATGTTCTAACTATATTTTATTCTAGGAGTTTTATGGTTTGAGGTCTTACATTTAAGTCTTTAATCCATTTTGAGTTTATTTTTGTATGTGGTGTGTGGAAATGTTCTAATCTCATTCTTTTACAAGTAGCCATCCAGTTTTCCTAGCACCACTTATTGAAGAGACTGTCTTTTCTCCATTGTATATTCTTGCCTCCTTTGTCATAGATTAATTGACCAGAAGTGTGGGTTTATTTCTGAGCTCTCTATTCTGTTCCATTGATCTATGTGTTTTTGTGCCAGTACCATACTGTTTTGATGACTGTAGCTTTGTATTATAGTCTGAAGTCAGGGCGCATGGTACCTTCAGCTTCATTCTTTTTTCTCAAGATTACTTTGGCAATTCAGAGTCTTTTGTGGATCCATATAAATTTTTGGATTATTTGTTGTAACTCTGTGAAAAATGTCATGGTTATTTTGGTACAGCTTGCATTAAATCTGTAGATTGCTTTGGTTAGTGTGGACATTTTCAAAATGTTAATTCTTTTAATCCAAGATCATAGAACAACTTTCCATTTCTTTGTATCATTTTCAAATTCCTTCATCAATAGTTTTCAGAGTATAAGTCTTTCACCTCTTTGGTTAAGTTTATTCCTAGGTATTTTATTCTTTCTGTTGCAATTTTAAATAAATGAATTATTTATTTATTTAAAAAATTTACAGAAAAATAAAGGTATTTAAGAGGACTTTAGCCTCCATGTATTTCTCTTGTTTTTTCTTTATTTTTTCCTTCCCTTTTCTTCCCCCAATTATACTCTGTTTCTTCAGTTTCAAGAACTCTATTCCTAGAGGAATCATCACCAGAATGAGAAGGGGCCTAAGATTAGTCTCATAGAAAAAATGAGGTTCAAGGCAAAATTTTCATCATTTCAAAGAACCTAGTAAAACCTAACAAGAACTTATTTAATTAGTACCCTAATATATAAATATACATTCTCTGGAAGGACAGATATTTTAAAAATGAGATTGATAGAAGCACAAACATAAAAAGACAGCTGAGAAGTGAAAATAATCTAGTTTAAACATATGATTTTTACAAATGAGGAGTGCCCTAGGAAAGAGATTTTTTTTGTTCATTAATAGATTATTTATAAAGCCTGATTTAGAGCTCAAATCTTCTAACTTCAAATCCAGTTTGCTTGTTTATTTTTTTCCATATGTCATGCTGTGTCTTTTCACTTGTACTTCCCTACTGAGGTATTCTACTCCAGTAAAAATATAATTAAATATTTTGGAAATTTTCTATGTCATTATTTTTATTATACTTCCAGTCACAAAGTAGATACATTATTCAGACCAGTTTTCTAGGATTGAAATTAATGTAACTTATATCTCTTTAGGTGGGATTATATTTCTTTCATAAAGGGGCCAGCCAACCATAGACTGTTATGGGACAAATTATTGGGAAAAATCATGGTTGTTGATCTATGCACCACAATACACAAGACTGTTTGTTTTAATGAGGGAGGAGTGATCTACATGCATGGTTGGGTGCTCTGCAGTGAGCTGAACCAATACCTCCTTCTCGAAGGAAAAGGAAGAAAAAATCTGTCAAAACTGCTTGACAGCCACCTGATCAATGTCCCATATTTGTTTAATGAAGGCGCTGTGGCTAGTCCAGTCATAATCATCTATTTTCCACACACAAAAAAATTTCCCAACTTCCCTTTTGCCTTTAGTGGGGGCTGGGGCAATTAATGTGCAGCCTAGGAGAGCCCTACTGCTGAGCAGCACTAATCAGGGAACTCTTTTCTGAAGATGGCAGAATTCTGAGCTTGCCACGTCTGATTAAGGTTAATGGTAATCATGCATATCAGTGTCATATTATTTGTTCTTCTGAAAGGCCTGATATTATTTGTATAAATAGCACTATCTAAAGGTTATAATCCACAGTTTGCATTTAAACTGAGGTGCATTTTTTTCAACAAGTTAAAAAAATAGACTTGGTAATATCCACCTCAGTGAAAAGCTTTTTATTCGTGTTTATTATTTTTTTCCAAACAGGCTGTTGTAGCAAAACTACATCCATTTTGAACAATGACATGGTTTTATTTCCTATTTTCTTGGGTCCTGTGGCAAGGAGACACGGAAAGAGAGGAATGAAAGAGGTAGAATTTATTAAAAACAACTTGTGATAGGTGCCATAGTAAGTGTTTTAAAATAGCAGTTCACTTATTCTTCATAATATCTGTGTAACAATGCATCGTTTCCTTTCCCTTACAGAAATGGAAATAAGGTCCTAGAGAACTTAATTTATTGACAACATTCTCATAACTCTGAAATGTTAGAGCCAAGAGGAAAACAAAGTTCTGTTTAATCCACATCTCTCAGTGTTTGGATCCTGGATTAGACTATTTATATCAGGACAATCTGCTGGGGAGATGTTTCATTAGTTGTGTGGTTTTGGACAAGTCATCTTACGTTTAATGTAGCGATATTAAATCATGTATTTTCTAATCTATATGTCATTTAACCAATCTAAAGAAATCTCTGAGCCTTTTTTTTCTTCTGTAAAATGGGGATAATTATAATTTCTACCTCATAAAACCCGATGAGCTGGCATATGTAAAACATTTAAAGAATTGGCTGGCATATTGCAAGTCTATATAGATGTGGCAAGATTAAAGTTTATATAAGTAATTGGCAAGATAAAAGGCAATATATGTCTGGTGTATAGCACAGCAAAAAGAATATAGGCATTGATAATTTGGAATAAACAGTGGCAGTGTTAACAGTAATAGCAGCAGTAACAGTTGAGTACCATATTACTATTATGTTAAAACTGATAGGCTAGTCTTGATAAATCAGGGGGTCCAATTTAATAAGCATGGGGAGAACTGATCAATAGCTGGTGGCAAAATTTGAATAGTGAATAACTTTTATAGTATACAAATAACAATCCAGAATCTCTGGGTATACACTGATTGTTTAATAAATTCTTCCATTAGGTTTGAGACTATGACTGTATCACAGTGCCTTAGTTTTACCTTTCTCCCAATTATTTTTTTTCACTTTGCTCTCAGGCTGATCTTTCACATATACAATTTTTATCATGCTCTTCACATATTTCTGTGTCTTACGATGATGTCTCAACTGAATCTTTAAGACAGTTTCTGTTCTTCTTAAAACCTGCTTTTTTCCCTTTGTTTCTGGAAACTATCCCATAGAATAGATAGAATTTTTTTTTTTTAAAAACTTAAATGATATATTGTATTTAAAATATAGGCATGTATAGTATGTCTACTGCATTTTACTCTTAAATTTTGTTAGGCAAAAAGAAAAATATTCATGAACTCTCATACTGATTTAATAACGACTGTAATTGCTTATGCCATGCAGTAGGCTTCTTTCGAACTTCTGTATAATCACTCTGAGTCTTAAAATCTGGAAAGTAGTCTCCACATGTGGATTTAATTTTCTAACTTACTTTATGCTTCTCCTAGTGTAACTTTACAAATAGCTGTATCAGATTTGGTTTTCCACTTGTCTTGTGGAGCTGCTTTATAATAGTGCATAGGTAAAGAAATAAGATGCTATGATAAACATTCATATCCTAGTACATATTCATATCCTAGTACTGATTGACCTCAGCAGGAAAATTTGTCCACACATTTTTAAAATAAAAAGCAGGTAGAAGATGCGTAAACTAAGTGGTTTCTTGGGAGATTGAAACAAGAATGAAGTTAAATACTCCTGCAGAACCATAGATAGTCTGAACATTTTAGTGTCTATTACAAGAGGAAGTGAAGTGAAGAATAGAGTTTTAAAGTTGGAGAGTGGATGGAGAGAATACACAAGTAACACATATTGCTGAAAGTAAAAATCAATCCTTACATCAACCCTATTAACTAGGTAACATCATCATTCCTCTTTATAGATAAGGAAACTGCAGATAAATTTGTTAAATAACTTGTTCAGAATTAAATCTAATAAGTAGTGGTACTGGGTTTCCTGGCTCCTAGCTCTTTACTACTGCACACCACTGCAATAAACAGTGCACACACACACAACAACTTATCTAGCAATACAAAAAGCATACAATACATTGTTTTAAAATATAGAAGCAAATAGAAAAAAAAAATACAGTTGAAATCGTTGCCTCAGGATGTCATGCCTACAGTGTCAGGAGATGTGAAGGAGGGTTCTATTGTTTTAAAATACTAGTCTTTTGGTAGTATTTTATTTTTTATTTTTAAATTAAGACTTTATTTTTAAAATAAGTTTTAGGTTTACAGTAGAATTGAGAGTAAGGTACTGAGATTTCCTATATAGACCCTTCCCCAAAACAGGCAGAGCCTTCCCCATTATACAGATGCCCCAATGGGATGGCACATTGTTTACAGTTGATGAGCATACATTGACACATCACAGTCACCTAAAGTCCATAATTTGCGTTACACTTCCCTCGTGGTATTGTACATTGTATGAGTTTTGACCAATGTATAGTGACACGTATCCACCATTGTAGTATCATACAGTTTAGTTTCACTGCCCCCAAATTCCTCTGTGCTCTGCCCATACATCCCTCCCTCCCCCTGCAAGCCCCTGACAACTCCTTCTTTATTGTCTCTATAGTTTTGCCTTTTCTAAAATGTCATATACTTGCAATCATACAGTATGCAGCCTTTTCAGACTGGGATATAGACTTCCAGGATCTGTGATTAGGTGTCTGACATTAATTTAGAGAAATTCTGTCATTATTGTTTCAAATACTTCTTCTGTTCTTTCCATTATTCTCCATCTGGTATTCCCATTATGCACACGTTATACATTTTACAGTTTTTCCACAATCCTTGGATCTTCTGTTTCATTTGTTTCAGTCTTTGTTCTTTGCTTTTCAGTTTTTGAAGGTTCTATTCCTATTCTCTTTATTATCTACTACTAAACCCATCAGAGGAATTCATTTCTTTTTTTTTAACATCTTTATTGGAGTATAATTGCTTTACAATGTTGTGTGAGTTTCTTCTGTATAATAAAGTGAATCAGCTATATGTATACATATATCCCCATAGCCCCTCCATCTTCTGTCTCCCTTCCACCCTCCCTATCCAACCCTTCTAGGTGGTCACAAAGCACTGAGCTGATCTCCCTGTGCTATGCAGCTGCTTCCCACTAGCTATCTATTTCACATTTGGTAGTGTATATATGTCAGTGATACTCTCTCACTTCATCCCAGCTTACCCTTCCCCCATCCCCGTGTCCTCAGTTCCATTCTTTACGTCTCCATCTTTATTCCTGTCCTACCCCTAGGTTCATCAGAACCATTTTTTTTAGACCCATATATATGTGTAGGACTACAGTATGGGTTTTTCTTTTTCTGACTTATTTCACTCTGTATGACAGACCCTAGGTCCATCCACCTCACTACAAATAACTCAATTTCGTTTCTTTTTATGGCTGAGTAATATTCCATTGTATATATGTGCCACATCTTCTTTATCCATTCATCTGTCGATGGACACTTAGGTTGCTTCCATGTCCTGCCTATTGTAAATAGTGCTGCAGTGAACATTGTGGTACATGACTCTTTTTGAATTATGGTTTTCTCAGGGTGTATGCCCAGTAGTGGGATTACTGGGTCGTATGGTAGTTCTGTTTTTAGTTTTTTAAGGAACGTCCATACTGTTCTCCATAGTGGCTGTATCGGTTTACATTCCCACCAACAGGGCAAGAGGGTCCCCTTTTCTCCACACCCTCTGCAGCATTTATTGTTTATAGATTTTTTGATGATGGCCATTCTGACCAGTGTGAGGTAATACCTAATTGTAGTTTTCATTTGCATTTCTCAAATTATTAATGATTTTGAGCATCCTTTCATGTGTTTGTTGGCAATCTGTATATCTTCTTTGAAGAAATGTCTATTTAGGTCTTCTGCCCATTTTTGATTGGGTTGTTTGTTTTTTTTGATACTGAGCTGCATGAACTGCTTATAAATATTGGAGATTAATCTTCTGTCAGTTGCTTCATTCGCAAATATTTTCTCATTCTGAGGGTTGTCTTTTTGTCCTGTTTATGGTTTCTTTTGCTGTGCAAAAGCTTTTAAGTTTCATTAGATCCCATTTGTTTATTTTTGTTTTTATTTCCATTTCTCTAGGAGGTGGGTGAAAAGGGATCTTGCTGTGATTTATGTCGTAGAGTGTTCTGCCTATGTTTTCCTCTAAGAGTTTAATAGTGTCTGGCTTTACATTTAGGTCTTTAATCCATTTTGAGTATATTTTTGTGTATGGTGTTAGGAAATGTTCTAATTTCATTCTTTTACATGTAGCTATCCACTTTTGCCAGCACCATTTATTGAAGAGGCTGTGTTTTCTCCATTGTATATTCTTGCCTCCTTTATCAAAAATAAGGTGACTATATGTGTGTGGGTTTATCTTGGGCTTTCTATCCTGTTCCATTGATCTATATTTCTGTTTTTGTGCCAGTACCAGACTGTCTTGATTACTATAGCTTTGTAGTATAGTCTGAAGTCAGGGAGCCTGATTTCTCCAGCTCCGGTTTTGTTTCCCCAGATTGCTTTGGCTATTCGTGGTCTTTTGTATTTCCATACAAATTGTGAAATTTTTTGTTGTAGTTCTGTGAAAAATGCCATTGGTAGTTTGATAGGGATTGCATTGAATCTGTAGATTGCTTTAGGTAGTATAGTCATTTTGACAATGTTTATTCTTCCAATCCAAGAACATGGTATATCTCTCCATCTGTTTGTATCATCTTTAATTTCTTTCTTCAGTGTCTTATAGTTTTCTGCATACAGGTCTTTTGTCTCCCTAGGTAGGTTTATTCCTACGTATTTTATTTTTTTTGTTGCAATGGTAGTTGGGAGTATTTCTTAATTTCTCTTTCAGATTTTTCATCATTAGTGCATGCGAATGCAAGAGATTTCTGTGCATCAATTTTGTATCCTGCTGCTCTACCAAATTCATTGATTAGCTCTAGTAGTTTTCTGGTAGCATCGTTAAGATTCTCTTTGTACAGTGACCTGTCATCAGTTTTACTTCTTTTCCGATTTGGATTCCTTTTATTTCTTTTTCTTCTCTGACTGCTGTGGCTAAAACTTGCAAAACTATGTTGAATAATAGTGATGAGAGTGGGCAACCTTGTCCTGTTCCTGATCTTAGAGGAAATGGTTTCAGTTTTTCACCATTGAGAATGGTGTTGGCTGTGGGTTTGTCATATATGGCCTTTAATACGTTGAGGTAGGTTCCCTTTGTGCCTACTTTCTGGAGAGTTTTTATCATAAATGGGTGTTGAATTTTGTCGAATGCTTTTTCTGCATCTACTGAGATTATCAAATGGCTTTTATCCTTCATTTTGTTAATATGGTGTATCACATTGATTGATTTGCATATATTGAAGAATCCTGGCATACCTGGGATAAACCCCATTTGATCATGGTGTATGATCCTTTTAATGTGCTGTTGGATTCTGTTTGCTAGTATTTTGTTGAGGATTTTTGCATCTATGTTCATTAGTGATATTGGCCTGTAGTTTTCTTTTTTTGTGACATCTTTGTCTGGTTTTGGTATCAGGGTGATGGTGGCCTCTTAGAATGAGTTTGGGAGGGTTCCTCCCTCTGCTGTATTTTGGAAGAGTTTGAGAAGGATAGGTGTTAGCTCTTCTCTAAATGTTTGATAGAATTCGCCTGTGAAGGCATCTGGTCCTGGGCTTTTGTTTGTTGGAAGATTTTTAATCACAATTTCAATTTCAGTGCTTGTGTTTAGTCTGTTTATATTTTCTATTTCTTCCTGGTTCAGTCTCAGAAGGTTGTGCATTTCTAAGAATTTGTCCATTTCTTCCAGGTTGTCCATTTTATTGGCATATAGTTGCTTGTAGTAATCTCTCATGATCCTTTGTATTTCTGCAGTGTCAGTTGTTACTTCTCCTTTTTCATTTCTGATTCTGTTGATTTGAGTCTTCTCCCTTTTTTTCTTGATGAGTCTGGCTAATGGTTTATCAATTTTGTTTATCTTCTCAAAGAAGCAGCTTTTAGTTTTATTGATCTTTGCTATTGTTTTCTTTGTGTGTATTTCATCCCACTGATTTAAATATCAATTAAGTCCATCTTGTTTAATGTACCATTTAAAGCTTGTGTTTCCTTATTTATTTTCATCTTGGATGATGTGTCCATTGGTGAAAGTGGGGTGTTAAAGTCCCCTACTCTGATTGTGTTACTGTCAATTTCCCCTTTTATGGCTGTTAGCGTTTGCCCTATGTATTGAGGTGCTCCTGTGTTGGGTGCATAAGTATTTACAATTGTTATATCTTCTTGGATTGAGCCCTTGATCATTATGTCGTGTCCTTCTTTGTCTCTTGTAATAGTCTTTATTTTAAAGTCTGTTTTGTCTGATATGAGAATTGTTACTCCAGCTTTCTTTTGATTTCCATTTGCATGGAATGTCTTTTTCCATCCCCTCACTTTCAGTCTGTATTTGTCCCTAGGTCTGAAGTGGGTCTCTTGTAGATAACATATATACAGGTCTTGTTTGTGTATCCATTCCGCCAGTCTATGTCTTTGGGTTGGAGCATTTAATCCATTTATGTTTAAGGTAATTATCGATATGTATGTTCTTATTACCATTTTCTTAATTGTTTTGGGTTTGTTTTTGTGGGTCTTTTCCTTCTCTTGTGTTTCCTGCCTAGAGAAGTTCTTTTAGCATTTGTTGTAAAGCTGGTTTGGTGGTGCTGAGTTCTCTTAGGTTTTGCTTGTCTGTAAAGCTTTTAATTTCTCTCTCAAATCTGAATGAGATCCTTGCTGGGTAGAGTAATCCTGGTTGTAGGTTTTTCCCTTTCATCACTTTAAATATGTCCTGCCAGTCCGTTCTGGCTTGCAGAGTTTCTGCTGAACGATCATCTATTAACCTTATGGGGATTCCCTTGTACATTATTTGTTGTTTTTCACTTGTTACTTTTAATATTTTTTCTTGGTATTTAATTTTTGATGGTTTGATTAATATGTGTCTTGGCGTGTTTCTCCTTGGATTTTTCCTCTGTGGGACCCTCTGCACTTCCTGGACTTGATTGACTATTTCCTTTCCCATGTTAGGGAGGTTTTCAACTCTAATCTCTTCAAATATTTTCTCAGAACCCTCCTTTTTCTCTTCTTCCTCTGAGACCCTTATAATTCGAATGTTGGTGCATTTAATGTTGTTCCAGAGGTCTCTGAGACTGTCCTCAATTCTTTTTTCTTTATTCTGCTCTGTGGTAGTCATTTCCACTATTTTATCTTCCAGGTCACTTATCCATTCTTCTGCCTCTTATTCCTGTGTTGATTCCTTCTAGAGAATTTTTTATTTCATTTATTGTGTTGTTTATCATTGTTTGTTTGCTCTTTAGTTCTTCTAGGTCCTTGTTAAACATTTCTTGTATTTTTCCATTCTATTTCCAAGATTTTGCATCATCTTTACTATCATTACTCTGAATTCTTTTTCAGGTAGACTGCCTATTTCTTCGTCATTTGTTTGGTCTGGTGGGTTTTTACCTTGCTCCTTCATCTGTTGCATATTTCTCTGTCTTCCCATTTTGTTTAACTTACTGTGTTTGGGGTCTCCTTTTTGCAGGCTGTAGGTTCTTAGTTCCCATTGTTTTTGGTGTCTGCCCCCAGTAGGAGAGGTTGGTTCTGTGGCTTGTTAGGCTTCCTGGTGGAGCGGACTGGTGCCTGTGTTCTGGTGGGTAGGGCTGGATCTTCTCTTTCTGTTGGGCAGGGCCGCGTCCGGTGGTGTGTTTTGGGGTGTCTGTGAACTTGGTATGATTTTAGGCAGCCTCTCTGCTAATGGGTGGGGTTGTGTTCCTGTCTTGCTAGTTGTTTGGCATGGGGCGTCCAGCACTAGAGTTTGCTGGCTGTTGGGTGGAGCTGGGTCTTAGCGTTGAGATGGAGATCTTTGGGAGAACTCTCTCCCATTGATATTACGTGGGGCTGGCAGGTCTCTGGTGGTCCAATGTCCTGAACTCAGCCCTCCCACCTCAGAGGTTTAGGCCTGACACCAGGCCAGAGCACCAAGACCCTGTCAGCCACATGGCTCAGAAGAAAAGGGAGAAAAAAAGAAAGAAAGATAAATAAATAATAAATAAATAAATCTTTTAAATTATTAAAATAAAAAAGAACAATAATTAAAAAAAAAGAGAGCAACCAAACAAACAAATCCACCAATGATAACGTGTGCTAAACACTAAAGTAAGATAAATATAAAAATCAGAAACAACTCAGTCGCAGGCAGCAAACCCCAAGTCTACAGTTGCTCCCATAGTCTACTGCCTCATTTTAGGGATGCTTTGTTGTGTATTCAGGTATTCCACAGCTGCAGGGTACATCAAGTTGATTGTGGGCATTTAATCCACTGCTCCTGAGGCTGCAGAGAGGACTTTCCCTTTCTCTTCTTTGTTCACACAGCTCCCGGGGTTCAGCTTTGGTTTTGACCCCACCTGTGCATGTAGGTCACCCTCAGGCATCTGTTCCTGCCCCGACAGGATGGGGTTAAACCAGCGGCTGATTAGGGGGCTCTGGCTCATTCAGGCCAGGGGGAGGGAGAGGTACCGTAGTTATAATTGGAATGCAGTGTGAGCTTGTGGAAGCAGATGCCAGTGTGACGTTGTAACAGCATGAGGCGCGCCGTGTGTTCTCCTGGGGACGTTGTCCCTGGATCACAGGTCCCTGGCAGTGGCGTGCTGCACACGCTCTCGGCAGTGGTGGGGGGGAGTGTGGATAGTGACCTGTGCTTGCACACAGGATTCTTGGAGGCTGCGGCATCAGCGTTAGCATTTCATGACCATCTCTGGGGTCAAGCTGATAGCCGCAGCTTGCCCCTGTCTCTGAAGCTCGTTTAGGCGGTGCTCTGCCTTCTGTGGGCAGACGGGGAAAGGAGTTCCCTCTCCTCACCCACCCTGAAACAATGGTCTCTTCCCCCTTAGGCAGGTCCAGAGTTTTTCCCGGACTCCCTCCCACTAGCTGTGGTGCACTTGCCTCCTTCAGGCTGTGCTTTCGCAGCCAACCCCAGTCCTCTCCCTGGGATCTGACCTACAAACCCGAGCCTCAGCTCCCAGCCCCCGCCCACGCTGGCGGGTGAGCAGACAAGCCTCTCGGGCTGGTGAGTGCTGGTCGGCACCAGTCCTCTGTTCTGGAATCTCTCTGCTTTACCCTCTGCACCCCTCCCTTTTGCTGTGCTCTCCTCCGTGACTCCAAAGCTTCCCCCCCCCCCCGCCCACTCCCCATCTCCACCAGTGAAGGAGCTTCCTAGTGTGTGGAAACTTTTCCTCCTTCACAGCTCCCTCCCAGAGGTGCCGGGTCGTCCCTATTCTTTTGTCTCTGTTTTTTTCTTTTTCTTTTGCCCTACCCAGGTACATGGGTATTTTCTTGCTTTCTGGGAAGTCTGAGGTCTTCTGCCAGCGTTCAGTACGTGTTCTGTTGGAGTTGTTCCACATGTATTTTTGATGTATTTGTGGGAAAGAAGATGATCTCCACGTCTAACTCCTCTGCCATCTTGAAGGTCCCCCCTAAAACATAAGTTTTTAATTTGATTTGTACATATTTTTCTACATGAGTTTTAAAGACTGGAAATCTTACATATACATTTATATATATATATATACAAGCATCCATATATATTATAGTATATAAACATACCTTATACATATCCATATTTTTTTTTCTGTGTCCAAATTTTCCCCATTTAAAAGAAGCACTGTTGGAACTTCTGCTAGGAACATAACTGAGTGAGTCAGTATTACTCATTCGCTGCCTAAAAATCATCTAAAAGCAAATATCATTTTTAGTGAAACTGGGAGACAGAAAGAATCCACAGATTCCAAAATCCACATAAGGGCTGCCGAAAGTATCTACACTGGAGGAGTCCTCTCAGGAATAAGTAAGGACATGAAATACAGAGAGTGGTGAGGGGATGAAAATGAAAAGAGATATAAGTGCCACCCTTCATGTACTCCTGCAGTGGTGGGAAGCAAGGGTATTTCTTTTGGGTTACAGTGCTATGAAGACTGTGGTGATCAGGTTGGTGTAAAAAGTCCTCCTGTACCTAGTTTTTAATTGATGGAAGCAGAGAGGGAAGAGGAAAAAGAGTGCATAGTGCTAGGGTGTAAACATTTGCTCTTCTTGAAGATCCACCTGGGTGTTATTACCTCTCCTACACCACCATTTATATAAAAGGCATGTCCAAGAAATTCAAGTTCTTCCATGGTCAGTGTTAAAATAGGAATTGGCACAGCATTGATACAAAGACAATGTATGGGAAGAAAAGGAAAAGTATTTTTTAAAAGGTAAATAGCATTAGAGTTTTTACTGGAAAAGTTTGGCAAAGAGAAGGTAATAATTCTGTCAAAATACATCATCAATAATACAAGAAAATTTCATGACTCTTTGCCTTTAAGAAGGAAAGTTTAAAAAGCTAGATCTCAGGGCAGAGGTGATGGGAGAATAAAATGAGATGAAACATGAATTGGCAAAATTTAAGAAAGATGTAGAGATAAAATCATCCCAGAAATGGGGGAAGGGGGGAGTCACAAGAAATACAAGGGAATATACACACTGTGGAAAATACAGTATAAAGCATATGGGATAGAAATGAAAAAAAAATGCAAAATGGAAGGAGATCAAGTTGGCAGAGTAGGAAGATCCTGAGCTCACTTTCTCCCATGGGGACACCAAAATTACAACTACCTACAGAGCAGGTATCTCTGAGAACAACCTGAAGACTAGCAGAAAAGATTTTCCACAACTAAAGATGTAAAGAAGGAGCCATAATGAGACTGATAGGAGGGATGGAGATATGGTCCAGTCAGGACACACAGACCCAATTGCTGAGCCATGAGCAGGAGGGATATCACAACAGCGAGGTCCTCCCCTTAGTGAGAGGATACAAGTCTCACCTTGGGCTCCCCAGCCCAGGGTTTCTGCACTTGGAAGATGAGCCCTCAATGCGTCTAGCTTTGAAATCCAGTGAGGCTTACATTCAAGAGAGCCAGAAGGCTGGGGAGAATGTGGAGAAACACTCATGCGCTGTTGGTGGGATTGTAAATTGGTGCAGCCACTATTGGAAAACAGTATGGAGAGTCCTCAAAACATTAAAAGTAAAACTACCATACAGTTCAGCAATTCCACTCCTGCATATTTACCCAAAGAAAACGAAAACACTAATTCAAAAAGATTTATGCACCACTATGTTTATTGCAACATTATTTACAATCAACAAAATATGGAAGCAACCTAAGTGTCCATTTATAAATGAATGGATAAAGAAGATGTGGTCTCTACAGGTATACTCGGAGATATTTCAGGTTTGGTTCCAGACCCACAATAAAGCAAGTCACATAATTTTTTTGGTTTCCCAGTGCATATAGCAGTTACATTTATACTATACTCTGGTCTATTAACTGTGCAATAACATTATGTCTAAAAGAACAATGTACATATCTTAATTAAAAAATACTTTATTCTTAAAAAGTGCTAACCATCTTCTGAGCCTTCAGTGAATTGTAGTAGTAACATCAAAGATCATTGATCACAGATCACCATAAAAAAATAATAATGAAAAAGTTTGAAATATTGTGAGAATTGTCAAAATGTGACATAGAGACACAAAGTGAGTAAATGCTGTTGGAAAAATTGCTCCAATAGTTTCAGGATTGCCACAAACCTATTTGTTAAAAAAAAAAAAAGCAATATCTGTGAAGCACAATAAATGAGGTATGCATAGCTGTATATACAATGGACTATTAGTCATAAAAATGAATGAAATTTTGCCATTTCTGACAACATGGATTGATCTAGACTAATGCTAAGTGAAATAAGTCAGACAGAGAAAGACATATACCATATGATCTTACTTATATGTGGAATCTAAAGAACAAAACAAAACAAAAAACATAGAGTCATAGATATGGGGAATAAATTGCTGCTTGCCAGGTGGGAGGGGGATGGGAGTGGGGAGAAATAGATGAAGGTGATTAAGAGGTACAGACTTTCAGTTATAAAATAAATAAGTCATGGTGATGTAATATACAGCATAAAGAATATGGTCATTAATACTGTAATAACTTTGCCTGGGCACATAATGGTTACTAGACTTACCATGGTGATCATTTCATAATGTATTTAAATGTTGAATCACTATGTTGTCTACTCGATACTAACAGAATATTATAGGTCAACTATATAGCAATTTTTAAAAATATGCAAAATAATATGGAAAAGAGTTGGAAAGTGTTAGGGAGCTAATGATAGATATAGTGGACAGGTACAGGAGAACCAGCACACAGGAGAGTATTCTTCCCTAAGAAGAAACCTGGAAAATAGAAGGTAACTAAAATTTAAAGTTATGTTAAAAGTAGATTTAGATCTATGAACTGTAAAGAGTTCACCATGTGCTAGGCAAAACTGATTCAGAACAATCTGTCCTGGATATATCCTAGTAAATACACAAACCTTTAGAAATAAAGAAATAATAATTTGGGCAGCTAGGAGAAAAGATCATGCAACCTCTGATTCTTTTTTCATTAAATACTAAGAGACAGTGGTGGAATACCTTCAAGATCCTCATGGAAGTAAAGTTGATGCAATTATTTTATAGACAGTTTTCCAAGTACAGAGGCTGTATGTTTTTTGAACAAACAGGAACTCAATGCTTACCTTTACTGTGATCCCACCTTGAAGCAACTACTAAAGCTTAAACTTAATCCAACAATGAAGTGCCTGAGGAAAATATGGCAAAAGGACTAGCAGTGACACTTCGTTAATAGTACCAATGGGATAATGCTACAGCTAGGAAAAATACTGTAATAAGCATCATACACAGATGGATTTTTCATGAGTGTCATAGGTGTTTTCCCATTAAAAAATAAAGTTTTATCCATATTATATATGGATATTCGTGTTATAAAAATGCTATGGAAATTTAACTAATGATTTTTTAAATATTCAAAAGTAGTAAAGTTAGAAGAGAAAATAATAATGTATTTACTTTTTTTTTTTTTTTTTTTATAGCTACTTTATTTATTTATTTATTTATTTTTGGCTGTGTTGGGTCTTCGGTTCGTGCGAGGGCTTTCTCCAGTTGCGGCAAGCGGAGGCCACTCTTCATCGCGGTGCGGGGACCGCTCTTCATCGCGGTGCGCGGGCCTTTCACTATCGCGGCCTCTCTTGTTGCGGAGCACAGGCTCCAGACGCGCAGGCTCAGTAGTTGTGGCTCACGGGCCCAGCCACTCCGTGGCATGTGGGATCTTCCCAGACCAGGGCTCGAACCCGTGTCCCCTGCATTAGCAGGCAGATTCTCAACCACTGCGCCACCAGGGAAGCCCTTATTTAGTGTTTTGAACAAATGGTTTGGATGAAATATTAATGTCTGTAGTCAATTTTAGGTAAAATTTATGAAACATTCAGACTGATAAATATGATAAAATTTATGGGTTCGAAAGCCTTGGTAGCAACTTCTTTATGACGTGAATCAATATTCTATTTTTACTAGAACTTCAAGAACTGTAATTTATCAAGGCCAAAAAAATAGGGGGCAGAAAATAAAATTCACCCACTTCTGTTTTAATGTTGCAGAGACAGAAAGAAAAAAGGGCTTTCTCCCCCACTAGTTAAGAATCCCAAAGAAGAATGCTTTTAAAATATTTATTGATGTTCCTATGCTACCACTACCCACCAAGGGACATTATCAGATTTTAGGAGGAAAGGATAAATGCAGTCTTTTTAGCATTTTCTGTTGAGAATAAGCTTACTGAGTCTCAGGAGAATAGATGGAAGTGGAGTTGCATGTTTAAGGCATAAGAGCTTGGGGAGCCAGAGAGAAAATAGAGATCTGGAGGAGTAGCAAATTTTCCCTGTTGCAATACGAATATTTACTAGAGGAACAAATACAGCAAGTTCCAGTTTGAAACATTGAATGATGGGGTCTGCAGCTATTTCTACTTACTCTTTGTTCCTGGCACCCATCCAGTTGCATTCCAGCAAATAAACCATGAGGTAACGAATGTTTACGGAAGGGAATTTAGAGTAGCAAAGAAATAGATTGTGATTTTCAAAACCTTAAGCCCTAAGAGGACTCATGACAAAGGAAACCTGATGAATCAAAAGTAGGATTCCTACATCTGTTTGGATAGAATGCCCTCAGAATGATGTGAGGAGGAGAAAAGATAAAGGAGAATCAAGATTGAGTAGATACCATAGGCCCTTCGTCCTCTGGGCTTTTCCAGAAATCTCACACAGATGTTATACGTCATTTCCCATTGTGTTTCTGGGAGAATGCAAGGCCCCAGGAGTTAAATAATCTCACTCCGTGGTCTGTCATAAAGGGGTTGAAGTAAATTGCGAAGTTTTCTACTCCATACTCTGGTGTAGGAGAGGTAGAACTCTCTCTGTGTGCCTCAGTTCCCCGAAGGGCCATAGATGGCCCCATGATTTTTCCTGAGGTTACTAGAACATAAAAACAAAAGCATGATACAGGCTGCTTTGAGCAGTGCATTGGAGCATGCAGAGAGGAACCCAGAACAAATGACCTCACAATAAAGATCAAGAGTGACTCAGTCATGTCCCAGGTGGATAGACTGCAAGCACAAGATCTGTCCAGGGAAACTGCCTGTCAGGGAGGCCAGCATGGGAAGAAGGTGGGCAAAGGAAAGCTTCCTTCTCTTTTGCCTTAGCTTACGTGAGCTCGTACAATCTAAATGCTGTAATAAGCAAAGGAAGACAAGCTCCACATTTACCTCTGTCAGATTCCTTCCATTGTCCAAACAGGGACTCGTAATAGCATTATGTGATGAATATGAAATTGCCATTTCTTTAGGCTAATAACAATTAAATATTGGCAATTTCACAGGGTTTAACCTAATACTTAAGATCTGTTATAGAGAAATAAAGTTGCATGTATTTTTAGGGAAAGCATTTTTAACTTTTATTTTGAAATAATTATAGATTCACAGAAAGCTGCCAAAAGATTACATAGATTCTCATGATCCCTTAACTCATTTAGATTTGCATTTGAAAAAAAATTGCATTTCCACTGTTTACAGAACACTTGTGTATTTGTGAACAATTTCTGCATAATTTTCTAATACAACAATCCTTTCTGGCAGGTTTTCTATCATTTCTTTACATGTGAAAAATAAAAATTAAGTTATACAGCTACTAAGTGGTAAACTTGAAAACAGAATTTATATCTGTTTTTGCTTTTATTGGATTCTACAAGCACCAAGTTAATCTAGAGTAATTCTTTCTGCCCACTTAACTTTTTTTTTTAAAAAATATTTATTTATTTAGTTTTGGCTGTGTTGCGTCTTCTGTGGGAGGGCTTTGTCTAGTTGCGGTAAGCGGGGGCCACTCTTCATCGCGGTGTGTGGGCCTCTCACTATCGCGGCCTTTCTTGTTGCGGAGCACAGGCTCCAGACGCGCAGGCTCAGTAGTTGTGGCTCACGGGCCTAGTTGCTCCGTGGCATGTGGGATCTTCCCAGACCAGGGCTCGAACCCATGTCCCCTGCATTGGTAGGCACATTCTTAACCACTGCGCCACCAGGGAAGCCCTGCCCACTTAACTTCTAACTATAAGAGTGGCTACATAGATGCAGATCTAAATCTAAATTTTTTTCCCATAGTATTTTCATTTTCTCTTTCTGATTTGTAAGGATTTTTATAATAAAGATTTTAATCTCTTGTGTAATATGTCTCTTTTCTCAGTTTTTTCAATGTCTTTTTATGTTTGTTTATAATCATTTGGAATGAATGGATTTATTATTGTTGAGTGTATTGATGAATTCTTTACATTTTTCCTACCTTGAATTTTCTATCTTGAGTCAACCATATTTGTTTCTATTTTATATCATGTTTAATTTTGAAATTTAGTATCTTTGGAATATATATAGCTATTGGTTGTGAATGTTGTGTGACAGGATTCACTGTTACTTTTTTTTTATATATAGTTGATGAGAATCCCACCATCATTTATTAATTTGCCTACTAATTGGAATGCCTTTTTTCTATAAATTAAGCTGTTCTGTATAGGTATAACATAGAAGAATTTTCCCTGGATTTTTCTTTTCTTCCCATAATCTTTCTGCATTTATATTCTGTATAAGAGCCATCACAGCATATGAATTATTTCAACTCTAAAATGCTATAATGTCAGGAAATGCAAACGCCTTTTATTCTGTTTATTTTTTGTAAGAAAAAAGTTTTATTAATCTCACCCTAAATATACCTCCAGATGAATTTGACAATCATATTATTGAGATCAATAAAAACTAATTTGGGATTGTATTGGATTAATATTAAATATTTACATTGATGGGAATATAAAATTTGTGCCATTATAATGCTTGCCATCTAGAAGAACAGCGTTGGGTTTTTTTGTTGTTGTTCCTTGATAAATGCTTTCTATATCTATTAATCTCTCTTTATGGCTTCACTTGTTTGTTTCCTTGTTTAGAAATATTTTTAAGCTTTTGCTTTGAAAGCATAGTTCCACATTCCCAAAAGCGTATTCTCTGAGATATTAACCATGACTCTGACAAAAAATGTTTTATGGTGTTAGATCTGGGACATGCTGATTTAACTTTAACAGCTTTCTTTTCCATTTACTTGTCAGATCTTTTCATATAGTGATTTTATTGCAAATTTTAAAGGAGTTTGGCTTTCCTCAAATTTATTTGACCACAAAACTCATTTCTCATGGGTCATATTAGGGATCTCTTGTTAATGAGAACCCACTAGGACTGTTACCTTGGTTACATCTAGGATCACTTTCTTTCTACAAAAAAAATATATCTCTTGGAATTTCTTTTGTTAAGGATTTACTGGTGTCAAACTCTGTTTTGTTTTTCAAAAATTATTTCACTTCCATTCTTGAAAGATATATTAGTTTGGAATATAAATGTTTTGTGTGGTACACAAGAAATTATTTTCTCTCAGCATGTTACAGACATTTTTTATTAGCTTTCATGGTTGGTGGTGAAAAATCATCAATCATTTTTTCCATTTGTACAAGTAGATAATCTGATTAGTCTCTGCTAGTTCCTTTGCAGATATGTTTTATCTTTTATATTATGTACTTTTATTACATATTTAGGTGGAGATATTTCTTAGTCTGATTGGTATTTTTTGGGCTTTCTCAATCTGAGAACTGATATATTTCATTGCTCATGGTAAATTCTTTGCCAGTGTTTCTTCATGTATTTCACCTCTCCTATATTTTTTTTCTCTTCTTTCTGAAATTTGGTAAAAATTCTACCAGTTGAGTGTATGTTGGAACTTAGCAGTCTATTCTCTACTGCATTTAGCTTCTTTTCATTACTTTCCGTATTTCTGTCTCTTTATATTGTTCTAGATAAATTCTTACTTTCTATCTTTTAGTTTGTGAATTTTCTCTTCAACTATGTGTATCTGCTCTTAAATATATCCAATGAATTTTAAATATCAATTATTGTATTTTTCTAGAAGTACTGTTTTTTCTTCAAGCACTTATTGTTTCAATTAATCTATTGCCCTTTGCTCATATATTTTAATCTTAATACATGATTAAAGTTTATATGGATATATAAATTTTATACATTTATAACTTACGTATAATATATAGTTATTATATAATGTATAGAAATATATAACATATATATGCAAATTAGTTTTATATGTTGTCTCTGATGTTTTTAGCACTTGATGTCTGGTACAGTTGCCCGTTGTCTGTCAGGATTTATTCACTGCCATCTCATTTCCTTGTGTGATTTGTAAGTTTTGGCTTGGAGCTCAAATTCCTTGGAAGTTTACTTGTGGGAATTCTTTATTACTTGTATTGAAGATGGTTCCAGGGAAGATTTTTATTTGCATCTTCCAGACACTTGAGGACATGACAAAAAGGGATTTTCTTCGAGCTGTATTTGGCCTAAGGTATTTTGGACTACTCAGGCAATATTAATTTGAGTGTAAACTCATATGAGGACCATTTATGGTTACCAAATCTTATGAAACATAGATTTCCCCTTTTTTTTCGTTCCACCTAGAATTATGTTTCCAGCCAAGCAATTTTTCTTAACTTTCCCTGGGAGATAAATTTACAGTCAGTTCAATTTTCTATGGTTCTATCTCTGTGATGAGTACTTCCTGTTAGGTATACCAACTTGGTTGTGTCATGGTATCTTTTCCCTGTTTCCTGTGCCTTTCCAAGCAGTGGAAAGTAAAGCTGAAAATTAGTCAGATATGGAAAATTTTTTCAGGGCACAAACTTACTTTAATAATGCTTTTCTCTTTAAGTTCAGTCCAAGACATGTGATGTCATTTCAGCTGAAACCACATGAAACCAATAATTCAAGTTTCTTTTCTTGAGTGACAAACCTAACCCCAGCACCTGGCTTCAAACAATAAGGCTGGCTCACATGGAAATTTTGGGGTATAATTATCCATTAGACTCTTCTACCCACTTCTTCCTTAGAACCTGAATCCTGGAAGGGCCCCTAAATTCTGCAGTTTCAAAAATGACTTTCTGTTTTATTTCCTCCCCATGGCCTATCGATATACTTATTTTCGATGTATTGAGGCTACACACACACACTCATATATAGTGTATATGTGTATATATATACATGTATGTACATTTTATATTGATATAAAAGTTTCTTTTCTTATAGTTCACCTCTGATTTCTAGTTAGTTTGGTTAAAATGTTACTTCATATCGTGAATTTTCAGAGCCATGTTGACAAGAAGTCCCTATTCTCAGTGCCTTTTATTTTTAAAAAAGATCATAAAGAAACTCACAAATACCAGCTAAATCCTGATAATAAAAAACCAGAACAGTCCACTACATATTTCAAATAATATTTATGTAACTTAGTGGCCTGACTGAAAGGCTAAAATTTATGGCCTATTATTTTTTTAAAAAATCCTGATGGGTAGAAGCTAGGAAAAAGATTAAAAACAAAAAAAATAGAAATCCAGTAACCACTAAAATAATAAAACCTTGTATTAATGGTGTTATTTCAAAGTTATATCAGGTTATGTTTTCATTAGTTTGAATAATAAAATTCTCATTTGAGTAGTTATAGGAAAACCTAAGGACAACACCAAGGCTGAATAATAATGCAA
Organism: Balaenoptera musculus; assembly: GCF_009873245.2. Lineage (NCBI taxonomy): Eukaryota > Metazoa > Chordata > Mammalia > Artiodactyla > Balaenopteridae > Balaenoptera > Balaenoptera musculus. The sequence continues at coordinate 54,909,831 of NC_045800.1, forward strand.
ACTTTTTTCAAGTACACAAGAGGCTTCCCCTTGTGGTCACTGAGAAATAAATTTAGGGCACATGTGCTGGTAAGAGATAAGTCTCCTCTACAGGACTTGAATTAAAATAGGGTAGTATAGGAAGTAAGATATCAGTATCAGGTTGACATACTGTAAATATTGACTATTTCAGAAAGAGTATACCTTACTAATTTGTTATACTACAATAAACTGAATCAGAAGTAGTTCCTACATCCTCTGTACCTAGTAGGAACCTCTCTCCCCCACCTGTCTTTCCAATCCCAAGTCCCCACATATGCATTTTTAAAAGCGCATCATAAATGTATTGATTTGCTCTCCCATAAAGAAGAAAGGAGATGGGTAACTCAGCATGAAACAAAGGTCGTGATGCAGGCAGGTTTGCTAGGCTAGGGTATGCAAGGGAATTACAAAAGTTTCTCTATGGATATAGAGTGTTCAATATTCTGTACCTTTGGTAAAACACGGGGTTTATTCTGATTGCCTGAACGACATGTATCCCACTGATTCCAATCAATCGTTTGCAGGTGCTGAAGATATGCAAAGGGGGAAATAAAAAGCCTCTCTGAATAATTTATTGTCTTAGATTCCTTAAATTATCATCCATAATTCTGACATCATGATTAATAGTAAAATATGAAAAATTATTTCTTAATATATGAAAGCCTTGTTATAAAGTGTTCATTATTATAATTGACGATAAACAATAACTCATAAAAGGCAAGTTGGAAAGAATTGAGTTAATGAATTTATCAAAATTTAATCAGCTTTTATTAGCAAGCCGTATATAAGGGTAAATCTTATATGAAGCTGTTTTCTAAATAATTTGTTAGGGATAAGATGTAAAGGGTGGGCAACAATAGGATGACAAATGGCTGGAAGACCCAGAAATATTATTTTTAAAAGATCTTATCAAACATTGAGTTGCTACAAAGATTACATGCTATATATTGACTTAAAATAATAAAAATATAATTTAAAACCATGTTTTCTCTATGCTTATTAAGAAAGATAACTTTTTATTCAAATTAAAGCCACTCATATGTTCCTTTCTGACCTGATTCCTTCGTCACTCCTGGAGATAAAACTTCTTTTCTTACTTCACTATGTATGTTTGTACTGCTAAACAATATATTGTTTACTTTACCTCTGAACTTTATTAAAATGGATTCATAGTTTGATGAGTTTTTGCTCAAATAGTATGTCTTGAGATTTCTCTAGGAACCAATAGTTTATTTCCTTTACTCTCTATTATTCCATTTTATGAATATGATATCTTTTATTCATCCTCTTATCACTTCTAAGCATTTTCTTGCTTCTAAATATGTCCTGTTAGAGAGTTCTGCTATTTTTTATGATTGTTTATGCCTCTACTTAAAATAAGCAAGTTTCTATAATGTATATACCTTGAAGACAAAATGATGGGTCATAAGTTATTGACATCTTCATCTTTATTAGTTAATGGCAAATGGTTTTTCAACATAGTTGTACCAACCTGAACTAACTAATCTTATATAAAGTCTCACCAATATTTTACTACTAAAAATACATCTTATCCTTTATTTTTCAACTTTTCAAACGATAACACACAGCAAAGAGTGCATATATGAAAATATATAACTTAAGGTAATACGCAAACAACTGCCAGTGCAACCCAACCCATGACAACATATAAAACATTGCAAAGAAAAGTCCCCCTTGTGACTCCTCCCAAAAACTATACCTTCCCTACCTCCCTCTAAAAAGTTATTAGCATATTGTCCTTTATAATAATGATTTCTTTGCTTTTACTTTTAATTTTACCACCTAAGTACTCATCAATAATCGCTATTATTTTGTTTAGTTAGATTATTTATTTTAAATTTTGTATAACAGGCATCATATAATATGTTTAATATTGCACCTAGCTTCTCTTGCTCAACTTATATTTGTAAAGTATGTTTATGTTATTACAAGTAACTGTAGTTGTTCAGTTTCATTGCTGAATAAACCATACTGTGTATGTATATAGTGCAATGTGTTTATCCATTCTATTATTATAGCTATTTATTTGGGCTGTTTCTACATTTTTACCATTATGAACTGTCTTACTATGAGCGTTCTTTAAATATGTCTTTGTGTACAAATGTCTATTGGGTATATTCCTTCTATATGAATTGCTGGTCATAGGGTATGCAAATGTATAGTCAGCATAAGTTGTTGCCAGACATTTATTTTCAAAATGATTCTACCTAGTTCCACGTGTTCCACTTTTTCATGAACACTTGGTTCAGCCAGTCTTTGTAATCCTAGTCACATTTGTGTGTGATTAATGGTATCACAATGTGATTTTAATTTGCCCTACTCTTAAACTATTTAGCATTATCTGATTTATTAGCCATGGATATCTGCTTATGTTAACTATATTTTAAAAACTCTGCCATATTTGTGATTTTCATATTGATTTATATGAGTTCTTTGTATTTTATGTTTGTTTTATGTCTAGAAGTATCTTTTTCCTCACTATGTCATTTTTCTTTTTACCATTCTAATTATGTCTTTTAATCTTAATTTTAACCTAGCTCAGTTTATTAATCTTTACATTTCTGTTAGGTGTGATTTGTAAGTAATTTGGATGGGTTAATCTAACATCTTCCTATTTGTTTTCTTGTTTGTCTCATCTGTTCTTTGTTCCTTTCTCCTCTTTTCATGTCTACTTTGTTGTTTGTGTTTTTTAATAGTGGTTTTTCCAAGTTTATAATACACACGTTTATTTTTTCCATCTTAATTTTGTTAAAGAAAAATTTAGAATAATTGACAAATGTGATTATATATATATATTTAAAGTATACAATATGGTGATTCGATATATATATATATATATATACATTGTGGAATGATTGTCAAGATCAACATAATTAGCACGTCCATCACCTCACACAGTTAACTGCTTTTTCTCTCTTTTTTTTTTGTAAAGGTGCACTTACGAGCTACTCTTAGCAACTTTCAAGTACAATGGCATATTATTAACTATAGTTACCATGCTGTACATTAGCTCCTCACAACGTATTCTTCTTATAACTGAAAATTTGTATCCTTTGACCTACATGATGCCATTTTTCCCACCCCATAGCCACTGGCAACTACCATTCTATTCTCTGTTTCCATGAAATTGGCTTTTTTGTTTGTTTTTAGATTCCACATATAAGTGATACTGTATAGTATTTGTCTTTCTCTGGTTTATTTCACTTAGCATAATGCCCTCCAGATTCATCCATATTGTTGCAAATAGGATTTCCTTCTATTTTATGGCTGAATAATACTCCATTATATATATAAATATATACCAATTTTCTTTATCCATTCATACATCAAAGGACATTTAGGTTGTTTCCATATCTTGGTTATTGTGAATAATGCTGTAATGAACATGGGGGTGCATATATCTCTTAGAGATTCTAATTTCAGCTCCTTCAGATATATACCCAGGAATGGGATTGATGAATCATTTAGTAGTTTGATTTTTAATTTTAGAGGGAAGTGCCATATTGTTTTCCACAATAATATTTTGTTGAGGATTTTTGTATCTATGTTCTTCAGGGATGTTGGCCTATAATTTTCTTTTCTTGTAGTGTCCTTGTCTGACTTTGATATCAGGGTAGTATTGGCCTTGTAAAATGAGTTTGGAAATATTCCTTCCTCTTAAATTTCTTGGAAGAATTTGAGAGGGATTAGTATTAATTCTTTTTTTAAATATTTGATAGACTATACCTGAGAAACTATCTGGTCCCAGGCTTTTATTTGCTGGGAGATTTTTGATTATTGATTCAATATCCTTAGTCATTATTGGTCATTCAGTTTTTCTATTACTCCATGATTCAGTCTTAGTAAGTGTGTTTCTAGTAATTTATCCATTTCTTCTAAGTTAGCAGATTTTCTGGCATATAATTTTTATAGTATTCTCTTATGATCCTTTGTATTTCTGTGGTATCGCTTATAATGTGTCCTCTTTTATTTATAAATGTATTAATTTGAGTAATCTCTTTTTTCTTAGTTAGCCTAGCTAAAAATCTGTCAATTTTATCTTTTCAAAAAATATAACTCAAGTCTGTTGATCTTTTCTATTGACTTTGTAGTTCTGTTTCCTTTATGTCTGCTCTAATCTTTATATTTTCTTCTTTGTATTTAGTTCTTCTTTTTCTAGTTTCTGAGCTGTAAAGTTAGGTGTATTTGAGATGTTTATTTTTAATGCAGGCATTTATTGCTATAAACTTTTCACTTAGTTTATAACTGTTTGATGTTTGCACATTTCAGGGAGCAGTCACCTCTCCCAGCCTTTTCAGACTGGCTTGGGTGGAGCAAGTCTTTCTACCTGAAGGGTGCTGAGAAGGCACTAGCTGGGTAGGATGGAGTGTCTGCTTTCCAGGAGGGCACGGTGGTGTCTCTGCAGCTCTGTCAGCTGAAGTCATTGTTGGTGCACATTGTGGGTGTCTTCTGTGGCCAAGAGGTCCTGCAGGTGGCAGTGGTACCTAGGGCTATTGGGGTCCTTGGAGGCAAAGGCTGCAGGGGTCCTGCTGTTCATTTTTTTTGCATGTGGGAGGAAGTTCTAGTTTAGGGGATCCCTCTTGACCCCTGGTCTGGTGAGCTGCCACTCACAGCAGTAGTGGAGCTGAGGTCCTGGGATCAGGCAAAGACAGAGCTATCATAGCTTCTGGGTGCAGGTGCACTTGCTGCAGCAGTGACACTGGTATTTAAGGTTCAGGCATGTCCAGATCTCCCATAGAACCAGGGTATGTGTGTCTGGGGCTCACCACAGGATTCAAAACAGCTTCAGCTAAGCTCTGACACTGGTGATCAACGCCTGACCTGAGACCTAAAGGGGTGGGGCTCAAGGCAGTAATGCAGCCTCAGTAATGGTAGGACATAGCTCCAACCTGAGGCTGGTACAGCTCTGGTCCTGTATATGGCTGAAGTGTTATGGCATCTTGATCCTAGAGAGCCATACATAGCAGCAACTGGAGCCCCTGGGGAGATTTCTCACCACAGTGACAGCCCCAGTCCTGGGGAGGAGATGCTGCTGGGAGGGGCTTCAGACAGCTCCATCAGCTGGGATCAACGTTGGTGAAGACTGTGGGAGTCCCAGGTAGCAAAGGCTGCTAACTTGCACAGTAGTGAGGCTTCCTGGGGTTCTCCTGTTCTCCTTTTCCCCCAGGGTGAAATTCCTCTCTGTGGATTCCCTCCTGGCACTGAGCTACTGTGTACTGGGGAATGGGGTGACACAGGTAAAATGCTTCCCATGCTTTTCTATACAGTCATCCGCAGGTTTTGAGCTCTGCAGGGTTTTTGCTGCCTCTTTATTATATTCCAGAGCTTTCCCTGAGCTATTTTCCTTGGTTTGCCATTTTTATTTATTGTTTTTGTTGCTTTTGTGGGGAAGATGAGTGTTGGGACCTCCTAACTCTCCATCTTACTCGATCTTTTTTTTTTTTTTCGCTGCGCCTTAGGGATGGAACCTGCACCCCCTGCACTGGAAATGCAGAGTCTTAACCACTGGACTGCCAGGGAAGACCCCTTACTTGGTCTTATTTTAGGATATCACTCCTAAAATACATATATTTAAATTATCGTGTCCTACTTTCAAGGAATACTTCATGCATATTGTAAAAACCTTATAACTGTATCCTTCCATTTCTCCCAGCCTTCATATATCATTTACTTGATTTCTACTTTGTTATAACCCCAATATATTATTTTTTGCTTTAAACAATTGTCTTTTTAAGAGATTAAAAATGAGTATACTTGTACCACATATTTACCTTTTCTTATGTTCTTTATTCTTTGTATAATCACAATTTCCATCTGGTATTGTTTTCCTTATACAGTTGACCCTTGAACAACACAGGTTTGAACTGCTCACATCCACTTATCTGTGGATATTTTCCAGTAGTAAATACTACAGTACTACATGGTCTGTGGTTGGTTGAATCTGCAGATGTGGAGGAACCACGGGTATGGAGAACTGACTACAAATTATACACGATTAACTCCCCCTTTTTTAAGGGTCAGCTGTACTTTAAGAACTTCCTTTAACATTTATTTAAGTGCTTGTCTGTCAATGATGAATTCTTTCAACTTCAGTTTGTCTGAAAAAAATATATTTTTCTTCTTCATTCCAAAAGTTAATTTTGCTGGACGATGTATTCTAGATCAGCAGATTTTATTCTTTCATTACTGAAAAGACTTCACTCCAGTGTCTTCTGACTTGCATCTTATCTAATGAGAAGGTTACTGTAATTTTAGCTTTGTTCCTCTAAACTTGTCTTCTTTCTTTTGACTTCTTTGAAGATTTTCTCTTTATTATTAGTTTTCAGCAATCTACTTATATACAGTAGTGTGGTTTCTTTTATACTGATTGGAATTTTTTCTTGTAATTTTTTTTGGCCATTAATTCTTGAATATTCTTTTTCTTCACATTGCTTTTTCTCCTTCTAGACCTCCAATTGCATGCATATTTGACTCCTTGATATTGTCCTGAAGCTCAGATATTCTGTTCAATTTCTTTATTCTTTTACATTCTGTTTCATTTTGGATAATTTCTGTTGCCACTTCTTCAATTCATTAATCATTTTTTTATTAACCTCAGTCATTAATCTTTTCTTAATTGCCATGTAATGGTGTATGTGTCTGTGAGTATGTGTATGTGTGAGTATACTCATTGATATTTACATTTCACATAATGAAAGTTAAATTATATGTGGGTCTTTTATATCTTACTTTTTTTTTTTGCTCTTCATGTTCACATATTTCCCTCTACTTTCTTGTATATATACAGAATATTTAAAATAGCTTTTTAAAATTTGTCTGCTAATTTTTTATTAAATATATAATTTCTCAGTTGTTTCTATTGATTGATTTCTCTCCTAATGACTGTATTTTCTTGCTTTTTGAGTGCTTGGCATTTTTATTGCATGCTTTTATATTATGTGCTGGATATTTGTTCTGGGACACATTTAAGTTATTGTAATCAGTTTTCTTCTATTTTGTTTGTTTGTTTTTCTTTTCAAAGGTTGCATTTAAGCATTATTAGGGTGGTACAGCCTTTGGTCTAGGGTCAGTTGGACTCACTACTAAGGCAGTGCTTTCTGAGAGCTTTATCTGAGTACTCTACCTTCATATATTTGGAAATCTTTGCACTTTGAACAGTGGAAAAACAAACTATTCCCAGGTCTATGTGAGGTTAAGATATGGTTCTGCTTCTTTCCTTCTGATTGTTCTTTTTCTGACCTTCAATGTTTTCATCACATCCATACTCAGATCAATACCCAGCCAAAAAAGCTAGGGAATTATTTACATATCTCTGGATTTCTATATCTCTGCAACTCCCTCCTCTTCTATATGTTACTTTATACCTTTTAGTTGCTTTGGCTTCCTTGGAGTCTGAAATCTTGTCTCCTCAACTCAGTGAAAACACCTTGTTCTGTCTAATTTCCCCTTTCCTATTGAAATTCCAGGCAGCAAGCTGGGTAGGTCATAAGCGCTTCTCATTTATTTCCCTGAGATTGTTGCTCTATTGTTCTTATCGCACAATGATTGAAAACTGATGTTTCCTAGTGCATAAGACAGGAAGGTCATTCTGTTCAGTTTTCTAGTGTATAAGACAAGAAGATCAGCCTGTTTCCTGGGACTTTATCATGGCAGAAGCAGAGATTCCAATTGGTTTTTGAATATTGTTTGTATCCAGCATACTTGCAAAACTTTTAATTTTTAATTTTAACTGTAGTTTGGGGGAATTTTCTATGTTGTATGTTATATTTTCTGGAATAATCTAAGTTTCATCTTTTCAATTAAACGTTTTTTTTTTTTCTTATTTAGGTGAAGTGTTTAGGATCTCCTTACAATGTAGAATAAAAGTAGTGCTATAAAGCATACTTCTTTTTATCAATGAATGGAATAATTTTAATGTTTCAACATTTTTTTCAGTGTTATTTGAAGATACCCTATATTAGTTCAAGGAAGTCCCCTCTGTTTCTAATTTTAATGAACACTTTTTCCTGAAAGAATGTTAGATTTAATTGTATGCTTCCTTCTATTAAATAGTATTTTTTTTTCCTTTATGGGAATGATATTTTTTTATTATGTCCTTGTTTCAAATAGTCATTTAGGAAATACTCCTCAGTTTTAAAAATTTTGGAAGTTAGGGAATATTTCTTTCAATAATTATAGAATCCTTGTACATATAATAGTGAAAATTTGTATATGCTTTTTCTGTTTTCTAGAATAGTTTTTTTTTAATCAAATTTAAATTTGTTCCTCCTTGGTAGTTCTTAAAACTTGTTAACTAAGTTATCTAGGACTGCTACTTGCTTTCTCAACAGACTTTAACTTGCTACTCTTTTTTATTAATTGATCAATGCAACAAATATATTTTGAATGCTTATCCTATACCTGGCACCGTTCTAAATACTGGTTATACACTAGCATAAAACAAAACAAAACAAAATCCCTGCCTTATGGAGTTTACGTTCCAGTGAAAACGTTCAGATGTGAAAATAAATAAATATATACAAAAATAAATTTACCTACTTCAACTATTAATTTGCCAGTTTCTCTTGGTAGTTCCAATAATATCTACTTTACATATCTCATCGTATGTCATGATTTGCATATAAGTTTGGAATTGTTTGACTTCTTCAGCAATAATAATAATTTATGGTAGTATATTTATTTACTTTTATTTTTTCTTATGTTTATATTTTAAATACTCCTCATAAAAAACATATACCTGACTTATGGATTTTCAACCTGCCTCATATTCTGTTGTTGTTGTTAAGTAGAAGCATTTAGTTCATTATCATCTATGATGTTGGGAGTTGTCTTTTTTTAAACCTCCTATCTTGTTTTATCTTCCTATCTTATATCTAGGTTTTATCTTCAGTTCCTCAGGCCCTAAGAGTTTGTGAACAAAGTTCAGCACCATTAAGGCTGAAAACCACCATGAATGTCTAGTTTAGCTCTCATTTTTGCTTTCTCTTAATTTTATCCCATAAAGTTAACTAATTTCTTGCCAGAAACTTATAAATATACTTAAATATTCATTATTTTCCTTCTTCCTCAGCTTTTAGGACTTCAGAGCAGATGCTTAAATGACCCACTAGAAAAAAGAAAAAAAACACAGGAATACTGTCAACTTTTACTAAAGAATCACTTAAATAGAAATTACTGTGTTCCAGTAACTTTCAAAGTATTTTATAAATATTAAATAACTTAGTTTAGTTCAGTTAATTTAATAATTGAAGTCTCATAACAAACTTATGGGAAAAGTACTATAGTTAGTTCATTTTGAGATGAGCAAACTGATACCTGGAAAGATTAAATAACTTGCTCCATATTAGACAGTTAGTGTGATATGAGTTTGGTATTCAAATTCAGGAAGTATGTGCTCTAAACTCTATGTAACTCCATTCCTCCCATGATATCCCTTGAAGGTTCACACAACGCACACATACATATACACACACACACAGATGATTACCTGTCCATTGTGCCTTATGTTAGGAATTGTAGTGAAATTCTGCTACTATATTTTATTAAGAAATAAGAACCAAGGAATGACTAAAGTATGACTTGGCCAATCTAAATATGAAGAAACATCAAAATTTATTTTAAGATTGAACTAGAGAATAATGTAGGAAATAAATGTTAATCACTGATAAGATTTGATTGTGCAGTCCTTCATCCCTAAACTTTGTCACCTCTATCCATTAACATATGAAATAGGAATTATATATATATATATGTATTTATGTATGAATGCAAGAAATAGAAAAATAAAGTCAGCTTTCATAGAGAAGAAAGACTGAAATAAAAAAGAATGTTGTCGAATAAAGAAATATAAAATATTTCAGATCACAGTTATTTCACTCCAAGCTTCCCATGTAGAAATCAACCACATACTCTCCCATCATACCCATTTATTGCTGGAATTCTAGTGAATAGAAAGATCTCTTTTTTTTTAATTTTTACTATTGCCTCATTCTAACCAATCTTTCTTTCTCTGGTTTTGCTCCATCAATCTGTTTATTAATCCATATTTCAGGTTTAATAAAATTAAAACCAAAATCTATTCAATTAAATCTGTTCATTAGACCTGCATTTCCCATCAGATATATCAGTTCATATAAAGTGTTTAGCACAGCAAGACAGAAGCTTCCTGATCTTGTCCATTACAGTCTTCCTGTCATCGTCACTCACTCATCTCTCCTTGTTGTCCTTATGTGTGAATGATTAATTAACTAAATAAATAAGCAGATACTGCTACAACTCTGTAGTTTTTCTGACAGCAAATAGAGTTAATGATTAGATGATCATATAAGCAGTATATGGTATTCCTGAGTCTGTTTTGCATGAACCATGTTAAGTGCTTATGGCAATAGTATGGTTTAATATTCCATGATTATAAAGGTTATGGAGATGTGGAGGATCTGATAAAATTATCAATTTAAGGCAGAGAATATTTGAATGGTTTACCTGTCACCTAGACCAGAGACAAACCTTTATAAAGGGAAAAATCTTTTTGATGACCTTTCTCTTGTCACAACCCTTCACCCTGAGAAAATGTTCCTGCCAAAATTAAATCAGGACTCACTTTTTTATCAAATGCCAGACATTCACTTAATGGGCAGTAAAGATTGTGTGCCCCAAAAGATGTCAACTTTTGTCAGTATGACCATGTTTATGGGCTTTATTATCCTCTCATTCTCTCTCTCTCTCTCCACACACACACGCACACACACACGGAATTTCATTTACTAATTACTTATTGATCAATTAGATAATACTGATAGTGAAATCAACTTCATAAAATCATTAGGACAGATAACTGTAATAATAATTTAGTTGAAAGAAAACCTAGTTTGAAGCAGCTTAAGAGTGTCTCTCAAAACAATAATATTTAATAAACAGAGTGCATACCTAGGTCTACTAAATTCAGATTTGGAGCTATTTTTCTACCTATATACTACCACATATATATAATGCACGTGACTATAAGGAAAATAGAAAATAAATTCAGTATCGATATTCTCAGACAATTGTTATGAGAAGGTCAGAAAGCAAAACATATAGGTAATCTGACATTTTCTTAATTATCAGCTGCAGATGGAATAGTATGCTTTTATGACTTTGACATTCTCTGGAAATAAAATAGATATGGTAAAATTTTTATCTAGAATTTCTTTCTTTTTATGTATCCTTTCCAGTAATTTTATATTTATTTTGGATTTCTGGCTGCTTCTCTCTTTTTAAGGTCTACTTTTTTGGTATAAAAATGTGGATTTTGTACGATCACTTTTTGTTTACTGTTAATTTTCAATATGGCTTTAAGATTGTGATCCTATAGAACAAACTAAGCAGAAGATTAACAGCTAAATAGAAGAATTGAACAACACTATAAAATAATTAGACTTAGGCATATGACAACACTCTACTCAACAAAAGTAGATTACACATCCTTCTCCAGTGCCCAAAATAGATCACCTGCAAAAATAATATATCACATATAATAATAAAATTTTAAAAATGTAAATTTCTATAATCCTCTCAAAAAACAACTCTTCATATTCTTATTTCAGTTTCTTTACAGAATCTTCAAAATATTCACTATTAAGTCATGCATAATATGCCATCAGGTTGTTGCCCCATAGTTTACTTAACAACTGCTTTTGCTGGGTATTAGGTTAGCTTATAATTTTTAACAGTCATGAATAATACTGCAATGATTTCAATGCAACCTATATGAATAAAATATAATTTCAAGTCTTTATCAATATGCTTCTATTGGGATAAAAAGCACACATTCTTTTTCCTTTATTATTATTCTTATAACATTAAATTATGATGTGCTAGAAATGATGGGTGAACAATTTTACTGCGCCTCAGAAAATCTCTTTGAATACTGAGGACAGTGTAGCTAAAATATAAGCTATTAATTTATGCTTCATTCTTTGTCAAAGTTTGTTGGTTTTTATGCATCTGAAATGCACCTTAACACATATATGCGTCTCCAACACATCTCATATTTAATTAGTGATTTTTTCATCCCTGGAAAATGAGCCTAAGCATTGTTGTGGAAAATTGTGAACAATGCAGTTTGGTAAAAATAACCCAGATTCCCTTCAAGATACATTCAAAGACTCTTACTACCTGACCAGGTGTGTGGCCTTAAGCAAACCCCTTTCCTTTTCCCTTTATTAGCTGTGATTTCACCTCCTGCATAATAAAGTTACACATGCCATCCTCCACACAATTCCGTATTTTTTTGAGAAAATCAGATTCAGACGAACCTCCAAGAACATCGATAACCATATATTTATTAGAACTAGAATTTGGAAACTTTTTTAGGTTTTAAGTATTTATTGATGAAATTATGTTATAACTAAACATTGCATTAAAAAATCCAGTGGTAGGATTGCGGGGAGATGAGTCAGGCTCTAGGTGAAACAATATTGGTGACTGTTGATAATATTGAATCTGGGGAATGAGTACATGCATAACTACTATATTATTTTATATCTTTAAAAGTCTGTAATTTAAAAATGGATTATTTTTTGGACTATTTTCATCTAATTTCACCCATCTTTGTTTCTTATAACAAGATTAGCCTCTTTCTAAATTGACTAATAACAGATATACTCCTTTTAGTGGAGACACCATTATCCATGGAGAGTAACCTTGCTCTGTGGTCGCAACAATCCAGTCAAATTTTTAAAAAAAATCTGCATCATGTATGTGAGCACAGGTTCTGGAATCAGACTGCCTAGTTTTGAATCTTTTTTCCACCACTGTTCAGCTATGAGAATCTTTTCTCCACCACTGTTCAGCTATGAGAATCTTTTTTCCACCACTGTTCAGCTTCCTTTAAATGTTCCCACATTTAAAAGGAAGATACTAAAAATAATCGTATTTTGTTTGTTGTCATGATTAAGTCAATTAATCCACATAAAGTGCTTTGCATAATATCTGTAATATAGTAAACTCCAAAAAATGTTAAAAATCAAACTTACCGAAAAAGAAAGTCAAACATTAAAATGTTTGTCAATTCCACGTCATTCCATCTTAGATAACATATGTGATGCATGAGCACCACGGTACAGGAAAATCTCTCTAAATCCAGCTCATTTTCTTTTAATGATTGATCCTCTAGTAGGATATGAGTCATTCCTGCTCGTCCTTCCTGCAAACTTCAGGTTTCTCAGTCCTTGATTTCTTGTGAATCACCTTCTGAACCAGAACACACACATATATCCGCATAGATAAGAAATAGATGCAGGTCAGGCACAGATTAAATGGTGCTTACAAGAGAAACATTTATCCAAATAAAGGATAGTGACAGGTGATTCAAGACTGTCTACAACATGTATTACTGCTTCTCAAATATTTTCAGTAAAGTGATAGATTTTTGTCTCGTTTTCACATAAATAAGTGAGCTGTTCAGGTAGTTTTATAAGAGCAATTAAATAGCCTGCATAATAAGTGTATTCTATTTGAAATACACTAAAGAGTATGAAGTGGCAATTTATGTTTTCTACAATTCTTATTCCACTTTCAAGTTCTTAACATCATTTTATCCAAGGTTCTGACTCTACCTCTTTCGCTTCCTCAGTGACACACAAGAAGGTTCTTATAAAGGTTATCAATAGAAATTTAGTTTGAGAATCATGGCATAGGGGATTTATTTTCCCTGGACCTTCCCTTGTCTACCTTTCCAGATTCTCCAAGAATCTGCTGTTTCCTAGACACTATTTTTCATAAATACCAATGCAGTCGTGAGCTGTAAGTATGGGTATAAGAGGTAAAATTAAGTTGTAAGGCATAAGCAATGAAGGATGTTTATATTCAGAACTAAGAGAAAAATTAATTATTAAGCATACCTCACCTCTTTATGAGTTGTAACATTACACTTTATCAGTGATCATTCACTAAATCATTAACACTGCAATGCATAACCATCTTAAATATTTAAAAATATGTAAATCTCATTTTAGGTGTTTTTCATTTTCATTGAATACCTGTGGATTCAATGTCTTAATTTTTAAAAGCTGTCATCTAACTAAAGTATGCAATATACATGATAGAGAAGAAATTATTTCATGCCACAGCAATGAGTTAAAATGGGATGTTATTAAGTTACTTCAGATGATCTAAATTTTTTCTATAAAAGTATTGTTGCAATTCTCAGGAAGTAGTCTGTAACTTGTGAGAAAATATAACCTATATCTTTAAGAAAAACACAAGTCAGTTATTTGTAGCCCTGGCACATACTTCATATCAAATCATCTGTGGAGCTTTTAGTTCATTGTTTCTTTTTCAATTCTGTTAATTTTTAAAAATGATTAATGGGGAAAAATTTTAGGGTATAATGTAGAAAATATGAAATTTCAGAAAAAGTCTCAGAAATACAACTCAGTTTTTGCATGTATACATATATATATGTATGTATATATACACTTACTGACATATTCAAAGCTCTACTAAAATGCCTTAAAGACTTGAGTAATTTATAAGGCAATTGCAACTGTTTTGAAAGAATAACAGTCCTCAAAAAGCTAATACAATTGGAAAAGCAAGAGCAAAGAAGAAGGATTTGTCCCATCAAGTGATACAACATATTACTTAACCATAACTTCACTCATCCTCAAAAATGTGACACTGTCACTCATAGGTGCATAAAATAAATCAATGGAACAAAGTAGGTAACCTCCAAAACAGACCAATGTACACTGAACACTAGATATATAATAGAAGTAGCATCATAAAACACTGGAAAAATGCTAGATGCTTTTAATCATTTTAAAACTTGGATAAAACTCTAGGATACAGTTAGAGTCCTCATACCATATACGGAAAAGAAAAGATCTAAAACTACAAAGGTAATAAAAGAAAAACTGGGACTTCCCTGGTGGCGCAGTGGTTAAGAATCTGCCTGCCAATGCAGGAGACATGGGTTCGATCCCTGCTCCAGGAAGATCCCACGTGCCGCGGAGCAACTAAGCCCGTGCGCCACAACTACTGAGCCCACATGCCACAACTACTGAGACCTGCACACCTAGATCCCATGCTCCACAACAAAGGGAAGCCACCACAATGAGAAGCCCGCATGCTGCAACAAAGAGTAGCCCCCGGGTTGCCACAACTAGAGAAAACCCACATGCAGCAACGAAGACCCAACGCAGCCAAAACATAAATTAATTAATTTTTTAAAAGAAAGGAAAAAAAACAAGAAAAAAATGTAGAAGAAAAACTAATGAAACACCATTATAATGAAAGGGAAAGGAATAATTTTTAAACAAGGGAGAAATAAATATGAGTACCTAAAATTTGAATTGTTTAATTCATTGGCAAACACCATAGACATTTAAATATGAGATGACAAATTTAGAGAAGATACCTCAGTGTTTAAAACTAACATGAAATAAAAACTTTAAAATATTCAATGACTCTTGATAAAGCAGCAAAGACAGTAAGTCATATGAAAGAAAGTAAGAGAAAGAATTAAAATAGACACTCAAAGAAGAGGAAATCTAAAGATTATTAATCATATGAATAAATGTTCATCTTTATTAATATTCTGAAATATGCAAATTTTTAAAAGAAAATTTGTGAGTGTCTACAACCTTGATAATAACAAAATTTTTTTAAAAAATTAAAATAACATGATATAAAATTAAATAATGTAAAATTCAGTTGCTAGCCAAAATGTGAGGAAACAACACCACATGCACTTCTGGTAGGAGTGTAAACTGGCACAGAGGAGGGCAATCAATACTTATTAATCACTTAGCTATCCCAGTCCCAGTCTTGGAATCTTTTTAACCTTGAAAAACTCTCCCAAGGATCTGTAAAGGGAAATACACAAGGAGGTGAATTGCAACAAGGTGTTACCTAACATGTGGCATTCTCATTTTATTAAACCATACAATATCCAGAGTGGATTTGCATAGGTCTTTAAAAAGACGAAGTTGAGCTTATCAGGTAAACAAAAGAAAAACATATCTGAAGAACATTATCACTGAAAAATTTAACACACACAGATACATTTAAAAAATATGAACAGAAAAAAAGCGAACAAAAACCCAAAACAAATAGAAAGGAAGGAATAAACATTAGAACTGAAACAAAAAAAATAAAAAGTAGAGTAAATTAGCAAAGGTAAAAAGATGGTTCATCAGAAAGAGCAACAAAATTGACAAACCTTTAGTTAGACTAACTTAAAAAGGGAGAAGACTCAAATTACTAAAATCAAGAGTAAAAAAGGAGATATTACAACCAACCTTACAGAATTGTAAAGGAATACTGTGAAAAATTTTATGCCAACTAATTAAATAACCTAAATGAAACGGACAGATGCCTAGAAAAATACAAAACACCAAAATGAGTTCAGGAAGAAACAGAAAATCTGAATATATCTATAACATGTAAAAATATCAAAATAATAATTTTTTAAAAATCTTCCTACAAAGAAAAGCCCAGGACTGGATGCCTTTACAGGTGAATTCTATCAAATGTTAAAAGAAGAATTAATATGATTACTTCACCGTATCTTGTGAAAAATAGGAGAGAAAGCAACACTTCTCAACTCATTCTATAAAGTCGTTATTACCTAGATACCAAGACCAGACAAAGAACTTATAAGAAAAGAAAATTGCAGACCAATATCCCTTATGAATATAAATACAAAAATCCTCATTAAAATACTAACAAATGGAATCTGGCAACATATCAAAAGGATTATACACCATGACCACGCAGGATATAACCCAAGAATGTTAGGATGGCTGAACATATGAAAATCAGTCAAGGTAATATCATATCGATAGAATAAAAGACAGATACCTTCATATGACCATCTGAATAGGTGTAGTACAAACATTTGACAAATCACTTCATGATAAAAACACTCAATAAATTAGGAATACAGGGAACTGCCTCAAACTGATAAAGGGCATGTATTAAAAAAAATACATAGCTAACACAATGATTAATGGTGAAATTGAATACTATCATCCTAAGATCAGGAACAAGACAGGATACACATTCACCACTCTATTACATATTGTACTGAAGGTTCTAGCCAGGGAAATTCAGCAAGAGAGAAATAAATGCATCCAGATTAGAAAATAAAAAGTAAAACAATCTCCATTTGCAGAAGTCATGGTTTATATACAAAAATTATAAGAGAAAATCTTTTAGGCAATATGTCTGTATCTTAAACTAAGCTTATTAAAATACAGTTTTTATTATCACTTAAATTTCATCTGGTACAATCAATATTAACAATTTTTGTTGAGGCAAAATTTTAACTAATTATATTTTAGAGAAGTTTCATAAAAGGCATAATTATAAGTGATTGTCTAAAATGCAGATTCATTTAGGAAAATAATGGGTAAGAATATGCATTTCCTAAAATGTTCTACCTTTATTTTTAGATCTATTTATTAAAATTCTGTTAAGTCTTTATGAATAGTAATTATCTTTCATATGAGCTAATTACCTTCTGGAAAATCCTCCATGTTTCTAAAGAGGCAAAAAAAATCAGTAACATTATAATAAAATAGAATTATAGTACTCTTCCTGTCAAATAGGTATGCAAAAATTTTGCAAAATATTTGCTGAAAAAGGGTCATGTATAATAAAATTCAAATGCACAATATTTTATGGGATATTGGCTTGATTAGGTGAAAGTTAAAACGTAGAGTATGAATCAACATGTTCCAGTAAGACTCCATTGTTGGAGAGCAAACTCATGCAGAGTCATTTGAGAGAACTGTGTCCAATCAAGGAAGAGAGCATTCATAACAAAAAGAGAATTCCAAGAATGAATACCACCATAGACAGACGGGAGTGAGAACTAGAAAGTCATTATACAGAATGGAGCAGATCCGAAAGACAGGAGTCCTGTAGGTAGGAGGAGGGTTAGGGGAGGAGATGGCAATTAGAAAACTAGAGGTGATAATAGATACTAAAAAGTTTAATGACTTGATTCTAAATCAGTACATTTTACTCTGATGACGCAAATGTTCATAATCTTCACTGTCCAATAGGGTAGCCACTAACTCCATGTGACTAATGAACACTGAAAATGTGACTAGTGAGACTAAGTAACTAAGTTTTGAATTTTCTTAAATATTAATTATAATTTAAATGGGCACATGTGGAGATTTAAACAGGCTACCATGTAGGGAAGCACAGATGTAGTATGTCCAGGGTCAGAAAGTAGTCTCTCCTAGGAGAAAAGAATTGTTTATTATTAGCTTTTTTTTTTTTAATGTACGTCCTCAAGTCTATGAGGTTCTCTACACTGCAGTTTTGTAAGAAAACATTAGTAGTTTCAGACAATATAGAAGCTAAAAAGAACATGAAAGTTGAGTGTATGTAACCCAGGCATTAACATAATTTGTATCAGCTCCGCATAATGTTCATCATATTCATAGGTGACCTTCATCTTTATCTTGTAGGTGTTTAGAAACATTGGAGATCTTTAGGCAGGATGTTATGATCATATTTTTATGTAAGATATCATTCTGCTTGCAGTGTAGAGAGGCAGCAAATTTTGGGGGTAAAAAGTCTAGCTTTCTACAGGTCACTATTAATCTCTATCCAATCCATAAAGCAGAGGCATCTCTCTTTGATGTTATATCAGACAGTTGACTGTCTCAACATTTCCTCTGATTTGCCTATGTGGTTATGGCCTGTGACACTGCAGAATCACCACTGAGGGATTCGCTCCTCAAAGGAATCCAAAATTCTCAGACTACTTTCATACTGAAGGACCCAGGTATATTTTATTAACTCTTTTTTGTAGCAAGAACTATTTAGATAGCCCTAAAAAACATGGTGCTATAATTAAATAAATGTCAGGATGAAATCATTGTAGGCCTGAAAGAAAACTCTGTTGGCAAAATGATTTTTAAAACTTTGTTTTCCACCGTGAGAAGCTGAATTTATCATGTAGAATTTAATACACCTTAAGTAATTTGGTATCCTATGCAAAAGAAGGTGTGTATTGACTTACTGATTACAAAAGTACTGTAGATATAAGTTCACATGTGGCTAGTGATCCTAATGAAGCCTCTTGGAACTTTCCACTAATTATGTCACAGAAGAATTTTAAAACACAGATTATTAGTGAATACAAAGTCTAAAAAGTTAACTAGTCTGTGAATAATTGTGGAATCTCCACTGAATCGTATTGACAAATACTTGTGTAGATGCACCTCATGGTATAACTAGATTTTACTTTAGAAAACAAACAACTGTCAGGAAAAGTAATATGGCACTTTGCCATTTTACTGTATCTCCATATGTCTGTCATTCACAGACATAGGGACCATAGCTACTAGAACTTATGAAGCTCTCCTCTGACTCCCCTGGGGCACCTTTTAGGGTGGTTCTGTCCACCATGACCTGCTTTGCTCTGAATTTAAGAACTGCGATATCCAGAACACAACTCTTCAGAAATTGAGAAGACAAAAGAAAATATACTTTATTTTCAAGAAATCCTGGACGATTTTTTTCTTATCTTAAAGGAAAAATAAAATAGATGAATCTTTGCCAATAGTAATCTTAACTTTGAAAAGACCACACTATAGTTTAGGATTCTTTTTTTCAGTTAATCAGCTAATACTTTATTCTACTATTTTATTTCTGGGTTAAAATTAAATCCCATCTACATTTACTCTTAGTAACTTACTCTCTTGTTCTTTTTTTTTAATCAATTACATTTCCTAATTCTTGAGTTTAAACTTTAGGCCATTTATATTTATGTATTTTAGTTTATTAATGGCAGGCTTTTATACTGTTAATTTACCTCAGAGCCTATAATGGCCTATAAAGTAGAATTATTTTTCTGCATTTTCCTTTATGGCTAAGTTTTTAGAAATCTCTAAAAAATCGTCCATTTCTTGAAAATAAAATATATTTTCTGTTAGTAGAATAAAACTCAATATTTGTCCATTATATTCTTACTGTGCAATTCAGATACCCTTTCATTTCTAATTTATGTTCTTGTGTTTGGTCTGTCAAACCCTGATTCTCATATGATTATATTTAAATCAATTTTTCTCTGTTTTTATTTCTTTCCAAAATTTTTTTCCCTATTACCAAAAAGATAATAAATTATTTACTTGTCAACAGACAGAATGTGAACCTATTACCAAAAAGATAATAAATTATTTACTTGTCAACAGACAGAATGTGAACGTATCACCTCACTTTGTTCATTTGTGTAATGGATAAATGGTCCTTTCATATCTGGATCAGAAGTTCAGCTCCCATTCAAGTCTTGGTTTCCAGCAGATTTTGCCAAGTATTGCTCTGCTACTCAATCTGGCATTGTCTTTTGACACATTGTGTGGGCCTCTTCTATACTCAGCTGTTCATACTCAAATACACAATTCAAGCATAGTCAATAATTTCATTACTCTTTTTACTTAAAAAATTGGGACAAAAAATGATTTTGTTAATTATCTCTAAGTGTATTTCTCTAGATGTGATGGCTCCGTGTAAAACCTGACTTGTCACACCTCTTCCACTACACCCTGATGTGAACAATAGTGATTTAATTAACAAACATAAGTGCAATTACAAAAATAATGAATTGGAAACACAATTCCAGCATTGATTTTTTAATAACTTGGAATATATTAATACTTGTATGTATTTACAGTGCCAAAATTGAAAGTGCCATAAATGGGGAAAACAAAAATGAAGATGGGGGAAAGATACTAGCATGATGCACAGCAGTGTATCACTTTTTTTCTCCCTCAATAAAATCTAGCTAGCATTTTCCTTTTCATTTGAACCTCTGTCACAAATTAACCCTGCCTCATTAAAATGATATATAGCCAAAGCAGATTTTTTTTAAACATCTTTATTGGAGTATAATTGCTTTACAATGGTGTGTTAGTTTCCAAAGCAGATTTTAAGATGATGAGAGAGGCTGTAGGATGACAGTTAACTGAACCAATGAGTTTGCTGACAGCTGACAATAAAATGTATGCTTTCAAATAGAACATGTAAATGGAAGTACCTAAATTTTAGAGACCCACTCAGATACATGTGAGTATGCCTATTCAGGCATATTAGACTAAGTGTAAAGACCTGACAAATTGATAAGCTCACATTAATTCTATTTTATTGTATATTTAAGCAAGGGCAAATGACTAGTGCAATCTTCACCAAATTTATTCTAGACTTCACACTGTTCACTTTTAATTTTGAGGAAAGTAATTAAACCAAAAATAATTCTTCATT
The DNA here is from genome assembly GCF_009873245.2 of Balaenoptera musculus. Classification (NCBI taxonomy): domain Eukaryota; kingdom Metazoa; phylum Chordata; class Mammalia; order Artiodactyla; family Balaenopteridae; genus Balaenoptera; species Balaenoptera musculus. Next base: position 54,931,137 of record NC_045800.1, read on the forward strand.
GGGAAAACAAACACTGTGAGGAGAATGGAAGAAAGATTTTTTAAATGGATGGTATAATATAAGAACATTAGACACTACTCTTCTACATTTACTCAACTAGATAATGCTGTTTTCATAAATCTGCTACTGACTGTGCTACAAATGTCCCTCTTGCCCAGGACAATGAAATGAACCCTCTTATCAGAGTTAGCTCTGCTATTTGTTGTTAATTCCATCCCCTTCTTCTTTTCTGGAATATCCCTTCATGAAGTAGCCCAACTTTTAAAAGTCTTCAAGACTGCGGCTGTGTCTCTTTTTGATTAATGATATTATATATACTTTCTCTGTTTTTCTTTACCACTTCACCAGAGATCCACCAAATTTGTTTATCTTCACAAGGAACAAGTTTTTATTTTACTTATCCTGTTACTTAGCTTACTATTGCATTAATTTCTAATATTACCTTATTTCCTTTCTTCTACTTTTTTCACTATTCTTTTTCTAATTTTTTAAGCTAGATGCTTAGCTCATTTATCTGCAGTCTTTCTTCTTTCCTAATATGTATTTAAGGCTATAAATGTTCCACTTATGGTATTACTTGAATTTTATGTTTTTGTATGTATTATTTTTATAATAATTTAATTTTAAATATGCTAATTTTTATTACTTGTTTCTTGGATCCCTGAATAGAAGTATATTTCATAAATTCCAAACACATGGGATATTTCTAGCTAGCTTTTGTTGTTGTTGTCTAGAATACTAACTCTGCAGTCAAAGAACATAAAGTTGTATTATTTCACTTCTTTTAAATTTATGAAATTGCATTATCACCAGGCATATGGTCATTTGGTTTGGTATGTAACCCATATGTAATTCAACAGTTTTTTGGGTTTTTTTAACCTGCAGTTTTGGAATGCAATGTTTTATATAAGTCAGTTAAATCAAGTTTGTTCACCGGAATGATCAAATCTCCTAGATGCTTACTAATTTTTTTGGTATGCATGTGCTATCTAAACTGGCATAGTTGTGTTAAATCGCTCGCAATGATTTTTTGATTTATCAAGTTCTCCTTTTATTTATTTTAAATTAGCTTTATAAATTATAAGAGTATTTATCAGGTACACGAATTGTACATTTTTGTTGTCCCATCTCCATTCTCTTCACCTATCATTTTTCTCTAGTTGTTTCTATGTCAAATGTAGCCTGGCAGTACTTTGTTTAGTAATATAATGTATCTCTTAATATCTGCTGCAAACTTTCTCTTTCTCCATCAAGTGTCTCACCTTTAGCAGCCCACAAAGCCATTTTGTTGCATACACAAACTTGGAAGCACAAAAAAGTTAACATTTCCAGAGTTGTCTGTTGATAAAAATTCACAAGATGCAATTTTAGCATACTAAAGTCTGTTACTAATTAGTATTTTACTTTTTTCTGGACAGAGCAATGATTTTAATATAGTGCAATATCATTTACCCCATCACAACTTAGATACAGTTTCTCATGAATTTTAATTATGTCTGTGTATTATATATGTCAGTTTCCTTCAAATTTATATCTCTATCCATCTATATTTATATCTAGATGCACACAATATATAGATATAAAGCAATCCCACTAAATATCCCAGACTTTTATTGTGGAACTTGAAAAGTCAATTTGAATTTTATTTGCGAGTGTAAAGTGCCAAGAATAGCCAGGCAACTCTTGGAAAAGCACGTGTTGGGGGGACTCAGACTGTAGCAATGAAAGCATTTTGTTATGTATGCCAAGATAGATAGCAGCCAAACTAATGGAAGATAATGGAAAGCTCTGAAAAAGATCCGTACAAGATAGCAACCAGAGGTCACACCGCAGATCAGCAGTCACTGGGGGTGGCAGGTAGGAGAAGGGGAGAATAGTCTTTTCAATAAATGGTAATGGATCATTGGGAATCCATTTTTAAAACATTAAAGAAATTGTATCTCTCATTACATCTCACACACACACACACACACACAATTTCCATGTGTATTAAACAATGAAATGTGAGAAGGAACCCTATACAGCTTTTAGATAAACATACAGAAGTGAATAGGTCATATTAGCTGTGAGAATAAGTTGCTTTAAGTCCTTGATAACAGGTTGCTTCTCTAAAATATAAGGCTGTAGGTTAAGTATCATTCTTCTCTTTTTAAAAATGTTATTCTGAAATAAAGTTGGTTTGGAGAAGTGTTCCTTTATTAATAGAAATCAGTAATTTAGCAAATGGAGAAGAAATAAAATGTACGTTTTCCTGCTGAGTGACATAGGGCAAAAATGCCCTGTGGTATTTATGGGATGCAATCATAAAGTCCAGTACCTAAAATGTTAAATCTCTCTATAATCTGAAAAGCAATAAACCTGACTATCTTTATTTGCACCCTTAGGGATATAGAAGCAACAGTAAGTGTATATCCACTGAGAAGCATGTTAACTGCATCAGAGCTGTAGGATATTCCTTACAGAAGAATAAATCTCATGCAGAAATGAAACAAAAGGATTCATGAGTAATATTTAGAAATACAGAATATGTAAATACATAACATCAATTTAGCAGCAGTGACTACTAAAGAGCTTTTCTTTTAAATTTATAGTGGGGTACTATAATATATACATTTCTCATTTGAGGAACTAGATAATATATTTTTTGTGTCAGTTAACAATGGAATTGTCAAAGGAGTTGTCAAAGAATCTGTGGTCATTTATTAAATAATTTTAAAAGTTATTTGCTGTGAAAAGGAAAAGAGTTTTTAAAAACCCTAATTAACAAAGTATAGTAATAAAATAAAAACAACTAAAATGTTCTAGAATTTAAAAATTCTGAAGTTGCTTGCTAAATGATAGGAATGGAGTCAGACAGTTCTGGATTAGAATCTTAGCTTTATCTCTCATAAATTCTATGAGTTCAAGAAAATTACTTAACTTTTGAGAGCATCAGTTTTCCCAAAAGTTAAAAAAAAAAGAGGATATATACCTCTAAGAGTTTAAGAACTATCCAGTATAATATATGTAAAGAAGTTACCGTTATAGTGGCTGGTGCATGGTAAAAATTCATACTAAAGTGCTCTATAAGTTTGTCATTTTCAATTTGACTATGCACAAATTTGATTACCGGAGCACAATAAACCCTCCAGGTCTATGAGCAGAGCTTCCAAATGGAAAATGTGAAGATTTCTGGAAAGAAGTTTTGAGAGCTGACATTTTTGCCTTTTTTTTTAAAACTTAGGTTGAAACATCAGTCTTTCCCCATTAAGGATAATATTATCTATAGCTTTTTAATAGATGCCCATATCAGATTGAGGACTATCCCTTCTCTTGCTGGTTCAATGAAAGATTGTATTATGAATTTGAGTTCTGTCAGATGGTTTTTCCACATCTACTGAGATGATCATATAATTTTACTCTTTTATTAATATGGTAGATAACATTAACTGATATTCAGATGCTAAAATAACCTTGCATTTCAGTAATAAATCCCACTTGGTTATGGTGCATTATTCTTTTCATATATTGCTGAATTTTATTTGTGGATATTTTATTAAGGAACTAGATCTGTATTTATATGGAATATGGGTCTATAGGGCTTTTGTTGTTGTTTTATGTGATGACTTTGGCTTTAAAATCAGCATGATACTGGCCTCAAAATGAGTTGCAGAATGTTCTATTCTCTTTTATTTTCTCAAAGATTTTTTTAAATATCAATATTATTTCTTCTTTTAAATGTTTCATAGTATTTACCGCTGAATCCATTTGGACCTGAACTTTCTTGTGGGACATTTTTAATTACTAATTCAGCTTCTTTACTTGATTTAGATTTGTTGAGGTGTTCTGTTACTTCTTGAGTTTGTTTTGGTAATTTGTATTTTTCAGGGAATTAGCCCATTTCACCCATTGTCAAATGTATTGACATATTCACAGATTTCCCCCATCCTTTTTTTTTTAATTTTATTTATGTATGTATGTATGTATGTATGTATTTTTGGCTGCATTGGGTCTTCGTTGCTGCATGCAGACTTTCTCTAGTTGCAGCGAGTGGGGGCTACTCTTTGTTGCGATGTGTGGGCTTCTCATTGGGTGGCTTCTCTTGTTGCGGAGCACAGGCTCTAGGCGCGTGGGCTTCAGTAGTTGTGGCACGCGGGCTCAGTAGTTGTGGCTCGCGGGCTCCAGAGCGCAGGCTCAGTAGTTGTGGTGCATGGGCTTAGTTCCTTTGCGGCATTTGGGATCTTCCCGGACCAGGGCTCAAACCCGTGTCCCCTGCATTGGCAGGCAGATTCTTAATCACTGCACCACTTGGGAAGCCACCCCCTGTCCTTTGAATCCTTTAAAATCTGTAGAGATGACACCTCTTTCAATCCTGATAGTGTATTCTTCCTTTTTTCTTGATCAACCTAGCCAAAGATTTATCAGTATGTTTTTTCTTTGGAAAGACCCAACTCTTGACTTTATTGATTTTCCCTATTATTTTTCCATATCCTATATGAGGTGTCAACAAGCTTCAAGTCACAGGACAAATCTATCTTGCTCCCTGTTTTGTAAATAAAGTTGTATTGGAATACCAAGCCCATTTGTTTGTTATTACCTGTGGCTGCTTTTGCATTACAACAGCAGAGTTGAATAACTATGACAGAGACCATATGATCTATAAATCTTAAAAAATTTACTGTCTGGTTCTTTACAGAAAAAAATGGGCTTTCCTTTGTCCTGCATCATTGATACCCACTCTCATGTTTACTATTTCCTATCTTCTACATGCTTTGGGGTTTCATTTGCTTTTATTTGTCTAGTTCATTAAGGTTGAAATAGAGCATTGATTTGAGAGTTTCCTTTTTGTAATACAGTCATTTAATGCTGTACATTTTCCTCTAAGCATTGTTTTAGTTGCATCTCACAATTTTGATTGTGTTTTCATTTTTATTTATTTCAGTGTATTTTCTCATTTTTGTGTGATTTCAAGTGTGAATCATGTGTTATTTAACAGTGTGGTGTTTAATTTTTATACATTTAGGGATTTTCCAGATTTCCTTCTGTTTTGATTTCTAAATTAGTCCTTTTGGGATTAGAGAACATACTTTATGTTATTTCAGTTTTTAAAAATTGATTAAGACTTATTTTATTGCAAGTATATTATTTATGCTGGTGAATGTTTCAGGTGCCCTTGGAAATAATGGATATTATACAACTGTTGGGTGGTGTGTTTTCTATACGTAAGTTAGATCAAGTTGGCTGATGGTGCTGTTCAGTATCTTAACTATTTTGTCTACTTGTTTTATCAGTTACTTACAGAAAAATACTAAACACTCTAACTACTTTTGATTTATTTATTTCTCCTTTTAGTTCTGTTTTTAAGTATTTTGTAGCTCTGTTTTTTAGTGTGTAGACATTCACAATTATTATATCTTCCTGTTGTGCTACCTACTTTAAAAAATCCCTATTTATCTCTAACATCCCTATTTATCTCAAAATATAGAATATTTCGGCTGATATTAATATAGCAACTTTACCTATCTCAAATTAATTTATTGAGTCATGTTTTTTATACTTTACCTTCAAACTTTTTGGCTTTTTGAACTTAAAGTGCCTTTCTCTTAGCAAGTAATTGAATCCTGTTTTTTATACAGTTAACAGTTTCTGCCTTTTGATAGATTGTTTACTTATTCACATTAAATGTAACTGTCCACATGACTGGACTTAAATCTACCATTTTGCTATTTGCTTTTGTATGTCTCTCTTGTTTCTTTGTTCTCAGTTCCTCCTTTACTATCATCTTTTGTATTAAACAAATATTTTTATACACCATTTTATTTTCTTTATTGAATTCTTAGCTTATTTCTGTGCATTATGTTTTAGTGCTTGTCTTGGAATTACAATGACCATCTTTATTTCAAATTAAAATTTATGTATTTCTGGCAAATTATAAAAACTTTGCACAAGAATAGTGCCAACACTTCTTTGAAATATTATTGTTATACATAGTCCATCCATGTATATTGCAAACCCAAGAATATAGTGTAATAAATTTTGCTTTAAACAGTTACTTCTTTTTAAAAAAAGAAAAAGTATATATACCACATAACCATAGCACATACAGCACATAATATAATTTTATGTTTAGCCAAATATTTACCATTTCTGTTGTCTATTATTCTCTTCATAGATTAGCACTGTCATCTCATGTCATTTCTCTTCAGCCTAATGGAATTTCTTTAGCATTTTTTGTAGTCCAGGCCCACTAGCACTACATTTTCATAGTTTGAGTTTATCTAAAATTGTCTTTGGGACTTCCCTGGCAGTCCAGTGATTAGAACTTGGTGCTTTCACTGCCGTGGCCTGGGTTCAATCCCTAGTCGGGTAATTAAGATCCCATAAGCCATGTGGCACAGCCAAAAAAAAAATTTGCCTTTAATTTGCATTTATTTTGGAAGCATAGTTTCACTGGATATGTAAAGCTTGGATGACAGTTTTTATTTTTTTTCTGGTTTCCACATATTTTGTAATTTATGATTCAAAACTGTACATTTTAAATAATATATTTTAGTGATGCTAAATTTCTTTTTAATCTTATGTTGATCTAGACAATTAACGTGTATAGACTGAAACTCTGAAGTTTCTCTCCCCTGGAGTGTGAAGCCACTGCTGTCTCTGCATAGATTTTGTTTTATTTTGAGATTGTGTAAATATTTGGGCCTGGCTTTCTAGGAGGTTTTTCCTTGAACCTGTGTATTTTACAGTCAGTCCATGATTTGCAGAGATTATTCTTAGACACCTAAACTCGATAAAACTATTCTGTACCCTCGAATCTTGTGTGGGTTAGGGAACACATTAAAAAGCACAGCAAAATTGCAAGTCTCCTTAGGCTTTCAACTTTTGGTACACTCCCTCACAGAGTTTAACAGGTGAGGGATGTGTGGAGAGTATATTCTCAGTCTTTCCATGGTTCTCTCACTTCCAAAACTGTCCTCAAGAAAGAACACTATTCAGTCTGCTCTATCCAAACTATTTTTGACAGTTTTCTATGAGTAAACACTTTTGATATTGTTGTCTACTTTTCAGTGATTCCCTGAAAAGGTTGCTTTTAATAATTTTGTTTAATTTTGTACGTGTTTTCTGTGGAAGAGAGTATCCTAAACTCCTCATGTTGCCTTTATCATAAAGACAATCCCATGCATTAAATTTTTAATTTCTGTTATTATGTAAATCAGATCTACACTTTCCAGAGTTTTTTAATATGGAGATTTCAATTCTCTGATGAAATTGTTAAAATTGTCTTGTACATATTAATAATAGTATTTTCATATCCATATTGATAACTCTAATAATTAGGCCATCTGGTTCTGTGTGTCTATTTTCTACTTTTTCTTTTGGTACTTTTTTTGGGGGGGGGCATGTCTGTTATTTTTTTTTACTAAATCTCAAGTATTTTGTGTAAAAAAGTGTGAGGACTTATAGGAGCTCACTCTTCTGGTAGGTCACAGCAGGGGAATCCCCTTAATCACATTAGGGACTGAAATAAGCTGCTGGTCTGCCGTTTTTATAAAGCCCTGCTCCTGGGGGAAGGAACTTCAGGATTTCTAATCCTGTGGAGTTTACCATGGCCTCTCTTCCTTTTAAGTTCTGAATTCCAGTTTTGATGTTCTCAGAAGTAGGAAACTGCTAGAAAGTCTACTCTGATTTTTCTAATTCCTTTTATCTAGCTCAATTGCAGAATTTTTGAGTTTCTATGTATAGGTGTTTTGCCCTTACTTTTAGGCTAAAAATGTGCAGGGATCCCAAGTGAGAGCCTGTGAAATTTACTATGACCCACTTTCTTATATGTCCTAAACTCCAACTTTTGTTTTCTCAGCATTGGGAAACTGCTAAAAACTCTACTCTGCTTTTTCAATGGTTTTCCATTTACCTTCTTAGTCTTTGCCCTTCACAGTTTAAAAATTTAACAAATATGTCAAGCTAAAACTACCAGAGTGTTAGTCTTACTTCTTTGTTCTTCTCTTCTTTCTGAGAACTTGGATCTTCAAGTCCTTACTGTCTTAGCAGTCCCAAACTGAAATTTTAAAAATCTCACGCTTTGAAGGACAAGGGACTGCCAGAATGTCTGCTGGTTTCTTTTCCTACTATTTGCAGCCTCTGGTAACATACCAAAAATCAGCAAATTCTTCTAAGGAAAGATGCTTAAAGAATGTCATCTCTTCTTTCTGTAGTTCTCTTCTTTCCAGAATCTTGACTCCCCAAATCTGGGTTGACCTAGACCTCCAATGCTTTCAAAATATTCTTTTTTTTGTTTTTTTTTGTATTTTGGTATTTTCTTGCTTTTTCCTAAGACTGTCAAATTCAAGCTATAACATCATCTCAAAACTAGAAGTCATAAACATGTATTAATCAGTGATAGTGAAAGATGCTTTTCATTGTTCTTTGGCAAAATTGTTTTGAATATTTTGTCATTTATATTACTTTGGTTAATTTTTAAATTGGATTGCCAAATTCCTTTTAAAAAAATCCATTCATTTCTTAGTGGATTTGTTTTGAATATTGATCACTTTTTTAAGAATCAACTTTATAAATATTGAGACTTAGACTTTCTACTCATGACCATATTATGCATTTATTCGTGTATTTATCTGACATGTGAATTTTATGTTGGTTAAATAAGATATGTCATTTATAGTACTTTTCTTTCAATAGTTTCAAGATGCTATTCTGTGGTTTTCTAACTTCCTGTCTTATAGTTTAAAAATACATATATAAGGTAGATTCTCTTTTCTTTGTTAGTAACTAGTTCAGTCTTTATCAAACTTTGTAATATTAATTCTTTATTATTGGAATTCAAGAGGTTCTCCAAGATATTGCTACTTTAAAATTTTTTTCTGCCAGGGGTTAAATGAGAAGTTTTAATCTAAAGTTTCAAAAAAAGATTAAAAAAATAAAGTTTCTAGTCATTATTATGTTCAAGTAATTTTTCTTCCATTATTTCTTTTATTATTACTTCTCTCCTGTTTGTTGCATTATTTCCTTTCCTTAATATTTCTGCCCCCCCAATTTAATTATGAAAAACTTTAAATACACAAAAAAGTTGAAAGAATTACATAATGAACACCACTTTACCATGCATATTTTAACTAATTTCAGTATTTGCTTAAATTTATTATTATTAATATTGAGGTAAATTTGCAGGGAAATGGGCAAATCTTAAGTGTACTAGTCAATAGCCCCATTGTATATCATTAGTAAGAGTCACGTTCCCATTATCCAAGATGACCATTTTTTAACTAGTTTTCTCTCCTCAAAAATCCCCTTACCTCCATCCTTACCTTACCCTCAGCTAATGAGTAAAAGAAGTAATCATGTATCTCTCTGGACCTGCTGTGACATTTCATTTCACTAGAGATGTACCAAGCTCTTCTGAGAAGTCAAGCTATTAAAAGGACAGGATGTAACTGTATGTTTAGTAACATGGCAGGTATAACTGATTTTGGTCAGAGTAGTTTTGGTAGAATGAAGGTAAATAAAGAATTAGGTACAGGGAAGTAGACAGAGCTATTATACACAAGTCTTTCATCCAGTTTTGCTTTGGATAGGAGGAGAAAACTAGACATGCCCTTAGGGATGGAGAAGAGGTAGTGACAGGTTTTTCTCAAAGGTGAATGACACCTTAAACAGTGTTCATACAGATGATCTAGTAGGGAGTATGAAGTAGATAAAAGATAAGGAACAAAGAGAAAGGAAGTCCTTGAATCAGCAAGAGGAAGACATCACCAACCACGTGGAGAATTTGCCTTTGATAGGAATAAAGAGAGTTATTCCTTTGGATAGGTACAAAGAAAGTAATGGATGAGTGGTGTGAGGATTTACACATCCAACATGGACTGAGGTAAATATTAAGTGTAAGGCACATGATGGGATTCAACTATAGCTGAAATGTCCAATATGGTGACCACTAGCCACATGTGGCATTTGATTATAAATTAAAATTAATTAAAATTAAATAAAATTAGAAATTTAGTTCCTCAATCAAACTAACCACGATTTTATATGCTTAATAGCTGCATGTGGCTTAGTGGCTACCATATTGGACAATGCAGATATAGAACTTTTTCATCATTGCAGAAAATTCAATTGGACAGCATTGGCCTAGGTTGTCTGTTATGAAAGATTGGGCATACAGTTCATTATTTAGTCTAAAATGTAAAGCTGACAGGTAAGAATATATGCAGAGACTTTTTACTCTATACTCTCAAGTTTGAGAGGATTGAAGCGAATGATCTTGCTGCATATAAAAGGCAGAGTCAAATTTCTCTTTCAGCTAAACTCTCTTATATCTGCAGAACTGGCTGCCTGGCATATGGCTTCCTTTTCAGCGTTGCCAGGTGGTAATTAATAGAGGTTACCTTGCTGCTGCTTCAATTTATTTCTTTAATAACTAATGAGAATGAAGTTTCATGTTAGTTTGTTTCAACTAGAGTGATTTTTCGTTTTTGAAATTCTGTATTTGTGGCATTGACAAATTTTACATTTTCAAAGCATATTTTTGCTTAAGGACAGAAAAGATCTCTCCGTATTAGGATTTTAATACTATATTTGTTGGTTCTGAAGAACCTAGGGGCAGGACAGGAATAAAGACACAGACGTAGAGAATGGACTTGAGGACACGGGGAGGGGGAAGGGTAAGCTGGGACAAAGTGAGAGAGTGGCATGGACTTATATATACTACCAAATGTAAAAGAGTTAGCTAGTGGGAAGCAGCCGCATAGCACAGGGAGATCAGCTTGGTGCTTTGTGACAACCTAGAGGGGTGGGATAGGGAGGGTGGGAGGGAGACACAAGAGGGAGGAGATATGGGGATATATGTATATGTATAGCTGATTCACTTTGTTATAAAGCAGAAACTAACACACCATTGTAAAGCAATTATACTCCAATAAAGATGTTAAAAAATAATAATAATAAAAAAGAAAAAGAAAAAAAGAAAAAGAAAATCCTGCCATTTGTTACAACATGTATAAACTTGGATGACATTATGCTAATTGAAATAAGCCAGATGCAGAAAAACAAATACTACACAATCCTACTTATATCGGAAACCTAAAATAGTCAAACTCATAGAAGGAGAGAGAACCAGGGGCTAGGGAGAGGGGGGATCAAGGAGATTTTGGTGAAAGCGTACATAGTTTCAGTCATGCAAGATGAATAAGTTCTACAGTTTGACTGTACAGCATAGTGCATATTGTTAAAAATTTTAATTGTTCTTATTGCAAAAGAGAGGAAGGGAGGAAACTTTTAGAGGTCATGCCTAAGTTTATGGCATTGTTCATAGTGATGGTTTCATAGGTATACTTAACTCCAAACTCATCCAGGCATATACATTAAATATGTACTGCATTTTTGTATGTCAGTCATACCTCAACCAAAAATTAATTTTTAAAAATGAGGAATTTACCCTTTGATAGAGAAAACTTACAAATATAAAATGTAGAAATATCCAGGTACTTTCATAACAGGGTATGCAGGCAAGTACAGATATTTAAAGTCAGGAATAAAACAAGACTTTTTTTTCCCCCTTATTCATGAAGTTCAAATATATCACCAGTTGCCTATGACATTTTATATCTAAGCTTTTAACACATTTTTCAGCTCAAGGATACTTTTAGTATTTTATTTCTCTTTCTCCATCTTTAATTCTCAGCGTTTATTTTCTTTTTATTTTGAGAAAATTAAAAGAAATGTACAGAGAACAATATCTAAATCCACAAATCGGCATTTTAACATATAACTTTGAATTATTTTTTAATAAAAGCAAGAAGTATTATAGATAAATGTAAAGCCCATTTTGTTATTCAACTGTGTCCCATTTCTTTTCCAAGAGATAAAAAGCATCATAAGTTTTGTGTACATCTTTCTAGGCTTTTGTTAAAATTTTTTACATATGTAATTATGCTTATGTTGTATAGTGGATTTTTTTCATTAAAAATGTTATTTTATAGAACTACCATATGACCCAGCAATCCCACTACTGGGAATATACCCTGAGAAAACCATAACTCAAAAAGAGACATGTACCACAATGTTCATTGCAACACTATTTACAATAGCCAGGACATGGAAGCAACATAAGTGTCCACTGACAGATGAATGGATAAAGAAGATGTGGCACATATATACAATGGAATATTACTCAGCCATAAAAAAAATGAAATTGAGTTATTTGTAGTGAGGTGGATGGACCTAGAGTCTTTCATACAGAGTGAAGTAAGTCAGAAAGAGAAAACCAAATACCATATGCTAACACATATATATGGAATCTAAAAAAAAAAAATGGTACTGATGAACCTAGTTGCAGGGCAGGAATAAAGAGGTAGACGTAGAGAATGGACTTGAGGACATGGGTAGGAGGGCAAAGCTAGGGAGAAGTGAGAGTAGCATTGACATATATACACTACCAAATGTAAAATAGTTGGCTGGTGGGAAGCAGCAGGATAGCATAGGGAGATTGGCTCAGTGCTTTGCGATGACCAGGAGGGGTGGGATTGGGAGGATGGGGGGAGGGAGGCTCAAGAGGGAGGGGATATGGGGACATGTGTATGCATATGGTTGATTCGCTTTGTTGCGCAGCAGAAACTAACACAGTATTGTGAAGCAATTATACTCCAATAAAGAGCTATTAAAATAAATAAATAATAAAAATGTTATTTTAGATATGCATGATTTACTTATATAATTTGTAGTAACTTTACATAAAGGCTATAATAAACATATGTATCATTCTACAGCTTATATTTATTGATTTTAAGAATTAGGAATGTTAATGTATAGAGATCTAGATTATTCCTTGTGTCTAATATCACATTGTATTATTCATCTTTCTAAGGATGGGCATTCAGTTACTTCCATTTTTTTCTATGATAAATGATTAAATATTAAGAACATTTACATATTTATATTTCCTTGTATACATGATCTGCTTTTATTAAGGTATTGCACTATCAGTGCCCTACCCTTATTCTTTCAGTCCCCCTTTCTGTATGCTGAGGGCTGCTTACTATGAACACCTGCTTGCTGTGGACACCATGAAGATAGTTCCTGGATAAGAGCAATTCAGCTAGCAAATAGGGCAAGCTGGAAGTACCCGAGTCAGTGCTCCTAGAAGTAGCCCTCAGTGATGCAGAGAGTAGGGAGATAAAAACCCCAGATTACTCATCCTTGACTAGGATAACTCTGAGGGCGTGTTCTACAGTGTCCCCTACAGTTCCTCAGTCAGATGGAGCTCCAGGTGCCCACAGCCTTTCACAGCTTCCTTCCCTGTCTCACTTCCCCACTGGCATTTTCTGGAACCATCTCACAAATACACTATTTGCACTGAAATTTTAGTCTCCAGGTCTGCTTCTGAAAGCAGGAACCTAGGAACCTAGGTTCAAACCTAGGAACAATATACCTCGGAGTGAAATTATTGGGTTGTGGGGTATGACTATTTTGGATAAATACAAAGTCGAAAGTGTATGCATGTATGTATGTATAATATATATGTATGTATTGTCAAGTTGGTATCCAAAGTAGTTGGGAATCTTATCAACACTGAATGACAGTTGTCTTTTCAACACTTGATATTATCAGATTTCCTTTTAATTTTTATCCATCATATGAGTGGGGAATGGTATCTTGTTATTTTTATTCCTTCATTATTAGTGAGTCTCGTCTTTCCTTATGGAATGAGTATTACATATACATGTTGAGTTAACTAGATGTGTCCTCAATATTTCTCAGTTTTAGTTAATCATATTTCTCTCTTAATCTTTTCCCCTGAAAGTCATGGAGAATTCATCAGTTTTCTAACTCACTGATCTGGTTTTCTGACAAAATTAATATGCTACCACTGGATTTATTGTTTTTGCTTTTTGAAATCTGTATATGTCTTCCTGAAATAATGCTTTCTTGAAGATACAAAGTATGTTATTTAGTTGTTTCATTTTTCTTACATGTTTACTTTGGTGGTGGGAGGGAAGCTTGCTAATTTACCTACAAGATGTCTCATTGCTTGAATTACTTCAACTTCTGATGTGTAAGTTTTATTCGCACTAAAAATGGAAGTCTGTGCATGTGCATGACCAGATTTAAGAGAAACTCTTTTTTATATTAGATGGATTACTGTCTAAAACTTTGATATGGGGACAATAAGAAAAGGAGAACATTTTCTCTAATTTTAAGGAAGGAGACAGTTGGAAGTATATGATGTGGTTTTTAGTCCTGCCAAAAATGAGACAGAAGTCCTGGTGAAGACAGCTGTATGGCAGAGATTTACCAGTAGGAAGTGTTTTCTTTTCCATATTGGTCATAGTAGTTCATCCTTACGTGGGATACAGTCCTTCTTCAGGTAGCAAACTGCTCTTGTGATGTTGTAGACAGGATTCTTTCCTGATTTCTAATCTTGATAGAGACTTTGCGCAATTTACCTTTGTTGTGTTGGTTATTTTCCAGTGGGAAGTTGTGAAGCAGGGAAATAAATGCATGGGGTCAGAAAGCTATCTTTGATTAAATGTCTACATTTTTAAAGCAAAATTTCTACAATAATAAAACAATGATGAATGCATTTAAAATTCCCTAAGAAAAGGTAGATTTATTTTATTATCATTTTCTAGAAAAATTTATTAGCTCTGAATTCAACTGTAATCTAATTCAATTATACCTAAACCCTAATAATTTGCTATAAAGCTTTAAAAATTATGCTTTTTTGACATTGTCAGTATTAGCTTCTTTAAAAATCCATTTTATCTTCCTTTTGACATTGCTTTACTCCAGACCAATTACAAATGATGAAGCCTCAACAAGATTTTAAAAGCTCAAACATACTATGAAATGATGCAGAACAGAAACTAAAATTCATGTATTAATTTTCTTTTTTATTTTCATAACTATTTCTACCTAGTATGCTACAGAGACCTTAATATGAAAAATTTAAAATATTTTTCTCTCTTTAATGACTCTTCGCTCTCTATTTAATGACTCTTTGTTATATTGGCAAAATAACATTGAAAGTCAATTGTTTATTGTAGGTTATAATATTCTATACAACTGTCAGCGTCACTTTCAATCTTTATGGTAAATTCAATGAAACTTCCTTCCTTGACCCCTCAGGAGTAGTCAGGGTTTAGATAATGGCTAAAGAAAAACAACTGGGCTATTGCACGAGAAAGAGTTCATCTGGTAGTGGGAAAAAAAAACGTTAATTTCTCCCAGTGCCCCATAGAATGTTCTCTTTGGAGGCCTTCCTTTGGATTTTGGTGTCTAGGAGTGCCTTTCTTGTGTTCTCCTTTTCTTTCATGCAGCTGTTGCTATAAGAGGATATATGAGACCCCTCCTGGAAGAAATATCAAGTTCTCCACCTGCCTCATTATCTTCCTTGTGAGGCTAAATGACTATATCTAATTAAATTACATGGGGAAAAATGACACTAATTTTCACTATGAGAATTTCCCTTGACCATCATGTTGGTCCTACCAAAGAGTACCAAACAACTTGGAGTCATGAGAACTAATTTTATTAGGAAATGGGCAGACTTCCTTCTATCCTTCTGCTTTGGATATGTTTCTTCCCTGGCAAACAGTCCTCCACCTTCTTTTGGTAAGAATTATTCTCTCTTTTATGGTGAAACCGTTCTGTGTCATTTAGGAGAAACTTAATCCCTCCCTGCCAACTGCACATCATTAGGAAGTTGACTTTGACCTCATTAATCAGAGTGCCCAAATCCCAAGGCTGATGAATGCTTAAGGAATAGAAATGTCATCAAAAGGAGGCAAATGGAGTTCTCCCCACCCAGGATACTTCATTGCTATCAAGGAAGAAGCTTTCCTTGTGCTGCGATTAAAATACTATTAGGATTGAAGTCTCAGGCTGCCAAGAGCCATCATGCATATCACATAGAGAAAGCTTGTCTGAGAGACGGAGGTACAGAACTTAATGATATATTTTAACCCCATGTATCAAAGCAAGCCTGAAGCTAGCTAATGTTGGAAATTTTGATTGGGGCTAAAAATAGGTATCCTTTAAAATTAAGCCAGTTTAAATTACCTATCTCTGTTACTTAAACTGGAAGAGTCCTAAGACACATGCTCCAACTTTGGCTTTGAGGAAGATAAATATACAAGAGGAAACCCAAGGTAAAGTGCACCAAGTTTATAATTGACTATATTCTACATAGCACATGGAGTGACCACCTGAAAATGTAATTCCATTCATGTTACTTCCTCCTTTAAAACTTTCACATTATTCTCATTGCCATTAAAATATTATCATCTCCTTCAAAGTCTTGTCTACCTCTGCTACCTTATCTCATTCCATTATCCCCTTTTTCTCCGCATGGCTTTTTCTCTGTGTCCATCCATTCTTATCTCGTGGCCCATAGGATTGCCCACAATTATTTGTATGCTCCGACTTACTTGGAGAGTTGAGCTCAACTGTCACTTCACCACCAAGTGTATCCGTGATGACCCTATCTAAAATAACCAATGCACTTTCTAACTTGTTGCTTTATTTCTACATATCACTTTTACATGATGAAATTATCCTTTAAAAATTATGTTAGGGCTTCGCCCTGGTGGCGCAGTGATTAAGAATCCACCTGCCAATGCAGGGGACACGAGTTCAAGCCCTGGTCCAGGAAGATCCCACATGGCGTGGAACAACTAAGCCCGTGTGCCACAACTACTGAGCCTGCGCTCTGGAGCCCGCGAGCCACAACTACTGAGCCCAAGTGCCACAACTACTGAAGCCCGCGCACCTAGAGCCTGTGCTCTGCAACAAGAGAAGCCACTGCAATGAGAAGCCTGCGCACCGCAATGAAGAGTAGCCCCTGCTCGCCGCAACTAGAGAAAGCACGCACGCAGCAACAAAGACCCAACACAGCCATAAATAAAATAAATTAATTAAAAAAAATTATGTTATGCACTTAGTTGACTCTGTTTGCACCTGTATAAATGTGAGTTCCACGAGAGCAGAGACCCTTTCAATTTTGCTCATTGTTTCATCCTTGGAGGTTATAATGGTGCTTAGTAAAAAGACACACTAAATGCAAAATTGTTCAATTGATAAATGTTCAAATACCATTTCCCTAATTTTGCTCAGGAGTATTCTGTCATTCTGACTTTATTCCTTTGTAGGTCTTTCTCGGTCTGGCTCCTTTCAGGATTTCTCTCTCTCTCTCTCTCCCTCTCCCGGGTTATCTGTAGTTTCACTAACATACATTCAGTCATAACTTTTTGGGTTACCAGCTTGGGCTGAAGTCTCATCAATTTTGAAAAATTTGAAGTCATTTATTCTTTAAATAAAGCTTCTTCTCTATTTGGATTTTACCCTTTTGGGTTGCCAACTTTATTCTATCCACCATGCTCTGTGTTGCTCTTCCACTGTCCTCATTTCCTCATATCTCTTGCTGCATTCTGGATAAGTTTTATAAATATGAAATGCAATATATATGTATATATATTTATATATCTATTATATCTATATAAATATATCTCCAACCCATATTATACTTCTTTCTTCAATTACACCTAGTCTGCTACTTAACTTATCTCTTGAGTCAGATATTTTTTTCATTGACTATGTTGTTCACATTTAAAACTTCCATTCTGTTTGCTAAAGTCTATTTTTCTGATTTTTTTGTTTCCTTTGTAATTTTATGTATTTCCTTAAGCAGGCCATATCCAGATATTTTATATTTTAATTGTGAAATTCCAGTGTCTTCAGTCTTTGGGTATTTAACTCTGCTACTGCTTGTTTCTGTCGCTTATGACTCATGGTGGTTTGCCTTCTTGTGCATTTGGTGTTCTTTATGCAGTTATACTTATGTCATCTGATGCAGTCCTATTGGCTATTAACTGAGGGTCTCCATAGAGAAGTTATCCTCTGTAGTGGCATGGATACTGGCATTTCTTCTGCAACATCCTTCTAAGTTTCCTACATCCAAGCAAAATTTGTTCTGTATCCTCTTTTAGGTCTTCTATTTTACCTTACTATAGTGTAATAATTTCTCCATGTTCATACAACAGCTACATACAATTACATTACTTGGAGGTTCCAAAACTTATTGAAGTAACGTCCTATTTATTGAACTGATGTCCTGTTAATAAGCATTTAGATTACTTCTTGCCATGCCAACAGTAATACACACACACCAAAGAAGTAAAGAATGAATGTTGAATGAATATATAGATGATAGATTAGACAGATAGATGATAGAGAAATAGACAGATGGACAGAAAGGTATTTAGATAGAATTATAGTAATATTGGAACTTTCCTTCCAGACACCTGTGTATAGGAATTAACTATATAAAATAAGTATATACTTATTTTTTTCTGAGTTCAGAGCTAGCTGTATCCCCTACATTTTGCTATGTGTTGTCATTTTCTTTAATTAGTAAAGAGCTTGTAATTACCGTTTTGATTTCCTCTTTGACACATGATATTTAGAAGATTTTTTAAATTGCTGTGTTACTGCTTTTAAATGTTAGTTAAACATTATTTTTTCTATTTTTTTTTTAGTTTTATTACAGAATTATAGAGGCAGAGAAAATGGCCCATACAATTTATGCTTTGAAGATTTTTATTGACATTTCCTTTGTGGCCTAACATATGTTAATTTTGAAATTATCAATTGACAGTTGAAAAATGTGCATTTTTCCTACTGTGTAAAATGTTTAATTAAATATATCAGGTTAACCTTAATTTGTATGGAAATTAGATCTTTTATATTTTTGAACCTTGATTTGAAAAATTAGAGAGGAAAACGTCCTGCATTATTTTTTTTGATATAATTTTTAGCACAAAGAGACTCTTAACAGTTATAGCTTCCTTGTGAATGGTACTCTGTAGTAAATAAAATGATTGACTTTGTCCTGTTTAATGCTTTTAGCTTTGGATTGTACTTCATCTGTTTTTATAGAGGTTGAGAAAATTTCTCAAGGGGAGATAGAGTATACATCCCTCCCTTTGAATCTGGATGGACTTAGCTATGCTTCAACCAATACCATTTGATAAAAATGATAGTCCATAACTTCTGAGCTAGATCATAAAAAGCCACGCACCTTCTGCCTGGTTCTCTTGAAATTCTTGCTTTTGGAACTCTCCTTCTCATAACCCAGCCATCTAACTGGGAGAAGCCTGAGCCACATGGTGAGACCATATATGTATACCAGTGATGGTCCCAATTGAGTCCAGTCTTTCAGTTGTCCTAGCCCAGGCTCTGCAGGTATAAGTGAAGGAGCTTCCAGGTGATGTCTGCGTCCAGGCAAGTGAATGGCCTCCAGCTACTCAGGTCTTCCCAGCTAAGGTCCCAGACATCATGGAGCATAGATGAGTTGTCCCAGCTGTGCCTTGGTGACTCCTGACCTCAGAATCTGCAAAAAAACCAAAAAGTCTTTTGCTTATGCCACTAAGTTCAATACTAACAGGCATAGACACTAATCTGAAAAACCCTACTTTATTATTGTTACATGTGCTTATAAAACTTATTTATCCTTTTACAATTAATGGTGTATCATTTTAGGCATGTCTTTTGATAATATCATACAGCTGCTTACCTTTTAAAAATTTTATAAATTTTTTGTTTTGGGGTGAGTAGGTCAGATTTTGTATTTGATAATGTATTTTAATGGAGCTATATCCTATTTTAAACTAGTATACACTGTTTTGGGGGTCATACTGCTTCTTACATCTATTTAATTTTGCCTTTGTCCAAAGCCCTTTGAAATATCTTCCATTCACCTTTATTTATTCAGAACTTTGGTGATACTGGGAAGATGATATGTATTTGCCTACCTCATTTTCATTCTTCATTTACCCTGCAAATACGATCTGTGTTTCCTGGACCCTAACACTAGCTTCTCTCTCTGCCTTCCCTGTAATATGGTGGGTAGGCGCTGCGGGAGGCCACCAGTGGTCCTGCCAGTGCAGGCGGTCCTGGCGTAGCTTACGGCCGTTCATCATTTTCTAGTCTCTTAAAGGCTAGTGTGGCTAAAAATACTTTAAATCAGGAATTGTTGAATAGCATGAGTATTATTTGTACCCAAAGGTTATACGAACTTCTTTAAAACCTACCTTGGAGCAAATTTTTATAGAGATTTCTAATCATTTTTTTCAGTTTACCTTATGGTTTGGAGTCTATCAGGTTCACTTTTCTTTTTTTAGTCAATGATAATTATTTATATGTTCTTTGAATGCTGTTCATTTCATCAAGATATTGAAGCATAATTACTATAGAACTTTATATAATATCCTCTTGTGAATTACAACCACTTTCTTATTCTCAATATTTTTAATTAAATATTTCTCTATTTTGTTGGTTTATTTAAAGAACCAACTCTTTTATGTGTTCATCAATACTGTTCTTTGTGCAGTTTTCTAATTAATTTGTTTCTCTTCTTATGTATTCATGTCTTTTGTTTTTTTGGTATTATTTTATTCTGCCTTATAGTATCATGATTTTTTTTCATTGTCTTCCCAAAAATAAAACAATTTTCGTATATAACTCTTCCTGTAACTCTTTTTTTGTTCAAGATTATTTTTAATATTTTTGCTGAGACTTCCTCATTATTTCACATCAGTCTTGCTAGGCTTATGTGTATGCCTGAAAAAAATTTCTCAACTTTACCTTTGATGCTTCACCTGCTGTTTAGATGAGCAAGCCCCAGGCTGAATTCAGGAGTTTTGATCTTTCTTGCTATATTTGGGGCTTCTGGATGACCTGCTGGGGATGTGTAATGTGTATGGTCAGGTACTGTGAATAAAGCACCTCCCGATATGAGCTGTTTGTCCAAGTGTGCACAGAACTTGGGGGGACAAAGAGCTGCTTATTTGAAACTGTTTACCATTCTCCTCCTGTTGGGATTCTCTTGATGACCTAATCTAACATAGGTGTCCTTCTAATGAGGCTTCCCTCGGAGTGGCAGTGGCCTCGAGAAACTTTGTACAGCCTGAGGCAGCTGTCCTTCTTGAACCTAATGTTTTCACACCACCTTTTCTCCAAGAAACTCCTAAATAATTTTTGCATATTTAGCACCACTGTGCTCTGGAGATGCAAGTGGAGATCCAGCAGGATTACTTAATCCAATATTAAACATACAAGCACTCTCTTAGGAGGGTTTTTTGCAGCCGTTTAATAGAACATATGGTTTAAGATGAGACTGGAAGATACGATTGCTCTTTAATTAAGCTTCTGGTAGTGTCTGGAAATGCAGAAAAAGTTCACAACACAAACTGTATCCCAGGACTAATATGTTAACTGTTGCAGAATCAATTTCTGGAGATTCGAATGATCTGGGGACCGCATTGTCCTAACAGAGGGGATCTAAGGACAACCTCATGGAGTTGG
This sequence comes from Balaenoptera musculus, assembly GCF_009873245.2. Lineage (NCBI taxonomy): Eukaryota > Metazoa > Chordata > Mammalia > Artiodactyla > Balaenopteridae > Balaenoptera > Balaenoptera musculus. Next base: position 54,952,485 of record NC_045800.1, read on the forward strand.
TAGAGAGGTAGCCACGGTGGCAATATCTGGAGCCAGTGAATGTGAGACCACATGGTTGGAGCCAGAGATGACATAGACCTACAGTTAGAGGATAACTGTACAGGAGAGGTACAGTGAACAGAGTTAGGCAGAGTCAATTAAGCATCCTGGAATTCAGGAGGAAGCCAGTTAGACTACATGGAGAAAGCATATCATTTAATCCAGGTTAAACTGAGTAAGTTTAGGGTCTGAAGGTAAAATGGATATCAAAGGTAAAGGGCAAAGGAAAAGTTCTGTTTGCCTCAGACACTATATCCTTAGCAGAACTTTGCTTCCTCTAGAGCTATGCTGTCTAATAACCACTAGCCATTTAGGCTGTTTAAATTTTAAAGAAAATTTAAAATTCAGTTCCTCAGTCTCACTGGACACATTTTAAAGACTCTATCTGTGGACAGCACAGAATGAGCATTTCCAACATCATAGAAAATCCTATTGGACTTCAATAGCAGGGCTGCTCTTCAGCCGTGGTCCACAAACAGAGATGTAAGACCATCTGCTGAGGATAATATTAGAACTGCCATTCATATTTATTTTCATCTAATCTTTTTAATTTTTATTTTTGTGTATATTTCATGATGCACATAATATATTGATATATATGTAAATTCTAAAAACTGACATTTTATATTTAACTTCATTGCTTTACTTTTTCCTCCTTAGTATTTACCATAATTTAATATATATTTTCCTCATTTATCTTTTTTTATTATTATTTGTGATTTCTACAAAGTCTAAGCTCCATGAAGGAAAGAAGTTTGGCCTTTCTTTTTGTATTTACTGAAATTATCATAGCACAGAGATGTTCAATAAATAATTATTGACTATTCATAGCCAACCGTTTGGATTATTTAGGCCGTGTACTGCACAAAAGCAAGGCATTTGTATGACAGACAGGGAAGATTAGTATATTTGTTTCAGTAAGCAAATGACAAAAAAATGAATTGTTTTATCAAAACCATTACATTGGGACAAATTTCTGACACAAAAGTAAAGTCAAGGAGAGATTCCTTTCTAATTTGCACAAACGATCATAAAGGCAGAGCATATATTGAAAGTATAAATACAATAGATTTTTAAAAAATGGGTCCATGATAGACAAAGTTGATATTCCTATTCTGGAGGATAGAAATCTAATAGGGGCAATGGTATTAAAAAATTCTTCTCAAAAGAGCAAGTGGAGGTGCCGTTGTAAAGAAAGCCTGTGGAGGAGGACTTCGTGTGGTTACTGTAATCAAGGTCTAAATTAGGTTGAGGTTGGGAAGTTATCAGCACATCTCAGGGGATAAAAACAGGTTTGCTCAGATGCAGTCAGACACCATAAAAGCTGATAGCTTGCCATTCAACCAGCAGGTAACAAGTTCTCAAAAGTACCTGTTGGCTCAAATTCATCACTCAAACATACATTTGATTGCCATTGTGATCAGCTGTTCTAAAACACACTAGAAGATGACTCCCAAACTTATCACTCATCAGTTGATAGCAGTGCATTCTACTGATCAGGGTGTGATTTAAAGCTTATCAGTAAGGCATGGGAAATAGTAAAATAAAATTTGAAGTCAAAAAGAACTGGGTTATAATCTGGACTCTTTCTCAAGTTGAACATGAGTACATGGCTATATATTAACCTCCGTCTGTCAGTTCCCATATTTATAAAATGGCATGAGTTGTATAAAATTTTACGTCTTTCCCAGGGCTTTGGAGGATTAATTTGACCATTCATGTAAGTTCTCTAGGGCAGTCTCTGGCATATGGTAGAGGCTCAGTGATTGAAGATTTCCCTTTTTCTTTCTCATTCTTAAAATTCTAATGTGAACCTAAAGTCTTTCTTTTGAAGTCTTCACCTCCCTTCAGAAAGATGATAGTTATAAAAAGCATAGCAATTGATATGCATTGAAATTTTGCTATGTCAGAGGCTCATGCTAAGTGCTTTGCACATTTTTTAAACTACAAGCACAGTATCAAGTTCCAACCACTTCCCAACCCTGCTGCCCCCTTGTGATGCCAAAAATCCCTCCCTCATGGAGTCAGCAACATCGAGAGCACTAACTTGCAGGAGAGTTAACATTTCTCTACTGGTATGAGAGAGTTTTCGTTACCTTGTTCACATCGATTTCTTAATATTATCCGCAACCTTACTCTAATCTTTTTAAAGGATTTTTAAATAAATTTAACAAAGACTCTAGCATCAAATTAAGGGGAAGGGGAGGTGTTAGGAATGCTTGTCCAAGGATGATGAACTGCCCTCAGCCTAGCACCAAAGGTCAATTCAGAAAGCCTACCTCTGAGGAAGTTTATATTTCAAAAGACACACTTCACTGACTTGATAATTTTGTTGTGAGCCAACTCCAAACTTCCCATGTTTCTCTGACATGTTGACATGACCTAAATTTATAATATATCTCAGGAATAGTAATTTCTCTCTATTTATAGAAGAAAAAAACCCAGAAAATTTCAAAACATCATAAAGCATATTTTCAGAGCTTCTGGGATGCAAGTGACCTAGAACTCCAAGAACAAAATCACCCTGTCCTTATTCTTCTGTGGTGTAAAAAGAATGCCACATAGAGGAATAGAACATGCTTATAAATGCTATTCTTAAGAATCAAATCTTCATTCTAAATCTGCTCTTAATGTTTCTTGCCGAGGGGCTGCTTTGGTGCCAAGAATGCACTAAGAAAAAGAAAACCCTGGTAAATAAAAATCCAAAGATTTCTAAAGCTGAAAGAAGTATATTTTCCAATCCAGAAAATCACAGCTTGAATCACATCTCCAGAGTGCAAATCTCTGAGATTTTAAAACTTATTTCCACATTCTTACACCTAACACTTCCTCTTTTGTGATGTCAGACTATAGGAAAAACAGTTATATTGCCACACACTTTATCTGACAGCCAGGAAACATTCTTATTACATGTATTGCAAGACTTTCCTGAAAGTACACTGCGTTCTACTTTAGCTTTGCATATTTAAGGAGTAAAAACTGGGCCTGGTCGGGGGCAGGATGGGGTTTCGGCTGATGAGGTTGGGTGAGGCGAAACACAATGTGTTTCCTGCCCAGAAAGATCAATTTGATATTTGTGTCTTGGAATAGATTTGTTATTTATTTATTTATTTATTGGCTGCGTTGCGTCTTCCTAGCTGCGTGCGGGCTTTCTCTAGTTGTGTTGTACGGGGGCTACTCTTGCTTGCGGTGTGCGGGCTTCTCATTGTGGTGGCTTCTCTTGTTGCAGAGCACAGGCTCTGGGGCATGTGGGCTTCAGTAGTTGTGGCATGCGGGCTCAGTAGTTGTGGCTCGCGGGCTCTAGAGCACAGGCTCAGGAGTTCTGGTGCATGGGCTTAGTTGCTCCACAGCATGTGGGATCTTCCCAGACCAGGGATCGAACCCATGTCCCCTGCATTGGCAGGTGGATTCTTAACCACTGCACCCCCCAAGGAAGTCCTGATTTGTTTTTTGAAATAGCGCTCAAAGTAAGTTTACTGGTCCAAGGGAATGGAGGAGGGGATTTTATACATTGTAACTACTTTTTAAAAAAGATTAAATGTCAATATCTAACTTGATTACCCATTATTTCCCCAAATTTGATGTCGAGGGTAAATACTAAATCAGTTATGCAAAGGTAGAGATGTACCGACATTTGAGGGCATTCGCAAAAAAACCAGCATTGAGACTTTGAAGGGAGGACCCCCTCCAAAAAAAGAGTTCCCTGGTAATTTGAAAATGACTAACTTGTTAGTGACATAATAAACATTTATTGAGTTATTTCTATGTCTGTTATAACAAGCCTAGAGATGTTAGGCTTATCTTTTGAGGATGCAGCAATCAAGTATGTATTTATCTGTTTGAATTCTAGGCCAGGGAGGACCTACCGAGATGACTCAGAGCCAGAGATGGGGATTCAAAGTACCAGGGGTGAGTACAAGGGCCAGCTGTCCTGCTCATGCCTCTAAAAGCAGGAAGATTTACACAGTTTGATCAGAACAGGGATAAATCTGGAAGACAGTTTCAGAGGCCAGAATTTAGGCAAACTTGGAACAGAAAAAAAACAAAGTCAGGAGTAAATTGAAGTTGGTCCAGAGTTGTAGTTGATTCTTTTAAAATACCCACAACCTGCTTCCTTTTTTTTTTTTTTTTTTTTTTTTGTATGGATGGTATAAGGCCAAGGCCTAAATTTTTACAAAATTTTTATTGGGGTATAGTTGATTTACAATGTTGTGTTGGTTTCAGGAGTGTACAGTAAAGTGAATCAGTTATACATATATAATATATCCACTCTTTTTTAGATTCCTTTCCCATATAGGCCATTCCAGAGTATTTAGTAGAGTTCCCTGTGCTATACAGTAGGCCCTTATTAGTTATCTATTTTATATATTGTAGTATGTATGTGTCAATCCCAATCTTCCAATTTATCCCTCCCCCCCTTACCCCCTGGTAACCGTAAGTTTATTTTCTACATCTATAACTTTATTTCTGTTTTGTAGATAACTTCATTTGTAGCCAAGGCATAATTGTTTCTTCTAAGTGTCTACTGTGAAAAGGGGAATGAAAGATAATAAGATTCAGATGATGTATATGTACATATTTTAGGACATTTGTAAATATAAAATTCCATGTAAGAATATTTCAGCCTCTACTTGACACCAAAAGCTCAAGCAACGAAAGCAAAAATAAACAAGTAGGACTACATCAAACTAAAATGCTTCTGAACAGTAGAAGAAATAGTCAGGAAAATAAAAAGGCAACATATGGAATGGGAGAAAATATTTGCAAACCATATATCTGATGAGTTAACATCCAAAATATAATATATAAGGAACTCATACAATTCAATAGCAAAAACAAACAATCTTATTAAAAAATCAACAAAGGACTTGAATAGACATTTTTCCAAAGAAGACATACAAGGGCCAACAGGTATGTGAAAAGATACTCAACATCACTAATCATCGGGGAAATGCAGATCAACACTACAATGAGATATCACCTTATACCTGTTAGAATGGCTACTATTAAAAAGACAAAAACAGTAAGTGTTGGTAAGGTTGTGGAGTAAAGAGAATCCTTGTGCCATGTTAGTGGGAGTGTAAATTGGTACAGCCAGTATGGAAACAGTATGGTGGTTCCTTTAAAAATTAAAAATGAAACTACCATATGATCTGGGTATGTATCTGAAGGAAATCTGCACCCCATATTCATTGCAGCATTATTCACAGTAGCCAAGACATGGAAACAACCTAGGAGTTCAACAGGTGAATGACTAAAGAAGACATGACATATATATACATATATATCTATATATGTGTGTATATATATATATGTGTGTGTGTGTATGTATATATGTATATATATGTGTGTGTATATATATGTATGTATATGTGTGTGTATACATATGTATATATATGTGTGTGTATATATATACACACACACACATAGAGAGAGAGAGAGAGAGAGCGGAGAGAGAGGGTCAACTGGGGAGATGCTGGTAAGGGGTACGAACTCCCAGCTTTAAAAATAAATAAGATCTGGGGATCTAATGCACAGCGTGGTGGCTATAATTAACAATACTGTATTATATACTTGGAAGTTAAGAGAGTAGATCTTAAATATTTGGTAATTTTAAATAAAATTACGTGAAGGGGTGGAGGTGTTAAATAACGTTATTGTGGTAATCATTGTGCAGTGCAGTTGACCCTTGAACAACATGGGTTTAAACTGCATAGGTCCACTTACATCAGGGGTTTTTTCAATAAAAGCATACTATAGTACTACACGATCCGAGGTTGGTGGAATCTGCGGACGTGGAACTGCAGATACAGAGGGCCAACTGCAATTATATTCAGATTTTCAACTGCACAGAGGGTGGGTGCCCTTAACCCCCATGTTGTTCAAGGGTCAACTGTATATACATGTATCTAATCATGACATTGTACACCTTATACTTGCATATGTTATGTCAATAATATCTCAGTAAAGCTGGGGGGGAAAAACGTAGTGGTTATACTTGAATCCATAGCCATTTCTTCAATATTTTCTTTTACCTCCTGCCCCAACACACACACATGCACACACACTCAAAGAGACACACACAGGCTGAACCAAAATAAAAATCAATGTTGCTATCAAAAAACTCCATTGGAACTGGGACTTCCCTGGTGGCACAGTGGTTAAGAATCCACCTGCCAATGCAGGGACAGGGGTTCGAGCCCTGGTCTGAGAAGATCCCACATGCCATGGAGCAACTAAGCCCGTAAACCACAACTACTGAGCCTGCACTCTAGAGCCCGCGAGCCACAACTACTGAGTCTGTGCACCACAACTACTGAAGCCTGCGTGCCTAGAGCCCATGCTCCACAGCAAGAGAAACCACTGTGACGAGAAACCCGTGCACCGCAACGAAGAGTAGCCCCCCACTCGGCGCAACTAGAGAAAGCCCGCATGCAGCAACGAAGACCCAACACAACCAAAAAAAAAAACCCATTGGAACTAAATATGAGTCTCCTCATTTCTTAGAAACAAGTGCTTAGAATATTTATCATTCTAAACCATTTCATTGATAAAAACATTTTCATATAATATAATGTCATGTTTAGCTGATGCTGTTGGATCAGTTATATCTGCTTTAATTTTCATCACCTTCACTAGTCCCAATCTTTCCCTCACTTGGATTAATTTAGTACCTTTCTAACAAGTCTTCTTGCATTTAATATTACACCCTTAAAATTGATTCTCAACACTGCAGGCAGAATGATCTTAAACAGTTTATTTAGATTGTTCTGATCTCTATATTACCCTTCTCTCCAAACACTTAAGTTTCTATGCCACACACTTCTTGCTCCATATATAATTCAGGGTCTGTTATATGTCACCTCTGTAAGAAAATTTCTCTAGTCACACTATCTAAATTATACTTATGCAATATTCTTTTCCATCAAAGCATTGTGTTATTTTGCTTTCTGGCTCTTCCTAAAATGTATTTTTTAAATTATTAAATTCTGTGTCTAGTAGTTTATACTTTTTTATCCACTAGACTTTCTGTTTCTTGAGTGAAGGGGCATGTCATTCCTGTTATTTTTTACACCAGTTAACACAAATTTCTCACGTGAAAGACATTCGGTAAGAATCTGTGGAATGAATACATGAATTAATATTTTACTTTTTACTTTACAAAAATGCTTCCAAAAAGGGTAACAAAAACATGGGTAAAAGTTTTTATAAACCAGATATTCGTAAAATCTCTAAGACAAAGAGTATTTATTAATTGCAAAAGAGAAAATGCAGGGTTTTTTTTTTTAACGTCTTTAATTGCTTTACAATGGTGTGTTAGTTTCTGCTTTATAACAAAGTTAATCAGCTATACATATACATATATCCCCATATCTCTTCCCTCTTGCGTCTCCCTCCCTCCCACCCTCCCTTTCCTACCCCTCTAGGTGGTCACAAAGCACCGAGCTGATCTCCCTGTGCTATGCTGCGGCTTCCCACTAGCTAACTATTTTACGTTTGGTAGTGTATATATGTCCATGCCACTCTCTCACTTCGTCCCAGCTTACCCTTCCCCCTCCCCACGTCCCCAAGACCATTCTCTACGTCTGTGCCTTTATTCCTGTCCTGCTTCATAACCACTTCTGTTTTTTTAGTTTCCATATATATGTGTTAGAATACGGTATTTGTTTTTCTCTTTCTGACTTATTTCACTCTGTATGACAGACTCCAGGTCCATCCACCTCACTACAAATAACTCAATTTCGTTTCTTTTTATGGCTGAGTAATATTCCATTGTATATATGTGCCTCTTCTTTATCCATTCATCTGTCGACGGACACTTAGGTTGCTTCCATGTCCTGCCTATTGTAAATAGTGCTGCAATGAACATTGTGGTACATGACTCTTTTTGAATTATGGTTTTCTCAGGGTATATGCCCAGCAGTGGGATTGGATTGCTGGGTCATATGGTAGTTCTATTTTTAGTTTTTTAAGGAACCTCCATACTGTTCTCCATAGTGGCTGTATCAATTTACATTCCCACCAACAGTGCAAGAGGGTTCCCTTTTCTCCACACCGTCTCCAGCATTTATTGCTTGTAGAATTTTGATGATGGCCATTCTGACCAGTGTGAGGTAATACCTCATTGTAGTTTTGATTTGCATTTCTCTAATGATTAGTGATGTTGAGCATCCTTTCATGTGTGTTGGCAATCTGTATATATTCTTTGAAGAAATGTCTGTTTAGGTCTTCTGCCCATTTTTGGATTGGGTTGTTTGTTTATTTTGATATTGAGCTGCATGAACTGCTTGTAAATTTTGGAGATTAATCCTTTGTCAGTTGCTTCATTTGCAAATATTTTCTCCCATTCTGAGGGTTGCCCTTTTGTCTTGTTTAAGGTTTCTTTTGCTATGCAAAAGCTTTGAAGTTTCATTATGTCCCATTCGTTTATTTTTGTTTTTATTTCCGTTTCTCTAGGAGGTGGGGCAAAAAGGATCTTGCTGTGATTTATGTCATAGAGTGTTCTGCCTATGTTTTCCTCTAAGAGTTTTATAGTGTCTGGCTTTACATTTAGGTCTTTAATCCATTTTAAGTTTATTTTTGTGTATGGTGTTAGGAAGTGTTCTAATTTCATTCTTTTACATGTAGCTGTCCACTTTTCCCAGCACCATTTATTGAAGAGGCTGTCTTTTCTCCATTGTATATTCTTGCCTCCTTTATAAAAAATAAGGTGACTATATGTGTGTGGGTTTATCTCTGGGCTTTCTATCCTGTTCCATTGATCTATATTTCTGTTTTTGTGCCAGTACCATACTGTCTTGATTACTGTAGCTTTGTAGTATCGTCTAAAGTCAGGGAGCCTGATTCCTCCAGCTTGTGATTACTAAAAGAGATTGCTTGTAGTAATCTCTCATGATCCTTTGTATTTCTGCAGTGTCAGTTGTTACTTCTCCTTTTTCATTTCTAATTCTGTTAATTTGAGTCTTCTCCCTTTTTTTCTTGATGAGTCTGGCTAATGGTTTATCAATTTTGTTTATCTTCTCAAAGTACCAGCTTTTAGTTTTATTGATCTTTGCTATTGTTTCCTTCATTTCTTTTTCATTTATTTCTGATCTGATCTTTATGATTTCTTCCCTTCTGGTAACTTTGGGGTTTTTTGGTTCTTCTTTCTCTAATTGCTTTAGGTGTAACGTTAGGTTGTTTATGTGAGATGCTTCTTGTTTCTAGAGGTAGGATTGTATTGCTATAAACTTCCCTTTTAGAACTGCTTTTGCTGCATCCCATAGGTTTTGGGTCGTCGTGTTTTCATTGTCATTTGTTTCTAGGTATTTTTTGATTTCCTCTTTGATTTCTTCAGTGATCTCTTGGTTATTTAGTAGTGTATTGTTCAGCCTCCATGTGTTTGTATTTTTTACAGTTTTTTTCCTGTAACTGATATCTAGTCTCATGGCATTGTGGTCAGAAAAGATACTTGATACGATTTCAGTTTTCTTAAATTTACCAAGGCTTGATTTGTGACCCAAGATATGATCTATCCTGGAGAATGTTCCATGAGCACTTGAGAAGAAAGTGTATTCTGTTGTTTTTGGATGAAATGTCCTATAAATATCAATTAAGTCCATCTTGTTTAATTTGTATTTAAAGCTTGTGTTTCCATATTTATTTTCATTTTGGATGATCTGTCCATTGGTGAAAGTGAGGTGTTAAAGTCCCCTACTCTGATTGTGTTACTGTTGATTTCCCCTTTTATGGCTGTTAGCATTTGCCTTATGTATTGAGGTGCTCCTATGTTGGGTGCATAAATATTTACAATTGTTATATCTTCTTCTTGGATTGATCCCTTGATCACTGTGTAGTGTCCTTCTTTGTCTCTTGTAATAGTCTTTATTTTAAAGTCTATTTTGTCTGATATGAGAATTGCTACACCAGCTTTCTTTTGATTTCCATTTGCATGGAATATCTTTTTCCATCCCCTCACTTTCAGTCTGTAGTGTCCCTAGGTCTGAAGTGGGTCTCTTGTAGAGAGATATATGTGTCTTATTTTTGTATCCATTCAGCCAGTTTATGTCTTTTGGTTGGAGCATTTAATCCACTTACATTTAAGGTAATTATCGATATGTATGTTCTTATTACCATTTTCTTAATTGTTTTGGGTTTGTTATTGTAGGTGTTTTCCTTCTCTTGTGTTTCCTGCCCAGAGAAGTTCTTTTAGCATTTGTTGTAAAGCTGGTTTGGTGGTGCTGAATTCTCTTAGCTTTTGCTTGTCTGTAAAGCTTTTAATTTCTCCGTCGAATTTGAATGAGATCCCTGCTGGGTAGAGTAATCTTGGTTGTAGGGTATTCCCTTTCATCACTTTAAATATGTCCTGCCACTCCCTTCTGGCTTGCAGAGTTTCTGCTGAAAGATCAGCTGTTAACCTTATGGGGATTCCCTTCTAAGTTATTTGTTGCTTTTCCCTTGCTGCTTTTAATATTTTTTCTTTGTATTTAATTTTTGATAGTTTGATTAGTACGTGTCTTGGTGTGTTTCTCCTTGGATTTATCCTGTATGGGACTCTGTACGCTTCCTGGACTTGATTAACTATTTCCTTTCCCATATTAGGGAAGTTTTCAACTATAATCTCTTCAAATATTTTCTCAGTCCTTTTCTTTTTCTCTTCTTCTTCTGGGACCCCTATAATTTGCATGTTGGTGTGTTTAATGTTGTCCCAGAGGTCTCTAAGACTGTCCTCGTTTGTTTTTCATTCTTTATTCTTTATTCTGCACTGCGGTAGTTATTTCCACTATTTTATTTTCCAGATCACTTATCTGTTCTTCTGCCTCAGTTATTCTGCTATTGATTCCTTCTAGAGAATTTTAAATTTCATTTATTGTGTTGTGCATCATTGTTTGCTTGCTCTTTAGTTCTTCTAGGTCCTTGTTAAACATTTCTTTTATTTTCTCCATTCTATTTCCAAGATTTTGGATCATCTTTACTATCATTTCTCTGAATTCTTTTTCAAGTAGACTGCCTATTTCTTTTTCATTTGTTTGGTCTGGTGGGTTTTTAGATGCTCCTTCATCTGCTGTGCATTTCTCTGTCTTCTCATTTTGCTTAACTTACTGTGTTTGGGGTCAGCTTTTCACAGGCTGCAGGTTCGTAGTTCCTGTTTTTTTTTGGTGTCTGCCCCCAGTGGCTAAGGTTGGTTCAGTGGGTTGTGTAGGCTTCCTGGTGGAGGGGACTAGTGCCTGTGTTCTGGTGGATGAGGCTGGATCTTGTCTTTCTGGTAGGCAGGTCCACGTCTGGTGGGGTGTTTTGGGGTGTCTGTGACCTTATTATGATTTTAGGCAGCCTCTCTGTTAATGGGTGGGGCTGTGTTCCAGTCTTGCTAGTTGTTTTGCATAGGGTGTCCAGCACTGTAGCTTGCTAGTCATTGAGTGGAGCTGGGTCTTAGCGTTGAGATTGGGATCTCTGGGAGAGCTTTCGCCATTTGATATTACATTGAGCCAGGAGGTCTCTGGTGGACCAATGTCCTGAACTTGGCACTTCCACCTCAGAGGCGCAGGCCTGACACCTGGCTGGTGCACCAAGACCCTGTCAGCCACATGGTTCAGCAGAAAAGGGAGAAAAAAATAAAGAAAGACAATAAAATAAAGTTATTAAAATAAAAAGTAAAACATAATTATTAAAAAATTTTTAAATTTAAAAGTGATAATAAAAGATAAGAAAAAAAGAAAGAAGAGAGCAACCAAACCCAAAAACAAATCCACCAATGATAACAAGCGCTAAAAACTATACTAAAAAAAAAAAAAAACGGACAGACAGAACCCTAGGACAAATGGTTAAAGCAAAGCTCTGCAGATAAAATCACACAAAGAATCATACACGTACACACTCACAAAAAGAGAAAAAGGAAAATATTATATATATCTATATATTAAAAAAAAGAAGGAAGAGAGCAACCAAATCAATAAACAAATCTACCAATGGTAATAAACTCTAAATACTAAACTAAGATAAACATAAATCCAGAAACAAATTAGATACAGAAAGCCATCTTGAAGGTCTCGAGAAAACGCAGTTTTATAATGGAGTGTTCTATAAGTCACCATTTTTGCAACGTGATTAGATTTAGTATCACTGATTCTAGAATAATCTGACATTATTTATCTTTTTATATGTCGCACAAAGAAATATATAACATCCTATGTAACATTTGCAAAAAAACGTTTTACTCAAACCTAATCACAAAGAAACAGCCACATACACAGAATGTGCAACCTGCTACCACATTCTGGAATTCAATGTCATGAAAAACTAAAAGGTGGAGGAAGGACCAGATTAAATAAGATTTTTTTAAAATAAAATGAATGAATACAGTACGTAATCTTCTATGGATCCTGTCTATGAAATGTTTTTAGGACAGTTGGGGAAGTTTGAACATAAAATGTACATTAGGTACTAATGAACTAAAGTTATTTTTCTTAGGAGTGGTAATGACATTTTGCTTCGGTAGAAGTACATTCCTATTATTAGGAGATTATTCTGCAGTATTTAGGGGTGAAGTGTCATGATGTCTACATCATGCTGAAATTGCTCAACCAAAAGCAACTTTGTGTGTGCTTTATATGTATATATATAAAGCATAAAAAATAATATGTAAGAACATAAAGAATAATAGATATATACATATAAATAATATATATATGTATATACAAATAAAAAGCATGACATAATGTTAATGACAGAAATCGAGGTGAGGATTCACCTAGGTGTTCATCAAACTGTTCTTTCAACTTTTCTATAGGGCTTAAACATCTATTAATTCATGAACTATTTGGCATTCTGTGAGAAGAGGAGATATTTCATTCTCAACACTATAGATAAGACAATTCTAAAAAGAATGGCTTTCGTATGCATTTTGTGAGAAGCAATATTGTTACACCATAACTCTATTTATGAGTTATGCATATAAAGGAAGGTGATTCATTTTGAAGTAATTAGGAAAAGTTGAACACAGTGCTTTAATTATTCTTTAGTAACCAATATAGTATGGTATGAGACTGTTGTCTTAAAGGCTTCACTGTGATATGTATTCTAATATAGACAGAAAGGAGAAAGTTTTTTTAAAAAGCATGTTAATTTTAATTGTTACAATCAACTTGGCTAATCAGTGTTGTAAAATAAGGCTTAGCAGGCATATTTGCCATGTGCTAGTGAATAAATCATCTGAGACTCTGGGTCTGCCATCTTGTGGACACTTCAATAATTATACAGTATCAGAATTGACCTCATTTATCATAGCCACGCTGTCCTCCAAGATAGATAAGGCAGCTAAAATTTTTACCTGGAAATAGATTGTCCTGTCTCAACTCTTCATTCCAGGCTGTGGGGTTTTACAATTCTCATGATATTTTTAAGATAAAAGCTAAAAATATCAATTAATGATAATATAAAAATGAATCATAGGCATTTAATACCTATAAAAGTATCCAATATGATTTATTCATTATCTTAACAAAAATTTAAATGTGTCCTTCTATAGTATGATTGTATATACTAACTATGCTCACATTAAGAGACCTATTTACTGCTAGAAGAAAAAAGGAAATGATTGTCACATGCATATGTAAATTCAGTTAAAGATAATAATAGGTACCTTATAAAGAAGACAGCATTGTACAGGGATGTGACTTTTAAGCTATATCTTGGTTTGTTTTCCTGTGTTTATCATTTGTTTTTAATTTGTTTTAAAAAAAAGTAAATTTAAGCTGAGTTAAATTAGTTTGGGGATATTGAATCATATCCCCCTTTTCCTCCCTCTCACCTCCTCAACTCCTGTGACAACTCCCACAGGGAAGCCATGGAACTTTGGACTGCACAGCATCATTCTGCACTTTGGAATGCAAGAAAGAAAACTGCACTGCAGTTGTACTGGTCTGGAATGAAGGTTGTGTGACTTTAGCAAATGAATTTCTCCCTCCAGATACCTACCTCAGCATTTATAAACTTAGCATATGTATGAGTCATTCTTAGTCCAAATGATCATTCTGTAACATCTACTGAGCACCTAAAAAAATTCTAGACACTGTGGAAGGCAGTGGGATTACAGTGGTAAGCGAGTCAGGAATGATCCTTGCTTACAGACTACTGATGACCAAGTCAGAAAACCAGAGTGCAGACATAATCTTTGGCACCAGAAAGAAAAACTCATGTGTGTGTACTTATTTTTCTAAAAATGTTTGGAAAGAATTTGAACTTTATTAATATTTAATATGTGTATTAATAGTACTATAGACATAAAATTGTTAAATAAGTATTTAATTTTTTGAGGTAAATACTTAGAGTTTCACTGATAAATATGTGCAATAACAGATGGAGTCTACTGGTCAATGATCCTCAAACCATATGTATGTTTATGCAAATACGTAGCTCTATAAAATAACAACTGGAAACAAAGTAGCCAAGAGTTACAGCTATAGTTATAACTATATATGTATTTATAGGTTTCACATCTGTTCATGATGACTGAGTCCAGAAGACCTAAATGTTAGATAAAAGTTTAATGTGATCTAGATGAAAAAAGTGTTTTAAATTAAAAACTATAAAAATAGGTGATACTATACTTGGAATCAGCAGTTGAAAAATCCTTCAAACTCTTATTAATTTGCTATAAAAGCAACTCTTTTTAATGCATTATTGGAAATTATTAGAAAAATAATTTTCTCACATATTCAAGGACTCAAAAAGCATAGCAGGTATTCCCATGGCATAAAAGAAAGAAATTCTTGAATACATACTCTTATCATCAGAGAAAGATTGAAATAATGAGATAAGTCACAGGGAAGTCACAGAAATGATTTTGAAGTGAACTCAAATCACTTAAAAGCAGAAATAATTTCAAGTCTTACAAATGTGGTTATAAAGCTGAAAAATATGGTCTAAACATTCTTCTTTAAAGATATATAGGTCAAGAGCAGTTATGTGATAATTGTATGGAAATAAAACACAGATTATATTAAGAAACACTTGAAGTTAGGAGAAAGGAGAAAATGTGTCCTGGATTTCAAACTTCAACTGGGAGACTTCAAAGATGGAAAGATATCTGTGTTCTTGGATTGAAAGAATCAATATTCTTAAAATGACCATACTACCCAAGGCAATCTACAGATTCCATGCAATCCCTATCAAAATACCAATGGCATTTTTCACAGAACTAGAACAAATAATTTTAAAATTTATGTGGAAACACAAAAGACTCCAAGTAGCCAAAACAATCTTGAGAAAGAATAGAGCTGGAGGAATCGTTGTCCCTGACTTCAGACTATACTACAAAGCTACAGTAATCAAAACAATATGGTACTGACACAGAACCAGACACATAGATCAATGGAACAGAATAGAGAGCCCAGAAATAAACCCTTGCACTCATGGTCAATTAATCTACAACAAAGGAGGCAAGAATATACTATAGAGAAAAGACAGTCTCTTCAATAAGTGGTGCTGGGAAAACTGGACAGCTGTATGTAAAAGAATAAAATTAGAACATTCTCTAATATCGTATATGAAAAAAACTCAAAATGGATTAAAGACCTAAATGTAAGACTGGATACCATAAAAATCCTAGAGGAAAACATAGGCTGAAAATGCTTTGACACAAATCACAGCAATATTTTTTTTGGCTGCATCTCCTAAAGTAAAGGAAATAAAAGCAAAAACAAACAAATGGGACCTAATTATTCTCTTTTGCACAGCAAAGGAAACCACTAACAAAATGAAAAGACAACCTACTGAATGGAAGAAAGTATTTGCAAATGATATGACTGATAAGGGATTAATATCCAACATGTATCAACAGCTCATACAACTCAACATCAAAAAAACAACCCAATTTAAAAATGGGCAGAAGAACTAAAGAGACATTTTTCTAAAGAGGAAATGCAGGTGGCCAATAGGCACATGAAAAGATGCTCAACATCGCTAATCATCAGGGGAAATGCAAATCAAAACTACAATGAGATATCACCCTCACACCTGTCAGAATGGCTATCATCAAAAAGACCACAAATAACAAATGTTGGTGAGGATGTGGAGAAAAGGGAACCTTTGTACACTGTTGATGGGAATGTAAATTGGTGCAGCCACTGTGGAAAAAAAATAGTATGGAGGTTTCTCAAAAAACTGAAAAGAGAACTACCATATGATTCAGCAATTCCACTTCTGGGTATATATCTAAAAGCATAAACAAAAACAGAAACACTAACTCGAAAAGATACATGCACTCCGATGTGCATAGCAGCATTATTTACAATTGCCAAGATACAGATGCAGCCTAAGTGTACATCAACAGATGAATGGATAACGAAGAGGTGATCTATATATACAATGGATTATTACAGCCATAAAAAAGAACAAAATTTTTCCCTTTGCAGCAACATGGATGGACTTGGAGGGCATTATGCTAAGTGAAATAAGCCAGACAGAGAAAGACAAATACTGTATAATATCACTTATATGTGGAATCTAAAAAAATACAACAGACTCACAGATATAGAGAACAAACTAGTGGTTACCAATGGCAGGGTGGGGAGGGAGAGGCACAAACTATTGGGTATAAGCTGAGTTCAAGGATGTATTGTACAACATGGAGAATATAGCTAATATTTTTGTAATAACTATTTTGTAAACTGAAAGTAACATTTTAAATTACATTAAAATTTTTTTAAATTATTTTTAAAAAAGAAATAGAAAACAATGGTTGAACTGGTAAATTTTATGTTATATGTTTTTGACCAAAATTTAAAATATGTCTTCTAAAATTAAGAAGATAAAGCAGAAAGAAAATGTCTTCCATATAACAAAATACAGTAAGAAAAATAGAAATCAGAAGTAAAATTAGATGTAAGATGTTTTAAACAACTTTTACAATAAATAGGCAATGTTTAGGTGTGTGACTCTGGAAAATTTGTTTCATCTCCCTAATATTGGGTTGGCCAAAAAGTTCCTTTGGTTTTCAAAGTAAAAATAAAGGATACATTTTTCATTGTCACCAAGAACTTTATGGAACAATGTATTCACCCTTTTGTTCCACTACCTTCTTCAGTTTTTCAGGCAACTTCGTAATTCCATCTTCCCAGAACTTTTTATCTTTTTGAGCAAAGAACTTGTCCAGGTGCCTTTTACAGTCTTCCAGGGAATTGAAGTTTTTTCCATTAAGAACATTTTGTAAAGACCGAAAAAAATGGAAATCCGAAGGTGTAATGTCTGGTGAATATGGCGGATGAATCAGAACTTCCTGGCCAAGCTGTAACAGTTTTTGCCTGGTCATCACAGAAACATGCAGTCGTGCATTATCCTGATGGAAGATTATGTGTTTTCTGTTGACTAATTCCAGATGCTTTTCGTCAAATGGTGCTTTTAGTTAGTCTAATTGGGAGCATTGCTTGTTAGAATTGATCATTTGGTTTTCCGGAAAAAGCTCATAATAGAGGACTCCCAATCCCATCATATCCACAACATCACCTTCTTTGAGTGAAGAGCGGCCTTTGGTGTGGTTGATGATGGTTCATTTCGATTGCCCCATGATCTCTTCTGTTCCACATTATTGTACAGTATACCCTTTTCATCGCCCGTCACACTGTTTTAAAAACGAAATGTTTCATTATGTCAAAGTAGAGAATTGCATGCGGAAATACGTTCAAGAAGGTTTTTTTCGCTTAACTTGAACCCAAACACCAAAGCAATTAACAATGCCGATGCAAATGATTTTCAACGCTTGATTTGGATACTTTGAGTATATCGGCTCTCCCGCCTGGTATAACATTGATTGTTCTCAATTAATGTCTCGATTTGATTGCTCTCAACTTCAACTGGTCTACCTGACCCTGGAGCATCATCCAGCGAGAAATCTCCAGCACAAAACTTCGCAAACCACTCTTGACACATTCGATCAGTCACAGCACCTTCTCCATACACTGCACAAATCTTTTTTTCCTTTTCGGTTGCGTTTTTACCTTTCTTGAAATAATAAAGCATAACATGCTGAAAATGTTGCTTTTTTTCTTCCATCTTCAATATTAAAATGGCTACCAAAAATTCACCAGTTTTGACAAGTTTCTTTTTAAATGCACGCTGATATGACAGCCGTCACAACACAGTCTAACAAAATTGTTTTGATTGAAGTTAAAGACAACTAAGTGCTACTGGGGCCATCTTACGGAAAAAACCCAATGAACGTTTTGGCCAACCCATTATTTAGCTTTCTTCTCAGAGAAATGGAGAAAAGTAGAGCTTTATAGAGTTGTTGTACTAACTTTAATAAATTAATGCATAAACTATGCCCCCTAGTACCTGCAAAATTTCCTAATGAATGTGGAATAGAAAATAAAACTCTGAGAATTAGGGAACCTATGCCCTTTACAAGGTCACTTTTTAAAAAGTTAGAGGATTAAAGAATTAAAGAATGGATAAAGATATGTCAGACAAATGCAAATTTTAAAAAGAAAAATCTACAGGAAAAAAAATTTTAAATCAGGTATAGGAAAATTAAGTGAAGTAGCAATAAATGATAAAAGAGATAATATTAAATACTATCAAATTCAACTTGAAAATATAACAGCAGTGTATGGGACTTCCCTGGTGGCACAGTGGTTAAGAATCCGCCTGCCAATGCAGGGGACATGGATTTGATCCCTGGTCCAGGAAGATCCACATGCTGTGGAGCAACTAAGCCCGTGCACCACAACTACTGAGCCTGTGCTCTAGAGCCTGCGAGCTACAATTACTGAACCCGCATGCTGCAACTGCTAAAGCCTGCGTGCCTACAGCTGGTACTCCACAAGAGAAGCCACCTCAATGAGAAGCATGAGCACCGCAATGAGGAGTGGCCCCCGCTCGCTGCAACTGTAGAGGGCCCACGCTCAGCAATGAAGACCCAATGCAGCAAAAATAAATAAATTTATTAAAAAAATAACAGCATTATAGCTATTAGCCAAATAACATTACATTGATACAATTATAAGCTCATAACTATTAGAATATTAAGGAAATATTTTAATTATACTAATGTAATTATAAAAGTTTTGAAATAATCTAACTCATATTCACCTATCATTAATAGATAGAATGAAAAAAGAAGTATATAAATTTATCTGAATGATATCATAAAAGTTTAGATTCAGCTAACATTGTTCTAAACCCTTAGTATATATACATCAGAACTAGCTGATCAGCAGTACCCACCCCCCAAAACATTACATTACTATCTCAGTCTTTTCACAGCAAAATATTTCTAATGGAACAAAAACTTAAGCACAAAGCACACAACTATAAAAATACTTGAACAAAAAGGGGGAATAAATTTATAAACTGTAAGTAGAGTCAGTCTTTCTAAGCAGGATATATCAATAGAACCCAGAGGCCATAAGGAAAATTATTGATGAGATTGAGCACAGTAAATTAGAATATAGAAATTGAGAAAACAAATGGCAAACCATGTGTCTGTTTTTGGGAAGGGGAGATGAATGTTTTCAAAGCATAAAATAGATAAATAAGAAAAAGACATACCATGGAAAGACAAACCAAAAGAAGGCTGCTCTAGCTATATCAATAGCAGGCAAAGAAGAATCTAAGGCAACAGTAATACTCAAGTAAAAAGGATATATCACTATTACAAAAGAATCGATTCAACAGAAAGATACACAATCTTAAATTTGTATGCAACTAATAACAGTATCAAAATGTATTAAGCAAAAGTTGATAGAACCAAAAGGAGAAATAGAAAAATGTACAATCATATGTGGAGATTTGAACTCATCTCTCACAGTAACTGATAAAAAGTCAAAGGCCTAATTTTCTCATTTACAAAATGTAAGACATTCTTCTTAGTTAGCTAATGTTTTACCAACATTAAAAAGTAGGTATCACAATAGATAAATGTAGTGTTTAGGTGAGGTATATCAAAAAAGAAAATGCTTTATGACTGTTTTGCCTCATTATAAGGGGAAAAGTAATATAAGTGAAACTTTCAACTGAAAACATAAGGAGGAAAAATAAAAGAGGTGTCAGTAATATCTGTGCCTTCCAACTGCACTTTGGTAAAAAACAAGGTCCTTGCTGTAGTTTGTGGACCCTGTAGTATTTATATAGCCCATCCTAAGGCTCTAACATTGTCTCCACCTGTCTCCCATCCTTCCCAAAAGTTCTAATCTTTCTACAATTTCTTTTCTTTTTTCTTTTCTTTTTCAGGTATTTTTTTACTGTCACTGTTTGAATGTCACCTCTTCAGAAAATACTTGACACTTCATTTGATGCTACTCCCTATTATTTTCATTATCAAAACCTTATTAATTTCCTTCATAACACATCAGAATTCATTATCTTTGCTTGTTTTCTACTCTTTAAAAATCTGTGTCTACCATAAGAATGTACACTCCATTAGAGAACAGTCTATGTCTGCCTTGTTAACTGTTGTATCTCTAGCATTTAGCACTGTGCCTGACACTGGAAAAATCACCTATGCATATTTGTTGACCTCAGACAAATGTAATCAGGAGAGACCGCAAGTATTTGGAAAGAGAAATGACATGTATTCAGATGTAAAGAAAATCTTAAAGTATAAATTTATACAGTCCACACCCATATAACACACTTGAAAATCTAGATAACACAAAAAATCATGTCTGAATATATATTATCATGGTTTACTCAAACATTATTTTATATACTCCCCACAGAAAGCCTGGGCAGTCGGCTATCTTATGCCTCTTTTGTGGATAACAGTGCTCAAAGCTCAGCATTGTTTAACATTGTTTCATAATAATGAAAAAATTGGAAACGACTTAAGTGCCCAATAAAAGTGTTTGGAAAATTAAATTATGATCAGTCCATTAGAGAAAATAAACTAAAATCATGAAAAATGATGTACAAACACATTTACTTGGAAACATATCTAATGTATAATATCAAATGAAAATAATACCTTGCAAAAACAGCATGTAAAATATTATCCTGCTCATTGTAAAACATACACAAACACACATTTTTCTAGGGAAACACATAGGAAGGAAAAAAGAAGTCTGAAAGGAAACACCAAATGGTATTAGCTCTTGTGAGCAGAATTATGGATGATTTCACTAACATCTTTATAAATTTCTTTATTGTCTAATATTTTTACACAGTTTATATAACTCATAATCAGGGTAAAATTTCCCCTTTAAAAATTAATGAACAAATGAATAATGTATCTGTGTTTCTAAGACCTTACATATTACAGTCAAATAAAATAACATAAAAAGGGCATACTACTGATCACTTTTCTTTTTGTAATCAATTTCAAACCTGTCTCTATGGAAACAGACAATGTTTCAATCAGTTTTGAAGGAATGATCCCTCCTACTGTGGGAACATGATAAATTAGGAAATTAGGGGAAAGCGTAGATAAATATGGTTCCATTGATGATGAGTAAGGCATCGCTCCTTATGGTTCCACATCTCTTTCTGCCTCCTTGTTTATTTGAAGTGTAATGTAAGTGGTTGACATTAAGCTTTTCTTTGCCAATTATCATTTCAAAACACACCCATCTTGACTAAACACATTGCCAGCTGTATGACATAGTACTAACAAAACAACCAGGTAAGGAACTAGGCCACTCTTACCCATGAAATTCCCCTGGGTGACCTAGCTAACTGACAGCTCGAGTGACTTCCTCTAGTCTCCTGTGTTCTGATTCCCACTCTTATGCTTCAAATTCAACCATAATGTGTGATCCTGTGAAACTCCAAGAAACCCAACCATTGGACCCTAATAAAGGTAAAGCCCCAGGTCATACCCCCATCCCCACCCCCAAAGCTACCTTGCTGTGTGACCCTTGGGCATGCTGTGTACCCTCCAGAACTTGTGAGGAATACATCTTGTTCCTCAAAGTTCCCTGATGGCTTTTTGCTGAAGTGCGTCCTGTAATCATAATCAGAGGCACAAAGGCCAGCCTAGCCACGACATTGGCTCCAGTGGGGGAAATGTCTATGGGGCTCCTGCAAGTAATATGGCAGAGCAAGTGCCTCAGGCATTTCTAGCAGGATCATTACCAAAAATAGGCTGAGACCTATACAATATGAACAAAGAAAAGATACCATAACATTTTCTAAATGGCTCTAGAAAAGTGTTAATTGTTTCATAAACTTGAAAGATTGCATAACTAATAGATAGCCAATTTCCCCAGTAGTACAAAAGAACAGAACCAAAGGTATTAGCAAAGAATTAAATCTAATTACATTTACCTTAAATTTTCAGTTTTTTAGTTTCCATTATTTTCTATAGAAGAGGCAGCAGTTCCGAACCTAGAAAATTACCTTAATACTATAATATATTTTAAAAAGACTAATTGAAATGTGAAAATTGCCTTTGAGAACTGTGTCTTTTTTTCTTTTTTTGGCTGCATTGCGTCTTTGTTGCTGCGCGCCGGCTTTCTCTAGTTGTGTGCGGCAAGCAGGAGCTACTCTTCGTTGCGGTGCGCTGGCTTCTCATTGCGGTGGCTTTTCTTGTTGCAGAGCACGGTCTCTGGGTGCACGCGCTTCAGTAGTTGTGGCACGCGGGCTTAGTCGCTCTGCGGCATGTGGGATCTTCCCAGACCAGGGATCGAACACGTCCCCCGCATTGGCAGGCAGATTCTCAACCACTGCTGCACCAGGGAAGTCCCAATTGTGTCATTTTTAATGAACAAAGCAATGAGTCCACAGACCTGGACCAGAAAGGCATTATTACAACACTTTGTAATCCTCAGAGCACTTTTGCATGTTTTATTTTATTCTCCCAATGACTCATGAATCAAAGCTTATAAGCGCTTTATTGCATTTGGGAGGCAGATAGGTTTAAATAAGCATGCCTTACCCTTGCATGCAGGCTGAAACTCAAATCGAAGTCTTTAGGTTCCCAGGGAAATGTTCTTTTCACTAGATTGGACCATCCAATCTCTGAGGTAATTGGAAAGTCTTTTACTAATCACGGCTAAGCAGTGAAAATAAATTAAAGACACAAACATGGTCTTTCTTCAGGAGATCTAGATACAAACATTTCAATTATAAGACCTAAGCTGTAGGTTTCAAAACAACCTATAAACAGTTACATGGTGCCATGTATATGTTTGTTATGACTAGTATTTAACACAAGGGAAGGGGAAAGAACAAGAAAGCTAAGTAATTTAGTCAAGCCTTCAAGGAAGAGAAGGGCTAGATTATGAAAAAGATAATCTTATAAGGTCCAGTGTTCTGGTTAGTACTGTTAGCAATTCCGGTAGTAATACACTAACTCAATGTATTCCCGGTGATGTGCACTTGAAATTCTGCCTCTGATTATGATACATTAGATACAACTACTTTTTTGGAGTCACATTGTATCATATATTGCTCTCACTGTTATCTCAAAGCTTGCAGCTGATGAAGCTAACTATTTAATTAGGGGGCTGCCCAGCCAGACTGATGTTGAAATAGAAATCACTCCCACCAGGGAGTAACAAAGATGAGGAGGAGGCAGATGGTTTTGTGGGGTTTTTTTCTTTTGTTCTGATTGCTGAGCACTTATTTGTGATTTCCTCATCTTTTCTTTTCCAAAGTCAAATTTAAATCTAGGGGAAAGTTGTGGTGATGGGGAGAGTGACAGGAAATTCACAGATGAACACTCAGATGATGTAGCAGAAAGGAGTTTGGCTGGATCTCAGGACTGCTTCCAAGCCTGTAGCAGCCCAGGAGCCCTAGGTCATTGCAGAGGCCTGTAAATGAGGAAGTTGTCCTGGTCCTTCATCAGCAGTGAGCATCAGAATTGGGACAATTTTTGTAACTTTAAATGCTCAAGGCTCATCCCAGGTCCATAAAACTTGGAGCATTCAGGTATATTTGACTTCAAACAATTCATAGATGATTATGATGTGCACCTCTGGTTTAAAGTTATTGGACTAAAACAATTAACACTCCCCTTGGCTCTCAAAACCTGTGAATTTCATATGGACTTTCTTACTACTTCATTTCCAGAGGTATTTCTGAAAGATAGCAGAATTTGCCACTCACGAATATGCCACTTTGACATAATGATTATTTTGAGCTGAAAGCAATTAAGAAGCTAGTATAAGAAAAGCTCTCTGCCATCCCTCTATTTGCCTGAAAGAAGGATATAAATTTATAAAGGTGTCCATCCTCTCCTATTTGCCAGGGAAAACAAAAGTTAGTCATCAGAGACAACTTTAGACCCTAATGAGCCTGGAGATGGCACCAGAGGAATCTAGATAACAAACTTTACTAACGAGCCTTTGTCTACTGTAAATTTCCTATATATTTGCCTTCCCACTAATTTGCAAATAGTGAATGCACATAGTGAATGGCGAATTAGTGGGAAGTTCCTTTTCCTTTGTCTCTAAAATTTATTGTTCCTTTGCTAAGATGCCCAAGCTCTAGCTACCCTTTGAGTTACTCATCCCTGAGTTTCTCCCATGTATATATGAGGTATACGTGTTTGTTAATAAACTTCTATTTGTTTTCCTGTTGTTAAATTGTCTCTTGTTGAAGAGCCCAGCCAAGAACCTAGAAGGGTAGAAAAGGGAAAAGATTTTTTCCCTTCCTACACTACCTTATACTAGAAAATTATAGGAAATTCCTTAGAGTTACATATGTCAGTTTATAGTCATTATCTTCAAATAGAGCACTGATACTGAACTCTCCAAATATTTTACTTCTAACTGCTACCTATTCACTTAGTGACAATATTAAAGGAAAGCTGCTGGTGTCCTGATTATAAATTAACATGTCAGAAACCTGGAGGATAAAATGATCAAAATGGAACTACCAAAAAATTGAGGATAACTTAGGAAATTAGCTTTTTGCTATTACCTCACACTATCCTTGTTTACCATAAAATCTCTGTAACCACACTCTAGTTGTCACCTTCTTTATGCCTAGAAGAGAGGTAACCACTATAACCAGAGTCTTATAAAATCTCAAGATTTTAATGCTTGATATCTCCATAATTCTGACCACACTACCAATATCCTGGACTGTGAGAAGCTAGGTTCATATTCTTTTATTGTAATATTTGTGTGTGTGTGTGTGTATATATATATATATATATATATATATATATATATATATATATACACACACACACACACATACACATACACCCTGAAATTCTCCTTGGCATATCAAAGATAGTTTTCTATTTCCTCAAGACTGGCAAAACCATCCTTGACTTAGCTTATTTAACTATTTATGGACACTGTATGAGTTTGCTAGGGCTGCCCTAACAAAGTACCACAAACTGGGTGGCTTAAACAACAGAAATTCATTTTCTCACAGTTCTGGAGGCTAGAAGTCCAAGATCAAGGTGTTGGCAGGGTCAGTTTCTTCTAAGGCATGAAGAAAGATGTGTGCCAGGCCTTTCTCCTTGGCTTATAGATGGCCATCTTCTCCCTGGGTCCTCATATCATCTTCCCTCTGTATGTACACGTCTGTGTCCATATTTCCTCTTCTTCTAAGGACACCAGTCATGTTGGGTTATGACCAACCATAATGACCTCAATTTGACCTATTTACCTCTTTATAGATCCTATCTCCAAATACAGTCACATTCTGAAAGTTAGCACTGGAAGTTAGGACTTCAATGTTTGAATTGGGGGTCAGCTACAGGGACACAATTCAGCCAATAACAAACCCCTTTTTCAATGACATCTTTCTCTGATCACTTTGGTTAGTGGTTGAATTGTCCTGATAACTTGTCATCTGAACAGGTAAATCATTTGGGAATGAGAAGTTGCAGTGAGCACAGTGCCAGAATCTTTATATCACTGATAATTTTGACTTTAACAAAATATAATTTCAATATTACTTTTAATCCTTTTCATCACTATTCCTGGGACACATGATGAACAGAAGGTTCAGTAGTGACAGTCACAAATTCATGGATTTGGAGACAGGTAATCTGGGATATGTCCTTATGTCCTGGTTTCAACTCCAGGGAGCTTTTGGTAGATTCTCTTGTTAGTAAATCATAGAAAATATCAACTCAATAGAGTATTGTGAGAATTGAATAAGTTGATTATGTGAGAGTGTTTTGTAAACTATAAAGTCCAATAGAAATTGTTTGTGAAAATATGGCTTTTGGAGTTAGACACTCTGAGTCCAGCTCTTATCACAACCACTTACTTGTTTATTCTTTGGGCAATTCACTTAGCTTCTCTGACCCTCATTTCCTCATTCAGTAAAAAGGGAGATTGTTGATGTCTACAATCTCTAAGACGTATGTCTCTATAAAGGAAACATGTAAGATATTGGCAATTGTAATTTTAAGCATATTAAATCCTTATACCACTAAAATTGTTCCTTTTATGAGATCTGGGACTCTATTCACAAAGACAGTAAAGCCAGTGAAGCCCCTCCCACAACTATCATGCCTATGTTGAAATTTTGCTCCTTTTGATGAGACTGTAGCTTGCAACTTTATGATCCTTTCCTTTGACTAAGCTGGACCATTTGTAGTACTATTCAATGAATTTAGGATAGCTGCTGTTATGACTTCCCATGAAGGCAGTAACAGCTGTGTGTGTGTGTGTGTGTGTTATTGCTGGGGATGGGGTGTGGGGTAGGTACCAGAGTTGAGCCTAGTGCTATAGAGTCCATCAGTATATCAAGATGCCATGTCTGAAAGGATAAAACTTCCTGAAGATGAGAAAAAGGAAAATCAGAATTAAAGAAATAATCTAGAGAATATTTTAAGCTGGAAAAGAACAAAGCAATAGAAAATAAGAAAGTGATATTGGAAACATACGGCCAAAGATGAGATGTGGTTCACGTGCACAGAAGGATTATTCAGGAATAAGCTCTTGAATAAAGTCACCTGACATAGTGTCCTGGCAATAACCATTTTAGGACAGTTTGGTATGTTTCTCAGTACTAACATAGGGGAAAATTATCACAATGGCCAGCTTAAAAAATTGCTCCTGAGTTCTTACTGGGTAAAAGTTAATAAACAGAACTCTTTCTAGCTCTGAAGACTGAAATTAGAGACACTCAATTTATTCCTGTTACTTCCCTTGGCAAACATATATTGACTAATACAATTTGCTACATGTGGTGTGAGGAACCAGATAAAAATGATAAATAAAGGCATAGACCCCACCCTTGAGGATCTCACAGACTTAAGGCGCAACGACCCCATAAACAGAACATTGCTCTCAGCGTGCCAAGCACTCTGACTGATGCTGGTAAAGGAGGCTGTGGAGGTCAGAGTGAACTCCCATGAGCTGTCTTCAGAACTGGAAAGGCCAGAGTTTCAATTCCATACTTCAGAACCATACTTCTACTGGATGGCAGTGCTGGACTAAAATACAGGCTTTGGGGCCCTATGTTAAATCTCGTTGCATAGTTACCTTTTAACTCTTCCTATCACAATATTATCTTCTAAACGTGCCTCTCAGTCAAGAGGAAGAGACTGCTTCTCCAAAATGATCAGTCTTGCACATTTACTTGGCTACTACTTGCAAATTTCCATGAAAAAGACCAAGGTACTAAACAAACAGGAATTATCTAAAATTCTAAAGAACTTCTTCCTAAATATCTACCAAAAATACCAAAATAAATAGGAAACATCTGAAGTTATTTAAAAAATTCTGCAAAATATACTGAACATGGGACAATACTGAAGAAAATGCAGGTAAGAGATTTCACATATATGAAGAAAAAGCCTTCTTAGAAAGGAAATAGGAAGATAACCCAAGAAGAACCCTTAAATAATCAGGTTTAAAGAAGTTGAGGTTGACTACTACAGAAGTTGAGAACAGACTATGGGGCTTCTGGATAAAGAACTGGCAAATTGATTACTGAGGAAAGTTTACTATAAGTTTTCCAGATTGACAGAGAGGAAGAGAGAAAAGAGAGAGTGAGGTAATGAGAGAGAGAGAGAGTCAGACTTTAACAAAAGGGATTTGGCACCAAGACTTCTGAAAAGATAAGTACTCTAACATTCTATAAAAGACCCAGGTGAGAAATTTCTTTCCAAATTTAACTTCATCAATATATAAAGGCAACCATGATTACCACTCTCCCCAAACCTCATAGCAACAAATTGGAAAAGGGAAGAAGGGATGAAGCTTATAATATGAAGAGGTAGACTTTAAAATAATAGCATAAAGGATGAGAGTGAGTCATTCAGTTGGGGGAAGGAGATGGTCCCCAACCAGGTTGTTGGTATTTAAAGAAGGATGCATGAATAAGATGGAAAATAGTGGGGGCTTCCCTGGTGGCGCAGTGGTTAAGAATCCGCCTGCCAATGCAGGAGACACGGGTTCGAGCCCTGGTGCAGAAAGATCCCACATGCTGTGGAGCCACTAAGCCCGTGCACCACAGCTACTGAGCCTGCACTCTATAGCCCGCAAGCCACAACTACTGAAGCCTGCACACCTGGAGCCCATGCTCCGCAACAAGATAAGCCACTGCAATGAGAAGCCTGTGCACCGCAACGAAGAGTAGACCCCGCTCACCGCAACTAAAAGAAAGCCCGCGTGCAGCAACGAAGACCCAACACAGCCAAAAAAAAAAGAAAATAGTCATATGTGGATATTTACAAGAATGAATATAACAGAAAACACATCCAAACTGTTTCTGAATTCTAGCATTTCATTTACGTAGCTATCATCACTGTTAGGAAGCTCAAAGTTGGATTTTATTTTCAATCTTTACAATATACTTGGTTTTGCATATTTTTCTCTTCTTACTTCAACTGTGTTTTCTCCCTTTATCCTTACTTATTTTTATTGTTTTTATATAATGAACAAATCTACATATGTATAAATGTATATTGGAAATTCACATCTGTGTGATGCACTATGTAAATTAAAGCAAGAGACTATTGTTGCAGAGTATAACTTGAAAGTGAAGAAGCAAAATACTAATAGATTCCATTTATTAATACATCCTATAGTTCAGACAATATCCTGAGGATTTGATATTATTTCAGTAATGAAATAAGTTAACAACCCTATGCATTTTATAACTTCAATTTTATAGATGAAGAAAATGAGACTTATCAAACCTAAATAACTTGTCTCAATTTATAGCTAGGAGGCAGTGACTCCCACATTGTAAGCCTATCCTTTTGACTCAAAGCCCATGTTCTTTCCTCTACTCCAGGGGTCCCCAGCCCCCGGACCACAGACCGGTACTGGTCTGTGGCCTGTTAGGAACTGGGCTGCACAGCAGGAGGTGAGCGGTGAGCGAGCGAAGCTTCATCTGTATTTACAGCCGCTCCCCATTACTCGCATTACCACCTGAGCTCCGCCTCCTGTCAGATCAGCGGCGGTGTTAGATTCTCACAGGAGCTTGAACCCTACTGTGAACTGCGCATGCGAGGGATCTAGGTTGCACGCTCCTTATGAGACTCTAATGCTTGATGATCTGAGGGGGAGCTGAGGCGGTGATGCTAGCGCTGGGGAGTGGCTGCAAATACAGATTATCATTAGCAGAGAGGTTTGACTGCACAGAGACCATAATAAATCAACTGCTTGCAGACATATCAAAACCCTATTGGTGAGTGGCAAGGGACAGTTAAGCTGCATCTGGTGGCAGGCTTTAAGTCAGAATCCGACACACTTTATTTTATTATTTTTTAACATCTTTATTGGAGTATAATTGCTTTACAATGGTGTGTTAGTTTCTGCTGTATAGCAAAGTGAATCAGCTATATGTATACATATATCCCCATATCTCCTCCCTCTTGCATCTCCCTCACACACTCCCTATCCCACCCCTCTAGGTGGTCACAGAGCACCCAGCTGATCTCCCTGTGCTATGCGGCTGCTTCCCACTAGCTAGCTATTTTACATTTGGTAGTGTGTATACGTCCATGCCACTCTCTCACTTCGTCCCAGCTTACCCTTCCCTCTCCCTGTGTCCTCAAGTCCATTCTCTACATCTGCGTCTTTATTCCTGTCCTGCCCCTAGGTTCTTCAGAATCTTTGTTTCTTTTTTTAGATTCCATATATATGTGTTAGTATATGGTATTTGTTTTTCTCTTTCTGACTTATTTCACTCTGTATGACAGTCTCTAGGTCCATCCACCTCACTACAAATAACTCAATTTCACTTCTTTTTATGGCTAATATTCCATTGTATACATGTGCCATATCTTCTTTATCCATTCATCTGTCGATGGGCACTTAGGTTGCTTCCATCAGACACTTATTTTAGTCTGCGCATGGACTGCCCATTATTTTATTTACCACTTCTGTCCGCGCCTCTTTCCCGCACTGAGCACTTGCCTCAGTCACAGTTTTGGTAAGCCCACAAGCTAACCCTAGCTAAAATGAGTAAAAAATAAACGTCTCTGGAGAGCTTCTTTGAAAAGGGGGAAAGACCCAATGATGAGACAGTAGAAGACTCTAAGACTGCCAACAAAAAGAAAGCTGCATTTAAAAGAAAATACTAAGAGTCCTACTTAAATTACAGGTTCATTGCAACAGGTGATTCACATTCTCCAAGCCCACTTTGTATAATATGTGGCCTCCGGCTATCCAACGAAGCCATGAAACCTTCAAAACTGCTTCGCGACATGGAGACCAAGCGCCCTGCATTACAAGACAAGCCTTTGGAGTTTTTCAAAAGAAAAATAAAACATGAAACGAAGAACAGAAGCAGTTATTGAAGGCCACCACTTCAAATGTGTCTACACTGAGAGCATCATTTTTAGTGGCTAACTGCGTTGCTAAAGCTAAGAAGCCCTTTACTATTGGTGAAGAGTTGATCCTGCCTGCCGCTAAGGACATTTGTCGTGAACTTTTAGGAGAGGCTGCAGTTCAAAAGGTGGCACGTGTTCCTCTTTTGGCTAGCACCATAACTAGACAAATTGACGAAATAGCAGAGGATATTGAGGCACAATTGTTAGAGAGGATTAATGAGTCACTGTGGTACACAATCCAGT
Source organism: Balaenoptera musculus (assembly GCF_009873245.2). Taxonomy (NCBI): domain Eukaryota; kingdom Metazoa; phylum Chordata; class Mammalia; order Artiodactyla; family Balaenopteridae; genus Balaenoptera; species Balaenoptera musculus. Next base: position 54,983,437 of record NC_045800.1, read on the forward strand.
TTGACAAGTCTACCGATGTTGACAATAAGGCAACAATGCTCGTTTTAGTGGGGTATATTTTTCAGGAGGATGTGCATGAGGATTTGTTATGTGCACTTTAGTTGCCAACCAACACTACAGCTGCAAAACTATTCAAATCTTTGAATAATTACATATCAGGAAAACCGAATTGGTCTTTTTGTGTCAGTATATGCACAGACGGAGCAGCTGCCATGACTGGACAGCTTCCTGGTTTCACTACTCGGGTCAAAGAGGTCGCTTCTGAATGTGAGTCTATGCACTGTGTCCATAGATAAATGCTGGCTAGCTGAAAAATTTCACCTGGACTTAACAACATTTTGCAGGATGTGATTAAAATTATCAACTACGTTAAAGTACATGCCCTTAACTCACATCTGTTCACGCAGCTCTGTGAGGAGATGGACCCAGAGCACACACGTCTTCTCTCATACACAGAAGTGGATGACTTTCTAAAGGTAGATCACTGGCCAGAGTTTCTGAGTTACGAGAGCCTCTCCAGAGATTCCTTTTAGAAAAACAGTCACCACTGACAGCACATTTCAGTGACACAGAATGGGTCGCAAAACTTGCTTACATGTATGACATATTCAACCTGCTCAATGAACTCAATCTGTCACTTCAGGGGAGAACGACCACTGTGTTCAAGTCAGCAGATAAAGGGGCTGCATTCAAAGCCAAACTGAAATTAGGGGGGCAATGAGTGAACGTTGGGATTTTTGACATGTTTCAAACAGCAGAGATTTTGAAAGAGGCTGAGCCAGGGCCTTCTCTCTCCCAGCTGGTGCGTGATCACCTATCTCAGCTTGAGCATTACTTCCCAACCACAAAAGACCCCCAAACTGGGAAGGAATGGATCCGCAACCCATTTGTGAATAAGCCAGGTGAATCGACTTTGTGCTAGAAGAGGATCAACTGCTTGAGATCGCAAATGACGGTGGCCTTAAAAGTATATTTGAGACAACTTCAAATCTCCATACGTTCTGGGTTAAAGTCAAGGCGGAATATGCTGAGATTGCCACAAAAGCACTGAAAAGCCTGCTTCCATTTCCAACATCCTATCTTTGTGAGGCAGGGTTTTCTGCAGTGACAGCAACCAAAATGAGATTATGGAGTAGATGGACATAAGCAGCACACTACGGGTGTCAGTGTCTCCCATCACCCCCAAATGGGACCATCCAGTTGCAGGAAAACAAGCTCAGGGCTCCCACTGATTCTGCATTATGTTGAGTTGTATAATTAATACATTATATATTACAATGTAATAATAATAGAAATAAAGTGCACAATAAATGTAATGCGCTTGAATCATCCTGAAACCATCCCCCCCCACCCTGGTCCATGGAAAAATTGTCTTCCACTAAACCGGTCCCTGATGCCAAAAAGGTTGAGGACCACTGCCCTACTGTATGGTATTTCAGAAAGGACATTTTAAAGTAGAAGAGTCAATAAATACCTCTCTATGCAAAACGTTTTGGAGAAATTAAAGAAATAAATCAGTTTCTAAGCTTAAAATGATCTTAAATGGTCTGAGCCCTTTCTACTTATAAAATATTTACTGCTTTTCTTTCTTTTATTTATCACATATTTTAAACAGAAAGTTTCATTTTGGTTTACTTCCATGTCTATACACTAGAATTATTAATCACAACGTCAATAGTCATAGATAGAGTGGAAGGAAAGTGGGGTTTGTTTACTATCTAATCCAGCAATAATTGAACCATGAAACTGAAAAACACAATATCTGCTTGAAGAAAAAGAGTCTTTCAAATATCTCTTATTCATTATCCATTCAAATGTTTTATGAGCTGCTGTTCCATGCCAGATGATCTGTTCAGCACTGGAACAATTGAAAGGTGATAATATTTATGTGCTTTCAAGGACTTAGAGTGCAGTGGAAAATGAAATCCCTTTTAAAAACAATAGGATGAAGACTACAATAACTTTTATCTAAGGTTTGTTCACTTGGCCCCAAAGAGTGACTATTAGTTACAATTTCAACTGGTATTTGACTTTTTTTCTATTTCCATCTCACATAGTTAAATTTTAGTACTGTATGGAAAGTCATAAGGCAAAAATGATAAGTGATTTAAGAGTGCAAGTTACATCAAGAAAGTATATATAAAAGAAATTAAGGGCTTCCCTGGTGGCGCAGTGGTTGAGAATCTGCCTGCCAATGCAGGGGACACGGGTTCGAGCCCTGGTCTGGGAAGATCCCACATGCCGCGGAGCAACTAGGCCCGTGAGCCACAACTACTGAGCCTGCGCGTCTGGAGCCTGTGCTCCGCAATAAGAGAGGCCGCGATAGTGAGAGGCCCACGCACTGCGATGAAGAGTGGACCCCGCTTGCCACAACTAGAGAAAGCCCTTGCACAGAAACGAAGACCCAACACAGCCAAAAATAAATTAATTAATTTAAAAAAATAAAAGAAATTAAGATAAGACCATGACTCTTAATGAAACATACAGTTTATGTCCGAAAAATGTATGTCCATTATTGCAGTAACAACTAGATGTAATGCTAAGTGAAGAGAAATTGAACCATAAGAGCAGCACAAAATAAAATGCTTCACAGTGCTGTGTTAGTTTCTGTTGCACAACAAAGCGAGTCAACCAAATACATATACATGTCCCCATACACCCTTCCTCTTGAGTCTCCCTCCCATCCTCCCTATCCCACCCCTCTAGGTCACTGCAAAGCACTGAGCCGATCTCCCTGTGCTACGCTGCTGCTTCCCACCAGCCAACTATTTTACATTCGGTAGTGTGTATATGTCGATGCTGTTCTCACTTCTCCCCAGCTTCGCCCTCCCACCCCATGTCTTCAAGTCCATTTTCTGTGTCTACCTCTTTATTCCTGCCCTGGGAAAACCGGACAGCTACATGTGAAAGAATGAAATTAGAACACTACCTAACACCATACACAAAAATAAACTCCAAATGGATGAAAGATTTAAGTGTAAGACCAGACACTACAAAACTCTTAGAGGAAAACAGGAAAAACACTCTGACATAAACCACAGCAAAAGATCTTTTTTGACCCACCTCCCAGAGTAACGGAAATAAAAACAAAAATAAACAAATGGGACTTAATTAAGCTTAAAAGCATTTGCACAGCAAAGGAAACCATAAACAAGATAATTTTTAAATAGTCCATGCTTTATTTAAAAATAATTAATAGTCAGGGACTGGACCAATTTCTGCAGGAGAGGTCAATTATTGCTGAAGCATTGCATAAAAGTTGTTTGAGTGAAGAAGTTGGGGGACCACATTCTGGGAACCATTATCCCCTATAAAATTTCATAGTTACATTTTCAAGCAGCCCAAAGCCGTATTTCATGCAGATACTGTAAGCACAAAGGCAGCATATAAAGCATATTTGTTTATTGTGTAGGCTGATGGAGAAACGAGCATTTCCACCAGGGCAGACGGCCAATTCAGAGCAGGCTCCCAAAGAACTTTACAAGCTCTGTGGGGCTGGCCAAGTCAGCAGAGGATGGCCAGAAATCCTGCCTTCTAAACTGAAGTTTGACTTCCCAGGTGTGAGGGATCTCTTCTGACTCAAAACTCCCAACAGACTTTATCTAACTCTCTTTGGAGATGAGCAGTCTTTTAACATAACATTTATTTGTGTCTACGTTCTTTTAAGAGACCAAGAATTTCTTTCATAAGAGAACTTGTATTTCATTCAGCCTTGTTTCTGATATACGGTCTAGCACAGACAATAAAAATTCTGTGTTTGGTGGTATTGACTGAATATGTGTCTCTGAGGGAAAATACTCAGTTTAACAGAGTTTTTTTGGTAACACGTTTCTATGAACCAACAGAGATTCATGTTAAAATTTACCAATCAGAAAATCATTTAATACTAAAGGTTTTTATTTCTCAGAATCTATAAATTTAAAGCATAAAATTTTAAGAAAAAGTGATTTATACCTCAATTTCCCAAACTCTGTTCCAAGGAATTCTAGCTCTTAATGTTCTGGAGAATCATAATATGCACTTTTACATACTGAGAGATTTTTTAAATAGTGCATTTTTTAAACAGCTTTTTTTTAAAACTTAGGGTTTTATAAATTTTATTTTATCATTGAAACTTTCTATCTAACACCTATTACCATCCCCTGTGGAATTGATATTCCCAAGCACACACTTTGGGAAATGTTGCTCTGACAGGGGATTTCACGGGAAAATAAAAGAAATATATTTCACCTTGATTCTTCCAGATGTGTTTGTTTTGACAATCTTCAATAAAGAATTTCAAGATTACACCAGTCCTCAGTTTACTTTTGGTAGTTATAGAACAATAAATATATTTATTTATTTAAGTTAAATAGATATACTTATTTCAGTTAAACATATATAAATAGATATGAAACATAACAATATAACAATAAACTTATGAAAATAACTTTTGGTGGTTATATAACATGAAAACAAAAAACAAAATCATCATTTGCCTACATTTCTGGCAAATTAGATTACATTATTAAATTAAATGTATTCTTGTTCAGCAATTATTTGCACCATCCCCCAAGCAACTTTCCTGGAGAATTGGTTTTTTTGGAGATGACTTGCTATTTGGTTAATGGGTGGTGGGCAGAAGTGACAGCAGGTCTGTTTTAAGTCTAACCTTAAGAAATATCATATATTTCTACACCAGGAGCTCCTGGCCTCCGCAACAGAAGAGCATGCCTCAGGTGGCCACTTCCACGCCAGTGACATCTCCAGAAGGAGACACCTGCTGCAGGGCCACACCAGGCAGCTGGTGGACCTGTATCCTGAAATTAAACTGCCCCAGCTGACCCACAAATGCACAAGTAAGAAATAAATAGAAATAAACATTGTTTTATGTTGCTAAGACTTCATAGTTGTTTGTTAAAACAGTAAAAGCTAAGGCACTGTCAAATGTACATGATCATTAACTTTTCTATGAAACTTGTCTGTGGAATCTGTCTCCTCTTCAAGTCATCCAATGCTCCACTCAGCCAATACGATTCCTGTTAGGACTCTTGAAATGTATGTCAGCATCACCTGTTCCAGCCTTTATTTAGCCAAACCCAAAAAACACCTCTCCTCATCTTACTCACCATTAAACACACTTGACCTCTCAGTGCTTCTGTAAACACTACTTTCCTCTCTTGGCTTCCTTGTCACCCACTGTCCTGATGGTTTTGTTTGTTTGTGTATTTTCTTGACTTATACTGAGCACTCCATTCTGGACATCTTTGTTGGACCATTCAACTCTGCTTGACCTATTGCAATATTTAAGTTTTGGTCTTGAACTCTCTTTTTTATCTCTATCTACACTTCCTCTCTAGACAATATCATCCAGTTCCAAGACTTCAAATATTGTGTTTGTAATCCAAATACTAAATTTTTATCTCAGGCTCCAAAGTCTAAACTTGTATGTATAAATGTCCACTCCAGCATCTCCATCAATATGTTTAATAAGTGCCTTTATCGCTGAGGGTTCTTGTTGGCAAACAGAACTGTAGCTATTTCAACAGGAATGTATTAAGGATATACATTAGCTCACAGAATCTCTTTAAGGACTAGAGAATCAGGCATGAGAGCTACAAAGTCAGGAATATGCAACATATTACCATCTGGACTACTCTGCCTTCGCTGTCACTGGGCAGCAGCACCTGAGTCCACCAGTAGCCACTGACACTCTTGCGTGGACCAAGGCCAGTGTGGCCTCTTATCGTTAATGGTTATTGAACAGCATGTCCTTCTCCAGATGGTTCTTTTTCAGATCTAAATATGAAGATACATTTGATTGACAATACCTAAGTAACACTTGTGTTCCTACTGCAAAAAAAAGCTGGAAAAAGGACTTAATGACTTCTAGCTTGGAAAGTCAGGACTCATATAGCTGGAAGTTTCATAAACATGATATGTCAATCAAGTAGTCTAGATAATGCTGTAGTAACCAAAAAAGAAAAATCTCAATGGCTTAAAACAACAAATGAGGAGGGAGTACATGGAAGGTGCTTAGCATATCTGAGACATTCTGGAATTAAGGGTAATGGGAGGCTCCAATCTCAACATATGACTGCCAAAGCAGAATAAAAGGGCGTGGTAAATTGGGAAAGGGTTCTTAAAACATCCACCTAGAAGTAATACACATTACCTCTTCTTGCAATTCATTTGTCAAAGCAAATCACATGACCATGCCTAATATTGCAAAGGATAGGGAGGTGAGATCCTACCCTGTTCCCAGAATGAGAGGAGAACTGATTTTTTTGTGAACAAGCCTCATGATTACAACATACAGGAACAGTTGTTACAAAGAGACCACAGAGCCCCTTCGACATGTAAGTTATATGGTGAAACTTCTTCCACTTGAAGTCCTCCAATGTCTTGGCATCATTGAGAATAAAAGTCAGATTCCTTGTCATGGCCTTGATCCAGCCTCATCTCATAACAAGCCCCTTGATCACTTGTCTCCAGCCGCTCAGCATTTCTGGTGTGAAGTCTTTGAGCTTGTTTCTTTGCCTTAAGTGTTCCCCCACAAATTTTACCTGCCTTCCTCTTTTTCATCGCTCAGTTGTCAGATCACGATTTACCTTACATTCTATTAGGTAAAATTGATGGTTTTTTAATAGTACTTTTCACCAGGTTAAATGATCCTGTTTATGTATTCACTTAGCACTGCCTACCTAATAGAACACCCGACAGATTGTCGGTGCTTATCAATATTTGTTGAATGTGTAAATCAGTGACAAACTGAATGAATAAATGAAACGCCTTATTCATTATACCACACTACCTCTAAATATTTGGACTGAGGACATTAAGTTACAATGAACACAAAGTTTTTCAAACTTATAATTGTTGGAATTTTGACACAAAACATTAACTCTGATATTAGTAAATTACTCTCTAAAAACTTTCAGTGATGCCCCGGATCCTTAGAATAACATAGAAAAGAACTTTATAAATCTGGAAACAACGTATTTTTCTAGATTAAATTACATTAATCTTTACCTCCTTATCCACACTAAAAATTAACCAGAATGGATAATTAACCATTTTTCTAACTTCATACAAAAATATACTCCATTGAAGGAAAAATTCAATCTGCAGGAATCATGCCTAGAGATATTTATGCATATTTGCTATTACAATGAAAGATCTTGCTTCCTCCTCGTCTCTAAGTCCAGTCCCTTCATACTTGCTCTAGATCCATCTCCTTTTTTCTTGTTGGGAGTTCATTCCTTTATGATACCTTTATCTATTTCTTTTTTTAAACAATAATTTTATTGGCGTATAATTGAAACAAAATTAACCACACCTGTTTAAAGTGTACAATTTGGTAAGTGTGGTAAGAGCACACTTTTACACACCTGTGAGGTAACCAGGACCATCAAGGTAGTCAACATATCCATGACCCCAAAAGCCCCCTTTCCTATTGCACTGTCTCCCTGGCTACCGGCAACCACTAATGTGCTTTCATTCACTGTGTACTAGTTTTTGTTTTCCAGAATTTTAGATGAATGAAATCATACAGTAGGTATCCTTCTATGTGTGGCTTCTTTTACTCAGGATTATTTTGAGATTTGTCCACGTTGATCCATGTTATTGTTGAGTAGTGTTCCCTCGGATGGATATGCCAAGGTTGGTTTATCCATTCACCCGATGATGGGCATTTGGGTTATTTTCAGTCTTTAACTATTACAAATAAAGGTGCTATGAACATCTGTGTACAAGAACACATATGATCATATGTTTCATTTCTCTAGGGCAAATATCTAGAAGAGGAATGGCTGGACTTTATGGTAAGTGCACATTTAACTTTTTAAGAAACTGCCAAACTGTTTCCCAAAGTGGTTGGAGCATTTTACATTCCCACTATCCGTGTATGAGAATCTCAATTCCTCTACAGTCTCACAAACACTCAGTATAGTCAGTTAAAAAAATGTTGGCTGTTATAACATTCACTTCTCTGTTGAAGTGTCTATTAAAATAATTTGCCTATATTTTCCATTGAGTTGTTTAAGTCTTTTTAGTAGTTTTAAGAGTTATTTTTGTATTCTAGCTATAAGTCCTTTATCAGACATATGATTTGCAAGTATTTGTATTTTTATTTTATTTGACCTCCTAGACAGCCCCATTCACTCTGCCCCCACTGCTACTACTATGTTCCATAGCTTCTTCTAGATAATACCTCAAAAGTATTATCCTTTGTCCCTTCCTTTCTACCCAGAACTAATAGTAGCATCAATTATCATTATTTTCTGGACTCCCTCCTGCTTATCTTATTTCCCCACTGGAATGTAAGCTCTACCAGGACATAGATTTTGTCCTGTTCATCACTGGACTCCTAACACCTGGAATAGTGCCTAGCATGCAAACATGTATATCCTTAAAGGCCAGACAAAAAGCACCACTTGTGTAAAGCCAACAAGAAGCTCCCAAGCAAAATTAATTTCATCTTTATCTGTTCTCATGTAGTACTCTGTGTATCCTACTATATCAGCAATGCTTTGCATTATTATACTTACTTTCTACTGCTGAAGGAGTGTTGCTAAAACAAGCACAGTGGCTTACTTGTTCTATGAGATACGATCTCTAAAAGGCCCTAGTGTACTACCTTCATGCATTTTATTTCCTTTATTCTTTCCATAATTTCTTCCCTCCTGTACTCATAATAAGCACCATCAATCAATTAAAAATTGATGGATATTATATATCAAATAAACAGTAACTATTAAATTCATAGAAACATATGTCCATGCATATTACAAACAGATAGGGGGCTCTATGTATCTATATAACACATTTTCAACAAAAGCACATTTTTAAGTTTAAATTTCTCATGGATATCACGTGTGAACCCAGGCAGACACTTCTGTATAAATAGTTGGATACATGTTACATTTCTAACCTATAAATAGTTTCTGAGAGGGTGAATATTATTTCTATATATGTATAACTATATAGAGACATCCATATAATACTACATTTATATAGCAGCTTGTAAAGCTTTAAGATATAACAAGTTGCACCATAAAAAATGGAAGATTTTAAAAATAGAAATCACAGCTTTTCACTGAAGGAAAGGGATCACACACAGTGATTTCATGAACACGTTGTGACAAGCTTAGGTTTTTCTTGTGTAGTCAAAGAACTCCTGGGCAGTATACTTGATGTTGCATTTCTCAAAGCGGAGCCCAAGGGCCAGCTACATAAGAGTCCTTCTGTGTGTGTTAAACCTTCAGTATGCAGGACACCTCCCCAACTCACCACATCAGAGTATCTGGGGATCAGACCCATGAATCAGGATGTTTAACAAGCTTGACAGATGATTCTGTTGCACACTGCATTCTGAGAATCGTTGATCTAAGCCACCCTGCCTTGGGCAAACAGCCTTGGGTTGAAGAATGAGAGGCACGATGGGAGAACAGCTGTGAGTGGGAAGTTCGATAATCTGCGTGAGGCACAGAAGGCTGGTTGCTGGTGGGTGCTGGCGTGCGCCGAGTGCTGGATTCAGCAGGGTGTGGGTGATTACAGAGCAAGGATTGTTTTAACGAGGACCTTATGTTCCCCTTCAAGGTTAAGGAAGCAAGACTCTCAGCTGTCTGCTTTTCCATGTCTCACTTCCCTTTCACTCTCCACCTGTTCTTTGACCTTCCTGTCAACTGTTTCCATCAGAAGTATGTTCTGAATCTTGGCAGAGCTCAGCACTGCCTCCCTCTGTTGTGTCTTGTCGTCATCTTGCCTTAGCACATCCAGACTCGGTTATGGTCAGGGGCACAGAGTGTCAGCCACTACCCGGCGTCTTAGGAAAAGTCACTTGTGAAATCTGGTGACAACTTCTCTGCACACAGAGAATATTAGAGATGAGAGGCATTTTCGAAATCATCTAGGCTAATAACACTGTCCCTCATTTTAAGCTACAGTAACAGCTTTAGAAAGCAGTTAAAAACCTGTAGGATCATAAAACAACCTAGCAGCCAACCCGATCCTGTACCCAGGTGTCCGCTCTCCCACTTGATCGTCCAGAAACTCACTGTAATACATCTTTAAATAGAACTATTATCTAGGATCTTCTGTGAACACCACACAAATTTTAATGTATAAATGAAGCACTGGGTGATTAATCGATTACTGACTGAAAGATGAATAAACATATTGAAAAAAGAGAATTAAGAATGGGTTTCAGTATCAGGTAGACAGTCTGTGAATGCTAGAAACCCAAATGTAGTCAATAAACTGCATTTTAGAAAAACATTTTGTTATCTGTAATTTGTTATTTTGTATTTGATAATATATATGACACTCAACCTCACAAAACACTTCCCATGTACAATCCCATTTGACACTTTTAAAAATGTTAACAGATATTCATAAACCTGTCCATAAGCTTTAACAAAAAGCTTGAGGTTGTGAGATGTTAAGAAGTTTGACATTTTATGCAGCTAGCTACAAGCAGACTTAGAATACAAATCCAAATCTGTTGAATCCTTTCTATTGGCAATGAAGGAGAAAAACTACATACAGAAGCCCTTCTCAGAAAGTTTTTAAGGAAACTCAGATAGTCTTACTCTTAGATTATTTAAGCCAAATATGTTAAAAAAAAAATAAATAAATTAACTACATTTAAAAAAAGAGCCACAGTAGCTGAATCTAAAATTTAAGAAGAAATAAAGATAGAAATGGAAAGAAGCAGTGCTGTTAAGGGCTGGAATACATGATGATTGTGGTGTGCTTTGCTGTTATCAAGCATCTGGCTCCACCACCAGCTCATGCATAGCTCCCACTATTCTAAATCCAATCCTTAATTCTGGCCACGTTAGGCTACTCAGAGTCCATCAGGAAATCATAGTAGGGGCTGCCTTCTGTGTACATACTCAATTGTTTATCTAATGATATTAAATATTATTTTTTACTAAAAGTTACTATATTTCCAATATACATGCATGTTTTATGTGTTTATTTTAAAATATAGAAAATATAATCGAAATAATATATTTACTGCTAGTTTATTTATAAGTGACACTTCATAGTTGTATATGACAATTTTTGCCTTAAATATAATTTTGGGCTTAAAATGATATCTTCTTGAAAAATATTTTCAATGGTGATGTGGTATTCTGTCATATAGTTATTTCATAATTAATATAACCAATTCCCAATTGTTGGAGTTGCCATTTATTTCCATTATTTCACTCTTATGATAAGGATACACTAAGGATCTTTATATATAAATAATGTATCTGTGTTTGTAGCTATTTTCACAGGATATATTTTGCTAAAAGTAGAAATACTGAGCACATCAACTCCCTATTCCCTTCGTATCATGCTGAACCTATTAACATGTGACATTGACAAGGCATTCTCTTTCACCTGAGATTGATTATAATATTTTTCTTTGGTTTGACTAAACTTAGACTTATCTTAAGCCTATAATTTTTTAAAGGTTAATATCCTTTAAATAAATTTCTTGATTTAATATAGAGAAGAAATCTAAAACTTAAAGAGATAAAAATTTTGAAGTAGATTTATCATTTGCAATCTATTTACCCACCCACTAAATATCACTTCAAGAGTATACCAAAGCACTTTCTTTACCAGTCACTGATGAAAACATTGGGGAGGGTGGACCAACATTCCCGAACATGACTTAACGCTATTCTTTGAATGCAAGGTAAGCTGGTGGCAAATATTGCTTTTGAAATGGGCTCCTTTATCTCACTAGAGATTGGAGAGTCATGGTTTTCAAAGGAAATATTGGAATGTAACTCAGATCCAAGGTGACAGTGGTTAGCATATTAGGCAGCAGAACTAGACTGGCAATGAAAATGGATTAACTCACAGAGGTCTTTGGTAAAGGCTGATTGATCAGTGATTTGAATAAATGAAAAACACTCTAGATGAAGTAATCAAAATCTGCCTTTGCCAACATAATGCAACATGATATATTAAAGGTCCTCTACCAATTTCTAGGCTTGAGCCAGTTTAGAAACCCAGAGCCAATTAAATATTGGAGAGGCCAAATATCCTTGCAGAAAGACCATGTACAGCATTTCAAATGTGAACTGTGAATCTTTTGTCTATATATTCCCAAAGTTACCTTTGGCTATGTGGCTATGCATTGGGGAAGGGGAGGAGAGAAGGAGGAAGAGAAGGAGAGAAGAAGGAGAAAAATGAGAAATATCCTGATGTTTTAGAAATTATTCAGCATTGGCTCTGAACTAACACTAATATTTGCAGATCCAGAATTTCAAGACATTCAACTGGCAAGCGTGAGGCTTATTAAGGTTAGCTAATCAAGAAAGCTTTTACCTAAGTATATCTCGTGGTAGGTCTACAGGAATACATAAGAGATATGAGCCAAAGGGCCAAATAAAACTCTCTAGAGTTCCTTCACCTTGCAAATAATAAAACAGTACTGTATCCTTGGGGAAAATTCAGAGATTGGTCTCAACTTCAGTGACTTGAAAGGTACAGGTAATTGCTATTCTAACTCCATTTAACGTTAAAGTTAGATTCAAGAAAGATGGATTGAGCAAACCCCTCCTGCTAATAATAATCGTGAACCCTAGAAAGTGTTGGAAGATACTGCAACTTGACTAAAAGCATCCATAAACTAGACAGGAAATAGCTATTGACGCAAATTAGGTCAGCTTGACATTTCATCGATTTCCCTCCATGGGAACCCAGTTTGGATGGTGCACAGAGCATAGAGGTTAAGCAGAATTTAGAAGTTTTGCTAGGCTGATGCATTAAAAATTAGAGTATAGGACTGCCCAAGTGTGGAAATTGAGTAGGGAACCATGGAGAAGGAAGACTCTAGAGAAGGGAACCATGAAGTCTACATACAAATTTCCCTCATATCCTTGCTGGACAACTAAATTACATGTGGATAAGGCAACACTCCCAGAAAACCAATGCAAAGCAAAAGCTGGATGAATTGTAGAACTAAGCAGAGATTTCAGCTGCTGCTCAGTGCTGAGGGAAGAGAAAGTACTGGCAGTAAGAGAGGCTTTTTAAACAACTTGGACTTTCCATTGAAAACTCTGAAGCGCCAGGTCTTAGGAGTAAGAACCTACTATACTACAGCCTAAAACCAAGCCTCCAAAGAACTAAGTTAATGCGCTAGTAATTTAACTCCCTGCCAAATTCAAACTCAGTATTCTTCGGAGGTAAAATAAACAAGCATACAAAAAATAGAATCCAGTCTCTAAAATATATCACTTACAATGCTTTGGGATGCAATGACAAATTCCAGTCATGAGAAGAAGCAGGAGAATGTGAACCATAATCAAGAGAAAAATGGCCAACAAAAACAGATTCATCTATGACCCAGATATTGGAATTGGCAGAGAGGCAATTTAAAATCACTTTCATAACTATTTTTTAAGATGCACAGGGAAAGGTAGATATAATAAGTAAAGAGATAGGAGACTAACAAAAAGATGTGACAACTTTAAAAATAAAAAAAGAGATAGAACTGATCATTATAATCTGAAATTGAAAATTAATTGAATGAGCTCAACAGAAGTTTGGATACTACATAAAGAAGTCTCAGTAAACTTGAAGTCAAGTTTCTGTAAGAAATTATCCAAATCGAATCAAATTTATGCACAGTGTAATAAAAGATTTCAAAAATTAACAGAGTCATAATGATGTATTGGACAAGAGAAACCAGGCTAATGTATGAAATCTGATCTTGAGAAAATTATGAGAGAGAATAAAGCATAAAAATATTTGAAGAAAGAACTTCTGAAAATTTAACAAATTTGGTGAAAAACATCAATCCACAGATCTAAAAAACTCAGGGAATACAAAGGAAGATAAATACAAAAGAAACCACACCTAGGTATATCCTGATCAAACTTCTGAAAATTAAACATAAAACGAAAATCTTAAGTCTGAGTAAACTAAAATGACGTTACATATAGACACAAACAATGAGAATATTGGCGACACCTCATCTAAGCAAAGGAGGCCAAAGACAATGGAGATATATATTTAAAGTGCTGGAAGGGAGAAAGGGAGGAAAGGAGGAAAGGAAGGAAGGAAGGAAGGAAGGAAGGAAGGGAGGGAGACAAAAGCCCTTTTGTTGCTGGATATAGAACTTCAGAAGTCCTATATCCAGCAACAAAATCCTTCAGAAATAAAGGTAAAATATTTTCAGATAAACAAAAGTGAAAAATTTATCAGCACAGTGACACACTATAACAAATGCCAAAGCAAGTTCAGTCTAAAGAAAAAATGACATCAGATACACATTTGAATCTACAGAGAGGAGTAAAGAGCTTGTCAAATTATAAATATTTGGGGCAATGTAAAATTCTATTTTTTCTTTTTCTGAGTTCTTTAAAAATAAATTAAATATTCAAAGCAAAAATAATGCATATGAAAACTTTCGACATATGGAAAAGCAATGCATGTGAAAATAAAGCAGAAGATGGATAAATAGAATTTCACCTATATTGTATGTGAAGACATATAATTGAATAATATTAATTCAAGGTAGACTATTTTAAGATGAGTGCATATTATAATCAGTAGAACAACCACAACAACAATATAACTTTAAAAATTAAGATAAAATGGAATACTAAAAATATTTTTTGGTATAAGCATAACCTTAAAAAAAATTTTTTTTTAATTTAAGTTGATTTACAATATTGTGTTAGTTTCAGGTATACAGCACAGTGATTCAGATGTAGATATAGATATACCTTTTCAGATTCTTTTCCCTTATAGGTTATTACAAAATATTGAGTAGAGTGCTATACAGTAGGTCCTTGTTGGTTATCTATTTTATATATAGTAGTGTGTATATGTTAATCTCAACCTCTTAATTTATCCCAGGGAGGAAGACCATAGTACTTTGTACTTGAATGGCTAAAATTATTTTAAAACTAAAACTGACAATACCAAATACTAACTAGCAAGCACATGGAGCAGCTGGAAAATCAACATTGCTGGCCAGAATATGAAGTGGTAAAACCACATTGTAAACTGTATGCCTTTTATTTATCAAATTAAATGCTCAAATTTCAACCAGGATCCAGTCAGAGTTAGAAACCATGCCAGTAATCTGGATATAGAAAATGTGATAGGGAGAATTGTTAACTGTAAAAGGCATTTAACTATTAAAAGGGCTACAAGAGGTTTCAAAGGGGTCCATAAGCATCAAATGCCAAAAGCAGCTACTACGACAGATGGAGAGAGAGTGAACAACGAAAGAGCTGGAGTCTTAGAAGAGGACCACCACAACCACCTCCTCACACACACACACTGAAGGCACACAGGCAGACTTTTTTTTTTTTAACACCTTTATTGGAGTATAATTGCTTTACAACGGTGTGTTAGTTTCTGCTGTATAACAAAGTGAATCAGCTATACATATACATATAATCCCCGTATCCCCTCCCTCTTGAGCCTCCCTCCCACCCTCCCTATCCCACCCCTCTAGGTGGTCACAAAGCACCGAGCTGATCTCCCTGTGCTATGCGGCTGCTTCCCACTAGCTGTCTATTTTACATTTGGTAGTGTATATATGTCCATGCCACTCTCTCACTTCGTCCCAGCTTACCCTTCCCCCTCCCCGTGTCCTCAAGTCCATTCTCTAGTAGGTCTGTGTCTTTATTCCCGTCCTGCCCCTAGGTTCTTCAGAACCATTTTTTTTTTTTTTTTAGGTTCCATATATATGTGTTAGCATATGGTTTTTGTTCTTCTCTTTCTGACTTACTTCACTCTGTATGACACACTCCAGGTCCATCCACCTCACTACAAATAACTCAATTTTGTTTCTTTTTATGGCTGAGTAATATTCCATTGTATATATGTGCCACATCTTCTTTATCCATTCATCTGTCGATGGACACTTAGGTTGCTTCCATGTCCTGGCTGTTGTAAATAGTGCTGCAATGAACATTGTGGTACATGACTCTTTTTGAATTATGGTTTTCACAGAGTCAGACTTCTTAAAAGAGGATGTGGCTGATATGGGGACACAGTATTGAAGAAACTTGCCAGAGAGCTAAACTGCAAGTCTGTTGTGGGGGTGACAAAGAGAGGTGCCAGAGTGTGTAAGCACTTGGGCAAATGATCTCAAAGACTTGTCTTCGATTTGGTGTATTAGTTATCTACCACTGCAGAACAGATTAGGTATCTACTGCTGCATAACGTGAGCTTAAAACAATAAAAATTTATTATCTTATTATTTCTGTGGGTCAGGAATTTGGGAGCACCTTACCTTGGTCTTCTGGCTCAGGTTATCTCACGAGGGAGCAATCAAGACGTTTGCTGGGGTTGCAAAGTTCAATTTAGGGAGGATTAGCTTAAAAGCCCACTCACGAGCCTATGGCAAGTCTCAGAAGATTCGATTCCACGATCACTGGCTGTTGACTGGAAACATCAGTTCCTGGCCGTATGTGCCTCTCTATAGAGCTGCTCACAACTTGGAAGCTTGCTTCCCCCAGAATGAGGGATTCAAGAGATAAATGAGAGAGGAAAGCTACAGTCTTTTTGTACCCTAACCTTAGAAGTTACATCCCATCAATTTTGCTGCCTTTTTTTTTTTTTTTTTTTTTCTTAAAGTGAGTACCTAGGTCCAGCCTAGAATCAAAGGGAAGGAATTCCATAGGGGAATGATTGAATACTAGGAGTCAGTGATTGAATACTAATATTCTAATTGAATATTAGAAGCCATGCTAAAGGCTATCAATTTAGAGCTTGAGGAAAAGAAATCTTTCCAGTTAGTATAGCCTGCAGAGCAAGGAATTCTTTCTCTTAACCCTAGGGACCTAGTCTATCTAATGATAGACAAAGTATCTGAGTCAGATCAGGATGCTCCTTCAATAACAACAGTAGGGGACTCACAGTCAACTTAGCCAAGATCTTGGAACAAAGTTAAGCTTCTTTAACAATAGACCATTCTCCTTTTCTTAAATAGCTCATAGTATTCAATTGGGTCTTGGTAGAGATTGAACACATGATCTTGAGAGACCAAATGATCATGAGACCAAACTGCTTGCTCATGATGAGCTGGAAGTTGATTCAAATATGAATAAAATTAGGAGTAACAAGCAGTCTTCTTCCTTCATCAAGTGGAAATAAATAGTATATTGAGGGCTGTGAACCAACAGGCCCTGAAGAATTGTGACTCTCTTTTCATTGAGTTTTAGCTGAAATAAAACTTTTCAGACTTCATACTGAGATTTTAAAAGACATATTGATTTATTTACTTTTCAGGAAAGTTCTATTCTATTATGTGTGCTGTTGTCACTTTGTTCCAGTGTCTCTGATTTTTCTTCAGGGAGGCATGGATAGAATATTTTATCCTCATAACTATCATTTTCTTTCTCATACTTTTTATTCATTTCATCCTTTTGCATTGAATTCTTGGGAGAACCTCCTGATGTTTCCTTCAGTGTCATTGATTTATTATTTCAGAGTGTTGATCCTTAGTCTGGATGCTACTGATGGGATTTTAATTCTGTGACTATGTTTTACCTTTGTTGGAATAATTCTTTATTCCCTATAACATCTTTTTATTGCAAACTGCCTTTCTAAAATTTCATCATATTTTCTCCTTATGACTTTCCACTTCTATTTCATAGAAACTACTTCTGTTGTATTCTGCTACATATATAAGTTTTTAAACTTTGTTTTTTTAATTCTTTTCATGTTGTAAAATATTTTGGTCTTAGGAATCCTTTACACTCTTAAAAATTATAGAGGACCCCAGATAGATTTTTATTTTGCAGATTATATCTGTCAGTGTTTGCCACGTTAGAAATTAAAACTAAGAAGTTTTAAAATATTTATTTAATAATTTGTTTGAAATAATATAAACCCATTACAATAACAGCTGACCTAATGGAAAGGAGATATATATTCCCCTATCTGCTCCTACATTCAGTCTGTTGCAAAATCATGTTATGTACTCTTTGAAGAGAGAATGAAACTACAAAGTGCAAATAACATCTGAGTATTATCATGAAAATAGTTTTTACATAATGGGCCCTCTGAAATGGTCTAAGGGACCCCAAGGGTCCCCAGACCACACTTTGAAAATTGCTGCTCTCATATATTTTTTCAGAGGTTAGCTTTTTTTCTGAGTCAGTACTGTAATTTTTCATTTCACTTCATGTCATTTGTTCCTTTACTATTATATTATTGCTTGATAGAAGATGCTTTTATAACACACCATTCAAATAAATATGTTACCGAAATCATTTCAAGTTCACATGGCCAACGGAAGATGTGGTAAATTGCATTCATGTTCCCCACCAGTGCTTCACATTTCTCCATCTCTGCATCCTTTGCCATATAATCTTTCAATGCCCTCATAGGAAGGAAGATTGTGAGGCTCCTGAATCTCAGTTCTGCCATGTGACTTGCTTTGGCTAGAGGGATATAAACAGAGGCTTGAAATAGGCAGTGCTTCTGATGTCACCATGAAAAAAACATGCCTGAGCTACTTCCCTGGTCCAAGAAGGAGGATGAGAGAAACTTGGCAGAGTTGCCAAGACAGTTTAGACCAGTGAAGCCACAGGCAGTCCACAGAGCCATGAGCTATATAAATAACTTATTATTGTTATAAGTCCCTGAATTTGTGTTTATTACACAGCAATAATTATTGTTTTAAGTCCCTGAATTTGTGTTTATTGCACAGCAATTTGTTAACTGATACAAAAAAGGACAAGCAAAAGGGATTGGTGTTATATTACTTGTGGTAAATGTACAAGACACAGTGCTCCTTTTCAGTCAGTTAATATAATCGGAGTAGATAATTATGTTTCCCAGGTTTTCCAAACTAGAAAACAGAATAAGAAACAAAACCTAGGTCTGTATGAGGACAGAAGTCCTCATTGTTTTTCTAGAAAAGTTAATGGGACTCTGTAGGGACTGTTATCAGCAAACAACAGAAATGGTGTGTGTGTTTGGACCTTTAAGGATCTCTCAGGTAGTTAGCTGATTTAGCAGTCGATGTCTATGTGCTGTTCAGCTGGCTCTTTCCAACAAGATTTAGAACATGTTTCTGTGTTATCTGGAGAGTACCTACCCTTGGCTGTCAGTCATTCTTATTCTGTATATTATTGCAACCATAGGAAGCTTTATCCCTGACATTTCTCCCATCAAATCTCAAGTGTTTCCATCAAGAACTATTTTATTGTTTAAACTGTTGAACAACAGATCTTACCATAGGCTTAAGAGTGAATTGTTTTAGATGGAGTTGTGATATTTTTGTTCTTGTCCAGTGGGTTTTTAGAACCAGTTTTTAGTAGCTGCTCTCTGAAGGAAGTTCTGTCATTACTTGGCTAACTCTGCTAATGTCATTCATGAAGAACACAATTATTGTCTTTGATTAACTGAAGAGGAATATGTGGGATTGATATTAAACTTATTCAGTATAGACACAGAGAGCTAAAGGATTGCTAGGAAAGGAAAGGTACAAAGGAGCAGACTTCAGATTAACAAGAGAAAGATGGTTTTTAAAGTTAACATACATCAACTAGTGAGATTCCTGTTAATGGAGGCAATTAAGTCAAGCATGAATGATCAGTTATCAAAGATATTGCAGTAAGAGGCTCTCATTCTGCTTTTATGGATTTTGGGAAAATCCCTGATGTCCAATATATGCTATCAGAAGGTCTGTGACCATCCCCCCACCTCCTAGAATCATATGACTGTAAGGTCATATGTACTTTTCTTGGAGAGGATCCACAAATGCATTATTCTCAAAGGATCCCTAAGCCTCTGAAGATTAACAATTAGAAAAACACCCATCCATATGAAATGAAATTGGACTAGATGAGCTCTGACATTGTATCAAAATGTAATATCCTATACAGTAAGCAACTGTAATTTTTTTGGTCAACACAGCATCTATAACTGAGATATATATATGTGTGTGTGTGTGTGTGTGTGATATATATATATATCTATCTCACATTTTCTTTATCCATTCATCCACTGACAGACACGTAGGTTATTTCCATATCTTGGCGTGGAAATCTTGGCAACCCCCAATTCATATATATGGCCTTCTTAGTCCACCGTCTTCCTGATGTCCTCTTATTTATTTTTGTCTGAGAAAAAGAGTCAGAAACCATGGAGGGTTGTATATATCTGAGGTCCCCCTAGTACTATTTTGTTTTAAATGATGGGGCCTCCTTCATCAGTTGGCTGTTAAGGAAGTTGACCATGCAACTCATAAGTTTAAATCAAGAATTGTAAACAGATAAGTGGAGATTTCTGTATATTAGAGCAACAAACAATCTACAACATTGACATGCTATATGTGCTTGGGTAAAGAGTGCTTCCAAATACTTGGTAAACAGTGTATGCTTGACTAGCCCAGCTCAGAGATGGATAATATAATACTGTGGCTTAAAATAAAGCTGTATTTTTAATGTAAATTGAAGTGTTTTGTTCAAACTTAAATGCCTAAATGTACCTTGCAACAACATCTTCCCAAGGAATAATTTTCAGATTGAAATTGCAGTTGTTTTTACTTATATTTTTGTTTCTAAAAATGCTCATGTAAAAATCTATATAACTTGCCATGTCCTTTGTGGATATTTACAATTGTTTTATTTCTATAACATATAATTATGAACAAAGGTAGATATTAAGCACTTATGCTCTTAATTCTACTGCATTATATGAAGTCCTTACCTTTTCATCCTCGGCAGAGGAGGAGTATTCAGGTAATTGATCAAGCAGAAGAATTAAAAAGACTGTTCTCGCCCTGAAGGATCTAGTACAAAGAGAATATAGCAGAGAAGCATGTGATGCCTTACATCTGGTTCCACAAAATGTGCAGGAATAAATTAAGAAGTATGTACATAGTTGTAGCATGTGAGGAAAAGGCTTAAGGGTTTTATGAAATTTTAATTTTGATAAGAAGCAACAGTATGCTAGGTGCAATGAAACTGCACAATGAAGTTACAACTGTCATGACTCTTTATGCACTGAATACTCTTACATCAAAATAGATTTTTAAAAATTACACATGCAAGAAACAAACTGACAGAAAAACATTAGAATTTAGAAACATAATCGACTTCCTTAGCTGTTGCCATGTTAAGTAGGCAAAAAAATAGTAAACATTTGTATAATAAACCTTATAAAATATAAAAATAAAACTATTGACAAAATGCATCATTATAGACCTAAAATGTCTTAATAAACATAGCAATTATATCCTAAAGGAAACTAAGAAGTATATTACGAACAAGAAGGATTAATTCTAGGTGTGCACAGATGGCCCAGTAGTAGAATATACATTAATATTATTTCTCAAAACAATAGATTAAAGAAGATACATGTTAGAATTACACCAATAAATGTAAAAAGGCATTTGCTAACATTTAGCCTACATTCTTGGTTTTTTAAATGTTAGAACAAATAAGAAGACTCAATTTTAGTCAATAACAAACTTGTAGAATGTGAACTATTGGCGTTTCATTTTGTGACTCACCTGTTTTCTTATACCATTCTATTGGTTTAATTTTACCTCTTTTATAGTTGTAGATTACATTACCACTTTTTTACTTGCAAACTCTGGTTATCTTTTCTCTTTGGGGTATTGCATCCCAGTACACCTCCTGGTAGCAACTAGCTAGACATTCCCCAGAGTACTCTTTCAGCTAAACATTTTTATTGTGTTTATTGGTCATTTGTAGTTATTCTTTACTGAACTCATACTTTTGTCCCATTTTTTTAACCAGGTATTATAATTTTCTTATTTAAAGAATCTATAACTAACAGAGTATAGACTGCTGTATACCATGACCTCAATTCAGTTGAAAGATGACATTTCCTAAAAATATTAAACCACAATCACTTACTGACCACTCAGATTACTTACTACTTCAGTTACTATTCTTTTTTATTTTATGTTCTTTTATGCTCAAATAGTCTTTTATAGAGAACCCAATGAGAAGTTTATATCTACAAAATATACAGTTGTGTGAGACACTAATTTTTTAGAATTGGTTAAATATTTTATTAATCAGAATTTTCCTCAACTATTATTATCCCCTTTAATGCTATAATGTAAGACCATATCTAGTTATATTTACTTGGACTCTGAATATTAAATTACTGAAGTTATGTATCTATTTTCAAGTTGGTATTCCCAAATTTACCTAAAACTTTAGACATATTATAGAGAAAAATATTATTATAAAAAGGTAAGGATAAACTAGTATTACTAGTGGGGTGTGGAGATCTAACCCTCTTGCGGCCAGCCTCATATGTAAGTTCCCTTGCTTATTAAACCTGACACCTCCCAATCTAAAGAGGTGGGTATCTTTCTTCATTCTCTCTTTGCCCTCCATATACAGGGGCCCATTTTGAATTTCACCTGGAGAAGCCCCCAAGATTGCAAACCAACCATTGGTGAACCAGCCAGGTGAGTGAAGAAATGGGTCTTGGGAAAGAGGCATCTGTGGAGGAAATCCAAAGTTAGCCATCAACCTCTTTGACGGGAGGAGTGGCCTGTTTGTTAGATGCTTGTGGACCACGTGAGTTCAGGGACACCCTGAAAACGCAGGTCTAATGTGCATGTTTGAGGAACTGTGCAGAGTGCCCTGTGGCACAGGAGGGAGGAAGCACGTGGCTTCACAGTGGGCTGGGCTCTGCTGTGGGCAGGTCTCTGGTCACCGATACCCGATGAGAGGCTGAAGCTCGAGTTAGAGAATTGGAAGAAGGACTGAGGTTAGAGAAAGACGCGCATGTGTCCACTACTCTGCTCGCGTCAGGACTGGCAGGCAAGGTAGGAGAGCAGGATAATTAGCTGGAGACCTTAACGTGCTGTTTTGCAAAACCAATGACAAGGCTTGATTGTAACACCAAGAGGTGGAATCCCTGGAAAAGTGAGGAGAGCAAAGAGGAGGATGTTGTGGTGATTGACCATGAAACGGACGAAGCACCCCTTGCTGTCTGACCCTTCATACGAGGAAAGCAAAAACACAGCAGCAGCAACCCCAGCTAGCAGGGCAGCCCCCAGTTCAGGAAACATTCATGATGAGAGAATACACTCCCACTGAGCTTATTGATATAGCTGCCAGGTTCCAACAAAAGGCAAGGGAAAGTATCCAGGCATGGAGAGTGCGGCTATGAGATAAAGGTGACAATGGCAGGAGGCAGAGAAAATGAGCAATATCACCACACACTCTGCCCTCCAGCAGTGCCTGCATGGTGCTGGGCGTGGGGGGCACTTCAAGGTACTCTCTCCCTTATAGATTGGATTATTCCATCTTGCAAGGAGCTTGGCCCAATGTGGAGGCTCTCCCGGGGCATGTGGGACCCTGAAAATCTATAAAGGAGCTACAATGAATTCTTAGGGAGTTGGGAATGAGGCAGGCCATCTATGTCCCTGCCTTTGAAGGTCCTGATCAGGCCACATTCACTGTATGAATGAAAGCCAAGATACTCCAGACCACCCCTAGTACCTGGAACGCTGATATCCGTGCTGCGCTCAGCCATGGGACAAGACATTTATGACATTGGGTTATCTGTTGCTGATCTGGGAGAAACTGACAAATCCCAGGAACAGGTATGGAGTGTGGGTAACACATGAGACAGAGAGGGAGCTTGAGAAGCCCAAAATGCTATCCCAATCAACTGTAAAGAGTCCAGTAAAAGTAACCCAGAAGCAAATGTGGTTTGACCTCATCACTACCAGGACCCCACCTGAAAAGATAGACCAACAACCCATGCTATGTTGGTTGGCCTGTGGAAAACCTTCAAACCTGAAGAATGTTTCAGACCTGCCCCTACCACCCCTAGTGCCCTGCCTGCTCCAGCAGAGGCCTCAGGCATACAGTCCTATTCGGGGTGGGTGTCTCCCATGCCCCAGGTATAAGATGCAGGCCAAGATCGCCTCCAGATGAGGACCACTGGGGGCAATTGGAGACCCCATGTTGAGCTCACTATTCACTGGTCCCCTAGAAATAAACAAAAGGTGATGGCTTTGGTTGATACTGGAGCCAAATGTACTCTAATACCTGGTAACCCTCAGAAGATTTCTGGTCCCCTCAGCAATATTGATGGTTACAGATGGCATTCTGGATACAAGTCATTTATCAGATACATGGTTTGCAGATATTTTCTCCTAGTCTGTGGCTTGTCTTTTCAATTTCTTAAGGGTGTCTTTTGAAGCACAAATATTTTTAATTTTGATAAAGTCCAGTTTACTGATTTGTTATTTTAGAGGTTGTGCTTTTGTGTCATACTAAGTACTCTTTACCCAAGCCAGGGTTATTTAGACTTTCTCCTTTTCCCCCCTATGTTTTAGTGTTTTGTCCCTTATATTTCAATCTACAGTTCACTTAATTTTTGTGTGTGATGTGAGTTAAGGGTCTGAATGTATTTGTTTTGCATGTGGATGTCCACTTGTCCCAGAATTATTTGTTAAAATGACTCTCCTCTCCCTACTTGATTGTCTTACCACCTTTGTTAAAAATCAAAAGGCCATAAATATGAGGATTTGTTTCTGGACTCTCATTTTTTGTTTCATTGTTTTCTATGTCCATCCTTATGCCAATACCACATTATTTTGATTATTTTGTCTTTAGAATATGTTTTCAGATCAGGTACTGTTAAGTCCTCCAGTTTTGAAATTGTTTTAATTACTTTCCATTCCTTGAATTTCCAAATAAATTAGAAGATAGGCTTGTCAAATGCTACCAAAAAAAAAAAATGCTTTCTGGTATTTTAACCATTAGACAGACTTCCAAGTCCAGATTTTCTCTCCTGCATAATCAGAACAATATGTAACAATGCCACTCAATATATTGGACATCAGGCAATGTAGGACAGTAATCACTAAGATATGGGAAACAAATGAAGTGAGCCCTTTGGTTGCACCAAATCACTTACTGGAGAAAGTTTCCAAGTCACACAGTGGGAGAACACACCCAGGAAGAACTCAACGTACTCCCTGAGTTGAGGAGATGGAGTTGGGGTTCTGGTGAGACCCAGACAACTAGTCTTTGTAGGACAGAGTACTGAAGAGGAACAGTGTCACAGAGAGAAAGCGCCAGAGATCTATAGAAGGTCCTTCTTTAGTATTTGGTTGAATATTACTAATCAGCTTTTGAAAATAAAGTTAAACCTATCTCAGATTGACATCTAAATTTATAAGCCCCATTTGTTACTTTTTTTTTTTTTTTTTTAGAAATTCATGTTCTTTTATTTATTTATTTATTTATTTTATGACTGTGTTGAGTCTTCGTTTCTGTGCGTGGGCTTTCTCTAGTTGCGGCAAGTGGGGACCACTCTTCATCGCGGTGCGCGGGCCTCTCACCATCGCGGCCTCTCTTGTTGCGGAGCACAGGCTCCAGACGCGCAGGCTCAGTAATTGTGGCTCACGGGCCCAGTTGCTCCGTGGCATGTGGGATCTTCCCAGACCAGGGCTCGAACCCGTGTCCCCTGCATTGGCAGGCAGATTCTCAACCACTGCGCCACCAGGGAAGCCCTGTTACTTTTATTGAAGTACAAAAGCAACAACTGGTGGCAATACTTAAATGACAATATTAATTAAGAATCAAAAATATAAGAATATATATTCTTATATATATAAGAATGTAATACATATTCTTATACAAATATATAAGAATAAAAGTAGAACTTTATTTTTATGACTTTATGAAATTTAGAAGATGGAAGAAAAAGGAAAGGTATGTAAATTTAGAAATCATTCCCCAAATCATCTAGACAACTGAAAATACAAATGAAGCAGTGGCAAGAAAAACATTTGTTGTCACACTTCCCACCATGAAAATTAACTACCCATTAACCTTTGATGAATCCAGATCTCCAAGGAATTTTTATGAATGCATAAATCATGCACTGAAATTAACAGTCAATGATATATTAAATAACTGAATACAAAGTGACTGTGCTTACTCCTCATTTTTTGGTTTCTGTAAAAGTAATACCTTTATGTATTTTTGGAAATAAAATCTGCAGCAATGCAAAATCAATTTTAGAACATCAAATTTTGTCCTAGCATTGCTTTATAAAGACACATTGTCATTATCAGAGTGTCAAAGATGTTTTTATATATTAACTCATTTGTCCTCCAACTGCATCTGCAATCCTGAATATTTAATGTCCTGACATTACTTAAAAGACTTTTTATTTTTATATGAGCAGCATAAAAATGGAAATGCTGGCATACATTACAAAAGTCCTGTACTTTACAGCCACTTTGACACTAGAGAAAATTTTGTAAAATGAATTCTAATTAATTTATTGATTTCCATTATGCAATTTAAATAAATGCAATCACACTGAGGAAGAAAATTAACTTAGACTCCTACCACACTTGCTACAACAAAATAATATCTAAATTGATCAAAAGTTCAGACCTAAGAGGTAAAATATGAAGAGTTTAGAACTAAACATAGTTGAATATACTTATTCTCTTGGAGTGGCTAGAGATTTTTAAGAATCATATTAAAACCATAATGGAAAATTTGGAGAAATTTAAGTATATTAAAATAATTAAAATTGAAAAAAAATACCATAAATAGAATTTAAAAAGTAAATGGCAAACTGGGAAAACATATGTACAATACCCATGAAGGTCAATGAGCAAAATAATTTGCTAAGTAGCTCATAAATCAATTACAAACTTGAACCCCATTAACTTAACAGAAAAATATATATATATATATATCTGGGTTAAGAAAAGACAGTTTATAGAAAAAGGACTAAAAATTGCCTTAAAGCAATAGCTTTAAATGTGCAGCCTCTCTTATTGTTGAAATACATAATGTAAACAATTAACTCAAATGTCAGCTTTGACAAGACCGAATGCTGGCAAGGGTCTGGAAAAACGGGAACTCTCAGACACTGTTTATGAGGTGTGTTGATAGGTGAGATAGGCACAACTGTGTTTAAAATATTATTTTGCTTATCATTGCTTCTTGCACTTATTCCTTCTTTGTTTGATTCCTTCTCCCTGAAGTGCATTCTCAGATGTCCTTACAGCAACACAGATTTTTAGTGGTAAATTCAGCCTTTGTTTAAAAATATCTTCATTTCACCCTTCAACTTGAAAGGTCATTTGATTGTAATTTTTAGATAAATATTTTAAGTTGGAAGTTAATTTTTCTTATTTGTTGTAGAAGTAAAATTTCCAGCCTCATTATTATTTTTCACATTTCATTATGAAAATTTACCAACACACAGCCAATTTGAAAGAATCGTGCAACGAACACTCTTACATTCACCACCTAGTTTCCACACATCACATCTGTCTGTCCCTCTATTCATCCATTAGTTCATCTTATTTTATGCATTTCAAAGTATATTACACATATCAGTACACTTCCTCCTCTTTAAACATGCATATTATTATATAGAGCTCAATATTTGTTTTCAGGTTTTTTTATGCCAAATTTAATTCAAGGGCATGCACAAATCTCAAGTGTACAAGCAATGAGTTTTGACAGATGCGCACACCTGTGGAACCTACGTCACTCTTTGGCCTCAATTCTTGATGTAAAGCTTTATTATTGGAATTTTATCTCTGGTTGCCCTTGCAATACCATCTTTGACTTTGATGTTTAGTACTTCACTGCAATGTGATGAGGAATAGATTTATTAAGAATTTTTTTACTTACTAATCCTCAGGTTTTGTAGCTTTTATAGGTTTTGGAAATTTTCCAGCCATTTTTTCTTTAAATACTACTTTCTGTTTTTCTCCTTCTGAAATTCATGTTAGGTATATTTTCTGTCTTTTAAGTTTCTTAACCACTGATTGTTCTTGGGATTATTATATTGAATGAATATAATTGAATGAATCAGTGCCTTAAAATAAATCTTCTCTATATATACATATCTTACTGGTTCTCTTTCTCTGGAGAACCCTGACAAATACAATTGCTCAAACCACAAAACATTCACTTGTTTAATGTGTATATCCCACCCCACCCCACCACTAGAATGTAAGCTTTATCAGGGCAAGGATTTTGTCTATTTTGTTCACTGCTATTCTTCCAGTACTTGTATTAATTACTTTCCATCTCTTTATCTCTCAGTACTGCATTCCGGATAATATTCTCTGACCTGCTTTCCATTTAACTAATACTACCTTCACCCATTTCTAATCTGATATTTGATTCACTACTTTATTTTTTAATTCCAACTATATTTTTTAAACTAATTTTAGAAGCTCTAACTCTTTTTCAAAACCATTCCTTATTTAATTTGTGTTGTCTTTTTCTTATATTACCAACCCCTTTTGTGTTTTTAAGCATTTTAAACATTTATTTTTCTATTTCATATTTTATTAGAAATTAATGGTAGTCTATTTCTGCTCTTTGTTTTGTCTACTGGCTATTGTTCCTTGTGGATTGTTTCCTTGGGTTTTTTAAAATTTGCTTTAAATGTCAGCTAACCTTTAGTAGATTCCTTTTTTAGATTTAGGACTCTTTTGGGAATATCTTTCCTACACTAATTTTCATTTGATTTTACCAGTACAACACTGGTGTTAATTCTTCAATTTGAAAAAATTGGACCTTTGTAAATAATATAAAGTTTCATCTCAATCTTGCATAGGGCCAGAGTTTGACTTTCCCTAGAGTCAGAGTCATAACACAGAAGTTTCATTTTCTTCTCTTTGTGCCAGTAGATGGATTTGGACCATTTTCTTTGAGGATATAATCCCTTGAAGTTTCCAGTTTATCACAGATTGTGATATCAGATCTGTCTCCCTAATTTTTAAGAGCCAAATTCGATCTCCTCATCCTTCTGGGCATTATACTCAAATCCCCTATGTTACTATGGCCACACCATTAACTCCTCCCATACCACCACCAAAACAGCCAAATTTTGAGCCCTTATTTTTGTCCCTATGTTTTTCTTTTTTTTTTTTTAATTTTATTTATTTATTTATTTATTTATTTTTTGGCTGTGTTGGGTCTTCGTCTCTGTGCGAGGGCCCTCCCTAGTTGGGGCAAGCGGGGGCCACTCTTCATCGCGGTGCGCGGGCCCCTCACCATTGCGGCCTCTCCTGTTGTAGAGCACAGGCTCCAGACGCGCAGGCTCAGCAGCCGTGGCACACGGGCCCAGCCGCTCCGCGGCATGTGGGATCTTCCCAGACCAGGGCCCGAACCCGTGTCCCCTGCACCGGCAGGCAGACTCTCAACCACTGCGCCACCAGGGAAGCCCTGTCCCTATGTTTTTAAGTTTCTTATTAGTTTCTGGCATTTATATATATTCCTTTCTTTCCTGCGGGAGATACCACAGGAACTGAAGCTTTACCCAGGATCTAAGGTGTTTAGAGTAAAAGTATTTTCAAGTTATGTTATTCTACCATCTTGCTGCATCTAGATTCATTTCTTTCTTCCATTTCTTCCATCTTTTTTCCCCAAATTTGCATTACAGTATTTTAGTTGTAAAGTAGTCTATCACTGGATTTTGTTATTTTAATCCAGTTTTAGAACCTCCATCTTTTTACTACTGAGTGTGATATGTTGATATTTACATTGATTACTTACAAATAGGATTTATTTCTACTGTTTTATTTTGTTCTTTCTATTTACCTTACGTTTTCTTTGCTGCTTTCTTTTTTATTTTTTCTTCTTTTCCTGACTTGGATATAGGATAGGTCAACTGTTTTGTCTTCCTGAGCATTAGCGTCTCTCAGTCTTTAGGATAATTATCAGTCTGAGTCCCATTCAAGTTCCTAGTTTGAGGATTCCTACAGCACCAGGTTAGGATGCATAAACTCAGCATAGGCTCAGGGGTTTGATTTCTCATGGATTTTTTTTTTAATGTTACAATACCAAAAGGACTCTTTTGTCTCTCAAAGGGCTATTTTTTAAAAGTTTCCTTTTTCTCCTTTTCCTGGAAATACATCTCCCAGGTGTCCTGACTTTATATGGGAGTCTTAGTCCCAACTTCCCATAACTTAAAGGTCCAAGTCCTAACTTCTGTTCCCTGCATGGAACTTAAAGTCTGAGTCTCTAGGATAGGGCCTAATTTGGGGTTTGATAATCATCTACAGGGGCAACATAACCTCAGTTTACTGGCTTAGTGCTCTGGTTTTCAGTTCCTTCTTTATTTCTGGCAAATGGAACTTCTGTTTTATCTTATGAAGTGAGCCATGCATTATATTTAAATCTGCCATTTGTTCAGTTTATAATTTTAAAAGTTATAGGTTTCCTTTTCCAGCATGTTGTCAGAATAAGAGAACCATTGCATAAAAATTAAAAACTTTGTTAAAGAATACTCTTTTGTTTACAAAAAATATATAAAGTGCTTACAATAATATGTACAGATGCTTTACATCACGTGGAAAATATATGGCCAATATATATGAGGATTTACACACAAAAATTAATATGGCTAAAAATTTTTTTTAATATATATAGTTAAGTAGTACTACAAAATGAAAATTAAACAGACTTTTGTTTTTCAACTCACATTGACAAAAGTTAGTACAATCAATAATTATCAATATTAGTGGATATTTTCTGAGATAGGTACTCATATATTACCAGCATATGTTCCAAATTAAAAATGTATCTCTTTGATCCAGTAATTCAATTTATAATATTCTCTCCTAAAGATTTACTCAGATATTAATACTCTTATATTCATTATATAACTGACATTTTGAAATAAAATGAATATTCAAAAATAGGGAATACATACCTCTACCTTCTTTGCTCTTTCAATGAGGGATCCTGAGGGACATGTTCTATCCTCACTCCAAAGAATCTGACTTCATTAATAGGAAGAGTTTTATTTATATAGTGATTAACTTGATAAATATATTCAGCATTATGCATATAGGCTGATTATATTATTTGCAATATTGATCCTTTTACCGTAATCTTTTTTTTTTTTTTAGGTGAATTTTGAAGTGTTTTTAGAGCCACATTTCTGTTCTTATATTTATTTATTTATATTTTTTTATTTTTGGCTGTGTTGGGTCTTCGTTTCTGTGCCAGGGCTTTCTCCAGTTGCGGCGAGTGGGGGCCACTCTTCATCGCGGTGCGCGGGCCTCTCACCGTCGCGGCCTCTCCCGTTGCGGAGCACAGGCTCCAGACGCACAGGCTCAGTAATTGTGGCTCACGGGCCTAGTTGCTCCGCGGCATGTGGGATCTTCCCAGACCAGGGCTTGAACCCATGTCCCCTGCACTGGCAGGCAGATTCCCAACCACTGCGCCACCAGGGAAGCCCCTACCGTAATCTTAATATGAGAATATTAAATAGCTGGAGTTTGAACTGATCTTTAAGAGAAAACTGGAAAAAGAAAATAAAAAGGCAAATTTACATTTAGTCAGTGAAGGCGATTTCTTTACAATTTTTTTTTCTCCTTTCAATCTTTTAGCAACGTTCCAGGAATTTAAAAAGGCAGGGTGAGAGCTCTACTGTTTTGCAGTCAAGACTTGATCTCATTTTGAGTAACATTATTTGAGTATAAAAGTAATGATTTTCTTTTAAACATAGGCTTTTCGAAGATTTTCTCTACACGTTAGTGTGATTTTATTACATCTAAAGGCTATGTTTCCCCTCTGCCCCAAGAGAAACAAATTTTCCATTTTATGAAGTCAGCGGGGAGCCAGACTCAATTTATAAAAATTAACTTCACAGGGAACTTTTCCTAAGACTAACTATTGCCACATGAGGAAGTTACACTCTGGTAATCAAAGGCTCACTTGCAGAAACAAATTAACCCTCCAGCATTAAGAAACTGGTTTTTTTTTTTAAACATGAGAAAATGATGAATGATAGTTTCTTTGAAAAAAAAACAAAGACCCTCATCAGATTGAAACACAATTTTGACATTTTAGGAAGGTGGTGCTCAAAATCAGTGTGCCAGATTACCCTTTGGGGGTCCAAAAAGAATATATTATAACTTTAATTTTCATTTATTTTGCATCACATCCCTTATACCTATGTTTTTGTATATATATATTAGTACAATACTACGTACATACATTGAGGATGCATACTCAAAAACATTTTACATGTAGTAACATGTAAACATGAAGTGAGGCTTGATCTAAATGTTTGAATACCACTCCAAGACTTCTAGGGAACAAATAATTGAGAAGAAGCAATTTTATACAGATGGCAGTGCATTCAAATAGCGATCACAAAATCTTGCCATTCTATATATTGAAAAAAGTGACGTTACTTAAGAAAATATTCTGTATTCATTGACTAGTTTTTTTTCATGTCTTCTATTTTCTAATTTATTATTGTGATGTTTTACTCAATAGAAGAACTACAGAAGTGTGTTAAATAGTAATCTTGTCATGTAAACAGAAATCCTAACGATTAAACTATCACAGTGGCAAACCATTTCACCATATTTGGTGGGCTAGAACCTTTCAGAAAGCTTTAAAGAAGAGTTTTTGTATTTTGCCTTGAAAAAATAACATAAGAACACTAGGTAAAAGGTCTTCCTTTTTAATACTGTAAAATAATTTTCCTGTGTTATGAATCCATTTTATAACAAATTACAGAAACTATTAATTCCCTGTTTCATTGATTCAGAGCGCATATTCTTTTTAAACATTTAATATATTGAAGGTGAAGTGCCTGTTACAAGTTATGGCATCTAAAGATAGTTGCAGACAGGCGGCCATTATGATGTAGTTGCCATTTCTTTGGCTTGTGCAAACATGAAGAGTGGCCACATCAAAACGTGCAGAATGGATTTGAGCATCTTGGGAGAGAATTCTAGAAACAAGAGTGGAGTGCTTTCTCAAGAAATGTTGCTTCTCCAATGCTCTTGATGTCTCAGTCCATGTTGGAAAAATACATGGGCTTGATAACCCTAAATTAGGAATTAATTCAGGAAAATCAAACTTTGGAGATGAAGAAGCTTCAGGAATACTTCAATCCATTTATTTTACTTTTACTTTCTTTTGCATGCATGTCCAAGAGTGATATGTAATACAAGTCTATATTTTAAAAAGCATGAGTTCTTTCAGTAAGTATAAAATTAAAATTCTAAGTGATAAGAAAGCATTGTATCTTTTAATTGGTGGCACAGTTTATTTTCCTATTGGTACATTAAAAAGATGATTGTACAATCTACAGTATCTTAGATTCAATGAAATATGATACACCCACTGTAGCACATATGCACTAGATAATGAAAGAGAAACAGTTCTGGTATTTGGCTTCATTTCTTGGCTTTCTTCTGCTCTTTTCAGTTTCAGTTAATGTAAGTTAATGTAAACTTCCTCATGCTGCTCCCTATGTATCATTTTTTGCGTATTGGGAAGTAAGATA
Organism: Balaenoptera musculus; assembly: GCF_009873245.2. Taxonomy (NCBI): domain Eukaryota; kingdom Metazoa; phylum Chordata; class Mammalia; order Artiodactyla; family Balaenopteridae; genus Balaenoptera; species Balaenoptera musculus. Next base: position 55,016,707 of record NC_045800.1, read on the forward strand.
AGCAGAATAGAGCAAGCTATAAGACTCCCCAGGGGGCTTCCCTGGTGGCACAATCGTTAAGAATCTGCCTGCCAGTGCAGGGGACCCAGGTTCGAGCCCTGATCCAGGAAGATCCCACATGCCGTGGAGCAACTAAGCCCATGTGCCACAACTACTGAGCCTGTGCTCGAGATCCTGCAAGCCACAACTACTGGGCCCGTGTCCACAACTACTAAAGTCCACGCACCTAGAGCCCATGCTCTGCAACAAGAGAAGCCACCAAAATGAGAAGCCCATGCACCGCAACGAAAAGTAGCCCCTGCCCGCCACGACTAGAGAAAGCCCACGCACAGCAACAAAGACCCAACGCAGCCAAAAATAAAATAAATGAAATAAATAAATTTTTTTTAAAAAGACTCCCCAGGAAGAGGCATAGATAAATAATAATAAAATCAATATAATATACACTTACATAATGCAGACGTCAAAAAGATGAAACTGCCAATAAACCATGTCATAAGTGGTAATCTAAGGTGCAATAAAAGACATATTTTACAAAAGATTTGGAAATTAGTATCATAGAAGTGAATGTCTCCAGGTAGTTATTGTTGCAGATCTTAAAGGCATATGAATTGAATATCTTGTAGCTGATGTGAATAAGAAACTGCAAATTTTGGCATGCAAGCTTCCATCATGATTTGGAAAAATAAATTCTGATGATTTTCCATCTCCCAACCTTAATGTGCTCAAGGCACAACATTTTACACAGTTTAAAGGTATTGGGGATGCTCCTGCAGTCATCAGCCAACTGTCCACATTGGATACCATCAACATATCCATCATCCCTGCACTCATGGGTCTCTTCAGGTCCAGTAATTCTGATGATCTTTTGACACATTTGGGGTTCCTACTCTAGGGCTGGGCTGTGAATACTTGGGCTCTGAGCCTAGTAAGCTTGATCTTCACAGCCAGCTCTAAGACAATTTTCACCTCCCTAGTGCACAGCCAAGACGCTGGGCACAGTTCTCTGCTACTCATATTCTTCCTAGGCTGGGGGAGAAAACTACCTCTTACTCTTCTCAAGTCACTCTCTTTTACCCCATCTGTTCTAGAACACCTACAGTCTCCCTCCAAATAGTTTTGTCTTTTATAAAAGGCTAGAAAATTCTTAGACTTACAGAGACGCTGAATTATAAAAGGACTCTGCTAGCTGCTTAAAAGGAAGGGGGTTCTAGGAAGATCTAGGGATGACCATACACAACAATTACAAATTATTTTGCCACATCCACACCAGAATTTCTTACCTTCAGCTAGGGAATCTCTGGTAATTTTCAGTTAATTGCAACAATAGCCAAGAAAATTGCAGGCCAGTATGAAATGTACTTTCTCACAGACTATATACCTGCCCAAGCCACAGAATACACCACAGAACCATTATGTTTATTATCATGGAAAGTGCTCAATCATTAAAATATTTTTAGTGAAAATTTCAAATGAGGAAGTACTTTGTTATGCATTATCTAAATGTGCATTCTTTTTAAGTCCTAGATGTTATTTTGTACTTTGCATCATTTTACCACTATAATCGTCAGTGAAACAACCAAGGGGAAATGGTACAGTATGAGGAGGTTGTAGAGTGCCAGTTTATGAGTTTGTTTATTCTGCAGAAATTTTACTGCTGCTCAAACTGACTGCTGCTTTAGTGCCTTAAATCACACAGCATAATCTGTGGACTCGAGATCAGAACAATAAGCTTCACTGAATTTACAGGCTCAGGAGAACAGCATTCAATAGGGCCTTTTATTATGACCCTATCCTGACAACGTTTTCCTGACTTTCATAGCTTCAGGAATTCATAGGACAGATGCCAAAGCAGTATGCTGTTTTGAGTGTGGACCTTACCCCCACTGTCAATAACACCAAATCTTGAAGAAAACAACTCAGGTAGGAAAAGACAAGACAGAGGGACCTCTTATATGGGTGCAGAAAATTGCTCCAATACATGTTAACATACACATTTTTTACATGGAAATGTAGAGCCATTTAATCAAAATTTCTAGCTTTCTCACTTACAGTTGCCCATCGGAATTATTACTCGTCACTGAGGTGTTGATGGATCACATACACAGCTGATTTATATAAGAATATAGAACCCAGCGTGGCGAAGGCAGGAAGGTGTAATTTAGAATGTTTTCCCAGATTTTAAATGTCTACAAAGGACATATGTCTTTTAAAATCTGACTTCCCGTACCTAATTATTAATTAATCATATATACACATAAATATATTATTGTATTAACATTATATAAATTATGCAATGTACAATAGCAATGAATAGGAAAAATATATTAGATAAAAATAACTATAAAGATATTTCTAATGATTTCTCTGGTCACTGGCTATTTTCTCTCTGTTGGATAATTGGATAATTTCTATTGCTCTACTTTCAAGTTCACTGATTCTTTCCTCTGTCCATTCCATTCTACTGTTGATTTCATCTATTGTGGTTTGTTTGGTTTTGGGTTTTTTTTTTTTTTTCATTTCTAAAATGTCCATTTGGCTGCTACATAGCACAGGGAGATCAGCTCGATGCTTTGTGATGACCTAGAGGGGTGGGATAGAGAAGGTGGGAGGGAGACTTAAGAGAGAGGAGATATGGGGATATATGTATACATACAGCTGATTCACTTTGTTGTACAGCAGAAACTAACACAACATTGTACAGCAATTATACTCCAATAAAGATGAAAAAAAATTAAAAATGTCCATTTGGGTCTTCCTTCTATCTTATTTTCTTTTGCTGATATTTTCCATTTCTTTCCTGAGAGTTACTAGATTTTAATTTGTTTCAAGTGTGTTTATAATTACTTGGTAAAGTAATAACAAGCCAAAATAACAATTGTTATGAAGATAATAAACAGGGCTGTTCGATACAATCTAAAGAGTAGGTATCTCTGATTTTTTTACCTTAACTGGGAAACCTAAGTACAAATTTGTTTTGTAATTAGTGATGAAATGTCACAAACCACAAAAAAAATAACTTTGTTAATCATTAAATGTCAATATAAAACATTCTTCATCCGTTTTAATGCTTTTTGGTTTAAATTCTACTGTGATAATATAATCGCATTCCCTACTTTTAAACAGATGAAGCAGTATCTGTAAGAAATAGAAACAGAAATTGGCAAAATCACAATCAATGTAGGAAACTTGAGAATACTGCCCTCACCTTTTGACAAAACAGAAAAAATAAGGATATGGATTTAATTAAATAATACAAAACTTTAATAAAATTGTATATTTTATGTACATATACAATTTTCTTCTGAAAGTTTCACAGAATATTTTACATTTTATCACTGACTATGCTACAAAGGAAAATTTTAACAAATTCCAAACATTAGTCATTCTTTTGCAATTAATATACATATTAAAAAATCACAGGAAAAACACCACCACCTCTCAAATAAACAAAACAGCATAGAAATATGAAAACATCCTCTAAAATCATTCTTGTTCAAAGTGTAAATCAAGCTGCAATATAGAATTTAGACAAAGCTGTACACAGAGAACAATCAGTAATTCAAAATATTTTTATTATTGAGCATAAAAGGCTACCAAAAATGAATTGTTTTATCTAGAAGTTAATTTTAAAAATCTTAAAAGTAGAAAGATAGTCAATAAAACAAATAGAAATCAATTAATTAGAATACAAAAATAGGATTTATTTTGCATTTTATATTTTCTTGCAACTTTCTGTATCTCATTTTTAACCTTTTTAATACTTCCCAATGCTTTTTTCTTCATTGAAGAGACCTTTTTCCTTCTGATTCTCAGAATCCATTTCTTTCTGCATTCTCTTAAAGATACGAGAGGTTCTGTTTTAGTTGCTTTGGAACTAAAGATGAGTCTAGAAAACATGGATTATTATTGATTATTTTGTGATTATTACTGAAAATAACTGTCATATATAAAAGAAAGTTGTTAAAAAATATTGTCCATTCTGGGAGTCAAATATGTTAGGTATGCAGCTATTCAATGAACTATTACAATGCAAACACTTGAATAACCACCACCAAACTTCAAAAAATAGACTATTGCTAGTATCCCAGTTGTCTTCCAGTGCTCCCCCGCAAGCACTACTCTATCTTCTTTCTAAATGTAGCCAAGTCCTGATTTCTATCCCTATAGTTTTTTTTTTTCCCCCTTTTGGAACTGATATAAATGAAACAGTTGAGTAAATATTTTTGTGTCTGGCTTCTTTCCCGTAACGTTATCCATGTGAGATTCGTACATGCTACTCTATATAATAATAGTTCGTTCATTTATATCACTGCATGGGATTCCACTGTATAAATATAACACATTATATACTGTTGATGGATATTTGAGTAATTTTTAGTTTGGAACTATGAGAATAATGCTTCTGTGAACATTCTCATGTGTGTATCTTATTGCATATATATACACATTTCTCTTAGAAATTTAATTGTTGAATTATAGAGTATGTATCTTAAACTAAAGCAGTAAATTATGAATAATTTTCCAAAGTGGTTGCAAAAACTTACACTCCTATCAGAAGTATGTGACAGTTCCCATAGCTCCATATCCTTACCAACACTTGCTATTATTCTTCCAAGTTTTAGCCAAGTTGTTAAGGGTATAATACTATCTCATTGTGGTTTTAATTTGTATTTCACTGATTAACAGGTGAGAGTGCGTGCCTTTTTCATATGATTAATGGCCATTTGAATGCCCTATTTTGTGAAATGGCTCATCAAATTCTTTGCTCATTTTTCCATTGAGTGGTCTTCTGTTATCAAAAGGAAGGAGATCAGTTAGCTTATGCCAAATTTGTGGTGAATATGGGCCTCTTGAGTGTTAGATCACTGGGTATATGAGGCTAAAACTCAGAAACAAGATCTGGGCTGCAGTAATACCAGCATATGAAATTCAGTCTACAATACTTGGTGTTTTTTACAAACTCAGCATGGTGCTTTGCCAATCCAGTTACATATCATGTGGCAGTATCAGTGGCAGCTTTGTGGCCCAGCTCTCTGTGGATTATGCTGGAGACTCAGTGAAATATAATGACAGTAATCTCTATAAACCTGGGACAATTATCAGCATAATTTGGAGACTGTTAATAAGCCAAATTTCCGTCAAAATTTATTACTCCATCAGGGCCACCCTTGGCCTGAAGGGAGACAACCAAGTAATAGCTTGTAAAATGGCATTTTTAAACTAGAAAACACATTAAATGTGATTTACAGTGAAATTGCTGGCATCAGAAACTGGATTTTGTGATTCCATGTGACTTAAACCTTTAAAAAGATGTTAATGGTCTGCAAATATATTCTTTTATTTAGCTTTTAGTCACAAGATGCATCCCAAATCATTTACAGATAGGATTTTACTACATATCAGAAAGGTCTTCCTAGATGTCACAAACTGAAATTCTTTCCCTGAGCCTTAATAAAGTAATTCAAATTTTTCCATAATCCCAATTAAAGAAAATAAGGATACTCCATTTTAAACTCACATTACTTTAAGCAGTCTGTTTCTTAGAATTGGAAAATTTTTAATGCAATAGGACAAAATATTGATATTATGGGATATATGCTTTCTATCTCTCTCTCTCTCTCATACACAGACACACACACGCACACACACTAAGACAAAACAAATGTGGAATACAAAAATTTTCAATATTAACCTAATTATAGTAATATCTCTGCCTAACTGTCAAATACGTAGTTGGAAAAATCTAAAGAGAGATTTAGCATATTCTAAATTAAGGGATATATTTTCATAAGTATACTGACAATCTTATATAAATACTTCCCTTATAAATTTTCAAAAATTCTATTTAAAAAAAATTTTTATAACAGTCTGTACATGTCAATTCCAAACTCCCTAACTCTCCCTCCTCCCCACCTTACCCCTCTGGTAACTGTAAGTTAACTGTAAGTCTGAACTTTAAGTTCAGACTTCATTCTGAGTCTGTTTCTGTTTTGTAAATAAGTTCATTTGTATTATTTTTTTAACTTCCACATATAAGTGATATCATACGATACTCTCTTTCTCTGTCAGACTTACTTTACTCAGTAAGACAATGTCTAGGTCCATCCATGTTGCTGCAAATGGCATTATTTCATTCTTTTTGATGGCTGAGTAGTATTCCATTGTATATATGTACCACATCTTCTTTATCCATTCCTCTGTCGATAGACATTTTAGGTTGCTTCCATGTCTTGGCTATTGTAAACCATGCTGCAGTGATCGATACTTCTAATTGATTTAGAGAAGTAATATGGTATAAGGGGAAGCATTGTGATAATTGGGAAATAGCCTTTTGTTGGAGTCAGAAGGCCTGGATTTAAATCCAGCTCATGATTTTCAAACTGAATTGCCTTAAATAGCTCTTGCAAACTTAGACTCTGTATTTCTAAATCATAAAATAAAAATAAAATTTTCTGCTTTTTTCCTTTTGGATGCTATGAAAATAAAATAAATAATTGTTTCTGAAAAAGTTTTGTCGAGTGAGATACTATACCAATCCAGTTATTTTTGTCTCCCTTATCAATATAGGTCACTCTTGCTAGCATTTTTCAAAACCTCTTCATACCTGAAAGAACTTTCATGGCTGTGCTCAAATGTAACCACCTCTGGTTAGCCTTCCCTAGCACCTAAAGAGACAGTTAAGATCCACCTTCCCCATATGTCCATAGCATGTTAAATTATCACTGTTATAACTCTTGGTTCATAGTAATAGTAGTAGCGTTAGCAGTCATAGTAGTAATTTAACAATAGCAATATTAGCAGTAGGAGTAGCAGTAACAGTAATAATTTCTGTTTATTAAGTGCATCTAAGGAAATGCATGAAGCACGAATTTAAGCTTTGCAACAATTTGATAAGGATAGTGTGTTTCTATATAAGAAAACAAATTTTAGAAAGGTCAGCAAACATATCCGAGATCCACAGTTCCTAACCTCATGTATCAGTTAGCTACTGCTCACCACAACATTTAGAAGCTTAAACAACAACTATTCTTTCAGTTTGTGATTCTGTTGCTTGGAAACTCTTACTAGACTGAGCTAGGAAATTCTTCTGGTTTTAGGTGGTTTCCCAAATCTGTGGTAAACTTCAGCTTGTCTGTGCAGGACTGCATCTGCTTCTGACAGTTGACTGACTCTCAGTTGGGCCACTGTAGCTTCTCTCCATGTGTGTCTGATTTTCCAGGTGTCCAGGCATGGTCACATGGCATGGACAGGGGATGAGAATGAGCAAGAAAGGGAGGATCCAAGCAGAAGGATGCAAGATTCTTGAGATGTAGTCTTAGAACCACACCCTGTCACTTCTACCACATTCTATTAGCTGGAGAAAGTCACAAGGCCAGCCCAGAGTCAGAATGGGAAGGAATTAGATAGTTATAAAGCAAAAGCATAAACACAGAGATAACATTAATTAATACCATCAACAGTCTACCACAACCTACATCATGCTGCTTCCCTAGTTCTTGATTTATGTGTCTTATTTGCATATAAGATTGAAATCACTTCAGGAGCAAAAACGAAGCTATAGGATCCCAGCACTTATTCCTTGCCTGGGGATTTATTTTAAGTTTTAATTTTTGTGTGCAGAGACAACACTTGATCCAACTTACAAAGCTAATTGAAGGAAATATTTACAGATCTATTCATTTGACTTTTACTGAGTTACTACGACGTACTAAGCAAATCTTTCTAAAGATGACTCTTCTAAATATATGCAGAATTATCATGGTATTTATTAAAAGGCTCAGAAACACATTTCTAAGCTTAGACTTTGTATTTCTGTTTAAAAGCAGGAAAAAATAATCTTGGGTATTGTTTAAATCCTCACAGCACAGCTACTTAAATTCTAAGACATTCAAAGAAGCTTTGTCTCACTACATTAGGCATCAGTCTTGAAAATCCACAAGAAAATATTAGTGAAAAGATTTGCTTTTTATGATATTTTGTTTGCCATCTCCTATCCCAAATCAACTAATCTTTATAGAAAAACTGCAAGTTAACATAGTCAAATCATAATATCAGTCTGTAATATACTTTATAAGAAATCCTTTATAATCCCTAGAGCTGATTTTGGAATTCAAAAATTTAGTACTCAATGAGAAAATTCTTGTTGTGATAAACACTCAAATAATATTTTCATAATTAAAATGAACATTGAAAAGTGTATAAATTTCTAGCACATTTAGTGAGAACCTACTATGTACAGAACTCTGTGGATATATGCCCTAGGGGGTGCTGGGCATTTTTCCCAATTGAAAGATTTGTATTCTATTGAGAATAATAGAATGAACATAACTATAAAACTTTAGTAAATTATGAGGAACCTCCATATATGTACAGAATATTTTTTATAAGGAATAATTCACTTCACAAATATTCTCTCCCTAATATTTGTACCTCAGCTTTTTTTGTTTGTATGGCAACAGGCATGGACAGGAACATTGTAAAAGACAAATTAATCAAATTCATGATAAGAAATTGTACCCCCAAAATACCACTCAAAGTACTCAAAGAGCATGCAGCAAACATTCACTTAACCATAATTGAAACATTTTTGCAAATATTCTATGGCTTAAAAGGACTAAAATAATAGGCTAAAAAATCTTGAGCATAATTTTTGCCTTCTATTATTATATTCACTCAATTCACACTATTACAAGGAAGCCCTCACTTAGTCTCTCTCTAGCCTACATTACTTTGCTTCTAACATCACAGTCTTACCCTTTCCTCTGAAGTCTCGCCCTACCTCATTAAATGGAAAATAAGATTATTATTAACTTCAGAGCTTGTAATAGACTTTGGCCTCTTTCACTTCATTATCATTCATTAGCAGCACCTCCTCCTCCCCCATATTCTTACTGTTCCATGTTTCTTGTTGCCTTTGGTGTGCTGTCTCCACTGTTTCCTTGGTTTCTAAGAGCAGAGGTGGCATTTGGTGACCTGCCCTGGTGTTGACATTCAGTTACTGCCCTCATTAAAGATGGACTAATTAGAGTAGGCCATGTGTCGGCCCAGAATTAATGAAAGGGAATGCAAGAATCAAAGCAGGGCATTGATTATCCAGGACTCTGAAATACGAATTCAGCCTCACATTTTGGAAGTCTGGGTTATGATTATTGACCTCGTTATGCATTAGTAGTATTTTCATATCCAAAGTCAGTGACTAGATCCATTTTTATCAGTGCTGTGCCAGTGTGTGCATGCACATGTGTGTGCATGTATGTGTTAGAATTTATTTGATTTCTCCTTTGAAAAGAATTCTATGTGAACAAGCATGAGAAGATTTCATTAGTGAAAAGCATTAACAATACTAAGAACAAGGGAATATCAGATTGCTTGCCATCAGACTCCTTATTTTGATTTGATTCATCTAATTTTTTAAAACACTAAAGACCCTTTAATTTACATTAAAGGTCTTTCTAGGAATAGGAATGCTTGACAAGGGTCCTCCCTGCCATCTCCCCTACATAATTACCAGCTACCACATTTCTAGCCTGACCTTTATTTTTTGCATCAATTCATAGAACCTGCCTAATCAATGTCTGGGAACATCTGTCAGACACTGAGGAGAGCTCCACCCTTTTAGATATCAACTCACTGAAGAGATTAAAGAACATTCACCACGCCCCTCAGATTTCTTCTGTGTGCTGACTCTGTCCATCCTGTTGGCCATCAAAATGCTATGAGCCACATAATGAAATGACATATACAAAAGAGATGGTCAGTTAAGATGTGAAAGATGAAGATGTGGAAATTAAAGAAGTCTAAAGATTATACTTTTTTTTTAAGGAGAAAGAGTGTAAAGCTGTATTAGAGCAGTGCTTCTAAAAGTTCAATTTTCTTAAAAATCACCTAAGGAGCCTGTTAAAATGCATTTGCTGATTCAGTAGGTCTGGAGTGGGGCCAGGGATTTTGCATTTTTAGCAAGGTCCTAGGTGATCTACAAACTCTATTTTGAGCAGCAAGATGCTAAAAGCTTTGGTGACTTGGTCGAACAAATCAACATATTAAGATCTATTTCCTCCCCTATATTCTCCATGGTTTTATTGTAAAGAGACATTATACTTCCAAATGAAGAATAAAAATATTGCAATCACTCCCCAACCCTGAGGGTGAGGTTCCTAAAATTTTAAGTTTTCATAAATGATAGGGGAACTTAAGAACTTAAGGTAGGGTGTAGAGAAGAAGATGGATATTCACCATATGAAGATATTTATCATAATTTTATTACATACATAAAAAGAAAAAGAGAATAGCAGAATAAAAAGAAAGAAAATAAATTGCACCCACATGTCTTGATGAGTAATAATGACCTCTGTTAAATAAGTTCTACTTAGCTTTATCTCAAGATGACTTCCTGTGACCTGGATAATATTTTTAAATTGATTTGATAGTGATGGTGTTTCTAAGGAAGGAAGACAGGGAGGTGAAATTTTTTTAGGAAAAGAAGTCTTGGGAACTCTCTTTCCCTCTAATTCATGGATCTACAAGCTCTTTGGAAGCCCAGTCCTTCTTCATCCCTCTAAATGGAAAGTGAAGTCATTCTTTGAAGCCCACTTTGCACCTCTTGGTCAACTGTGTCAGCTAACTCCAGGTTCGGTTAGGACTTGCTAAGACTGCTTATGCACTTTCATAAAATATAGTCCTTGAGTACCAGGTCATAATGAACTCATTTTCACAGAAAAGTTTGCTTCCTTAGGGTTTGTTCTGTATCAGGCAGCCTGATAGGCAAAATGAAGTTTTTGAGACGATGCAGCTATAGGCAGATGCCTGTGCTTATGCTGTGTACAGTGTGAGTATTGCCTCTTCTACTGTTCAGGTCTGGACATTTCAAGTTCCCACTAGTGAGGAGAATTACTTTCTGCTTTCAGTTGATCATTATTTCTTCAAATAGTATTTATGCCCCATTCTTTCCTTCTTCTCCTCTCCTTTCTGAACCAAACCTACATATATGTTAGAATATCTGACACTGACCCAAAAGTACCCAAATCTTTGCCATTTTTGTTCAGTCTTTTTGATTCTCTGTCTTTCAGATTGAATAGTTTTTAATGATCTATTTTCATCTTCACAAATTTATTCTTCTATCACCTTCATTCTGCTAAGCCCAACTAGTGAATTTCTAATACAGATACTGCATTTTTCAGATATAGAAATTACATTTGGTTCTTCTTATACAGTTTGTGTTTCTTTGATTCAATGTGAATATGTTTTCCTTTACATCACTGAGAATAGTTTAACAGCTACTTTAGAATCCTTTTCTGCTGATTCCATCTGGGTCATCTCACAGTTGGATTCTTTTGAATGTTTTTTTTCCTCTCCCTCTCTAGACTGGTTTACATTTTCCTGCTTCTTTGTGATTATGGGTCATATCCTAGACATTGGCAGTGTTATGTTGTGGAGACTCAGGATTCTGGCAAATTTCTCCAAAAAATGTTATTTCTGTTTGTTCATTCATATTAGCAGGCAATTAATTTCTGTCGACCCAAACTGCAAACATCTCTTCAACATCAGCTCAAATCTCATTTCAGTTCTTTATTCTTAATTCTTTATTCTGCTTGCAAACTGCCCCAGCAACTGAGATCATGAGTCAGCCAGAGATTGGTCAGAGAAAATACGGAGTTTGGGTCTGTCTTCCTCTCTCTGTCTCTTTCTCCCTCTCCCAGTCCTCACTTTGTAGCTGCTATATTAGTCTAATTCTTGTCCTCCAGAAAGACTATTGGGGTTTGAGCTACCCCATGCTGTACCAAACATGGATATCTTTCAGGCTAAAAGCTACAAAAAATGGGGAAATCACCCTGTGATATTCGCTCCTTCCAAACGTTGACTCCCCTTTAGAAACTTTCTGCTTTTGTTTGTCTTCAAATGTCTTCAAGTAGTTTTTCTTTTTAATTTCTTCTTTTTTATTTTTTTTGGTATTTTGTCCAGATCAGTAAGAGGTTTGGTCTTTAGGAGCTTACTCAGCCATATCAGTAGTAGAACTTCAATTTATTATATACTTAGGTCTATTTGTTATACAAATCTGTCACTAATAATACAGGAGTTTAGACCAGAAGTTGGTGCTTCCAAAATAATACACAAAATGTTTAGCATTGGCTTAGTGGTTGGACACAGATATTGCAAGTTGGAAATCTGGTAACTCTTGGGATACTTCTGCATAAATAGGAAGACAAGCAGCCTAAGCATACTGACCCTGTTGATCTAAATGCTATGGAAAGTGGTTGCTAAAAGTAAGAATGTCAGTGTGTGTTGAGGTTCATAGCCACTTTAGGAAAGCTCTCACAAGAAAGGGATAAACTTAGGCAAAATTTGTCCCAAACTGAATCAGTTATAAGAAGCAACGTAGAAATGGGGTGACCATATAATTTATCATCCAAACCAGATTATATTTGTGAGTGAAAGGAAACATTATTAATAATTAATTGGGACAAAAGGAATAAACAGGCAATATCTAGTACACACTGGTCACAAACTCTGAAGAGACAATCTTAGAAGGAAATAAAATTGTAGTATCAATCCCTTTTGTAACATTTCTCATTGATAGTCTTCTGTCAAAATGGGAGGCAAGTCCAGTAATAAAAATCAGATTAAGAGGATAGCCTTCTGACCCAACCTACTTCATCTATCTTCATGAAATTGAGAAAAGAGGGATAAGCAATCCATAGAGGACAATAATTCTATTTCAAGTGAGTCTTCAGGCTTAAGAATCATGTCCAGATGAAATCTTAAGCTCTGATTTTTTACATGTGGAATTGAATGAAAACAAGTAGACCAAAAGTGGACTAAATTTTGAGGGATTATGCTATCTAATAGTCATGAATATAGACAACAAAAAACTATGATTTTTCTACCTTAATGAAACACTTGAGTCTCCAAACCTATACAAGGTTATGACTTCATGGAGTCTATGATTTGGTTTTATTTGTTTTATAGAGTTTCATATTCAGGGTTTTGATCAAACATAATTATATTTCTGGGCTTAATTCAATTAATTAGAATGTGGGTTTTCTTTTTTGGTGAAAGATAAGCCTTTAGGACAATATAAATCTGTTTGGTCACAGATTTTAACCCTTTTACTCCTTAAAACCCTATTTTCTCAACTGCTTGCACTTTTGAGGATAATGAGGACAATGCTATAATTAATTAACATTAAAATTTATTAGTTTGTTTCATTGCCTGACCTATGAGATAGTTTTTCTCTTGTAATCATGTAATTTCCAATAGGGAGTTAAATCATTTAATATTTTCTTTGCCAATACAATTTCATCAATACTTCCAGAAATCCAGAAAATAAGCATACTATCACTAAACCATATTCATCTCCAATACCTTGGGATATTGAATGAAATTCTTTGGTAAGTTTAGAAGAGTAGAGATTGGTCACATTGTAATAGCTGTCCTTAACAGGATTCCCTACTTTGTAAGCTTCACAGCTAAGGCCCAAGGCATGTTAGTGGTTAGTCCTAACAAATTTACATAAGATTTGAAGCAAACCAATGCATTCCATTCTGAATGATCATCTTTCCTTTATTCACCTGAGACAGAGAACATGTGAATCAGAACAGGAAAAAGGGCAACCATTCTGTCAATTGCTCCTCGTCCTCAGAGATTGCCTGGACATAAAAATTCCCACAATTTTTGTTCCTATTTTGGATATTGATTTGGTACACTTGCCACTTTAGAAAGGCAGAGCATAGGTAAAGGCTCCCTTATTTTTTTTTTTTTTTTTTAATTTATTTCTTTATTTATTTTTGGGTGTGTTGGGTCTTCGTTTCTGTGCGAGGGCTTTCTCCAGTTGCGGCAAGCGGGGGCCACTCTTCATCGCGGTGCGCGGGCCTCTCACTATCGCGGCCTCTCTTGTTGCGGAGCACAGGCTCCAGACGCGCAGGCTCAGCAATTGTGGCTCACGGGCCCAGTTGCTCCGCGGCATGTGGGATCTTCCCAGACCAGGGCTCGAACCAGTGTCCCCTGCCTTGGCAGGCGGACTCTCAACCACTGCGCCACCAGGGAAGCCCCTCCCTTATTTTTTTAATTAAAAAACAAACTGAGCTACCAGGGAGAAAATAAAAAGCAAAAGACCACTGCCTGAGTTGCAAAATCAGCCAATGTGATTCTTTCTGAGAAGTTGGTATTAGTTTTTCTTTTAGTCCAAATTCCCTTTAACTCATATAGGAACAGAGGATACTTCCTATTAATACAAGGATACAGTATTAGCAATCTTAAAAAATAAGAAAACAATTTAATCTCCCCAAGGGGAGATATATTAGAGACCATAAGCACAGACTATCTAACAATTTGGATAGAATTTTATACAATAATTGACAACAGCAATGGAAGACAAAACACTGACAAATAGAAGTCTTTGATCCATTGTATATTCTGGCCTCCTTTGTCATAGATTAGGTGACCATAGATACATGGGTTTATCTCTGGGCTTTCCATCTTGTTCCATTGATCTATGTTTCTGTTTTTGTGCCAGTACCGTACTGTCTTGATTACTGAAGCCCTGTAGTATAGTCTGAAGTCTGGGAGCTGATTCCTCCAGCTCCGTTTTTTTCTTAAGATTGCTTTTGCTATTTGAGGTCTTTTGTGTTTCCATACAAATTGTAAAATATTTTGTTTTAGGTCTGTGAAAAATGCCATTGGTAATTTGATAGGGATTGCATTGAATCTGTAGATTGCTTTGGATAGTATAGTCATTTTCACAATATTGATTCTTCCAGTCCAAGAACATGGTATATCTCTCCATCTGTTTCTGTTGTCTCTGATTTCTTTCATCAGTGTCTTACAGTTTTCTGCATACAGTTCTTTTGCCTCCTTAGGTAGGTTTATTCCTAGGTATTTTATTCTTTTTGTTGTGATGCTAAATGAGATTCTTTCCTTAATTTCTCTTTCTGATCTTTCGTCATTAGTGTATAGGAATGCAAGAGATTTCTGTGTATTAATTTTGTATCCTGTGACTTTACTAATTTATTGATTAGCTTTTCAATAAGTGGTCCTGGGAAAACTGGACAGCTACATGTAGAAGAATGAAGTTAGAGCACTCCCTAACACTGTACACAAAAATAAACTCAAAATGGATTAAAGACATATATGTAAGGCTAGACACTATTAAACTCTTAGAGGAAAACATAGACAGAACACTCTTTGACATAAATCGCAGCAAGATATTTTTTGACTGACCTCCTAGAGTAATGAGAATAAAAACAAAAATAAACAAATGGGACTTAATGAAACTTAAAAGCTTTTGCACAACAAAGGAAACTATAAACAAGACGAAAAGACACCCCTCAGAATGGGAGAAAATATTTGCAAATGAAGCAACTGACAAAGGATTAATCTCCAAAATATACAAACAGCTCATGCAGCTCAATATCAAAAAAAAATAACGCAATCAAAAAAATGGGCAGAAGACCTAAATAGACATTTCTCCAAAGAAGACATACAGATGGCCAACAAACACATGAAAAAATGCTCAGCATCACTAATTATTAGAGAAATGCAGATCAAACTACAATGAGATATCACCTCACACTGGTCTGAATGGCCATCATCAAGAAATCTACAAACAATAAATGCTGGAAAGGGTGTGGAAAAAAGGGAACCCTCTTGCACTGTTGGTGGGAATGTAAATTGATACAGCCACTATGGAGAACAGTACGGGGTTCCTTAAAAAACTAAAAATAGAACTACTATGTGACCCAGCAATCCCACTACTGTGCATATACCCAAAGAAAACCGTAATTCAAAGAGACACATGCACCCCAATGTTCACTGCAGCACTATTTACAATAGCCAGGACATGGAAACAACCTAAATGCCCATCAACAGATGAATGGATAAAGAAGATGTGGTACATATATACAATGGAATATTACTCAGCCATAAAAAGGAACAAAATTGGGTCATTTGTAGAGACGTGGATGGACCTAGAGACTGTCATACAGAGAGAAGTAAGTCAGAAAGAGAAAAATAAATATCGTATATTAACGCATATATGTGGAATCTGAAAAAATTGGTATAGATGATCTCATTTACAAAGCAGAAATAGAGACACAGATGTAGAGAACAAATGTATGGATACCAAAGGGGAAAAGGAGGGTGGGATGAATTGGGAGATTGAGATTGAGATATAAACACTATTGATACTATATATAAAATAGATAACTAATGAGAACCTACTGTATAACACAGGGAACTTTACTCAATGCTCTGTGGTGACCTAAATGGGAAGGAAATCCAAAAAAGAGAGGATATATGTATACGTATAGCTGATTCACTTTGCTGTACAGTAGAAACTAACACAACATTGTAAAGCGACTATACTGCAATCAAAAATTTTTTTTAAAGTCTTTGAGTTTTTCTTTTCCATAAAAGTCTTATATAATTTTTTATTTTTATGGACACTATAGCCACTATTTATCTTTCCAATTCTAAATTTAACAGATTTAAAATTGAGCTATATTTTAAGGACTTTAAATATGTTTATAAAGCCTAACTTACAAAAGATAATGGAGAAAGTCAATACTTGTAAGCCAAATTAGTATCAAGATAAGTCACTGAGACTTTTGAACTTGACCTCAATTTTTTTTTTTAACATCTTTATTGGAGTATAATTGCTTTACAATGTTGGGTTAGTTTCTGTTTTACAGCAAAATGAGTCAGCTATATATATACATATATCCCCCATCCCCTCCCTCTTGCATCTCCCTCCCACCCTCCCTATCCCACCCCTCTAGGTGGTCACAAAGCACCGAGCTGATCTCCCTGTGCGATGCAGCTGCTTCCCACTAGCTATCTATTTTACATTTGGTATTGACCTCAAATTTTTGTGAGCCCATATTTTTACAACATTGTCAGGGTTCCACAATAATTTAGTCACAAAAGAACTTAATGTATGTTATTAACATATGTTAGGCTGTGCTTTCATATGTAAATTGCCTTTAGAAGTCACTGCCTTTACCTTTGGCCTTTCTGTATTAGGAGATTCCTCATTCATGCTTAACAGAGGGCCTACTATACTAAGCCATTTTATATAAGAAACTTGAGCATCTAAGGATTTTGGTATCCAGTAGGGTCTTGGAACCAGTCCCCCCACAGACACCCAGGGTCAGCTGTATGAGTAATTTTCAGTCAGTTTTAGCCTATCTCCAGAATTTTGTCCCTAACTCTGAGGTCCAGACTTCTGTATCCAACTGCATACTCTTCACCTCTATTTGGACATCTAGTAGGCATTTCAAATTCAACTTGCCCAAAATAAAATTCTCGATTACCCTCATACTAACCTTAAAATTGCTCCATTCCCAGTATCCCCCACTATTGCAATGCTCAGCTAATCCTCTGAGCTCAAACTTTCAAAATATACCTGACCCTGCTCTATACTACTCTCATTTTAAGCCAAGCCACAATCATCTCTCAACTGAACTAGTGCAATTGCCTCGTAACTGTTCTCTCCGTTTTCACTCTTACATACCTACAATCAACTTTCCTTAAAGCAATCAACGTAAACATTTTAAAATCCTGACATAGTCAGAAAAGAAATCCAATATCCTCACCACGATCCACAAGATACCATACCACGTATCCCCTGCTTAAGGTGTCCATTCGAGCCTGTTTGCTGGATAAAGTTTTTGTAGCCACTGGATGGACCTCCGAACAAAATTTGGTTCAGACGTTGAGAATGATGACACTACACACACACCTACCAAGAGGGGAAATATTTATTACTTATATAATGAAGCCTTCTGGGGGGAGCAGAGCAGGCCTCTCAGTCTGTCCCAAAAATGGCTTGAGAGAGAAAGGAAAGGAAACTCATGGGTTTTCACAGTGGCTAAGGGTTGGGGCTGAACTGAAGGTTCACATGTGTAGTCAGGGGCTTGTGTAGTTGGAACCTCCTACTCAGGGATAGTGCATATACTGTTCTCTCTGACTAGAACACTCCCACATCTGAGAATGCATTGCGTAGGTTTTGCCAGACATGTAGAATTATGGAAGGTGGCAATAAGTGGAAGGTATTTGCCAGGGCATATCATAATAACGAGCCATGGAATCCAGGTAAATAGCAGTAAAAGAAAGGCAGACGATTTTAGCACATTGTAAGAAGGTAGTGGAGTCATTGATAGGAGGTCTGAATGAGGCTGAAGTAGAGGGTATTTGAGCAATGAGATGGAAGAATAGGAATGTGATTCTAGGAAGAGGCTTTTGAAAAGAGTGGCTGAAATGCAGTAAGAAATTTTGATGGAGGTGAAGAGACCAAGGTTCAAAGAATTAAACCAGATTGGTCTATATTTCATCTTCTTGGATGCTGTAAACACTAAAAATAAAGGCAGAAATTGGGGTAGAGAGAAATACTGTTAGCAAGACATTAAAGCCTTCAATTAATAAAGAAAATAGATCAGAGGTTGGTAATCCACAGAGGGGTAGGCGACTGCTGTAGACAGATGGCTTGTGCTTCAATCTAGATACTGTTGCCACTAGAAGTCTCTAAATTATGTTTCAGAAAGCTGATGGACTCAACCTGAATGGAATTTTTTTAAAAATCAGCAAATATTAGTGGGTATATTCCTGGGGAAATACATATATTTTTGAGCCAAGCTTTTATAAGTTGTAATATATTATCATCACATTGCAGAGATACTAACCATTATTGCCAGGGCTCAACTTCTCTGAGAAGAGGAGAAAAAGAGAATCAATTTGTAATAAAGGGACTGAAGCCCAAAGATTAAGAAACCTGGAAAAGTTCATACAGGTAGCAAAGGCTCAAAGGGGAAACTGTCACCTCCTGGCTCTAAGTTTCCCTGATAGCTCTGACTGCCCTCCTCCTGCCCACAGCTATCAGCAGTTATATCTTGCCAGCTATGAGTCACATAAACACAAACAAAAATCACAGTTCTGCCTGTCTTTTAATTTAATTTGTTATGAAAATATCATTCCTATAAAAGGTTATATTCCTAATATTATTCCTAATAATATATTTATTATTATGGATATATATCCAAAAAAATGAAAACACTAGTTTGCAAAGATACATGCACCACAGTGTTCATAACAACATTATTTACAGTAGCCAAGATAAGGAAGCAACCTGTATCCATCTACAGGTGAATGGATAAAGAATATGTGGCATATTTATATTTATACAATAGAATATAAGTCTTAAAAAAGAATGAAATTCTGCCATTTGCAACAACACAGATGGACCTGGAGGACATTATGCTTAGTGAAATAAGTCAGAGAAAGACAAATACTGTATGATATAACTTAGATGTGAAATCTTAAAAATAAGCTTATGAATATAGCAAAAAAGAAACAGACTCACAGATATAGAAAACAAACTAGTGATTACAGGTGGGGAGATGGAATAGGGGAGGGGCCAGATAGGGGTAGGGGATTATGATGTGCAAACTACTATGCATAAAATAAATAAGCTACAAGGATATATTATACAGCATATGGAATATAGCCAATATTTTATAATAACTTTAAATGGAGTATAATCTATTAAAAATATTGAATCACTATGTTATACACCTGAAACTAGTATAATACTATAAGTCAACCACACTTCAATAAATAAATACATAAGTAATAAAAAGAAGAAATGAATGGCATGTTTGTAACTGGGATATAGCACAGTAGCTGGTGTTTAGAGGCTCACAATAAATATTCCACACCCAAGACACATTTTCTTTTATTAATATTTGAATTTATTATGCCTGACTAAATCCTGGCATATAGCAGATATTCAGTAAAACTACTCGATTAAATGAAATAATGAACCGTGTAACCTACAGGCATTTACTCACATACCCAACCTCTCTTCTAACCTGCACAGATTATCAACAAGCTCATGTCAAACAAGACATTTGACTTCCCAGTAAAAAATTGCAATTATGGGCCACTGAGCTCCAATGAGAGAAATAAAAAGGTTTACCATCATCCAAACATGATTTCCTTCAGTCATCTCCTCAAAAGATAACCTTCAGGCCCCTCAGGAAAGAAACTGTCCTAAAAGATCTGCAATATGATGGGAAAATTTACACATGGGTTGGGTAATGCTTTAGCTCTCAGCTCAGGAGACTGGAATTTCAAATCCCATGTATTCCCCCTAGACGTATAAATATGGCTTTTCTATCCATTAGAGAAACAAAAGAGGAAAAAGGTGAACTCTAAATTGAGTCTATTTAATGGGCTGCCACTTACAAACACTGAGTGGAAAAGTCAACTCCCCCAAGTCAGTATTGAAAGAGTGGAGAGCAGCAGCTGGTAAAAGATTACAAGCAATTTTTACGAGATTTATAGTAAGCTAGTGAACTATAACATGACAGAGGCTGAAAGTGAAATTAAACCAGGTCGTACATCAATGAAGATTTTGTTTTCAGCAGCTATGAACTTTAAGATGATTAACAAGACAAGAAGTATGGATTCCAGGGGCTCTTTGGCATACTCTAGGGCAGACAAAATTATGAACAAGCAGAAGATGGGAACAGTTAAAACTGGAGTGGGAGGGGGAAGAGAGTTCATTGTCAGCATGCGTTAGAGAAACGGATTCAGTTACAAAACCGATGGGCATGACTTGAGTGTTTTGTCTCATCCCCAGGTTTGCACCCACCCTTTTCAGGTCTCCTGCCCAGTCTACAGAATCAAACCTCACCCAAACCCTTCTGCATTATTCCCCCTGGCCCAGCTTAGCTAACAGTGCGTATGCCATGCCCTGGTTTACACACATGAACCACATTGACCCTCAGCCATACTGCAGCGGTCCATATTAGTAACTTCCTGGATGCCAATTTCCTGACTGTTATTTAAGCCATATCTCTAGATTTGTTTTTTTACCCAGGACACTCCATTCTCCTGAAATAAGACTTCCTAATACTCAACTTGGGCTGTTTTCGGATGGGAGGCTTTGCCCGATGACCAGACTTCCTCCAAGCATATCCCCTGGGTCTGTTCCCCTTTTGCTCATCTGACTCTTGTGAAGGGGTTCTAGTTCTATATTTTCACTATTCTCCTTCCTCCTTCCCACTGCAGTTTACCCAGCACTCTGGGTATAAAACAGCATGCTAATTCTGGCCCAGACCTGGATCAAATTGCCTGTTTACACATTACTGCAAGCATTGTAGATAATCTTCAGATACACTATCATTTCTTGGCTTCCTATATTTTGTTCAAGCAGCTAAATCTATAACCCATATACAGAAGGACTAGCCAATGAATAAAATGGTCAGGCCAAACAAGCTTGGTGATTCGTAGTGAGAAAAAAATATTCTGCTTTTCTAAACCAAAGGAAGCCATCACTACAGTTTTCTAATACAAGCTTCTCTATGCTCTCATGGAGCCCCACCTATCCCTGTGCTCCTTCTTTTCTGAGTTCTAAAGTGTCTCACTTCTACCCTCTGAAGTCCCAGCTACCTACAAGAAGCATACTCTGAAACAGGAAAAAATTCAACTCACCCCAAGGTCCCTGGACCTCTTCCTTGTACAGGGTCAATGCCACCCAGGACCACTCACCCTGACCTGTTGAGGTTGGGTGCAGCTATTCCTTCAGACCTGGAATAAGGAAAGAAAGAACTACTTGTATCTTTTTTTAATACTGTCTGCTTCTAAAGATGCCAAGAGGATGATAGATGGGATTTACCTAGTCAGTAGAGATCCAGAGACGCCCTACCTGCACCTGCCTCTGCATCACCAAAGGCACCATCTTTCACTATTCAGGGCCTTTGAATCAGTCTTTTACACAGCCCAGCATTTCTAAATGCGTGATCTCGACTTCCTCCATCAGAATCAGCTGAGAGATTGTTAGAACACCCCACAAAGACTGATTGAGACACTCTAAAGCTGCACTTCACACATCTGCATTGTCAGCAAGATCTCCGGGAGGAACCATAGCTGAGTACCCTGAAGCAGAGGGTTGTCACCAACTGGTAATTTCAGTCAGGAGGCCAGGGTACAATTATTCATATTTTGGACCTCCAAGAGCTTAGCAGAAAACAGTATGTCTTCTAAGGAAGCTTGAGAAACTCCCTAAAATATGACAGCTGGGGTCCTACCTGTGTTGCAAATGGGGACTTGTGCTGACAGTGGCCAGGTAGATATTTGCATGGATGTCTTTGTAGTGATGGAAGAGCCACACAGAGGCTGAGTAGGGATTCTTGGACAGTCAGAGTGCTCCCCGTAGTGAACAGGAAATTGTATTTTTATGGAGTTACCCTGTGCCCTTGGAAAAGCATGTACACACCTTTAAGGACCAACCTTGATTCCCAAATTTTTACCAGTTGACACGTCCAGCCAATCATATACACTGTGCTGAGTGTGAAGTGGCTTCCCTAAAGGTTGATCCATGTTTTGAACCAGATACTCTAAGGGTCTTCAAGAGTAATCATATTGAGGTCATTTGGGACAATTTTGGAGAGCCAGAGTCTGCCCAGATTTGCTGGAAAAAGAGTCCTATATTGACTTCACTCTTCTGAGCCAACAACTTCATCTATATACACCCTAGGCAGATGCTGATAATGATGTCTTTTGCACTAGAGTCTGAGAGGTCCCAGACCTAACTGGGAACATTGGGGTCTACCTTGGAGAGGCCAGCTTTCATGGGATTTCAGGTAATTCTGTGAGAGTAGAACATTTTCTATGTGGAGTGATCAACCAAGAGCTTGTTGCCAGGGTACCACCTGAAATCTTGGAGCTGAGGAGTTTTCCTTACTGGTGGAAGGGGCAAGACTGCACGAATGGTCATGTCACTAAGGGTATAAGATAGTAAAGACAGTAAATATTCCTCTCCAAAAAGCTAGGCAAGTCAGGAAGGAGCCATGTAGAGCTTATTCTGCTGTCAAAGTAGACAGAAAGAAAGCGTATGTGATTAAACAATCTCTCTGGACTAAAGTGGCCCATGGAGAGAGATCTGATATCATAAAAGATGGGAAGGATAGACAATAAAAGTGAAAAATATCTGAGGGTTTCATGGGCTATCTATTTTCTGGGCCTCAAAAGCACAATATTGGCATTTGATGCATGGGAGGAGAAGGGATGGCATTTCATGCATTGTAGACAATGCCCAATAAGTATTTGGTTAGAGACATAGAAAACCTAAAAATCAGTCCAAGATTTTTGAAAATTGAAAGAAGTTTGTTCTCCATCTGTTTAGCAGTAATTTAGGAAAATTCCTGCAGCCAAATGTACAGCGAGGTTTAGGGATGGAATGGTGTTGGAGCAACTGAGGTGGGGGACAAGAGAAAGGTTGAAGGAGACTAGAGGACAGACTTCGGTAAGAGCAAATGTAAAGGATGGGATAGAAATAAAGTCCACATGTATGTGTGTGTTTTAGAAGAAAGTTTTTTGAGTGTCAAGGGGACCAACAAATTAAATGTAGATAAGGGAAAAGCAAGAAAGATATATCAATAATAATTCCAAATAATGTGAGCCACAGAGAAGAGTGGATTCGTAATGTCATTTATTTACTCATTTGTAAAACCAAAAACTTATTGAGTTCCCAGTATACACCAGGCAAAGGGCTTGAAGCTGGATGTTTGGAATGGGGGGAACTATATATGTGTGTGTGTGTGTGTGTGTTTGTATATATATATCATGTGTGTATAATCCCTATTCTCATTGTACTAATCTAACCTATCCAAAAGGAAGTAATGAATTTACTATTTGCTTTCTAGAGCTTTTTAATATTCAAACACTATTTCTGTTTTTTACTAATTACTAAATAGTCATAATTCAAAGATTATTCTTTAAATCGAGGGTCAGCAACCTGTGGTCCATGCGTCAAACTGGCTCACCAACTCTTTGTAATTAAATGTCTACTGATACACAGCCATGCCCAATTTTAAGTCCTATTTATGGCTGCTTTTGCGAAACAATGGCAGAGTTGTATAGTTGTAGCAGAGACCAAATAGCCTGCAAAGTCCAACAAACTTACTATCTGACCCTTTACAGAAAATGTTTGCCTGTCCCTTGTCTAAACCACTATCACAGATGTGTCTACAGTTAAACCTGACAGCACATGTCAGACTCAGGACAGCCTCTTTTCCTTCACCTGCTGCCCAGGCTCCAGCTTTTCTTTCTGCTGCAGACTACCTTATGTGCTGCTCTAGCACCCGGGCAGGAGCTGGGGGCAGAGGTCTCCCTCTAAACCAGACTATATAGTGGAACACAATTACACTCATTTCTGGGGGAAAAAAAGACATTAAAAAAATGTTTTTGAAGTCAATACTGAGAGGAAATACAGGAAATAGCAAAAGTAACATAAAGGAAAGTTACAAAGTTTAAGACAACCTGTATCTTTTTCAAATAACATGTATTCAGGTTTGTAGTAATATTAAATACCAACAGAGCCTTATGGATTTGATAGCTCTGAGAACACGGAATCTGAACTGTCTCTGATGGCTTCTAAAATACTCAGATGAATAGAAAAAAATATGAAAGAAATGGTCAACAACCCTAAATTGAGGGAAAGATCCCACTAACATGTGAGAAGTGTTGTGAGATGGTTTCCTAGATAAAAGACAAGGGAAATACAACTGCAACAAAAGCTAAGGAAACAACTTCCTTTTAGAAAAAAAATATGGAGCTATATCACAGAGAATAAGCAGATACCATCCAACTTGGAAGAATTGTATTTGGTGATGTGGGAGACCACAGAAAACTGGATCCACCTCCCTGGAATATCTTTATGTTACTGAAAAATCAGTCAAGAGCACTGAAAAATAGAGTTGATGGTGTGTGCATCCCCCAAAGGAGCCTGGTGCCTGTACCAAAGATGCCAAGGTGTAGTTTAACTTGTTCTTTGAAATAAAGAAGAAAATAGGAAAGTGCCACGTATATATATATGGCAATTATCTGCTGATCCCAAGTAAACCCATCTTTGCTGGAGAAATATATGGCAGTCTATTTATTTCAGATCAACCCGGAATATATGAGTTCACAGGTCTAGAACACACACTTGAGAAGTCTTCCATAATTAGAGTTGAAATTTAAATGCCATGCATGCCTGGTAGAGAAGCTCTCAGGTCACAGGCACCTGGAAGATAGAGGGGGACGCTCTGCTCCCAGGCCTGGGGGTCAGGTCAGCCTGCCCTGGCTGGAGGAAAGCAGGAGGGCAATCTCAATGTGTGCTGACCTTGGAGACCAAGGTTGGGCTGGAGAGTGCTCTCAGGAAAGCACAATTCTGCTCTCAGCCATCAAAGATAATGTGGACAAGCATTCTGTACATACAGAACACACCTTGTATAGGACAGTCCTGCCGCCTGTATTGACTTTGTCAGATGCCCTACATATCCTGTCATCAGATTTTTTTTTCAATAAATTACAAGAATTCAAAAATTAGATACTTTTCTGCCAGAGATTTTGGCCCTTAAATCACTTAAATACCAAGACTAGCGAAAAATCATACCTCTACAAATAAAGATCTGAACAATCCCCTATGTCTCTCCTGCAGGTTTGGCTAAGGGACAACCAAAAAGGGGGTTGTGGGAGATGGAAAGGAGAGAGGTAGAGAATTAAAAATACTTGTTTTTCACATTCAAGAAAGGACAAGATTCTTCTCTGACCAAAGGACCAAGTCATAATAAGCAACTGCTATTAGAACTTGGGAGCAGTACACACACTCTGAAATCAACCTATCAGCCATAGCCTCACTCTTGGTAACTAGTTTCTGAAAAGTTAGCCAATCAAAGACACTTCTAGACAGCAGCCAGTCACCAAGTGCCTCACCCCAGTGGCCACATTCCTAAAAGCCAGCCTGTCAACAGCAGCCTTAATCCAGTGACCACCCTAACACAGGTGGAAATCCATCAACCCCTAAACACTCTTGCTTCTGAAAATCAACCGATCAATCCCTAAACACCAGGCTTCCCAAAACCTTCTATAAAATCAGCTCTCGCTTTGTTAAGGAAGATGATGCCTGACTAGTACAACTCTCCCTTGCGGACGATCAGGAAGTTCACCTTGTTTTGCATCAGATGCCTAATTTTTTGTTCACAAATTTCAATCCTTTCAGCATCGACCTCTGTTAACTGTCAGATATAAATTTGGATTTATGAGTGAGAGATAATACTGTAGAAGAAATGAGATTAGCAATCTTTTCAATTCTGAGTGATTGTTATCACCTATTGTTTATTTGTGTGTATTTGAACCCAAAACACAGGTGTAAATTTTGTGATGAACCTTCTGAACAATGATCATTTATTAAATGAGAGAAATGTCATTTTATAGTTCTTTGAATAGTATGCAATTGTTATTCAGTGAGGAAAACTGAAAGTCAGTTATAAGCCAGCATATAGTGACAGCTAAGCATAAGAGATGTATGATTTCCTCAACTACTACCAAAGGCAGTGATAAAACAACGAATTTTTAAAGAGAAATTCAGATGAAGATAATCACGGTAGAAATTGTAATGGCTTCCCATGCTGTATATCATTATCTGTCTTTCAGCTCAAATGACTGTTTGAACATACTGCTACCATAAGTATGTTCGGATTCCAAAATTGCAAGTAAATTTTCAAGTGCCAGGACAAAATCTACTGCAATAATAAAAAATGTAACAGCTCCTTTTACTATTACAGAGATTATCAATGATCTAAATGTCTCACCTTTTTTATGGTAGAGCCATGATTGCAAGTAATCACAACGCAAAAAATATTTTTTTCCATTGCCTGTGCAATATTTTTCTCATAGGAAGAGCTGACTTATAAGGCTACTGCAAGTAAAATTCCTTCCAGATGAGACTTCAGAAACAAAAGCAGATATTTGTAGAAAAATCTTATTTAATTAGGAGTTGGTTTTTTTTTTTATTGTACTCTTTTTGATGGAAGTAATAAAAATACAAATTTTGGGGTAAAGATGCAAACAATTTTATTCAAAGTTGAAGCTAGGCCTGACTGATTCTGTGGAAGGTGTTTGCTGTCCTGTCCATATTCTGCATAATGTTACTCAAACC
This sequence comes from Balaenoptera musculus, assembly GCF_009873245.2. Classification (NCBI taxonomy): domain Eukaryota; kingdom Metazoa; phylum Chordata; class Mammalia; order Artiodactyla; family Balaenopteridae; genus Balaenoptera; species Balaenoptera musculus. The sequence continues at coordinate 55,043,684 of NC_045800.1, forward strand.
ACATCTGTGTCCTTTCTGTTGACATTCAAGCAGCAACCATAAAATTGTTCTTACTTCAGCACTGTGCGAGCTGAACAGTTAAAGGGTTTGTGTGTTTTGCTTGTATTCAGTATTCTTCCGTTCTCCCAAATTCAAAAAACCTGTTGGCTCTCATTAACAAATGCAGTTGAGAGAATCCTCAGTTTATTTTCAAGCACTGAAACCATACTAAACCATACTTTAATTGTGATGGCCCAAAACATTCTTATTGACTTTCTAAATAATTCATTGAGTGAAGCCTGCTTATTTCTTATTCATAGTTCTCAAGATCTCTTTAGCAAAAGGATTATGCAAATTGAAAGAAGACAGTGTTATTGAAGTACTCCATTGCTTAAAGGAATATGCTGAATGGGTTAAAGAAAGAATTGATGAAAAATTTATTTAAGTGTCAAGGTTTTTCTTACTAGGCATAACATTACGTATGAAAAGGAAAAGAAATTCTTATTTGAAGAGGATAATTATTACTGCATTTGCCCTGACTATCTTTTCAAATGGATTTTATCTCTTGAAGAATTCAATTATTTGACATGGATGTTACGAAATACTGTTCCAACATGGGAACAAGTAGATTCACGATGCATGGTATTGAAGAAGAAGAAGAGAAAAATGCTCTTTTTTTCAGTGAAAAATATTTTTAAAAGCCATTAACCCAGAGATACAACATGATCCTGAAAAAATGTAAAACCAAGTTATGCCATGAAAGATGGCATTATAGACTTCAACACATCTAACATGAAGAGCTTTCTCAGAGTAGTTACCTTTATGACTATGAGTGTTCAGTGGCTGGCTCATAAGGCTAATGTTGAGTATATTTTCTCATTAATGAATATTGAATGGACAAAAGAATGAAATAAATTGTATGTGACAACTAAAGAAGCTGTGTTACAATATAAATGGAACATAGACTATAATTGCAAGGAATTTTATAAACAAATTCTGCAAAACAAAGAACTATTAAAGTCAGATCATCAAGGAAATATAATTAAAGAAAGTGTTATACAACTTAGAAATTTATCATTTATTTGAGATGAACAATTAATAATTTTTAATTTGATGAATTAGATTAATTTAGTATGCCAATGTAATATTTTTACTTTATTTCAAAGTGCATATGCATAAGCCATTAGAAATGATTCAAATTTAAGTAACAGTCTATATTTTTGTTTGCTAAATCTGTTTACCCTAATCAGAGAGCTGGGCTTGCCTCGTTTGCCCAGGGTTGAGAGAGCTGCCTCTGTAATGTTTTCAAGAATATGCACAAATTGACTTGGGACACAGGCGTCTAAGAAAAGCCCCCTGCTTCAGAAGCCAAAGCTCCAGCTGTTGATCCAGCCAGGTTGGCGTAAGAGGACAGAAAATATCATCTGCAGGAATTTCCATTAAGTTTCCCATGTTACAGATGAGGAAATGGAGGCTTAGGCAAGTAAGATCACTTCTCAGTAAAAAGCAGAGCCTGTGCTCTGGTGGAAAAAAAATGCATATGCACCTAACAGTAGAGCACCAAAATACATGAAGCAAAAACTGACAGAACTGAAAAGAGAAATAGACGATTCAACAATAGTAGTTAGAAACTTGAACATCCACTTTCAATAATGAATAGAACAAGTGGACAAAAGATTAACAAGGAAATAGGACCTGAGCAAACTGTAAACCAACTAGACCTAATAAATACCTACAGAACACTCCATCCAATGACAGCAGAGTTTACATTCTTCTCAAGTACATTTGGAATGTTCTCCCAGACACCTGTTATACTAGACCACAAATCAACCATTCATAAATTTAAAAAGATCAAAAACATATAAAGTATACTCTTTGACAACAATGCAATAAGATTGGAAAACAGTAACAAAAAGAAATTTGATAATGTCACACATATTAACATTAAAAAGAAAACACTCCCGAACAACCAATTGGTCAAAAAAGATTCACAAGGAAAATTAGAAATTACTTGGACCTGAATGAAAATGAGGACACAACATACCTAAACTTATTGGATGCAACTAACTCAGAAATTAAAGGAAATTTTATAACTGTAATTTCCTATATTTAAAAAAAGATGATCTCAAATCAATAACCTAACCTTCCAAATTAAAACACTGGAAAGAGAAGGAAAAACTTCTTTTTGGAGAGACCAATTACAAGGAAAGAGATTGAATTAGCAACAAAACACAACCGACATAGAAAAACCCAGGCCCAGATGACTTCACTGGTCAATTCTGCCAAACATATAAAGAATTAATACAAATTTTTGCAAACTCTTCCAAAAAAGAGTTTCATGAAGCCAGTATTACCCTGTAAATAAAATTCAGCAAAACACACAAAAAAGAATTATACACCATGGCCAAATGAGATTTATTCCAGGAATGCAAATGCAAGATTAGTTTAACTTTCAGAGATCAATTAATGTACTATACCATATCTATAAAATTTAGGACAAAAACCACATAATCATCTCATAAATACAGAAAAATATTTGACAATTTCCAACACACTCCCGTGATTAAAAAAAAAAAAAAAAACTCAGTAAACTAGGAATAGAGAAAAACTCTCACCCTGATAAAGGGAGCCTATGAAAATCCCCCAGTTATCATCATACTTGGTGGTCAGGGCAGTCAGCGACCCCAGCAGGTGCAGGCCCTGGCCCCACAGAACAATCCACCTGGTGGCTCAGTCCTCGCAGTCCTCCAGGCAAGATGCCCCCACCTTTGCTCTGATCCTGGCTGGCTTGTGTGCCCAGCCAAGGTCTGAGCCTCCCCAATACCAGTCTGAATGCTCAGATCAGGCTGTCTCAGCACTGGTCTCTGATCCTATCGAGTTCTCTCCTGGCTCCTGTGTGGGCTCCTGCCCTTCCTTCCCTGAGAAGCTTTCTGTTCCTTTCCCATATCATGTAGTGGTTCTGCCACATCCTATCCTGAATTTACTATATCAGCATATTAAGTGACACACCTACCAGTGGCCATGACTGGACATGAAGGACCAAAGACGGGTGAAAGGAGGTGGTACCCCACCCCCTTGGAAAAAGGAAGGAATTAACCTCTCTGAACCTCACTTTTCCATAGGACAAATGGGGTGATTGCAATATTTGCTGCTAGGTGGAGGGCTTTTTTTTTACTTAGAAATTTCCTTTATTATGCACAATTGAGTTGTTTATCTTCCAGGAGTGTATGTGAGAGAAAATAAGAATTTCTATTCCGTTACTCAAGAGGACCTAATGATGAGTGCAGGCAGAGGATAAGGATCAGAGATGACTGTAAGTGACTTTGAACGGTGTAACTAGAGGCAAGAAACCAAAAGATGACAGGCAGATGGATGCAGGGAATGCATATATTATCGCACATTCTTCAAAGTTGTGCAGGCTGAGTTCTCTGTCACCTGGGAACGATGATGCTTTCTGAGCGGCTGCAGCATGTACATCGAAAGATATACCCCCCCATCATTCAGTATTAATTTGATACCAGCTTCCTAGGTCATTTAGGAAGACAAAGAAAAATCAAATGCAGAAGAGAAATGGAACAAAAGTAATTATAGAGGTTTGAAGAAAAAACTACAACTCAAGTATTCAATAGTCAACTATATTGCATTGCTATACTTTGGTTACTTTTAAGACGACAAGAATACATTTTTATATATAAAAGGGGACATAAATATTCTACTAGTATTCTTCCCTTTAAAAAGTTATGCTAACTGAGAGATAAATCAAAAGTACAAGTAGGTGAGACGTCTTGGCATAAAAGAACTAGAGTGCACATGGGAAGCAGGGAAACATAAATTTAAGTGTAAAAGTAGCTATAACTATGGGTAGAAAGTGAACATCTTTGCCAAAATAATTTGTGAATTGAAGGAACAAAAATGGAGCATTACAAAAAGCATATAAATTTAACAATAATAAACTGGGTCTAAAGTCACCTAATCACTAACAGGAAGTTAAGATGAATTCTGAGAAAAGGAAGTAGAATGAAAAACAGGAAAACCCATGAAAGTAAATAAATGGACCAAAATACAAAGAAATGGACCAAAATACAAAGAAGGCATATATAGAGAGAGCATAGAAACAAAACAAAACTAAACTAAACAAAAATAACATCTAGGAAAAAAATTCGGTCATAAGCCCAGCATTTGATCTTCTTCATCAACCAATTTTAAATGTTCCTACAATAGGAATGGGGAAATTTTTGGAGATCAGAGGGCCCTCTTATTACTTAAAACTTTAAGAGCAGACATGGAAAGGTATTCCCAAAGTATAATTTAAATAAAAATATAGGTTATCAAATGGAGTGAATAATGACAAGTATTCCACCAGCACATCGATGTGCCAGGTACTGTTCTGTGTGCTTTACATTTTCAATTCACTTAATCTTCACAGCAACCTCATGAAGTAAGCATTTTTTTTCCCTCATAGGACAGGTGAGAAAACTGAGACATAAGGAAATTAAGTTACTTTCTTGAGGCCATACAATTAATAAATGCTAGAACTGGTGTTTAAACACTAATAGTTTGATTCCAGATCCAACCAGTGCCATTTTTTCTTGTTTAGAAAGACTGGAACAACATCAAATGCTGTGAAGTTAGAAGAGCAAGGCCTATAAAGGAATAAAAGAAATGGAAAGATTGTTTACCCTGGGGATTAAAAAACAAACAGTGAAAAAATCAGGAACAACCTTTCTCATGATCAAAAGGAAAGCACCATCTATATACAAAGATCTTAAACAGAAACTGCCAAATCCTGCTGAATTAACTACTTTTAGTGCTAGTAGTGCCCTAAATCAGCTTCTAATATAAGTGCTTTTCTCCCATAACCAGGATTCATGTGTCCAGGAATCAAGGGGTGGAAACTGGAACGGCACCACTCACCATCACCCCTGGCAAGTCTCACTATATAGCCCAATATACAGTCAGTTTTGGTAAATGTTCCATAGGCTCATGGAAACAATATGCATTATCTCATTGGTGGGTGCAACTTTCTACATATGTTTATTAGTTTAATGCAGCTATGTATCCTCTTCTTGGTATTTTTCATGTTTTAATTTCCAAGCATTCTTGAATCTCTAACAAGGTTTTTTGGGTTTTTTGTTTGTTTTTTTACATTTTTAGAAAATGCCAGTCATTATTTCCTCAATTAGTGCTTCTGCCCTGTTCTTTGTTTCCTTCATCTTTGGGACTCCAATTACACATATATTAGACTTTCTCACCGTATCTCATATGTATCTGACACTCTTTTTAATTTTCTACCCTTTGTGCTCTCTGTGTTTCAGCCAGGATATCTCCCATTGACCAGTTTATTGATTCTTTTTTCTACTATGTGCAATCTTCTATTAAACTCATCTATTGAATTTTTAATGTTAATTTTATTTTTTGATAATTAAATTTTCATTTTTTAATGATATTCTCCACTTCACTATTTTCTTGAAACTAATGATCACAGCTATTTTAAAGTCTATTTGTGATAATTCCAATATCTGGATCATCTGTGGTTTTTTCTATTGTCTTTTTTTTTTTTCTTGGTCCTGCTTATTGGAATGCTTGATAATTTTTATTAATTGTTGGACATTTCACATGATAGACTGTAGAGGCCCCAGAAGGTATTATCTTCCCTTAGCTTTACTCTACCTCTGGTAGACAGAGTGTGGGCAGGTCACCTTCATCCAATCAGGGACTGGGTTGACCTAATTTGAGTTTCAGTCTTTATGAAGTTTTATTTTCTCTGTTTCACCTCTACCCCTAGACTGTAGCTTTCTCAGAGGTTTTACAAAGCCCCTCCTTTTAGTGAATTCTGAAATACAGTTTTTGTCTTCTTGCTACCATGAAATGGTAGAAAACTCTACTCTGAATTTTATGAGCTTTCTGGCTACCATCTCACATTCCTGCCCTGTGTAGTTTAAGAATTTGGCAAGTGCCTCAAGGACAAAACTGGTTACATGTTGACCTCACTTTTCCATGCCTCCCTTTCTACCAATATCTTGCTCCACCCCACGTCCTGGCTCTCTTGGTATCACTCAACTTCCATTTTTGTCTTTTTGGACCTGTGAGATTGCTATGGGTTCTGCTGAATTTTCTCTCTCTTAGCTGCAAACTTCGTCTTGCTCTGTACCTGAATTCTTAACTACTTGCTCAGAACCAAGAATAGTCAAATGTCCTGAGGAAAAAAAGCAGCTACAAATGTCACCTCACTCCTCCAAGGTTTTCTTCTCTCTGAGGTCTTGGACCTTGAATCCTGATTGTTTTGGTGGCTCTCTGATGCCTCCAAGCATGTGCTGTTGCTATTTCATATTGCTTCTCACTGATCTCAGTAGGAGTGTTTGCCTTCTGCAAGCTATTCCTTCATAGCCCCAGAGTCTTATTTTAAAGGAACTTTTCAAATCCTCTACATGGATCATACTATGAACACTTTTCAGCCAATTACCATTTTTACTTGAAATTATATCTAATATTTAGGTTCACACCAGCACAAACAGATCTACCTTCTTTTGTTTGACAACGACATAATATACCGTTGTATAGCTAGACCGTAATTTATTTACTCAATGTCTTACCAATGTACCTCTTTTCTAGCTTTTTACTATTAAAGTTTTCAACATGGAGAAAAATAGAAATAGTATGGTCAACACTGACAAAGACTTTTTGCTTGATCAGACTTTAGACAGGATCCTGAAACTTCTCCTGCACCTATCTGTGTACTTCTTGTAAAATCTAGTTTTAGGGAGAACACCCCAACCTCAACATCTTGATATCTGATCAGGTTCCTTATCCTCTACCTTCCCCCAAGTGATGTCTCATCACCTTGGCCTGTCTTCAGCAAGAATCCTGTTAGATGGGTCTGGCCATAACCCCCCTTACCCTTGATGTTTCCTCCTGGTAATTTTCCATTCACTGACCCCCCACCCTGCTTGTTGGCTATAAATTCTCACTTGCCTATGTAGTATTTGAAGTTGGACTTGAGCCCAATCTCTCTACCCCTCTGTAAAATCCCACTGCAGTGGTCCCTATATCGGATGGTCCTGAATAAAGTCTGCCCTACCATCTTTAACAAGTGTCATTGAATGTTTTTTCTTTAACAACACTTAAATATTCATCTAACTAGATTTAACAGTAATGACATTTTGTCACTTTTCTGTTCTTCCTAAGCTCTTCAACATGTGTCTCCTAAGAATAAGGGTATTTCTCCTTTATTACCACAATATATTGAATGGTTTTGTTATGTCTGTTGTTTTGCTGATACAAATAATGCTTTCAATAATATTCATGCATATTTTGGCTAACATGCCACATGATATTCTAAACAGTGGGTTTACTGGTTCAAAGTGTAGGTGCATTTAAAAATTTTGTAATAACTGGCAGATTGTTCTCCAGAAATGTTACACCAATTTGCACTCCCAACAAACAGTGTATGGGAGCTCCTTTGAAAGAGACAACTTTTGATGTCTCTCTTTGGGTGTCTCATCTGGTGATCTTGGCATCCTGTGATTTATAGAGCATGTCAATTAGTACTTGAAAGTCACCAAGTGTATGAAGGCACTAAGGGCTTCTTAAACTCAGGGATGCTTTTCAGAACCTTAAGTATCCTGTAAAAGAAGGCATACACTGAGAAAACATAAATGCTAAAATTTCAATTCTGATTATCTAACTATACCTAAATCATGAAATGATCTAGTAAACCATTCCTAGATAAAAGAGAATTTAGTTTCACAGAGGCATGATCAAAAAGGAAACAAAAGGAAAGGAGCCAAACTTGAGGATATCAGGTATAATTTAGCCAAAATCTACATGGATATTATTTAAAGCATTATTTGTATCAGAAAAATAATAGTCACAGCAAAACTGTTCAATACATTGTGGTAATGAAGGAGAAATGTCCTTATAAGTAGGAGAATGCAGAAGAGCTCAGGAAGAACAGAAATATGAAAAAATGTCAAATGTTTCCCCAAATAAAGAAAAAATTATAATAGCCACAAAAACATTTATTTTAGGTAAAAGCAATGATTAGTAAAGCTTATTCCACTTAATTCAGATAAAATTAAGTTGGCAGACAGCAGAAGCAAGGAGAACTACAATCCTGCAGCCTATGGAACGAAAACCTCATTCACAGAAAGATAGACAAAATGAAAAGGTAGAGGACTATGTACCAGATGAAGGAACAAGATAAAACACCAGAAAAACAACTAAATGGAGGTAGGCAACCTTCCAGGAAAAGAATTCAGAGTAACGACAGTGAAGATGATCCAGGACCTTGGAAAAAGAATGGAAGCAAAGATTGAGAAGATACAAAAAATGTCTAACAAAGACCTAGAAGAATTAAAGAACAAACAAACAGAGATGAACAATACAGTAAGTGAAATGAAAAATACACTAGAAGGAATCAATAGCAGAATAACTGAGGCAGAAGAACAGATAAGTGACCTGGAAGACAGAATGGTGTAATTCACTGCCACAGAAAAGAATAAAGAAAAAACAATGAAAAGAAATGAAGACACTATAAGAGACCTCTGGGATAACATTAAACACACCAACGTTCACATTATAGGGGTTCCAGAAGGAGAATAGAGAGAGAAAGGACCCAAGAAAATATTTGAAGAGATTATAGTCGAAAAATTCCCTAAAATGGGAAAGGAAATAGCCACCCAAGTCCAGGAAGCACAGAGAATCCCAGGCAGGATAAACCCAAGGGGAAACATGCCGAGACACATAGTAATCAAACTGACAAAAATTAAAGACAAAGAAAAATTATTAAAAGCAACAAGGAAAAACAACAAACGACATATGAGGGAATTCCCATAAGGTTAACAGCTGATTTCTCAGCAGAAACTCTACAAGCCAGAAGGGAGTGGCATGATATATTTAAAGTGATGAAAGGGAAGAACCTACAACCAAGATTACCTGGCAAGGATCTCATTCAGATTCAACGGAAACATCCAAAGCTTTACAGACAAGCAAAAGCTAAGAGAATTCAGCACCACCAAACCAGCTATACAACTAATGCTAAAGGAACTTCTCTAAGTGGGAAACAAAAGAGAAGAAAACGACCTACAAAAACAAACCCAAAACAATTAAGAAAATGGTAATAGGAACATACATATCGATAATTATGTTAAATGTGAATGGATTAAATGCTCCAACCAAAAGACACAGGCTCACTGAATAGATACAAAAACAAGACCCATCTATATGCTGTCTACAAGAGACCCACTTCAGACCTAGGGATACATACAGACTGAAAGTGAGGGGATGGAAAAAGGTATTCCATGCAAATGGAAATCAAAAGAAAGCTGGAGTAGCAATAATCATATCAGATAAAATAGGCTTTAAAATAAAGAATGTTACAAGAGACAAGGAAGGACACTACATAATGATCAAGGGATCAACCCAAGAAGAAGACATAACAATTATAAACATATATACACCCAACATAGGAGCACCTCAATACATAAGGCAAATACTAACAGCTATAAAAGAGGAAATCGACAGTAACACAATAATAGTGGGGGACCTTAGCAGCTCACTTACACCAATGGACTGATCAGCCAGACAGAAAATTAATAAGGAAACACAAGCTTTAAATGACACAGTAGACCAGATAGATTTAATTGATATTTATAGGACATTCCATCCAAAAACAGTAGATTACACTTTCTTCTCAAATGCACATGGAACATTCTCCAGGATAGATAACATCTTGGGTCACAAATCAAGCCTCAGTATATTTAAGAAAATTGAAATCATATCAAGCATCTTTTCTGACCACAACGCTATGAAACTAAAAATAAATTACAGGGAAAAAAAGGTAAAAAACACAAACACATGGAGGCTAAACAATACGTTACTAAATAACCGAGAGATCACTGAAGAAATCAAAGAGGAAATCAAAAAATACCTAGACACAAATGACAAGGAAAACATGACGATCCAAAACCTATGGGATGCAGCAAAAGCAGTTCTAAGAGGGAAGTTTATAGCAATACAATCCTACCTCAAGAAACAAGAAAAATCTCAAACAATCTAACCTTACACCTAAAGGAACTAGAGAAAGAAGAACAAACAAAACCCAAAGTTAGCAGAAGGAAAGAAATCATAAAGATCAGAGCAGAAATAAATGAAATAGAAACAAAGAAAACAATAGCAAAGATCAATAAAACTAAAAGCTGGTTCTTTGAGAAGATAAAAAAAACTGATAAACCATTAGCCAGGCTCATCAAGAAAAAGAGGGAGAGGACTCAAATTAATAAAATTAGAAATGAAAAAGGAGAAGTTACAATGGACACCACAGAAATACAAAGCATCCTAAGAGACTACTACAAGCAACTCTATGCCAATTAAGTGGACAAGCTGGAAGAAATGGAGAAATTCTTAGAAAGGTACAACCTTCCAAGACTGAACCAGGAAGAAATAGAAAATATGAACAGACCGATCACAAGTAATGAAATTGAAACTGTGATTAAAAATCTTCCAACAAACAAAAGTCCAGGACCAGATGGCTTCACAGGTGAATTCTATCAAACATTTAGAGAAGAGCTGACACCCATCCTTCTCAGACTCTTCAAAAAAATTGCAGAGGAAGAAACACTCCCAAACTCATTCTATGAGGCCACCATCACCCTGATACCAAAACCAGACAAAGACACTACAAAAGAAGAAAATTACAGACCAGTATCACTGATGAATATAGATGCAAAAATCCTCCACAAAATACTAGCAAACAGAATCCAACAACACATTAAAAGGATCATACACCACGATCAAGTGGGATTTATCCCAGGGAATGCAAGGATTCTTCAATGTATGCAAATCAATCAATGTGATACACCATATGAACAAATTGAAGAATAAAAACCATATGATCATCTCAATAGATGCAGAAAAAGCTTTTGACAAAATTCAACACCCATTTATGATAAAAACTCTCCAGAAAGTGGGCATAGAGGGAACCTACCTCAACATAATAAAGGCCATATACAACAAACCCACAGCAAACATCATTCTCAATGGTGAAAAACTGAAAGCATTTCCTCTAAGATCAGGAATGAGACAAGGATGTCCACTCTCACCACTATTATTCAACATAGTTTTGGAAGTCCTAGCCATGGAAATCAGAGAAGAACAAGAAATAAAAGGAATACAAATTGGAAAAGAAGAAGTAAAACTGTCACTGTTTGCAGATGACATGATACTAACATAGATAATCCTAAAGATGCCACCAGAAAACTACTAGAGCTAATCAATGAATTTGGTAAAGTTGCAGGATACAAAGTTAATGCACAGAAACCTCTTGCAATCCTATACACTAAGAGCAAAAAATCCAAAAGAGAAATTAAGGAAACAATCCCATTCACCATTGCAACAAAAAGAATAAAATACTTAGGAATAAACCTACCTAGGGAGGTAAAAGACCTGCACTCAGAAAACTTTAAGACACTGATGAAAGAAAGCAAAGTTGACACAAACAGATGGAGAGATATACCATGTTCTTGGATTAGAAGAATCAACATTGTGAAAATGACTGTACTACCCAAAGCAATCTACAGATTCAATGCAATCCCTATCAAATTACCAATGGCATTTTTTACAGAACTAGAACAAAAAATCTTAAAATTTGTATGGAGACACAAAAGAGCCCGAATAGCCAACACAATATTGAGGGGGGAAAAATGGAGCTGGAGGAATCAGACTGCCTGACTTCAGAGTATACTACAAAACTACAGTAATCAAGACAATGTGGTACTGGCACAAAAACAGAAATATAGATCAGTGGAACAGAATAGAAAGCCCAGAGATAAACCCATGCACCTATAGTCAACTAATCTATGACAAAGGAAGCAAGGGTATACAATGGAGAAAAGACAGTCTCTTCAATAAGTGGTACTGGGAAAACTGGACAGCTACATGTGAAAGAATTAGAACACTCCCTAACACCATACACATTAATAAACTCAAAATGGATTAAAGACATATATGTAAGACCAGACACTGTAAAACTCTTAGAGGAAAACATAGGAAGAACACCCTTTGACATAAATCACAGCAAGATCTTTTTTGATCCACCTCCTAGAGTAATGGAAATAAAAACAAAAATAAACAAATGGGACCTAATGAAACTTAAAAGCTTTTGCCCAGCAAAGGAAACTATAAACAAGACGAAAAGACAACCCTCAGAATGGGAGAAAATATTTGCAAATGAATCAACGGACAAAGGATTAATCTCCAAAATATACAAACAGCTCATGCAGCTCAATATATAAAAAAAAAAACAACCCAATCCAAAAATGGAAGAAGACCTAAATAGATATTTCTCCAAAGAAGACATATAGATGTCCAAGACGTGCATGAAAAGCTGCTCAACATCACTGATTATTAGAGAAATGCAAATCAAAACTACAATGAGGTATCACCTCACACTGGTTAGAATGGGCATCATCAGAAACTCTACAAACAACAAATGCTGGCGAGGGTGTGGAGAAAAGGGAACCCTCTTGCACTGTTGGTGGAAATGTAAATTGATACAGCCACTATGGAGAACAGTACGGAGGTTCCTTAAAAAACTAAAAATAGAACTACTGTGTGACCCAGCAATCCCACTATGGGGCATATACTCAGAGAAAACCATAATTCAAAAGGACACATGCACCCCAGTGTTCATTGCAGCACTATTTACAATAGCCAGGACATGGAAGCAACCTAAGTGTCCATCAACAGGTGAATGGATAAAGAAGATGTGGTACATATATACAATGGAATATTACTCAGCCATAAAAAGGAACGAAATTGGGTCATTTGTAGAGACATGGATGGACCTAGAGACTGTCATACAGAGAGAAGTAAGATAGAAAGAGAAAAACAAATATCGTATATTAACACATATAGGTGGAATCTAGAAAAATGGTACAGATGAACCAGTTTGCAAAGCAGAAATAGAGACACAGATGTAGAGAGTAAATGTATGGACACCAAGGGGGGACAGCGGGTGGGGTGGGGTGGTAGTGGGATGAATTGGGAGATTGGCATTGACATATATACAGTAATATGTATAAAATAGATAACTAATAAAAACCTGCTGTATAAAAAATAAATAAAATAAGTTAAAAAAAAATTAAGTTGATCGTCTCTTAGCTTAGACAACTTGTTTTAGACCCTGCTGAGTGTGAAAAGTGAAACATAACCACTTGATGAGGTAGTTAAAGTCCTCTAAGTTTTGCCAGAAGGCTGGCAGAGGGAATTGGTGGAGCAGGCGTACCTTCTGAATATGACCAGCTATGCAATGAATAATTAATTGAGCAGGATCTTTGTTTTATTTTCTAACTTATGAAATATTTTCAGCCATCACGGAAAATGATGCTCTCATATAAGTTTATAATAATGTCAGCAACTAACATTTGTAATGAATTGACAAAATTGTCAAATGATTTGCATATTTGTTTTTAATTTTGTCCTCAGGTTTTGCAGAGAAGCAAACAAAGGCTTAGAAAAAAATATTTAAATAGACTAATTTCATATAGCTAGAATTTTGAAGGCTGAAATTAAACCCAGAATATGCCACTTTATACTTTAAATATTATTGAAATTTTATAGAAGATACAGAAAATCATAAAGACTTAAATAGTACTTTTATATTTAAGAGAGAATGCATACTAATATTTTTCTATATATACATACATGCAAATATCTTTAATAATTGTTTGCCTCATGTCAAAATAATTGTTATTTTATTTTAAAAATTTGTAGAAATAAAGCAGACCAGAGAAATAGAACTTCGAGAATACCACTATACAGAATTAATTAGTGTTTATATTCTGGCATATAGCTTTCCAAAATTATATATATATATGTATACATGAATAGTAGAATGAATAAATATTTACTGTTGTAGTCTGCTATTTTCACTTAGGAATATATTGAGAGTGGTTTTCCACATCAATAAATATTTCCTGTTTATATTTACTATGACAATGCTTTTATCATTATAAAAATAAAGGACTTATGAATGCAAGTAGTTTAAAGAATTTCTTGCATCCCATCTTCATCAATAACTCCCATCAACAATTATATATCCTCATATATAACATATATCATCTCTTTTTCACATACATGCAAACTTAGGTTATCCACTGTTCTGCATTTCCCTTTGTTCACTTAATAATGTATTATTGAAACCTTTTATTTCAGTACTCACATAGAATATGCCACTGAATGAATATATCATAATTAATTTGACTGGCATCCTACTGATAAAAATTAATGTTTCAGTGGTTGTTTTTCAATATTATAATGTTGCAATAAATACAACTAGTACTAGAAGTACCAGTAGTATTGTTAATGTTATTATCATTATTATCACTGTGCCAGTCACTGTTCTAAGTAATTTATGTACAATAACGTGCAATAACTAGTTTAATCCACACACCAACTTTACGAGGTAGTTAATATTATTATTATGCTTTTACAAATGAGGAAAATGAGGCACATGGAAGTTAAATTAATTGCCCATATTACATAGATGGTAATTATGTATCTATTTCCACACATGTTAATAAACATATAGGATAATTTCTAAGATGTGTGAATCAAAGAGAATATTCAACTAAAGTTTCAATTGATATGGTCAAATTGCCCTTTAAATGGGGCTCTATCAATTATATACTGCCTTCAACAATATATGTAATTTCCAGAATCCTTCCACTCGGTGGGCATTCTGAAACTTTGTTAATTTGTGCCAACATAATCGGTGGACAAATCAAATTGCTTTTTTTTGGGTTCAGATTGCCTTTATCATAAATAAATGTACGCAGGTTTTCATATAATTATTAGATATTTATAATTCTTTTCCTATGAAATATCAACAAAAATACATGTTTACTTCTTAAGAGCTAACAGAGTTTAAATGTCTTAATACCACTAAACAAGTTTTAATGGATAAGCAGGTGGCATGAACAAGGTGGAGGTTAGGGATGAGAGAGTGGTAGAGATCGGAGCCTCTGAAGTCTACAAATTCAGATTTTTAGGAGAGCAATTGGGGGTTTACATATTAAATGGGTCCTCAAGAGCAACTGATCGAAAATGAAATATGAGCTGAGCACTGGCTGTTAAGAATCAGCGCAGTGTCAAAAAATGCTATTTGGATTGTAGGACTCGAATTAAAATATCAACCCAACTTTGCTCCCTCAGTATCTGAACAATGACTTGCTTGTTAAGCCCTCTTTTCTCTCAGATTGCTGAATTGTGATAAAAAGGAAGATTTTTGGTGGAGGAGGTGAAGATTTCTCTCTTGGCACGTGTGACTTCATCTGTTTGAATGAATTTTTAGTTTGTGTGACAGTATATCCCTGCCCTTATATAAATCCACATCTGAATGATGAAAAATGATGGGTCGACCCTACTCAGGCTCCATTAGTATTGAAATAGTGTGCTTACCTAGTCCATTTAAAGAAGGATCTCTGAATGTTGATTAAAAATGCTCATGGGTTCATATATTTCAAGTATATTTTCTCCTGGAAGAGGATTATGTAACTGTCATACTATGTAGATGGAAAAGTTATTATCTATATGCTTATGACTCCTACATCCTATCCCCAAGTTAAAACTATTTCTGGAGCTCAACTTATATAAATCAACTTACCAACTGGCACTTCAATTTGGGTATCTTAAAGGCACCTCATACTAATTGGATTCTATACTGAACACATCACTTTCCCACACAAAGCTACTAGTCTTCAAAATCTCAGTCTCACTGAATGAGACCACTATCTACCCAACTTCCCAAGCCAAGGGCATCCTTGGTTTCTCCTTCTGTCTCACTGCCCACAATCAAACATTCATCAAATCCTGTTGATTATGTCACTTATGTATCAGTTAAATCCATCCATTTCTCAACACCCCTTATCATGGGACTTACCATATTTGTTATAACTGAATTTTTATATGTGAATCTGATTGCAATTCTTAATAGTAAGCTCTTCATTTTCCCAGCATCTAACCCAAAGTCTGGAGTATATTAAGAATTTCATAAACATTTTAAAGTTATTGAAAGTTTTAAGTGAGAAAACAAACATAAATGTTAATAGAAGGTAAGGTTCTACTAAAATGTAAAATGTTTTCAGAAGACTGGGAAGAGAGGTGAACATAGAATCCATTTATTTCATTTTAACCTTTAAATGAAATATGTGTTTAACTCCTTTTTTGTGCTAAAGACTGTGTTGTGTACACCTGTAAAGTTACTTGTCTCATTATAAGAACCTTGTAGGTTCTTTACACATAAAGTACTAAAGATTGAAAAAGATTACATACCTTATAAATAACAGAATGTCCAATATTATCATACTTGTCTTTCACTAAACCCTTAGGAAATAAACAGAGATTTTAAAAATATCATTGTTTTCAGATAAGGAATGAAGACTCAGAGAAGGTGAAACTCAAATCCCGGTTTTCTTGATTTTCATTCAAAGTTTTCTACACTGTATTATGAAATGTATAAAAAAGATTGTCAAAATGCTGGCTAACTCTAGCCAAAACCTATCTAGACGATGCTGGAGAGAGAAAACCACTTCTTGTTTCATTTTAAAGAAGAATCTATGAGTCTTAACTACGATTGAATTTTCCAAACAAACAAAACCTCTAGATGCTTTACCTAAAGATATTTTATCTAATATATCTATTGAATTTGCCTTATTGTGTTAAAAATGTGATTAGAATTGACTTCTTAGTTTTTGAGTGATAACAAGTGAAGATAACAATTTAAACGGCCATATGTGAAGTTTTGCATTACTCTACCTTGCGTAAAATCAGATGAAGGGATGTTAATTCGGGGGGTGGGGGGATGCTATACAAAATGAAAGGTTTTATCACCAAAACCCAGGGATATTTGGGTTTTGATTTATATCTATCCTCCACCAGAAACTTCTACTAGCAGCCTGCGTTCAATCTATTGGAAATTTGGTGAAAGACTACTGACCAAAACTCAGAATACATTGTTCCTGACTGTGACTGAATAAGAAGTGGATCGGCAATGCCGACACCCACTCCCGTGGGTTTGTGTAGCAAAGTGAGTCAGCCCACAGCTTTAGAGACTGGCATCTTTGGTGTCTAACTTCATCATGAACTATTTTCTTATCCCTGAACAAGTTACATAAGTAGACTAAACCTTAGTTTTATATTTTATAGATTTTCTACGATTATTTGAAATACTACATGTCATGCAGCTGACAAAGTGCCTGGCACATAAGAGTGATTCATAAATATATTAGCAGCCCTTAAGAGCAGAACTACAGACAGTCAAAGGTGGGAGACGCCTCAGTAACCACATGATATGATGCTGCATTCTATAGGAGGGTAAACTGATTACCAGAGAGTGGAAGTAGTTTGCCCAAAGTCCCAAAGACAGGTTTCCAGTACAGCAGTGGGTCTCAAACTTTGGAGGGCACCAGAATAACCTGGAGGACTGACTTAACCACTGATTGCTAGACCCTATCCGTGGAATTTCTATAGCTCTAACTCAGGTCCAGAGATTTTTGCTTTCCTAGCAAGTACCCACATGATGCCAATGTTGGTAGTCCATGTACTGCACTGAAAATCACTGCAGTACAGAGATCTTTGCACAGTACGTTCTGTACTACTCCGTATCTCTGTCACCAGTCGGCCTAGGGTGTGTGTTTCATATATGCCATAGTTGAAAAGCACATTTAATACATAAAGTAGTTTTGTTTCATACTAACACATTACAATCATCAGCTTCAATATTAATAAAGTCAAAGTGGCTTCCCTAAGGTCTTACAGATGGAAAGGGCCAAAGTGTGACTGTGAGACCAGCCCATCTAACACCATGACCTATGCTCTATTTTTTTTTTTTCATGGGAAGGCATTTTATTTTAAATGTAGCAGTGTGTACATGCCAATTCCAAATTCCCAATCTATCCCTCCCCCGCGCTCTTCCCCCGATAACCATGAGTTGGTTCTCTAAGTCTGTGAGTCTGTTTCTGTTTTGTAAATAAGTTCATCTGTATCATTTTTTTTTTTAGATTCCACATATCAGTGATATCATATGATATCTGTCTTTCTTTGTCTGACTTACTTCACTCACTATGATAATCTCCAGGTCCATCCATGTTGCTGCAAATGGCATTATTTCATTCTTTTTTATGGCTGAGTAATATTCCACTGTATATATGTACCACATCTTCTTTATCCTTTCCTCTGTCGATGGATATTTAGGTTGTTTCTATGTCCTGGCTATTGTAAACTGTGCTGCAGTGAACATTGGGGTGCATGTATCCTTTTGAACCATGGTTTTCTCTGGATACATGCCCAAGAGTGGGATTGCTGGATCATATGGTCACTCTATTTTTAGTTTTATAAGGAAGCTCCATACTCTTTCAACTCTATAAGAATTCTTCTATCTTTGCTCAATAAAGCTGGGGCCGAAACCCTGCAAACCACATTCTTCCTCTGTCAGCTGCCTCTGAGTCTGCCAGTAGAGGGCAGTAGAGGGTGACTGCGTGGCTGGAGGAAGAGGTGGAGATGTGCTCCTTCCTATTTGCTTCCTGACTGCCTACTGTTAGAAAGAGGGACACCCAGGCTTGCTTCTTCACCCTGCTAGCAGCAGTGGCAGCAGCTCACCTCAGTTTGCCATTTTCCCATCACTCACAAAACTAGCCTCATCTTTCCCACAACCTTCGAGACACCAGCACTAGCCAGCCAGTGCTCCCTCTTTCAAAGGTCTGAGTTTCAGCTCTGAGAGGCTCCTCTTCTGGGTTACTAAGTTTTAGTAATTCAGGCTGCTTTCCTTTGCTCCCCCAGCCCTAGGAGTGAGAGTTGTTTCCTACAACTGCTACTCCCCTGATACTTTAAAGAGTAAAAGCCTTTAAAGGGTAAAAGGCTTTTTACCCTTTTAGTTTCCCGGTAAACGCCATTGTATTTAGTTCACAGTTCTTTCTATTAAATTATCTCTGTTCAAATAACTGGTGTGTTCTCTGTCTCCTGATTGTGCCCAGAACTAACACAATATTGGAATTTGAAACAATGAATTAGATTCTTTTTTTTTGTGGTATAGTTGACATATAACATTATATTAGCTTAAGATGTACCTATAATGATTCAATATTTTTACGTATTGCAAAATGATCACCACAATGTCTAGTTAACATCCATCACTATACAAAGTTACACATTTTTTTCCTTGTGATGAAAACTTTTAAGATCTACTCTCTAAGCGACTTTGAAATATGCAGTACAGAATTATAAACGATCATCACCATGCTGTATATTACAATGCTATGATTTATTTATTTTATAACTGGATGTCTGTACCTGTTGATCACCTTCACCCATTTCTTCTACCCCCTACCTCCTACCTCTGGCAACCGCCAGTCTGTTCTCTATAGCTATGAACTCATTTTGTGTGTGTGTGTTCTGGGTTTTTTTTAGATTCTACATATAAGTGAGATCATAGGTATTTCTCTTTCTCTTTATGACTTAATGTCACTTAGCACAGTGCCTTCAAGGTCCATCCACGTTGTCTCAGATAGCAAGAATTCCTTCTTTCTTATGGCTGAATTATATATATCACATTTTCTTTATTCATTCATCCATCTGTGAAAACCTAGGTTGCTTCCGTGCCTTGGCTATTATAAATAATGCTGCAGTGAACATGGGGGTGCAGATATCTTTTTGAGTTAGTGATTCTGTTTCCTTTGGATAAATACCCAGAACTGGAATTTCTGGATCATGTGGTAGTTCTATTTTTAATTTTTTGAAGAACCTCTATTCTGTTTTCCATAATGGCTGCACCAATTTACATTTCCACCAACAGTGCCAAGTGTTCCCCTTTCTCTCCATCTTCACTAACACCTGTTATTTCTTGTCTTTTAATAATAGCCATTCTTACAGGTGTGAAGTGATATCTCATTGTGGTTTTGATTTGCACTGAATTAGATTCTTATTTAAGAAAAACACATCTGAGATATAAGAATTTAGCTACTCAAATATTAAAATAATACAAAACCAAATAAACTTACAGAATAATGGTGCATTTTAAGAGATGAGAGAAGTTGGAATTATTAACATTCTGAGAGAGCAATGGACTTATGTTGAAATTTTCTCAATTCGCATTGAATTGTAACTTCAAGTTGCATGACAACTCTGATACGCCAAGACTGACCAACATGGCACTTGAGAACCTAAGATGGGGGAATTTACTAGAGGAATAACTTAGATCACAAAGAAGAAAAAAGAAGGAAAAATATGTACATTAAGTATCCTGTATTTTAAATATAACATGCCATTGCTTTTTCAACTATAAAAGCAATTTATATTCACAGCACAAAAATTGGAAAAGAAAGGCACAAAGAATAAATTCAAAATCTCTACAGCCTTCTTACTGTGCAGTTGAATTTGACTTTTTAGTACTCAGGTTTTCACTTTTTTTATATCATTGTTTGCTTACTGTTTTGTAACGATTCTTTTATTTAATAAGATATAATCATTTTACTATGATCATAAGTAAGTAGTTTTAATGTGTTGGTATTTTGAACATTGTTAATATACTTTCTCTCTTACCTTATCCATCTTCCTGCAGGGAGTTGAGCATATGTTTCAGAAGAAATGAGGAAGAACAAAGCAATATACAGCTTCTGATAAGAAAACTGCTATGTTGACACAAGAAAATTAGCTTGAGAGGTGAGCTCTGTTGAGGTAGGATTTTCAAACTTCCTTTATCTTTCCCCCATTTAAAATTGCAACAACAATGCCTCAAGGATGCGTACTTACAGAGCCCTCCCAGAGTTTGGCAGAGATATGCCTTCTACACATGCCAATAAATTCAGAATGCTTTCCTCCTGATGATAGGAAGATATGACATAGGGGATGTAATAGGAAAGGAGAAAGGTGACACAAAAAGGACGGGACTGAGACAAGCAGATAGTTGTATACTCTGCTTTTATCTCAGGATTGGCCCTGTCCTCGCACCAGAGAGATGTTGCTGTTCCTTGCTACCTTTAGTTTCTATTTGATACAGACAGGATCCCCAAATGCTGTGCGTCCTGCTGTGGAGCCTGTTGAAGGTGTACCACAAAGGGAGTGAGGGGGGATCTCTAGCAGTGACCACAAAGCAGTTTTCTCTGAGCTAAACTAAAGCAAAGACATAGGCAGACCATGAAGAGTCTTACTCTGCCAGGGAGACAAGGTTGGGGGAAAGGCGTATGCAAAGTCAACCAAAATGCTCTGTCCTGAAGCCCAGCAGGACCATAGAATCCAGGCGGAAGGAACACTGTCCCAAAGACCAGCAGATCAAGCATAGATTAAAAGTTACCGTGAAGATAAGAGGACCTCGTCCCCTTCCAATGCCATGAGTTCTCCTAAATCATCCAGTCTGGTGTCCTTTCAAATACATAGCAACTTAGAGACAGAAGCAGGAGAAGGGGAAGAAATTGTGAAACTGAGTATTTTTATGAAGGAGTGACTAAATATTACCCAAAGTGACCATTTAAGTTATCAGACTGAACTGGCTTGGCTTAAAACAGACTGAATACTGGTCATTCTTCCCACTAACCTGTGGGAGGGGACTTGAGAGAAAAGGCTATATAAATTATAGAAAAAAATTAAGAAAAGTACATTTTCTCTATACCTCTGAGTCATAGTTTCAGTTTGGTTTTTCAGTCCCTTTCATCATTATTTCTTACATAATTTTAGGAGAGATATGATATTTCACAAGATGTATTACTTATCTATTACTGCCATAACAAATTACCACAAACTTAGCAGCTTAAATAACACCCATTTACTATCTCACAATTCCTGTGGGTCTTATAAGACTGAAATCAAGGTATTGGCAAGGGCTGCAGTTCTCAGCTGGAGCCCAGGCTCCTCGTCCAAGTTCACTGGTGGTTGGCTGAATTCAGTTCTTCGCAACTGTAGAAATGATGTTCCTGTTTCCTTGACACAAGGGTCCCCTTCATCTTCAAGCCAAAACAGTGCATCGAATCCTCGTGCTTCAAAATTCTTTGTCTTCTTCTTCTGCTTTTAGCTGCTGGGCTTGTGTCATTACATTGGGCATCCCCACATATGCAGGATAATCATTCTAAAGATAAACTGATTAGTAACCTTAATTATCTGCAAATTTCCTTTCGCCATGTAACATAACATAACCTCAGGAGTACCACCAAGGGTGCAGAGATTGTGGGGACCGTAATTCTGCCTACTACATCCAATTGCATATAGAGTAGTTTGTTTTGCTGATTTCATACCATTATCCATTCAGGCTCTTTGTTTCTTTGTTTATAATAAACAGTTGAAAATGAACACCCTTGTATAAAGCTTGAGCACAGGGTCATGCCTAGGGACTTTACAGAGGAATAGTTGCTGATCATACCCCCAAGAACCATAATATATGTTAAGTATTCACCGACGTTCAGCTCCCGGGGCCCTTCCATGCATGCAAATAACTGGGAGTCCGTGAGAGCTGTGTGAGGCTATAGAAAATAAAGCACTACACAGCAAAGTGACTCAGTTATACACATATGTACATTCTTTTTTATATTCTTTTCCATTATGGTTTATCCCAGGACATTGAATATAGTTCCCTGTGCTATAGAGTAGGACCTTGTTGTCCATCCATTCTATATCTAATAGTTTTGCATCTACTAACCCCAAACTACCAGTCCAGGAAAAAAAAAAAAAGAAAGAAAGAAAAAGTAAAGCACTGTGCTATCAAGCACTATGGATGCACACTCCACCGATGTCTTACAGGCTCCAGTTCTCCTGGGAGATGACATCCTGGATACAACTACTGCCTTTTTTGCCTGTGGCATAAATCCAGAGAAAAACATCTTTTTCAGCAGTCTCTGGTGTCTGACCATACAGAATCAAGTTGGAGCTTGGTCAGGATGCCATGGTTACAGTACTTGCACCAGAGAAAGGCAAAGCATGTTAACCAGAAGCACCAGGGCCCAGTGGGCCCACTGGCACCTCAGTTTCAGGCTGCATTCTGTCATTCAGGCTGATACACCTGCAGGGGGCGCTGTGGAGGTAGGGAACTATTCAGGATCTCACAAAGTTTGAAAAAAGTTTTGGGAAATTCCTTCCAACCTCCAATTTATTTTAACTTCAATGAAGCAAGTAAAATCCCTTATGATCCTTCTGCCAAAATCTTTGTCAGTACTAAATAAACAATGCAAGCTGGAAAATTTTTTAAAGTGTATATAATCACAGATGCTGAAGAAATTGTTATATGTAAAACAGAATTCTATATACAGCCCTATGTTAATAAATTTTAAAATCTCAATTAAGTGGATAATTATAAAGAAATTTTTAAATTATAAATTGCACTCAAGATGAAGCAGGAATGTGAATTTATCAAGTTTAGTGCATATAGATGGCATATCAAATCATTAGGGAAATTATAAAATTCACTAAATGGGCTGTGATAATAATTATTTGGAAAGGTTTATATTTTATCTTCACTAGCATTTAGTCCAGGTGGATTAAAAAAATACAATCAAATATAAGACCATGAAGTACCTGAAGATGATAAACATGACATTTAAATAATCTCATGGTACATCTGTCCTTTCAAACCAAGTGAGAAGCAACCAAGTTACTTACAAATCCCTTTCAATCTGATGATGAAGAAAAAACAGTCATTTTTGGTTTACATTTCATTTAATTTTCGGAGATGATACAGCATCGTGTTCACAATCCTGAATTTAGATCCTTGTCCATTCTTGTGTCTCTTGGGCAAATTCCATAATTTGTCCAAGGTGCACTTTGTGCCTAATTTTCTTCAGCTGTAATGGGGGAATAATAATAGCATTTACCCTGTAAGATTGTATGAGAATTAAGCAAGTAAATACATGTTGAGAATTTAGGACAGGGTCTGGCATGTAGTAACCACTCAGTAAATGCCTGCTTTTATTCTCCCATCCCTCTTGTTCTGTGATTCCAATGACAAATAAATTAAAAATTCTGGATATATCCTCCATGTCATTTTAAATCTTTTCCCCCATTTATTTACCTCATTCTTTTCCTCTGAACCCAAGAGAACTTCTTACTTTGTCATTACATTTTATGATTTGCTTTCTACTGAATATAATCTGCTTTTCTCTGTTCCCTTTAATTAACTTTAAATTTTTGGAAACCATATTTTTCATTTCTAGGCAAACTTTCTGGGTGTCAGATTATTTCACTTTTTATTCATTGCAATCTTTTCTCTCACTCTCTTTAACTCATTCGAATTAGACTTTCTCATATTTCCTTCTTTTACATGTAGCATCCACTTCAAATGTGCCATTCACCTTGCTTCCTTGAACTAAGCCAACCTTTTCAAACATTGAAATGTTTCTCTCTCTGGTAATTTTTTCTCTCTGTTTGCCCATCTGTACAGAGGGGAAGGTGGGGAGAGCCTATGATTGACTGAGATGATCAATAAGATGATTGATCTTTCGGAGATCCAGAGATAATTTCTTTCAGAGATACAGCCTTTCCACAATTTTTTTTTTTTATAAATTTATTTTATTTATTTATTTATTTATTTTTTGGTTGTGTTGGGTCTTCCTTTCTGTGCGAGGGCTTTCTCCAGTTGCGGCAAGCCGGGGCCACTCTTCATCGCGGTGCGTGGGCCTCTCACTATCGCAGCCTCTCTTGTTGCGGAGCACAGGCTCCAGACGCGCAGGCTCAGTAGTTGTGGCTCCCGGGCCTAGTTGCTCTGCGGCATGTGGGATATTCCTAGACCAGGGCTCTAACCAATGTCCCCTGCATTAGCAGGCAGATTCTCAACCACTGCGCCACCAGGGAAGCCCTCCACAACTTTTAAACCTTATGAAAGAATAATGTCAGTTTAGGTTTTTATTTTTCCTTATTAATTCTAAGTCATTGGATGGAGTAGGGAAGAAACATATATTTCAATAGTTTGCCAAAGCATTGTTTTTCTGAACATGTTATGAAAGGATGACGTTCATGGCAGCAATGGTCCTTTCTTCTAACTGGCAGCCTCCAAGTTACGAGGCAACCGTGGAGTCCCCTTTTTACATAGCATGACAGTCTTGATGTACTTGTCAAAAGCATTAGAATAGGACTTCCCTGGTGGTGCAGTGGTTGAGAATCCACCTGCTAATGCAGGGGATGTGGGTTCAAGGCCTGGTCCAGGAAGATCCCACATGCCGCAGAGCAACTAAGCCCGTGCACCACAATTACTGAGCCTGTGCTCTAGAGCCCATGAGCCACAACTACTGAGCCCGTGAGCCACAACTACTGAGCCTGTGCTCTAGAGCCCACGAGCCACAACTACTGAGCCTGTGAGCCACAACTACTGAACCCCACGTGCCTAGAGCCCGTGCTCCGCAACAAGAGAAGCCACCGCAGTGAGAAACCCATTCACAGTAATAAAGAGTAGCCCCTGCTCGCCGCAACTAGAGAGAGCCCACATGAAGCAACGAAGACCCAACGCAGCCATAAATAAATATTTTTTTTAAAAAGCATTAAAGTAAATTTTTTCCGAAGATCTGTCCCATGGCCCACCTTCCTCTTTTTGAAACATAGTAGGTGCTTAATAAACATTTGTTGAATGAATAACTGTTTCTCAAGTGGTCTTTTTCTCCACATAAAATTAATCTTATTCCATTAGTTCTTTCCTCAGTATGTTTTCCTGGTATATCTGCTGGAAAGAAATGACAACCAGTAAAGCAGTCTTTATAGCACCATTATTTGAAGAAAGTATTATTTCTCTCTCATCAAAAACTAGTTGACCATAGATATATGGGTTTACTTCTGGTCTTTCAGTTCTATTCCACTGATCTGTCCTCATGCCAATAACACACTGTTTTGATCACAGCAGTTTGTGGTAAGTTTTGAAAATGAGAAGTGTGAGTCTACCAACTTTGTTCTTTTCTAATATTGTTTTAACTATTTGGGAACGCTTGTAATTCTTCATGAATTTGAGAATCAGCATTTCCATTTCTGCAAAAAAAGCCATTGGAATTTAATAGGGATTATACTGAATCTGTAGATCACTTTGTGTAGTATTACCATCTCAATAATATTAAGTCTTCCAACCCATATTCACAGGATGTCTTTCCATTTGTTTAGATCTTTCTTAATTTCTTAAGCAATATTTCATACCTTTAACTTTGTATTAGTTTGCTAGGGCTGCCATAACAAAATACCACAGGTTGGGTAGCTTAAACAATAGAAATTTATTTTCTCACAGTTCTGGAGGCTAGAAGTCCAAGATCAAGGTGTTGGCAAGATTGGTTGTACTCACTTCTTTATTGATGCTTTAAGGTTCTCTCTTTGTCTTTGACTTTCAGCAGTTTGATAATATCTCTTGGCATGGATCTCTTTTTCATTTATCCTTCTTGGAGTCCACTGGGATTCTTGGATGTGTATGTTTGTGTCTTTTTTCAAATTTGGGATATTTTCAGCCATAGTTTTTTCAAATATTCTTTCTTCTCCATTTTCCCTTCTTCTGAGACTACAATTTTGGGTATATTAGTGTGTTTGATAGTATCTCACAGGTCTCTTAGGCTCTGTTTATTTTTTTATTCTCTTTTCTTTCTGCTCCTCATACTGGATAATTTTAATTAACCTATCTTCAAATTTGCTGATTTTTTCTTCTGCTTGCTCATGTGTGCTATTGAAACCCTCCAGTGAATTTTTCATTTCAGGTAATATGCTTTTCAGCTCCAGAATTTAGGTTTGGTTCCTTTTTATAATTTCTGTCACTTTATTGTTAGTCTCTATTTGGTGAGACATTGTTCTTCTGGTTTCCTTTAGCTCTTTGAGCATATTTAAGACAGTTGATTTAAAGTCTTTATCTTGTAAGTCACACCATGTCTGTGATTCCTCAGGGACAATTTCTGTTTGTTTTTTCCTGTGCATGGGGAGGCGTATTTTTTTGTTTCTTTGCGTGCTTCAAATTTTTTTGTTGAAAATTGAATATCTTGAATGTTATAATGTGGTAACCTTAGAAATCTGATTCTTCCTCCCTCCTCATGGTTTCTTTTTGTTCTTTGCTTTGTGTGTAATTGTTTATTTGTTTAGTGACTTTTCTAAATTATTTTTGTAAGGTCTGTATTCTTTATTATTTGTTGTCTCTGAAGTCTCTGTTCCTTTAGCTGGTGTTCAGCTAGTTCTTTTACCTTGAACCCCTAGAAAGAAGAAAGAGAGAAAAAGAAAGAAAGAGAGAAAAAGAGAAAGAGAGAGAGACAGAAAAAGAGAGAGAGAGGAAGGAAGGGAAGGAGGAAGGAAGGAAGGGAGGGAGGGAGGAAGGAAGGAAGGAAGGAAGGAAGGAAGGAAGGGAGGAAGGAAGGAAGGAAGGAACCTCTCCTAGCCTTTGCACATTGGCTCTGGGCTGGATACTCCTTTACTGCTTAGCCAGGCTATTTTGAACTCTGTCTTAGCCTTTACTTTCTGCTTGTGCTAAGCCTAGAGATCAGCAAGAGTTATGGTTTTCTTAGGCCTTTTCTGAGCATGCATGCTGCCCTGGGCTTGTGTGTGACTTTCTAAATTCCCTGTTATACATGGGTGAGTTTCATTTCCCTAATTCTCCAATGAATCTCTTTCTCCCAGACTTTCAGCATGTCTATTTTTATGTCAACTATCATCTTTAGCCCCACGTGGGAGTGGGTTGTTCATTTGCCTTACAATGTTTTCAAGAAATGCCCTTCTCTGCCCTAAAATAGTTCCCAATTATGTAAAACAAAGTGCCTTGTATCAGTGCTTCAGACAGCCCACAAACAGGTCAAAACAAACAAAATTCTTTGAGAATAAGGTCTGCTCTTTTCCCTCCAAAACCAAAGACCAAGCAAGCCCTCACCCTGGAAACCTGTGCTACTGTCTTCAAGACCACTGCTAGCCAGAGGTGGGGGAGGGGCAGGGGCAGGTTAAACTGCCACAAAGTGTTCCTACCATTTTTACGTTGCCTTTTTCTTGCTTCAGTGTTTGCTTGTTTTCTGTAAACTTTCGACAGTTTTGCAGAGTTCTGACACAGTTGATTATGAATTTTTGCTCAATTTGTCAGTGTTTCTGTGAAGAGACAGACCCTTGGAGCTGCCTACTCTGACATTTTCACTGATGTTACCAAACTTAAGATTTCAACTCAGCCATGCTGGACCTGGCTCTTTTTTTGCCTTTGCTTCTCAGTTTGAGGAGATTTTTCAACAATGTGAGATTTTAAGTAAAATCATCTGGTTTTGAATTATATCCTGGCCACTTACTAGGTGTGTGACCCTCAGTGAGTCACTCCATGAACCTTGGTTTCAGTATTTGTAAACGAGAAATGATAGCAGTCACCTTTGAAGGGGTACTATGTGTACAAAATGAAATAATCTATATGTATTTGAAAATGTTAAAATATAACATATGATAAAAATACCAATTACATTAAAATGCAAAATTTCAAAAAGCTGCATTTTATCTCCCATCTCCTCTGCCATTCGGCTCTATACAAAATCTTCCCAAATATTTAATCTTTGTTTGATGACTTTTTTGTCAATCTTTCCAAAGACTATAATACTCTTGCCACTTATTTACCATAAAAAATATTTTAAATGGGAATGTATTTGTGAGGAAGATAAGCCAAAAGTATCTCATAAAATTGTTGAGTAGAATAAGATAATTCACATCTTAATATTACTTGAGGGAAAAATATATCTAGTATTTCTCACAATATTTGTTCCATTCCAAGACAATCAAATAAATGATTCTGCTACTTCAGAAACACAACCACATCAGGAATTTGCTTTCCCCAGTTCGGTTTCATGAGTTCAGTGTTCTTATTATTAAAATTACACATGAGAATCACCTGTAGAGGGTTTCTTCCTTTAAAAAAAAAATACAAATCCTCTTCTGAATCTGGAATGAGAATGAAGAGCCAAGCATATGTATTTTTTAAAAAGCTTTGTAGAATATTATAAGCAGTCAGGATTGAAAACCGTTGATTTGAATGTTTCTGTTTTCTAACATAAAGAGGATCAAGAGTGATATGGACATAGCATTCCCTGGGCCATAAGTACACCAATCTTACATCTGCATAAAACATCATCACACCTGTTATTTTCCTTGAGTCTGATACCAACTGAATGCTACAGAGAAGTAAATGTTTCCATTTTACCATTCAGCTGAATTCAGAGGCAATGAGTGATTCATCAGAGGTCAGCCAGCTAGGAAGTGAGAGAATCACAAGTCAGATCTTAGCTTGATTTTAAGACAGTTCTCCTTCCATAGCACCAGATGTGAGCTTTTATATCGTCCTGCCCATCCAGCTTTCTTATCCCTCACTCCCAACACTCCTGCTGTTGATACTTTTTGGAAACCCATGTCTTTTAACTTATTTCTATTTCAGGGCCGTGATCTAGTCAAGGAATCATGGTTTTTTCCTTATCCAATGTAAACATTATGATTCAACACACCAAACAAACTCTCACCAACCTCTACAATGGTTTTATCTCTTTGTTTATCTAAGATTTCTGCCCTTAAAATCTTCCTCCGTGGATCAATACAGTCTTTTCTTCCCTGGTTATTTTTATGGATGTCTGCAGACCACTAGAGAAAACCACACTGTGAATTGCTTCTTACTCTCTATCCTCATCAAGAATATCCATGTCACTCAGCAATCCATTTCAGTGTTCATGCTTATTCACTCCCCAATGCCTGATACTTCAAACCTTATCTCACTTACTAGTCACTTTTCAACTTACTATCAGTAGGCTTCTGTCTCAGTGGTA
Source organism: Balaenoptera musculus (assembly GCF_009873245.2). NCBI lineage: Eukaryota > Metazoa > Chordata > Mammalia > Artiodactyla > Balaenopteridae > Balaenoptera > Balaenoptera musculus. The sequence continues at coordinate 55,073,413 of NC_045800.1, forward strand.
CCACTGAAAGTACCATTTGGATGTTGGTACCCTAACATCCAAATCCAGTGAATTGTGTGTATTTCTGGCCTTATTTGACTTCTCTGTGGAATCTGATGCTAAACCATTCCATTTTTTCTTGAAACTGCCTCTTTCCTTTATGCCATTCTCAACTGATTGTCTTATTTCCTTCTTAGTGATTTTTTCAAGCTGCTTATCTTCTTCATGGCCGTCGTGTAATGATGTTTCCTGAGGAATCTCTAAGGTTTTGTCCTTAACCTCTTCTTCTTACTCTATATGGTCTCCCCAGGAAAAATCACCCACTCCTTTGACGTTAAACATCCCACATATGCCAAATAAATCTTGCATCTGTCACTGTGCCAGCAGGACGTTGAAGGGATTGGGGAGCTGACCAAGGAAAAATGATACGACCATGAGGTGGCAGTAGCACCCACAAGCTTTATTTTGGTGATATTTTGATAGGTTTCATATGGGGAACATACCTCACAGCATGAGACACTGGGGATGAAGGCAAGGGAGCTCTTAGGGAAAAGAAGGAGGGGAGAGGGGGAACTTACCCTCTAGAGATGTCTCTCAGCATTACAGAAGGGAATCTGTGGGGCAGAGAATTCCAAAGGGCTGCAGCAGCTTGGGGCTTCAGTAGCGCCAGGGGTTTTATCTATAGCTGGCAGATGTTGGGTACAGTTTCGTGAGGTATGCCAAGCAGGCAGGCTCTAAATCACTAGAAATTTGCTTGCTTGGGTTATATTTAAAGCAATCAGATGCGTAAAAATTTGATTTTGGCATTGGCAGGCTTTTGTGCTAATGGGTCTCAGCCTGCTGTGAAGAATAAACAACGAAGGGGCTAATATACAGAGACCACTTTGGTTCCTTTATATAACAGTATCTCAGATTTCTGGATAAACTCCAGGAACCTCAGTATCTTTCCACTAAATGTAGTTTCTTTTTCTCTTATTCTATCTCATTGAAAGGAATAGTGTCATTGAAGCTAAAGCAACCCTCCTTATCGTTCAAGTACTCTAACTAATCCATGACCATTTTATTAACTGTACTCTCTTTACATCTTTTATTTCATCTCTTGCACCCTATTTCGATCACAAATGCCTTAGGTCGTGGTTTCTCTATATCTTGCACAGATTATGGTCAGGGTCTCTTAACTAATCCTCCTCTCTCTAGTCCTACTGTTTCCTGACACATCTTTGCACCACCATCAAGGTAATTTTTCTAAAACTCAGATATGCTGATGTCCATTTGCTTGATTAAAACTCTTTTTAAACTCTTTACAGTATAGAAGAGGGTTTGGCAAACTATGACCTGCAGGTCAAACCCAGCCCTCTTCCTGGTTTTGTAAATAAAGTTTTATTAGAACATAGCCATTCTCATCAATTACATACAGCCCATGGCTGCTTTCACAATACAACAGCTGAGTTGAGTAGTTGTAAACAAGACTATATGGCTCACAAAGGCAAAAACATCTGCTCATTTACAGAGAAAGTTTTGTCAACCCCTAGTCTAAAAGGTAAAGTTCAGAAGCTTGGCATGACATAAAATCCCTTCATAAGATGACCACTCTACATCTTGGTTTTATCCTCACTATATCCCTCATTACTATTCTAAATCATAGCCATATGAAACTACTGGTAGTTTCCAGAGTGTACCAAATGGATAAGTATGGGAAATATTTAATGGGCAGAAAGAACAATGGCATCAAGAATAAAGCATCCTGGTACAATTGATATAAACTGCTATAAACATTTGTGTGCAGTTTTTGAGTAGACATAAGTTCTCAACTCTTTCGGGTAAATATGAAGGGGTACAATTGCTGGATCTTATGGTAAGTATATGTTTAGTTTTTTAAGAAATTGCCAAACTGTCTTCTACAATGGCTGTACAATTTTGCGTTTCCACCAGCAATGAATGAGAGTTCCTGTTCCTCCACACCCACACCAGCATTTGATGTTGTCAGTGTTCCAGATTTTGGTCATTCTAATAGGTGTATAGTGGTATGTCATTGTTGTTTCAGTTCGCATTTCCCTGATGACATATTTATTGAGCATCTTTCCATATGTTTATTTCCCATCCTCATATCTTCTTTGTTGAAGCATCTGTTCAGATCTCTTGCCCATTTTTTAAATGGGTTGTTTGCTTTCTTCCTGTTGGATTTTACCAATAACCTTTTACTGTTGTTATAATTATCATAATCAAAATTACTAATAACGAGACAAAACATTGGTGAGTGTTTACCAAGTACCAGATAATGTGCAAAGTATTTTACAAACATTATCTCATGTAATTCTCATAATCACACTAAGTTTATCCATGGATAAGCAGCTGAGAGAGATTCAGTAACTTATATAAGATCACACAGCAAATAAGCAATAGGTTTGGAATTGCTACCCAGTCTTTGAATCTCCAACCAGAACCTTAATCACTGCACGACATTCTTCCCCTTCCTTCTACTGATTGTGACAGGTTTGCTTCTTCTGGTTAAGCTAAGAACATCAGAAGGATAAGGAGAGTAGTATGTTAGATGTCAGGATCAGCGGATACATGAATCAATGTAATAATCGATATATCTACATCTATACTGTATCCGATTAGAAACTTGAGACAAGAAACGTACCTACATTTAAAGAGAAAACAAAAAGCCTGGGAAACAGTTCTTAATTTTTCCACTTAAAGTAGAATACTCTGAGTGGTATTTTTTTTTTTCCATTTTAAAGAAATTAAATTTCCTCCTACAGTCAAAGAGGTAACAATTTAAAGTGTAAGGTTTTTCCTCTCCCAAGTCACTAAAGGCCAATTAACAATTTCTAATTTGGTCTGCTGCTCCCTTTCATGTGAATCAATTACTAATCCAAATAAGGCGATCATCATAATCCATTTAGTATGCTGAGGTCTTTTTCTCTTGGACACATCTCTAGACATTAAGGCGATTAGTAGAAGTTATAAATGTTATATAGATATCATGTAAAAGATGAAAATAAGGCAGTTTATTAAACTTAACAGAGTTATTGTGCTTATACTAACGCAGAGTGATTAGAATTCCATTTCTTGGGATGAAAACTTTTAAACCTTCGGGCTGACACTACAGCCCTTCTGGCAGCTTCAGGCTGGGTGGCTGCTTTCACTTCTACACCTTCTTCTCTGCCTGAAAAGTGTGGTTTTGCCTGATTATTAAAAGTCCACTTCCAGAATGGAAACCAAATTCCCTTTAGCTTCCTCGGGAATGCAGGAGTAGGGAAGCCTCTCCAGTGGGGTCAGGTCACTAAGAGAAGTTTCCAGCTTTTACCTGACATCACAGGCCCCCCAGCAAACCCCCCAGCAGGCCACTGCTTGAAAACCAGGTGCTTTCTGATCTAATCACTGGGTCACATCTCGGTCTCACTCAACTCACTTCTCCCCTGTGCCTCAGGTCTTTCTCTCTGTGGTTACCTTTGCCTTTATTCTAAGTCTTAAATCCTCCTGCCCTTTAGTCTTCCCTCTCCACCAACCCTCCCTCCTTCCTTGTTATGGAGTATAAATGCACAGAATTTAATTATTCAACGCATTCATTGCTGTTCTCTCTGAGAAAAGAGATGGAGAAGGATATGAAGAGGAAGTATTGAAAACCAATGCAGGGAAATGACAGATGTCTGACAATCCGTGCCATCCATGTTTTTGGAGTTCTCATCTCTGATCTATGGTCTTTGACCACTTGACCTTACATACAGAGAACCTGATGGTCTTGCATTCTCTTCTTTCCATCGGGACTATGGCTCTCCTAAACTCCCCTTACCCAGACATCAGCCCTTTCCTAAACTTCACCCTAATAAACAAAACTACTATCCTTGAACACCTACTAGGAATAAGGAACTGGGATGTTGCTTTTTGCTTACGATTTCATTTCAACCTTTTTGCATATCTCCATTGTACAGATGAGAAAACCGACGTTCAGAAACATTAGTCATTTGCCCCAAACATAAAATGCTCGTACAGTACACAACAAGGATTTGAAGCTATGACTTTGATTCCTTAATCTACTCTCGCTTTACTACCTTGTCCTTTCTCTCCAGAAATTATGTTGGAATATTAGATAAGAATGAGTTGCTATTCAGATGTTCTTTAATGCTAAATAGGTCATTTACTCTTAACCAGCCTGATGATGCAGTCACTCTCTGTCACACCCTAATATCCCTACTCTCACAGACAGACACGAATAGGGGACACAGTCTTGCTGAGTTCTACTTCAGTAAGGGAATCAAGCCATTTCCTTGTCTATACTATGGACTAGTAAAATCTCTAAGGTCCTGTCTCCTAGATTTTAAGTCTCTCTAGAACAGAAACTGTGCCTAATTCATCACTCTCTATACAGCACACTCTATCTAGAGCACGTAAAGAACTTTGGACGCCTAGCAGGTGCTCAAGCATTTTTATTAAAAAGCTGAACTGAACTATGCACATCTATAATTCAAGGATGCTATGTTTCATCATTTTCATAGTCAATAAAAACAATAACTGGAAAACATATTCCAAATTTAAGTAGCATCTAATTTAATGCAGACATTATGGAACACTTCTGATAAAATTTCTCATTAATTCTTCTTCCAGCCTGTCACTTAGCAAATAATAAAATAATTAGAAAAATTAGGTCTTGCTGAATTGTCCAGAATTGTGGAGTTCTGTAATATAGATTCAAATCTATGACCTGGTTTCCTTCAACTTTTTGTTTAACAAACAGGGTTTCATTACTCTGCCTCAGAGTAGCATTGACAGAAAGGAAATAGAAGCATCAATGCAAATTGACCTATCATACTACTTTTAGTACTGGCAAACAGCAGGATGAACTTACAAATTTATCTCAAAATATAAATAATTTAAAAACACAAGTATGTGCTTGCAACAAATACGTTCTTTTTTATTGAAGTGTAGTTGCTGTTCAGTATTATATGTTACAGGTGTACAATATAGTGATTCGCAATTTTTAAAGGTTATACTCCACTTATAGTTATTATAAAATATTGGCTATATTCCCCATGTTGTACAATATATCCTTGTATCTTATTTTATCATACCTAATAGTTTGTACCCATTATTCCCCCACCACTATATTGCCCCTCTCCGCTTCCCTCTCCCCACTGGTAACCACTAGTTTATTCTCTACATCTGTGTCTGCTTCTTTTTTGTTATATTCATTAGTTTGTTGTATTTTTTACATTCCACATATAAGTGATATCATCCAGTATTTGTCTTGCTATGTCCGACTTATTTCACTCAGCGTAATGCCCTCCAAGTCCATCCATGTTGCTGCAAATGGCAAAACTTTGTTCTTGTTTATGGCTGAGTAGTGTTTCATTGTATTTATATACGAAACCTTCTTTATCCATTCATCTGTTGATGGACACAGGTTGCTACCTTGTCTTGGCAATTGTAAATAATGCTGTTATGAACATTGAGGTGCATATATCTTTTTGAATTGGTGTTTTCATTTTTTGGTGTTTCTTTTTTTTTAATATATACCCAGGAATGAAATTGCTGGGTCATTTGGTAGTCCTATTTTTAGTTTTTTGAGAAACCTCCATACTGTTTTCCACGGTGGATGCACCAATTTACATTCCCACCAACAGTGTACGAGGATTCCCTTTTCTCCACATCCTCACTAACATTTGTTATTTGTGTTCTTTTGGATGATAGCCATTCTGACAGGTGTGAGCTGATATCTCATTGTGGTTTTGATTTGCATTTCCCTGATGATTAGCGATATTGAGCATCTTTTCATGTGCCTGTTGGCCATCTGCATGTCCTCTTTGGAAAAATGTCAGTTCTTCTGCCCATTTTTTAATTGGGTTGTTGAGTTATATGAGCTGTTTATATGTGTTGGATATTAATCCCTTATCGGTTATATCATTTGCAAAGCAACAAATATGTTCTTAATCTGAAATGTCCCTTACACCTGAAAAACCAAATTGTCAGGAGTCACCAATTAAAGGACAACTAGTGCTCTCCTGATTAAACTTTTCTCTTCTATAGCACTTCTTAAAATTACCAACTAATTTGTGATTTAAAAGCAATCACACAGAAGGTGGATTAAAAACTCCTTTTAGGGATTTTGTAACTTTCTAGATTTGCTCAATCTACATACTTTTATGTCATAATGTCAGGAAAGTGGTGGCCACAAGAGATGATGATACCACATAAGTCAGAATTTTTAAGTACATTCCTTATAGTACATGCAGAATCATTTCTTTATTGATATTTTAATGCTCTAGATTTATATTTTTTAATTCCTTTTGTGGTTTTTTTTTGGTTTTTTTTTTAAAGGAATTCCTTTATTTTTATTATTTATTTATTTATTTATTTATTTTTGGTTGTGTTGGGTCTTCGTTTCTGTGCGAGGGCTTTCTCTAGTTGCGGCGAGGGGGGGACGCTCTTCATCGCAGTGCGCGGGCCTCTCAGTATCGCGGCCTCTCTTGTTGCGGAGCACAGGCTCCAGACGCGCAGGCTCAGCAGTTGTGGCTCACGGGCCCAGTTGCTCCGCGGCATGTGGGATCTTCCCAGACCAGGGCTCGAACCTGTGTTCCCTGCATTGGCAGGCAGATTCTCAACCACTGTGCCACCAGGGAAGCCCTCCTTTTGTTTTAAGTAAAGAAATATTGTGGTCAAGATACTGTCTTTTATTTCTCACTAAATATAAAGATCCTCAAAGCCACTATAGTTTTAAAGATAGTTCATTTAATGAAGCTGGTGCAGTGATGTCAACATACAGACTGCTCAGCTTCAAGAAAATACTTTCTGGCCCTTATCTTTGCTGGAAGGAAAGGACGACAGAATTACCTGTCTCTGAAACATTTGTTTGCCTCATACAACAGCTTCTCTCTTTTCCAACTTGTCTGAGGCAGGCTGCCCAGCTCTGACTGCTGAGGTAAATTGACTGAGGGGGCAGCGAGCTCTGAGCTTATCAAGGCCAGGCCAGGCCCTCTATTAGTAACACAGGTGTGGAGGGACCCAAACAAAGCCCTGGCCACCAGCTTCACATAAGCTGCTCCTAAAGGCTTCACTGTGGGCAGAGCTGTGAACTGAGCTGCAAGCTGGGGCTGATGGGATGGCTAGAAGTAGTGGTACAGGTAGCTTCGAGTTCCAGTCTAGGAAAATGCTAGATGTGACCACACTTGCATGTGACTTTCAGTGTACTAACAGGGGTAGCCAGCCTTGGGATACAAGTCAGGAGGAAAGTAACAGGATGCCATTTTATCATCTAGGATATAGCATATATATACAAACACACATACACACACCACACCCATATATTTCAAATATATCATATCTTTTTTATAACTTATTTTCTTCACCTGAACAACGTATTGTTAGCATGTTGGCATTTCTACAACAGCATTTTTAATGTCTACGTGGTATTCCATTATATGGATGTATTTGTTTATTTAACCAATCTGAATATTTGATAATTTGGTTATTTCCAGTTTGAAGTTACTTTTAAATTCTGTAAGGAATAGAAGTGGGAAAATATGCTTTTACACATTTCGAATGATTTCCTTAGATAAAATTTGTGGAGGTGGAATTATTAGTGACAAGTGACAAGTGTTTAGACAATTGTTAACACAGTGCCATGATGCTATATAGGAAAGTTCACACCCAGCAGCAGAGAATCATAGCACAAGTTAGAGAAAACTGCCTGCTGAACATATTGGAATCTAGAATATCTTGGAATGAATAGAATTTTATTTGGGCCTTAGTGAGATCGAATAAGATTTTGTAAATTCATTGAGCTCTTTGTGTCCCATCTGTTATTAATTCCTTGATTGTGACTGTTACTTATATTCCATAGGTTCTTAGCCTTTTATTGATTGATAAAAATTCTGTATAAATTCTGACAAAATAACCTTTTGTCAAAGACTTTACAACAGTATTTTGCCACTTTGTAGTTTGTCTCAAATTTTAATGATGTTTTAGGATATATGAATTTTTATGTGATCAAACGTGTTAATAATTCCTGTGTGATATATGATATATTTTCTTCCTCTAATTATAGGCTTAGAAATTCCACTACCAACAAGAAATCACATAATTAACATATTAGGCCTGTGTTTTACATGGAATTCTTTGGTCAATAGAGAATTCTCTCTCTCTCTCTCTTTTTTTTTTTGGTATGATGTGAAATACGACTCTATCCCCAAATCTCATCACTTGCAGAATTCAGAAACATGAAATCTCTCTAGATTTATTTATAAACCAAATTAATGTTCTGTTTTGCATCATATATGTCCATATCATTTCTTTTTAGATTTGTTCCTAGGGGAGAAATGAGAGAAAGAGAGAAATCAGGTGAGATATTTTTAAATGCTTCCTGTCCCCTTATCAGTAAAGGGGTTTCTTGCTCCCTGTACCCTATCTATCATTAATTTACTTTTGAGTCTAGATTTAGGAGGAAGCAGATTTAGGACTTAGAGAGGATGAAACTAGATAAGAGAAACTACGAGAAAAAAGACCACCATCACTTTTGATCCCAATTGAATTCTACAAAGATGAGGCAGACAGGAGGAGGAAAAGAGTGTGAGAAGCCATTTCTCACTTCCTCTACTACCCATGGTTTAGCAGATGGATGAGACGGAGGCAGTTCTAAAGCTCCTGGTTCCCTTCAGCCTGAATGCACATGCGAGAGACCCAGCTGCGTCCCCAAATCTGTGAGAGGATATGAAGATACTAAAAGGGTAGGTAGGCCAGAAGAATTCTGGTTTCAGGCAAAGACCCCTCAAAATATGAGGAATTTGAAACCAGAGGCAAATAATGTTGACTGTTGACTACAGTGGGTAGTTTCATCATATCTCCTCAAAAAGTCAGATGGAACCAGTCATGCCACAAAAGTCACCAGGGAGAGATCACTCCTGCTTGGTCATTCCATGACAGTCACACAAAATGAGCCAAATAACATTGTGTAGGTTCAAGGAACCCACCTCTTCTATCTTCACAAAGTCATGTCATCTAAATGACCCCCCTCCCCTGAAATACTACTAGGAGTGATCTTGCAAAAGGCAAGTATGAAAACAATCATTTGCCTGAGTCATCCAAGCAGAGACTCATTTTCTTTAAAAGGCAATTTAAAGTATTAGAAAGAACACAGATTATAAATTTGGACTAAATACAGTTATTTTCTTTCTTTACCCATCCCATTGGAGGATGGGAGGGAAGTCATGTAGAAAACAAGGGCAGTTATAAAGGAATAAATTCTAAACTGCTTTGTACACCCCAGTTAATGAGATTGAATTTGTTACACTGATACAACACATACAGACATATGCACACACACACATTTTCCTAACTTTTTATTTTTCCAGTCGTTTTATAATGATAACATACTGTATTTTCTTAGAAGAGAAGGAACATTCATTTTTGAAATCTGACCCTGTCTTCTTGACAATTCCTCAGCAACTGTGTATTTCAATACACTTCAAAAGCAGTTGGAGCATTTTACTTAAAGCATTGCTCCTATGTTTTTACTTCACATCCTACTTGGTAAATCTGAGTTTAACCAACACAAGTATTCTTACATCATGGGCTGCCACTGTTTATAATGCATATCTAAGATCTTCCCCAAATTTTCCATCTGAAAATTGTATTTCAGAGATGACTTGGACAAGGTAAGAAAGGCATAAACATTTTACTTTACACCTAGGTGTGATCTAATACCATTTTTAAAAGAACACATTAGCAAACCTATTGCTATTGAAAGGGACAATTAAAACTTAATAAATTATTTCAAGGGACTTGAAAATATAAAACCACCTTTTCCAGACCCTTTATGAGTCATTCCTAAATGGATTTATTTCATCTTGAATTAGACTCAAAGTTGTCCTTAGATAAAAATAACGTTAAAGATAAGATGATAGTGAAGTTGAAGGGCTCACATTTATTAAGCACTTACTGTGTGCCAGGTACTTAAAATGCCTTAATAGGACTTAATCCTTCCAACAGCCCTTTGAGGAAGTGCTATACTTATTCATATTTTAACAACTTTAGCAAACTGGGATTCAAGGAGGTGAATTAGCTTGCCCAGGTCTGCAGCTAGGGAGCAGCAGATCTGACATTCAAGTTTGGGTCCTCCAAAACCAGAGCCCATACTTGCCCTTCTGTGTTTATCCTCGGATTATGTTCGGGTCTATGTAGCAGTGGAAGCAGTGCACTTAGAGACTGGAAGCCCATTTCATGTCTTACCTTTGCTGGGTCTTTGTTGCATCATGCTAAACAAATGATCTGTTACATGCTTTGAAAAACAAGGGTTTTTGTGAATATTAAGTGGATTTCCATTTCCTCCTCTAATAAAAGAAGGTAACACTACCTAACTCACAGAGTTGTTTTGAAGGTTGTGTTAGATAATACAGTCATTCCCCCCTTATCTGTGGTCTTGTTTTCCTCAGTTTCAGTTAACCGTGGTTAACTGTGGTCCAAAAATTTTACTGGAAAATTCCATAAATAAACAATTCATAAGTTTTAAATTGCATGTCGTTCTGAGTGACATGATGAACCCTCATGGCATCTGCTCCATTCCATAAGGGGACGTGAATCATCCCTTTGTCCTGCACAGCCCCCCGTTAGTCACTTAGTAGCCACCTTGGTTCTCAGAACTACTGTTTCAGTGCTTGTGTTCAAGTAGCCCTTATTTTACTTAATAATGGCCCCGAAGCTCAAGAGTAGTGATGCTGGCAATTCGGATATGTCAAAGAGAAGCCGTGAAGTGCTTCCTTTAAGTGAAAAGGTAAAAGCTCTCAACTTAATAAGGAAAGAAAAAAAATCATACGCTGAGTTTGTTAAGACTCACGTTGAAAACAAATCTTCCATCCCTGAAGAAAGTAAAAGAAATTCACACTAGTTTTGCTGTCACATCTCAGACGGCAGAAGTTACAGCCACAGTGCATGATAAGTGTTTACTTAAGTTCAAAAGGCATGAAATTAATACCATAAGATATTTTGAGAGAAAGAGAGAGAAAGACCACATTCACATAACTTTTCTTACTGTATGTTGTTATAATTATTTTATTATTAATTATCATTTCTAGTCTCTTACTGTGCCTAATTTATAAATGAAACTCTATCATAGGTATGTATGTATAGGCAAAAACATAGTATACATAGGGTTCGGTACTATCCGTGGTTTCAGGCATCCACTGGGGGTCTTAGAACATATCCCCCATAGATAAGGGGGGACTATTGTATTTGGACAGCTCAGAGTATGATATTTTCCATATACAGCCATGTCCTTGCAAATTATAGCAATTATTATTGGATTTATGTATTTAAAACCACTTCAATTTTAAAGCACTCCATAAGTATAAGATGATGCTAGCTTTCCAGAAGTAGACCATAGAACAATGAATGTGTCCTTGAAGTGCACAGACAATGATAAACAATGTACAGTGCTTCCAGTGAGACAAGCCATGCCCTCCTGCCCTCCATGAGGTTTACCGAACCTCATGCCCCATGACTTCCCAAAAGACCCATTCTGTGTGGCCTTCAGAAGCACGAGGGTCATCCTAGACCATGTTCCTTTCTTCCTGCTCTCCTTACCCAACTGGAAAGGCTCTTCCCTGTGACAAAACCTCCTCATAGCACAAGTCATGGGGCTTTGGGAACAACAGAGGTCTGGGACCAAAATGCCAGGCCAAGGACCCACCTCTGACTGAACCTACTATAGGAGTCCAGGAGACTCAGTGCAGCTCACTCAGTGGGGACAAGGCTTTCATGCTCCTAGTGAGTTTTTCCCTTCAGTGATATTCAGAGGACCTCCCTTATTAATGCATGATAAAAAGTATTAGTTCCAGTGCAACTCAGCCCAAGAGGACATTGGAGTAAGACTAGTACAACTATAAGTACAGATTCCTATAGGAAGCATATACGTCTCCATCAAAGTTACCCATATTAAAATACGTGGCTCCATTCACTGAATCCACACATCCATAGGCTTTGAAGAAGAGACAGCAGCCAAAAGTTTTTGCAAATATTTCTGATAAAAGAAAGGAAAGCATTTAGTTGGGCATGCAGCAATAGTGGAACTACCCTGGAAAGCTTCTGAAGAAGTTCGTTTACACAATCTGAAAGCATGTTTGCAGCGTGGAGATAAGACTCTACAGACACTCACTGGCACCTGCCTCATCGTTGTGCTCGTTTCTAACAGCATCTGCACGTGAAATTATGCCTGGGTTCCAACTAGACACGAGGCAACTGGGAAACAAAGAGTAATAAAATATATAAGAAGGTCATTATGACAGTCATGTCTTTATTCCCTTTACTATTTAAACAGGAACACTAGACAAGCTCGCACATACAGTGAACTTCTACCTGGGTTGATAAAACATGCACCAATGTCCGACCAGATGTTTCACTTTCTCTTTTACTTTTAGAGTCAGTTTTTAAAAGTATAATCTCCAGTGCTCTCCTAAAATAACAATAATTTTATTGGTGAGTATCTTATGCTTATTCAAGCTTATTCTTTTCATATGCCTTTGTCTGTGGTATCATGAGAAACACTATTATTAAAAGATTCCCATGCTATTTGGGCTCTTTAAAAAACGAAATATACTGCCTGTACAAAATTTTAACTAAAGAATCATGTTTTACAAGCATTATAAACATTTATAGGCAACTTGAATTATCTTGTTTATTCAAATGTCCAAACTATACCAACATAAAATAACTATTCCACGTTTCAATTTTTCAAGGCATCAGAAATTAATATGGTGGAAAGACTGACATATTTCTACCAGCAGGGTATTCTAATACCTAATACCCAGGGTATTAGGGATTCTAATATCAGATACTCCCACAAATTTACAAGACCTAATAATTCACTAATTTTAAAACGTTCACATTTGTTGTCATCTAATTTACATAGTAATTCTCTTGCACCTCATTGGGAATCATCTATGCTGCAAATAAGTTTACACTATTATCTCTCTAGAAAATCATTGTTGATGCGTTCTTTACTCACCCAATCACTTAACAAATATTTATTGAGTGCCTACTATATGCCAGATCAGGCCCTGAGCTAGTTGCTAGAACGAAAGCAATGAACAAAATTAATAAGCTTAGTTCTCATTCTTTATAACAAGTTACACATTCCCTTACTCCCCATCTCAATGCCTCAAATCCAATCCGTAATAGCACAAGTAAAAATGAAAGTTTCAAAACATATAAAATTAAGTCACAGTGTATGTTCTCACTGTTCTGAGCTTAACAAACTCAATGTTGAATCATATACATCAAATCTCTTATCAGTCTTAATTTTTTCAGCACACTTATGAAATTGCCTCCTCAAGATGTGTGTTAATTACAGGAGCAACTGGATGAAAACAGTTCAAAATCTGTAGAAAACAAAAAGCTATTCCCATAAGAATTCTCCTATCCCAGCAAGTATTAAACATCATGACTTTTAGGCTAGGGAAGCAACTACAAAAAGGTACATATCTCATGCCCTAGATGGATAAACTGGAAGTTAAGAGGCTTGGGATCCAGTCCTGGAGAAGTAGGGTGACTTATTTATTGTCCAAATCTGGGCACATATGAGAGTAAATGGGGGCACTAACACCAGGAACATAAGCCTAAACTAAGACATATAGTTAGCCATGGATAAATCACTTAACCTCTTTGGCCATTGTTTTCCCTGTCAAATGGTAACAATAGCACACAAGTTTATGAAAATATGAAATATGAGAATAGGCATAAAAAACCACTTGTATATAGTGCTACACAAATTGTGATTTTACTGTTAATAAAAAATAATTTATTTTCAATTTACCCTGCAAATTGACTTTGAGGAGTCTTTTTTTTTTTTTTAATATAGATAGTATAACGTCTAAGAGCTGTAGTGAAATACCAAGGAACATCCTTAAAAAGTTATCAGGGCCTGTAGTACCTTTTCCTAGCTAATCAATTAGTAGCACTACTACTTTCTAATCACAGCCATTCATCAGTGAGAACAAGGGAAATAGGGAAAAGTAGCACCGTGGATGGTGATAGAAACTTGCATCCTAACAAGTGGCAAGCTGAAACACCCATGACAAACAACCAAACCACACTGCAGTTCTAGAATGCTAAATCCTAATTAATCTTTGGGGAAATTTTTCAATCTGCAGCTGTGAGTCTGACCTAAAATGTATTTTATCTGAAAAGAACAGTACAGTAGCTTTTCAGATAACAGGCATTATTTTTTTTCTCCATAAATCATTCACTTTTATCCTAGGAAGTGCAAAAAAAAACAGACCTAAAGCAGACATAAAACATTTAATTCTTTATTAGGAAAGGAAAAACAGGATGCTGATATTGATGTAATCTAAAAAATCAGGATGAAGCATTGCACAAATGGAGTTCTTGTTACAATGTGCTGTAATAATGAAATAAACTCCAATGTAGGAAGCCTGTACAGGAGCAAGTGAGCAAAATGGATACAATGGCAATTAAAAAGGACTCTCTAGGAAGGAAAACAAAAAAAATGAAAGAAGTAAAATAAACAGTAAAATAGGCAAAGAGGAAATGGTGGAAAGGAAACTAAATTACATCTTATGAAATAAAAAACATTCCTATTTGTAATCATCAAGTTTTGGGCAACTTAACAAGACTGCAAGGATTTTATATGGCCTCTGGATTTATAAAATCGAAGGATTGGAAAGAGATCACAAGACCTTCCAAGAAAACTGGGTAGTCAAAATGGGAGAGCTTCCCTCCTCTTTAGTTCTTAAAACAAGATAACTTATTACTATCAATGTCAGAAATATGACAACATACAGCAAGTGGTAAAAGATATTCCCCATATCTCCATAACAATCACAAACTATCTGGGAGAAAAACTGCTAGTTTTTGCTCCAGTGTTATTTCTCGGTATCTTCCTTAGTAGTAGAACTTGATTACTGGCTAGGTACATTGCAGCTGAGAATAAAACTACATTTGTCAGCCTTCCTTGTTAGTATGGCTAAATGCTAGACATTGGGTTCTAAGCAGAATTGTCTTCAAGAATCGATCCTAACAAGAGGGCATATCCAAATTTGCCTCTTCCTTCTTTCCTACTGTCTAAGATGTAGTGTAATTCCTGAAGCCCATACAACAATGGTCCTATAAATAAATATAAATATATAAATATATATATATATGGTTGATGTTTAAAATGATGAAGCAAAATATAGAAGTGATAGTGAAGCAACCAGGATAACTCTAAACTACAAACCCCCGGACGTTATTTACATGAAAGAGATTAAATCACTGATACTTGGGAGTGTTGCTAACAGCTAAAAATTACCCTAATGATAAAGAATCATTGAATTAATATTAAAAGTTTATTCTTTTATGGATTATTTATAAGTATAATATTGTACCAGTGGCATTTTCCAGATGCCGTTTATTAGATATTTGCAAATACAATACATGCATGCTAATTTGGATTCTTCATTGAACCGTGTAAATATTTGCCCCATTTGCTTGTGTTCTCTCTCTTTTCCCTTCTCCTTCCCCCTCTCATTCCCCACCTCCTTCCCACCCTCCCCAATACTTTATGATATTCATCACTCAATACTTCAGCCTACATCTCTTAGACATAAAGATATTCTTCTATGTAATCAAAAATACTACCTTTATGGCTAAATTAATTAAGAATAATTCTTTAAATTATCTAATATACAATCCATAATAAAATTTCCCCAATTATGCCAAAAATGTTTCTTAAAAAGACTAATGATATCTGGCAAGCCTAATGAATTTTTAAAAAAAGAGAGATCCATAAAAAATAAACTATATTCGGAATGAAAAAAGTATTTAACTAGATATAAACATTTGAGATGTAAAAAAATAAGAGTATTATGAGCAGCTCTATGATAATAAGTTTGAAAACAGATAAAATGGGAATTTTTTATAAAAATAAAATTTTATATGTCAAGAAAAAAACATAAAAACTTCATTAGTCCAGTAATAATTAAAAATATGGAATTGGTAATAAAAATCTCCCCTATTCCTGAAAAAGCATGGGGTTCAAAAAATTTCAGTACTATTTCAAGGAACAGATAATCCTTATTTTATACAATTTTTTCCAGAATCTCAAATTAGAAAGTTTCCCAAACTCTTTTATAAGGCATGTATAACCTTAATACAAACAACTGATGAAAGAAAGTAATAAACTATAATCATGGACCAAGGTTAACTTAGAAACAAACACCATAAATAAAAATATTAATTAATAACTTGATTCTAGCAATGTGTTTTAAAAATAATAGGCCATCTATAAGTAATCTTTATCCCGGGAATGCAATATTAGCATTAGAAAATCTATCAACATAATTTAGAAATAAAATGAAAATGCTATTATTTTCATGCATGAAGGAAGACTATTCAAAAAATCAACATCTAGTTATCTTACTAAAAACAAAAAGAAAAATTTAGCAGACTAAGTACAGAAGAAAGCTTCCATAAACCAATAAAGAATATCCACCAAAATCCTATAGCAAACACACACTAGATACCAAAACTGTAAAAGCCCCCTGAATAAAGGAATAAAGGAAATAAAGGAAAAGGTTTCTTCACCCAGGAGAAAAGTAAACTGAACACACAAAAAGGATACAAAAACAAGACCCATATATATGCTGTCTACAAGAGACCCACTTCAGACCTAGGGACACATACAGACTGAAAGTGAGGGGATGAAAAAAGATATTCCATGCAAATGGAAATCAAAAGAAAACTGGAGTAACAATTCTCGTATCAGACAAAATAGACTTTAAAATAAAGACTGTTACAAGGGACAAGGAAGGACACTACATAATGATCAAGCGATCAATCCAAGAAGAAGATATAACAATTGTTAAGTATTTATGCACCCAACATAGGAGCACCTCAATACATAAGGCAAATGCTAACAGCCATAAAAGGGGAAATTGACAGTAACACAATCATAGTAGGGGACTTTAACACCCCACTTTCACCAATGGACAGAATGAAATATATATATTTTCATCCAAAATGAAAATATATAAGGAGACACAAGCTTTAAATACACATTAAATAAGATGGACTTAATTGATATTTATAGGACATTCCATCCAAACACAACAGAATACACTTTGTTCTCAAGTGCTCATGGAACATTCTCCAGGGTAGATCATATCTTGGGTCACAAATCAAGCCTTGCTAAATTTAAGAAAATTGAAATCAAGTATCTTTTCCAACCACAACGCTATGAGACTAGATATCAATTACAAGGGAAAAACTGTAAAAAATACAAACACATGGAGGCTAAACAATACGCTACTGGATAACCAAGAGATCACTGAAGAAATCAAAGAGGAAATCAAAAATACCTAAAAACAAATGACAACGAAAACACGACGACCCAAAACCTATGGGATGCAGCAAAAGCAGTTCTAAGAGAGAAGTTTATAGCAATACAATCCTACCTCAAGAAACAAGAAACATCTCACATAAACAACCTAACCTTACACCTAAAGCAATTAGAGAAAGAAGAACAAAAATACCCCAAAGTTGGCAGAAGGAAATAAATCATAAAGATCAGATCAGAAGTAAATGAAAAAGAAATGAAGGAAACAATAGCAAAGATCAATAAAACTAAAAGCTGGTTCTTTGAGGAGATAAACAAAACTGATAAACCATTAGCCAGAATCATCAAGAAAAAAAGGGAGAAGACTCAAATCAACAGAATTAGAAATGAAAAAGGAGAAGTAACTGACACTGCAGAAATGCAAAGGATCATGAGAGATTACTACAAGCAACTATATACCAGTAAAATGGAAAACCTGGAAGAAATGGACAAATTCTTAGAAAAACACAACCTTCCAAGACTGAACCAGGAAGAAATAGAAAATATGAACAGACCAATCACAAGCACTGAAATTGAAACTGTGATTTTAAATCTTCCAACAAACAAAACCCCAGGACCAGATGGCTTCACAGGTGAATTCTATCAAACATTTACAAAAGAGCTAACACCTATCCTTCTCAGACTCTTCTAAAATATAGCAGAGGAAGGAACACTACCAAACACATTCTACGAAGCCACCATCACCCTGATACCAAAACGAGACAAAGATGTCACAAAGAAAGAAAACTACAGGCCAATATCACTGATGAAGATAGATGCAAAAATCCTCAACAAAATACTAGGAAGCAGAATCCAGCAGCGCATTAAAAGGATCATACACCATGATCAAGTGGGGTTTATCCCAGGAATGCAAGGATTCTTCAATATACGCAAATCAATCAATGTGATACACCATATTAACAAATTGAAGGGTAAAAGCCATATGATAATAGATGCAGAAAAAGCTTTCAACAAAATTCAACACCCATTTATGATAAAAATTCTCCAGAAGATAGACATAGAGGGAACCTACCTCAACATAATAAAGGCCATATATGACAAACCCACTGCCAACATCATTCTCAATGATGAAAAACTGAAACCATTCCCTCTAAGATCAGGAACAAGACAAGGTCGCCCACTGTCACCACTATTATTCAACATAGTTTTGGAAGGTTTAGCCACAGCAATCAGAGAAGAACAAGAAATAAACAGAATCCAAATTGGAAAAGAAGAAGTAAGCTGTCACTGTTTGCAGATGACATGTTACTATACATAGAGAATCCTAAAGATGCTACCAGAAAACTACTAGAGCTAATCAATGAATTTGGCAGAGTAGCAGGATACAAAATTAATGTACAGAAATCTCTTGCATTCCTCTACACTAATGATGAAAAATCTGAAAGAGAAGTTAAGGAAACACTCCCGTTTACCACTGCAACATAAAGAATAAAATACCTAGGAATAAATCTAAGAAAGGAGACAAAAACCTGTATGCAGAAAACTATGACACTTATGAAAGAAATTACAGATGATACAAAGATGGAGAGATATACCATGTTCTTGGATTGGAAGAATCAACATTAGGAAAATGACTGTACTACCCAAAGCGATCTACAGATTCAATGCAATCCCTATCAAACTACCAATGGCATTTTTCACAGAACTAGAACAAAAAATTTCACAATTTATATGGAAACATAAAAGACCCTGAATAACCAAAATAATCTTGAGAAAGAAAAACGGAGCTGGAGGAATCAGGCTCCCTGACTTCAGACTATACTACAAAGCTACAGTAATCAAGACAATATGGTACTGGCACAAAAACAGAAATATAGATCAATGGAACAGGATAGAAAGCCCAGAGATAAACCCATGCATATATGGTCACCTTATCTTTGTTAAGGGAGGCAAGAATATACAGTGGAGAAAAGACAGCCTCTTCAATAAGTGGTGGTGGGAAAAGTGGACAGCTACATGTAAAAGAATGGAATTAGAACACTTCCTAACACCATACACAAAAATAAACTCAAAATACATTAAAGACCTAAATGCAAGGCAAGGCACTATAAAACTCTTAGAGGAAAACATAGAAAGAACACTGTTTTACGTAAATCACAGCAAGATCCTTTTTGACCCACCTCCTAGAGAAATGGAAATAAAAACAAAAATAAACAAATCGGACCTAATGAAACTTAAAAGCTTTTGCACAGCAAAGGAAAACATAAACAAGACAACCCAATATTTTCTCAGAATGGGAGAAAATATTTGCAAATGAAGCAACTGACGAAGGATTATTCTCCAAAATATACAAGCAGCTCATGCAGCTCAATACCAAAAATACAAACAACCCAATCCAAAAATGAGCAGAAGACCTAAATAGACATTTCTCCAAAGAAGATGTACAGATTGCCAACAAACACATGAAAGGATTCTCAACATCACTAATCATTAGAGAAATGCAAATCAAAACTACGATGAGGTATCCCCTCACACCGATCAGTATGGCCATCATCAAAAACTGTACAAACAATAAATGCTGGAGAGGGTGTGGAGAAAAGGGAACCCTCTTGCACTGTTGGTGGGAATGTAAATTGATACAGCCACTATGGAGAACAGTATGGAGGTTCCTTAAAAAACTAAAAATAGAACTGAAATTACAGAACAGAAATTACAGTCATAACTGCCTTATGACCCAGCAATCCCTCTACTGGGCATATACCCTGAGAAAACCATAATTCAAAGTCATGTACCACAATGTTCATTGCAGCACTATTTACAATAGGCAGGACATGGAAGCAACCTAAGTGTCCATCGACAGATGAATGGATAAAGAAGATGGGGCATGTATATACAATGGAATATTACTCAGCCATAAAAAGAAACGAAACTGAGTTATTTGTAGTGAGGTGGATGGACCTAGAGTCTGTCACACAGAGTGAAATAAGTCAGAAAGAGAAAAACAAATACCGTATGCTAACACATATATATAGACTCTAAAAAAAAAAAAATAGTTCTGATGAACCTAGGGGCAGGACAGGAATAAAGATACAGACATAGAGAATGGACTTGAGGACACGGGGAGGGGGAAGGGTAAGCTGGGACGAAGTGAGAGAGTAACATTGACATATATCCACTACCAAATGTAAAATAGATAGCTAGTGGGAAGCAGCTGCATAGCACAGGGAGATCAGCTTGGTGCTTTGTGACCACCTAGAGGGGTAGGATAGGGAGTGGGGGAGGGAGACGCAAGAAGGAGGGGATATGGGGATATATGTATATGTATAGCTGATTCACTTTTTTATAAAGCAGAAATTAACACACCATTGTAAAGCAATTATACTCCAACAAAGATGTTAAAATAGAATAAAAAATAAAACACTCATTTCCATGTTTAAAAAAACGAAATGTTTTCTATAAATTTAAAATTACCAAGGTTATCCCTGAGCTGACAAAAAAAAAGATAATTTAACAGAAATTTAAGAGCGTAAAAGGGAATAGGAAAATTGCTTAAAACAGAATAGTACATCTATAAGATTGATCTGATAAACTAAAGAAATAAAAACATAAGACATTTCCTCAGTGTTTAGGAACAACTTGAAGAGTTAAAAATAGAAATAATTTTATATATGACCTCCTCTGATTATTGCATATGTTTCTGTACACTGAAATTTTTTACACTTTTTTTTTTTTTTTTTTGCTTAATATCAGCCCATGTTTGTTGCATAACCTTCAGTTCTTTCTATGGGTGGCATATATTATACATTTGAATATCTTACACTGTCTTAAGGAACCTTTTTTTTTCAGAATGTTCTTTTATTTTCGTTTCCTCAGGACGTGATTTTCAGGCCTTTTGAATTTGTTAAATATATTGGTTACCTTTCTTTACATACTTTGAAAATTTTATATATCTTTAAATGAGAGCATCTTCTTTATCACTCCTTTAGCATCTGTTTCATGTAATCGCCAGGTGCCTCAACACAGGCCAGTAGTGGCCCTAGATCTAAGCCAGATCTTGCCCAGGTGATGAGTCTCTTTTTCAACAGGATATCAAAGATCAACTCTACTCAGTGCTCTGTTGTGACCTAGATGGGAAGGAAAGCCAAAAAATAGGGGATATGTGTATACATATAGCTGACTCACTTTGCTGTACAGTAGAAACTAACACAACATTGTAAAGCAACCATACTCCAATAAAAATTAACTATATATATATAAAATCAATGTCCTAAGGTCAGCACCAGACTCTTTCTGTTTCCTGGGTATGTAACTGTTCTTGTTCATTCCAGCCACTCTTTCTTGGTGAAAACTCTAGCAGCTTCAGGTTCAGGAAGCATTCAAAGATGGTTTTCAGACTTCAATCATTCTTGAGGGTCATACCTCACCCACCACCACCCCATTTCACATGGTATCTGGCTCCACTCCTCTACCATATATGTACCATGTTTTATTCCTATTTCCTACAAGAGTTAAACTCCTTGCTGTCACTTTCTGTGTCCATTCCTAAAATCCAGTGGGTCTTCAGCTTCAGAACCTATGCCCCACTCTGTGTTTCCTTTCTGTTTCTATTTTATGGAAATGTTTATCCGTCTTGTTAACCATTTTTAATCTCTCATCTTAATTGCCAGATGTTTACACAAGGGACAGGGAGGGTTATGGGAACTCACACTGTCATCTACTGAAAATCCACAAAAATACAAGTTTTTCCAAAAACGTATATGCCATTGTCCATGCATTTTGCAGCATGTAAAAGAAAAACCCAACTCAAAGCCACTCGAGTCATTTGGGTCACCGTCCCATATTTGCACAAGTTCAGAGTAGGGATGGCTTCCATATGGATTCATCTAGCAGTTAAATAACATCATCAAGAACTAAAGTGTCTTCATTTCTCCTCTCCTACGTGCAGAGTTAATAGCCAGTTTAAAGCTGGTTTCACCCTGGGTCACAAGGTGAATGCCGGAAGTAAATGAGGCTGTATACTTATTGGTTCACATCTGGCAAGAAGAAGAGATTCATTCCTATGGTTCTTTCGGTGTGAAGAAACTTCCCCCACAAGCCTCCACAAACCTTTCCTAACCCTCATTGGCCCAAATTGTACTAACCTCTGGAAAGATAAACATGCTTGACATAATTGGGTTAGACCAGTGGTTCTCAAATTGTAGCCCCAGAAACTCCTGGGGATCCCTGAGATCATTTTAGGGATTCTGTGGGGTCAAAACTATTTTCACACATGAGGTGAAAAACCCAGGAAGACTGCCCAGCTCACTTGCCATAAAACAAATCTCGTGTACAGCAGCTGTTCGAAATTGTGAATGTCTAAGAGACAGTACATAATACGTAGAAGTCATAGGAATACTGAATATTAATAATAAGTGAAATAAGGACTGAAAAGATGAAACCGTTTAATTGGGTTCTATGCCCAAACCTTCAACCCTCCCTCCTACTTTGCTCTGATTGGCTTAGACTTTCTTTTTGTAATCTAGGAACTATCTTCAGATTGAAAAATAAAAGAGATTCTTGAAAACCAGAAGAACCCAGTAACTTATTTCAAATGAAATAAGATTTAAAACTTAAATATCATTTCCCCCTGACTTTGAGATATAATTGGCATGTAATATTAGTTGTAAGTTTAAGGTGTACCACGTAGTGATTTTATATGTGTGCATATTGCAAAATGATTACCATAATGAGGTTAGTTAACACATCACCTCTTTAATTGTAACTTTGTGTGTGTATGGTAAGAACCTTTAAATGTTCAAATATGGAATACAGTAAACTATAGTCACCATACTGTACATTACATCTTCAGAACTTATTCATCTTATAACTGAAAGTTTGTACTCTGATCACCTTCATCCATTTCCCCCACCCCTCATCCCTGCCTCCACCCCCATCCCCACCCCCTACCCCTGGAAACTGCCAACCTGCTCTCTGTTTCTATGAATTCAGTTTTTTTGGATTCCACATAAAAGTGAGATCATACAGTATTTGTCTTTGTTTGAACATAATACCCTCAAGGTTCATCCATGTTGTCACAAATGGCAGGATCTCCCTCCTTTTTATGGCTGAATAATACTTGCATTATTCATTATATATATAATCTTATATCTTCTTTACCCATCCATCCATTGATGAACACTTAGATTGTTCCCATGTCTTGGTAAATAATGCTGCAATGAATGTGGAGGTGCAAGTATACCTTCAAGGTAGTGATTTCATTTCCTTTGAATTTCCTTTGAACCAGAAGTGGAAGTGCTGGATAATATGATAGATCTACTTTTAATTTTTTGAGGAACCTCCGTACTGTTTTCCACAGAGGCTATACCAGTTTACAATCCCACCAACAATGCACACGTGTTCTCTTTTTTCCACATCCTCACACTCACTTGTATCTTTTGTCTTTTTGATAATAGCCATTCTACTAGGCATGCAGTGATATCTCATTGTGGTTTTGATTTGCATTTCCCTGATGATTAGTGATGCTGAGCACCTTTTCATGTACCTGTTGGTCATTTAAATATCTTCTTTGGGAAAATGTCTGTTTAGGTCTTTCTCCTGCTTTTAAGTTGGATTATTTGGTTTTTTTACTATTGTATGAATTCCTTATATATTTTGGATATTAACCCCTTATCAGATATGTAGTTTGTAAATATTTTCTCCCATTTGATAGGTTGCCTTTTCATTTTGTTGATTATTTCTTTTGTTATACAGAAGCTTTTTAGTTTGATGTATTCCCACTTGATTTTTGCTTTTGTTGCTTGTGCTTCAGGTGTCATATCCATAAAAATCATTGTAAAGACCAATATCAAGGAAATTTTTCCTTTTTTTCCCTCTAGGATTTTTATGGTTTCAGGTATTACATTTAAGTCTTTAATCCATTTCATTTTTGTGTACGATGTAAGATAGGGGTCCAGTTCCATTCTTTTGCATGTGAATATCCAGTTTTCCCAGAACCATTTATTGAAGAGACCATCTTTCCTCCTTTGCACATTCTTGACTCATTTGTCAAATACTAGTTGACGGTATATGCATGGGTTTATTTCGGGGCTTTCTGTTCTGTTCCATTGGTCTATATGTCTGTTTTTATGCCAGTATCATACTCTTTTAATTACTATAGCTTTGTAATATAGTTGTGAAATCAGAAAATATAATGCCTCCAGCTTTATTCAACTTTCTCAGGTTTGCTTTGGCTATTTGAGGTCTTTTGTGGTTCCTTACAAATTTTAGGATCATTTTTCTAGTTCTGTAAAAAATGTCATTGGAATCTTGATTGGAATTACGTTGATTCTGTAGGTTGCTTTGGATAGTATGGACACTTTAACAATATTAATTCTTCTGATACATGAACACAGGCTATCTTTCCATCTATTTTTGTCTTCTTCAATTACTTTTGTCAGCATGTTATAGTTTTCATTGCATAGATCCTGAGCCTCCTTGGTTAAATTTAATCCTAAGTATTTCTTTTGTTTTGATGGTATTGTAAATGGGATTATTTTCTTTATTTCTTTTTCAGACAATTTGTTGTTAACGTATAAAAATGCAACTGATTTATCTATACTGATTTTGTATCCTACAACTTTCCTGAATTCATTTATTAGTTCCAACAGTTTTTTGGTGGAATCTTTAGGATTTTCTACTTATAATATTATTTCATCTGCAAACACCATTTTACTTCTTTCTTTCCAATTTGGATTCCCTTTATTTCCTTTTCTTGCTTGATTGCTCTGGCTAGGACTTCCAGTACTGTGTTGAATAGGAGTGGTAAGAGTAGGCACTGTTGTCTTGTCCTTGTTGTCTGAGGAAAAGGTTTCAACATTTTACCATTGAGTATGATGTTAGCCATGGGCCACAAATATCTTTTAAATGGTGTAGACTTGCTGTGAGTCTTGGGCGAGACAAAGACTACAGGAGAAGGTAGAGTGTGCCTTCTAGGTTCTGGTGACTCAGCAGAACAGAAAAGGAGAACCAAATATTTAAGTGCTGAGATTAGGAATATTACTAAATGAAATCAAGACCTTTATAGCCCTAGGTTTCCTGAATGGCCTAAAGGCCCCCAGGAATTTTCTAATTCAGCATATGCAAGTGGAAGTGTATACAAAGTAATCAAGTTATGAAAATTTAAAAGTTACAGAAAAGGTGCTGAGAGCACAACTTGAGCTGTGATAAACACTTGAAAACTGGCTGCTGCTCTGAAGACACCAAGGATATTTTAGCAAGTTTTCTTCAAATTTCTTTCCAATATGGGCATGGTAAGTATATTATGGTCATCTACACAAACCCAGGGAATCATCCTGGTGTTAGAGAAGTTGCAGGCACACTGAGGTCAACTAGCAAAATTGCTCAAAGGTCACACACCCCAAACCCAACTGGGTCTCCCACACAACTAGGTTAATGCCCATGTGGCAGCATCTCTGGGCACCTCTACTACAGGCAGAGGTTTGAGTAGCAGTAGTAGGAGAACCAAGCCAGGCTGTGCTGAGTATTGGTACCCAAATACTTCCATAAATAAAACCTTGCCCACTTTCCACGGCAAGATGTAACAGAACTATCTCTGGACTGAATGTCCCTTATGTGCGGTGCAAGGTGGCAAACTCCAAAAAGAAGTGGAGTGAAGGCTGCAGTGCACACTAATTCTGTGGCATACTTGGATCTGACCGGGCAGGTTTTCTGACCTCAGCATGATTGACATTTGGGTCCAGATAATTCTTCGTTGTGGGAGTTCTCCTGTGCATTATAGGATTTTAACAGAACCTCTGGCTTCTACTCACTAGATGCCACAGCACTTTCTCCCTAGTTATGACAACCAAAATGTCCCCAGACATTGCCAAATGTTTTCTGGGTGGCAAAATCACCCTCAGCTGAGAACCACTGGATTTGACTGGCAACAATCGTTGGGACTATCTCCAGCCTAATGTTGCTGACAATAATTTGGGAAATGTATTTAGCTAACTTTCTGCTATATAATATTGCATGTATGCATGCCACCACATAGAGACAAAAGACAGCTTCCTTCACTCCAGCTGACAGGTTTCCCAGAGTCGGATCTAGGGAAACTGAGTTTAAACCACTCCAGCCTCAATAGATTTTCGGCACTTGAAGTGCGAAAGCAGAGGTTAAGAGTGGAGCTTTGGGCTTCCCTGGTGGCGCAGTGGTTGAGAATCCGCCTGCCAATGCAGGGGACACGAGTTCGAGCCCTGGTCTGGGAAGATCCCACATGCCGCGGAGCGGCTGGGCCCGTGAGCCACAATTGCTGAGCCTGCGCGTCTGGAGCCTGTGCTCCGCAACAAGAGAGGCCGCGATAGCGAGAGGCCCGCGCACCGCGATGAAGAGTAGCCCCCGCTTGCCACAACTGGAGAAAGCCCTCGCACAGAAACGAAGACCCAACACAGCCATAAATAAAATAAATTTAAAAAAAAAAAAAAAAAAAGAGTGGAGCTTTTAGGCTAGGAGCAGTGTTGTGCGGAGCCAGCTCACATCTGTTCTTGCATCTGCTTTAAGAGCCAGTTGTGTCTCTTCCCAACTCTATGTTCAGTGATGTCACATTGGTAACCTGAAATCAGCCATGGCGAGAGTATCTATAGCACAGAAACTGGCAAATGCTATAAATTTGAGATTTGTTTGTTTGTTTTGGTTTTATTTTTCCATCCAGAGAGCCAACTGGTAAGAATTTACCAGCACATCACTGGCTAGGCGTGAGGTGCTATGTACCCATGATGGGAGATATGGAAAAGAACAGCAGCACGATCCAGTTTTGCAAGATCCTAGACCTTTTAGGACATGCTCTTTTAGAAGGATGGCTCTGTCATAGATTAATGATTTTAGAGACCATATTAAATAATTTTTAATCAATAGCTTTATAGCCAAGTCTCAGAGGCCCTATGTATCCCGTCATGGAGGCACAGCAAATATAAAGCAAAGTTAGAATTGGTTTAGATCAGTGTAGGCAAAATAATTATACCGAAGTAGATCAATGTCCCTGGAATGTAAGCTGCTTTGGTAGTTTATGAAGGGAATCAATAGTGTTCAGAATTGGATTTAAAGAGTGGCTGGGTGAGGAGGATGGAGAGATACCCGTGATGATCAATTGAACAGGATGCCTCAGGGTATTACCAGGGCCTCAGCCCCCTTCCAGTGGCTAAAAACCAAAAGAAAAAAGAAGGAAACGAAACAGAACTTATATTTAAATTTATAGTTCAAAAATACTTTTCCTGAAATAAAAGAAGATTTGAATCTTGATTTTGAAAAAGTATGTAGTTAACTGGAAAAAGTGATCCAGACTGATGAAAACTCCAGGACATATATTAGTAAAATCATTTTACAGTTTTAAAATACAGAGAATGTGGGAATTCCCTGGCTATCCAGTGGTTAGGACTCAGTGCTTTCACTGCCCGGGCCAGGGTTCGATCCCTTTTCGGGGAACTAAGATCCCGCAAGCCATGCAGCGTGGCCAAAAAAAAAAAAAAACTACAGAGAATGTAATAGGCATATGCCAAAGATTATCTTCCAAAATACCAAGCTTTTCACCAACTTGATTAAAAGTTACAAGTATAATGCAAGAACTCTTTCCTAGATGGGCACAGTCCCACCTACCTCTTGACCAAGAGATAGCGGATTATGTCTTGAGCAGGCAATAGAGAACATTACTAGGCTAATCAGTGCTCTTTGGCTGGCTTTCTAACCCCAAAATCCTTTTACATTACATATTCAACCAGTCTGTAAGACCTGAATGTAACCAAGGGAACCCTGAGGAGATAAAAGCATAACACATTGTCTTGTCAAAGTTTATCTAGTAGCAAACCTTTGGATTCCATTGATAAACTAAATTCACTTATCATAAATAAATTTAAATAATATGCATATGAAGTATCATTTCAAGGGATGACTAGCTAGAACTTCTCATCTATGTGCTGATCAGTGAGTACAAAAAGAAGTCGATGCCACACAGCATCCTTCTTGAATATATTAACAGTAGTGTTGGAGATTCTCTTTTGTGAGCCCAGTCTTACATCACTGAGATCATGCCTACCAAGGAAGTGAGGGTAATATTCTTCTCTTTAATGTTTCACAATTTTGGCCTTTTTAAGTACGTGACTCAAAGAAAATAAATCACTCAATGCCATTATTCAAGATCAAATGAATCCATAATACAAGTTTTATAATATCAATAAAGTTTATATTTTCAAATTTATAGAAAATAGTGACTTTGAAATACCTGGAGTATGGAAATAAAGTTTCATAATTTGACTCAATTGAATTATCCAATCAGGTGAAGAGTAATCCCTTTCTCAAACACATACACATAACCCACTGGCATACAGTGTATACACACACAAAACACACATAAATACATAGCACTCACACACACACACACAATTGATCTGTTGCAGTTGAAGGTTATAAATATACTGAAATGTTCTCTCATTACTGACTCAGACTTTACCTCCACAAAGTAAAACTTTATAGGTTATTGGTTTTAAAGCATGTTAAATTCAAAGTAACTGCTCTTCTCCCACTATTTAAAAAATAGCAGCTCAGCTCATCCCAGATAACTCAAAATCCATTTTTTCCCTAGGTACCCTACATTATGAACTAACAAGTCCTATTGCATTTCGCACTGGGAGAGTCTGTTACACGCCATTAGCTAAGCTATTTGTTCTCCTTTGAGATTTGACATAAACATTAGTATAGCTATTATTGCAACCGTAAGATACATATATGATTTATCTGCTTTTTATCTTCCAAAGAAAAAACTTCATCTCTTGACTAACATGATATTGGTATGTGTTTTGAATTTTAATTGTATATATCTGAAGGACAGCCATATTTTAAATCTGTGATGCAGAAATTAGATCACTGGATTTGGAGTCACAAACAAGGGCCTAAATTCTGGCAAGCAGCTGTTTGAACTGTCCTCTAGCCATGCGGATCTGCAACGAAGTGAGAGCAGAGGGCACATCTCCCCTGCGGGCAGGCGCCAGTTCTCCAGTGATGCACCTCCCAGCCAGTTTCCTAAGCAAACAGCACCTGAGAAGAAACAGGCAAAACTTTGTTTCTCTGCCATAAAGAGTGTTATATGCAAGTTCATCCCCACAGGCAGAACTGGGGAAAGCCCTGCTTACAAAGGGAGATTTCCAAGGGGCAGAATAACTGAACTGGAAAAGAGACAACATTTAAATGGAGGGTTTTTTTGGAAAATTATGCTGAACCCACCCAGTTATAACCTACCCACTGGCCATTATTGATAGGTATCCATATCTAGTGGAGAACATAATATCAGCAATGCAAGTAAAATAAGAAATGTGAAAGCTACTAACTTCTGGTAGAAAAACAGTATTATTCAGATTGGGTGTGCAAGGCCAAAGTCTGCAATTCCTGCTTGGTTCTCTGTACAGCTGTCGTATCCCTCCCACCTTCCCACCCTAGGGGAGCCACTAAAATCCCTCTAGCAATTTCACCTTGCCCCAGACCCCGAACTCCTCACCTGTGAAGGACTTACAGAATGGTAGTTCAGCCCAGATTTTATCTCAGCCCCCAGTGATAGAAATTGATTAGTCCCTTGTTCTTATACTCCAGTGACAAAAGTCCCCCTGCAAGGGGCCTCCATAGTCCCTACAAGGGTAGCTTCCTCTGTATTCTTTCCCACCAAGACCAATTACACTGCCTTATTCACCTCATGATTTCCAAACATCACTGATGTTTCTGAACCCTATCCCTTGTCTGGGCCCTGCCTTCTCCTACCAGGCTTCTCTGTGGCTGATAAACAACCTCACAGTCACGCATGTCCTGCCACCAGGCTCCCTAGCCATGCCAGCTCTCATCCTCCCCACTACTGCTGGGTCTATCCCGCCCCATGCAAAATACCTTTCATAACTTGGTGGGCATGCTGAATCTTAGGCCACAGCATCCACTCAGTTCCTTACTTCAATACCAAATAAATTCTTGACTCAAGGATTATGCCCAAAGATACACACAGATCATCTCACGTAAGCCTCACCAGAGTCCAATAAGATGTATATCTTATCCCAGTGTCAAATATGAGAAACTGAGGCTCAAGGATACCAAGTAACCTGCTCAAGGTCTTGTTGCTAGGAAAAGGGATCCAGAGTCAAACCCAGGCCTGTATAGATCTCTAAGCCTAACCACTGTACCACACTGCCTGTAGAAAAGACAGGCTTGGATTCTCTCCAGGCAAAATCATTCTCCAGAGACCAAGCCTCCACTCTGATTTCCCTCTGTCTTCTCAATCAATGTGGTATTTTGTGACAGAGAACAGGTGAATTCCCCTCCCGCTTCCGCATTATAAATCTTGGCCAAAATATCTATAATAAAATGCAAGAAAAAAGGTGAGTGCTGATGCTGACAGCTGGAGACTGCCAGGAGTATATGCCTTTTTATAATGCCACGGGGCTTTGCTTGAGGGCTGCACTTTTGAATTGGCAGCTGTTTCATCTTAATGTGGAAACAGCAGCCATAAACAGGAGACCAACATCTTCACATGTACCAATGGTATTCTGGTATTCAGATCAGATTCTTTCCTTGGGCGAATATAGACTCGCTGTTTTCCACAAGTAGTCATTGACCCAGGGAAAAATGAGAAGTTGCTAAAATAAAAAATTGAGAAGCTGTATAGTTTAGTCAAAGACGATGAATTGGGAGATTTTTTTCCCCTGTCTCTTTTAATATAAAATACTCACATCCTCCTTCAACCTTAGTTTCATCACTCATAATATGAGTAATTTTTTGCTTCCTGACAAGTATTTAGTGGAAACGAAGACAAAAATGGTTGTAGATTCTAGAATGAATGATATAGTAAAAGAAAATGACTACACAAAAGACTGTAAACATATTCTCTGTATAGGGTAGATTTGTTTAAACAATAAAATTCCAAAGGGAAATGATATAAATAGTGTCATTTGGTGAAAAAACCAACCTTTCTTCACTGTGGACTTTGGTCACAACAGAGATTAGAGGTAAAAGTTACCAAACTTTGTGCAGTTCATTATATTGGGTTCTGTTTTGTTTTTAAGAAACTTCTAATGTCCTTGTCATACTGGGAACTTACAGTTCCTCTTGTAATATGTTAGGAACACATCCACTGACATCCATCTCATGCCATCTTTCAATGTAACATCAGCTCTAAAAAATCAGGGGAGAATGCCAATGTAGAATTATTTACCAAGAATATAATTTAATAAAATCACTCTAAATTCTTAGATTTCCAGCCAACATTCAGGGAGAGCCCTTGTCCTTTTTCTTGATTCTTGTTTCTCATTGGTTTTCAGTCTGGATAATTTCTGTTGGCCTGTCTTCATTGTTCACTGTTTCTTTCTTCACCTGTGTCCAGTCTATGGGGGGTGTGGGGTAGGGATCAAGTCAGTCTGGTGAGGAGTTGAGCAGAGTTGGGGTTTTTCTTGCTAGGTTATGGTCAGTGCTCTGTAGACCTGAGTTCCCCTGGTGCTTGGCTGCTGCTGCCTGCGCTTAATGTGGGGTTAGGGTGCTCCGGGTTCTTCTCAGCACAGCTTCCCTGAGGAGGCTTCAGAGGTCCCTGCCTGCCGGCCTACACCACACGAGGCCCTCTCTCCTCTGCTTGCCCCTGCCTAGCAGCAGCGTACTGGTGCAAGTGACATGAGATGCTGGGCTCCTGGTGGGGCCAGGGGGTGCGGGGGGCCCTAGTTCCCCTTCAGTCTCAGGCAAACCAAGGGCACCAGGACCTCAGAGAACCAGCTCACCGATGAGCTCAAGAAAAATTAGGACCTTGTAATGTACTGGCTTTTCCTCTTCCTTACAGAGAGTGGAATGTGGTCTTTCGAATTTCTACATCCTATGGAAAACAGAAGTCCTCTGTTCTATTTAGAGTAAATTTTAAAGTAATGCACTTTCCACAAGGGTTAAAAAAATTCCTCTTCCTTTCTTCCAGGAGTGAGTGCCTGAGTGTCTCAAGACTCAAAGTCCCACGGACTGCAAGTAAGTTCCCATGTGTAATTCTCAAAATCTCAGCTTGAGATAATGGTCAAAGAATTTTACAAAAGCAGCATTTTTCTTTTCTTTTCTTTTCTTTTT
The DNA here is from genome assembly GCF_009873245.2 of Balaenoptera musculus. NCBI lineage: Eukaryota > Metazoa > Chordata > Mammalia > Artiodactyla > Balaenopteridae > Balaenoptera > Balaenoptera musculus. Next base: position 55,105,814 of record NC_045800.1, read on the forward strand.
TAACATCTTTATTGGAGTGTACTTGCTTTACAATGGTGTGTTAGTTTCTGCTTTATCACAAAGTGAATCAGCTATACATATACATATATCCCCATATCTCTTCCTTCTTGCGTCTCCCTCCCACCTCCCTATCCCACCCCTCTAGGTGGTCACAAAGCACCGAGCTGATCTCCCTGTGCTATGTGGCTGCTTCCCACTAGCTATCTATTTTACATTTGGTAGTGTATATATGTCAATGCCACTCTCTCACTTCGTCCCAGCTTACCCTTCCCCCTCCCCCTGTCCTCAAGTCCATTCTCTAGTAGGTCTGCATCTTTATTCCTATCCTGCCCCTAGGTTCTTCATAACCATTTTTTTTTTTAGATTCCATATATATGTTAGCATACAGTATTTATTTTTCTCTTTCTGACTTCACTCTGTATGACAGTCTCTAGGTCCATCCACCTCACTACAAGTAACTCAGTTTCATTCCTTTTATGGCTGAGTAATATTCCATTGTATATATGTGCCACATCTTCTTTATCCATTCATCTGTTGATTGCTTCCATGATTGCTTCCACTTAGGTTGCTTCCATGTCCTGGCTATTGTAAAGAGAGCTGCAATGAACAACTGTGGTACATGACTCTTTTTGAATTATGGTTTTCTCAGGGTATATGCCCAGTAGTGGGATTGCTGGGTTGTATGGTAGTTCTATTTTTAGTTTTTTAAGGAACCTCCATACTGTTCTCCATAGTGACTGTATCAATTTACATTCCCACGAACAGTGCAAGAGGGTTCCCTTTTCTCCACACCCTCTCCAGCATTTATTGTTTGTAGATTTTTTGATGATGGCCATTCTAACTGCTGTGAGGTGATACCTCATTGTAGTTTTGATTTGCATTTCTCTAATGATTAATGATGTTGAGCATGCTTTCATGTGTTTGTTGGCAATCTGTATATCTTCTTTGGAGAAATGTCTATTTAGGTCTTCTGCCCATTTTTGGATTGGGTTGTTTGTTTCTCTGATACTGAGCTACATGAGCTGCTACTAAATTTTGGAGATTAATCCTTTGTCAGTTGCTTCATTTGCAAATATTTTCTCCCATTCTGAGGGTTGTCTTTTCGTCTTGTTTATGGTTTCCTTTGCTGTGCAAAAGCTTTTCAGTTTCATTAGATCCAATTTGTTTATTTTTGTTTTTATTTCCGTTTCTCTAGAAGGTGGGTCAAAAAGGATCTTGCTATGATTTATGTCATAGAGTGTTCTGCCTATGTTTTCCTCTAAAAGTTTTATAGCGTCTGACCTTACATTTAGGTCTTTAATCCATTTTGAGTTTATTTTTGTGTATGGTGTTAGGGAGGGTTCTAATTTCATTCTTTTACATGTAGCTGTCCAGTTTTCCCAGCACCACTTATTGAAGAGGCTGTCTTTTCTCCGTTGTATACTCTTGCCTCCTTTATCAAAAATAAGGTGACCATATGTGCGTGGGTTTATCTCTGGGCTTTCTGTCCTGTTCCATTGATCTATGTTTCGTTTTTGGGCCAGTAGCATATTGTCTTGATTACTGTAGCTTTGTAGTATAGTCTGAAGTCAGGGAGCCTGATTCCTCCAGCTCCGTTTTTCTTTCTCAAGATTGCTTTGGCTCTTCGGGGTCTTTTGTGTTTCCATACAAATTGTAAAATTTTTTGTTCTAGTTCTGTGAAAAATGCCAGTGGTAGTTTGATAGGGATTACATTGAATCTGTAGATTGCTTTAGGTAGTATAGTCATTTTCACAATGTTGTTTCCTCCAATCCAAGAACATGGTATATCGCTCCATCTATTTGTATCATCTTTAATTTCTTTCAACAGTGTCTTATAGTTTTCTGCACACAGGTCTTTTGTCTCCTTAGGTAGGTTTATTCCCAGATATTTTATTCTTTTTGTTGCAATGGTAAATGGGAGTGTTTCCTTAATTTCTCTTTCAGATTTTTCATCATTAGTTTATAAGAATGCAAGAGATTTCTGTGCATTAATTTTGTATCCTGCTACTTTACCAAATTCGTTGATTAGCTCTAATAGTTTTCTGGTAGCATCTTTAGGATTCTCTATGTCTAGTATTATGTCATCTGCAAACAGTGACAACAAAAGCAGCATTTTCTAAAGTGTGTCTTACAGGATTCTCCTTCCTTTGGATTATAATGGGTATTACTGTTAAATCAGAATTCAGTGACCAGGTTTCAGTTAATGCTAGTATTATTTTTTAATTTTTTAAAGTTTCTTTACCACAAAACTTCTCAGAGCCTTACATACTCTGTGTCCAGTCCTTTGGGAGCACACACACACAAAAAAAACGTGCAACATGCTTACACATAAACCTCTTGCATATGTACAAGCATATCAGTAGATCAGTAGAGTCTAAGAAGTAGAATTCTTGGCTCAAATGGCATACTCATTTTTTAAATTTTAATTAAAACTCACATTTTGCACTGCAACAAAAATTATACCAATTTACATCCACAGTGTATTAATATTCCCATTTTCTTATACACACTCAGTGACCTTGTGTATTAACATCCTTCTAATATTTGCTAATTTTATAGGAAAGGAATAGTATCTCATGGTTCACATTTGCAAATAGGCAATGTGTATATGTGTGTCAGAAGTACTTAGTCTGCTCATTTTTCTATTGGGTTAATCTCTTATGTATTTGGAAAAGTTCTTCATATTTTAAAGAAGTTGGTCTTTTTCTATGAATTACAATTTTCTTCCTATTTTGCCCTTTGCCTTCAAACATTGTTCATGAGATTTGTTCTTGTTTGTAAATGTTAATTTGTATGTAACCAAATTCAGCAATTTTCTTCTATGCTTTCCAAGTTTCATGCCATGCTTTAAAGGACTTATTCAACTCTAAGTTAAATTTTTTTAAAAAGCACTAAACTATTGCATGTCATAAAATTAAATTCTACACAACTGTTACAAATAATAAGATAAATCTATATGTAGTATCACAGAAATAGGTCTGTTACCTGTAAAGTTTTTAAAAATCTTTACCTGTGTTTCTTTTAAGGCTCACAACACTGTAAAGTTGGTATTGTTATTTTTCCCAATTTTTCTAATGAGGAAACTGAGTTACAAAGATTTTAAGTATCTCTTAACTTACCTAAAGTTTCATAGCCAGTAGAGAAGCCAGGATTTGCTCCGGGCAGACTGACTAATAGCCAGACTGCGCTATCAGCCAAACTATTTGGGTCTACATGTGGAATATGAAGAACCTGGTTTGGTTGTTTCCTGTTCTTGAGTGGAATTCAGCAATTAGGTAGAAACTGCAGTTTTCCAAAGATATCTTTAGATGGCTTTCCTTTCTGTTTGCTGGTTGAGTTTTGGTTGTTCACCCCCTCCCAACAAGAATGAGCCCGTCTTGCTTTTGTAATGATATTTTTTTTTTTAAAAATCCATCTGACATTAGAGAAAAATCCACTGTGTCTCTCTGAAAGGACAGTTTTAGTATTAAATATTCTCCAAACTTCTTTGAACCTGTAGTTTTGGAGAGCATTTTAAAGAACTAGTGTTCTTTTTAAAGTAATACATTTGGGAGAAAGAACTAAGATGATAGAATTCTCTTTCCCAGTTTCCTTCACTTTGCTGACAACTGTGTTACCAAGCCCATTTCCTCAGTAAATAAGCCTGAAAACAACACCATTTTAATATTTACTGAAGGTTTAATGTATGTTTTAATTATTTTTTTAAACTTGGCCCTTTTCAGTCACTTGTGCATGGGAAAAGGTTTTGTTGTTGATGTAATTTACTTTTTAAAATGAATTAAATGATTATCTGGCATTTTGCATCATTCTATTTAAGCACTTAAGATAGTCCACATTTCATTACAAGTTATGCAAGTTGCAGAGGGACCTATTTCCCTCCATCTGACTCTCCGTGTCTGTTGCTGATGTACATGGCTGTGAATGAGGGCTTTCTCTTCTGCTGTCAATCCCAGCTCAGCCTAAAAAAGTTTATATACATTAACTGCTGCAAAGTGTTTGTGCTAACAAAATCCAGAGCTTAGGTTAATTATTGGGGGAAGTCCCTTTCCCTGGGCAATCTGCACATCTATTAAAAAATCCTTATGGCAGTTCATGCAAGCACAGGCTTTTGAGACTTTTTATAAAAGACTTATTCATCTGCATTGATTAAATCCTACAAAATTAGACTCAGTTCAAGGTCACTAAGTACAGTGATATGTTTCTACAGAAACATTCATGTTTTTTTCACCTACCATCCATTTCATTTCTTTCTTTCTTTTTTAAATTAACAATCGCTGCATGCCCTGTGGGCTGGAGAAACTTCATAGCAGTGTCTGCAATTCTAAGAATAAAAGCTTAGTTTAAAAATCTGTGACATTCATTTGCTCATCAAACAATTATTAAGAACCTACTATGGGCCAAGTCATGAGGACTTTTTTAAAGTAATAATAAATATATAAGACATACTCTCTTCCCAAAGAAAGCTTCAGAACCTGGTGGAGACCAGAGGGCCATAAGATATTATTGAAATTCAGGAAAATTGGTGCTATAATGGAGATAAAACCAACTCCATGGCACCAATGAGGACAGAAGGAAACCTGGCAAACTTTCTTCACATGAACTGCACGTTCCATCATAAGGAACCCAACAAAAAATCTTTCACTCGATAGGCAAGTATGTGTACAAGGTCATTTCCTCAGCACTTTCAAATGAAATCTCAATTCATTCAGCTTTAGATGTGGTTTTTACTATGTTTCCATGACAGGCCATGCACTGAAAATACACAGTCACATATATCACACTATTTAAACCTAAGGACTTTATGAGGTAATTTACTACTCTGTTTTCATATAAGGAAGCTTATGCTCACAGAGATTAGTTTTCTCAAAGCCACACAGTTGGGAAGAAATTGGATTAGACTTTAACCTAATTTTCCTGCCTTGAGACCACTGATTCTCCTGGGGTACCATGATTATGCTCTATATCAGCATCTTTTGTATGAATGTCTTTGTGGATCAGGCTAGGAGAACGTAAAGTCATAGCTGGGAGACTCCTCAAGAGCTACTTGACTTTACAATCTAGTCTCCCAAGGTAGTTGGTATTTCCTTTTATTTATTTGTGGGTAAAATTCTCTATCACTCAATATTGCAATCTAGCTGTATTTTCGGAGAGAAACCAGTTTTCCAAATAATCATAAAAGTTCAATTACATTTTTTAAATTTATTTTATTGAAGTGTAGTTGATTTACATACAATGTTGTGTTAGCTTCCAGTGTACGGCAAAGTGATTCAGTTTTATATAAATATATATATATTTATATTCTTTTTCATATTCTTTTCCATTATGGTTTACTACAGGATATTGAATATAGTTCCCTGTGCTATACAGTAGGACCTGGTTGTTTATCCATGCTATATATAATAGTTTGCATTTGCTAATCCCAAACTCCCAATCCATCCCTCCCCTGCCCCCCTCCCCCTTGGCGACCACAGGTCTGTTCTCTATGTCCATGAGTCTGTTTCTGTTTCATAGATAAGTTCAATTGTGTCATATTTTAGATTCCACATATAAGTGATATCATATGGTATTTGTCTTTACCTGATTTACTTCGCTAGTGTAATAATCTCTAGATTCATCCATGTAGCTGCAAATGCTATTATTTCATTCTTTTTTATGGCTGAGTAATATTCCATTGCATGTGGATAGATAGATAGATAGATAGGTACACATCTATATATATGTATAGATATATATATAACATTTTCTTTATCCATTCATCTGTCAATGGACATTTAGGTTGTTTCCTTGTCTTGGCTACTGTGAATAGTGCTGCTGTGAATATAGGGATGAATTATCTTTTTGAATTATAGTTTTGTCCAGATATAAGTCCATGAGTGGGTTTGCTGGATCATATGGCAACTCTGTTTTAGTTTTTTGGAGGAATCTCCGTACAGTTTTCCATAGTGGCTGCACCAATTTACATTCCCAACAGTGTAAGAGGGTTCCCTTTTCTCCACACCCTCTTCAGCATTTGTTATTTGTAGACTTTTTAATGATGGTCATTCTGACAGTTGTGAGGTGATACCTCATTGTAATTTTGATTTACATTTTTCTGATAATTAGCAATGTTGAGCATCTTTTCATGTGCCTATTGGCCATCTATATGTCTTCTGTGGAGAAATGTCTATTTAGGTCTTCTGACCATTTTTTGATTAGGTTGCTTGTTTTTTGGTATTGAGTTGTATGAGCTATTTGGATATTTTGGAAATTAAGCCCTCGTCAATCACATCATTTGCAAATATTTTCTCCCACTCCATAGATTGTCTTTTGGTTTTGCTATGATTTCCTTTGCTGTGCAAAAGCTTATAAGTTTGATTAGGTTCCGTTTGTTTATCTTTGCTTGTATTTCTATTGCCCTGGGAGACTGACCTAAGAAAACATTGGTACAATTTATGTCAGAGAATGTTTTGCATGTGTTCTCTTCTAAGAGTTTTATGGTGTCATGTTTTATATTTAAGTCTTTAAGCCATTTTGTGTTTCTTTTTGTGTGTGGTGTAAGGGTGTCTTCTAACATCGTTGATTTACATGTGGCTATCCAACTTTCTAAAGTTTAATTAGAAATGAGACTGTCTAAAAGTTTAATTATTAACTGGAATATAAATCAATAGGGCTCTTTGTTATCTTAATTTATTTCAGTTTCTTATACACCAGTCTCATAGTCATAACCCGTTTTGGGAACCAGACCTCAGAACATATAACTAGAGGTAAAGGGTTTTGCATGGAATGTTCTACCTCTGCTTTCTTTTACATTTATCCTAAAACATTTTTAATCTTGAAACTCTGTGCCATTCCAATTTGTCTAGTATAATTAAATTGTGTGGCCAGTATTCAAATAACTATAATAAGGTATCACAAGGTAACTGAAGCTAACAAAAATCACTCCTGCCCACTGAAAGACAAGTTAGCCACTTAGGGAAATGGCCACACTAAAACGGTTTAACAGGCGTCTCTGATTATTCTGGCACTTCCCTCAAAACAAGAAACTAAAATCTAATCTAATTGACTAAACTGCAATAATAATAATTTCTATGATTTATTGAGTACCTTTATGCTGTATCAGTTGTCTATTGAGGCATAACAAATTACCCCAAAGCTTTGTGGTTTAAAACAACAAACAGTTGTTATCTCATAGTTTTTGTGGATCAGAAATTCAGGAGTGATTAAGTTGGGTGGTTCTGCTCTGGTCTTTCATGAGGTTGGTCATCTGAAGGCTTGACTGGGGCTAGAGGCTCCATTTCCAAAATGGCTCACTGACATGGCTATTGGCAGGAGCTGTAGGTTCCCAGACATGCCTCTCCATAGGGTTATATGAGTGTCGTCTGCCTTCCTCCTGAGCAAGTGATCCAAGTAAGCAAGATGGAAAGTACAATGTCTTTTGTGATCTAGCCTCAGAAGTCACACCCCATCATGTCCACACTATCCTAGAGTTTACACAGATCAGCCCTACTGACTGTGAGAGGGGACTGTGTAAGGACGTGAATACCAGGAAGTGAGGACCACTGGGGCCACCATGAAGGCTGCGTACCACACATACTTAGCACTTCACAGAATCTATTTCTTTGGATCCTAGTATAGCCCCGTGAGATGGGATAGTTACTAATATGACACCCATTTATAAATGTGGAAGCTACAACTTAGAAAGGTTATGAAAATGTACCCAAAGCCTCTAGGGAGCATGTATTAGAACTGGGTCAAGCAGGTCTCCTTGTCTGAGCACTTAACTATGGACTTTGTACCCCTAAGGATACAAACCTAGAAGGGTATGAGTGTGGTGTTGCTGATGAAAAGCTGAAGACCATTCTTTGCACTATAGTTGTGGAATCTATGCAGAAGTGAAGGTTTCATGGAGTAGAGCCAAAATTCAAGTGCATGTGAGTGCTGCTTCCACAGTGCTGTCAAGGACATAGAATCCCCGTCAGTGGAAGTGGATCCTTCTGTTCGTTGCCCATATCCTGCAAGAGTATCCCAGTCTCTTTACCTGGAATCCACTCCACTAGGCTCCACTACTGACTCCTTCCTTAAGTAGAGCTGCATTTCAGAAAACAATGCTCAGGATAATAGACTTAAGTGTTCTAGAACCCATAAAAGAGAACCCCCCACTGTAAATTATTACATCAAGGTCTGGTATTTGCAAATCTATTTCTTAGTTTGGGCACTGTTGGGTAGCACAAACCTAAGGACAAGATCTTGCTGGTTTGCTTGGTCAAGGTCCTTCTCCTCTAAAGCAGTCAGCCAGCAAGCCAGATTTCAAAACTCCGTCTTTTACTTTAATAAAAACAGATAGCTTTACATATACTTGCTCACCTCTAATTGTGTTATAGTCGTACCTCCAATATGATGTTTCTTACTTCATGGAGTACTAGTACCCAAGAACTGGAGAGTGAGGACCACAATCAAGAATTGTGCAGGAAGAATGTTTTCCCCTAAGACCAAGTCAGCATCTTCCTAGGAACAATTCCCCCTTTTTTGAGCTTATTTAAGAAATTTCATTTTTGAAAAGTAGTTATGAACTTTAGCACCAAATCCAACTTTACTCTTGAAATCTAATCTCTGCCACTTTATAAATAACAACTAAATGAGTAATACAAATGCAAATTAAACTGCAGGGGAGGACTGATGGCTGGAGAGGAAGAAATCCTTAGAGAATTGGTTTATCTCCTAGGTAATGAAGATGGCAGACTGGGGTGCAGATTAGTTTGTTCTCTCCTAAGCCATGGGGAAAGAAGTGATGAGAATTGAGTGCACAGCTGTGGAATGTATCCTGAAGCCCATGCACTTGGGCTCCCAAGGTTGTTCCCAAGCTTTCGCACAATAATGTTTGATTACTACAGTAACTGAGGTCTGTTTTTATTTGTTTTCCATAATGCTGTGACAGTATGCATGCTCAGCTCGGGACTGAGGGAAAATCTTTAATGTGGACTGCTCTTTTCCATGAGAATGAAGCTAACCTCACAGGGATCAGGTCCTGGAAAAGCAGGTTTTCAGAAGCAATCTAATATTTTCACAGCAGTGGTCCCTCTGCAGGGCTCTTTTTTGTATTTTAGGGAGGCAGCTCTGGAGTTAGGAGTATGGAATTGAAGTATGAACTGCACTATGTCACTAGGACACAAAAGCAGTCAATATCTCCTCTCATTCCTGTATGTGCATTCCTTCATGGAGGGGGGAACATTGGTCCTCTGGGCGTGTCTGAGTTCCAGTAGTGGCCAAACTAGGTTTCCTCAGCTATCCAAAAGAATAAATACACAAAATTCAAAAGTAAAATTCTGCACTTAGTACCCCTTCCCCATCAAAAAAAAAAGAAACTACTTAAGTAAAGTGTAGTCAATAGATCAATTGATACGATATTGTAGAAAGAAGTGTGGGTCAACAGCATGATGTAACTACCAAAAATCATGCCCAAAACACTGGGCAGAGCTTACTGCCCATGGAGAGAGTGGTGTCCATGCCCCTAGACCAGCTCTATTCACCTATACTCTATGCATTGTTCTGCTCACTTCAATTTTTTTTTTAATCAAACTTAAATTTATTCCATTTAAGAATGTAACTTATGGCACGTACCTTGGTTTGGGTGCCACCAAGTGCAGATCCTGTGATAGAACTTTGGTACAAGTGATTTATTTGGGAGGTGATCTCAGGAAGCACAAGTAGGGCAGTGGGGAAAATGAGACAGGGAAGGAAGCTAAGCTAAACAGGGTGCATTAATGAGACAGGTAAACGCTGTGGGGCATCTGGGCTTCAGACCCAGAAGGGACACCAGGAAGAACCATATGAATGGAACTTTATGAAACACCAGGTGTTTCCCTCACACAGCCATCTCTAATCTCTTGCTCTTATCCACCCATCACTGGCTTCTCAGGAATTGCAGACTAGAGTGAGGACTTAGGTTCTGCCAATTCTCGGGTTGGACACTGCAATTGCTATCATCCCCTGACCCCATATTCCACCTACTGTCAGAGGCAAGTCCATGCACTATCACTCTTCAAAACAGTGTTCTCTGTCACCTTCAACCTATAGGTTATTTTTTAATTGAAATATAGTTGATTTATAATGTTGTGTTAGTTTGGGATGTACAGAAAAGTGACTCAGTTTTATATATATATATATAAATTTATTTATTTATATTTATATATATATAAATATATTTATTTATATACTTATATATATTCTTTTTTAGATTCTTTTCCATTAGAGGTTATTACAAGATATTGAGTATAGTTTCCTGTGCTATACTGTAGGTTCTTGTTGGTTACCTATTTTATATATAGTAGTGTGTATATTTTAACCCCAAACTCCTAATTTATCCCTCCTCCCCTTCCCCTTTGCTAGCCATAAGTTTGTTTTCTATGTCTGAGTCTATTTCTGTTTTGTGAATAAGTTCATTTGTATCATTTTTTTAGATTCCACATATAAGTGATATCATATGATATTTGTCTTTCTCTGACTTACTTCTCAGTGTGATAATCTCTAGGTCCATCCATGTTGCTGCAAATGGCATTATTTCAGTCTTTTTTATGGCTGAGTAATATTAAATTGTGTATATATGTGTGTGTGTATATATATATATATATATATATATATATACCACATCTTCTTTATCCATTCATCTGTCAATGAACACTTAGGTTGCTTCCGTGTCTTGGCTGTTGTAAATAGTGCTGCTGTGAACATTGGGGTTCATGTATCTTTTCGACTATAGTTTTCTCTTGATCTATGCCCAGGAGTGGGATTGCTGGATCATATGGCAACTCTACTTTTAGTTTTTTAAGGCACCTCCCTACTGTTCTCCATAGTGGCTGCACCAATTTACATTCCCACCAACAGTGTAGGAGGGTTCCCTTTTCTCCACACCCTCTCCAGCATTTAATAATTATTTGTAGACTTTTTAATGATGGCCACTCTGACCAGTATGAGGTGATACCTCATTGTAGTTTTGATCTGCATTTCTCTAATAATTAGCAATGTTGAATATTTTTTAATGTGCCTATTAGCCATCTGTATGTCATAAGGGCTATTTAAAGTAGAATATGAGAAGATAGTGATAAGCTAAAGAAAGGACTATTATACAAAAAGAACCAGAACATTTTAGTTTTAATTCCCAGCTTCATCAGATGTCAAAAGGTACTAAATTTAGGAAATGGCTCCAAGCAAAATCAAATCCAAGATGCTCTCAAGAAAACATGGTTTAAATATGAAGCTGAAGGAGTGCACATAAAATTCTTTAAGACTTCAGAAATATCAAAAGTGCTGCCTCAGAGTGTTATTCAGTCAGATGAAAAATCTCTCTTAAGGCTTCAAGAGAGTAACTCACAGGTCCTTTAAATCAAACAATAGAGCTTCTAAGAAGCTTAAGAGTATTGTTCCTCGATAGAAGCCCACAGTAGAAAAGGACTTATCTTGAAGAGATTTGTCATTATTTTTTATCTAATGGCATGAACTCAAAAAAGATGCATAGGAGACCCACAATGTTTTTAAGAGAATGATATATGCAGAAACATCACCAGCTTGGACTGAAGGAGACAGAGACAGTACAAAATGAGAAGAGGCCTTAGGACCCTCAACATCTACAAACAGGATGCAGACTAGAAAGCTAGTCACAGGCTACCTTTCATAAAAATGAAAGGATGACTCAGAGAGTGGAATCAAGAGCCTGGAGAATATAGCCAAGCGAGCCCTAAGAAAAACCTCTGGAGCAGAAGTAGAACTGCATTCTAATAAAGGAACCTCCAAGTTACATTTGCTCAGTTATGTTTTATAATTACCACTATCTAATGACTCTTCATGCCTCCCATTTCCCCCTTTTTGAATAGGAATGCCTACAAAGGTTACCCTACACGTGTACCATCTTTAATGTTGGGTATGTATGAGACAAATAGTTTATCTCTCAAATTTTGTAGATCAAGAGAAATTCTACTCAAAGAACCATACTCAAAGTACTACATCCAAGGAGACTTATACTTACCTGAACCTGGCTTAGATTATGAGATTCTGAATTTTGAGCTGATGCTCAGATAATACCAAGCAATAGCAAGAATGTAGATAAATAAGAATCTTTATGTATTGTTAGCAAAGAAGACATTTTTGAAGGGAAAATGGGGAAACTTGGTGAAATTAAGGAGGCTCATGCTTCTAACCTTAACCATCTTACTCCTCAATAGGGAAATTCTCACATAGGAGCATAAGGAGGCATGTACAAGGATGTTCATTAAAATATTGCTCATAGTAGCAAAATTAGAAGCAACCTAGATGTCATCACTAGAGTAATGAATAACTAAAATGTGGTGCAGATATTTGATAGACTATGATATAGCAAACAGAAGAAGCTAGAGATTTACAAACAGGAACACTATTCAATCTTTTTAACAATAAGATTGAGTAAATAAATGAAACAAAATGAGTTCTGTAACATAACACCATTTGTATAAATTAAAAGACCCACTTGCCAAATAAAACTTTATGGTTTTCACTGAAACTAAGTACAGCATATTAAATTCTTTAGAGTGATTGTCTATGGAAGGTAGAGAAACAAACATAAAGATGGACAATAAAGCAGAAAAAGATAAAATAAAACAAAATAAGTTGCATGCTAATGAACTATGAACTGAGAAACATGATTAACTCAATTTTCAATGTCTGAGGTCCAAAAAAAAGAAAACATCTATAGAGAAAGGAAGAAACAAACCAACTAACCAAGAGACAAAAGGAGGGCAGAGAGGGGAAGAAGGGAAAAAAGGAAATAACGGCAAATTAGCTAAAAGCTATATAGCTAAAAGGTACTTTTAGCTGAAGAACTTGGGGATCACAGGGAGGCATTAGCAGCTCTAAGCTCTAGCTAATCTCTTTTACATGTGGCAACTATTCTGGCTCTTTTTCAGATTTTTTTGATCTGCATGAGACAGTGTCAGGAATTACGAGTACCTCAAGCTGAAGAAAAGATTTACTTTAGTTACGTTTGTTGTTTTTCTAGCTTATCGATGGAAAGAAATAGTAGTATAAGGAGTCCCAGGTATTATTTTACTGGAGGAAAAATACTTGAGAACCTTTATGCTCAATCAAGTTTCCTGGCATAGGGGTGTCTTGAGCCTCCTGGAAAACTGACCTCATACTCTGTACCAGGGTATTGAGTCATTTGGGGTATCTGGCTCCTGAATCCCTTTTCAGTACATCAAATTCCCTTTGAACACAGGTCTGAGGGCATTTTTAAAACGACTAATTGATAAAATTCATATCACATTCAGAAATTGTGTTTCATTAACACAGTATGAAAAGTCTACTATTAGCCACATTTATGCCTTATTAGCAGTATAAAAGCACTTAGGTAACTTGCTTGGGCAGCCAGTAATACTGCTAGCCTCTCTTGCCCATATTAATTATGAATCCATTTGAAAGGCAGCATGATAAGGCTGGCTGAAGATGAATAGAAATATAGGACTGTGTTTTTCCAATTCTCTCAGTCCTTCTTCCACTGAAACCTTGATTGTACTTGGATAAATGGTATTCAAGAGCAGCCATTTCTGAGACCCTTAATGAGACCGTTAAAAACCAGGGAGGGGAAAAGTGTAGGTTACAAAAAACAGGCAAGGAGAGATGGCTCGTGCCCAGTAAAAAATCAAAAACGCATTGCTTGCTCAGGAAGCCAGGTGTGAAGAAGGAATTCAGTGTCCATCTGGGCACTTAAATCTGAAAATAATGTGAAGGAGGAAATTCATAGAACTGACAATGAAGAGGAGAGCAACAGATGCTAGACTGGAGAGTGAATGTGGATAAGAATGACTGTCCTAGCCTATGGAATAAAGAAAACATCACTAGGCTGAAAGATTTAGAGAGATTAAAGGCAGAGAGTCGTCAAAAGCCATTTTGCACATGTGTTAACTGTGGCGATTTTTATTGTTTATGAAACTCTTCCACTAGTGCATGTCAGAATAATCTAAGATTTTGTATATTGACCATCTTTGGATTGTATTTTTATGTTTCTAAAGGGATGAGATCCTATGAAACAAATCAGTGCATTTTGAGGAATGCACATGAAAATGAGCAAGAATCATCTTGATAGCTTTTCTAAGGAGAGGAAAAACTTGAATCTGAAGAGTGGATAATAAGACACATTCATCTAAGTTCCATTCTTCAAAGCAAACATCAACCATCATAAAAAGCTAACCTCTTGGCTCAAGATATAATTGTGTCTTTCTAATTTATTCATCCCAAAATGTTGAGCTTCCAGGAAGTTGGAGGGAGTGGCCAGAGAGGAATTTCTTATGTACACTTTTGTAGACTATAATTCAGATGCCCATGCCATATTATGATAAGTAAATGAGAAACTCAATACTACAATAAGCATAAATAATAAAATTGTCCTTAAGAAAACCAAAGTCATATTACAGAGGAATGTATTCTTTGCCTTGCTGAAAAGTATAGCCTTAGTCCTCCCTGGAGGAATTAACAATTTCTAAACTACCTACATAAGGAGAGGCTAAAAACCACCATGGTAAATAGAGGGGGGAGGGGGGAGCACTCAGTCCAGGAAATTAAATGCAAGAGGTCAGTGAAGGATACTCCATGACCACTGACAGACGGCAAATTTTCCTCACAGCCAGAAAAGGTAGATGTCGCTAAAAAGCCTCCAGTGAATTCTCTGCCTCAGAGTTTACCAGGAGGAAGGGGATGAGCAGATGCTGTAACAGTAAGCATTCCTCGTGGGTGGCAGGGACAAAATACTTCAGGAGTCAGAATCACATCACCAGAGGTGATAAAGAAATTTTTTGTGAGCAGATGGGCGTAACAGCTACTGTAAAGGGCAAGGGAGCAGACTTCTACAGATATTAGCAAAAAGACTCTACAGTGTTCTCATGCCCTGATCCTATACAGTTTCCAAAACCAGGGCTGCTTAGTCCTTAATGGACCATAGCATCTCTAGGAGGCAGTCAAGAGTGAGCACAGGATAAAGCATGGGCTGTTGGGTCAGACCCTGGACCTAAGTTGCTTGAATTATTTTTCTGCAATTTACCTATTCTGTGAAAACCTCGACTTTCGGCTCTGCAGAATAAAGATAGTAGTGACCATTTGGCAGAATTATTGTGAGGATGCCAATAATAAATGCAAAAAGAACTTAACCCAGTGCCTGGCACATGATGTGACCTTAGTGAATTGTCCCTAATTGTACTGCTGTTATCATTACCATCAGGAATAGTACCAATCCCTATAACATGCTTGGGATCAATGTTCACATTACTTGGACTTGTGATTTGAATAATGAACACTTTTTTTGAGAGCTAACATCACACTATTTGGGGAACACTATGTTTTGGGATAATGTCTTAATCAGGTTAAAGGAAAAAGAAACTCTGAGAAGTACATCTAGAGCAGAAAAAAATGAGCTGTGAAAATTACTGTCATGCCCAAAACTACCAAAATTAACCTGTGGATCTAGTGAACCACTAGAGAATAAAAAGCACGCAAAGTTTCTCCAAACAGCACTTCTCTTTGATGTGTCCATGAGTGACTTACCGGGTGTGCGCCTCAGAGAGAAAGGGTGTTCTGTGCAGTTTGAGCCTCTGCCTGGTACACCGCAAATGAAAAACTGAAAAAGTTCCAAAACACCAGTACCGATGATTGGTGTTTAAAACAAACAAACAAAAAAGCTGGAAAAGCAAAAGGTAAGGATCCCTGGGACACAATAAAAATGTTCGCCTAAAGGAAAAACAAAAGATGCTCCCTCCTGATAGCACTTTTTTAGTGGAATCGACTTGGACGAAGAAACACCTTCCTCTACATGTTTTCATTTTTGTCACTCAAAAAACTCTGGCAGCAGGTGAGCTACTGTTATCTCCATTTCACAGGGGAGGAGATGGAGGCTCGGCAAGCTGGGGTGAGAAGGTGGAAGACCAAAGTCTGAAGCTCAGACTTTCTGACTCCCCTGCCCTGTTTCCACCTCTCACACTCTTGACACTCAGAGACTCAGTGGAATCTCTTTCTCTTGGGAACTCCAAGAATAGATTTCACCTTTGAGAAATGCAGTTCTATCTGGAGGGAGAATTAATGATCTCTCTCTCTGTCAAGATTCCTTCCAGCTTTTGATTCATCTGCATCCTCCTTCTCTGAGCCTGGGCTACTGGTTGACCTACTTTGGAAGCAGAAGAAAAGGAACCTGTAAGAGAGGAAGGAGTCAGCACTGGAATGTCATAAGTACTTCTGGATTTTAATGAGGCGGATATAAAACCAAAATTTTGAATATGATGACAACATCACAACACAGTGCCGAGGGGTTATGAAACACGTAGACTGATTGACACTATTGTCAAAAACAAACTCAAAATAGAAAGTGTATACCTATATGTCATTAACAGCTTTGAAAGAGGCTTCATCTCAGTGCACAGCAGCAGCCTGTGAAACGGTTTGACCCATATGAATCCTTCATAGATATTTTTGGCATTTTCTGGGATGTCTTTCTCTGTTGTCTGTCCTTCATACTTGCCTGGATTCAAATCAAGGCCCTACCATTTCTCAATCTCACAGTTCCCTAGTGTTTTATCCACAAATAAGGATAATAGAATCTACCTCATAAGTTATTTACAGGAATAAAATCATGTTAGTATAGGGTTTTGATGATGTTCATATATATAATTACCCATTAAATGTTAACTATTACTACTAGCTATTCTCATGGGTGCCAAACCCCTGAAACTTTCCTCTCTCTTCAGCTTAATGAATTCATGCCTCACCTACCAGGTCAATCTGATCCCAAGTTCTAAGAGCAGACTTGGCCTTGAGCACCGCTGTCCATCACACAGAAGTCAGTGTCACTTGCTGCTGTTCAGGTGTAACCTTTGGTACCAGCTCCAATAGCTATATATATTAGTTTCCTAAGGCTGCTGTAACAAGGTACCATAAACTAGGGGGGCTTAAAACAAAAAAAATTTACTTTTTCACAGTTCTGTAGGCTAGAATTCTGAAATTAAGGTGTCTACAAAGCATGTTCCATTTAAGACTCAGTAGAATCCTTCTCTGCCTTTTCCTACCTTCTGGAGTTGGCTGTTGACTTGTGGTATTCCTTGGCTTATAGATGCATCATTCCAATCTCTGCCTCTGGGGTCACATGGCCTTCTCCTTCTGAGTCTCTGACTTCACATGGCATTTTCTCTTCTTATAAGAATACCTGTTATATTCAATTAAGATCCACCCTAATTACCTAATTTTAACTTGATTATATCTGCAAAGAACCTTTTTCCAAATAAAGTAACATTCACAGGTACTGGAGGTTAAGACATTAACATATCTTTTGAGGGGACACAGTTCAACCCATAACACTGGGTTTCTGCCTTGTTCATTTATTCATGCAGGTAAATTTTTCTTCTTATCACATCTTATGCAACATGCTTGTAAATAAGACAAATAATGGTTCCTACGCTCATGGAAACACCAGTCTAAGGAGGGAAACAGATATTAAAGAAATAACTTAAAAAGTGAGTAACTAACTACAACCGTAGTGAATGCCAAAGGATGTTAATGAAAGCCTATAACAAGGAGCCCTAACCTAGTCCTTGAGAACAAGAAGGCTTCCCAGAAAAAGGGAACTGGAGAAAAGAACAAGCCAGGTAAGGGGGTCAAGTGGGTTAGGCAGCAATCCAGGCTCAGGTAACAATATATGCAGATTTCCTAAAAGCAGAAATGAGATAGATACTTGGGAAGAATTAAAAGAAGGTCAGTGTGGCTGGAACTAGGGGCCAGGGTGTAGAAGGCAGCCAAACTTCCAAGAAAGAAAGAAAATGGCTATAAAGAACCTGACCCTAGGAGCTATGGCATCCATGGAAGAATTTTAGGTAGAAAAGCATTGTTATCAGGTTGGTATCAGTTACTATTTCTGCTGAATTAAACCACTAACAAACTTTCATAGCTTCATAACCCCCATGTATAAGCAGGATACACAAGCGTCTCTTTGACAAGCTGTCCCAGATTCTGAGATGTTCTTTTCTATTCCGTTGTCATCAATCTATCATCATTGGTGTCTGCTCATTCTGTCTAGCCTGCTTCCATATCCTCTCTATGGTCTCATTCATATTAGCCAGATTGGAATCACCAGGACACTAGCTAGACCTCAAGTAAGAGAAGGGACACTAGCTAGACCTCAAGTAAGAGAAGGTACCAAGGTACCAAGAGTACCAAGAGTACCAAGGTACCAAGAAAACTTGGTTCAAAGGTTCAAAGGCCTTGGTTCAAAGGCCTTTACCTTTCCATGTGACTGATCTCACTGAAGAAGACTCAAATGAAAATCCAAAGTAAATAAACTTGGAGAAAAGTTTACACACACACACACACACAAACTTAACTTGGAGTTAGCGCTTCCTTTAACAGAATGTGAATGAAAATATGAAGAACTAGAGAAATTATGTTAAACCTCATGGTTGAACAAGATAAGCTCTCTTCACCTGATTGAAAACATCATGAAATTTTCCCAATGAATTCTGCAAAACCAATTTTTTTCAAGTTTATAATTTGGTGACAGTAGGTATACACATTTGTGTCTTGATGCTCATTTTCATTAAATGTTCATTTTATTGACTCAGAAACCTAACTAAGTGAAATCTACTTCACTTGCAACTGTCAAGCTAATGAAAGACAAATTGCAGTGGTTCATCCAAACATTTGATTCACTCTGAGATCTATTAAATGTTTCAAGTGCAATGGGATCATATTCAATTCTGGATTCTAAAATACAACATAGTACTTCATTCCACTCTCCGGTCTAATGCACAGTATTTCTTGTTTAACCAGGAATCATAAATACCAAGGATTTAGTTTGAATTTGAGACCACCCAATGCCTCCTGGATTAATGCTTCCTGGCATTAAGCAGGAATATTAAATTAAGGAAAATGCCAGTCTCATAGCTTTGCTCAATGTAATTTATAGCTTAAGCATCATATTAAATCCTTTAATTGAAATCTGTAAAACAAATGGCAGTATTAGTAATTCCTTTATCAGCTTCCAATTCTCTGCCTACTTAACACCAGCCTCTAACCCAGGGGAAATAAGTTCCCAAATGCAATCCTTGAACTTGGGAAAATGTCACTGAATCTCCACATTGCATAACCTTAATGTTCACTATTCCTGCAAGATAACACACTTTCATTTATCATACAGATGTGCTCATTTCCTTTTTGTGGTTCAAATGCATATTAACGAGGCCTTTACAGCTTAATATTATCTGGACTTCTGGTTTACTCTGTAATTATACATTAAAAAGAATAATCGTTCAAACAGAACAAGAAACAGAATCAAAATGGCAACTAACGAGGTTAACAAAACTACAGAAAAAGAATGAAGTACCGAGTGACAGAGATGATAAGGAAAAGCTAGAATTAGCAGAATATCATTATTGTCTTCCCTAATACATTCCTCTCTGCAAAGGCCGTTGTTTGTTTTTTATAATTGGTACTTTCCAACTCAAGTGTGCGCTGGACTTTGTTTGCTACCATGTGCCTATATATTTGACAATTTCTCTATCTAGAACAGCAAGACTTGTCTAGATGTTTAAAGGTAAACACATCCTCCCACATCCTTAAATCCTAAGCCAGGAATGCCACTTAATGCTGCTAGATAGAGGGCAGGCAGGATCAGATTGAGGGAAGGGTTGGCCAGTCCACGGTGTGTGAAGGAAAAGCCTGCCTGGGAAAGTAAGAAAAGGGACTCGAGGAGAATCCACTTACATCTATTTGCTTGAAGGAACCAGGGCCAAGGGAAAAGTGGCAAGGGTGAGGGAGGGGAGTCAGGAGGTGAGAGGGCACAGATCTGACCCTGACCCCTAGGTGGTCTTCAGGACTTGTACCCAGCTCCAGTGCCCAGCCGCAGGAAGGAGCCGAGCGGTGCTCCCTTCAGCTCACTTCCAGTGAGGGCAGTGGCTGGATTCTAGAGAGCTGACTGCACCCACTGGCTGTCAACAAGGGGAAGATCCAGTTAGAGAAGGTGAGCGCTGTCCCAGGCATGGGGCATTCAAGCTTTCCGCTGAAGATGCCTGGGGCTTTCCACCTGTCCTGCTTGGCCTGTGAGTGTCCGTGGGAAACTATCTTCCTTCTGGCTCTGAGGGCAGGGACCCACAATATCTCCAATATGACACAGCTTACTTACCTCCTTATACTGTACCAACATAGCTTTTCCTCCCCACAGCGGCATAAAGACTCTCCAGGAATATTGTTATCAGTTTGTTACCAGTTACTATTTCTGCTGAATCAAACCACCAACAAATTTTCAAAGCTTCATAACCCTCATGTGTAAGCCGATTCTGAGTCTCTTTGCTAAAGTTCTCCCAGATTCTGACCTGGTTTTCTTTTCTGTTTCATCTCATTAACATCATCCTTGATGTCTGCTCATTCTCCACCCTGCTTTCCTTTTCTGTCTACAGAATTCTCATCCCTATTAGCCAGAATTGAATCACCAGGACACTATCTGGACCTCAAGTAAGTGAAGGTGTGGAACCTTGACTCAAGTGTAAAAGGAATCTGTTCAAAAGCCCCACAGTTATTGCTAGGAAATTAGAAAATGTGTTTGGAAGGTCACTTGAAACCAAAAGTATGCTGCCAGAGGGTCAATTACACACTCAGGGAGGGGGCAGGGGGAGGGCATAGGAGAACTGGGTGTACAGCGGTGGGAGGGGGTCATGGGCGCCCCTGCTTGTTGTCACCCTTTGTGCCTCTTCTTAGCATGCAGTGAGGCTTAGGCTTACGGGAAGGTGCGGGAGCCAGCGGGGCAGGATGCAACGTCCCTACCTGTGGCCCCTTCCCACCCCCCACCGAGGCTGGGCCTCCCTGCACAGCACCCAGATTCTACCCAACCTTGATTCTGGGCTTTGTGCAAACCCCAGTCACGGCTGTGCTTGTGTTCAGTGCCAAGAGAAAGCCTCAGAGTCTGCAAAAGCCTCTCATTGCTGCTGCCACCTGCTGATCATCTGCCAGGGAATCAGGAATTGGGGCAAGCACCCCTCCCGCGCCAGCCTTCTGATCCAACCCCTTGACTTTCTCAAGCTTCCTTCGAGGTCTCACCACCCTTACTTGGAAGGAAAGCCTTTAAACCTGTTAAAAGGCATCTGCTGCTACTACATTTACCTGACAGTTGCTTCCAGCCTCCAATCTGAGGGACACATTCCCTTATATTTCGTGGTCTTTTTCCTCCAACTCTCTCTTTCTTTCTAGAATGTCTGAGTTCCCCTCAACTTAATTCCCTTGAGATCATACCACTTTCTTCAGCAGAGAATTCAAAGCTAGCCTTTGGGTCCATTTTATCATCTGGTCCCATGTGTAGTACAGCTAGTTCTGGCCCCTGATGGCACCCCTCTCTAACTTAAAACATATTTACATTTCCTCGGTCATTTTGGTCAGGGTCACTGGAGTAGGAATGGAAGCATATGCCTTTGTTGCTGTTACTTTGTTTCATACTGATTTTCTATCTTGGTTTCTCACAGCCCTTGTTTTTAAGAATTTGAGAACATTTTCCCCGGAAGTAAGACATCCTGGCTTGTTTATCCCTGAAGCTTGAATAGCTAGTGGAGGGCAGGTTTTCAAAATGCTTCTCAAACCTGCATGAGCTGGGATTCATCAGAGGGCATTTTGATGATCCCACCAAGTTATCACACCAAAAGTCATTACACCCCACACACAATCAACATTCACCCTTGGGTAAAACACAAGAACTTTCTTCTGCATTCTCAAAGCAAGTTTCCTTCACTCTGTGAACAGGTCCTAAAAATCAGGAGCAACCTTTGCCTTCTCTCCTGTTGAGTGCCTGAATCCGAGTGATCTAGAGCCAAATCACAGGTTCCAGAGTTTTCTTCACCATTTCTTGGGTCATTATGTAAAATTAGACTCCTAATAACCTTTCCTAGTAAGCCAAAGTTCCCAAGATCATTTTGCATATTAGGCAAAACTGGAGTTATGATTGTTACCTAATTTAGATTAGGAAAGGAAGGAAAGGAGAAAAATGTAAGTTTTTTCTAATAAGAGTTTTTTGGTTTTATTCTGTTTCTTTATTTCCTCCCATTTAACATCTTTTTTTTAAAACAGAGAATAGCAGAACGACCACTTTTCAAGAGCCTACCGTGTGCTGGGCCTTGCGTTGGCACTTTCTTGAAATTATTTCATCTGGTTCTCCTAAAAGCCTTGCCAGACAGGCATTTTAGATGGTTAAACTAAGGCTAGGCCAGTGAAGGAACTTGCCTAAAATCACACAACAGATCAGCAGATTCAGAATTCAGATGTGGGTGTCTGACTCCATAACTAATCTCCCTTTCTCCACCCCACTCTGTCTCTCAAAAGTTTTATCTTATCGTTAGTCTTCAGTCAATACATGGATCATTGCATGACCAGATTAAGGAGGCAGCACATTGCAGAGAAAGCCCATAGTACCAGCCCCAATTCAGGAAGACTGGGCTTTTCTTTTTCCTTCCACTAACCAGCTGTGTGACCTTGGACTATTCCTGTGGTTTGTCTGGCTCTCTCATTACGTCTATAAAATTTATTTCAATAACTGGATTATCGCTAAGGTCTTTTTGACACTAATATCCTATGATTCCTATATATAATTAGATGAGACTATTTGAATAAATTAATATATTGGAAATCAAGACACAATTCTTTCTGCCTCTTCCCATGATATCTCTCCCTTGAAGAACTCAATTTCCAAGCACTCGTGTTCTCATCATCATAGACATTACTGCTTTGACAATGCCATTTCATTCACCTTTAGAATTTAAAAATGGTCCACCACAAGCACATTTCAAAAATCACTCACAGGCAAAGGTTAAAAAGTGGTGGCTACATACAATGAATTTCTGAAGAGTATTCAGTCCCCGATCCTTCTAGTACAGGCGCTGCTTCTCAACAATAAAGGGACAAGAATAATTGGAAGCAGAGTCCTTAAAACACACACCTCATATTCATCCTTCATCTTTGCAGCAGTCATATAGCAACTGTACAAGAGCCTTTTCACGCTTAAAGGAAACTCATTTAGCCTCTTCATTCAGGTTTGATCTTAAGAAGAGGAAACAATTAATAGCAATTCTGATACCAACCAGAGCCCTCACTTGAGTTCCTTGTTGCTAAGGTGTGTGGATGCCCTGTGGGCATTAGGCAAAGAGGGAAGAAATTCAGCTGTTTTTCTTTTATCTGCCATACAGTTCCCACCGTAAATTAAGCCATTTTCAATCTTCTTAGTCCTGAGTTTCTGTGGCATTAGCATCTTCTATCTCCATGTTCATTATCATTCCTGACAAACATTTCTGGAGAATAATGTTTCACTGTAGTCCTTGTGGTGTTTTCTCTGAAGATACTTTTTGAAGAAACTGATGCTCCAAAATGTGGAAAGGGAAAATATAACCTGAATGTGATAGAATTTGTATTAGACACATATACAATAACACCACTGTATATATTTTACAGCCATATTTATGAACACAAATTTGTTGAAACATATCTGGAAGGAGATACAACAAACTGATAATTGTAGTTTCCTCTGAGGAGTGGAGTGAGTAGAGGGGACATGGGTGAAAGGGATATTAGCGTGGTCTGAAATGTCTTAACATTTTGAAAAGATTTTTAAAAAATTTTTAACTCTAAAATAATTGACTTTAAAGCAAATGAAAAACATGTACTAGCCCCCTTTACTCTCAGTGGTTAGGATGGTTCTTTGATTTCTGTAGCCCTGATGAACCATGGACAAGTTTGCTTAAGCTGTCTGCCATTTGGGGCATGACATCATCTACCTCCCCACCCTTCAGCAGGAAAGTCAGACTGGCAACCCTAAAGAAAGTCCCGTAACTGTTTTACTTCCCATCTGATATAATAGAACATAAATAGGACAGATTCAGAATCTGACTTGGGCATATGTCAGGAATGGCACCCTTGTTCTCGCGCACCCTGTCCTTGGTCCTATACCCAGGTGGAGGACCTCCTGCCCATGCATTTGGGTTTCCTGCAAAGACAGTCCTGGAATTGATGAGAGTGGCCCCTGGTTTTTGCCTCTGCCTCTCACTGCCTGCTTTCTCTTCTACCATCTTCCAACACTCCCACTGACCCTTGTACCCATTGCCAGTCTTTTTAGTCCTTCCATGAAGTCCCCATCACCACTCAGTCTAAAGTAGTATCCATTCCCCCAGATGCTTCTTCCAGTCTTGGAACTCTGTAGATCCTTCCAGCTCAGAATGTCAATATGGTAAACAAGTATATGGTAAAAAAAAAAAAAAAAAAAATTCTACAGTACTCATCACAGCTAATGGGGAAGTATTGAACCCATTCCTCCTGAGGTCAGGAAGACGACTAAGTTGTCCATTATCACCAGTTCTGTTCAACATCGTGCTGAGGTCATAGCCAGGACAGTAAGGCAAGAATAAAAATTTAACCATGAAAATTGAAAAGGAATAAATAAATCTGTCACTATCCTAGATGGTACAATGTTGTATGTAGAAAATTCAAATTAATCTAATTTACAGGTAAATTACTGGAATTAGAATTTAGCTGTGATTGTAGCTATGAAATCAGCAGAGAAAAGTAGTTGCATTTCTATGTAACAATGAAAAAGAGATTGTAAATATTTAAAAAGGCATCATGTACATTAGCATGAAAACTATGAAGCACCTACGGAAATTTTTTAACAAAATTTTATAAGTCCAAGGAGAAAATTACAAACAGAAAATAAAAAACTTGTATTATTTTTAAATGATCTATAAAGTAGTTGGGAGTATTGAATATTTAAAGGAAAGGTTTCAGGGCTTCCCTGGTGGCGCAGTGGTTGAGAATCTGCCTGCCAATGCAGGGGACACAGGTTCGAGCCCTGGTCTGGGAGGATCCCACATGCCGCGGAGCGACTAGGCCCGTGAGCCACAACTACTGAGCCTGCGCGTCTGGAGCCTGTGCTCCGCAACAAGAGAGGCCGCGACAGTGAGAGGCCCGCGCACCGCGATGAAGAGTGGCCCCCGCTCGCCGCAACTAGAGAAAGCCCTCGCACAGAAACGAAGACCCAACACACCCAAAAATAAATAAATAAATAAATTTTTTAAAAAAATAAATAAATAAAATAAAGGAAAGGTTTCAGAGGTGACAATGAAAATATTATTCTTCAAATAACAGAAATGTCATAGGAATCATCTATTGAAGCTGATACATTTTCTTGCATAAGCATCTGCAAATTTTCAAATGGAAAAACAAATATAGCCTATTTACCTAAAACAGTTTGGTCTCCTCTCTCTCTCTCTCTCAGATCAAGACAGCTTTGAACTAAGCTGGTCCCAGTGGCTGGAGGAAATGAGTTTGCCTTCCTGATTAACTGAACCCAGCCAGTTCTGAGGGCGCAGCTGAACAGGTGGCAAAGGAAGTGACTCTGGAACAATCAAAGCTCAGTGTTTCCTCAGACACACACACTCCTTTGAAGATTCTTTCCTTTGAAAAATTCCTGCCATATATTTTTTAATGTAGAAATACATGTTTGCGTTTAGGAGAGTAAACACAGCCCACGTGTTTCCCTCCCACCACTCCCAAATCCCTTAAAATGACAGCAAAGATGTACGGAAAGGAATTAACCTGTTACAGCTGGTAAGAAAATTGGAACCCATGAGTTAACTCAAGACATTTTGATGAATTTCTAAGGACAAGAAAAGGGCAAGGTGTGTATCAGGGAGCTGATGCCTGAAACATACAGAGAAGGTTCACGGGGATTCAGAAGCGATTCTGTGGGTACCACCTCCGAGTCGCCGATCAGTAATCAAGATAAATAGAGGAGGACTTACGGGGCACCTGGGACATATATCCTGCACCCCACACATGGAGAGACTGGCAGTGGTTAATATCTGTCCCCACGCTGGAGTCTAAAATCTTTTCCCTAATGAAATTACATGATCTGCCTGAAAAGAGCCAGAGCCAGTGTGGGTGTGGGTTCCACAGGGTAAAACTCGTGTTGGTTTTGACACTGAGGGGAGGAAGAAGGCTGCCTATGTGCTGCCTGAACACATGCCCTGAAACAAAACCTGCTGGTTGGTTCCCCCCACACATAGAGAGAACTTCTGTCTGGTTAGCTATTGCTCCTTAACGATTTACCCCAAAACGTTATGACTTAAAATAGCAACCATTTTATAATAGCTCGTGATTGTTGGCTCAGTAATTCAGGCAGGGCTCAGCTGGGCAATTTTTCTGCTCCAAGTGACATTGGCTGAGGGCATTTGGTGGTATTCAGATGGAGGGTGGCTGGTCTGGAGGAATCAAGGCAGCTTCACTCATGTCTGGCACAGCTGGAAGGCTGGACTCTACTGGGATAGTCCTCTGGAGCACCTACATATAACCTGCCCAACATCGAACTCTCAGAGTGCTGGACTTCTTACATAGTTACTCAGGGATCCCAGGGAGTGTGTTCCAAGAGACAGGAAGAGGAAGCCTCCAGTCTCTCAAGGGCCAGACCCAGGAACCAGCCCATCATCACATCCACCATATTCTATTGGTCAAGCAGTCAGACTCCATCCAGATTCAAGGAGGGGTAACATAAACCTCACTTCATATTCCCGTGGGGAAGGAGATAAAAATAAACAAAAAAACCCCACTAAGTAGATACTCTACAGGAAGGTGATTTGAGTTATAATGCAAAAGCAGTTAAAGGAGGTAGAGAGTGTCAGGAAGTTGGGAGAATACTGTTTATACTATTTATATAGAATACTATTTATATAAATACTATTTATGTAAATAGAATACTATTTATACTATTTATATAGAATACTATTTATACTATTTATATAGGGTGGTCATGGAAGTCCTTACTGTTTAGATGACTTTTGAGCAGGGGTATTAAGGAAGAGAGGGGGCAACCGTATGGATTTTGGCTTTTACTCTGAGTTCAGTGGGAAATCAGAGGGTTTTCAGCAGAGGATTAATATAATCTGACTTGAATTTTAAAGAGATACTCAGTGCTATGTGGATAATACACTAAAGGGAAGATGAATGGGGTAGTAGGGATACTAAGAGGCTATTTTGATAATCTAGTCAAAAAGTCATGGTGGCTTGGACCAAATGATACAGCAGTGATGTATTAAGTGGCCAATTCTATAAATATAGACATACCTTCAAATATCTTTTTGGGTTCCTGCACCCATTTCTAACATGTGTGGATGTGGGTGCGGGTATGTGTAAGCTTCCACACACCAACAAGCATTTCTTAGACACCAGCAGGGAATCTGAGAATTCAACTCTATTGTGAAACTATCTACTCAGAGATGGCATCAGATTCCACAGGCAAAGGGCTCAGTCCTCCAAGACCACCTTCCACTTCAGACACCAATCACAAGCCCAGGTTGTTACCTGTACTTCCAACCAACTGGCTATAAATCAGAGGTTTCCATGACCCTCTCCTTGGGTTTGACTAATTTGCTAGAACAGCTAACAGAAATCAGGAAACCCGTTTACTCAATAGATGACCGATTTATCATGAAGGATATTAAAGGATACGAATCAACAGCCAGGTGAAGAGATACAGAGAGCAAGGAGCCAAGCAAAGGTCCTCATGGAGCTTGGGGCCTGGCACCGTGGCACATGGAAACATTCCGGTTCACCCACCTGAAAGGTCTCTGAACTCCATCCTTTTGGGGTTTTATGGAGGCTTCATTACATAGGCATGATTGATTCATTCACTGGCCATTGGTGACTGAGCCAATCTCCAGCCCCTCTCCTGTCCCTGAAGGTCAGGAGAATGGGACTAAAAGTTCCAACCCCCTAATCACATAGATGGTTCTTCTGGCAACCAGCCCCCATGCTTAAGTAGGGTCCAGTAGTTGCCTCATTAACATAACAACACCTTTGTTGTTCTCATCACTTAGGATGAGAAATTCCAAGTTTTAGGAGCTCTGTGCAAGAAGTGGAGACAAAGACCAAATATATATATTTCTCATTATAAATCACAATATCACAAAGTATACTTTCAAAGAATTAACATTTTTCATCTTATACATCATCACAAATCTGTAGTCTGTGAATTATTGGTAAGAAAACAATAGTAATATTTCTTTTTTATTGAAATATAACTTATATACATTAAAGTATGCAAGTCTTTAGTGAACTGTTTGATTAATTTTCACATATGTGTCTACTAATGTAACTCAGAATCCCTCCCGTCCCTGTCAGCACTCTCCCCAGAGATAACCCTCTTCTGACTTCTATCACTATAGATTTGTCTGTTTTATGCACTTCATATAAATGGAATAATATAAAATATATCTTTTTATCCCGGGCATATTTCACTTCATATTATGTCCGTAAGATTCATCCATGTTGTTCACATACACAGTGAGTTCATTCCTTTTCATTGAACATGGCATGATTTATTTATAAAGATATAGCTGAGAATATTTGCTGATGGTTTGGAAATAGGGTCTGAGAGAAAGATAGGAATCATTTTTAGTCTGAGCTTCCAGAAGACTTGGAATTGCCAGGGGGAAGGCTGTAGAAAGCAATTTTAGGTGTGGGGGATGGGAAAGAGTTCTGTTTGGGGCATGCTGCCTGTGAGATGGTTGTTAGACAACCAGTGTAGAGACTGAGGAGGCAGGTGGATATGTTAGTCTGAAGTTATGATAAAAGTCTGAGCTGAAGATCTCAGTTTGGGAGTCATCAGCATATACATATGTTATTTAAGACCTTGGGACGGGATAAGATCTATGAGAGAATGAAGGTGGCTATCCAGTAAAGTAAGCTGAGGACTGAGCTCTAAGCACTGTCAGGGGCTCAGGGAGAAGGATGAACGTGGAAAGGAGACTGAGAAGGTGTGGCTGATGAGTAGAAGAAGAACCAAATGGTCTAGAAGTAAAACAAGAAAGAATTTCAAGGCGTGAACTGTGGCAAAGGCTGATAATAGGTCAGTAGTGTCTGGGACGAGTTGACAAGAGCTGTTTCCAGGGAGACTGGAGAAAAAGCCTGACTGTATTCTTGTGGAAGCAACTGCTGATTCCCACCCAACAGCCATGCCCTGCTCTTCTTTAGTAAGAAGAGCTCTTGTTTTATTTGGGGTAAAATGCATCCAGCTATACTTTCCAATCTCCCTTTCATCAAGATGTGACCGTATATGACAAATAAGTAGAAGTGTATATGGTATTTCTGGGAAGCCAGCTGAAAGGGAGCTGATTCAGCCAGGCAGCACCTTGTGTATTAGTCACTTTTGCCCTCTGTATTGGTCAGATTTTTACTGTGATAGTGCTATGAAACAAACAACCCAAAAATATCTCAATGACTTAACCACATTCTCTTTTATGCTTCTGGATCAGGAGTTTGGCTGGCTTGGCTGAGCAAGCCTGCATTCTAGGCTTTGGGTCAGGTTCAGGGCAGCTTCAGTTCCAGGCTGAAAGAAAAATATGCTGTTCCCATGGTGGGATGGGAGCTTCAGGAAGCCTTGTGGAAATTTGCCACACCTCCTAGTGCTTAAGCTCAGAACCCAAAAGATCACTTCTACCCATTGGCCAAAGAATTTACATGACTGAGCCCAAAGTAAATGAAGAGGGTTATTATTCTTCACCAACTATGGAGAAGTAAGAAAAATTGCGTACAAATAGTAACATCTACCACACCTTCTTTTATTCATACTTTCGATGCACTAAAACCCCAAGTGATGGCTAGAGCGCCAGCAGCTTTTGTGGGTCATGTGACATTGGAAGTACCAAGCTAAGGTGGTAGAGTAGAAAGATGTGTCCCATTTGTCCATGGAGTCACCATATCAACCATGAACAGGCTAAATCTGACCTTGTTTTACGTGGAAAAAAATAACTGCCATCTTTTTAATTTATTTTTATGTTATATTTTCTATTGCACGTAGCCAAACCTAATACTAATGGACACAAGTGGGTTTAAGTAAGAATGGGAGGTGTATGGACAATACCTTCAAGGAATTTTTCTATGCAGAATAGCAGAGAGATGGAATAGTACCTGAAGAGGCAAAGGAACAAAGGGAGTTTTTATTTTAAGTTGGAAAGTATTACAGCATGTTATATAATGATGAGAAAAAAACTAATAAAGAAAAAAGTAATTGATACAAGAAAAGGAAAATTATCGAAGTACTATCCTTGAGTAAGCAAGAAAACCTTGAAATGTGGTACTTAGAGGTGCTTCTGTTTTGATTTAACTACGGGTCAATTTATACTTATCATATGACCTAAACTATTTAAATTCCATGAATTTTTCCTGAGTGTTCTCCAGGCAACTCCATATATTAAAAATGTTTTATTCATGTTTTTTGTTTTGTATAAATAATAATGGAACTTTTCACAAACCCTAACCCCACCCATGCCCACATTGTTTTTCATTTTGAATTATGAAAGGAAGTAGAGGGAAAGTTTATACTGTTTGGAATTATATGAATGATCAGAGGATGGCCCAATAGCCTAAATTAAAAGAAATAACTCATTAAATGGCACAAATCATCTTGCAAATAAAAGTATAAGACACAGAAAGCTGATAAAGCAAGTAAGAAAAATCCTATTTTTTCTAAGTTCCCTGTCAAAGTGGAATTTTTAAACCCACAGATGTTTAGAGGAGGTAAAAATATACTTCCTTGTTTGATGGAACTGCTACAATTCCAAATATATAAATCCACCCACAGCATTAATTAAAGTTTAAAATTTTTTCTCTCTCTAATACGAGTAGCATAGTGTTTTTACCTGAATAAGGCACTGCTTTTCTTCCCTGTTCTGCCAGATAAGATGCAGGACTCTTTTAAATACATATTTTTTTCCTAAAGGGAGCGGCTTGGGGAGAAATATCTAGAGTTCCATTTGAGACTTGTTAACTTTGAGATGCCTACTAGATATCCCAATGGAGATGTTAAGTAACAAGCTGGTTATACAAGTCTGGAGTCCAGGGAAAAGGTCTGAGTTAGAGACATAATGTTGGAGTTATCAGCATTTAGTATATTTAAAGGCATGGAGCTGTATAAGATTATCTAAGGATTTAGTGTATATAGGAAAAAAATACAGATCTTTAGACTGAGCCCCAGGGTACAGCATTTAGAGGTTAGGGAAATGAGAAAAAATCAGCAGAAGATACTGAGAAGGAGCAGCTGGTGAGGTGGAAGGAAAACAGGAAGAGTGGTATCCTGAAGGCAAGAAAAGAAAGTGTCTAAGAAGAGATTTATCTATTTTGACTAATAATGTGGAAATGGAGATGCAAATGAAATTGGATTATGCAAATGACATTGGAGATCATTAGTGATCCTGATAAGTGTTTAGAGTGAAGGGTGGGATTGAACACCTGTTTAGAGTGGATTCAAGAGGGAATTGAAGAGAAATTAGAGACAACAAGAATAGACAACTCTTTCTGGAGCTTTGCTGCCAATAGGGAGAGAAAGAAATCGGATGACGAGGTCATGGAATTTTGTTTGTTTTTAAGTTGAGAGAAATAACAGTGTGTTACTATACTTATGAGAATGACCCAGAAGAGAGGGGAAAGCTGGTGATGCAGGAGAGAGATGGGAAACTTATTGGAAGGTCGTAAGCTAGAGAGGATGGGGTCTGTTGCATAGGAAGAAAGCTTGGCTTTAGCTGGGAACATTAACAGTTCATCCAGAATGACAAAAAGTGTTAGAATATATAGACAGCAATGCAAGTAAGGAGTTAGATATGATGGTGGGCGTTGGTGCAGCACTTTCTGATTTATTCACCTTTCTTGGTCTTATCAGCTAAGTGAGAATGGGAAGAAAATATGAGAGGTTTCAGGAAAGTAGAAAAGTAAGAAATATCTATCCAGGGTAGTAGGAAAGAAAATAAACCTGGAAAATATGATGTGATCACTTGGCAGCTTTAAAGGTCCACTTAGAGCCGTCAGCATATTTGTGTGTTTTACTACAGCCATTTTCAGCCGTGCATCCAGGTCTGGGAGGAGTTTCATCTGTGGTTTCCCCAAGCAGTGTGACAAACTGAAAAGTGTCAAGAGAGTTGTATACAAGGAAATGGTTAAAATGATTGACCATAGAATTTAAGCTGAGGTCACAAGGGAGAGGAAGACATGATGGGGGAAAAGGGGATGGAGAATGTAAAGATGGTAACATCATGGATTGAAGGTCCAAGTGGAGACTAAAGATATTGAAGTCAGGTACTAAAATGGATGAGCAGAAAAGATGGCAAAAGAGTTGTAGAGTACCTAATATTGACATTTTGGAGGAGACACAGTTTCAGCATAAGAGCAAGGGTTACCATGAAAGCGAGTGCCGAGGCAGGGTAAAGGGCAAATCACTAAAGGTGAGGTTGAGGAACCACAGGCCAGGGGATTGGAAGGACTATCCAAGCATACATGTAAATCACTAAGACTTAAAACAGCAGAACTTTGGCAAGAATGACAATGAACCAGAA
The DNA here is from genome assembly GCF_009873245.2 of Balaenoptera musculus. NCBI lineage: Eukaryota > Metazoa > Chordata > Mammalia > Artiodactyla > Balaenopteridae > Balaenoptera > Balaenoptera musculus. The sequence goes on from NC_045800.1 coordinate 55,138,192, forward strand.
GCCAACACCTTCACTGAAGATCACCGGTCAGCGATAGACTACAGTGAGGATGAGTACTGATTGGCTCATCTCATAATCTAATGACACGAGATGCAAAGCTCAGGGATTTTATGGAAGAAGCTGGGAGAATGGCAGCAAATGCAAAGAGGAGCAGGAAGTGCACTTCCCCACCTATAAGAGCCACCTTGGGAGGGCTGCAGGGGAAGCCTTAGCCTGAGGCAAAGTGTAGGCTTCAGTTTTAACAGGAACACTTTGGTAGGGGTGTTGAGAATGGATTAAAAGAGAGCAAAGGGTGGAAGTAGAATAAGTTAGGAGGCTACTGCAAAAATACAGGCAAAAGATGTTGGATGCTTATCCCACGAAGATAGCAGTAAAGGTGTGAAGATATAGTCAGCATCTGAATGTTTTTAAATATACCGTAATTCTTTGTACCGTTGATTTTAAGATTACCCCCTATTTCTTTTTTTTTTTAACATTTTTATTGGAGTATAATTGCTTTACAATGGTGTGTTAGTTTCTGCTTTATAACAAAGTAAATCAGCTATACATACACATATGTCCCCATATCTCTTCCCTCTTGCGTCTCCCTCCCTCCCACCCTCCCTCTCCCACCCCTTTAGGTGGTCACAAAGCACGGAGCTGATCTCCCTATGCTATGCGGCTGCTTCCCACTAGCTATCTATTTTACATTTGGTAGTATATATAAGTCCATGCCACTCTCTCACTTCATCCCAGCTTACCCTTCCCCCTCCCCGTGTCCTCAAGTCCATTCTCTAGTAGGTCTGCATCTTTATTCCATCCTATCCTGCCCCTAGGTTCTTCATAACCATTTTTTTTTTTTAGATTCCATATATATGTTAGCATACAGTATTTATTTTTCTCTTTCTGACTTCACTCTGTATGACAGTCTCTAGGTCCATCCACCTCACTACAAATAACTCAATTTCGTTTCTTTTTATGACTGAGTAATATTGAATTTTATATATGTGCCACATCTTCATGTACCACTAAGAGAAAAAGCAACGCTACCAGTTAAACAGTGATAACACTTTTTTATGATTTCAATTTTAAAATGCATCCAAATTTCAGAGATGTTAAAATATTAAAATGTGCATCTGTGAACAGATGAAACATAATATATTGTTACACTGGTTGAATGTACTACTGTACGAAGGAAGAAATTCTTTTCCCAAAAACCTAAGAATTAAGAAAACTGAGTGTTTAGCATCTTAGAGGGCTTGCTAGAGAAACTCCCTGACAGCTGCTTGAGGAAAAGCAAGGCTGTGCTCCTGTTAGGTGACCTTCACTGGACACATTTTGCCACCTGTTTACTAATTGGCTCCTGTAAGAGAGTAACTCCATGTTCCTTGCTATGTCTAATTAATAGCCACACATCAATTTACTCATCATTTGTGTCTCCATATACTACTTGTTATTTCTAGTTAATGATTCATGTCTGATCGCTGTGAGAAGGTAGCTCAGATTTGTTCAGGCTGCAAATTTATCCCTGTCACTGATGAATATTACATTATGGCCACAGGAAGTAAAAAGGAAAACAGCAGTCTGTGCTAAGTTAGAAGTCTTATGTTCTCCCCTCTTCTCCCATGTTATATCAAACCAGCATATCTTTCTCATTGGTTCGTAATCCTGACTGCACATTAGAAACACTTCAGGGTGCTTCTTAAAAATACTTATTCCTGGACCACAGCCCAGACCAGTTAGATCAGAATCATTGGAGGCGAACTTCAGGCATCCATATTTCTTAGAAAAATACAGGGGATTCAAATATCCCATCACCAGTGCAGTCCATGGGAGTTTGGCAGTCTCTTCATTAATAAGTAATAAACTTTGACGAGCTCAGATCAATTTGTCTAAGAAATATTTCTTTAACAATATAAGCCATGTAATGGTATATAGCAGGCATCAGAAATGAATACAGAATGATGTGGAAAGTTACATTGTGTCACTAATGAAAAATAAGATTGTAGAGAGTATTATCTTAATTGAAATAAGTTGTGTCTACATATTTTTGTGTGTATGTATATCTAATTAATATCCAGAGATCAATTTACCTATTGTTTTCTTCTCCATATATTGCTTGTTATTTCCAGTTAATGATTCATATCTGACCATTATGAAAATATGATTCTGAATTGTACATAATGAAAATTTAACCCTATCACTGATGCATATGACATACACACACTGATACATATACACACATGTACATATGTATCTATACACATATATGACACATACCCATATATGGTGATGGAGTATTAAAAAATGTTTATGATTTTAAATGCTCAAGATTACAGGAGATTTTAGTTTTCTTCTTTCTTTTGACCTCATTTTTTGCTATGTAAATGCATTTACTTTGTAATAGAAATTCATTCAGAAACAATAGCCTTATCTATTCATTGGAGAAAATTTGGAAAATTCATAAAACCATAAGTAAGAAAATTTAAATCATTCGTGATTCCACCAGCCAGAAATAACCACTTTGGACATTTTGGTTCATTCTTTCCAAAAAAATTTTTTTCTTTATATGAGAGTGTGTGTGAGTATGTGTTTGTGTACAGAATTACATACTTATACTGAAAAAAATTTTTTTAAGTTTTTAACCTTTTTGTTCTCTTACTAAAAGATTTTACCATGTCATTAAAAATTCTCACAAAACATGTGTTGTAATGAACTACATAGTATTTTACAACAAGATTGAGGAATACATGCAATACAGGTATGCTTTAAGCCATAAAAACAAAACAATCCAGTAGAGTTTGGGAGGTCAGAGAGCTGTAAGACTTAACAAGCAATACTGTGTGTGTTTGTCTTGAGTGTCCTCTTCAGGGCTCTCTCAAGAACTTGAGCAAGGAGGGCTGCAAAGCAGGTGGCACTGACATTTGTGAATTGTAGTCCTGGCTGTTTCACCATATCATTACAGTGAATATCTGAGTTAATTTAGCAAAGTGAGATGGGTGAATGATAAGAGATTAAGATATGTGAAACTAACTTAGGTAGTCAGGATGCATTCATTTCTAAGGCCAGGATACTTACATAACAAGAACAGCATTTTATCTGGTCATCAGCACCCATGAAAAGTAAAGAGATTCACCAATAAATTCAGCAAATGTGTACTGTATTTTGGGGGGAAAAGCAAGACCTTTTATTGGTGCCAGGCACTGGTGGATGGCAACATTTTTTTATACCCCAGATTTTCCCTCATTAACCAATTTCTCAGCCATAGACCAGCATCATGATGAATATAAGGCCATAAATTTGCTGTGGATTATTTGTTATTGATATGTGATTTTCTGCTCTCGTGACGGCAGAGGCTGTGTCTGTGGAAAAAATCCCAAACAAGATTAGATTGGGATTCCAGAAGCAAAGAGGAATGAATAGGAGTGGAAATGTGCACAAAGGGAGAAGTAGAAAGAAACAGAAAAATAGAATAAGATGGATTATTCAAGAAAATTCTGGAGATCAAGAGTGAAATCATTATGAATTTCTAAATTGTGGTTCTACATAAACTCTTATAAAGAGAAGGAATCTAGCTAGACAGGATTTTTTCCCTTGATATGGGAATTTTAGTTTCCCAATTACATCTCAGTGAGAGACTTCTTGTTATTGAGTTTTAAGTTCACAGATGGTGGAGTCTGGAAAACTGTCACAAATTGACCAACACTAACAAAACTGAAAATCTCTAGCCTTTTTTTCTATTCCATTTTCTCTGCCCTCTTTCTTTCTCTCATGACACTAAATCTCCGCCAATGTTTGTCTGGAAACAAAATGTGAATCAGAGTTTCAAGATACACTGAGTCTGGAAGCACTACTATTCCTTGGTTATAAGGACTTACAAGGATAACAGTGATTAACCTGTTATTGCTATAGTACGCAGACTTTGTTTAAGGATTGTTGTCATTTTGTTGTATTATTTTATGGTCAACTGATATATTTTAACACTAAATATCATACATTTTGACTGTTGGCCCTATATTCTTTTATTCCTTATGCCTCTTCAGGAGTTTAGAAGGAAGAGACTATAAAAGACATGGAATTTAAGTAATACAGCTTTGCAGATGCTAGGGGAACATGGGGTGAAAGATACCCCAGAATACAATTCCTGAAGAGACCCATCCACTTACCAAGTCCTTGTGGAAATCTAGCCAAGACTGAGGAGAAAAAGAAGTAAAGAGTGAAATATTTTAGTACACATTTGGGAGCTCTTTAGGTTTTTCTGAGGAAACAAGAAACCACCATAAGAAAGGGGTACTTGTAAGTGTTTAATTTTATATGTTGGGGTCAAATATGGAGCATTTTATATGTCTAGCAAAGAGGCCATTGGGTTATGCTGTCATCTGGGACATTATATAAGTCTATTGACTGAATTTGCTTAGACCACACAGCTGAGAGTTTTTTAAGACTGGGAAATAGGATAGTTGCTTTCTTGGTTTAGTATACAAAGTAACATTGAAGTAAAATTGACCTAAGCATTTTTTGGTCGTATTTCAGAAGCATTTCATAGCACCCTCCAAGAAACTGCCTTGAAAGCCTGCATCCCCACAGCATTGGTCTCAGATGGGTATAGAAAAAGTAATAAGGTTAGGAAAGTATTGTAATGAAAGCTCACACTGGAAATTTCTGACACTCTTCCAGTCCCTTTCCTTGAGAGGAATTACATCACCACTGTTTTACATCTTACTGTTGTCTCTCACTGTTAACTCTATTCAGCTAACAAGGGGAGAACATCTGCATAATCTAGCTACATGATCTAGCATCCACCAAGAATTCAGACCCTTTTCTCCATCTTCACTGCTCTCCCTGCTTCACCAAGAGGAGAGTTTGTGATACAGACCAAGCAAAAACACCTTTACTTCTGCTCTTGGAATTTCATGCAGGGTTTTGGGTCTCATCCTGTTGCAAATGAGGCACTTCATCCAAAGAGACCCATGGCAGGATGGAGGGAGAGGCAGAGGGGTCAAGCCAAGTTCATAGGAAACTAGGGCCTCACCTCTTAATGAAGAGCATTATCATGTGAATGTGTATGTGTGTTCTCTTTTGAAATCCTTTAATATGAGGGCTTCCCTGGTGGCATAGTGGTTAAGAATCCGCCTGCCAATGCAGGGGACACAGGTCTGAGCCCTGGTCTGGGAAGATCCCACATGCTGTGGAGCAACTAAGCCTGTGCGCCACAACTACTGAGCCAGTGCTCTAGAGCCAGTGAGCCACAACTACTGACCCTGTGTGCCACAACTACTAAAGCCCGCGCGCCTAGAGCCTGTGCTCTGCAACAAGAGAAGCCGCTGCAATGAAAAGCCCGGGCACTGCAATGAAAAGCCCAGGCACCACAATGAAGGGTGGCCCCTGCTCGCCACAACTAGAGAAAGCCATGCACAGCAGCGAAGACCCAACGCAGCCAAAATTTAATTAATTAATTAATTAATTAATTTTAAAAATCCTTTAATATGATATAATTTCTTTAATTAGGCAACATATTTTCCTTTTAGTGGAAGGTGAATGCTACAAAAGAGAGAGATTAAAGTTTCTGTGTCCCCACCACATTAACAAAAGAAAGGGGAAAAAAAGCACATGATCATCTCAATAAATGCTGAAAAAGCTTTTGACAAAATTCAACATCCATACATGATGAAAACTTTCATCAAAGTTTGTATAGCAGGAACATATCTTGACTTAGTAAAGGCCATTTATGACTAAACCTCAGCTAACATCATACTCAACTATGAAAAGCTGAAACCCTTTCCTCCAAAATAGGAAGACAAGGATGTCCACTTCCACCACTTCTATTTAACACAGTATTGGAAGTCCTAGCCACAGCAATCAGACAAGAAAAAGAAGTCATCCGATTTGTAAGGGAAGAAGTAAAACTGTCAGTATTTGCAAATATCATGATATTGCACATAGCAAACCCTAAAGCCTCCACCAAAAAATTGGTAGAACTAATAAGTGAATTCAGTAAAGTTGGAGGAACTGCAAGCCAGGAAATTGTCCCAGGCTAACATTGTGAACCAGCCAGTCAATGACTTATACAAGCTTCAGTGGTACCAAGTACCTTACCTACAGAGCATAATGGCTACTTCACTTTCTGTTTAAAACCTCACACAGATTGCTCTTGTGGCCAGTCCTAACCTGGAACCGTAGAAGGAAGGGAATTTTGGGAAATGTAGTTCCACTTTTAGCTAAATAGCTCAAAACTGCTGCAATTTCCCAATAATGCTTTACAATTATACCCTTTCATTTCTAATCTCCATCTCATTATTATATGCTTTGTCCAAAATATAAATTGACTTTGTTAGCTATTTGTTATCTGTCAGTACTGAATACATTTCAGTTCTCTTTAAAATGTATTTATTTAATGAGGTGCTTTCCATCAGTATGCCTGTCTTTGCAGCCTTGTTTTAGGGTCAGGTGTGGAGTAACCCAGACTTGATGGCTTTCCCTGTCCGTTTTAGACCCTTCTGTAACGCACATTTCTCTTTCCTTGGGTCTTGACTGAGTACTTCATATCTCAGCTCAACTTTGCTCCTAAACTCTGACTACAGACACATTTCTGAGCATCCTTATTTTACTTTTCTGTTATCATTTTCTAATTTTCAAAAAATTAAATATAGTTTCGTATCATCCATGTATAGCAAACTCATCAACTATCTCTTTGGGAGAACTGAAGGTGCATGCTGGCTATATTCTGGTAGATACTCATCTTGTCTAATTAATAAATTGTTAAAAATGAATAATAGACTATGATATATAGAAAATTTTCCTCTTAAGATAGAGGCTGTTTGTTTAGCAAAACTTGGCTGGTGGGAGGGGGTAGAATTGGGGTACCTTACTATTTAATTTTCCCTCATGATTTTTCAAACTTAAAATAATCAACAAGATCTTGCTGGTCTACTTGTTATATTCCAGAAGAATAGATTTCAATAGGTAAAAAGCAACTTAGTAACAAGTGAATTGTTCACATTCACCAGATCAACCTATTTTGAACATTCTTTTATGTTTATCCATTATTATAGTACATAAGAAAATGTCAGATATTCCAAATTACATTTCTAAAATTATACAGAGCACTTGTACTGCATTTGTTTTCTTCCAGCATTTTTCAGCATGATTCAAAATCACATGCTTCTGTTTAACATTTTTCTAGTTGATGTCATTGAAGATTTCCTTGGAAATCATTTCCTAATGCCTGCAGATGTTTTATTTCTGGCCTTCTACCTCTAGGATTAAATTTCACACACTAACCTTTCTTTGTAGAATCAGTAATGAGGTATCTGGCAAAACACTCATGATAAGTAGATCAAATATTTCCTAAGTAGTAAATAGGAAGTAATATTTTGAGGGAAAGAGAGCTTAATGCAATTAAATTAGAAACCTTATATATGCTCTAGAGCACGTACTAGGCCTTTTTTCCATTTTCCTCAACTACTCACGATCTCACATGCTGTTGGAAGTTAATAAATATTCATCAATGATTGATGACATTGAGCATACTCTACTCAGAGACTAATACCCTCAGATATTTACCAAGCAGCCAACACCAGTGAAATTTTCATCACATTGCTCAGCTGGGTTCCATGCCTCCGGGATCTCGCTGCTGCAATCTGCCCTGTGTTCTAATACTAAATTAATCTTTCTGAAGCTCTACTTTTATCATATCACTCCCTTGTTAAAAAATATATATAATGTATACTCTTTGCCAACTGAACTATGTCCACACTCCTTAACATTACTGACCAAACCTTTCATTTTTCTGGCACCATCTCCTGCCAGCCACCTCCTCACCAACCTCTCCTAGCCTCTCAACTCTACTCACTAGCCATAATCCAAGCTGTCAAGTCTTCAAATGTACCAAATAGGTCAAGCATGCTCTATCCTTTTTCCAGGTCTTTGCTCCAGCTGTTCATTGCTTTGAACAGTCCCCCACCCAACTCCATCCCATGGTCTCCTTTGCCTAGATAATTTCTGTTAATCCTACAAATTTCAGCTTTAATATTTCTTACTCCTTGGGAAGTGTCGGGGAGGAGAAAATTTCCCCCACTACCCCTCTTGAGTTCTTGTGGCTGGACTGATAATTAAATTGACCCAAGACAGATTAACAGAAGAAAAAAACATTTTAATTCACGCACACAGAGGTCTCATAGAAATCTGGGACCTAAGAACTGGCTAATGCAGGCAGCTTTTGTACTTTTTAGACAAAGAAACAATAAATTTGTGAGGAATTGGCAGCAAAGAAACTTAGGTTTAGGGTGCTCAATTAGTGAAGAATCTAAACAGAGTTTGGGCTTGGGAAAGTAAATTAAAGAAGTAGCAAGATTTGTTTACACAGGCTTCTCTGCCCAAGTTCCTGTCTCTGGTGACAAAGGTGTCCTTCTACCTCCAGATGCAGGGAGTGCGCCTTTCACATGAAAGATTTCTTTCCTGCTTTTAGGGAGACAGAAAGGAGAGTCAAGTGTCCTTTTTGCATTGGCCATTTCTTAATTAACTTTAACTTTCAAAATAAGCAATATGCCATCATGGTATATTTGGGGGCAGCCCGCCCTGAGCCCCAACAAAAGGTATCCCTGGACCTCCTAGACTGGTTGGGGTGTCTCTGCTTGTGCTTCCCTAGCACCTGTACTCCCCTGTCTGAAGTACGCTGAAGGATGACCCCTCAAAGAGATCAGATCCTATTCTCTAGAAACTTTAAAGCTTGCTTTATAAGCAAAAAGCGTCTTTGCAGATGTGATTACATTAAGGATCTTCAGAGAGAGATTATCCCAGATTATCTAGGAGGGCCCTAAATGCAATCACAAATGTCCTTATAAGAGGAAGGCAGAAGGAAATCTCATACAGTCAGAAGAGGAAGAGACACACAGAAGAAAAGGTGGTGTGAAAATAGAAGCTGGAAGAGGGAAGAAACAGATTCTCCCCTAGAGCCTCTGGAGGGACCACAACCTTGCAGCACCTGGGTTTCAACCCAGTGATACTGATTGCTGACTTTCGGCCTCCAGGACTATAAGAGAACACATTTCTATTGTTTTAAGTCACCAAATTTGTGGTAATTTGTTGCAGCAGCCTCGGGAAACTAATACACTATCATAGTTCTATCAGTCAGGGGTCCATCAGACAACAGATGATAGTCAAACTGGTGATCAAGAGTCAAATAAAGGGAGGGTGTAGTAACACAGGGCTAGTCATAGTAAGTTGCCCTTATCATTTCCGAGAAGACAGGGGAAGGGAGCTGTTTCCAGAACTCAACAAATAACTGAATGGAGACGGCTCCCCAGTGGGAGCTATGGCCTTTAGTAGGGGACCTGGTCAATTTAAAGTGACCCAGTAGGGAGAAAACCAGGGGAATCAATATCCCAGCCTCACCCTCTCTCTACCCTCTGATCTCCCTCTTTTTGGTTAAACCCAGAAGCTAGGGGTAAGGGAGTCTTTTCATACATTCCACAAAATGTATGAGTCTCTCAGAGCAGAGAGCCAAGTGGAAGGAGGTGGTAGAGATTGGATGGTAGGGGAATTATCCTATTCAATTGCAATGGCTCATTTAATTACCTAACTCCCTCCCTGTGTTTTAAATGCCAGCAACTACTCCATCTGTCGTCTTTATTATGAGTTCCAGTGCCTGACCTGGAACTTTACAAAATATTTATCAGATAAAATTAATTAACAAAACAACACCCCATAGAAGAATTAGAGACCCTTCACAATTGGGATCTAGTCTCCTATTTCCAGTTTCATTTTCCACTATTTGCCTTTAAGAACCCTCTGCTGGAGGCCAGGATGGACCACGAAATAGTAACGAAGCATGCTTCACCCTCTCCTACCTCCACACCTCTGCTCATGCCTGCTCCTCTTCCTCAGCCATCCTCACCGCCTCTACTGAATTTCTGTTGTTCTTTGAAGGCCATCTTTTAGGCTACCTCCTCCATGACATCTGTCAGGATCACCCTGTCGAAAATGATCCCCTCCTTCTTGGCACTCTTTCAGCTCTCGTTTGTATCTCTCTGGTAGGAGTAACTTTTTATAGCTGTGTTCTTTTGACATGTGTACACGTCATAACTTAACTTGAAGACAGTAATATCTTGAGAGCTGCCTCTTTATCTCATAAAATGACACAGGATTCTAAACAGGATGTAGCAGTGACTTAAAAGTAAGTACACGAAAAAAAATGTTAAATAAGTAAGTTAGCTGTAAACTTTTTGTTAATTAGCATATTTCATGGTCATCTAGTTATCCTAGTCTCTCTTTGTTTTTCCTACTGAAAGCTAAAAGAATCTTCTTGGAATGTCAACTTTATCTCTTTCTATAATAGTAGTTTCCTCATTTAATAAAAGTCACACAAGAAAAGTCCCCACTCTTGACTTATGAAGTTAGTAATTCATAGTAGTACTGTGTTGTACTATAAAGCATCATTAAGAAGGATTTGCCCTCCGAGGTGATGGGGGTAGTAACAGATCTTCAGGAATCCCTCTGGCATTTCTGAAGTTTGTCTTGAGGTCTGAATTTACCAGATTTGGCACTCCTCAGAACCCAGGGCAAGGTAAAACTGATTTTAATATAACTGCTTGTAAAAGGGGAAAAATAGAAAGAAAACAGTCATCAGGATTCAGAGGAGTGGCATGTATGCTAACCAAGTTCTATGACATTTTAATAAAAGTCATATTAGAGGAACAAATACTAGATTTAAGAAAGCTAAAATGATATATTCTGCTGCAAAATTCTAAACCTCTTAATATCAGATAAACATTTTAAAAAATGCTTATTCACGATTACCAGGAATATTTAGGAACACTTATAAAAGTTTATGAAATTTACTGTCCCATTTCACTATAGTATCACCTAAAAAGAGAATATAGAGCTGAGTACATTTCCCCAAGGGCTATTAAAAAGGATGGTATAAATACCTAACATATTGATTTTATTGCTGTCAGAAACACATACTTCCATACATAAAAGCGATGTCGTTCAGTAACTATGTTTTGCAAATGACTGCAGCACCATAACTACATCCCAGAAAAACTCATATGTGAATATCTTTGGAAATATTTAAGCTCTTTAATATTTGAATTGCTTATAAATGTTTATCTGTGTTATGTTTTTCTTCCAAAACCTACCAAGCTTACGTCGTTGTAATGCATAGGTCAATATTTGCATATGGATGTGAGTAAACACAGCTTTGCGATAGATTCATTTAGATGCAACGGGCAGAATAAAATACATGTTTTCTAAAAGAATAGCTCCTCTTGGCTATTCAAAAGCAACTGAATGTTCAGTGTTTCACAGCTACTTAAACCAGTGGAGAGTTAATAGCTAAATTCTGAAAGAATAAAAAGTACTTGAAAAAGAAGAACCCCATGCGTTACTCAGAACTGAAGCAGCTTCCCATTCTTTCAACGTGGAGATACCACACATTCTGCTTTTCAACACCCTGTACACGCACTGTTACAGAACGGGGACATTTAGACTCAGTGGCCAGAGCATCTTTTGGGTCCTAACATAACTTAGATAGGACACAGTTGATACTGACTAGTAGTACTAAGTCAACTTATCAAGTCAACTGCACCGGAAAGCATAAGGAGACACTCCAAACTCATATCAAGGAGCATTTTTGTCTCAAATGTACGTAAATTATATAACCCTCCTTCCTCTACATTGGTTATGGACCAAATGGGTCCTCCATATCTTGTAAACTATCTTGGATTTCTAAAATAAAGGCTTCCATCTTTCTTTTGAAGATTCAGAATTGCTCAACATTTAAATACCAAGACATAATCTCAGCTACTATGCCCATGAATGATACAAGGGACTAGCAGAGATGCCTAAAACAATTAACTTGATAAAGGGAGTGAGCCGAAGGAGCACTTACATTTGAGATTCAAGCCCCAACATCTTAAGATAAAGTTAAACCCCTAGCAGCAAAGAAGAGAGGGAGAGATTTCCAAGGTTTCCTGCTTGCCCCCATATTTTCCTCCTTTTTGTGTTAATATGAAATTTTAGGACGTGCTAACAGGCACAAGGAACAAATGCTGGATCAGAAGTAAATTCCAATTACTCAGCCATAAAAAGAAACGAAATTGAGTTATTTGTAGTGAGGTGGATGGACCTAGAGTCTGTCATACAGAATGAAGTAAGAAAGAGAAAAACAAATACCGTATGCTAACACATATATATGGAATCTAAAAAAAACATGGTTCTGAAGAACCTAGGGGCAGGACAGGAATAAAGACACAGACATAGAGAATGGACTTGAGGACACGGGGAGGGGGAAGGGTAGGCTGGGATGAAGTGAGAGAGTGGCATGGACATATATACACTACCAAATGTAAAATAGATAGCTAGTGGACAGCAGCCACATCGCACAGGGGGATCAGCTCCGTGCTTTGTGACCACTTAGAGGGGTGGGATAGGGAGTGGAGGAGGGAGGCTCAAGAGGGAGGGGATATGAGGATATATGTATATGTATAGCTGATTCACTTTGTTATAAAGCAGAAACTAACACACCATTGTAAAGCAATTATACTCTAATAAAGATGTTTAAAAATATAATTTAAAAAACGAAGTAAATTCCACACTCAGGAGCTTCCAAGCCTACTAGTGGAAACAACACATGAGAATTAAGAATTATAAATTTTCGATCAGTGGAGCATGCAGTTCCAGGTGCGTGATCAGGCAATGCTTCATGGAGGTGACATCGAGTTAGGCCTGGGGAAATGGGTAGTATTGGGGCTTATGGACATAGGGAAAGATTGCTACACATTGTGAAATGACTACAGAGCTTCTCTGCTTCCTTGTTCCCATGCCAACATGCTGAGCATTCTCATAAAGCAGGTTTGTCCATTCCTTCTCCTGTGTTTTAGTATTTGGCCCAGAGGTTTCCTAAATGACTGCACTGAAATCGCTGTGGTCCAAACGTGGCTACTTATTCACTCAAATTTTCACTCTCAGTGGCATAGTTGTGCACGTGTCTTTCGATCTCTGTTGCACGCTCCTGCACCCTTGCTCAGTCTGTCATCTGTTCATAGTTTGCTTTCTCATACTCAGTAGTTGCTCCTTTGCTGTTGTTGTGTTTACAGTTTGCATTTTGGGTGATTAGTTGGGGTTACCAAACATTTGTAAAAGAAAAATTATCAGTAAATATTTTTTAATCCTAAATTGAAAAGAAATAGACCCACATACATGACAAGGATGGATGAATATCTGCAAATCAATGTGATACACCACATTAAAAAAAAGATAGATAAAAATCATATGATCATCTCATTAGATGCAGGAAAAGCTTCAGACAAAATTCAACATTGATTTATGATTAAAAACTCTTAACAAAGTGAATATAGAGGGAACATGCCTCAACATAATAAAGGCCACATATGACAGACTCACAGCTAACATCATACTCAATGGTGAAAAGTTGAAAGCATTTTCTCTATGATCAGGAACAAGACGAGGATGCTCGCCACTTTTATTCAACGTAGTCTTGGAAGCAAAGATAGCCTTTTCAACAAACGGTGCTAGAACGATTGGATATCCACATGCAAAAAAAAAAAACGGAATCTAGACTTCATACTCTTCACAGAAGTTATCTCAAAATGGGGACTTTCCTGGCGGTCCAGTGATTAAGGCTCCATGCTTCCACTGCAGGGGGCACGGGTTCCATCCCTGGTCAGGGAACTAAGATACCACATGCTGCATGGTGTGGCCAAAAAAACCAAAAAACAAACAAACAAAAAAATTGTCTCAAAATGGATTATAGACCTAAACATAAAACGCAAAACTATAAAATTCCTAGAAGATACCATAGGAGAAAACCTAGATGACCTTGGGTATGGCAGTAACTTTTTAGATACAAAAGCATGTGAGGGCAGGGGTATATTGAAATTCTGTGTACTTTCTGCTAAATTTTGCTATGATCCTAGAACTGCTCTAAAAAATACAGTCTATTTAAAAGGGGAAAAAATCCTAGAAAGCCTACTGATGGTTAGTATTTGATTCATAAGTAGTGGTGATCCACGGAAGATTTCTATAAGCAGGGGAATGATATAACTCTGCTTCCAAAGGTTAATCTGGGGGGCAAAGCACAATAAGGATGGGAGGGGAGAGAGGGAAAAGGAAGCTGAACCCCATGTGATTGCTCACTGGGTGGTGTATTTGGTAGCTAGCAAGGAGCTTGACAATGGCAATGGAGGGAAGGGAAGAGAGATCAACGCTGTCGTGGTGAAGGGACCCATATGGTTTGGCATATGGTTAGATGCCACGCTTTGTTAGATGCTCTTTGTAGATGAGGATGAGAGGAAAAGAAGAAGGTAACAAAATGGCCTAAGGGACTAGAAGAAAGATGATGCCATTAAAAGAGGTATGAAACATTGAAGAAAATAAAAGGAGGAAGGATGTGGTATAGTTCCAGATTAGCACACATTCTATGAAGGACCTCTAGAGCATAATTCTAGATTGATACACCTAAATCATATTGTCACAGTACACAGGCAAGTTTTGCAGATGTTTTCAATGACTGCCTAACAGGCAACCAATCTTCCCACTTGCTCTGTAGCAAGAATCCCTGGAAACAGTGTGTGATGCTCTAGAGGAACCAGTTCCTCTGCCTTGGAGGAAGAAAATTGGTTAAATGAATCATACACAGTTAATCTAAGAAGCTGTGTTCAGGAAGAAAGCTGTGCTGTCACGGAGAAGGGCTAGGGTTTTAAATCAGAGAACCTGGGTTTTGTGTGCCCTTTCTGCCACTTAATGAACTTGAACCTGGAATAAGTTATTCTTCTCTTCTCTTTAGTTTTTCATTTAAAATGTGTACACTAACATGTACCTCATAGAATAGTAATGAGAATAAATGGAGTAATCTATGTGAAGGCGTTTTGTAAAGTGCTCTGCAAAAGTGAAGGCTTTAAAGTTATTTCTACTCAGCACAGTGAGGACCCCATAACTGATCTGGGTGGGAAAAATTTTACCAAAAGGAGGGAAACCAGCTTTATACCAGGTCATTTTTTGGTAATTGAAATAGTGATAATATGGTGGCATGTAGCCATGGGGACCAGATAAAAAGCCTCCCCTGGACTAGGGCTGCCCCACCCCGGGCATGGAGTCCTACCCTCTGCTCTGAGCGGGCTCCCCTGGTACCCACCATGACATCTCACCTCGGTGCTACTGCCTCTCCTCTTCATGTTGGGTCATCTGAAGATTTAGATATCAGAACCATCACTCAAAACCATCCGATTCAGTTAGCATCGATGCACAGCAAACTGCCCCAAAACTTAATGGCTGAAACCAGCAACCATTTCTTACTTCTCACAAGTCTGTGACTCAGGGAGCAGGTCTGCGGATCTGGGCTGGGCTCCAATGATCTCAGCAGGGGTCACCGATGCCTTGGGATTCAGGGGGAGGGCTGCTGGGGACTGGCTGGTCCAGAAGAGTCTTGACTGGGACCTCTTGGCCCTCCTACACATCTCACATTCCTCTGGGAGGCTAGCCTTGGTGTTTTCTCATGACAGGATCTAGGACATGTGGACATTTCAAGTGGAAATGTGCATGCACTTTTTCAAGCCTCAGCTTGTGCCATGTTTGCCACCGTCTAATTTTCACTTGTAAGCACTGATTTCTGGAGTCCTGACTTCCTCTCCTTTCCAGGCCAGGCCGTTAGAACAGCACTTAATTTTTTTATTTAGAAAATGGGGATGATACTGTACCTATCGCTTCATACGTGTTTTTATCATTTATTAGTACGTGACAGATTTATTTCCTATGACAAAGTATCCCTCTGTAGCAGGGATCAAATCCTGCCTGCTGCATTTTTTGGACAAACTGTAAGCGAAGAATGGTTTTTACATTTTTAAGTGGTAAAGGAAAAAAAATCAAAAGAATATTATTTTGTGGCACAAGAAAATTGTATGAAATTCCAACTTTAGGGTCCAAATTAAAGTCCTGTTGGGATATAGCCACACTCATTATGTATTACCTATGGCTGCTTTCGCTCTACAGCAGCAAAATTAAATTGTTGCAATAGGGACCATATGGCTCCCAAAGCCTGAGATATTTACTACCTGGCTCTTTACAGAAAAAGTTTGCCAAGCCGTGTTCTATAGCTTGACTTCCAAAGGCTGAACAGTGATTATTCTCTGCGGCCATACTGTCAAGATCTAAGGTATAAATATTGAATATGGAGGTTATACTCAATTTTTAGTATTACAGATAACAACTTTGAAAAAGAATTACTGTGTATATTTCTAAATTATTCCTTAGATCAGTTCTTAGAAATAGAATTGTTGAGGCCAAAGATAAGCACATTTTTAAGGCTTTGATACATATTGCCAATTTGCCATACCTTTAAGATAGATAAAATATCATTTAAAATATAATTTTAGGCCCAGTTTTTAAGAGTCATTTTTATTAGAAATGGATATGGAACTTGCTCAAAGAATATTTTGATCTCTAAATTCATTTGGCTTTTTTTTCCCATATTGATGTAATCAATTTTGTAAATGTTCCCTTGGTCATACTGGTGGTCCAGGGATTCCCAGCCTCTCAGGCAGGGGAAACTGAAGAATGATATCAGATCCCACTGCATCCCTTAATGTACATATACTAAATCATAAGACACTCTCTTTTTTTTAAAAAAAAGCATAATTTTCTTAAAAACTAATTATATATCTGTAACAGTTAAGCACAGAAAGGGAAACTTTTCTCTTGACTTTGTAGGCCAGGTATTACTGTCTACATATTGATGGCCTGCCTGATAGCAAGAGAGTTCTCCATCTTTTACCCAAGTTCCAAGTGTTTTATTTTATTTGCCTCTTACACCAGGTTCCACCTATTATCCCCCTACTGTTTCCATTTCAAGGCCCTTTACTTTTTCTACAGTACCCTGTAGATTATCTACAGGTATCCTCTCCTTAGTCTGGGTTATAGACATGCTCAGAATTCAATCCTCCCTTTGGCCCAAATAGGGAAGAGGTAGACCCAACTCGGACATTTGTTAGAGGAATGAACATCAGGATCCAAAACAGAAAAAAAATATGTCTGAGCTAAAGACCCTGAAAGGAAGCCCAAAATCACAATTTGGTGAGGTCTTATACAAATGCCAAGTCCAAAAAGCATATGAGTCCAAAATCACAAATGAGGTTTCCAGGCAAGATTCAGGAGCCAGACAGAAAGTTAGAAGAATGAGAGGCATTCCTCCCATTCAGATATTCCAGGTCAATTTCTGTTACCATCTTTAGAGTGAATATGACTTATCTTTTTTGGATACTGGAGGTGTCAGACTATTTTAAGAGTAACGACAGAGAGTAGCCACAAAGGTTCAACTAAATATAATATTTAACAAATTCCAAAAGATAATTTATAAATTGGAATAACCAGTAAAGTTTCTATCTATCATTTCACTATATGCATTAAAATTTATTTCAGGAAGATTTTGTTCAGAAAAGTCTTTTTTCACCTTCTGTTGGCCCACATGGAAATTACGTTTGCTGTCCTTATATATTTTTAAAGGTTGAAAAGATAAATACCACTGTGAGTTCATTCAACTAAAAGTTAAGTATGTACATTACAACCACCTATTAAAAGCCATTAAGATGTAATTAGTCTGTTTAATAATCAAGTATTCAGTGCATCAAAGATTCAGTTTTCTTAAGGATCAATCATAAGTATATTAACAACTCACAGGCTTGCTTTGACAGTTAGATAAAACACTGAACTCTTTAACAGATATCTATTAAAAAGAGTGCTGCAAATAAAGTGATGAAAGGGGAAGAGAGAACAAAAAACAATCCAAACCAGATAAGATGATGTCACGTGTGGAAGGACATGTCAAAGCCAGATTTGTTCTTTCTCTCTCTCTCTCACACACACACACCCACACACACACACACACACACACACACACAGTAATTATAGAACATAACCTGGAGTGATAAAGATGATCATTTCAAAGACAGTCTAAATTTCCTCCCAGGAACCGATTAAAATGGGCCAAAATGGAATCAAACATAAGAGAAACATTTATATGCAACATAAACAAGAAACAATGCCAATTACATACTACAACCGGGAAGAAACTTCAGCTAGGTATAATGAATGGCTTAAATTGAAAGAAGAAAATTCACAAGACATAAATTCATTTCTCAAGATAACAGCACTGTGGAAAATAAATGAAAAATTTCTTGAAAATACCTAATTACTGCAATTTGGAGAGAGAAGAAGAGATATGGGTAGTAAGAGGAAACGTGGGACTATTCTCCATGGGACCTGCTGCTTCACTGTAGATTCCTGGAATTCCATTAGTGGGGAGCTTAAAAATGGAGTGATTGGCCCTCCTGTATAGATTCGCTCCATCCTGAACCCTTACAGTTCATGAACTCAGTCGGCTGGGGAGAGAGGCCTGCAGCACAGAGGGACAGGGTGTGAGGATAAGGTTAGATCAGGGGAAGAACTTGGAACATAGTAGTTCCTGTGTTGTGAGGAAATGGAAACAACACCCCAAATGGAAAAAAACTAGGTCTCAGGGCTTTAATCTGAATTTTCAGAAATGAGGCAAGTGCTCCCTGACCCAAGGGAGCACTTTATAAAATCTTCCTCACATCCCCGCCCACTTCCATCAACCTATGAGTTAATTCTTGTGTTTGGTATGAGGTAAGGGTAAAAGTTCATCTTTTTGCATATGGATACCCAATTGTCCCAGCACCATCTGTTGAAAAGACTATTATTTCCACAATGAATTGTCTTGGTACCTTCCTCACAAGTCATAAACATAGTGACTTTTTTCTGGTCTTTTAATCCTGTAACACTGATCTATATGTCTCACCTTACAGCAGTAGCACATTGTTTTAATAACTGTAGCTTTCTCTTTTTATTGAAGTACAGTTGATTTACAATGTTGCATTAGTTTCTGGTGAACAGCAAAGTGATTCAATTATACATATATATACATATTCTTTTTTTTTTTTAATTTTATTTATTTATTTATTTATTTATTTATGGCTGTGTTGGGTCTTCGTTTCTGCGCGAGGGCTTTCTCTAGTTGCGGCAAGTGGGGGCCACTCTTCATCGCAGTGCGCCGGCTTCTCACTATCGCGGCCTCTCTTGTTGCGGAGCACAGGCTCCAGACGTGCAGGCTCAGCAATTGTGGCTCACGGGCCTAGTTGCTCCACGGCATGTGGGATCTTCCCAGACCAGGGCTCGAACCCGTGTCCCCTGCATTGGCAGGCAGATTCTCAACCACTGCGCCACCAGGGAAGCCCTACATATTCTTTTTTATATTCTTTTCCATTATAGTTTATTATAGGATATTGAATATAGTTCCCTGTGTTATACAGTAGGATGTTGTTCATCTGTTTTATATATAGTGGTTTGTATCTGCTAATCCCAAACTCCTAATTTATCCCTCCCCGACCCCCTTTCCCCTTTGGTAACCATAAGTTTGTTTTCTAAGTCTGTGAGTTTGCTTCTGTTTTGTAAATAAGTTTATTTGTATCATTTTTTAGATTCCACATATAAGTGATAGCATGTATCTGTCTTTCTCAATCTGACTTACTTCACTTAGTATGATAATCTCTAGGTCCATCCATGTTGTTGCAAATAGCATTATTTCATTCTTTTTTATGGCTGAGTAATATTCCATTGTATATATATATATACCACATCTTCTTGATCCACTCGTCTGTCAATGGACATTTAGGTTGCTTCCATGTCTTGACTATTGTAAATAATGCTGCAATGAACATTGGGGTGCATGTATCTTTTCAAATTAGAGTTTTGTCCAGATATATGCTCAGGAGTGGTACTGCTGGATCATATGGCAACTGTATTTTTAGTTTTTTAAGGAACCCCCATACTGTTTTCCACAGTGGCTGCACACATTTACATTCCCACCAACAGTGTAGGAGAGTTCCCTTTTTTCCACACCCTCTCCAGCATTTGAATAACTATATATATAGTTAAGTTTTGAAATCGGAAAGTGAAAGTCCTCCAACTTTGGGGGTTTTTTTCAAAATTGTTTTGGCTATTCTAGGTCTTTTGCATATTTATATAAATTTTGGGATTTGCTTGTCAATTTCTGGCCAAAAAAAGCCTTCTGAAATTTTGATAGGAAATGCATTGAATTTATAGATAAATTTGGGGAAAACAATATTTTACCAATATTGAGTCTTCCAATCCATGTAGAATATTTCTCCATTTATTTAGATCTTCTTAATTTTTCTCAGCAAAGTTTTGTCATTTTCAGTGCACAAGTCTTGTACGTCTTTTGTTAAATTTATTTCTAAGTATTTTATTCATTCTTATGCTATGGTGAATATAAATGTATTAATTTCACTTCAAGATTATACCAGATCTTCTTATGATAGATTTTGCAGGGGGACAAGTGGAATAAAGGAGGCTTACGTTCTTGTCTCATTCAAGGTTAAGATATGGCTACTGATTAGCCCAAGGTGTCAATAAATATTGTGAATTTAGCTATGTACGTTAAAAAAATTTAGGAGTAACCTTAAAAATATTTGAAATAGGACATATAATTTCCAAATTACCAACAACAACAAAAAAATTAATGGAGCAAAGCCACACATAACAAAAGATGGGACAAAGAGGAGAGAAATAAATAGTAAGAAAGAATAAGTAAATGCTTTACCACTGAGGTCTGGAACAATGCAAGGATGTCTGCTCTTACCATTCATATTCAACGTAGTACTGGAAGTTCTAGGGATTACAATAAGCCAAAAAAAAAAAAAAGAAAGAAAGAGAGAAAGAGCATACAGATTGGAAGAGAAGAAATAAAACTGTCTCTATTTTCAAATGATATGATTCTGTACATAGAAATTCTCAAAGAATCTCTCAAAAAAACTCCAAAAACTAATAAGTAAGTTCATCAAGGTCACAGGATAGAAAATCAACAGAAAAAAATCAACTGCATTTTTATATTTTAACAATAAATGTGCAGAAACCAGAATTTAAAAACAATACCACTTACAATCACTCCAAAGAGAATAAACTACTTAGATATATACTTAACAAAAGCATGTGTAAGATTTCTATGCTAAAAATTACAAAATACTGATGAAGGAAATCAAGGACCTAAAAAATGGGTTTAATGTAGTTCCTATCAAAATTCCAGCAATGTTTTCTGTAAGACATTTTTATAATTTTATATAATATATATTATATATAATTTATATTTTATTTATAGACAAAGGCCCTAGAATAGCTAAATAATCTTCAAAAAAAAAAGAAGAAAAAAGTGGGAAGAATCATTATACCTGATATTAAGGCTTACGATCTAGCCAAGTAATGCTAACAATGTGCATTGGCAAATGGATAGACATATAGATAAATGGAACAGAACAGAGAGCCTAACAATAGAGCCACAAAAATATGCTCAACTGGTTTTTTACAAAGATGCAAAAGCAATTCAAAGGAAAAAGAATAGCAAATGGTGCTAGATCAATTAGACACCCATAGCAAAAACATGAAAAAAAAAACAAGTAATTTTTATTTTTGTTGTACTTTTCTGTGTTTTCTGAATTTGTGCTTAGAAAATATCTTGGCTGAAATGACAACTGTTTTCTGAATAAGAGAGAAAAAAATCACATTTATATCTCATGAAAAAATATGTAAGAGTACATTCTATTCATTCAAAATTTTGCCTCATAAGATAAACTGACCAAGGAGTCTTCAGCACAATTTTAGGGTAGATATAAAGGAACATTATATCCTGGATCTCTATGCCAGTCACATATTTGGTTGCAGTAGATTGCATTAGAGATTTGTTAATAATATGCCTTGTAGGAGTCAACAGAACAGTTAGATTTGTGAAAACATAATTAGCATCACAAGAAAAACAAAACATAAAAGCAATCAGAGGTCTTGATCCTTTGTACAAAAGTAGAAATGCAATTGTTTTCCCTGGAAAATGTTTAAAGGCCTATTGTGTCTGCAAGGCTACTGTGTCTCAACTTGTTTGGGTACAACTGGGCTGACGATGAAAAGCAGGATGTCATTCAAGGGAACCAGCTGACTTCTCTGCAGATATACTGCTGAGTTGACAGACAGGGGCTGCACTGGTACCAGAGAGCTGGCAATCAAAAGCCATATCTGTTAGGACTCAATGTAGGAAGTAGTTAAGTAGTTACAGCATGCATTTCTTTAAATTCCAAGTTTCCTCTAGCCTATTACTACTTAAGGAAAACTGTGAGAAATATGAACAGAAATAGCACTGGAGAAAATCAAAACCTACTGTTATAGGCTGAATCATGTTCCCCATCATTCATTTGTTGAACAAGTTCCTAACCCCTAGTACCTCAGAATATGACTGTATTTGGCGATAGGGCCTTTAAAGAGGTAATTAAGGTAAAATGAAGTCATAAGGGCCTTAATATGGGTGGTGGTCTTTTAAGAAGAGATTAAGATGCAGACAACACGTAGCTGGAGAGGCAACCCTGTGAGAACACAGCCAGAAGGTGGCCATCTGCAAGCCCAGGAGAGAGGCCGCAGAAGGAACCAAACCTGCTGACACCTTGATCTTGGGCTTCTGTCCTCTAAAATTGTGAGAAAATTAATTTCTGTTGTTTAGTCCACCCAGTCTCTGATATTTTGTTATGGCAGCCCTAGCAAATTAATACTCCTAGGGACACTCGAATTTCAAAAAGCTCCTATAGTCCTTTCTTAAAAATAATAAAAATTGTAATCAATATATATCAAAGAACAAAGGGATCTTAATTTGTCTACTCTGTTTTTGGAAGACATCCAGTTTTCTTGAAAATAAAATAGCAAAAAAGAAATTATACACACAGACATACACATGTTGGAAGGTATTTTATACTTAGAAAGCAATTTGCCCTCCCTTTCTCGTAGTACATGGAGTGCCACGATCCTTGCTGAGTGCAAACCCTTATTCCCCAAGCTGAAAGTGGTGAGACTTGAAACCCCAGGAAAGCCCCAGGCAAAGCTGTGCCACCGTCTTTGAAGTTTTGCTTGGAGGAGACACGAGAGGTTACATCATCCAACATCCCACCAGTGAGGGAATCTTTCTGGAGTGCCCCTGACAGGCAGGTATCTCAGAGTGTACAGGGGCCAAAACACAGGAGACCACTTATGTATTGCAAGAATTCCAGCTGTTAGATAGTTCCTTCTAATAGTCAGCTGAAACCTACATCAATGACCCCCAGTTCTACCCTCAGATTTGTATTTGAAAATGTCGGTAGAAGGGCTGGGCACTCCCGGTGTCGATGGCAACCCCTGCATCCCAAGCTTCTCTGGGTCCTCCTGAGAGTCTTTCATTGACTCGCAAGAGGGAGATTAGAAACCCCCAGGGGTTGAGAAACCCCTGCTTTCTCAATCTCCCACATCTTAAAGATGCTGAAAAAGATGATATTGACATCAGTATCAGAGGATTCTGACTCAGATTGAAATCCTTTCACTGTGGTCAAGTGGAGCATTTTCAGACACACAGACTTATCTAAGTTTCCATTTGCTGATGTGGATCCCAGGCAGGAGCAGCTCCGTCTTGGACCTAGAATGTTATTTCAACACTGGAATTCCATGTGGCTGACAGGGTCTTGGTGCTCCGGCCGGGTGTCAGGCCTGAGCCTCTGAGGTAGGAGAGCCGAGTTCAGGACATTTGGACCACCAGGAACCTCCTGGCTCCACATAATATCAATCAGCGAGAGGTCTCCCAGAGATCTCCATCTCAATGCTAAGACCCAGCTCCACTCAACGACCAGCAAGCTCCAGTGCTGGACGCCCTATGCCAAACAACTAGCAAGACAGGAACACAACCCCACCCGTTAGCAGAGAGGCTGCCTAAAATCATAATAAGTTCACAGACACCCCAAAACACATCACCGGACGCGGCCTTGCTCACCAGAAAGACAAGATCCAGCCTCATCCACCAGAACACAGGCACCAGTCCCCTCCACCAGGAAGTCTACACAACCCACTGAACCAACCTGACCCACTGGGGGCAGACACCAAAAACAACGGGAACAGGCTTCCCTGGTGGCGCAGTGGTTGAGAATCTGCCTGCCAATGCAGGTGACACGGGTTCGAGCCCTGGTCTGGGAAGATCCCACATGCCGCGGAGCGACTGGGCCTGTGGGCCACAATTACTGAGCCTGCGCATCTGGAGCTTGTGCTCCGCAACAAGAGAGGCCACAATAGTGAGAGGCCTGTGCACCGTGATGAAGAGTGGCCCCTACTTGCCGCAACTAGAGAAAGCCCTCGCGCAGAAACGAAGACCCAACACAGCCATAAATAAATAAATTAATTAATTAAATTTAAAAAAAAAACAACAGGAACTATGAACATGCAGTCTGCGAAAAGGAGACCCCAAACACAGTAAGTTAAGCAAAATGAGAAGACAGAGAAACACACAGCAGATGAAGAAGCAAGGTAAAAACCCACCAGACCAAACAAGTGAAGAGGAACTAGGCAGTTTACCTGAAAAAGAATTCAGAGTAATGATAGTAAAGATGATGCAAAAATCTTGGAAATAGAACAGAGAAAATACAAGAAACGTTTAACAAGGACCTAGAAGAACTAAAGAGCAAACAAACAATGATGAACAACACAATAAATGAAATTAAAAATTCTCTAGAAGGAATCAACAGCAGAATAACTGAGGCAGAAGAACGGATAAGTGACCTGGAATATAAAATAGTGGAAATAACTACTGCAGAGCAGAATAAAGAAAAAAGAATGAAAAGAATTGAGGACAGTCTCAGAGACCTCTGGGACAACATTAAACGTACCAACATTCGAATTATAGGGGGTCCCAGAAGAAGAAGAGAAAAAAAAAAAGGGACTGAAAAAATATTTGAAGAGATTATAGTTGAAAAATTCTCTAATACGGGAAAGGAAATAGCCAATCAAGTCCAGGAAGCACAGAGAGTCCCATACAGGATAAATCCAAGGAGAAACATGCCAAGACATATATTAATCAAACTATCAAAACTTAAATACATCTAAGGAGGGAGTTGCAGGCATCAGAGTCCTAAAAAAAAAAAACTTAAATACAAAGAAAAAATATTAAAAGCAGCAAGGGAAAAACAACCAAGAACGTTTTAAAACTTTCCTTCATACAAATTAATTTGTAACGTGGTGGTTGCAGAACCTAGAATTCTGATCGTTTCCAAACTCTATACCAAGACAGCCCTCCACAGCCACAAACTCTTTTGCCTCCAAAGGATTTAGGAGGAAAACTGAGAAGTTAACTGCTTGAAATATTTCATCAGAGAATGGAGAGTTCATCCATTTTCCTTCTCTTTTATTCCTGTACCTTTAAATCCCAAGATCAACGAATCTATAGTGTTTAATATTTTTAAATAAAACTCAAGGAATCAGTGTGTATAGAAAGATTTGGGGCCAGAAACCCTGGATTTGAATTCTAGGTCAGTTATTGACAAGCTAACCTTGGGAACTATCTTACTCTTTAGAATCTGCCCTGCCTGCCTCCCAAAAGGGTGACAAGTTAACATGGAAAAGAAGCAGGAATTTGGGGGGGGGAGGGGGTTGGAGCTGAATGTATATGAGTTTTATTTTAGACATTTATGACTTTATGGCAATATATATTTGATGTGCTTTACGACATGCAAGGACTTGTTAGATAAGCAAATGAGGAAAAAGTTAAGAAAAGAGTAAAGAAAAGGGGAAAAGTAACAATTAATCAACAGGGTGGAAACAAGATGCAAGAGCTATTGTAATCATTGTAGAAAGGAAAGACTTCCCAATGAGTAAACACACACATACATGAAACTATATATTTGTTAAAAGATAAATTCCTTCCCCCAAAATGAAGCATAAAATTTTATTTTGATTTTGGTGTCAACCGTTTTTCTCTGACCCTGCACCCAGGCAGCTAAATGCTGCCAGAGAACTCAGACAAAAGGACAAATAGGAATCACCATCAATTCAGGATTGCCTCCCTCGGACGGACCCATGGCACCCCACATTCCATGACTACAGTTCTCTGGTCCATTGTCTCTTCTATGAACACTTCAGAACTCATCTAACCTGCGCTATTGTTAATGGCTAATTTTATATGTCAACTTGGCTAGACCATGGTATCCAGATACTTGGTCAAACATGTTTGGATTCTGCCGCAAACGTATTCTTTAGATGAAATTAACATTTAAATTAATAGACTTTAAGTAAAGCCAATTACCCTCCATGGTGTGGATGGGCCTCATCCAATCAGCTGAAGACCTTAAGAGAAAAGACTGAGGTCCTCAGAGGAACAGGGAATTCTGCCAGCTGATTGCCTTCAGACTTAAACTGCAACATCAACTCTTCCCTAGGTCTCTACTGCAAGCTTACCCTGCAGATTTTGGACTTCTCTCTGCCTCTCTCTCTCTCTCTCTCTCTCTCCCTCCCTCTTTAATAATAATATGTATATATGTATTTCTGGTTCTGTTTCTCTGGAGAACTCTGAGAACTACAACCATCATCCCCGGTCCCTGCTGCCATCTTTCACACACACAGTCTCTCATCAGATGACCTGATCCTTTATTTCACATAGACATAGATGCTGTGAAATTCAAAGAATATTTTTCAGTTTCTTCCTATTTGACTTCCCAGTGGCATTTAATACAACTCTTCTTTCTTGAAACACTCATGTCTGGACATCCAAAATATTCCAGAACCCTGCTTTCCCTCCTCCCTCTCTGGAACCTCTTCTCACAGTGCTTTGCAGTTCTTTCCTCCTCAGAGCAATCCTTCTCAATGCTGGAATTCTCCTGGGCTCAGTTCTAAGCCCTCTCTTTGCAGAGCCTACTCTCTCCCCAAGGGACTTCATCCACAAGCACAGTTTTAATTACCGCCTGGCAACTGCTGACTCCAGCCCAGATTTCTCTGAGGTCTAGATTCATGTAGTCAACTCTCCTCTGACAGCACCACCTGGATACTAAAATGTTGTAATTTTATTTTGTCAGATCAGAAGACTAGTTTTCTGTGGGGAGAAGGGAGCTAGCATCCAAAAGAGGCAGCTGGGTAACATTTTGCTTCACTTTTGTGCAGAAGGGTTACTTCTCCTTGTTGATCACTACAATCTGAAGATCAGTGTGCTCCTTGTCTAACTTGGACAACGTGCTTCTAAAAATTTAGTCATTCCTATGGCCCCCAGTTCACAGAGAACCTCAGCTGAGCTCAGTGAGAGTGAGCCCAAATCCAGCCATCTCATGTACCTCTTCCACAGTACAAGTTTGCCCTAAGATTTTCAAGTAGAATTGAAAACCGTCTCCAAGTGCACCACAGGCCCCACTTACCTCTGGCCCCTCTGCTCTGGTCTTTTTTAATATTAGAGTTGCTACTAGAAGTCCCATCCGTTAATTCTCGACCGACTTTGTTTTTGATGCAGCATCCATCTCATGAATTAGACTCTACTCGATGTGGTCTTGGCTACACTTTATCATGCAAAAATTCACCAACATTCTGGCAGATGGGCAGCACCTTTTGATGGTTTCCTGTATCCTATTAGTCATTCAGTGGAATTCAGGATTCAGGGAGAATTTATTCACAGGATTCGTATGCCATCTTAAACTGGAAATTCAGATTAGATTTCTAAAGATTATCCTCACTCTGATTTCTCTGAGCTAATAATTCTTCCAAATTTTTCAATCCCAGTTACCTTTAAGGGGTTCCCCATTTTACTTAACTCAGGGACACACCCATAATCTGGAACTCGGGCGCCTGGGAAAACACTAGCCACAAAGCATTTCTAGCAAATAGTATGATAAAGGACACCAATGACCTTTAGCTTTAAAAATCTTTACATAGTAGGCAAAGCCCAGTAGTCCAACGGCTGTCACTTAGTGTTCTGCCTTCTGCTACAATCCCCCAGCCTAGGGCTGGGATATCTGCTGCCTGGATCTCCTCATTGCCTCCTGCTCTTAACTTTCCAAAGCATCTACATGTTTCAGGAAGCGAAGTCTGAGTAAAATGGTGAGCTCTTTAGTACACGAAAAGATATGGAATTATCTGGTCTGGGCAGATGAGGAATCCTGATTGTGAGAGGTAGCAGCAGTGATGAATGTCTGTTAAGTTCCACATAGAAAGCCCCAGTAACTGATCAAGGGCACAGTCATAAATAGCAAGTCTTTATCTTCATGCTTTAGAACAATCTTGCTTTCTTAGGCAGGCTATGAAGATGATCGAGATTTCCCAAGAGTGACATTAGTTTTCAGTTACTATGTATAATATGCAAACAATTTTTACTCTTAACTACACCTTTCAAGTCCCTTTTTTAATAAGAAAATCTCAAGGCATGTTATGAAAATTAATCTGCATTACATTGGTCAAAAATAACCTTTTCTCGGGACAGTCACAAGGGTCTTCTCATTTTTTCTATTTATTGCTTTGGTTTTAGATTTTTAAAAGTAGCTTTGCGTCGTTTTGAAATTGGAAGCGTGAATCCTCCAACTTTGTTAGTCTACGGTATATTGCGTGCTGTAACATCCTGTAGGTTTAAAGAACGGCTGATTTATCAAGCTTCATCATCAGGATTTCAGTTGAATGGTATCTATGAAGATATTTTGCTTTTAGACTGCTTAGTCTCTAGCTATTTTTTTTTTTTTTTTGGTTGAAAGAGAGAATGTTTATTTGTCTCGTATATTATTTTTTAACCCCTCACCTTCACAAAGGCAAAGAAAATGTTCTGTTTAAAATGTTCTATTTGCTACTCAAAGTATAGTTTGCAGAATAGCAGCATCAGCATCACCTAGGTGCTTGTTAAACCTACTACTCTCAGGCCCACCCAGATACGCTGAATCAGAATCTAAGAGCTTCAGGAGGTTCTTGCTACGTTAAAATTGGAAAAACGCTGAATTAAAGCATTAAACATCTTCTAGGTATCAATATCGTGAACTGTAAAATGGGGGTAAAACCAATGGTGTCTCTCACAGGATATTATAAGATTCAAGTAATATGGAATATGACAGTGTTATCCAGTTGACAAGTATTAATATCAGTCAATGAATTAAAAACTTACAGAAGTATAGTAAAAATTAAGTGAAATGTGCATGGCGCAGTACTTGGAATACTGTAAGATTCAATCACAGAATTAATCATCCATTCATTTATCCAATAAATATTTACTAAGCTCCTATCAGATACCAGGCACTGATCCTACCTTTGCTCTCATAGATTTTAGAAGTGACAATTAGACAAGAAGTCCACATCTAGAGGAATTCTTCAGGGTGGTTAGAGACCAGATTCTGTGGTCCAAAGCCCTTTCACCCATCAAGAGACTAGAAAGGTGTGCTTAGAGCCTAGTAAAGGTGACTTTGAACATATCCTGAGTCAGATTCCCTTCCCTTCTCAGAGTTGGCAAATCCCATTTACAGTTAACTCTTGTGCAGTGATTCAGAGACAACCTAGAATTAATAGTGCAAACTAGCATGTGATGCTGGGAAAATAAAATATCTATTATCCCTTGACACTTACTCTACTCTTATGATGCATGAGGTGACAAAAGTCCATCAGACACAGCCTTAGTTAACGGACATTTTCATAGAAGCAAACACATCAGGCCTGCAAGCAACGCAACAGCAGGTCAAACTGAGTGGACCTGGTAGTTGGAAATGACTTTCAGAAGAAGAAATGCCATCAATTCTTGAAAAAGGAGGTTTTCTCAGAATGCTAACTCTTCATGGGATCATAGTCTTTAAAAAGCCTGTGGAACCTGAGAAAAGATCTAGTCCAGGTGACAGCACAAATGCAAGGAGATAAAAGGGGCGGGGGGGGGAAACAAGGGAAAGAACACAGCCAGTGATCACTGTTGAAGGGAGTAGAGGGGGACAAGTTCTCTGACTAGTTAATCCACACGCTTTTCCCACCCCTTCATTCATAGAGGGGGAATTGAGTCCCAAGAGATTAAGTCCCTCCATTTTCCATTTCACTGTTGAATTGAAAGACACTCTAACTACACTGAAAAATTCACCATCTACTTTATAAATAATCCATGTTAATAAAAACATGTCAGGTGGTACCTGTGGCCTGGGGGAAAGGAAAACACTGTGATCCGGGAGAAGGAGAAGATGTCAAGAGGTGGATTCTGCATAAATAGAAAAGCTGATTCTAAAATTCATGTGGGGGCTTCCCTGGTGGTGCAGTGGTTAAGAATCCGCCTGCCAATGCAGGGGACACGGGTTCGAGCCCTGGTCCGGGAAGATCCCACATGCTGTGGAGCAACTAAGCCCATGCACCACTACTACTGAGCCTGCACTTTAGATCCCGCGAGCCACAACTACTGAGCCCACGTGCCGCAACTACTGAAGCCCACGCACCTAGAGCCCATGCTATGCAACAAGAGAAGCCACCACAATGAGAAGCCCATGCACCACAAGGAAGAGTAGCCCCCGCTCACCACAACTAGAAGAAGCTTGCATGCAGCAACGAAGACCCAACACGGCCAGAAATAAAAATAAATAAAATAAATAAATTTATTTTAAAAATAAATTTAAAAAAAAATTTTTTTAATAAAATTCATGTGAAAATTCTTATGGACCCAGAAGAGCCAAAATAATCTTGAAAAAGAACAAAATTGGAGGATTACCACTTCCTGATTTCAAAACAGTACAAAGCTACATGAATCAAGTGTGTATAATACTAGCATAAGTATAGACAAATAGATCAATGGAATAGAATTCAGAGCCTAGAAATAAACCCTCAAGTTTATAGGTAATTGATTTTTGACAAAAGTGCCAAGATAATTCAATGGAGAAAGAAAGGTCAAAAAAAAAAAAAGAATGGTCTTTTCAAAAAAACGGTGCTGGGATAATTGAATATCCACATGCAGAAGAATGAAGTTGGACTCCTAACTCACACCAGTTAACTCAAAAGGGTCATAGACATAAATGTAAAACCTAAAACTATAAAACTCTTAGAAGAAAAAATAAGAATAAATCTTTGTAATCTTGGTTTAGGCAAAGATTTCTTAAATACTACATCGAAAGCCCAAGTCACAAAAGCAAAAAACAAGTAAATTGGACTACATTAAGATTAAAATGTGTTTAATAGTGATCACCAAACTCCAGACTAACTGCATCAGAATACCCTGGGAAAAAGGAAAGGGAGGCTATAAAAAAATACAGAATCTCAAGTCACACCCTTAGAGTATAGGAAGTTGTGCTTTTTAAAAGCTCCCAAAATATTATTGACTAATGTACAAGAGGAGTTGGAACCCCTGATCTAGAGATTGAAACAAATGTTACAAAACAAAAGGAGGGGAAAATAGGGGGATATTTTCTCATGTCAGTATGAGAGAGCATTTTAAATACGTAAAAGCAAAGAAATAAATTATTCTTTGATTCATTAAATAAATATTTATTACTACCAGGCACATGCATTTTGGCTACGTGAAATGTTTAAACTTCTGTATATCAAGAGCCATCACATACAATATTTAAAAACAAACTAGGAAAAAAATGTTTTGGAAAAATTATTTCTAATGTCTATGGTAAAGAAATGATGTCCTTAATAAGTTAAAAAAAAAAATTCTTACAGTTCACTAAGAAAAGGCAAGTAATAAAATAGAAAATAGGAAGTTGACATAGTCCTCAAAAGAAAGTAAGTTGCCTAAATTAAAATGCAAATACATGAAAAACTGTTTGACTTTTCTAACAGTCATAGAAATGAAGACTACTTGGATAAAATACTATGTGTGTCTATCAAGATGTTAAATACAGAAACAAATGGGATGACACCAAGGTTGGCAAGAGTACAGTGAAAGGAGTGCTTTCTTGCTTTGCTCTTGACAGTCAAAATTGTCACATATATGAGTCTCATTTTCTTTGTCTGCCAGCTTTCATTAGGTTATGGGGTTTTTTTTAACATCTTTATTGGAGTATAATTGCTTTACAATGGTATGTTAGTTTCTGCTTTATAACAAAGTGAATCAGCTATACATATACATATGTCCCCATATCTCCTCCCTCTTGCGTCTCCCTCCCACCCTCCCTATCCCACCCCTCTAGGTGGTCACAAAGCACCCAGCTGATCTCCCTGTGCTATGTGGCTGCTTCCCACTATCTCTTTTACATTTGGTAGTGTATATATGTCCATGCCACTCTCTCACTTCGTCCCAGCTTATCCTTCCCCCTCCCCGAGTCCTCAAGTCCATTCTCTACATCTGCGTCTTTATACCTGTCCTGCCCCTAGGTTCTTCAGAACCTTTTTTTTTTTTCATTAGGTTAAGTTGTGGTAACAAACTGCCCCTAAATCTCGTGGCTTACAACAGTAAAGGTTTATTTATCACTCATGGTCCATTTTAGCTGTGGGCCGGCTGTGGCATTGCTCCACGCACGTGTCTTCTTCATTCTAGGTTCCAGACTGCTAGTAGGGACATGCTGTTATCTGGCATGGAGAAAGCACAGAACTGGAAACAGCAATGGCTCTCAGAGTTTCTGCTAGGTAGGAGCACACACCACTTCTACTCACAATCCATTAACCATTGCAAATCATGTGGCCAAGACTGATGTAAATGGGATGGAAGAACACAAGGAAAGGGCTCTGAAAGAATGGACCAAAGGGAAGACAGCAAATACTGTGAAAAAATTATATAACCTTCTATGATCTTCCTCCCTTTGCATGAAAAATACACTCCACACCCCAAGGAAAAGTATCTCCCAAAGACCTATCTAGTTATGACTTCTGACCCAAAGTCCAAGATATCTTTCGATAGTTTCTATACCTGGTCTATATATAGCCTCCCTTGGATATGGAGACCTGTGAACTAAAGAGACAAGTTATCTGCATGACCACCCACCCCTGCACATGCGTACGCATACGCGCACACACACACACACACACACACACACACACAGAGCCTACAGTGAGGCAAGAGGGACAGGATAACCAAAACAAATACTCCCACGTGGCAGGGGAACTGATGAGAGCCACACATCAGTTACTGATGTTACACTTCCCTCCCACTCTGTCTTTCTTCACAACACAGAGATTTTAGCATTCTATGACTTTGTCGATAGTGTCTGCAACCAGTGAATGAGAACAATGAAATGAAAAAGGTAATAAAAATAATTGTCAGAGTATTTCTTAATTTCCAAAGTGGAGGATGTGTAAGAAACGCTGATCCTGGGTATGAACTAATTTGCCTATCGTTATCTTGTAGAATTTACGGAATAGCCTTTTCTATAAATTTAATAAATATAACTTTCCAAAAATTTAATAAGTATGTGCTGTGTGTCTGTTTTAAAGTCAGCGCAATAATTTAGAAATCCAGTTGTCATTAGGGTTTTCTCTGGTCATTATTGCTAACAATCAAATATGCTGTCTTCTCTTAAAAGACCTTACCCTGAAACAATCTGTGCTAGCAAAAAAACTAAACAATTTCAAGATTATTGTTCGATTATATCCCAGCCATCATTTGCTTTATTTCCTGAATGACCTTTTTTGAGTCACTGCCCATACATGAGCCTCCGTCATGCAATGACCAAAACAGCTGAATTTCTGTGGCTGTTTTTCTCTGTAAATGCATTAGTAGAGCTTCCAATAAAAATAACCAGAAAAGAAACTGCTGAAGCGCAACATTTTCCCAGGGCAATGTTACCCACCTATGTATTAAAAAATTTTCTCATTACTGAGCTTTACAGTATCTTTATGGAAGGACAAGACATTATTCATCCATTTCCTCCCTCTCTTCCTTCCTCCATGTTATTCAGCTGGAGGATGTAATCATGGGTAACCCAAGCAGGCAGGCTTTATTTCATTTACTCTCACCAGTCCCTACATAGTTCTCTAATAAAGATAAGGCTCCCCTACACAATTAGTCATTTCCCTCTTTCCAAACTGTAAACAAAACCAGATTCAAGTTTCGGTTGTGATGACTGTTTATCTAAACACTTGTCACCATGAACCTTTGAACAAACACAGATGCCCCAGTGACGAAAGTCACACCAGCTGCACTAGAAGCTGGAGGGGCCGCAGGGGCCAGAGTTGAGGATACTGGGACCAACTGGGCACCCGAGAGCAAAGCCTGATGAAAGGGCTGGAGGCTCACATGTGGACCTGAAGCTCCACATGAAGTGAAAGCCCTGAGGACTGGGCACAGGCAGCCTTTGCCCACGTGTCTCTGGGCCACGGATGTTCTAGAGCCAACTTGCACCAGCCTGGAAATACTGATGGTTAAATTTTTCGGAATTTTTCAAACCAGGTGTTAAATTGTTGGTAGCTTGGAATTGGCTATGGTAGGGGTATTTACACCACTGAAATTGATAAATTCTACAAACCAGGGCTCTGGTTTTCAGAGAGCCAGTTGTTAAACATTCACCAGCACACCACTGGTCCTTTGGTTGCTGCTCTCAAGCTGAAATCCTTCACGTCTCCCTCCTTTGGACATTTGCAGCCAGATTTTGTTCAGAAAGCAGCAGAGAACATTAAGGAAGTATGACCATCAGGACCCAGTCACTGATCATTACCCACAGTGTCTGGTCAAGGTCTGTTTACATATGAAGGGATGCTCAGGAGAGGTCCTCCACTGACGTTCACAGCCAGGCCACCATCTGAGGACAGCAAGTGTTGGTTGTTTCCAGCTCTTTCCTGTTGTTTACACTGAGCAAGAGGGTCTGGGAGAAGAGTGAGAAAAGTCAGGGCATGAAAAAGATGGGTGTGAAATTTGACTTGCCTGTGGCACAGCTGGTTGTGTCAGACAAGAGGAGGTGGTGAAACTCCTCCACAGTGCTGCTTTATCTCTCTTTGGCCTGACACCATAGCAAGAGAAAAGACTCCCATGTGGAAACGAGACCAGAAAACTGGGTCTTGCTCCACCTCGGACACTGACTCACAGTCTGATCTGGAAGAAAAGACACAAACTGCCCTTGCAGGGGACCACACTGCCCCAGTGATGGTCAAACAGTGTCTGCTAATAGACCCTCCCACTTGTGGAGGTGCTTTGGGGATAATGGAAAAACAAATAGAACTAAACTGGGAGAAAAAAAAAAGGAAGAAGGAAGGAAAGAAGAGAGGAAGGAAAAATAGAGAGGAAAGAAGAAAAGAGAAAGTAGAAAGAAAGAAGAAAGTAAAAGAGGAGAAAGAAGCTGAAGCTAAAATAATAGGTCTTCTCAACCATAGGAACTGAAAAAAATATTCATTTTTCCAAGGTCTTCCTGATCTTAATAACTGACTTTAAAATAAGTAAACATCACAAATGTGAACTTAATAAAATAAATACTAATAAAATGTCACTTTTATACATTTCTGTATTGGGGACTTGTATGTACGGTTTTATTTGGGAAAAAAAAAGTTCCAGTGCTGAAGATTAAGTTTGAAAACTACTCAACCAGATGAATTATTTATTCAGTAAATATTTGATTGTGAGCTATCAAAGTTTGATGCCAACTCTATACATTAACAGATAGGGGGAAAACCCAAATCCTCTGTTCAAGAAACTCAAAGACAGAATTCCAGTCAAGGGTTCATGCTTTAAACTACCCCCTCTGCTCTAATAAGAGCATTTATATTTGAATATTCTTCATTGGACTTTTTTTTATTTTTAATTAAGACAAAACCCTTTTCAAAGAGAAAAGAAATTTCTTGGTGAACCAAAAACAAAAGACAAACCAAATGCTAAGGCATGGAGGCCATGACCTTGTTGATTTCAGATCAAAACTATGAGTGACTGGGATTCCACTGCGGGGAATAATGGAGATCCCAAACCCCAGTGGTGACGGAGGGAAAGAGCCATCCTGCCACATAAAAAAGGGCTTGGACCAACACTCTCATGTGAAACAAACTATGACCACTCCTGGGGCTGCAACTTGCAACAGCAGCAGCAGTTCTGGGAGGGAGAAGAGAAGGCTTCTGACGCAGGACCAACTCCTGGGCGTGCAATAGCTCTGATAGGACGGTAATACCAGCATGAGATGATAGGGCTACATGTGAGGTTCCATTTGGCAGGATGGAGACAACCATACATCTGCTGGGCAGGGAGAAGGGAGTACAGAGGGAAGGAAAACAAAAACCCCCACTCAGTATGAGCCCAGAGGAAACTAGAGCTCCAGCACATAAAGGGAAAGATAACACTAAGAAGGATGACCAAGAAAATCAATAATAAGGGGACGCATTCACTCTCAACAAAATGCAAAAACTTAAAACAATCACATACTGACTTTACAATTGGTATATTTAAGATCCTCAAAGAATTAATGCAAGAATAACATCCATTTTGGAAAGAGCAAAACAAAATTTAGAAACAAAACAGAACAAGTCACCACAGATAAGGAATGGCAAAAGTGCCCAAGCAAAGGATCCTCCATTCCTGGCTCAAAGTCCCCGCAGAAAGCTCATCACCTCCCCAGCCCAGCACGTGGACGAATTTGAGCTCCCTCTGGGGATGGCATGTCTTGCAGCTCTCACCCTGTGCAGTGCTCAGCCCTGAGCAGAACGACTCTGTGGCAATCAAAGGACAGTCTCACAAAATCATCGCCAGCAGTGTCATGCCGTTTCACCTGATTGAATGTTTCATCATGGGCAATAAAATTTGAAAATATTGACCCTTCTCCTGCCAAGTCGGATGTTCCAAATATGAAGAGAAATGAACATCACCTGATTTGCACTCAGGACGGTTACTGATATGGATCTGGTCCCCTGAAGCCCACCCTGAGATAGGGATCATGAGTAAGTGATTTGTTCAGGACCTACTCCGTGGAGACCCTACAAGGGAGTAGGGGGAGCAGGATAGGAAAGGAGAAGCCACAAGACCCAGGTGCAAGTTCAGGCAGAGTCTCAGCCTGTTCTCATGTAAATTTGCATCTAAGAGATTTGCCTGCCCTGAAGTAAGGGAACTGGGTTTTCACACTCCTGTACCTGTCAGTCACTGGCATAAACTCCCAAGCACTTTCCTCTGTCTGTGCCTATGGCTAAGGCAGCTACCACAGCCCCGCAGGGAGGTCTCCAAAGAAGTCCCAAGCTGTGGCTGTTAGAAGCAAAAGTGCCCAGAAGCCCAGGGAGGGAGTCACAGAAAAGGTAAAAGGCATCTCAAGGGGTTTAGCAGAGCTCAGATATTTGTCTGCTGGAGTTACCTTTTCTTGAGGTCAGCAACTGAGATGTTTCGTGATGATTTTACACTTCCAGAAGATGAACTGGACCAAGAATAGAAGGAAAATACAGCATAAAATGTTTAGGTTTCATTCATGTGTGCAGTGAGTGAAGGATGTGCCATTGCTGTAAAGCCTGAATATTAATTAACAGGACGACTTCAGGCAGGAACAAATCACTTAGGTCTAGATAAAATACAGAACTTATATTTGGTTGAAATTATCACCCAAACAATGGCTTTCACAAGCAATCTCATCTATTTCTGAATTATTTGAAAATAATGCAAGATTAGTTTTGGAAGCAACTGATAGTTTTAGAAATTATAAAGATATATAATCTTTTATTAATTTTGTAGATATACTTCCAATAACACTCTTGCGATTAAGAAATCTGACAAAATAATTTCAGCAAATGTGTTTCATTTGCTTAGCAAATTATTTATGATTTTTAGTTCATTGACAGGCTGGGACTTGAAACAAAATAATTTAGAGTCTAGTAATGTTGATATCTATAGATAAAATTAGTGCACAGCAGTTTGAGACAATAACTTAGAATAAAAGTAGATTTATGTGTTGGAGTTTTCAGAGTTTCAACTTGTGTGGCCCAAGCATCCTTCCTAAAATAAAAGAGAGTAAAAGAAAAAAACATTATCAAAATATGTGAGTTGCTTTGGTGACCATGGACAACTCCCTGTAGTGACTTTGCCGAAGTACTGGCATAATTAATATACCCTTATATTAATAAGGGTGTGTCAACCTGTGGCTGACAGAAGAGCAGTGACAACATAGCATGGATGTTCCCAAGTCAGGCTGTAGAGAGGACACAAGGAACTATGATGAAGGCGATTGGTCAAGGTTTTCATTTAAGGCTTTTTATAATCCAACTAAAAAGTAAACATTTTCCATTAAGAAAACAGGCATAAGAGATTAATATTTTAAAAGAACCAACTATAAGTCCTGCGAAATAAAAACATGGTCTTTAAAATTGTTTTAAAATGGATTGATTCAAGTTCAATAAACTCCAGATCGGACAGAGTTCAATTAAACTGGTGAATTAAAGTGGACATCAATGAATTGGAAGCTCTCTGAGGATTTTACCCAAAGAGAGATTAGAAGATTAAAAAGTATGAAAAAGAAAGTAAGAGATATGGAGACTAGATTGAACGGCTCCAATATATGTCTAATAAGAGTTCCCAAAGTAAAAAGTAGAGGGAATGGAGAAACAATATAAAGAAACAATGGTCAAGAATTTTCTAGCATTAAAATAGACAGGAGTTTTTAAAATCAAAAGCAAAATAAGAGGAATAGATGTAAGTCCACACCTAGATAAGCTGCGATGATGATGCAAAAATCAAGAATACAGAGAAAGCATAAAAGCTATAAGAAAAGACAATTAAGTTGCTCTCAAATTCTCGTAAACAACAACAGATCTCAGAAAACAATGGGATGGCATCTCTCAGTGCTAAAGGGACATAATTGTCACCTGGAATTATATATTTACAAACCTTCAGTCATAAGTTATGGCAAAATAAATACATTTCAAGATTTACAGGGACTTCCCTGGCGGTCCAGTGGTTAAGACTCCCTGCTTCTAATGCAGAGGATGCAGGTTTGATCCCTGGTCAGGGAACTAAGATCCCATATGCTGTGCGGCACGGCCAAAAAACAAAAAAAAAAAAAAAAAGATTTACAAAACAGAAAGCTTACCATTCACACATCCTCACTGAAAGAATTACTGAAAAATATATTTCAACAAGAAAAAGAATTGAACACAGAAGTTCGTTATACAGAAAGCAATAGTGAGTAAAAAAAAGTGACCAAAAATTGTCTGTAAATATAATAATAAAACTAAAATATTTGTATTAAAAATATGGAAACAAAGCATTAGAAAACAATAACGAGAGGCAGAATAAAAGAACAGTATGTAATAAAGTGTGCTAAAGCCTTTTTCTACTTTTTCTATGTTTGAAAGAGAATAGAGAGATATTAAAATGCATAAATACACAATTAATATATATGTTCAAACTTAAGAGTAACCATTACAAAAAATATAACTAACATTGACTTGCCAAGCAGAAGGGAGAATAAGAGAAAATTAAGAAAATTTTATCAATTCAGATGGCAGAAAAGGAGATAAAAACAAATCCAAAAAGAGTTATGATAAGCAATAAAAATTAGATGTAGAGATAAGGGTAAACCGTTCAACAATCATACAAAACATAAATGCATTAAATTTGTCTGGAAAAAAGATAATTATAGGAATTTGGTTTTTAATCTATATATATATATGCTGCCTATTAGAGGTACATATAAAATAATATAACACAAAAGCCCAAACCTAGGAGGAAAGATGATCCATCAACATAAATATTAGGCAAAAGATATGAATTATCAGAAATACAGATCAGGCTTTGTGAAAGTTCAAAAGAGAGAGAGACTAGAGAGAGAAAGAACCCGTGAAATACAGCACTAGACCAGGAAATTCTTCCCGGAAGAGGAGACATTTGAGTTGAGTCTTGAGGAATGGATTGGATCGGGCTTGGTAGGGATGGAAACGAGCATCCTTGCTGAGGAATCATGGGATTTGTAAATGGAGGGGTTGACAGCCATATGGGACTTGCCACATTAGTTTTAGGCAAAGGGAGTCACTGAAATTTTATGTATCAGGAAATAACATTATAGTCTCAAATCCCAAAGATTTTAGGTATCAACGAGTAGATGGAAGGAGGACTATGAGAAAATGAATAAATACACACTTCGGGAGGTTCCTGATGTCACAGACTGCTAGTACAAGTTTTGGAGATTAACATGCTTGCAGATCCAGTGGAAAGTGAGCTGTTTTCCTAGAACTTTGTTTTTCAGCAGGACAGTTGGGAGCCTGTGTTCTGGTCTTGCTCTACTAATATGGTACAGGGTGTGAACCAGATTCCCATCCTTAGGAAATCACCGCCATGTGGCATTTCCCATACAATTCCTCCTTCCTCTAGCTTTGGTTGGGGCAGGGTGAATTAGAAAAGTAAAGCTCTAGGAGCAGAGAAAAAGATACCTTAAGCTCCTGCCATCTTCAAGAAACCATGTAAGCACTTCACTTCTGTATTGTGGGAGAACTATCTAAGATT
Organism: Balaenoptera musculus; assembly: GCF_009873245.2. Taxonomy (NCBI): domain Eukaryota; kingdom Metazoa; phylum Chordata; class Mammalia; order Artiodactyla; family Balaenopteridae; genus Balaenoptera; species Balaenoptera musculus. The sequence goes on from NC_045800.1 coordinate 55,178,348, forward strand.
GTCCTCTACATCAGTGATTACGATTTCTTAAGTGTTATTTCTGTTCCCCATAGTCTACAACCAGATTTTCATCTGGCTTTGCATTTTTATTTTCCCAGAAGTCTTTTTTTCTCATTATCTTTTTATTATGATATGTTTTAAATACATACAAAAATAGAGCTATCATGTCATCTATAAGTATTAATGGTTAACTGTGTATCTCTAAAAGGTGACTCCTCTTTTGAAGAAATATCAACAATTCCACAATCATACCTAAAACAGTTCATGATAATGCCTTAGCGTAAACACATATACAATCAGTGTTCAGATTTTTCCAAACATCTTATCAGGTTTTTTTTAAACAGTTGGTTTATTTGAAACAGAAATCAATTTGGTTGATATGAGTCTTAAATCTCTTTTAATTTGTCAATTTCCTCTATTTCTCTTATTTTCCTTGAATGTTTATGTGCTTTGGTTTTTTGCTGTTGTTTTGTTTTGTTTTTCTGTAGAAACCAGGTCATTTGTTCTGTAGCATTTCCTACACTTTTGGATTTTGCTGATAGCATCCCTGTGGTATCATTAACATGTTCCTTTGTCCCCTGTGCTTCCTGAAAATTGATGTTTGAGCTAGAGCCTCATCAGGGTCCGAGTTAGAGTGAAGTTCTAGGAAAATAGGTCACTTTCCAGTGGGCCTGCAAGCAGGATGATCTCCAAAGCTTGTACTGGAAGACTGTAACATCAGGAACACCATGAAGTGTATATTTATTCCTTCTCCCACATTCCTCCTTTGTGTATTTGCGTGTGCGTGTGCATGCATGTGCACATACATATGTAAGCAAGGCTATTTCAAAGGTGGTGGTGTTTATTTCCATCAGGACATACATAAATATCTGGTTGTCTCTCATATTGTGATGTTTGCCATTTATATGCATTGTCCGACTCCGTTGCTTGGATTCACTAAAGCTTTAGAGATCACAAAATGGTTTAACTCTATCATTCTTTGAATATCAGCTGAAATTCTTTTATACAGGGAAGCTATTTCTCCTCAACCCATTATCCAGAGGAAGAAATCCTAAAATAAAAGCAGGATAAATGTTTGATATTTTCCCTTTATTTTCCAGATTTTAAAACAATAAGGTGATTCCCTAACATCCTTCAAAAGTTACTGGTGAGTTTTCCATTATTATTATCATTATGAACACATGCATTGAAACTTATTTGATATGTTTTAATCCATTGCAATTATTATCCTTCTGGTTGACCAATTTGTCCCATCTTTAGCCAGTAGGAACTTATTCAGGTAATCTCCTAAGTACTTTGACACATCTCTAGTAGTATTTTATAGCTTCTTTGCTATCTAGTATGACAAATTATTTTAGGCTCATCCTGAACCTTTTCTTCCTCGGAGCTGGAATCAATCAATTCTCCAAGAAGCTCTGGTTCCTCTCAGTGGTAAATGGTATTAGACATGACAGTCTGAACACTAGGAATGCTCACTGCTTACTGGGCTGGTCATTACTTCTCGGGCTTCTTAGTCAACAGATAGGAAAATAGTTTAAGCTAGAAAACAGTTCACAATGACAATTCAAATACAGAGTTACAGAGTTTTACTTAACCTCATCCATCTAACATCTTTCTCTCCTTTCAATCATGCCAAAAATCTCCATTTTCAATGTGAATAACAGAATCACTCATTTGATTTATTCCATGATACAAACACAGTCTCAGAATAACAATACTAACACTACTATCACCAGTATGATTACTGAATAGGATTTAAGATATTTTGCAGTTCTTTTTGTCTCTAGAGAATATTCCTTTACAGATGTAGAAGAACTGTGTTTTAGTGTCACTTGGAGTAGTTCCTTTCTGCATGGTTATACCAACAGTTGGATCTACAGTTAGGTTGATTTGTTTCGATTTTCTGAAAATCTTTTTCAAGTTCAGTTAGCTTTATTACCATCTCATCTGTTGACTTTGCATCTCATTTTCTTACCTCCCTTTCTTTGCTTATTCTCGTTTCAGAAAGGCCATGTTTTCTAAAATGCATGTGTTAGGTAAATGGTCTTCTGTACCCTAATGATAAATCATTTTTGCTTCAGGACTCTTTGAAAGGCCTCATTCTGTTTGTCGTTTGCTTTGTTTTGTTTTTTGCTATTTCATCCTTAAACATGGTTCTTTCTAGCGAAGCCTAGTGTTTATTAACAGAGTGGATGCTTGCCTTGCCTGTCTCTTCTCCAACGCAGACACTGGATTAGGCATAATAATTGTTAATAATATATTTATTGAGGCCTTACTATGCACTAAGGATGAACTGAGAACCAAGTACTATGTGCTGAGGACTAACTTAATCTCCCTTACAGCCCTATGACATAGATATTGCTATCTCTGTTTTAGAAATGAGAAATTCAGGGTGTGGAATACTTTACCAAAATAACATAGCTAGCAAGTGCCAGAGCCAAGAAGAATCCCTTCTCAGAGTTAAGTCTAGAAGAGAGACTGATGTTCACCTCCGTGACCCCAAATTCCAGCATCTAGTGTATTTCCTACTGCTCTGATTTTAGGCCTGCCTTTAAGGCAAAGAATGTAATCCCTAGTAAAAGTGAGAGTAAGTTGGGGGTTTTCACTCAACCAAATGCAGTTCACAAAAATCTGTAAACTGCTATCTGCTCCCAGCATTCCCCGTTCCCAGGGCTCACCTTTTCTCCATCCTTGTCCACAATAGCCCCCAGGATGCAATACATGGCAGCCAGCCCCTCCCTAGGTGGTATATGGAAACTATAGGCTCTGAACAGAACAGAACTGATCCAGTGGAAGTTAGGATATGGTGGGCAAGACCCTGGCCCCTCAGAAAGGGGCCTGCCAGTTTCATGGAGCAGAATCTGTCTATGGGCAGACAGGGAGAAGAGACGTGATTGTTCTTCCTATTTATTCCCCCAGCAACTGGCACCATCCCTCACAGAGGGAACAGTGAGCAGGACCTGTGCCACCAAAGACACCGAGAATTCTGGGGCCATTTTGGCATGCCGGGTAGAAATACTCAGTTATCAGGCAATGTTATAAATCACTTGCATTGATAAGAAAAAGAGGTCATGAGACAATAGGTACCTGGTCAATCTTTCATCAGAATTGTAGTTAGGGAAATTTCCCCCAAAACGTTAAGATGATTGACTGTTCCTATTTTCAGAACTGTTTTTCTATAATTTCATTAACATTCACATGGGAACTGGGAGAAAAATCTTTCAAGAGCCGATTGCCTGAGGCCATTTAAAGTAGAAGTCCTGTATATGTTAAATAATTTAATCTTCACAACAAACCAACGGGCAAAGGTTAATTTTCCTTATTGTCAAGTAAGGAAACTTCAACTGAGAGAAAATTTGGCCAAGGTCACATTGCTATTGAGCAGTGGGGCTGCATTCCAAAGTGCTGCTACTACACCACCCTACCAAGAAGCATCCTTTTGTCTAGAAGGCAAGCTCTCCAGGGAATATTGATCCCTGATGTCCAAGAGAGAAGCAGATCTGAGCTCCCAGGTACAAGGCCTCATATGCTGTTAGTTATCTACGTAATCTCCAGCCTGCTTTGGAACAAGGCACTTTAATTCACAAAGACTGCCCAGCCCTGATTGTGGTGATGTCCTTAATGTCACCTACACTTCTCCACATGCTTGAGCCCCTCAACACCAGGTACTACCTACCTATGGTCTCACATCTTTTCTTCCCAGTATCAAAGCAAAACCCTTCCCTATCCTTTGTCAGTCTAGCTCCCACCACACTAAGCAGAAACCTGTTTTTCCTTTACCCAGTGAGTTTTCACTGTGAGAAAGCATCATCTTTGATGAAAGAAAAACACATGCAATAAACCGTGGCTGCTCTGGTCTTGGGCTGGTTAGTTTCCCTCGCAGGGCCTCAGTTTTCCCCAAATGAAAAATAAAGGGCACATCCTACTTGTTCTCTGGCAGGTGAGGTCCTTCCCGAGGAGAATTCTGTGCCTTGAGGTACAGAAGGGGGCAATTTTAGGAGGAAGGTGCTTTCATGTCAGCCCTCTGAAAAGCGCGTTCCACTTGGCTTCAACCCAGCTGGTCTTTTCTGGTTACTGGGGGCTACGGCAAAACCACGTTAGCTTCCCCATTCTCTCCCTAAAGGCACCGGGCATATCAACAAACACAGGGACAGGGGTTCCACTGAGAGAAGATAAACATTGGAATGTGCATTTGTTCTGCATACAGGAATTTAAAGGCCATAACGGGCATGCTTCTAAGTAAAAGCAGTAACTGTGCAACCTTGAAATATTGGGGCCTGAACTTTCTGCTTCCCCTCCCTTGACCCTGGCTCAGACTCCACGCAGCACAGGCACGGTAGGAACTGCAGCTGCTCATCCCAGTGTGCTCAGCCAGCGCATTCCGTGTCCGCTGGAAGAGCTCTGAGTGCTCAGGAATGCAGTTCCTCATTGCCTGGGCTGGAGAGCCCGAGGACCAAGGTCGCAGTGAGCTAGTGGCTGGGCTAAATCTCCAGCCAAGAACAGCTGGCTCTTGGGCCTCCTCCCCCTTCCACAGTGCGTATGGCTCACCTGACTCATGTCCCTGCTTAATTCCTCGGCAGAAACTTCTCAATCGATTTAACTTCTTTTTAATCAGGTCAAATAAAAATGTTTTTAATTAACTGCCGTGGATTTTATGCCTCACACCCAGCTGCTGTGTGCAGTCTGGCAGGTCGCATCTGTCTGTGTTTCAGCAGGCTGCTTCTGCGTTCATGCTCCTTTCCCATCCTCTTGTTGAGCAACCCTTGGGCACTCACATTATTCTGGGTGCCGAGGAGACAAGACCCGTAAGGAACTACAGTCCAGAGGGGGAGGCAACACATCAACAGAGAACTCAGATTATATCCACAGGATGTGCAAAAACAGGAGGGAGTGGTGACCACACTTCAGGGAATCAAGAAAGTCTTCACAGAGTAGATGGCTTTGTGCCTTAAGAAATATATTGCCCAAATGGGGGAGTGATTATTTTGTAAAAGGCAAAGAACAACAGAAACCTTCCTAATGGTAACCAAAGGAAGGAAGGAATAAATAAAATACTATTCCTGTGTAATGAACAAAAAACTTGGACTTGACAGACTTCCCCTTGGAGTCGGCAAATCCCCTCTATCAAGACTGAGTAAACTGTGTTCATGTGTTAGTGCTAATTCCCCAAATCTGACCGGCACCAAGTTAAGACAGTCTCCAGGGAAGGGAGTTTTGAAAGAGGTGTGAGTGACAAACCCCACTTCATCTTTAAGGCACTTTGTGGGAAGGAACTTTGGCAAAGTGACCAAGAGGCAGGGGGGAAGAGGAGGGATGAGAAAGGTGTCCAGATGAGTTGATTTCTGCTCAGGCACCCCGAGGTGGTAAGGGTGGAATGAAAGCAGCCCAGGAGTCTTCCTGTGGAAGCCATTTCCTGAGTGTCTTCAACCAGCTAGCTTAGCAGCCCGGAGCTCAGCATTTAGCCCAGCTCGTCAAATGATCTAACCTCCGCTGCCTTCTAGATCAAGACAGTGACACTCCTCTGGTATCTGCCTTTTCCTGAAGGCTGCAGAGAACCTCAAACTGAACTAGATGAGGAGGAGAGGACGGGAAGGGGAAGAGACAGAGGGAGAAAAGAAAAAGTGTCATCTCTCTTGGTTTCCACTGTAAAAATTTGCAACCAACTTAATGGCTTAAAACAATACAGATTTGTTACCTCACGGTTTCTGTAGGTCAGACATCTAGCACAGTGTGACTGGGTAATCTTCTCAGTGTCTCATGAAACCAAAGTCAAGGTGTCGTCAGCCAGGCTGGGCTTATATCAGGAGGGTCAGTGGGAGAACCCACTTCCAGGCTTGTTCAGGTTCTTGGCAGTTCCTGGTGGTTGTATGACTGAGGTCCCCAGTTCTTTGACATGAGAAGCCAACATGGTGTGTTGAGTGCTTCTTATGCTTTCAATCTCTGACTTCCTCCTCTTCCTCTGCTTTTAGGGGTTCATGTAACTACATTGAGTCCACCCAGATGATCCAAGATAATTCTCCTATCTTAAAGTCGCTGATTAGTAGCCTTAATTCCTTCTGCAAAGTCCTTTTTTCCCTGTAAGATAACATATATGTAGGTATGATATCTCATCACATTTGCAGTCCCAGGAAGTAGATAATAGAATCTTCTTGGGAGTCATAAGTTTACCTAATATACCATCTTTCTCCACTTGAGTGTTCATCACCATGCTATCTAACCTTATTTTTTTTTAATCTGTGCCAAGAAACTTTGCTATAAGACATGGTCTTGACCTTTAAGGAATATCCACCTTAGTTGGGGAATTCAAAACAAGACACAACAAATAATCACAGCAATCATCACAATCTGCTTATCTATGGCACCTAATAGTTCACACCTATCTACCCGTATTCCCTAAATACCGTGTGTCGTTCCACCTTCTTGCCTTCTTTGTTTCTTTGTACTTTTCCATAACCCTCAAAAAGCCAGGCTTCATGATTTTGTCCAGATATCTCCTCCTCCCAGGTCTGACCTATTGAAATGAATGTGCCCCTCTTACAGGATGACTGGCACTGTATTTTCGAGTGTCAGCACTTGTCATACTCACCCTGAACTCTAGCATGTTGCTGAAGTTCCTGTCTCCTCCACAGTCAATGCACAGGAAGCCCTCATGGCTTACACCCACTCCCTAAACTTGGCAATGAGTTACGCTAATGAAGCCGGTACTGGATGGAGGAGATGAGTTCTCTGTAGGTCACTATCGAATGTCTGAATCCTCTCAAGTCAAAGCAGAAAGAATAGGATATTCAATTCTGATCAAGACTTGCCTCAATATGATAGTCAAGACCTTTATCAATAGTATTAATATAGCTGGGGGAAAATGCATGAACAGAAGCAGGATCTGCACGATCCTTGGAAAAGAGAGTGCAAAAACCAAAAGTCAGAGAAGTGTCCAGGGGCCCCTAAGCTGGGATGGATCACCAATGTTTTTCCACCTTGGATAAAAGATGCCTCAAGGATCCTTATGCCCCTTCCCTGAGCCCGGGGCTCAAATTCTCTGACAAATAATTCAGCTTCCGGATGCTTTGTTGAGGGAAAAGTAAATATGCCATCGTAAATAAATATATTAATAGTCTAAGTTGCACATCAGTCTCCTGTGAGCTTTGTTTGCTTGAATAAATCCTTGAGAACTTAGAAAAATGCCAGCTGCCCTAAAAAAAGTCAAATGTGAAGGACTTCACACCAAAGAACTGCATTGATAAGGGGTCCTGTTGGGCGGCTGATCTACCTACCTACTTGTCGTCAGTGGGTTTTCCAAAACTGTGAGTTGCACATTTCCCCATCACCAAGAGGCTGCTGGGGAAGAGCCCTGCAGCTGGGGCTTTGGGATATGAAACATCACCCCAAACATCTCTGCCTTCCCTTTAAGGAGGTGGAACTTGTGCCCCTCCCCCTTGAATCTGACCTGGGACTGGGACTGCTTTGACCACTGGAATGTGGAAGAAGCAACATCCTGAGACTGGCAAACTCTGGGCACTGAGGACACCTGAACACTTCCAACTCCACCTCTTGGAGATCCAGGCTGACCATGTAAAATGTCCAGGGCAGAGAGGCCACGTGGAGAAGACCCAGAGGACAAGTTACCACATGGAAATAGAAGCCGCATGGAGTAGCACCAAGGGTCCAGCCCCATCTGACAGCAAGTACATGAGAAATCCCAAAGAGACAGTAGGGGAACCAGCCAGCTGAGCCTCAGTCAACCCATGGAATTGTGAGATATCATTAAGTGATTGGTGTTTAAGCCACTAAGTTTGGGGATGGTTTTTTAGGCAAAAATAGATCATCAAAACACCATCTAAGCCAGTTCTTCAATCCTCCTTTCAAATGAGCCTAGTAACTCTTCACTAGATTGAGTGAGTTCAAAGCTTTACTCTGTTAGATCTCACTGAATTCTCTCCTTCTGTTTGTGACCTATTTAACAGGTAAGAAACTGAGACTCAAATTAGTTAAGCAACTTGCCCAACATTGCATAGTTAGAAGGAAATTGAACCACATGCAGCCCAAATGCTGACTGCTGTGCTGTTTCCCGTTCAACAGCCCAGCGCAGGCCTGACACTCCTCCCCCGCCGCACTGCCTGGTCTTCATGTATGCTCAGCAATGGGCTCTGAAAGATTTCTCAGAACACACACCAAAAAAGCTGTCATCAATGAAGGGACAGCTGCTCCTGATCTGTAGTCCCCATAGCTTCTAAAACAGCGCTGAGCACACAGTGTGAACCCAATAAATGCCTGCTGTTTAAAACACAGATCCATTGATTACAATAAAAATAGAGCAGATTGAAAATTTTCAGAAATGTGCCCTACCCTAAGGTTTGTTTCTTGTGGGGTTTATTCTGGTCACTCTTTCTGCAGAGGCTTGTTGTAGGGAGAACTGTTTCCATGCCTTTCCTAGATGAATGTAATTAAGTCTCTGATGGATGAAGTGAGTTGTTGCAAAAAATTTATTCAGCTTCCAAAATTTTCTAGAAGAGGAAACCCCAGATCACAGGCCCACCTTTCCCACACCAGCTTTGCCCTGAAGCGCATAGCCTGAGATTGGGGTTGCGTATCCTTAGCTATTTAATTAAATTGACAAAGTCAGTTCTTTTTTCTTAATCAATGCTGTGATTATGTCAGTTACCAAAGCCTGCAATCCTTTTTCCAACTTGACAGGGTAAGAAAAAGAATAGTGCAGCCAATTCATATGGAAGCGCTTCTGTGACATACGTCCCCAAGTAGGACAGGAGACGAAAGTTCCAGTCTCCTTCTGACATGAACTTCATTTAGGGTCTGGAGTAAATCAAGACTGAAGTGCACATATTTATTAACCACTTGCTGTGCGTGAAGCACTCTGCTTGCTAAGTGCTAGAAGAAATGATAATAATAAAAAAACACCTAACGTATACGTTATGTTTATCAGATTAGAAAACATTTTCTCATATCAGCTCATTCAATCCCCATAATGTTCTTGAAAAGCAGATAAACTGATCACTGTTTTGCAGAAAACTGAGGTCATAAGAGGCTATGTGGTATGTCCATGGTTACTCACCTAGTACCCAGCGGGGCCAAGACTTTAAGAGGATATGGTGATTCTACATTTATTACCCTTTCCAGGATGTGATGAACTGGCAAATGAACAATGTATAACAGAATCAATATATGCAGATGATAAAGGAAGGAAAAGATCGTGCAGTCTGATCGTGGGGTCTGGTTAGGCTTCTGGGATTCAGGCTGGGTTTAGAAGACTAGCCTGCCCACTGAGTGTGTCTGAGAGCCGTGGGCTGAGAGGCTGAGCAGCAGGGCTCCTCATGGGCACTGAGACCTTCCTTCCATCTGAAGAGCAGGTTGGAAAGTCCTTGAGGCTTCGCATCCCCTGGACACTGCATCCTACAGATGAGCCAGGAGATGCTGTGATTATGCCCTTCCCACAGAGGACGACCTGAGGCAGCAGGTCATCCAGAGCTGCACAGGTGGAGCCACCTGAGGCCCCTCCAGAATTCTGCCTCCCAAGCCATACTGCTACTTGCTGCATTTTCTTTCAGAAGCCCCAGGGCCTTAGTGATGCAGCCATGTTAAATACATGTTCTCCTTGTCCCTGTAGAAGACTCTCCCAGGACACACTGCCTCTTATACACCCAGCCAACATGTCTAATGGGAGGGGTAATGACTGTAGAAGGGGTAAGGACTTAAAGTCAAATCCTTTGTGGCCATTTGATAACATAGCCATAAATTCTTTGACACTCATTCCATGGAGAGTGGGGTCTATGTAATATGGGACTGAGTTGTGACTGCTTCAACCAGTAGAGAGGAAGTGATGCTAGGTGACTTGTTAGGTCAGAAGAAACCTTGCAGCTCCTGCTTTGGTCCTTAGGAACACTTGGTCTCCAATAGTCCCTCTTGGGACACTCCCTTCAGAAACCAAACACACGTTGGGATAAGCCCAAGCTACATGCAGAGGCCACGTGTAGGTGCTCTTGGCAATAGTTCCAGCAAAACGAGCCTTCCAGATATGCCCCCAACCCAGAAGCACCTACAGTCACTGGAGTCTTTGGTGAAGTAGAGACAAGCCATCCCCCTGCCCTGTCCAAAGTCCTGACCCACACACTCTGTGAGCAGAATGAATGGAGGTCATTTTACAGCACTAGAAAATGATTTGGGGATGGTTTGTTACACAGCAAAAGAAAAACTGATGTCTCACCACTAGGTACTGATTGTGTGACTTTGGGAAAAATAGTTATCCTTTTTAAAGAGCCCTCTCTATATAATATTGATTTTAAAATAAAATTCGTCTTCACGTGATGTTGTCAGGAGTAAATGAGATAGAGAGTGTGGATCACTCGGCACAGTGCACATTACGGGGCCCGACGTTATGCGTGTGAGTTTCCATGTGAGGTGAAAAAGAGGCTTCAGTTTGTCCTGACAAGTGCACTGCATCTTCCCTCTCATCAGACATCCTCCCAGGGCTCAGACTACACAGGTTAGACCTTCCAAGCCCGCTTCCTCTCAGCCTCACTGCAGCTGATTGCCTGGTGGGATGAATGGACCCAGGGCAGAATGGAGGTTTTTCATGTGTGACACCCTTCTTCTCTATGGAGAGTCTGATCTCGACAACTGTGGGGAGGGGGCTCCACATGGTGGCCTTTGCTGCAGCCCACCTGGCTCCCACAGCGACTCAGTGCAGGGTGGACGCCCACATTCATTATAATGACCAAGTAGGGGGGCTTTGGTGCCTCTTCAGCCAACACTTCTCTCCACGTTGAATCCTGCATGAGTCTCATGATCAAAGTTCCAATATGTCAGGCATATATGCACACAGAGTGTCACAGAACTGAGAAATAATTGTATGGGTCTCTTCCCTCCTGAGGACCAGCATGAGGAAAGTCCTTTCAAGACGAGAGGAGTTTCCAAGCATCCTAGGAGGTGATAATTAACTTTCGGCCACCACAGGTCTGAGCCTATGAGAGAAGAGGGGAAGGGGAGCCCCGCTCCCTGTGTGACCAGATGGAACACTGCCACGCCCGCTCCCTGTGTGACCAGCTGGAACACTGCCACGCCCGCTCCGAGAGAACACAGCTCACAATTCTTGAATGCAGTGCTGACGCGTCCCACGCGCAAGTCTCTCACTCTCAGGGAAGAAAAAAATGAAACTTTTCTAAATCAGACTGATAACTAAATCAGAGAAACTTTTTCTGCAAGACCAAAAAAAAAAGCAAGAAACTGCAAGTAAGAAGGGCCTGAGTCTGCGTCTCCATGGTGACCGGCTCAAAGCTGGGCTCGTCCAGTGACACTGTCTTCTGCTGTAGGATCAGGGTTGGAAGGTGGGGGGTTCCTTCCAAGAGACTGCTGCTCCTCCTGGAATTACGAAGGGCTGAGACTATCAGGAAGAGGTCCAGTTGTTCCCGTGGATCCAGTTACAGCAGCTTCATTACCAGAGTCAACTTCAACTTAACAAATGTTTATTAAGCAATTACTGTGTGTTAGGCACTGCTCTGGAAGCTGGAAACAACTGAGTGGAACAAGCGCCGACTCTCAGAGAGCTTACAGTCTAGAAATGGGACAGGCTGGAAGGGGTAAAGAGGAGAGGGCCATTGTAAGTCCTTGCCCTTGGGAGGGGTCCTCAGGAATGACCGGAGTCTTATTCCGCATTTTATTTTATTTTTCAATTTTTTTTATTTAATACAATTTTTTGAAGGTTATATTCCATTTACAGTTATTACAAAATATTGGCTCTCTTCCCCGTGTTGTATAGTACGTCCTTGTAACCTACCTCACACCCAGTAGTTTGTACCTCCCACTGCCCCACCTCTGTTTATTCCACATTTTAGATGAAAAGTTTCTTGGCTCTGAGTTTCTGAATTTCCACAGATCCCAGTGTAGTGACATTCTACTCATGCCTGTAGCCTACCAGTTTCAAAATACCTCGTCTACACTAGTCATTTCTTAGAGCCCTTTTCAGAAATTTTCCACATGATTAATGTTCCATTTAAAAACCTCCGCTTTGCATAGGCTTGCGGTAGATGCCACAGAGCTGTAGCTGTCAGTGGGTCACGCTGTGTGATAAATTAGCCAAAACGGAGCTCTCGAAACACTATCACTTTCCTCCATTAATGCAAGAGCCTCGGAGAGTCCCTGCATCATTGCTGCTCCAGATTATGCCCGAGATCAACAACAGGGCTCTGTGTACAGAGAATTCTGATCAGAGACCTACTGCTTGCTACCTCCATGGGTCAGCTATGTTGTTTCGGGATGTGGTGCCTCAGTGTCTCCACCTCTCAAACAAAAACATAAAAATCCCACTCCTTCCATTAAAAAATTCTCTAAAGACAACACCGTATAGCAGGGGTCCCCAACCCCCGGGCCGCTTAGCGGTACCGGTGGCCACACAGCAGGAGAGCGAGCGAAGCTTCATCTGCTGCTCTCCATTGCTCCCCATCGCTCGCATTACCGCCTGAACCATCCTCCATCCCCAACCTACCCCCACCCCCCGCCAGTCTGTGGAAAAATTATCTTCCACGAAACTGGTCCCTGGTGCCAAAAAGGTTGGGGACCACTGCCGTGTAGGGTTCCAAGCACTGGGCAGAAGGTAGGAAAACATAGGGGTTTCCTCCCACCCCTATTCCTACTTGGCAAGATAATTGACCTCTCTGGCCACTGTTTTCTTCTATATAAAAGGGAAGGTCTCTTACTATTCTACTCTCTATGAATTTATAGGTGTGGAATGTGTACCTATTTTTGAGTTGAGGTCTTGTGTATTTTTTCAAAGTTGTTTTATAGGCATTGTAGTAAGTCCTTCCATTTAACACCTTAAAGAAAATTATGTTTGCAAAAAATTCTGATAACATGTTTATAATTAGATGCACTTGTGAACACAATATGATCACAGCACTGAGACAAGATGATTTCTCCACTATTTAAATAATAGGAAACAATTATTTCCTATAGCACTAAAAAGTACTGTTTTATATCTCAAAATGCAAGTGCTTTAATGGACTAAAACAGATTGTTGCCCCTTGGACTCTACTACACATGTTAAATTATTATTATTCTGATTATCACACCATGATTATAATGTATTCCATTTAGCACTGTGGATTGTATTTGCTAAGTAGTTCTAGATCATTTATTACTTATCCACTCAGTGGTTCTTACACAGCACCTGAGCAAAGGTTAGGGACAAAATGTAAGCCTTTAGTCTAAATAGATTTAATTTTCAGTATTCAAAGCTGAGCCTCAGTCTGGCTGAACAGAGCTGGCATGGCTTAATTCCTTTCGTCACAGTCCCCCTGGATAATAATTCCTTAATTGCTTCTTAGATGGAAATATTAATCATGGGGCAGCCTTTAATAAGACCAAAATTATGGTGTTCTTTATCCCCAAAGGTTAATGGGGAAAAAAAATTATTCTTCTCTTCCTTTCTTCTCTTTCCTGATACACAGCTTATGTGACACCGATCAGTTTGCCATTTGAATTCTACTTAAGCAAATGTGTCATCTATCCTCAGAAATTCTGAGTTCCCTGAGCAAGGGAATGGTGTCTGATTTATGTCAGGATTTGCCACAGAATCTACATTCAATAAGTGAAATAGCCTGACTCTGTACAAACACAACTGATTTAAGTAAATTTGGGAAATTGCCTTAGCAATTGTGTCACTGCCTCTGTTTGATTGTGTGATAGTTGGTCAGTTTCATGGTTGGTCAGTAGGTCGTTTTGGGAAGAGAGAGTGGGGCTTAGGAAAGCTAATCACTCAATATAAATAATAATTAAACCTCAACCACGTGGTGGATTCTGTGCTCTGCACTGGCGATGTTTCCTGCACTCCAGGAACTCACAGTGTGTTGAGCAAGATACACTTAAAAAAGATAGGTTGACAATTAACTTATCTATTAAACTATTAAACACTATATTAGAGGTAGAAACGCTGTGTTTGACCTGCAGATTTTGCCCAGAATGGCTCTCTTGGTTTGACAAGTGTGTGAAGAGTGTACATTCATTGTCCCAGTGTAATGGTGTAAGAAACCCTTTTGTGAGCCTATCCAGCCTGTAGATGCTTAAGACCTCAGGTGTGAGAAGTTTGTTCACAGAGGAGGGAAGCAAATCTACTTGCATAATTGAGGTGAAAGTAAGACGGGTACCACACACAGAGACCTTTCAGGCAGAACTACGTCACGGTTCTTGGTTAAACATGGAAAGCAGCAGTCTGATCTACTATTGAGTTTAAGTTGGAGAAAGAAGATCTGTGACAGGGTTTTGTATGTTGCAGAGATTTCATTGAAACACAGGAAACACAGTTTTGGAGAAACTGATTTAGAGAATTATCTAAATAAAACAACTAATGTGAATTGCTGGGCAGGGGTAGGTCCTATAACACAAAAGTAAGAGATCAAGGTATGAAAGGAGGCAGCTGAAAGGAAAACAAAAGACAGCCAGGAGAGAGAAAATGTGTGTATGTATGGGGGAGGGAGGGGGGGAGTATGTGTATGTATGTATGTGTTAGAATTTAATATTCAACAAATATAAGAAGGGAAGAACTTGTCAAAACTTTGTGTTGGTTATGAATTTGGGAAAAAAATTAACTTTGAGTTTCTCCTTAAACCATATACTAAATAAACTTCTAAATGAATTACAGAGCTACATATTAAGATATTAAATTCCAATTATAGAAAAATTAGACTATAAAATTGAATATAAAGAATGTAAATTTAGAAGTAAAAGAAGAAATCACAAAGAATAGATCATCAGACTTCATTACATACAATTAAAGTTTCTGCATAGTAAAAGAACCCAAAATAAAAAGGCAGATGAGAAAAGAAATGCTTCTGTAAATATGTTTTTAGAAAAAACAAAGAGGTAATGATTTTATTCTGTGAAGAACAAAGGAATATCAATTTTTAAAAGGAAAATAATTAAATAGTAGATGAATGCATAAAATATTCTCAATAAGATAAAAGGTATTTTATCACTATTCCACTGCTCTTTATTTTTATTAAATAACATTTAACAATGATTACTGCCTGGAATTATGTGAAGTGTTGAACATACATTGTTCTGAGACTTTCTTCTAAAAACTACTTGATAATGGATTTAATTCCCAAGAAATGATAAAAATAAAAAATCAGATATGAAAACTGCAGGGGTGATTATTTAATCTATTTGAATATGGAACTAAAACTAAACGGTTATGGAATTTAAAGACCAGAATGCAAATGTTATAAACCTTAACCAAGTAAAAGTAATAACATTACAAACAAAAATTAAGATGTGAAGAAAATGGAGATGGGAAAAAATGAAAAGTGCTAGTTTTCTTTTTTATGCCCTGTAGTTTAAAGGATGTAATTTTAAAAGCTTAACTCCTACCTGTTAATATTTTATAAGCTGTTTCTTCTTAATTTCAGAAGGATCTTTTGGGAAAGGAACAATGGCATGTGATAAAGAAACATGTATCTGAAATTCAGTTCTTCCTTCAGTTCTTTCTTCTGTAATATTGAAGGAAAATTAATTTTAATGTTTTTAATCTAAAGATGGCAGCTTAAGAAGAGACCTCTGCTTTTCTCTACTCTTAAGAGTTATAGGACAGGCAGACAGGACAGGGTCTTCTCACAGGCAGCAAGCTGTCAGGGCAGCCCTTTCTGAAGAGCAGTCTTCAAACAAAGGAATATATGGCATTGGGAAATTTTATGTAAAGCTGGAATTTTAAATTATTGAAGTGGCTAAAATAAACCCAGTAGTTCGAGAATAAAAGTAGGAGGTGAAGGAGAGGAATAGGAAAATAAAAGGGAAGGGAAAATTAATATTTCTTTTAAAATACAAAAGGGAGAAAGCAGTAGAGAAACATAAAGGCATATCAGACCTTCCTAATTAAAGCAGGGGAATAGGAGAATAAAAATATATTATATCAACTCAGCAGAAATAAAGACTGGGAAAGAGAGGAAAGAGTGAAAGTAAATAATGGTAAACTTTAAATAAAATGAACAAGAATAAAATCAAGGCTAACACATATTATCCAGAATTTCCAAATCAATGAACAGCCTACTAGACTGTGTTAAAAAGAACACTTTATTCTGCGTTTTTTACAAAAAGGTACATCTAGGGTAGAGTGACAAATGCTGAAAATGAGGGAGACACATAGAATACCAGCAAATGAAAATAAGCAAGCAAGCAGACAAAAAAAAGAAAAGCAATAGCAATAGTCTCAATATCAGGCAAATCTCAATTTAAGGTCAAAAACATTTAACAGGGTAGATGGTGTGATGATAAAAGATATAATGAATGATGGCATTATAATAGTCATATACACTTTATACCAAATAACATAGCAGCCAAATAAAATTTCCTGTAATACAATATAACTCGAGGCAAATACAATTTGAGTTTAAAATATGAATGCACTTTTAAAATTTTATAGATCAAGTTGGCAAAACATAACAAAGAATGAAGATTTAATTAAGGATATCAGCATTTATTGATTACTTGGTTGATTAACTCCATTCTTATAGGCAAGGAGCTTTTATAATATAATATTGATTACATCTTTAGCCAAGGAAAAAGCTTTGTCACATTCAAATATCTACAAGCTGCAGTCTGACCATGATTCAATTGTATTAAAAATCAACAATGACCCTTTTTCCCCCTTTTATTGCCCCTCCCCTCTTCCCTCTCCCCACTGGTAACAACTAGTTTGTTCTCTATATCTGTGAGTCTGCTTCTTTTTTGTTTTATTCACTAGTTTGTTGTGTTTTTCAGATTCCACATATAAGTGATATCATACAGTATTTGTCTTTTTCTCTCTGACTTATCTCACTTAGCATAATGCCCTTCGAGTCCATCCATGTTGCTGCAAATGGCAGGACTTCATTCATTTTTATGGCTGAGAAGAATTCCATTGTGTGTGTGTGTGTGTGTGTGTGTGTGTGTATCTTTATCCATTCAACTGTTGACGGACACATAGGTTGCTTCCATACCTTGGCAGTTGTAAATAATGCTGCTGTGAACATTGAGGTGCAGATATCTCTTTGAAATACTGCTTTTGTTTTTTTCAGATATATGCCCAAGAGTGGAATTGCTGGGTCATATGATAGTTCTATTTTTAGTTTTTTGAGAAACCTCCATGCTGTTTTCCACAATGGCTGCACCAATTTACATTCCCACCAAAAGTGTACGAGGATTCCCTTTTCTCCACATCCTCACCAACATTTGTTATTTGTGTTCTTTTTGATGATAGCCATTCTGCTAGGTATAAGGTGATATCTCATTGTGATTTTTGATTTGCATTTCCCTGATGATTAGCAATATTGAGCATCTTTTCATGTTCCTGTTGGGTTATTATGGACTATATGAAATCAGGTGTGTGAAACTTTTGAAAATTGTAACGCACTATAGAATTTAAAGAATCATTCATTCAATAAAAAAAAGTCCAAAAATTCACCAATGAAAATATTAAAAAATAGAGTTCTTAAAAATTAAGAAAGTCAGGTAAATTAAAAAGGAAATCCAAATCAAAATTAAAAATTATTTTTAAAAGAATGCAAAGAAGAGCAGAACTCAATCGAACTGATGTGGGAGATAGTATTGTTTGATGCTG
The DNA here is from genome assembly GCF_009873245.2 of Balaenoptera musculus. Lineage (NCBI taxonomy): Eukaryota > Metazoa > Chordata > Mammalia > Artiodactyla > Balaenopteridae > Balaenoptera > Balaenoptera musculus. Next base: position 55,195,944 of record NC_045800.1, read on the forward strand.
AGACAGACAGCCTGGAGCTGTGTGATTCTGGAAACACTAAACCTCTCTGTGCCTCAGGGTTCTCACCACTGCAAAATAGTGATAATAACAGCACTCCCCCAGAGGGATGTGGTGAAGATTGAATGAGAATACACATAAAACACCTAGAAGTCAGGCACATAATAAGGGTTCTTGAATGGTTTGTATCTAGTTGTCTTTATTCCTTCCTCTACTTACCTTCTTCCCTCATTCCTCTCCTTCCTTATTTTTTAAATTCTCTAAATGTGTTTCTATTACCTTTGTAATAAAAAATACGTTAAAATGTCTACTGGAGCTATTTCATGGCAAATGACATTATTAATGAAAGTCAAAGGAAAAAGACTTCAACTGAATAAGAAATATAATCATTCCTTAGGTCAGCATATTCTGATATTCATCCTCCTTTCTGCTGGTGGAGGTGTGTTTGAGTGGGGAGAGGGTGCAACTCAACACAGAACTATTTGATTTTGCCTATTGTAGACAGAAAAAATGACCCAGTTTCTGAGAAGGCTGTCTACTGGGACCTACCATAATTTCTATGAGGAGAGCTACAGTCTCCTTTGTCTCAGGGAGAGATGTAGCAGGATGGAAAACAAAGATGTAAGACTTACAGCCTTTTATTTCCAAAAGTCTAATTTCAAAAGAAGGAAGAGAAGATACTGGTGTAGACTTTTCCCCAAACCTCTTGTGACCACCCCCAAACAGGAAACAGAGTCTGCAGAAGATGAACAGTGAGAGAGAAAGAAAGAGAGTGAGGGAGAACATGATCTGTGGGTCCCAAGACAGGAAGCATCCAGGCAGCATGTTCAGCAACTGAAAAGATCCCCAAAAGAATTGTCTTGGGGCACACCAAGGCAGGGGCCAGAGTGGGCAGTGCCCAAGAGGACCCTATGCCCCAAGGGGCACATAGGTGTAAGGCAGAGTGCAGGATCCAGAGGCCATGCCAAATGGAAAGGTCAGTACCCAGCAGTACCTGACCTCTAAGGACAGGGCGTGTAAGGACCAGGTGGGCACCCGTTACCGGACATTGGTCCTATGGAAGCCCTGGGATTTTGACACTATCTTGAGTGTCAGGAAACTCCAGGAAAGAGTGATATCAAAGCTTCCCAGTGGCCCAGCAGGACAAAGGCTCAAAATAAAAATTAATTTGGAAAATAAAGTATCGCTAATACTTTCTTGCACACCTGAGTTTATAGTGAAACTTATACCTGCCACATTACTCTTCCCTGCCTTCAAGGCAAACCCTTTGCCAAATCGTGGACCCATGTGACATGCTACCTAGTCCTGATGTGAACTCTCCTCTGGGGTCCACAATCAGCACTTCCTCAACAGGGATAATGGCTGGGTGGAAAAGGTGGGGCTTTCTCTCTAGCGTGTTTTGCAGCCCCTTCTAGGAGACAGACCTTGGAGGTTTATGATCGGTTTTGTTGCTCTGTGCTGTAATATAAGACCACCTCTGAGATCCTTCCATTTTCCTCCCCTTCCCTTCTCCCACTTTACAGATGAGGAAATTGAGGATGAGCATAGAAATAACACCCCCAGGCCACACAGCTAGATAGAGTGGAGCTGTAGTTGCCCAGTGGGGCTCATGAATGGAGAGTCTTCTCTCTTCCCAGGGCAAGGCAAGATGTTCCTTCTCACATCCCTGGGAACTCAGCCTGCCTCACCCTCCCAGGAGCTGAGGTCACCAGCCCACAACACACCCTGGACTGCTGCATGGAACACTGCCCCGAAGACATGACTCCAAGCCCTTAATATGTTCAGGTTTTACTGCTGGTCCCCTGAGAGTAACCTGTTTGTTGCATTAAGCACAGCTCATGAGATGCAATCACAAAGAACCTTTCTCTCTCTCTCTTTTCTGTAAACTGTCATATCCTCTGAGCTGTCCTAGGGCTTGAAATATAGATTGTACTCAATATATTTTCATTGACACTGATTCTATTGATTTGTAATTATTACATTAACATGATAACGCAATAATTAGATTCACAATAGCATCTACAATTTGTTATACAAAGCACTTTGTGTATGTCACCTCTAACACAATGACCTTCTACAGGCATCATCACAGATGCTATACAGATGAGAAAACCAAGACCCAAGGTTGCACAGCAAGCAGGATTTTGAATCCACGCTCTGTCTGAAAGCAAATCAAGACCTCACTGTGTAAAATGGTGATAGCTTTCCCCTCACTAAAATCGTCTAATGCCCTTTAAATTTGCTCCGTGGGATTAGTTTTTTTCATCTGCCCCTAGGATTAATTTCCAGGACTTCCCTAGTTATTTCTGGTTATTATAAAGTCCTGTAGTCATTTGAAGTCACAAAGCTCAGTCTTGACTATGAAATTAGAAGGTCTGACTCTGTGTAATAATCAACACTTCAATCTTAATTTGAAAATAAGATTTACCCGCTTCCTCGGCTAGGGTTTCCCACAGTTACAAAGCTTCTGTCTTCCTGCTCAACTCTTTTACCACTTGTTACCTGCTGTTTCTTCTAACTTTTTAACATTTTGAATATGGAAACTTCCAAGCTCACACAAATGTCAGAGTAGTATGATCAATCCATTACTCACCTTCAACAATTATCACCTCACCATCCCATGGCCAATCTTGTTGCAACTATAGCCCCACCCACCATTATCTGGCAGATGTGACAGCCCCACCCCCAGTGTTGGCCAATGGAGAAGCTTAAGGGAGGAGGAAAAGGTCTTACCTGAGTATCAGGTAAGCTCTTTTGTATTCTCTGGGCCTGGCAAGTGTTTGAAGCAGATATTTTCTTTTTTTCTTTTTTTTTTTAAATTAATTAATTTATTTATGGCTGTGTTGGGTCTTCATTTCTGTGCGAGGGCTTTCTCTAGTTGCGGCGAGCGGGGGCCACTCTTCATCGCGGTGCGCCGGCCTTTCACTGTCGCGGCCTCTCTTGTTGCGGAGCACAGGCTCCAGACGCGCAGGCTCAGTAGTTGTGGCTCACGGGCCTAGTTTCTCCGCGACATGTGGGATCTTCCCGGACCAGGGCTCGAACCCGTGTCCCCTGCATTGGCAGGCAGATTCTCAACCACTGCGCCACCAGGGAAGCCTGATATTTTCTTTAATGGGGGAGATTTGGTGGGTTCTCTAGAGAGTCCTGTAGGTATCTCCCCTGCTGCTCCCTGGATGTGAACAGACACATCTCTGTTTTGGTGAGTGGCTTAACCAGGAATCCAGTGGTCCATCCATCTCTAGGGATTTTTTCTGCTGAGGTCTCATCAGCTCTGCAGGCAACCCTATTACACGGGAATGAAGATGACCCAGACCGTCTCCCTCATCGCAGAGACTTCATCTGCTCAGTGGAAAACACTCAGGCCGCCCTTGCCCTAATAAATTCCGGAAGCACAGGCAAGTGCCAGCCTGATCACCTCTCCTTCAGCTGGTCCATCCTGCTGCAAGCTTCTCTCCCATCCTTTAGGTTTTTCAGTGGGACTCTTACTAAGGTCACAGAGTAGTTCCATAGAAGTACCTCTTGGTATTCTTCATGTGAGGAACATAAATCAGTGTTGCTCAGAGTGTGGTCCTGGCAAACTAGATACAGAGTTTTTGCTGGATTGTAAATCAATGCACTGCGTCCTTCATCAAGAAAGTCTTGCTATTTAAAAAAAAATGTCAGCCGAACTAACAATGGAGTATAGCAATGTACTCGATTTACTTTCTGGTTCAAGTTCCTTGTGTCATTATAGACTGCGAACAAATGGCTCATGGACTGGCTTGAACAGTTCTTGGCCATTTACTTTGGAATTTATCCACAGTGGAAGCATTGGAATAAAGCATTTGTTGTTCCTGCCAAAATCTGTTCCTCAATCAAAACTGAGGCAGGAAGAATCCTGTTAACAATCCTGAGGTATATAAGAAAAGATCAAGGACTTGGACCTACACAGATAAATTACAAATATCCAGATTCTAGAAAGATTTCATAGGCATGGTTCCTGGTCTTGAGCTCCTGTTCCTCTGAGGTGGTCACTTGCAAATCCTGTGAAGTCATCTATTTCCAGTTTACAGCTAAAACAGACCACACAGCCACGTCCCTGGTTCTTACCTCTTCAGAGCGAGCGGGCCTGATTTCCAGCCTCAAGTGCTGTCTGCAGCCTTTCTCTCACCTAAGAGGCTACTTTGCTCTTCCAGCACGACAACAAATGACTGAGGGCTTCATATATACATATTCTGTCTCACAGTCTCCTGAAGGAGATCACTCTGAGATGCACATCCTGCAGTGGTGCTCCAAGTTTCCCAGTAAGGCGCAGGCAAACATTCACCACATCCTGAGAGCTCTTCAAAGCTCTTGCAACTTCTGGAAGGAAGCTCGCCAAGGAGCCTGTGATGCTGGTGCAGCTTGGCAACTAGGAAGCCCTGAGAGGAACATCGCGGACAAGGTGTTGCCTTTGCTTGCCTACCCTGTATCTATTTCATCAACTTGAAGGGCGTACTACAGGCAGAGGACCATCAGAAGCCAGACTGGGAGAGGTCTGTCCCTCGGGTCATCATCTTTCTGAAAGGATTCAAAGTGGACAGTTAGAAACTGCTTACCCAGCTCTTCCTGGACCACCCACTTGGGCTTCCTATAATCCATGATCCAGATCATTCATTGCTGACCAACAGTTCCAAAGAGCATCGGAATTCTGGCTCTCACACCCCGCCTTGCTGAGGCGATGAGTCACTCCACGGTGCGGGGACTGACCACGCTCTTCTACCCTCTGCTGAGTCTGGTCCCCCCCTCAATGTGCCTGCCAGGTGCCGGGGGCTCCTGAGTGTCCTACTCAGGTGGGCAGCACAGGATTCAAGCGCTGTGTGCAAAGGCAACGAGGCAGAGGCCGTGAGTTAGAAAACTCATGATCAAGTGGGGAGACTGGTGAGAAGACAATCACAGGCAAATGTGGTTTCAAGGTTTCATGTGAGAACTTTGACTCTGCAAGAAGGGACAGACCTCAGAAAATAAAACATAAAATGAAGCTAGGTGAGTTACCTTGGGAAAACCATTTCTTCTTTCTGAGCTTTCCATTTTCTCACCTTGAAAATTCAAACTCTAATCTTCTTCGGGGCAGGGGGTGGTGGGGTTTGAGGACTTAGTGAGCTGAGTTGTGAAAACATTTTGTAAAATGCAGAGTATGATAAAATGAAAGGAGTGGGGTGATATTTGAATAAATGATATGCTCATATTCTATCATTCTCATTACATGTTAATGGTTATACTAATTATATAACATTATCCTAACATTGTATATTAAATTCATCACAAACCATGTCCAGTCTCTCAGTAAATCCTGCCAGTGATGACTTTGAAATATATCCAGAATCCCTCCATTTCTCGCCACTCCTGCTGGACATCCCTGGCCTCTCTGGTCCAAGCCTCCAGCCACGGCCTCCTCACTCTTTCCTCCTGCTGCCCAACATCAGCCTTTTATCAACAGGCAGTTTTTTAAATTGTGGTAAAATAGTAGATGGTTCTTCCTAAACATAAGTCAACCGTGTCACTCTGCTATGGGAACCCCACTGATGCCCCCCAAGTCCTAGCAGGGCCGCCGGGTCCTGTATCACTGGTCCCTGCCCCACTGTGACTACATCTCCCAGCTCTCTGCCCTCTGCTCCCTCCGCTGCAGCACATTCATGCCTCAGAGTGCTTGAACTCGAATCTGCTGCCTGGAATGCTTTCCTCCAGAGAGCTAAGAGCTCACACACCTTTACGTCCTTCCTGATTCGTCTCAAACACCAGAGGCACTGCCCAAGCCCTGGTGTGAAAAGCATACTGCCAGCAGCACCCTGCTCCACATCCTGTACCCGTGCCCTCCTTCATTTTTCTCCATTGCACTTACACCGTCCCACATGTTAGGTATCCATCCGTTTTCCTAGAGCCTGCCTCCCCAACTAGACTGTCATCTCCTTGAGGGCATAGAAGTCTCCTTTGTTCACCTGAAGGGTGAGTGGTCCACAGCAGGTACCTAATACATGGTTGTGTGAATGAGTGCATGAACGACTGAATGACAAATTGATCAGTCAGTCAAGTAGCCCACGATATACTCTCCATACCCCACAGAGTGTTTAGAACAGTCATAGGGGAAAATGGATACCGTGCACTTTGTAAAGTGAGGCTGATTCAGTCAGAAGTGCTGGAATGACCCAGGGAATCTCAGTACACAGTCTTACAGTGTGTCAGAAATAACTTCACCCAAACTGGAACCTTTATTCTTCCTTTGCCTAGATGCTTAGACCTTGGCCTTCATTTTTTTTTTCAAGCATCCTGAATGGCCGAGCTCCACGGTCCCTTCTGCTCCCACAAGGACTCTGCAACAGCAGGAATCCAGCTCCCCACCTCTCTGCTCTATTTATACTCCTTGATGCCTCTGTATGAAAGTTAAAGTCCTCAGAAGCTGAGAGAGGCACAAATGTGCAGATATCACTATTGATTTTTCCCCCCTGGGAGGGACGAGGCTGCCAAGTTGTATGGCTACAAAGCAGCCGAAATGGCCTGGCAGGGGTCCCAGTCCCCTCCACCACCCCCGCAACCCCCACACACACACGGTTCTTCTCTGATCCCCACCTCCCACCACCGAAACCTACAAGACCCCTGTTTCTCCCTCCTGTGCTGTGGACCTTCCAGACCCAGAAGCCATCACAGCTGCGGTAACGAGCCCAGCAGTTGGTTTCTGCCATTTTTATGTTTAGGCCCAAAGAGAAAATGAAAGCAAATGAAATTCAGGCCACTGCTGTTGATCTCCAGTCATTTCTGAATATTGCTACAGCCCAACCGGGCCTTTGCAGCCACTCTTTCCTTCCTCCCCACACCCTCCTCCACCTGACTGTGTGGCCCGGGAGCCAGGCCCTCCAGACGGCATCAGCACAGTGTCCTGTCATGAAAAGGCTTCTGTCCAAGGCTTTGGAGGAAAGACCCACCCAGGATCCAGGGCCGGGCAATCAGCTCTGTCCATGTGGCCCATTCCCCGACAGGCCAGCCCCACAGCCAGGCTGGGTCCTAAGATGACACGCGGAGGGAGGCTGAGCAAGGAACCGATTGCTGTTAAACACTGTTGAAAAGACAGGGAGAAGGAAAGGAAAGAGACCTGCAGCATCTCAAGAGGTTTTACAGCCTGGGCTTCCCCTGCTTCCGCCCGAGGAACTGGAAGACTTCAGCAGCCCACGTCGTGCAGCCAGGGGGGTGTGATCTTGGTGGCCCCGCCCCCTTCCCCCCCAGGCTCTTCACAGACCCCGTGTGTCCCCACCCCCCGCTCCATCCCACCAGGGACCTGGCTTCCTGCTCAGTCCAGCGCTATATCATTTTCTTTCCCTGTGATGCATCCCAGAAGGAATGGAGTTAAAATGCATGTGCTTGAAAAGCTGCTCGACATCACTAATCATTAGAGAAATGCAAATCAAAACTACAAAGAGGTATCACCTCACACCAGTCAGAATGGGCATCGTCAGAAAATCTACAAACAACAAATGCTGGAGAGGGTGCAGAGAAAAGGGAACCAACCCTCTTGCACTGTTGGTGGGAATGTGAATTGATAACAGCCACTATGGAGAACAGTATGGAGGTTCCTTAAAAAACTAAAAATAGAACTACCACACGACCCAGCAATCCCACTACTGGGCATATATCCAGAGAAAACCATAATTTGAAAAGACCCATGCACCCCAATGTTCATTGTAGCACTATTTACAATAGCCAGGTCATGGAAGCAACCTAAATGCCCATTGACAGACAAATGGATAAAGAAGATGTGGTACATATATACAATGGAATATTACTCAGCCATAAAAAGGAATGAAATTGGGTCATTTGTAGAGATGTGGATGGATCTAGATACTGTCATACAGAGTGAAGGAAGTCAGAAAGAGAAAAACAAATATCGTATATTAACACATATATGTGGAACCTAGAAAAACGGTACAGATGAACCGCTTTGCAGGGAAGAAGTTGAGACACAGATGTAGAGAACAAACGTATGGATACCAAGGGGGGAAAGCGGCGGGGGTGGGTGGTGGTGGTGTGATGAATTGGGAGATTGGGATTGACATGTATACACTAATATGTATAAAATAGATAACTAATAAGAACCTGCTGTATAAAAAAATAAAATTCAGGAGAAAAAAATAAAATGCATGTGCTGAGTTACAGGTGACAGTAACATACGGGCCTGGGGTGGGGAGGGGGCGCTCAAAGCTCAGCTCAGGTCAGCTCTGGGGGCTGCGGGGTCTGGAGCCTCAGCCCCTCACACGGCCTGCAGTCTAATAACAGTTGCAATCATGAGAACAGTGCCCATCCCTTCCAGCACACGTGGGTACAGTGGCTATTGACTAATACCCAGTCCTGTGTGAGCACAAGATGCTTAAACAGCAAAACCCTCAACTGCTGCTGGAGTGCATGGTGGACGGCGCAAAGAACTTTATGGGGAATGTCTTCTAGGCAATAGGTAGCAAGTTCAGAGCTGTTCTATTTCCACCCGAATCAGAGTAGTCTGTAAAGCCCTTCACACGCCAGCAGCACAGGGAGTGGGAGGTGTTTGTAATACGCAACCACTGTGGCCATTCATGGCTGAGTGTGAAGGCTCCTGCAGTGTCCTGATCTCTGCAGCAGAAAATAGCCACAGATGCAGCTGGGCCTGCAGCGATGCAGTTCGTGAAAATGCACAGCAACGGGGTCCCAGTGGCAGCCTGGTGCTGGCCCACCACCAAGTTCTCTCCACCCCTTTTACTTCTCTCCTCAGATCCCTCTAGTCGTGAGGTAAATCCTTCTCTCTCGCGTGTTTTGTCCAAGATGCTCTCCTTGTCTGCTTCCAATCTCCCCACCTCTTTGAGGCTTAGACCTTGAGAAATAAAACCATGAAGACTTCTGGCTATTTCTGCTTTCAGTTCTCCCTCACCCTTGCAGACCAGAGTCCAAGCATCCACTTAGCTGGAAGAAGGAGAAAAAAGAAACTGGGTTACTATAGGTTCTGCCACTAATCATTCTCATCATCACTGAGCTGATCCCAGGTTCACCAGTTCATACCCCACAGGAGCAGAGAACTGCCATGTTCCTTCCCAAATGCGTATGTGTCCTTAAGGCCAGAGACGATGTAGTTTGAGGTACAATGCAAATATAACATGTACTTAGTGATAAAAATTAATGCTTATTGAATAGTTCTAAGTACTGTAAGTATGAATAGTTATAACTGTTCCAGGTGCATTGCATGCATTGCTCAGTTCATCCTCATAGCACCTTGTAAGGGAAGCACTATTATTGTTCTTATTTTAGAAAGAAGTTGAGACACAGAGAAGGCAAGTGACTTTCCCAAAGTCACACAGCTTGGAATTGGTGGAATCATAACTCAAATTCAGGCAGGCTGAGAGCAGAGCCTCTGGCTCTTCACCACGAGGTTTTACCACCAGGCCCCATCCTGCCCCACCCTGTCTGAGATACACTCCAGATGCCGTGGGACTAAGATAATAATGCAGAGGTGAGGCAGTGCCTTCCTTCCCAGCCCTTCCCAGCTGCCTGCCCCTCTGGCCCCTCAGTGGGCCAGTGAGAGTCCGGTGACTACAGGGATGAAGAAGAAGGCCAGGGCTGGGGCTCAGCTGAGTTACACAGGCACAGACATGGCTGGTTTGTTGAATTTTTATAATACTTCCAAGCTGACAGAAAGTCACTGCCCAGCCCCCTCCCTGAGAAATACTCCTCTCCCCACCACTCAGGATCTAGCAATTAAGGGGTAACCCCTGGCCTGGTGTGGGACCTCTAGAAGGCACCCACTCATCAGGCTGCCGGGGCCCAGAGAGGCTGTTCCAGATTATCCTATCAGCCCCACCTTGGCCCACCACTCTTCCTGAGTCAGGTGTTAGGGATGACAAAGGAGACTGAAGCCCTCAGTGGCCTCCTGAGTGCCCAGCTGAACCTCTTTGCCTGCCCTGGCCATGTGCGGCCTGACTGCTGACCAGCTTCGGTCTCTGGTTCCTGGGTTTTCCCAGCCCAGGCTGGTTGGCCAGGTTCCCAGGGGCATGGCTCCTGCCAGCCCTTCCCTTGAAGCTGAGCTCTATTCCTGTTTCTCAGGCGTGGATCCAGATGGGTGCCTCAGTCTGCTTCTGCCACCCCAGCTACAAGCTGCAGCTCTCAAACCTTCCCCCTCCGCCTCCCTCTCCCTCTCCCACCAACTCTTCTGCCCTAAGTCTCGGTGGCATGAATAGTAGGTCCCTCTTGGGAAGGGGAGTGGGCACCCCTGTGGCCCTCCAGCCACTAGTATGGACTGTCCCACTCCCCACTCCCTGCTAGCAGCTCTTTTTTCACCCGGTTAAATCCAGTTCAGCATTATTGGGAAGCTCCTGTGTGTCGGGTGTTAATGTTACATGACCTAGTTGAGAAAATTGTCCTGTGCTCAACTGATGGTAGTAACTGCTTAGCTATAATAACTGTGCGTCTGACACTGTCCCTAAGTGCTTTAAGTTTATTAAACTTAATCCTCATGTTAAACTCATGAGATAAGAACTGTTACTAAAGAGGACTCTGAGGCACAGAGAAGTTAAGAAACTTCCCCAGGTCACACAGCAAGTCATGGAAGTGTCTGGATTTGAATCTAGCATCTGTAGCTGCAATTGCCATGCTGTGGCTGACGTTCAATAGCAAAAAGGGATAAGTACCAGGACAGGAAAGACCTAGGTTCTCCCCAGTCCTTTAGACAGATGAATTCAAATCCAAATGGGCATATTTAGGAAAATGCTTAAAATTGATTGGTTTATCCCAAGACTTCTCACATCTCAAGGGTAGCTTCAGAGCAAATGGAATTGGCCAGCTGCTGGATGAGGAGCCAGGGTTTTCAGGGAGAATGTTCCTTTCTTGGTTACTAGGGAGCCTTTCACCCTGTTTCAGAGAGAGCTCCAGGCTGCTGGAGGAAAGCAGAGCATTCTGGTTAGCCCTGGAGCAGTGCCTGCTGGCCACCCCTGCCAGCAAACCCAGGGGCCGCACAGAACTTTTCCTTCTCTCCAGCGAGCCCACAGGTAGAGGCCAGATTTTCTGGGTGATCACAGATACCCTCTTCCTCATGCCCCAGGAGTGGGAGCCAGGACAGCACCCTCACGGTGCAGTGGCAGTTCCCGGGGGACCTGCAGTTTGGGAACACCTCCCGCAGACAGAGCCAGCTCTCTTCAGATAGCCGGCTAGATGGCGCCACCTGCTGGAGAAATGGAAAGTCTTCTCTCTGGCCACAGCATCAGCGAGCCCTGCTTCCTGTGGCCCCTTGCCCTGGTCCCTGTCTACCTCCTCCACCCCTGACCCTGGCCAGAGAGAAGCCTTCAACAGAAAGCTCGTGCCAGGGACACAGGTGTCCACCTCTGGATCTTCCACTGGATCAGTCAGCACACTGTGCATTTCTGTATCTGCCCCGCTTTCTTCTTTCTGCTTCTCAGGGCTCTGACCGTCCTCCCAGACCATCCTCACTGTCACTCCGTGGTGAGGGACTCTAACTCCTTAAACTCCTTGAACCTCAGTTTCCTCATTTATTACGATGCAGGACTGTTGTGAACAAGATAGTGCATCTGTTCCAGGCACTCAGCAAGGTTGGAGGGGGGACCAGTGATTGTCACTCATCTGCCTAAATGAAGCCATGTGCTGAACATACGTCATGGCAGGCTGGTGACAAATGGGAAACGTATGTGGGTAGATATTCTCAGGTTCTCAAATATTACTGGATGATACCATTTCCTCTGTAAAATGTCTACAGAAGAACAGAGCCCTTTTGAGATAAGGATTCTGGACAGTTCATTAACTTAACTACCTATGGGCTTGCAGGGTGCAAGTCTCAAATCGTAGCCCCAGCAAGATAATAAATTACTAATAACACTGGAACCATAGAGGTTATACCTGGAACACTTAAGTTCTACTATGTCACTTAATAAACGTTATTTTTCTTCCTTTACTAGTTTGCTCCTTGTTCCCTATAAGCTTAGTCTTTTCCATCTGTTAAGGGCTGAACTGTGTCTCCCTCTTCCACCCCCCCCCCCAAAAAAATCATATGTTGAAGCCCTAACCCCCACTATCTTAGAATGTGGCTGTATTTAGCGATAATTACCTCTGTAAAGGCCCTAAGTTAAAATTAGGGTGGGTCCTAGTTCAATCTGACTGGTGTCCTCATAAGAAGAGAGAATTTGAAAACACAAAAGGAAGCCACAGACTGAAAACAAATTTTCAAAACAAAGAGCTTGTATTTAAATTAGTTAAAGAACTCTTATAGCTTAATTTTTAAAAAAAGGAAAAAAACCTAATAAAAAATGGACAAAAGTTTGGGACAGACATTTCCCAAAAGAAGATATACAGGTGGCCAATAGCACATGAAAAGATGCTCAACATCGCTAGTCCCCAGAGAAGTGCTAATTAAAACCAGAATGTGATACTGCTACACACGCACTAGAATGACTGAAGACATCAAGAACAAGTGTTGGTGAGGTGGCGAGGATGCGGAGCAACGGGAACTCTCGCCTACATTGCCGGTGGGAATGCAAAATGTTACAGCCAGCTTGCAAAACGATACGGCAGTATTTTATAATGTTAAATATTCATTTACCATACTGTCCAGCAATTCTATCCCTAGGTATTCACCTTAGAAAAATTAAAATATATGTCCCCATGAAAACATGTATGTGAATAATTACAGCATTATTCATAAAGGCCCAAAACTGGAAACAACATAAGTAATATAGACATACCATGGAATACTACAGAACATTGAAAAGAAACAAAATATTAAGACATGCGACAACATAAATGAAACTCAAAAACATTATGCTAAATAAAAGAAGTCAAACAGAAAAGACTATGTACTAAATGATTCCATGCGTGACATTCTAGAAGAGGCAACACTATAGTGACAGAAAGCAGATCAATGGCTGCCTGGGGCTGGGGTAGAGGAAGGGGATCAAGAAAAAATGGGCACAAGGAACATTTTTAGGGTAAAGGGACAGGGGTTTTTTTTTTGGATTTTTATTTATCTATTATTTTACCTCTTTTATAAACATCTTTATTACATGTATTTTAAATTGAAATATATTTAATGTATAGCCTTGTATAAATTTAAGGTGTACCACATGTTAATTTGATACATTTATACATTGTGATATGATTGCCACTGTAGTGATAATTAGCACCTCCAACACATTACATAATTATCCTTTCTTTTTATTGGTTGGAATCATTAAATTCTCATCTCTTAGCAAGTTTTATGATTATAATACAATATTGTTGTCTATATTCACTACACTGTGCATTTGATCTCTAGGTCTTATTTACTACTTATTGCAAGTTTGTACCCTTAAACAACCTCTTTCCTAAACACCCGCCTGAAGGATTTTTAAATTAATATTTTTAATCTTGAGATTTTAAACAAGGGGAAAGTGAATAAAAAATCGATTCCATTATATGTATCACATGCCTACAAAGGGTACAAAGAAATTAATAAACAGAGGCTACCTATGGGAAGGGGGGCTGGAGGAGATGATATATTTTTATATATACCCTTTAAAAATCTTTCATATTAGAAACTTTTGAATGTATTTCCTAAAGACAAAATAAGCTTTAAAATAAGCTTACCTTTTTTTATAAAAAAGGGGGGAGAATATGTAAAATTTAATTGTAACTGGAATCACGGGTGTACAAAGAATGCCACATGACACCTTGTTCTGATTCCTTAAAATCTACTTATTTAGAACACTTTTAGAATAGAAACATCCTTCAGTATATAGTAGCCTTCAATGTAACATTACTAAGAAAACAGAATCAAGGAGCGCTGAAGCTGAATATTCTATCATGAGCAGGCAGTGTTAGGTACAGCGAGAGCCTGCCTCTCCTCTCTGAGCTCTCAGCACGCTTTTCATACCCTCTTTCACTCAGCTCCAGCCACAGTGGCCTTCTCCCCGTTCCTCAGTCCAGCCTCAGGGCCCTTACTTTGGTTGTAAAGGGACTATTGTTAATATTGATTAGGACGGAAGTAACAGGATTGTGTATACTCAGCAAAATTCATTAAAGTGTATATTTGAAATGGGTGAATATTATTATATACAACTATAACTATTTCCATAATAAACAAAAAGAGGACAAAAAAAGAGAGACACCAGGAGTACATGCACGGAGAAAAGACAGTGTAAGGACACTGCAAGAAGGCAGCCAGGGACTTCCCTGGTGGCGCAGTGGTTGAGAATGTGCCTGCCAATGCAGGGGACGCGGGTTCGAGCCCTGGTCTGGGAGAATCCCACATGCCGCGGAGCAACTGGGCCCGCGAGCCACAACTACTGAGCCTGCGCGTCTGGAGCTCGTGCCCGGCAACAAGAGAGGCCGTGGCAGTGAAAGGCACACGCACCGCGATGAAGAGTGGCCCCCGCTTGCCGCAACTGGAGAAAGCCCTTGTGCAGAAACGAAGACCCAACACAGCCAAAAATAAATAAAAATAAGTAAATTTACAAAAATCACTCTCTGTAAAAAAAAAAAAAAAAAAAGAAGAAGGGAGCCATCTGCAAGCCAAGGAGAGAGACCTCAGGAGAAATCAAACCTGCTGACACCTTGATTTTGGACTTCTTCACCTCCAGAACTGCGAGACAATAGATTTCTGTTGATTAAGCCACCCAGGCTGTGGTGTTTTGCTATGGCAGCCCTAGCAGACTAAGACACCACCTTAGTACAATAAAGACAGCAGCTGCTCCGGGAGATAGGACTCCCATCCACGTGGAGATCAGCCAGGAGGCAGGACTCGGGCTGGGATGGACTCCCACTTACAGCCAGGCAGGGCCTGAGTACACTGGGCAGCCTGGCAGGACCGGCCCAAGGGCCCTGGAGGATGCCGGCCTGGATTTCTGCTTCTCTCTGTCCTTACTAGAGAGTCTCCGATTCCCCCTGCAGAGGAAACGACTCATAAACCACAGTGCCCCGCTTTGGGGGTCACAGCAGGGCAGGGTCACCCCTCTGCGGGGCTCTAAAGAGAGGCTGAATTTTATGGCTGTGTGAGATGTTTACAACAAAAACATTTGTGTCTCAAACTGCTCTCAGGTTGCTGAACTAAATTTCCTCTAAAGCTGAAAAGTACCCATCCATCTGCTTGATGGTGACTTCCCCAGAGGCAAAGAGAGCAGAGGCTTGGGCAGCTGGAATGGGGTTGGGCTGGGAAGGTGATGACAAGTCAAGCCAAGACTGAAGTGGTACTGTGGACGTCCCTCTACAGGCAAAGCAACTGTATATTTGATCAGAATATAGTAAAAAAAAAAAATGTTAAAAATTGTCTCTGATTTGTGAATTCATTTGTATGAAAAGTTAACAAAGATTTATAAAATCAATAACAGTTAATTACACATTCAAAACATTTTATATTGAACATAGTATGTCATGAAAGCATACAAAAATCATTTTAAAACTTTTATCAATTAAATCAAGAGTGTCAGGTCTCAGCTTGAGCCTAAGCTGGATCCGGATCTGTTCAAAAGAAGCTGGTGAACAAGGACTGGGGCTTCCCGCTCAGCGAAGGGGAAATGGACCAGGACAGGCTTGACCCCGGATCAGAGAGAACGGTCCAGGGATGTGGGAGGAGTGACCACACAGATGTTGCAGAATCCGCCCACAGGCTGTCCCAGAAACTTGCTGGCTCCTAAAGGGAACAAAAATCAAATCAAAAAGCAGCCTTTCCCTTAAAAATGCTGAAGACCCAGGTGTGGGCAGCACCTGCATTGGTCCCAAGGCGGGTTAGACCCCAAGCATTAATGGATTTGTTTTCTGTGTACTTCCTTCCTTTCCCCCAGTTACCCTGGGGGCACCCCAAGATAAAACAAAGACTCTGAGAGACAGACACTGATCTTGGTAAAAGAGAGCAAATCTCCAACGTGTTTTTCCCAAACCAGGAGCTTTGATTTTGCTCCCTGAATTTCATTTAAGAGTAAGGCTGGAGAGAAGGAAGGGAGAGGCTGATGGAGACAAGGACAGAGAAGAAGTGTGGGGAGGAAGCAACATGGGAAGGAAAAGAAAGACCAGCAAGCAAAAGCTCCAGGAGCCAACTGAAAGGGCCCCGGCACAAGCTGTCCTCCAAGGCGACTCCCTCACCAGCCCGTCCTGTGGACAGCAGCTCTGGACTCCTGTAAACCCCTGTGAACAGGTGTTGTGGACCTTGGGCAAAGCTGGTGGGGAGCGTGAAGAACAAACCTCGGCATGACCATCATGGAATATTCCTATGGTCCAGGGCAATGAGGGGCACAGTCCTGGTGTGACAATATTGTCTAATGCCTGGTAGCCAAAAGGACAGGGAAGCACCCATCCCATCTTGCCACAAGGCACTGCAGCGCTGGCTGGCGTCACGAGGCCTTCAGAGCCCTAAGCATGGTATCTGGCAGAAGTGGACAGCCCCCAGTGGGAGATGCCGGTTCCTGGTGAGAGCTGGAGGGAGCAGAGAAGCAGAAAGGTCTGGCAGAAGCAGCTGCACAGCAGAAAATGGCCAGGAGCAGAACCAACCGTTCGTGAGCACCCTGGAACTCCAGGAGCGCCTAGATCAAGGAGGGAGGGCCCAGGCCCTGGGTGAGCAGGTAGGGCAGGTACCCTGAAATCAGATGACTCAGGTTAGTGTAACCCCATTTGTGCTCCCAGCCAGACGAGTGAGGAACTGGGTTGATCCAAGACACGGCTGAAAATGCAACTCCCATCTGGCAAAATCCGTTCGTCAAGTTTATGACATATCTGATGGAGAAAAAAGGATGACAGGTTCACCACAAATTATGCAAATAGAAAAGCAGTGTACAGTTTTTAATTCCAGGAAAATGAAAAGCTGTACAAGAAGGAAGATGTAATCATAGGACCAACTTGACCTTTAGTGAACAGTATTTTTCATTAAACTGAGAGGACTTGGGTGGTTGAGAAGACTGAAAAGAGGACTGGGGGCAGGAGACAGGACAGCTGACTCTACATCAATTATCTCCATAGATAATTGCCTAACACTGAGAGGTCGAGAAACACCAGTCTAATCTTGTAATTCAGAAAAATAAATACTAGGAAAAATAGCTGAAGAATTGAGGCAGGTTGTGTTTAGGGAGCCGCACCGAGTGGAACGGAGAAGGGGAGCAGGGTCCTGCCGGGTCCTGCCTCCAGGCCTGTGAGTCATCTTGGACCCATGAACTCTCCACTCTGGGACTCATTTTCCCCATTTGTATCATGGTGGTGCTGTGTAAGTGATCTCTAGTGGCCGTCCGGCTCTGGGGTGTGGGGTTCAAAGCATATGGCTTTATGGGGATGGATACACTGTGGGTACTGGGCGTGAGAATAAATGCATTTTTCATGATCATAATGACCTGAGGGTCACACAGAACTGGACCAGACCAGCTCCAGCATGCATCTCAGAATGGTGCTCAAACTACAACAGGCGGCCTCAGCACTTTCTCAGCTCAGCCAAAGGAAACTCTGCCCACCTGCTCCCAGGCTCAGGGCCCGGCCACACGAAGGCACCTCTGGAGTCACTGAACCACATTCTTTATTGCAGATACTGACAGTCATCCCAGCAGGATCCATCTCTATCTCTGCAACCTCCTCTCCGTACTCTCAGCGCCCGCTTTGACCTCCTGCACCCCCTATCCCATAATTCATCCCCACCAACAGACCATATTAGCACCCTATCTGGTGAACAGGACATGCATCTACATGTAGAGAGAACGAATGAGTGAATGAATGAATGAAATCATATACTAACTCCCTGTGCATTGAATGTCTTTCCTATACTCCAGAATTGAAGGAATTACGGCAACGAAGAGATACAAAGCAGATGGAAACTGACATGCACACTCCACTCAGAGAGAAGAGGGAAATGACAGTGAAAAAGACATTCGATTCCTTGTATAAGTTTCCTCTAGAGGCAAAACTATTGTGGGAAAATGAGGGAAGCAGTCCCTGTAGAAAGTAACTTTCTACAAATCTTCCAAGAAATTTTCCAGGACCTGGTACCCAGCAAAGGTGCATGTGGCCATATGGCCAAATGACCCTTTCTTTTACATATAAGGCAAGTCAGGATGGAAAATGCTGGTTATCTTCGAGACTGAAGCTCTGAGGGGAGAAGAGAACTAGCATGTGTTTAGGACCTACTATACGTCACCAATTTTTATGTATTTTCTCATTTAATCCTGACAATGACCTTGTGAAGCAGGAATCATTACCCTGATTTACAAATGAAGAAACTGGACCTCTCAAAGCTAATTTATCTTCCTTTAGGTCACATAGCTAGTGAGTGTCAAAGCTGGGATTCAACCCAAAGGCCAGGTCATGACAAAACGCACTGTTCTCCCTTTTAAGTACTGACTTGCACAGACTTACTCCACGAGGTTCTTGACCTGGCTGAGGAGGGGCATGCGGTGTCAGGCCCCAGGAGGGAATGTGTGTGCGGTGCCTTCTCTGTGCCTAGCTGCCACGTGCAGAGACTAAGCGACATTTTCCAGGCTGGGGTGTAGGTGGAAGGTCACAGAAGTTTGTGGGCCAGAGGGGGACCATGTTGAAAGGGGCGCAGGAGAGGGGAATTGGTGCAAGTGTATTCCTTTAACAAATGGGAGACTCAGTCACATCATATTAGCTCTATTCCCTACCAAATGGATCTCTCCGTTTTTTCCGTTTCCATGTATTCTAAATGCATTTAAATGAACTGATTATTTAACAATTTCTATGGGTTTTCTGGTGTTTGTTTTTGAAATTTTTGTTTTTGTTTGACAGTGTTGAATCATCAAAATATTGTAAAGCATTCTGGCTCACTAATTGCTACACTCCTGCCTAATTGCCTGCTGTTTCATTTCTTCTTTGTTAAAATGACACAAGGTTTTCTGTTTTGTTGCTTCCCAAAAACAAACGGTGCTGCTTCACTACCCCTCCATCTGTGCCTTCACCAGGATAACAGCACACACAGCAAATTCCACAGACCATCGGTCCTGGGCAGGGGGTGGGGAGCAGGCACTGGGAAGGATGGGATGGGGAGCACAGTGGCCTGCCTCTTCCCTGCATTCCTGAAGCTCCTTCCCCAGCCCCCCTGCCTCACGTTATCCAATGGATCTGCTGACATCTTCAGCACCTCTTAGTTGCCTATACACTCAAGTGCCCTATGCCATGAAGCTGGTGGAACCTAGAAGCCCCTGCCTTTAGTTATAGAGACTCCACATGTAGCCCTATTTATCCATCCAGAAACTACAGCCTTAAACCAACCAGCCTCGCCTGTGCCACAGAACTGTGCTCCGTTGACACCTGAAGTATGGGTCCCACGTGATGCTCAGCACATGCACTCTGTAGCATCCTATGTTTCTGACCTCTCCCTGAGCCTCCCTTCCCCAATAGGAATGGGAACTGGGGATATGGATACATTTTTCTAAGCACACCTCTGCCCTTTCCATAGAACCTTGCCAAAACCAGTTGTTGGTTGGAAGCCAATATTATGATCCTGGCCTTCTATTATTGTGGAAGAGAAAATACTGAGGCCCAATGAGGGGAAGTAGAGTCCAAGGTCACAGTGTGAGTCAATGGCAGAGCTGGGACCAGACCTGGGAGCTGAACTTCAAAACCAGTGCTATGCTAATTCCAGATTTTACTCCTGTGAAAGAAAACTCAACACCCTGATGTTCTTCTAAAGACCTGAGGATGCCTGGAAAAGTGGAGAATGTTAGCTGGGAGACCTGGCTTGTCAGCAGCATTTGTGCAAGGGGTCAGGGGTTTGGGTTGCCTGGAAGGGTCTGCGAGTCAACACTATGATAAACCTGCTATAAAGTAACCAACAAATGTAGAATCAAAGTATTAATACACTATGTAATGTGACATATATATGTTATATATATACTACACACACACACACACACACACACACACACGCACACACACGTATACATTTAGCTTAACAAAATTTTGCTGCCAGAGTAAGGGACATGATCATCTTTCCTAACCTGACCCCACATGGAGGGTTGTGTTCACTTTAAGAGGAAAATTGACAAACTGGAGCATTCCCAAAGAAAAGCAACCAAGAAGCCAAGCTAACTCAAAATAATAATAATAATGTGAGGAATTATGTATAAAAGCCGAAGAGAAGTTTAGTTTACAGAATTTACAGAAGACTAAACATGTATTGTATCTGAGCTCAAATAGCTGAAAAATAATGTGAAAAAGAGAACAGAATTGTTCTGGTCATTTTGGAGAGCCAAGCTGGAAGCCAGGCTTTCTCTTTGGAGAAAGATAAAAGTGAATTTTAACCACTGGAACTCTTTAAAATATGAAGATTATCATGTAAAGTAGTGAGTTCCCCATCGTTTCAGGTGTCCAAGCAGAGACGGCGTCTCCAGGGAGACACCAGAGGACTTACCGAGTGTGCTTTAGAAGGAATTCAAGCAACAGAGATGAGTTTGAACTAGATCAAGTGTATTCTGCCATCTGATAAAGTCTACATTCCTTTCCCTGAAGTTCAGAGCGAGGAGAGAAGAGGGAAGAAAGAGGAGAGGGTAGCGGAGCTGAGCCTCCGTTTGTAGGTAGGGTCAGAGAAGCTGAAAGTGTTTTCACCAGTCTGCGTACCTCTTAATATCCTTCTATATTAGCCAGGATCCCTCGGTTGCACAATGTAGAAGCTCATGCATTTTTAGGCAAAATACAGATGTTTATTGTAAGAACACAGGGTGTCTTGTGAAAACTGGAAAACTCCCTCTCTTTCATCTCCACCTCTCCCAGAATATTGTCCATCCTCTCTTTCTGCAGACCACTTTATTGCATTCTCCAGAGTCTTAGGTGCATGAGTTTAGAATTTTCTTCTGCAGTTTTCTCAAGTTTACTTGAGGTTAAGAATCATCTGGGGTGCTTGTTTCAGAAATGGATTGCTGGTGCACAACATAGACATCCTGATTTGGAATTTCTGGGGCGGGGGGAGTCCTGATATTCCAGTGACTCTTATCAGGGAAGTTTGAAAATCTTTGCAGAGGCAACTGGGAGTCATTGAAGGTTTGAGAGCAGAGTCGTGACATAAGTAGTCATGCTTCTGGGAGATTAATTAGGTGGCTCTGTAGAAGCCAGACTGTCAGTATCGAGCTGCAGAGAGCTCTGATGAGGGAGACCCGGGATGGTATCTCTAAGATCTGAGTGGAGGGACACAAAGCACAGGCCCTGCGGCCAAGTCTTCCTCTCATGATCCCACCTTCCTGGCCACTGTTGACAGGAACAGCATGCACACATGACATTGGTGGAGACAACTGGGATCCTCCCTCACAGGGGTTCAGAATGACAACTGAATGACCCTCTACCTCATCTCCCTGGTCCAGTCCTTCTCAGGTCAAAGCCCACCCCTATACAGATGTCCTGAGCCAGGTGACACTTCACCCTCCCTTGAGTACTCATGTCACCTGTCCTTGGCCTCTCTTCTGACCCTAATTACAATACTTTCTTCCATCCGACATCAAGGGTGTACGTGTCCACCTCACCACCAGACTATAAACTCTGTTAGGAATGAGGACTCTACTTCATGCATCTTTGTTCCTATCCAACATTCCTTACACATACACATCAGCCCGGGCATCAAAAAGTATTTCGCTAACTACTTGTTCCATGGAAATGGTGATTCCTCTCAATTTCCTTCTAGCCAGTTCTTGAAGTGGCCAGGAGGTTTCCCACATGAGTGTTGAGAATGAGACCTCCGAACTACCATAAGGTATCTGCACTTTATCTCTTGTCCTCCAGCACCTTTTATGGGGATTTCTCCTTCCTTCACCCACTCAAAAAGTGAGGGCCATGACCCAGTGCCCAACCAAGCCCAGTTGCTGCTCATTAGGCATCAAAGCTCAATGCCAAGGGCACTAAAAGTCAATGTTGCTGCCATCCTAGATTCCAAATCTATCTGTGCCTTGTCTTTTCTGTGTCCCAAAGAAACACACTTAATACATTTATTCATTCAAAGTATATTACTGTGGGTCTGCTTGGTACCAGGGCCACTGCTAGGTTGTAGAAGATCATTAAGATACAGCCCATTCAGATTCACTTACTTTAAGGCTCAGACATCTGTCACAAGGGTCTGGGGTGAAGGATAGTCTTCCTGGGAATCTCACCTCACCTCTCCCATAGTGGCCCCTTGGCCTGCAGCCAGGCATGTGCACCACAATTCTGTCTTCCCCCCGGGGGACTTCATGTCAAGAGTGTTCCCAATGTCTTCCTCTGAATTAACGCAGGGTCAACTCCCACCTCCATACAGTCCTCCAGACCATGCTAACTCCTAGAGTCGATACAGCTTAAACCCACACTAACAAATATCTGTTGAATATTGAATGACTGTCTTTCACATACAAATCCTCTATAGACAAACACACGCCCTCCGCTTTCCATTTGACCCTTCACACACATCCTTCTACATCCCAATAACTAAGAGGGCTTCGTGGCTCTTAAAGGACTTTCAACCATGTAAGTTGAGGGCCTCATAGCATTTGTGAGAAGTCACTGGAGAGGACAGTTGTACTAATTGTCCTACAATTATCTTAGAGATGAGGCACGTGAGCCTCAGACACTAAGAGCTTCTCGGAGCTGTAAGGATTGGCCGTGGCATTTGGGCCCAGGTTCTCTGCTCCTAGTTGCTGTCCTTCCAATCCAGCTTCTCTAGGAGGGGCAAAAAGTCACCTGTATTAAGCACCTACTATGTTCCATGCTTTACTTCATCTAATCCTTTCAGTGGCCCCATGAGGCAGATGGCATTGCCCCCATTTTACAAGTGAGGTGACTGAGATACAGGGAGGTCAAGGTCACCCAGCAAGTAAATGATGGGGGCAGGATTCCAACTCAGGTCACTTGGATCTAAAACCCATGCATTTGGCCCTCACCACATTACCCCACCACATAGAAGACTCTATATCCTGTGACCGTCTCATTAGAAAACCAGCTGTCATGCTACTGCAGCTAAAGCAATCCTCATAAATAAATTACCTCCCTAATCAATCAAATAATGAACAGTAAAGGGTGTTTTAATTCCCAGACTTCCAACCAGCCGAGTAGAGCGCTATATGTAGTTGGTCTGTGCTGCCCCTGTGTAATGTCACAACACATTCCCAGCTGAATAACCACAAAACTGAAAAAGTCAACAAGTGCATTAGCCCAAACAAGGACATCTTGTTGCAGGACCGAATGCCCTTCCACATCATAAAAGCACCTAAAAAATTGCCAGAATTCTAGGATCTCAGTTGTAGCGTGAAATCCTATCTATAGAAGCTTTATTAAAACACAGATTACACACACTACAAACTAGGACTTTAGCTCATTTTTCAGATAGGCAATGATACAGACTTCCTTAGATCTTCCTTCTGCAGTGTTCCTTTCCCCACCAATGTAGTGGCTTTCCCGTGGGAAGAGAATCGGGGTAGGGGAGGGTGGCAGGCGAGCCTGACTGGAGATCAGTGTGGGGTGCAGAGAGGCTGGACTGAGGGGCAGGAGAAGGCACGACCTCACCTGGGGACCACAGGACTCCTCCTGGGTGGTTCCTACCAGGCACTGCTTTGCCTTTATCCTCATGTTTCCACCTCTCATTCTTCCCACCCTGGGGCAAATACCCCCATCATTGTCCTGTGGGCCAAGTGGGACAGCGAGAAGGCATTGAGGACACCAGCCCACTTGGCTGCTCTTATGGAGAAATCACTTGTTCTGCTCCCGGCGTCAGCCTCCTCTGGGGTTGAACACTGGCCAGAGGGCTCCCGCCATTCCACAGCCGTCTCCTGCATGACTTTTGGCCGTGGTTTCCTCCTTCCATCTGTCCCCACAGGCTTTCCATACTTCAGAGATTCAGCAGGTTTTGTCCACTGAGAATTCACTTACTTTCCCTGTAAGGAATTCCCTGAGGATCTGAGCCACCAAAACTCATGGTGCACTGAGTCTGCCGCCTTCAACGCCTGTGCCATTTCCCCAACACTGCTGTCACTCCAGGCTTTCTTCTAATGCATGAAATACTTTCCCTAAATCGCCACATGTTTGAAAGTGAGCTGCTATTACGTGCCAACAACAGAGGCAGGTAAGCGACAGCTGGTTTCAAGAAGCACCCTATAAAAATCAAGACAAGATTTAAGTGGTGAGGAGAAGGTTTCTGAAAAGGCAGCATCACCTCAACAGGTCCCAAATTGAGCTCGTTGTCTTCCCCACCATCCTCTCTTTGTAGATGCTCTGTCCTGATGACTGGCCTTCTCATCCGTTCAGTCACTCACTCCAGAAAGTGGGAGTCAGCCCTGAAGTCCTATATCCAGTCAGTAGCCAAGCACTGTCAATTTTGTCTCCTTGATCTGACTCAAACATGCCCCCTTCTCTCCATCCCTAAATGACGTTACCAGATTCCAGGCTTTACTGTCTCTCACGTGGATAATTGCGGTAGCTTCCTAACTAGTCTGCCTATCTGTGGTTTCCCCTGAATAACCCAATCCTCCCTCAACTCTGATGCCTTGGGGGGTCTTTAGAAAATGCCTACTAAGATCTGAAAACACTGCTTGGTAGTGTCTGCCTGTACTTTCGTCCATCCAACTCCAGAACTGCACAAACAGTAAGCATTTTCCTGGCTCTCCTCGACCAATTTAGAGCCACTTATAGGTGCACATGCAGGCCATGCTGTTTCACACTTGTATTCCTCAGTGCACACTGTTCTCTCCATCTAAATGCTCCTTCCCAGGTCTACCTAGAACATCTCCAGTCTTCTACCAAGAAAATCCCTACTCCTCTCCAAACTCTTCCTCAGGTACAGTCTATTGTACCAACACTTACCTAACACTTCCAGTCTCCCTTTAGCACTAATTAGTTTTGCCTGTGTATTTTTTATATACTTTGGCAAACTTATTTACTTAATTTAATATTTTGACAACACATTTTGTTTTACTTCAGTCAAATCACAACACTTTCTTACTGCTGCAAAGTGCATCTACAATTTCTGTTACAGATCCACTTGTAAAAGGTTTCCTGTGACATTACAGCAAGCCTCTTTTTTCAAACAGAGAATATTCCCAAATTCATCCTCAAGTAAAGATAAAAACTCCAGAGGGCTGGTCCCACTGAATGAACTGAACTAAATTCTACCAAACTAATTCACTGCAGAAGACTTGAAGTTCATCACTTGTTTTAAAGAGTTTGAGTATGTATTTTTCTATCTTCCCTGGAAAATGATATTTAAGGTAATAGATCATGACATACTTTAAGTTAAGGTAAAATAAATCACTCCCATCCTAAGTATTGGCAAATGGCACAAGGTACCCTGAGACTAGCAGGAAAAAGAAAAGATCAAGAAAAGCTATTGTATGGGGCAGAAATCAGGGGGTAAGTCACTCAGTGCCAAAATATAATAACTTTTATGGGGAATATTTTTGAATGTTATTCTAAAGAGTAGGATATGATTCCTCGACAAAGAGGAAAATGATCAGAAAAATGCATCAAGTAGCTATCATATGACAACCATTTTGTTAAGCACTTTACAAACATTTAATCTCACAACAGCCATGCAAAATGAGTATCATTAGCCATTTGTTAAAAAAAAAAAAAAAAAGGAAAAAGGAATTAGGTTAAAAATAGAAGATATTCCTAATTTTATGCTAATAAATGACAAAACTAGAATTCAAACTCAAATCTGACTAATTCAAAGACCAGCTTCCCAGACAAAATTTTAAATCAAAATAAAGAGGATAATCTAATGATAATAAAAAATCCAAATGGGTCAAACTTACCAATTTAAAATGAGACTCCCACATTGGATTCATTAAACAATATCCATCAATATCTTGTCTTAGACACCTTTCAAACCAAAAAGTAGAGAAAACCTTAAAAACATTCTAATGGGGGAAAGACACACCAAGCAAATATGAAGTCAAAGAAAGCTGGGAGAGCAATCTTAATACCTGATAGAATGGAATTCAAAACACGAAGAGTAACAATGTTATATATTGATCAAAGGGAATAGCAAAATAAGAAAATACAATTAGGAATATTCGTGCACTTTACAATATAACTTCAAAATATACAAAGAAATAACTGACAGAACTGTGGGAAGAAACATATAAATCAACAGTTGCAGATGAGAAATTAATACCCCCTCCCAGAAATTGATAAATAAAGCAGTAAAAATTGAGCAAAAACATATTGGTTTGGCCATAAGTTCATTCAGGAAATATCCGAATGAACTTTTTGGCCAACCCAGTAGACTATCCGAATAATGCAATTATTGAATATAAAGGACTTCATACCCAATAAATATAAAGTATGCATTCTTTTTTAGTTGAACATTTAATGTATACCAAGAAATGAGCATGTATTAGGCCATGGAAGTGTCAATAAATTCTAAGGACTCACTATCACCAAGGAATGTTCTCTACTTATAAGACAACAACATTATGACTTCTAAGAACATTTCCAGCTCTAAAAATATTCTCTGAATTTCTCCACCAAATCTGCACAGCTGGACTCTTAAATCCTCTTGCCCTTCCTTCTCCAGACTCCTTATTTTCAATTCCTCCACAGTCCTGCTGCAAATAAATAAAGCCCCCTAAGAGCCTCCAGCTTTCTTTCCACCCAGATCCCCCATGAGAAGAAGATGTCTGTGCTTGAATACCCAGTGTGGGCTACAGAGGAAACGCCGGGTGGTCACACACAGAAGCTACTTTGCAGGTTACAGACTACGTTTCCATCCGTATCCCCCCATTCATCTTTTGGCAAAATGCAGAGAGAGGATTAAGAATGAGGAGGATTCCGTCAAGTCAGGCAAAATTAATTACCTGCAATTTCACTGCTGAGCTGCCAGGTAAATTTCACAGTGTGATCACTCTGAGCTTCTGCATTAACACAACAATAACTTCTTATAAGCATTCAATATCCCATTTTACTCCATGCATGGGCAAGTCTAAGAATTAGGTACTAGCCCAGTTGCCATGCTTGGTTTGGAGCTGGGGATAGTCAAATTTTATAGAATGTTTCTCAAAGAGAAACACAGTAGCTGCTGTCTCTATTTTTTCTCCTCCCACCTTTAAACGGGAATGATAATGTCTACCTCATTGGATTGTTGAGATACTTCTCACACAGCACCTGGCACATAATTAGTGCTCAGTATAGCTCTATGTGGCAACAACCTCATGGCACGCACCCAACTGCAGTGAAGACATCAGAAGAAAAACTTTAGAGGGGTGAGGGATGGTGGTATTTGTGTTACACTTAATGATTCAGAAAGCGTGGAAGGAAACAAAGCTTGGAGCCCACATATGAGGAGCAGCAGGGTGAATTGGAGAAAGGACACACGTCCACCCTCTGTGAGCATGGCTCAGCAGCGTGCACACGTCCCACACCACCTGAGCCTGACTCAGAGGTCCCTAGCCACTGGGAAGTCTCTGTGTCAAATGAAATCTTCTCAGGAAACCCAGGTGGACCCTAGCTCTTCCCTCTGCTGCTACATAGAGCAGTTTTACATCTACTTTCAAATGGTGGCCCTGCAAGAAAGCACCTCTTGTCCTCACTAAGGACCCCTCATTCCTTCCTCAGTCCCCAGTGCCCAGACTGAAGCTGTGTTGCCTTGTGCTTAATTGCAAGGGCTCTGAAGTCGGACAGATGTGGAGAGAATCTAGCTTGACCCTGGTCCAGTTATTGTACATTCATCAGACTTAATGCCTCTTCTGTAAAATGGAGAATTTAATAGAGAAGATACCTCATAGAGTCTTGTGCATAATTGAACACCAGTCTTAACTCATATTAAGCACTTACTAAATGTTAGTAATTTTCATAAAATGGAGAATTTAAAGGAGAAGATAGCTCAAAGAGTTTTGTGCACATTGCAAGCATAAATCTTAATGCATATTAAGCATTCCATTAAATACTAGTAAATTATTCTTCCTTTAAACTCTCTTGTATTTATGATTCTGACACCTTTAACCATTTTGATAGGTAAGTAGGTAGGTAGGTAGATAGGTAGGTAGGTAGGTAGATAGATAGATAGATAGATAGATAGATAGATAGATAGATAGGTAGATAGCTATACCAGATAGATAGGTAGATAGCTATACCAGAGGCTCTCTGAAAGTGTCTAGTTTTCTCCTACCTCACTGGCTGATACCAATTGGTGTCCTTTGTTAATTCAGGCTCTTTGGATACCTCCAAATGGTGGGTGCCCAGGCTTTGTTCAAGGCCCTCAAATTTCCCATATCTACCCCTGGCTTTTAATAACATCCCTATGCTGAAGACCACCTCCCAACCATTTTAGCTCTAGCTCAGATATTTCTGTTGAGCTCCAACTGTTTACTTCACATTTCCATTTTGATGTTGTGAAGTAAAGAACTTAACCTTGCCCAAAAAGAGGTCTAGTCTCTGCCCTTTGCTTCTGGGAGGTTATCTCTAAGCCTTTGAAATGTCATGCCTGACAGGAGTG
The DNA here is from genome assembly GCF_009873245.2 of Balaenoptera musculus. Classification (NCBI taxonomy): domain Eukaryota; kingdom Metazoa; phylum Chordata; class Mammalia; order Artiodactyla; family Balaenopteridae; genus Balaenoptera; species Balaenoptera musculus. Next base: position 55,224,322 of record NC_045800.1, read on the forward strand.
TCTTTATTTGCCTGAGAGTCTTGGATCATGCAAAATAGTCTAACAATGTGATTTAGGGTAGGGGATTTGAGTTACATGGTATCAGTGAACCACAGAGACTGGAAGTTAAGATCGGCCACATGAGCAGTCGATCATGCCTACACAATTGATGCCAGTAAAGACTCCAAACACTGAGGCTCAGATGAGCTTCCCTGGTTGGCAAAACTCTATGCATATTTTTACACATTAATACCAGGTGACTAATGCTCTCCTGACTGCGATGAGGAGAGGACAATGAAAGTTCCATGTTTGGTATTTCTGGACTCTGCTATGAGCTTCTTCTCTTGGCTGATTTTAATCTGTATCCTTTCCTTGTAGCAAACCATAAATATGAGTATAACAGCTTTCAGTGAATTCTGTGAGTCCTTTTAGTGAATTATCAAACAAGGCAGTTTTTAAAGTTACTGAGCTTGCAACTGGTGTCAGAGTGAAGGTGGTCTTTTTTTTTTTTCTTTTTAATTATTAGCACCTTTAATTATTATTTATTTATTTATTTGGCTGTGTTGGGTCTTCGTTTCTGTGTGAGGGCTTTCTCTAGCTGCGGCAAGCGGGGGCCACTCTTCATCGCGGTGTGCAGGCCTCTCACTATCGCAGCCTGTCTTGTTGCGGAGCACAGGCTCCAGACGCGCAGGCTCAGTAGTTGTGGCTCACGGGCCTAGTTGCTTCGCGGCATGTGGGATCTTCCCAGACCAGGGCTCGAACCCGTGTCCCCTGCATTAGCAGGCAGATTCTCAACCACTGCGCCACCAGGGAAGCCCTGAAGGTGGTCTTATAGACTGTGTCTTCTAACTTCACAGTGGGCAAATTCTTGTGGAAGTCTAAATGGCCTCTCAAACTTAATGTATCCAAAAGGAATCTTGATCTGCCCTTCTAAAAAATAAACTAACGATATTTTTTAAACCTTCAAAACATGGCTGCTAATATCACCCACCTTGCTCATTTCCATCAAACCAGCGGAAGGAAAAAGGACATGGAGCAGGCATGGGGGATTTTCAGAGGCCAGGACTGGAAGGGGCGTCTATTACTTGCACTCACATTCTGTTGGCTGAAACGTAATCAGACAGTCACACCTAATGTCAAGGGTGGCTAGAAAATATACAGGACTTGGGCACCCAGAAGAAGAAAAAAGCTTGGTGAGTAGTTAGCCATCCCTGCCATATGTCCCATCAATAGGACTAAAGCTCAATTCCTTCTTTTTGCTCTTCAAACACACTAGGTTGATTCCTGCCTCAGGCTCTCCACTGCCGCTCCCTTCGCCTGGACCTCCACGACTGGTTCCTTCTTGTCATTCAGACGTCAGCTCAAATGTCACCTTCTCAAAGAGGGCTTTCCTGGCCACCCAATCAAAGCAGCCTCCACCCACCAGTTACTTTCTGACATAGCCCCTGTTTCAGTTTCGTCACGCACTTATGTCAGCATCTGAGTCGGTCTTGTCATTTCTGCGTTTGCTTATGATCAGTCTCTACATTAGGAAATCCATGAATGCCTGACCCTGGCAGATGCACACTAATATTTCTGAACGAATGAATGAACGAATGCTTCTCTGTGCATATTCCAATTGGCCAAACATCATCTCAACCATGCAACCTCCAGATGAGATCTCCGCAGAGCAAAAACACCCATCTTTTCTCTGGTTCTGCTCTTTCTCCTAGTAGAAACCATATGCTGTCATGAGCACTAAGACTAAAACCCTCCAGCCTCTCTGAGGCAGGTCCCAAAGCTCTGCCCCTTCTGACTTGTACTTGTCTACCCGATATTACGGTCCTAGTGGTGAACTCAGGAGTTATTCCTGTTAAAACTCATTTTCTTTTATCCAAATGATACAGTTTGTCTCTGGGAGTCTATTTAATGACCCATTGTATTTGTTCTTCCATCCAAATTGCGTCAATACATGAATGGATGCCCCCCATAGAGAATGGGAAGCAAAGCGGTGTTCTTTCAGCTCCATCTATTAGCCTTGCCCCAAACTTCACATTTCAGATGCTGTCCTTTGTTCAACTAACTCCAGAAAAAATTAATAGGCCCTTGAGCCCACCTGTCCTTATTCATTGTCAGTCTCGGACTCTCAGGAGCTTTGTTCTTCCTGGCACTGCCTGGCAAGGTCGGCGTCCTGCCTACGTGCTCGTCCTCCCACCTCTTCTGTATGCATGTGCCCTGAAGAGCCTCAGGAATTTCTTCAGAGCCTTTGGGTGTCAGCCACTGGGCTTTGCGTCAGACATGCCAAGATCTTAAGCACTGCTCCTTCACTTACTAGCTGTATGACTCTGGGCCTCTATTTCCTCTTCTCTAAGATGGGATGATCGTGCTCATTTGCAGGGCTGTGGTGAGGATTAAAGAAAATAAAATGTGTAAAGCACCGAGCCTAGCACAGAGCAGGACTCCGACAGAGAAAGTTCACATCCTCAAAATAAGATGCCCCTTATGGGTTCAGCGGGTCCTTTATGGTCCTAGCCTCCAGCACAGTGTGTGTTGAGGAAGGACAGTCGACTGCCCCCTTCCTTAGGAAGGGTCCACGTTGGGCACACCTCAGCCAGCATCTGGTGCCCTCGCTACCTCAGACAGGGGCAGAGCACTTACACCCCAACAGGCACGGGCTTACGGTTCATGACAACGTCTAAAAACAGGGTTCAGGAGCCTCAGTCCCTGTCTGGGCCAGGGCCAGGGGTAAGGGCGCGGAACAGACTGCTGACCCAGGAGTTCCTGCTGAACTCTTCACCCCTCTGTCCTATAGGCCTGACCAAAATCAGGTTCCGAAAGCTTCCATAGAGCGAACAAGAGAACCCGCCAGCCACCCAAGGCATGGTCCTACAGACAGGCCCATACCCACCGTCCCTGGCTGGAGGGGGCCTGCCGTGCAGGGACATGAGCTGCTTTCTACTCACTGACTAGGAAGAGAGGTGAGAAGCCTGCAGGTGTGCGGGCTGATTAGGCACAGCCGGGGTGAAACCAGGTCAGGCCAGGAGTGGACATACAGCCGCCTCACATCCATCTCCCCCACCAGCTCGAGGTGTCTCTGTCCTGGGGGATTCCCTTCTGTACAGGTTGCAGAGAAAAGACCAACACAACAGTGGAAGAAAAGGCAGCTCGAAGGTATTCCCTCCAGGAATAAAAGGAGCTGGAAAAGAATAAAAGACAGAAATCTTATCCTTTTCACTGTGGCATTTTTTTTCTTCCCTTATAAATCCTTGTATGGGAAAGATCACTCTTCGAGGTTGATGGCTTTCATCAGAATGCGTTTTCTTAGCAGCCGCATAGCACAGGGAGATCAGCTCGCTGCTTTGTGACCACATAGAGGGGTGGGATAGGGAGGGTGGGAGGGAGGCGCAAGAGGGAGGGGATATGGGGATATATGTATACATATAGCTGATTCACTTTGTTATAAAGCAGAAACTAACACACCATTGTAAAGCAATTATACTCCAATAAAGATGTTAAAAAAAAAAAAAGAATGCGCTTTCTTTCCACTCAGTCGTGGGGTCTGCAAGTCACAAGGTAGAATGGCTGACAAGGTGGCTACTCTTCTAAAATCTTAAGCTGCAACCATGTGAATAGCTAAAATAAAGCCTTCCGGGGCTCTGAGGTTCTGGCCTTTTTAAAAGTTGAATTTATAGGTTGCTCTGCTTCCAGATGTCCCTTGCCAGTTCTAGCTTGCGAAAAGAACCATAAACCTTGAGTGAGAGGCTGGTATTCCAGAGCCTCTCAGGAGGCAGCGATTCTGGTTCATCCATCCATATACTCATCATGTATCCACCCACCCACCCATCCATCCATCCATCCAGGCATTCATCTGTTCTTGCAACAGTGATTGGCTGAGTGCCAGCCTCTGGCCTGTAAAGTATCAGTATAGCAGGAAACTCACAGCCGTGGTCCCTGGTCCTGTGGAACTGGCATTGAAGGTAGATGGATAAGTAAACCAGTGTAGCAGGATGATTTGTTAGGAATACACTATAACCTTGTTTAGAAATAACTGTGTCTTATCCCCCTGAAGAGATAGCCAGGGCTTTCATTCCTGAAGTTTTAGGCTTCCTTTACCTATGGCTTTACCTATGGTTGGCTATGTACATGAATAAGCTTTTGTTTTAAAAATTCCGGGTGAATGGTCCCTCACTGGCCACTGAGGGCCACCCTGCAGCCACTGTTTGCAGTCTGCACAAGGCTTTTAAAGACACTGGATCTGGGCAGGCGGGAGACCCCAAATAATCCTGTGTTGATGTTGACCACTCACCCTCTGCAGGCAACTGGGTTTGTGCATCTTCTCTATAGTCAGTAAAGAGAAATTGAGCTGGCAGTACTTCTCAATCTTGGCTGCAAGTCAGAGTCACCTGGAACCTTTAAAAATCACTATGCCCAGATTTTATCCAGACCAGTTAAGTCAGAGAATCTGGAGGTGAGAGCCAGGCATCAGTCTTTAAATTTCCCCAGAGGCATCCAATGAGAACAGCTAGTCTCAGGTGAGGCGTTTTCTGCTTTGAACGTTGGGGGTTGAAAGGAGTCTCGTTTCAGCCCCTCAGGATGGGCCGCAGAAGGGGAGAGTCTGGGTTTCTGTCCCTAGTGGGAACCAGACCATCATCACAGGGTCCTTCCCAGGGAAGCAGTGACAGTCATTAGCAGAAGGAGCAGAGCAAAGGAAACGGGCAGCCACCGTGCTTCATGGGAGCATCAGGGCGCTTGTCCGAGGAGAACGCAGGAATGGCTGGGTGAGCAGGATCTCAGAGCTGGATTTTATATTGTTTAGAAGAACTAGGAAATGTGTCACTTTTTGTACCTCAAGGATCACGTAAGTAATTCCTCCCTTTAGCCCACTCAGTGGTCACACAGGGTAGCAAGCGCTAAGAGTGAGACAGACCACTGCTTGTGGTGGCAGAGGGTCACCAAGCTGGTTGGTACTTCTCTCCTTTTGCCAGCACCCCTCAGCCATCCACACCTGCCCCACTCGGCCCCCAGCCACGCCTCACTGGGTCATGCCCTCTGGGCACTTTAACTCCAAGGTAGAGGGAAGTGGTAGGTTGGGGACCTTAGGCTCCAAGCAGCCAAGTCCGCCTCAGACCGTGTTCGTCTTTCACCTGTGAATCTCAAGCGTGATGCTCTTCCTTGGGCTCCCTTCCTCCTGCCCACTTGCCTGCTGTTCCCCCCCACCCCACGCTCCAGCCTCCTTCCCCCAACAAGGAGGGTAAAAGCATCTGAAATGATTGCCCAGCCCCTTTCCCTTGTGCAAAAAGACCTCTCTCCCACCCCTTTGAATCTCTCCTGAAGCATGTGGCTTTGAGAACCTTCCCTTGCATACTGTCAAGATCATTTACTGTATTTCATAGAAATAAAAAACTGTAAGCTTGTTCTCTCTGTTGGCATAGCCAACAAGGAACAGCTGGCAGCTTTGTAAATGACTCCATTAAATCCCAGCTCTGTAGTGGGGCAAAGATTTCCACAGCCCCGTGCTTCTCAACCTCGGCTGCAACTGGAATCACCTAGATGCATTTTTAAAAATAAGATGCCTGGGTCCACACCCCATCCCCATAGATTTTGTTTTAATGAGTCTGCAAGGGATGAGGAGGGCTGTACATGAGGATTGACTTTTCAGCACCCCAGGTGATTCTACAGTGTGCCCCGGGTTGAGAACCCCTGCAGTGGAGCAGACCAATGTCTGCCAGGACTCCCGCTTCATCATCCAAGGGAGCATCTCTGAAGTGCTATGATCGGGGATGGGACATGATGAAATAAAGCCACATCCCTCATCCTCCAGGGGGCCTGCAGGTTCCCATCTGGTACTCTCACTGCCTCCAAACTCACCTCCAGTTGGTAAGGCACTAATGGGGGCACCCCATCTCTATGCAAGTATACTTTCCAGGATAAAATATCTTTGCCTGGTGTGCTTTTCAGTAGCAAACCTTTTCTGAGCATGTAGAATAAGATGGGTGCAGCACACATGAGACCCAAGTCTGGCCAACTGGGGAGATAAGCAGGTGACCAAAGGTGACCTGTACGCTAATGCCTGTAAATTCAAGGTGTACAGTGGACTTTCAGAGAAGGGACGACAGTGGGTGCTGTGGTGGAGACAGCTTCCGGGAGCAGGCAGGTCAAAGGTAGGGTAGAGTATAGAGAAGGGTAAGGCCAAAAGGAGGGCTTCCTAAGAAGAGGCAACAAAGTAAAGCCCGAGGACAAGAAAAGGTATAACAACGGGAGGAGATGATGGGAGAAACTGGGCGGAGAAAAATGGTTCTGTGGTTCATCCCTTCCCACTAACCTATCACCACCCCATGGACTGAGGCCATTGCCATTTCATCTTTGGATTTTTGCACCTGCCCCCTCCTTCCCTGTAGATCCCTCATGGTTGGGGGACATGGGTAATAGGAGAGGACCATTTGCTGAACCATAATCCAACTATCGCTAGCTCACACCCAACCAATTAACAAAAATTCCTTAGTATCAACTGATTTCCAGACCACGTTCAAACGTCCCTACATGTTTCACAAATGTTCTTTTTATAGGTGATTGGTTCAAATGGAGATCCAGACGGTGTCCACACATTGCATGTGGTTGATATGTCTCTTAAGTTTCTTTTCATCCAGAAGTTACTTTCCCACCCGTCTTATTTTTTTCATGCCTTTTCTTTTTCAAAGAAGTCAGGTCATTTGTCCTATAGAGTTTCCCTCATTCTGAATTTGGCTCTCTACATCCTCATTTGAGGTTTAATTTCAAAACACAGACAAACAAATACTTAGGCAGAGAATCACCAGCACAGGCGAGAGGCAGGGAAGCCTACCTAAGAAATACTCTCTAGAAAAAAAAGGAATAACCAAACCATTAGCTTCCATTTAGGTTAATGTCTCAATTTGTGGTTTGAAGTGAGAAGGAAAAGTAGGATTCAGCTATTGAAACCTACTCATAATTCCAGACTTTGGAAACGTGGTGAGAAAAACAGTGAATGGAAAGAAAGGACACATCAGATAGGAGGGAAATGGCACTGAGGTTTGAACCAGCTCAGAAAAGGTGAAGAAAAATTACAGCAGTGAAAGAAGTTTTTCTAGTCGCCCCATCCTCTGTGGAGACATTTTGGGGGCATATGAGAGCAAAGCCTTGCCCAGCCATAGCCAGTGGCCTGCATCACTCCCACCCCCGGGCAGGTTAAAATCCTTCCACAGCAGCGATGGAATCTCACCCCCAATGGAATCTCAGCCCCAGTTTCCTCCAGAGCTTTGGATAAAGCAGGAGTGTAGCAACGGCTTCCAGGAATACTCTGCATGCTGACTCGTTAAGCAACCTGTCATGAAAGTATAAGACCCCCAGGTCTATCACCCCAGGAACATGTCCTACTGCACCTGGCACCAGAAGTAAATGGAGAACGGAGGAGATGCAAGGTTTAAGATGTACTGAGCCAGAAGTCAATCTGTGAAAAAGTCTTCAAGTCATCAAAGGTATACAATTGATGGTGGAGGCCAGAATTCTCATTGACATTTAGTCAAAATGGAAGTTCTCTCCTGTCAAGAATAGACTCAAGAATACAGTGCATAAAGTTATAAATGCACCATATATTTTCTCTGGGTTGATGGGAATTGGGTGAAATACAGTTTCTTCCGTTTTCCTGTTTGTATAGCACAATCCTGTAGCGAGACTACAGTATGTCTGTGTCTGAAGACATATGGTTTACACATCCCAAATATCAAGAATAAAACATAAATTTTGACCAACTCTGTTAGAGGAAACAATAGCTTATCTTTTTAATTCTTTGCTTGCAAAATATTATCAAATGACAATTTTACAGAGATATGATCAAAGAGTATGAAGCCAAAAATGTAGGAATTTGAAAGTACTATAGAGATGTGTTAGAGCGTTATTTAGTGAAAATATTATACCGTCTTTCTGAATTTGAGGATGTTTGTGGTATTTGGCAACTTATTCAAATTTGTGTTTTCTTCTGATTTCTTTTCATATTTTAAATATTCACTTCTGTACCAGAAAAAAAATCTTAGGCAGAATAAAAGTGAAAGTTATAAAATAGATGAATTAAGGAGTGATAATTAGCTTTGCACAGTTTGATTTAACAAAATAATTCTTTTAAATAGAGAGGGTTCTCATGGGCCGTTTTAATTATGACTTAACAGAATGTTGCAGCTTGAATTGACGTGAGGTGATCTTACGCACCTTATTCCTCAGATAGCTGAGGGAACTCAGCCTGAGAAAAGGAATCCAGGCCCAAAATCACACTGGGAGTTCGTGGCAAAGGCAGAATTAGAACCCAGACCCCCCCCATCCCCTGTCCACATGCTCCTGCGTCCATGCGTAGGTTTACAGGCCGCGGAGAGGTGCGTGGGCTTTTCCAAGCGGTTAGTGCCGTCACTTACCCCGAAACGCACACGTTGACAAAAGCTCCCTCCACTTCTGGACCACAGAGCTAGGTCCCCCAGGCTAAGCAAGCAGAGAGTAAGGCTTTTTCACCGTAGTATGCCTACATTACACCCTCCCTATTGCCATGGTCTGAGCTTCCCACCTGTTTTTCCTGGTGCAGGGGACGCTGCCTAGGCAGATACTGCAGGTGCCCCCTGCTGGCCAAATCGAATATCACAGGCCAGTCCGCCCTCCCTTTTACAGATTCTGGTGCTGTCTCCAGTGGTTTAAAACCTGTTCATAGATATGGGGCTGAAGTAGAGCAATTCTCCACATAGAGGGGAAGGAAAATGCTCCATGAGACTTTGTCCTGTTCATGCTCAGTTGAGACTATGGCAATCAGAACTGCACCCACAAGATCCTGAAAGTATGAAGCCCAGGTAGTGAAGCCCAGAGCAGTGCCTTGAAATTTAATGTGAACAGACATCACCTGGGAATCTTGTTCAAATGCAAATTCTGATTAGCTGGGTCTAGGATGGAGCCTGGGATGCTGCATTACTAACAAGGTCCCAGGTCATGCCAATGCTGCTGGTCCAAGGACCACACTTTGAGTAGCAAGATGGTAGATGGAAGTGCATGGACTTTGGAGTCAGAATGGTCTGAACCCCAGGTTTTCCACTTACCAGCTGTATGATCTCAGACAAAGATGGTTAAGTCATCTTGAACCTTGAATTCTATGTCTGTAAAATGGGCATGCCCACGCCTACCTCACTGGGTCTTGCGTGGATTGTATAAGTACCATATATACCTACCTAGGATGGTATGCAGTATGTCATGGATGTCCAGTAAATAGTGTCTGTTACCATAATGTGAGTTTTCTCCCAATAGGTTCATGTCCTCAGCAGCTTACTGCTCGTGGGTACTGCTAAAAGGCTTTGATTTACGCAAACATGTAAATCATAGCATCTCAAACTTATGGACGTCACAGTTTCATTTATTAGACCCTCACTGCCAAGGTTAGATCTACTTATACTTGTAAACCCTGAGGCTTTTGGTCAGTTAGAGCTGAATCCTTAACAGTCGTCTCAGGCATCCCTGATGAATGTACATCTCTCACATCCAAACTGGAAAGATACCGAAGAAGTAAGATTGATGCCTCATCGCGACACTGGAGGTGAGCCGTATTTCACATGTGCTCTAGGCAGACACTGGAACGTGACCTGCAGATAAAATCTTCAGAGAAGTGTGTAGGAAGAGACTTAGAGCTGCGAGCTGGAGGGTCTTGGTTCACATACTAGCATCAGTGTTCTGTCACTGAGCCCCCTCAAAAAACCCTCTAAGTTACAGGAGCCTTAGTTTCTTCATCTGTAAAATGAGGTGATGAAAATAATGCATCCAGATTAAACGCAGAATGTGAACTGCTTTGAAAAGGATCATCCCCCTTACCTTGGTTCCCCTTATGTGAGGGAAGTTAGAATTCAAGGTAAATTAGGACCCTTTCTCCACAATTAGTTCTGGACCCAAGGACCGAGGAATTTAGAAGCAGCAGATGTTACAGAAATACTTGTTTGTAATTAAAATATACTGTGGTTTATTTTACATCAAAGAGTTTAGGTCACGAAGTGTCAAAAGCCCATTCCCCCCATCTGGGTTACATTTTGAAGCAAAGAGTGATTGAACTAATGTAACCCCATCTCCATAGCAGAGCCTGTAAAAAGCCTTCTGCCCTGGCCCTCTCCATCCCACCCCTGGCTCCATCCCCAATAACTCCAAACTCCCAGACCCTGGTGCCCTTTTATACCTCTGCACCTTTTCACGTGCCTCTCCCTTGTCCTTTTCTTCAATCCTCCCCAAACTTCTGACTCAAGAACCAGTCAAGGCTCTTGCTTTCAACAGAATCTTTCCCAGGGTGACGTAAGCAGTAAAATCACATATCAGAGGCTATCAGGGAGCTGACAGAATCAGCTAGAAGGCTGGAGAGAGCAGCTGGGCAGGTGGAGGGAAATTGAGGAAATCACAGTCAGAACCACAGCCAAGACTTCAGAGCAAAACAGCCAAGGGACGACCCCTCTGCTGCCACCACCAAGCACTGGAAGCCGTAGGTGTGTGCACCACCCATGCCACCGCCCTGGAAGGCTGGCCCTGCCCCCGCACTGCCGCCATCCCTGACCCAGGAAATGAAACTCAGCAGCTGCAGTGCAAGTCCCAGACAGATCTGTCCAGTTGGGTAAGTCTGGGGGACTTTGCCCTTCTTACCAGGAGGGCAGGAAATGGGGATATTGGGCTTTTCAATTTCTGTGGTGGAATCCTGCATTCCAGCCAGATACACTCAGGTAAAGAGCTCAGAAGCCAGGCAGCCAGACGGATAACAGATACAAGGCTACAAGTCTGGCATCACAGTGGTGCCAAAACTTCCCTGGCACGCTTTTCTCTGTGTGCCCGAGCTGTGCTCCCAGCACACCTTAAACTTGATTGTGTGGTTTTATGGTTTTCTGACTAGGTTTCTGTGACTGCCTTAGGACAGACTCCCAAAAAAGCAGACCTTGGGAGGAGAAATCACGTACAAGTAATTTAGGAAGGAAGCTCTCCAGGGAAGATATGTGAGGGAGTGGGGAAACGGGACAGGAGGAAGAGAAAGCCAAGCAAGGGGGAGATCTTGGGCGAAAGTGAAGCGGATGGTGCCTTCAAGCTGAGCCCCACAGGGGACCTCAAGAGCGTAAACTACACCTCAGAATTGGCTCAAACCAAGGCAAGGGGCTGGGTTCCCACACCTGATGCCCAACAGGCATTAGTTAAAGGCAGCCAGGGTTGAAGAAGGAAGGTATAAATATAATCCAAGGCACATCCTTGCGAAGTGGCTTCAGTTGCCCTAGCACAGCCCTCCAAGAAGAGCAGCAGGTGGGAGCTATTGAAAGCATGACGTTGACAGCAGCGACGGTAAAATGGGGTCTGAGGGGTGGGACGGAGCTCCGACGCTGTCTGCTCCAGTGACCCCACTAGACTGGGAGCCCCCTCGACAGCACTGCCTGTGGCTGATTTGTCCCTACGTTCCCAGCACCCAGCACAGGCAGGAGCTTAGGAGGCACTGAGGAAGTGTTCAAAAAGTGAATAAATGCTGGCTAGAAGGGGCATTTTGCTTTCGGGGTGCAAAATGAAGCAAAGGGATGAATGCAGACCCTGATGGGAGGCAAGAAGGCAAGGGTCCGGGAATTCCAATCTGGGATTTATAATCCCTTCATTATCTTGCAAGTCCTGGCCACACTGTCTCAGACAAAGGAAAGAAAGAATTCATGGAGTTCGCAAGGTCAGAGGGCCTTCGTCGTCAGAAAGCGTTCAATGTTGGGTGAGCACTTGTCTCTAGAAGGGGAACAAGCATTTGGAGTTCTCAGACACAGTGGCCCACAGCTACCCATCCCCTTGGGAAGAGGCTAGAAGCTGGAGCTGACACAGATGGCTTCTGAAGTCACGTATGATACCCAGAGGACATGGGCGATTTGCCATAGCAGCTCACTTCTTGTCGCCTACTAGCAGGGGGAAGGCAGGACTGGACAGGCTTGTAAGCCCCTGACGAATGCGCTTTCACAGTAGAGTCCCCAGAAGAATTCATCCAGGCTGACTCTGGAGAGAGGGCTATTTTTAATCCTATGCCTTTGAATTGTCTAACCTCAGAGAAAGAGCAGCAGAGCCAGTGGGGCGGGGTTGGGGGGGGGGGGAAGGGGCAATCTCCCCCTCCCATTTTAGGATAAGAAGAGGGTGCAGTGATTTAGCAAAGGCTTGATTTGGGATGCTAGAGAGATCTGGGTCCTTCTAGTCTGAGGCATAGATGGTAGCCCCGGGAATGTGGCAGGGCACCAAGAGAAGGGACCACCAAGTAAGGCCCTCCCTTAGGGTCACCATGGCCCAGGTCATGTCATCAGCAGGCCAGTGCTTAACACCACCATTGGCCTCTGGAGTTAAGGGCCACCGTGATGGTTAATTTTATGTCAACTTGGCTGGGCCACAGTGCCCAGATATGTGGCCAAAGATTATGCTGGACCTTTTTGTCAGGGTGTTTTTGGATGAGATTAACATTTAAATTGGTGGACCTTGAATAAAACTGGTTGTCCTCCATGATGTGGATGGGCCTCACTCAATGAGTTGAAGGCCTGGATCGAATAAAAGACTGACTTCCCCTGAGCAAGAGGGAATTCTGCAGCAGATGGTCTTTGGACTTGAACTGCAATATCAATTCTTCCCTGGGTCTCCAGCCTGATGGCCCACCTTGCAGATTCACATATATAAGTATAAAGGCTACATGGAAATGCCCAGAAGGATGGAGTCAGGCAGTGTCACAGAGTCTCCACCGACCTGGATAGAGAGAGTTCAGAAAACAGACAAACGTTTTCCTGTGTGGCTTACCTAGAGGTGCTTTGAAGCCAGGGCAAGACTATCAGCAGGTACAGTGTGAATCTTATGGCTGGGAACTCAAAGGAAATTTCTGCCAGGGTCCAGCAGGAAGACAGGACAGACCTCAGAGGTAAGGTAGGTCTAGATGTACCAGTGGGTATTGACTAGGATGGAACATCTCCTGAAAGGTAGACCCCCAGCAGCCCCATCACACACCAGGGTAAGTCACAAATCCCCCAGTGCTGTAAATCCATCCTGGGAAGAAAAGGGATTGTGAAGTGACTGACTTTAACCTGAAATAACCAAATTTTATTCAGAAAATGGGAACTTGATATAAATTAGGTTCAATTACAGAAAATTAAAGTGGCATCTCTTGCACAGCTACCTGAATTATGAAGATTGTAAGTGTCATCCATCATCACAAAGACAGCATGTCCACACTGTCCTGTGCCCCACGGCGGGGGCGGTGGGGGGACACACTTAACCTCAGCAACATAGACTCCATTTCCTTAAAATAGACTAATGCAGAGGCCCCAGCCCAGACCCAGGTGTCAGCATCTCTAGAGTAGGAATACTATTGTCTATTTGTTTGTTTGTTTTTAAGATCCCTGGAAACTGCTTTAGATCTTCCTGTTCATTCCCAGCATGTAATTCTGTGCATAGACAATTTACTGGCTGGGCAGACATAAGAAGGTAATTGAGGTCCTTTCCCCTCTTTGCTAGTTTGTTTCCTTTTTGTTGTTGCAAAGTTTCAGATACAGTCAAGTTAGACTCTGCCTCAAGTCCAAAGTGTAGTTGGGCTTCACTTCTTCCTTCTAATCTGCCATTCCTTCTAATCTGCCAGAAATTACACTAGAAATGTCATGCCATGCTCAGATTAACCAGTGAGGAAGTGACAGCAGTCATTTTGAATGGCCATCCCCTCGTTCTGCCGAAACCATAAAATAACTACACGGAGAAACTGGACAGAGCTGCCTGGTGGGTGGGACCCAAAGTCTCCACAGTGTCCCAGCAGCAGAGCCCTGGCTTCCAGCCCCAGAAGGACCCGTGCAGGAATGCTGAGCCACAGGTTCAGGTGAAGAGCCCCTAGGGATGCCCAGAGTGTACTGACTCCAAGTGTGTGCTTTTCTGATGAATCGCCCATGTCTCCTACCGTTACTTTGTCTTTGGAGACCCAAAAAAGGAGAAACTCTACACTGTGGGAAAAGTGAAGAAAGTTAGAAGAAGTGAAATAAACCTTTAACTAGAGACTTCAAATGATCACAGACAGAAATGTACCAAGAATGGGCTCATTGCTAAGAATGAACCTGAGATGCTGGAAAGTCCATCAAAAGCAGCATAACCAAGGAATGTCAGAACGTAGAGGATGTCGAGATCCGCCATCCTGGGGTCCAGTGACCACCACCAGGCTGTCTATCTCCTCAGGCACGGAGGGAAATGTGAGGGTCACCTCGTGATGGAGGCACTGAAACACTACAGCCAAGTTTAAAAGCTGGAGGTTGGGTAATGAGATATGGCTTCTGCCTTCAAAGCGAGAGAAAGAGGTCCATTAACAGACTTTGCAAATGGACCTAGAAAGGTGCCAGTGGTGGACGGAACAGGAGAGCATGCAGAGACACTATCTCTGAATATGTGAGAGGACCCATGGCTGGCAAGAAGAGCTGGGACACCCTCGGACTAATTTTGCCCCCAACCCAATACACTCTTGGCCCTTCCACCTTGGGGGGCTGACTTGTGTAGATTTCACCAAGAGTTTCAGACCCTCTGGCTGTAGGCTGGTTCAACCATTGGGGTGCCCAGCAGAGATTAGAAGGAAGGAGGAGGGTGAAGGCAGGGTATTTATTTCTTGCCCCAGCTGCCTCCCTGCAAGGTCACCTGAGGCTGGCTCTGTCCCTGGACACAGTCCTGACCTGCTCACAATGGCCATCTGTATGCGTATCTCCCTCCTCATGCTGTAACTGCTCTCCCACACACCCCACCATCCTGAGGGCCTGTGGGGTAACTAGCTGGGACGCCACCAAGCCACACACAGGCCACTGCACTTTCCACTGAGTCCCCTACACCCCCACCTTTGTGAATGAAACCTCATCAAATGGCCCTTTGTTGAGGCCCCCTCTTCTTTCCTGTTGGGGCCCCAGCTAATATAGGCACCAACAGCCTCTCGATCTCTTCTTGGCCATTCTCAAGTGTCTGTGGAAAAAGACAAATTACAGATGCAATGGAACAAAAAAGAAAATGATTCCATCTGCAGAAGAAAAAGACAAGACAAAAAGCTTGTGAGAACCTATGAAATGTATCTCTAACTTTTTCTCCCTTTTAAGTTATCATTGTACTTGAGTACAATTGGTTAAAAATTAGTGTTCAGAGGCTTTTTAAATTGCTGGGAGAAACGGTACCTCCCTTAAACCAATAATTGAATTGCTTAATTGAGAACGTAAATCTCATTGTGAATACTGATCGTTTCTCTTAGGGGCTCTGTGTGCTACACCTACCAGCCTGGGCTCCACTGTTTTATAGACGTGTCAGGTAAGTGCTTTTAACACAAAGTATTCCTCCCTTGGTATTACTAAGTACTAAAAGTTAAGTTGTTCCTAAAATGATTTTTGCGTTTCTGTTTCAGCTATGAGTTAGCGTCTGCTTTCTAAGGTTAAGAATGTTTCTAATGCAGAGCATCATTAACTAGTTTTCCAATGGTGCATATGTTCAGGGAGTCCATGCCTCTTGAACAAATTGCTAAGCGATTAATGGAAAATGATATTTTGTCAGGCAGACTTGGGGAAGTGTCTTGATTTATTCCTAAAGTAATGTGTTAGAGTCAGGCTCCGGGCTACTAAATCACAGATGTTTTTATGGATTTTAGTTATTTGTTTGAATACTAATTTTTGTGTTCAGCGTACTATTTTGGTTGTTCTGTTTGTTTTTGTTTGCTTGTAAGCCATAAGTGGTCTTTACTTTTCAAGAGTCCTTAGAAACTGGAAATGAGGAGAGAGGTTCCATTAGCTCAAAGAACTTTCCGTAGTTCTGTTCAACAACCAACTACCAGTAGAAATACGAGGCTGGAAACAATACACATGCCACATATAAGGGGGTGGGCCCTCCACCTTATTAAATTGCCCAGCAGCTGCTCAGGGGGAAAAGAATCACTAAAGAACGGCAAAATGAAAGGCAATAATTACAGCCAGTCAGAGCAAGCCAAATGGAAAAACACACCAAAAATCCATGAAGATGTGAGAATAAAAAAGAAATTAACCAGAGTCATGCCAGCACATACAGCAAGGTGAAATATCGATTAAGAGAGTCAAGAAAAGATAGATGAGGAACAAAACAAGTTATGGAAGGTCTAGGCAGAATTTTTGGGCAACACCCAAGTTATCGGTACAGATTGCTCTTGCCCCATAGGCTTGCAGGAGTGTCCAAGGCGCTTGGCTGATGATTGAGAATCTGAGCAGAATGTGTCCCTTATGATGAATTTGGCTGTGCAAATGTTCAGTTTGTGTGATAAGGGAGGGGTAGATTACCGTATGCTAAAGAGCCCCCCCATACACACACAGCCCGAGTTTGGTTCTGAAGGACCCCGTGGATCATAGGGGCTTTTAAGGCTTTTTCCCTAGAACATACACACACACACACACACACACACACACACACACACACGCACTTATGCACTTTCACACCTCCATACCTTGGCTTGTGCGAATTTTTTCCTCTTCCTGGAAGCCTCTTCTATTCTTCTACCATTTAAATTCAGATTCCTATTGGTGATCCCCAATGAGTTCCCCTTCCCTCTACACTCTGCTGCCACCTCCTGCCTGGGTGGGGGATGAAAGACGGGGTGTCCACAGAGGGGAGAAGCCCCTCGGTGAATGGGTTAAGGGTCCACCATAGACCAGCTCGGCTACCTCCTCCTTCTACAGACCATGGGTGCTCTTGAGGCCTTTCCTCCTTCAGCTCCCCTCTAGGGGGTCCCTTTGATTGCTGGTCCTTTGACATTGGTGCCCCCAGGATAACAAATTTCCCTTCAGAAGAGTAGCTGGCACGACCATTTTTGAGTCTGTCTCTGGCTCTGCAACCTCACCTTCCTCCACTTTACACAGTTTCCTGGAGTAAGAGCTCATAGCCCAGCAAGTCCACGAGCTTACCCTGTGGGATGACGTTATAAATGGACATGGAATATTGCCCGCAACAGGGACTCATAAAGCTGCTCTCAGCATGGTCAGTGGAAAGGAGACGTTCACCTCTTATTAAGTGTTTATTGTGGACCCCACGCTTTACAGGTATCATCTTTTTAAAGCCTACCAGCTAAAGCCCTCTTGGAACACACATATAACCAAAGTTAGATTTATTAGCTGGTTGAGGCAAGGGGGGACACATACCAGATAATCGTGGGAGCTAGGAAAGGTCACTTGTTGAGATGGGGGAGCTGAAGTTGATCACAGAATGACCTTGGCAGGGATTGGTCAGAATCTGTAAACTAGGGAGTTGCTGGAACACCCAGGAGTTCTTCAGAACACATGAGTCATGCAGATACGCACCCATGTTCATAGCAGCGTTACTCACAACAGCCAAAAGGTGGAAGTAACCCAGGTGTCCATCAACAGAAGAATGGATAAACAAAATGTTGTATACACATACAATGGGATATTATTCGGCCTTAAACAGGAAAAAATTCTGACACATGCCACAACATGCATGAACCTTGACGAAATTATGCTAAGTGGAATAAGCCAGGGACAAAAAGGCAAATACGATATGATTCCACTTACATGAGGTACCTAGAGTCATCGCATTAATTCAGACAGAAAGTAGAATGGCGGTTGCCAGGGGCTGGAGGGAGGGGAGAATGGGGAGTTATTGTTTAATTGGTTCAGCTTATCTATTTTGCAAGTTACAGAACAGTTTTGCCAAAATGTGATTTTTGTTTAAATTCTCAGTTCCCCCACTTCAGACTAGCTGTTAGCAGAGCTTTTTGACTTTATCAGTCTCATTTGTTTGTTTGTTTATTCCTCTTAACAACTGAAAGTAGCAGATTCAGGATTCCAACCCAAAGTAGTCATGATGCTCAGCCTGGGCTTTTCAACCGTGGGGCTCCCCTAAAGGTGAAAGCAGCCCTTTGAAACTCACACAGCCCATTTGTCCCCAACCCGTAACAAATGTGATTCGACAACACTGACTATTCCAGGCACCATAAAACACATAGGTAAATGGCATTACCTGGCCTCCAGGACCTCACAGGCTGAAGGGCAAAACAAATACATACGCAGTTAAGTGTAGGGAAGTATGGTACATTCTAGAAAGCAAAAGATCCTGCGCCCTTGTAAAGTATCTGTATAACCGTGCTAGTACTTGCTTACATTTGGTTAAAATTCTTTGACAAAGAAACCAGCCTCCTTTTTAATTACTAGAGATGAGATGAGTTTCAAATTTAAAATGGGAACATGTAACACATTCACTTAGGTTTCTCTGACATATAAATGATGGTGTCAAAATCTTTCCTAAGAGTAGAATTTAGATAAAGCAGAGAAAGAAAGCAAAAGAATTCCTCACCTATGCACCATAATTTAAAGCCAGGGTCGGCAAACTTTTTCTGTAAAGGGCCAGGTAGTAAATATTTTAGGCTTTGCAGGCCATATGCAGCCAAAGACTACGTAAACAAATAGCAAAGCTGTAGTCCAATAAAACTTTGGTGAACGTGAAATTTGAATTTAATGTAATTTTCACAGGTCATAAATTATTCTTCTTCTTTTTAATTTTTTCCAACCATCTGAAAATGTAAAAACCACTCTTGGCTCTCAGGCTGTAGAAACACAGGCAGAGAGGCTGAATTTGGCCTGCAGCTCTAATTTGCAAGGCTTGCTCCTCGGATTGTAGCTGACAGTCAAACAGCATCACAGCGCCCAGGAGCTTGTTAGAAATGCACAACTTCAAGCCCCACCCCAGAGCCGCTGAAGGACATTTTAAGAACATCAGCTGTGTTCGTTTGCACACCCCGGTTTGGAAAGCACTGGTGTAAGTTCTCTGCAGACTCCAAAGCCAGCCTGATGAATCCCAGTGCTGTAATACAACTTCCCAGAGAATTAAGTGGCCATGGGAAAGTTCTGGACTTCTCCCTGCCTCACTTTCCCCACAGGCAAGATGGGGATGATAGCATTGTCTCCCTCATCACAGTTGTGAGAATTACACACACGTGCCCGCGCACACACACACACACACAGAACTGAAACAATATTTGTAGTTTAATCTCAATCTCATGTTATTTTCCCAGCCACACTCTGAGACAGGCATTGTGGAGAAACTGTGGCCCAGAGAATTGGAGACACTTGCTCAGCATCACAAAACAAGAGTCTTTCTGCCTCCAAATTTATGCTGAGGATAATGAAGGATTTAAGGGTACAGGAGGGGGCATACTCCCCAGGCACTCAGGTCTTCCTGCCCCTGTGTCCCTTCTAAGGATCTCTTCTCAGTAGCCCTTTTCAGCCCGTGCTTCTTAGATATCCCCCCCACTCCCCAAGTGTGCAGGTCCAACTCTAACACACAGGGACCTCCCCGAATCTATACCCCAAGTTACCCTTTCGTCCCTTGAAATTTATCTTCCATTAAGTTGCACAGTGTTTTTTACACCTTCTCTTTCTAGTTATAGATTGTAAATTTTCCCTCTGCTGAGTCTTGTAGCTGGCTGACTGTTTTTCATTATATTTGTAGGGCTCAGGGAAAAAAAAAAAAAAGACAATTCCTTTATTTGAGAATCCTGACATTTATTAGCATAATAAAACTCTCAAGATGAGATTGCAGTTTTCCAGACAGTAATTTCATTTGCAGGACAACTTACAAGGAATTTATTTTAAAGCCAGGTAAAACCTAAAATCTATGAGACGTGCAGAAAGTGCAGGCCCCAAATAAAAGGAAATAAATGTATTAGGCATGGAAAACTCAGCTGTTGTCTCTCACATGTTAATTAGGGGTGACAGGAACAACAGCCTAGGGAATCAGGTTCTCAACCCATCTTGGTCTACTTTCAAAGCTGCTTTGGAGTGAGAACTTTCTTCTTGTTAGTTTCTTCTAACACCTTGAAAATCATCACATCGTATCCCCCTGACACGTCCCCGCTAAGCATGAAACTGTTGCTGCTGTTAAAGCGGTTGTCATCAGCGATACCCTCCATTTGACAGAGCTTTCGTATTTATCATTTAACTGACCTGCCTAAAGGCCTAGCGATGGCCATGTAGAAAATTCTCTCCTCAGTTATACTGAACTTTAGTGAGGTTAAATAACATGAACAAGTCACATGGTTGGTAAGTAGCAGCCAAAACTCTAATTTGATTCCTCTGAGTCTAATGGAAAGAAGGTAATTTTAATAATAATAATCATCATCAGGTTTTAAAGCACTTTACAGTTCAGAAAGCAGGCTCCCTCCATCACTCTATTGCATTCATTCAGGGGCCCTGTGAGGCAGGTAGATAGGAGGGAGGACATGGAGTCAGCATGCAAATGGGATAGTATTGCGCACGTTTGTATGATGGGTCCTTACCCTGGCTTCCCCAAAAGGCTGAGCCTGCAGCAGATGCTTATGTGCTGCTGCTTCACTCAGGAGCATAGTCCCAGGGGAGCAGGAGAGAGAGAAAGGGGAGTGAAGCAGAGAAGGAGGAAGAACACACAGGAGGGGGTGGTACTCATCTGGCCACTGCTTGGTTTCATCGTGACTAGTTGCTCAGTCTCGCAGGACTGTCTTGATACGTCTTGCATGTGAAGAACTGCCTCTCAGAACAGTCCCTCCAGAAGGGAAGAGGAAGGGAGAAGAATTGATCACCATCCTCTGTCTCCCATTGATCAAAGGTTCCCCTCATGGGGAGTTAACCTCCAGCCTCTCCTTGGCTGCATGGTGTCTTAATGCCTCTGCAGTAACAGAAGAGTGGCCCATAGCACCACACGAGGCAAGGCACCATTGGCCGATCAACACGGTGGGGAAGAGCAGAGCCCATGCAGAACTGGTTTCAGCGGTGGCAACTGGAGTGAAACAAGTGGTCAAGGTGATCTGAGGAACAGGTGAGGCAAGGGGTGGAGTAGAACATAAGAGATGCTTGATACAACTATCAAGTAAGGTAACCAGTTCATTGATGGCCACAGAGTCCATTCATCCTTTTACTCCCACCAAATACAATGCTGCCAGCATTATTATACTAGTCAGTTTCAGGGTGAGATTTGAACCCAAGTCTTCTTGATTCTAGAGCTTAAAATAATCCTATGATAACATGCCATATACAAATATATATATATATATATATATATATATAAAATCTGTAAATGTAAAATACGGGTATGCACAAATAGACACCATCGCTGAAAGTTCTTGAGTTACTGGGAGAGTCTTCTTGTTAATATGAAGAACATACTCAGCATAAATGGACAGTAGAATCAAAATCAAAAGAAGTAGGAAGGCAGAGGTAATCATTTGAGTAACCTGCATAAACAGGACCACATCCTAGAAAGCAAAGGCCTTATCATATGTCTACAAGCCATTCTTGAGTTTATAATTCCCCCTGGGGCTTAGGCATATCTGTAGGAATACGTGAAACCACTGCCTCAATATTGCAAAACCAGGGCCAAGATATGATTCCAAGACAGAGGAGGGATGGCAGAAGAAGAGGGAAATACGAAGGCAGGGCAGTATCAGTCATCTCTTCTGGAAGTTGAGGCCCAGAAGCCTTAGGTAATTCCAATGATAATATCAATGAGAGTGACAATGAATATCATTTAAAACACAGTATCTATGCCTTCCATATAAATCCTTTACAATATTTCTTCTCTCATCTCCATGACTTTATAAACAGTGACAAATAGAAAATAACTTACTAGAAATCGTTGCTGATGAGTGTTGGAAAACTTTCAGAAGAAGTGCAGTCATTCAACAAACATTTATTGAATGTCTACCATATGTTAAATTCAGAGTTCGGCACTGGAATTATTTGTATAATTAAGACATGATCCTTGTATTCTAGGAATTCAGTTTAGGGCAGCCATGACAAAAAGGCTTCATCTTCTGAGGTTGTATCTAAATTTTTCAGGAAAGAGTTGCATCAGCTATTAGCAATTTCTGTCCTGGGCACTGGGTCAGGAGCCAGCAGCACATACACCATATATTTCATATTCCTTGAAATATACTAATCTACTTGTCCCTCTGGATGGTGGCGGATCTTCCAGAAGGCCATAAGGATTTGAGCTGGGAAGTTCTTGAGTTCAAAAATAGGATGCCCCACGGAGTCCAATTGAGAAGGGGGAAAAAAATCATTCAAACAACAGATGGTAGTCTGGTGGGCTGTCCCTCTGTCCACAGGGTTCCTGCAGCAACTCTCCCCCTGAAACAGTGATAATTTCCTCCTAAAAGGAAAAAAAAAGGAAAATTCACTTATAATCAAAAAAAGGAAATAAAGGTCCACCAGAGAGAGACCAGTTCGAGATAGAAAGACTAAGAATATGTACCTGCCTCCTCTGCATTCAAATTTATAGAAATGGCAGGGGAAAAATTGCTTTTAAAAAGAAATAAATCCATAAAAGCATGGGAAAATAAGGAGGACCACCAACAGAGCAAAAATGTTGGAGAATACTTGAAAACCAAAGGCAATACAGGATGAGATTGTCAGAGGAGTGAATGTGGGGCAGGGGCAAGAGCAAGTGTCAGTGGGACAGGCTGGGGAACTCCAGGTGGCAGAGGTCTGTGCCTCAGGCAGGTCAGGAAGTGAGGAGAGGCACGCAGTTCCTTGGGAAACCAAAGAGATCCAACTAGTTCAGACATCTCCACGCCCAAAGATGAACTACTCACCGTCAACTCCATCCCTCACTTCATGAACAGACTGGATTTTGGGAAACAGGGACTATATCCACGGATGGATAAACAGGAATTTCAAAGTTCAAAGATCCCCTCAAAGCCCCAAATTTATAAACATTTAAGGAAGATCATAACCATAAAAGAAAGATGCCAAACTCAACAATCGAAATGACTCCCAAGAAAATATCAGGTTTATAAAACAAACAGAAAGAGTCTTTAAGAGATGCGTATTAATCTCCTCACTGGAATAAGAAGATAAATCATCCATGAAACAAGAATGGACTATTATAAAATAAAAGAACCAGTTAAAAAACCTGGAAATGTACTCAGCCATAAAAAGAAATGAAATGGAGGTATTTGTAATGAGGTGGATGGAGTTAGAGTCTGTCATACAGAGTGAAGTAAGTCAGAAAGAGAAAAACAAATACAGTATGCTAACACATATATACGGAATCTAAGGAAAAAAAAAAAGCCATGAAGAACCTAGTGGCAAGACGGGAATAAAGACACAGACCTACTAGAGAATGGACTTGAGGATATGGGGAGGGGGTGGGGTGAGATGTGACAGGGTGAGAGAGTGTCATGGACATATATACACTACCAAATGTAAAATAGATAGCTAGTGGGAAGCAGCCGCATAGCACAGGGAGATCAGCTCGGTGCTTTGTGACCACCTAGAGGGGTGGGATAGGGAGCGTGGGAGGGAGACGCAAGAGGGAGAAGATATGGGGATATATGTATATGTATAGCTGATTCACTTTGTTATAAAGCAGAAACTAACACACCATTGTAAGGCAATTATACTTCAATAAAGATGTTTAAAAAAAAAAAAAAAAACCTGGAAATGAAAGGGATGCCCATTTAAGTTAAAAAATTTTTTTCAGTAGAAAACCTGGAGAGCAGAATGGACGTAACTAAAGAGCAATTTAGTCACCAGAAGAATTGACACATCAATAAGAAAGAGACATCTAAGTAGAAAAATGGACAAAAGACATTAACAGACAATTCACAGAAGAAATCCAATTGGCCATTAAACATATGAAAAAATCCTCAGCATCAGTGGTAATCAGAGGAATGCAAGCTAAACAACAGTGAGATACACTGTCTGCCCATCTTATGGGAAAAATTTTAAATGACTGATAATCCCCAGTATTGGCAGCAGTGTGGGGAAACAGCCTCATATAGTTTTGGAAGAAGCATGAATTGGCGCTACATTTCTGGAGGGCAATCTGGCAGATCTTTTCAAAATAAAATGTGCTTAGTCTTCTATCCAGCAATTCCAGTTTGAGGGATCCATCCTAGAGAAAGACTTGCACATGTGCCCAAAGTGACACATGCAAGCAAGTCTCTGCAGCACCGTTTGTGATCACGAAAACCTGGAAGCTACATAAGTGACAAGCAAGAGGAGGATGGAGAACGGAATTGTAAGATACATCCATACCAAGGATGCGGTGCATGCATGGACATGAAAAGATCCCACAGACGTATTTCAATAACAGCCAGCATGTCCTGATAGCTTACAAATGTCAGGTATATTGTTTTAGTGCTTTACACAGTGATATCTTATTGAAACCTCCCAGTGACCCTGAGAGGTGAGTACTATTCTTAAACCTACCTTACTGAGGAGGAAACTAAGGTCCCAAATTTGAATAGTTGCCCAAAGTCACACACAGTAATGAAGTTGGGATTTAAAACTTGGCAGCCCGATTTCAGGGACCATGCTTTCAAAAAATACATTCTATGATATATTAAGCAAGTTTTAAAAAATCCAATTGCTAAGCTCTTGGTAAAGGATTATCCAATTTGTGTGAAAAATAACAAAACTATGGACATAAATTTTGTTATATACATAAAAAAAAATTCATGTACATAAATTTCTACATTAATGCCCAGGAAATACCTGGATAGGGATACAGCAGACTGGTAATTCAAGATGGAGGATAAAAATGGGGGTTTGAAATGAACAAGACTTTCGCTTTGTATTGTATTTGATTTTTCTTAGAATGTAATCATAAATTAATTGTGTAATTAAAATGTTAATTTATAAAAGCTGACCACCAGATCTCCACAGGGGCATAGACAAGATCTCTCTTTAGTGTTAGAAACTCAGTTGCCAGCCTCAGACCCTACATTTGGGAGAGCGTAAAGACCTCCAAAGACATCTGGTCTAGCCTTCCTATGCAGGAACCTGTCCATAGCATCTCTGAGAGACGGACATTCACCTTTCCAGGGACAAGGAGATCACCACAGCTCAAATCAGCTTGTATTGGACAGAGAGAGCACACAACGTGGTTTAGAGGAACAAGCATAAGCTTTGGACGCAGACAGCCTGGGGCTTATCTCGTGGATCTAGCTGGTACCAGCCATGAAAACTTAGACAAGTTACTCAAACTCCCTGACCTTGGTTTCCTGATCTATGAAATGGGACTAATATGCCTCCCTCCCAGAGCCATGGTGAAGATTAAATGAGAACATGGATGAGAGCTACAGGCACAGCGATCGACACAGAGAAGGTACCAATATCCACACACCCCTCCTTCCTCTTTCCTATAGTTGTTAGAAGGCTCTTCCTGATGCAAGTAGAAATCTGCCTTGATCCTGGTTAGCCTAGTTTTCTGAGCAGTCCTCTCCTCCCAGCATCTAGGTATTTGTAAATGGGTGGTTTTCTATGTGCTTTACTTATAAGTTCAAGTTAAGAGCTGCCCTAGAGCCCTGGGGACATCCATGAAGAAAAAGTAATACAAATCCAAGAGTCTCTATTATAGCAAAAGCCCAGTGAGGCAGTCAAGTAATTCTGTGAACATTTCTACGCCTGCAAAGCTCAGGGAGATGGGGGACCCCTGAGCTGCCACAGCTCTGTCTCCCGGGATCCTGAGCCCCACCCTTCCAGGTCACCGAGCTTCACCTCTGGCTTTCTCCCAGTTACTACTAATGCCAACAGCCACGTTAACACAAAAGTGGTTTCTTT
This sequence comes from Balaenoptera musculus, assembly GCF_009873245.2. Taxonomy (NCBI): domain Eukaryota; kingdom Metazoa; phylum Chordata; class Mammalia; order Artiodactyla; family Balaenopteridae; genus Balaenoptera; species Balaenoptera musculus. The sequence continues at coordinate 55,249,857 of NC_045800.1, forward strand.
CTATAGACATCGTTTGGAAGAAAACATCTTTCACAATGTGAGGCCCACGACAAGGGAACAAATAACAAAAAGAGTTGTGGGAAACAAGAACATGCATACCACTTCACAGTCACAGGGCGCTGTTGGGTACATCCCCCCGTTTAACACTCACAGGATCTGAGTTAAGTATTATTTACATCCATTTGCCCGGTTAGCAAACTAAAGCTCGGTGAGACTAAGGAAGCTGCCTGAGGTCACACACACACTAAGTGGCAAAGCTATAGTTGGAACAAGAGGCCTTGTAACTGAAAAGCTTCTCTAACCACAGGGTTGCCTGCCCAGCTTCAGCTAACTCGACGAAGCTGTCGGAGGCCTGCCTAGAATGTCCTCAAGAGGGACACCCTGGAAAGAGCTGGGGGTGAGACATGGGCTTGGACAGAAGGCAGGTCAACCAGCCCCTAAGTGTTGACAGTAGGGAGCTTTCAGGTACTCAAGGTGAGAAGCGGCTTGGAGACGAGGGTTGGAGGTGCCCGCATGAGTAGAGGGTCAGCCAGAGAAGAGCAGTGGCCCCAGAGCCTGGTCTAGACAACCTCTTGTCTCTTCTACCAGCACGGTCTAGATCCCTGTGACCCTAAGGACCTTCTGGGGCTGCTTGCTCACTCTCCATCCCCATCTCTTAGAATGCCCACAGCCTGCCTCTCCCTGCCCACCCGCATCAGCACCCCTAAGAGGGGTACCTTGTGGAAATCAATGAGATCCGTGAGCGTTGCATGGCGATTGGGGTCCACTCCCAAGAAGCTGTAAAAATCCGCAGAGGCATCCACAAGAAAATGCTTGAACCCTTTCTGCAGGCGGTAGGAGAGGGTGTAACCCCAGATTTTCTCACTGACCCGGACCAGAAATGCGCCCTCAGTCATATTCTCAAGGAGATCTTCGGCATCTTCTCGGCTGATAATTCCTGGTTTTAAAAAAAAAAGAAAGAAAAAAAAAAGTCAGCAGATTCTGCAGCCCCTTCCCCAGCCAGCCACCCTCCCCAGATCATTCCTGCCCCTCAGCCTTGGTCAAAGGTCTAGAGAAGGGAGGGGCCTCAGGAGCTGTCCAGCACTTGACTTATTCTACTGAGGAGACACCTTGGCCCAGAGCAACTAGCAGTGAGCCTGGGGGCAGAGTTGCTACTCGGACCCCAATTTAGCACGCTTTCCCCCAAATTAAGCCACACTAATTTGGATTAATTGGGTAAAATTGGGTAAGCAAAGAATTAGTAATGAGCTGGAATTATAGCATCTATCGATTACAAATACAAGTCAACAAGAATTGCCCTGTGGAGAGCCTCAAGAGTACTGCTTTAATGACCAGACCAGAATGACTTACGATTACTGCCTCGGTTATCTCTCTGGTACCCATGAGTGAGCACCTGAAAACAGTATTTCCTCTTAAGAAGTAAAAAGACTTCCTCTGTCTACCTGTGGACACCAGGCAAACAGTTTCTTAATAGGCGCACATAATTAAGCTCCACTTCAGCTCAAAGAACAAAACGTTCTCAGGTTCTGCAGTCCTACACAATGCAGTTTCACCACAGTATGAGAGTCAGGTCTGGCCTTGGAGGTGTCTGTACGTCAGTGTCAGTCCCCCAAAAGGCTCTTCAGGAGGCACTCTCCTCTAGGGAGTGAACGAGAGGCCATGTGTCTGGTAGGTCAGGCTCTGGAGGGGGCAGCGGTGGGAAGAGGAGGGGGAGTCAGGAGACCTAGATGACCTGCCCACCTCTGCACTCACCTGCGTATGGGACCTTCAGACAAGCCCTCAACTTCCCCAGTGTCCTTTGATGTTTAAGTGACAATCTTAACCTACCTACTTCAAGGGTGCATTACGACTTTCAAGTGAGACCAAGAATTGAAAATAATTGCATAAACAGAAGAGCTATAGAAATGTGGGCTCCTGCTCTCATCTGTTATTTGGGGGAAAGGTAAATGGCAGCACAATGTCCTCTTACACACCCACTTGTTTACCATCTACATTCATTCAGCAGGATTATTTATTGCCAGTCACATAGCAGAGGGTAGAAGGTAGATGGGCTGCTCATCACCATGACCCTGAAGGCACTGCACGCTGTGACCTCCCCCCACTGCACCCCTGGTGCCATTGCCATGCTTCACTGTAGGGACACTCCCTTCCCATGTCTTTCCTACTTAACAGGAGGTGTGGCAGGACTTCCTTGTGCCCAAAGCGGAGGACACAGAAGCAACCACACTGTCACATGTCCCCCTTTTAAGACAGCCAACACAAATGGGGGCCACCTCTTTCCTCCTTGCCCAGGACTTATCAAGAGGCAATCAAGCCAGCCACGCCCTCCCCGACCAGGCTGTATAAGCAGAAAACCAGGGAGAGAGAAGGAGAGAAGAGGGTGGGAAGCACTCCCACCGCAGGGTGCCCGAAGAATCACACATACATACCATGCGGGAGGGAGAATGCTCCTTGGATGGCCTTGGTGGGTTCAGCCAGAGAAGCAGGGACAGCCAAAAGAGGACCAACCGAAAGGGCACGCCCAGGATTTGTCAGAAGACTCAGCACTGTCCCTCACCCTCCTCCCGGGCCCAATACCAGAGGACCTAGACCCTAAAGGTGTCCAGGGCAGGGAGGTAAGTAAGGGGAAACAGAGACTGAGCCAAGGGCTGGGAGGAAGAAGGACCAGAAGATGTCACCTCTGTCCCAACTCCAAGTATCTCAAGCTGAAGCCCAGCCTAGACTTGGGAGTTGGAGAGGAGGGGAGTGTTACAATGGGTGGGAGACGGAACAAACTTAAATATGACTTGACTTTTTAATATGCAAAAGTGACCAGTAACCCCAAAATGACAATGCCATGCATCTCTGCCATCTAAAACCCTTGAAGGGCTTCCCACTGACCTCCGTCTGGCAGAGTCTGGCTCAGGAACAATGGACACCAAGCTCTGAATGCCCAATCTGTCCCAGCTGACCCTGAATCCTCATTGAAGGATTCCTCTTTTCTCCCAGGAATCACAGGCTGCTGATCACCTACACTCTACCTTTGTGTGGGTTAGAAAAAGATGTCCCTCTGGGTGGTTCAACTAGAAAAAGGTGCCTCTCTGGGCCAACATGGCTAAGCTCACTTTTCTGTATTTCAATCCGTTCTCCCCCAAACTAGCCCCTTGGCTTCCCTTTATTCAGTGTACAACTTGCTTAACCCCATCAGGAAATCATTTTTATCCCAGGAGGCTGCTAGAACGTCCCACCTTTGGACTTTCATAATCTTCTGTCCAGACTCTACGGTATATTAGTAAAGTGGCTGGGAATAGCTCAAGGACAGAGCCTGTGATGGCCGTGGGAGTGTTCTACTCAGCCTCCCTTACAGAGAGACCCTGCTTCGAGGAGCAGCAATGCTGGTGAGCTGACAGCCTCCAGCTGCTGGCCCTTCCGGATCCACTGTGCACAGGGGGTACTCTGTGCCTGACTCAGGCAAGGGGTACGATGACGGAGCCCAGGGGGTACCAGAGCTGCCATGCCTACCCGACGTGGGACTCCTCTAGCAAGCAGTCTTTGCTCAGGAGCTTCCCATCAGCCTGACCAAGATGTTCTCTGGGCTGCACTCCCATATCAGGCTCTTCCTCCCAATAATCTGTCCTTCCTTCCCTCTGCTCCTTCACAGGTGTCAGACCTGTGTACCATGTTCAGAAGACTCTCCCCATCTGTCCTGCTCTGTCTCCCCTTTATCCTTCACAGACATTTCCTCCAGTAAAGCTCTTGGACTTCTGCTTCTGGAAGACCTGAACAGACAAAGAAATCTTATCTTTGTATTCCAAGTGCCTGGAATGTTGGGGGCTTGTTTGGAGCAGTGATCATGCACATGGGCTAAAATCACAGCTCAAGGACTTGATCAATAGGTGGCCTTGGGCAGGTCACTTAAGCCCCTCTGAAACCCAGTTCAGTGTCCTCATCTATTAAGTGGTACTGATTATAACACCTACATCATACGGTTGTTTGAGAATTCATTACGTTAAGGCATGAATGTGCTTATCACACATGTGAATGTGCCTGAGAACATAATGACTACCCGATACAATGTAACTCATTTGCACGGGATACACTGAGTACACTACACACATGCTAGTGTTGGATGTTACCTTGAGCTGGTAGCAGCAATGGTCATAGTACTGCCAAGCTGTGCTACCCACACCCAGCACACACAATCCTCTCAAACAGAGGCTGCTGAAGGTGATTTCCTCTGAAGGGGACCACTTGGGTCCCTGGGCCCCAGCCTGGGATATTCCTGGGAGACTCTCCAGGTATCTCAAATAGTAAGCATCTGTGAACTCTGCCCCCTCTTCGATACCTACCTGGGAATCAAAATTGTAATTTGGCCCAAGACCAAAGTCGACACAGCCTCATAGTTCAGGATGGCAAAGAATTTCACAGAAAACCTGACTTCTAAGAGAATTAACTGGTGGCTGAGGGCCGTGCAGGATGATTGTGAGGAGAGGCTGTTAGGTTTTCCTGCCCCATTCACTCTGCTCTCCAGCGGTCTCTCTCTCCTGGATCACCTCGAAGCCAAGTGTACTAGGAATTAGCATTAATCATATCCCATCCCATCCCACCTCCTCTCTGAAATACTCTACAACCTCCCGGCCAAGGAAAGAGGGGAGGGCCTCACCTCACCACTTCTGGCTGGAGAGTGAGCTCACCATTGGGATCACGGAAACTTTCTAACTCTGCTAATGACTAGGATCTTCTGCTGAGGGATATGGCCTTACCGGACGATGTTCCAGGGTAAGTTGCTCTGGAATGATTACTGGAGTATGCAGCTACACGTTCTTTCTGAGCCAATTCTCACCCCCAGACAATAGGAAATGTAGTTTTTCCTGTAGTTTTTCCAGAAACACTTTCTCTCCTTCCTTCCTTCCTCTTTTCCTTTTGCCTTCCTCCCTTCAATAAATATTTATCAAGAACTCTCGGGCTTCCCTGGTGGCGTAGTGGCTGAGAATCTGCCTGCCAATGCAGGGGACATGGGTTCGAGCCCTGGTCTGGGAAGATCCCACATACCGCGGAGCGACTAGGCCCATGAGCCACAATTGCTGAGCCTGCGCGTCTGGAGCCTGTGCTCCGCAACAAAAGAGGCCGCGATAGAGGCCCGCGCACCACGATGAAGAGTGGCCCCCACTTGCCGCAACTAGAGAAAGCCTTCGCACAGAAACGAAGACCCAACACAGCCAATAAATAAATAAAATTAAAAAAGAACTCTCTAGGAACCAGGTCTCATGCTGGGCACCTGGGAGTCAGTATTAAATGAGAAAGAATTCCTGCCTTCCAGAATCTCTGATTCTGGACTGAAATCAAGATTAGCAGAATTTTTTTAAGGGGGGGGGGGGAGGGGTGGTGCTCGCTGTAACCAGTGGCGATAAAGGCTGTAGGGCGTGGGCTCAGGGAGGCGACCCACCCAGCCCTGGAGCCCAGGGATGGAAGCGCCAGTTAGACTGAAAACAGAAAGGTTAAAACAGAGGCAAGGAAAGGAGGGCAGTTTGCAAAAGGAATGAGCACACGATCCTTTGTGGCTGGAGGGAGGGCTAAAGTAGGAGCTGGGGGGAATTCCCTGGCAGTCCAGTGGTTAGGTCTCTGCACTTTCACTGCTGAGGGCGCTGGTTCAATCCCTGGTTGGGGAACTAAGATCCCGCAAGCTGCACAGCGCAGCCAAAAATTAATTAATTAATTAATTATTTTAAAAAGTAGGAACTGGGCAGCGGCAAGATGTGTAGAGGCTGGCAGGGGTCAGGCCCCAAAGTGCTCTCCATGCCATTAAAAAGGATTATGGACTTAATTCTGAGGGCAATGGGGAGCTACTGATCTTTCCTAAACAGAAGAATGTGAGAATGTTCAAGGGTGGAAAATGGATTGAAAGGTATGGGTTGGAGTCAAACAAGCCAGGGATTTCAACTCACTAAGGGCTTTTTCACCTAAGTGTTGCTTCACAGCTCCATTTCCACAGTTGTAACATTGGTATCCAGCTCCCAAGCCACTAGTCTACCAGAAACGGCTTCCATTTTGAGGCAGAAAGGCAAAAGGATACACCAAGGGTCACGTGAGAAGCCTTCTATCAAAGCCAGCACTGGGCAGTATCTGGGGACTCAGTGGCCCTCATCTCATTCAGCCTTCCTAACAGCCCTACCATCGTCAGTTCCTAGCTGAGGACACTGAAGGTCAGCAAGAGAAGTGACTTACCCAAGGTCACAGAGCTATTAAGTGGTGGAGCCAGAATTTGAACTCAAATCCTCAGACTCCAAGTCCAGTGCTCTTTGCTCTACACCAAGTTATCTCATGCAGAGGACAGCAAGTGCTGTGAAAGACACAAGGAGGAGGAAATTAATGAGGCCTGTAGAAGTCAGGGCAGGATTTATAGAGGCAATGAAGGGGGATGGGAAGTGCACCTTGAAGGCTGGATAGATGCTAGGTGAGCAGAAAGGACTGATGATGAGGTGAAAGGAGAGAAGAAGGGGTAAGTGAGTGAAGCGTCACAGTGAAGACCAAGAATGACACAACCATGGGACATTTATATAAATGTGACATAAGTTTAATCTATGTCTCAGGAGGTTAAGGGACATGGAGAATGGAATGAAAGGTCTAACACATGTATAAGCTGAATCCCAAAAAAGAGAGAGGAGAATGAAGAGGAGGGAATATTTCAAGAGTGAATGCTGAGAATTAGTCAAAGACACATAACAGTGAAATGGCACAAAGCTACCCAACGTCTCATTTTGTCAACCAGAGAGAAAAGGCAGATTACCTGCAAAGAATAAAAAATTAAACTGATGGTTGACTTCTCCGTTGCAACAATAGAAGCCAGAGGACAATGAGATAATTTTCAGAGTGCAGAGAAAAAAATAATGGTGTTTAATGAAACTCTTTCAAGATGAAGGGAAAAATAAAGACATCTTCAGAAAAAAAAAATTTGAGATTTGACTACTAAGAAAATTCTAGAGGATATACTTCAATTAGAAGAAATATATTCCTAGACAGAGAATCTGAGATGCTAGAAGGAATGATGAGCATGGCTACTGTAGGTCAATTAAAAAATATATATTGACTTACATTAAAATTGTAAGTTCAACATTAGTGTATCTATAATTATAATTGGTAAAGTCAAGATTATACATGGTGTGAACAGAATGCTGTATAGAAACTATATGTAAATTATTTGTCAGCATTTCATGCAAGTGTGATTATTTTCTAAGGCCCTTCTAGCTCTGGTTTTATGAAATATGTGAATGTAGTATTTTCATCAATAAAGTTTAATGCACTAAGCATTAGTTTAAAATTTGAATGAGAACAATGTTAGGTAGATATGAAGTTATTTACCACATGTTGTAATGATCATGTTTTGAACTTATTTCAATATGCAGTATTTGAAAAATGTCAATACGTAAAGAAATGGAAATGAGTACAATTAAGTCAATATATTTTTAAAGCAATTTTTATAATGTAGCAGACATTGCATCTTAATATAACTATTAAAATCGTGTCCTTGTGAAAAAAAATAAAAATAAAAATATATATTGGCTTACAAAATAATAATAATAATGGGTAATTTGAGGGTTTGAATAAGATAGAACTATAATACTGGACAACATCTTATCAGTTGAGAGAAGGGTGCTTGGAGTTTAAAAAATCTGTTTGTTTAGGAAGAGGGTAAAGATATATATTAACTTTATAATATATTAAGTATGCATGTTAAATCACCTGAATTAACCACTAAAAGATAGGCATTGTTGTTCTGTTATTCTCCAAACAACAGAAGTGGGAAAATGCAATGAGAAAAAAAAAATTTTTTTTCAATGAAGTGTGAAACAAGCTAATAACTGAAAAATAAATACACTATAGTTCCATTTATATTAAATTGAAAAACTCACAAAGCTAAACACTCTAGTGTTTGGAGATCAATATATAAACAAGACATGAAGCAAGGAAATGAAGGACAAAATACTGCGGATAGGGATCGCATCTGGTGGAAGGAAGAGGGCTGGCCCGGTGAGAAGCACACGGGGCTTCCAAGGGTTGGTGATGTTTCCACTCCTTAAGTTTTCATTCTGCCCTGCTTTTCACCAGGGTCAGCGGCAGAAGCAAACAGAGGTGTAACCTGGAAACTGAGGCAGAATCCCAGCATACAGATGGAGGCCCTTGATGGGGACTAAGGGGAACAGGGCACTGGACCTGAGCGGGCCCACAGGTCCCTGATGTGCCCAAGGCTCCTCGGGAGGTCAGAGGCAAGCCGACTAACTGCGGCGCCCTCCGTGGGGACACTGCCCAAAAAGACAGGGCCAAGGTCAGGGGACAGAGGCCCTTCAGGGCAGCAGCCCCCTTCCCCACGGTTGCATCAGGCGAGGGTGAAAAGGTGGGGCAGGCAGAAGGGAACGTGTACGCTGGCACAGCAGAGAAGCCCAGGCTCCCATCACCCCCGCATTAACATCACAGGCGGGAGTCTGCAGCCAGCACACCTGTGAAGTGACGCCAGCTGCTCCTGACCCCTGTCTGTTACTGCACCTCGAGCACAGTTCCCGAGCATTCTTCCTGCCGCCTCGCCTAATCGTCTCCCCGGATTCCACGCAGATGCTCTCACACGCCAACTACTCCACGTTCGCTATCAAAATATTCAATATTTGCTCCATCGGTGCTAACCGGCGGCAGCCCCAGGAAAGGAAAGGCACTTTAAGCATACTTGCAAAAGACCCTCTGCTCTAATGGACCCATAAATCCACATGTTAGCAAATCCTAAAGCAGACTCGGGATTCAGTTCCCAACCCCTCCGCCACCTCCGTACCTCCGTCCCTCCGTCCCTGAAATCATTAGCTTGGAATTGAACCTCAGTAACCAAATGAGCTCCTTTTATTTCTGTTAGAGCTTCTCCCTGAAAAGAAAGGCAGGCAGGCCAGACAGGACGTTTTACTTTTTATGGGTCTCAATTTATCTGACATGCGTATTTCTTAAAGCTTTCACCAAAGCTACACCTCACCGGCCAACAACTCCTCCATTACCTTTCTCATTCAATTTTGTGACTTTCCTTTCTTATTGCCATACTTTCCAGACGGTATCATTAAGGGGGCTGGAATTATTAATCGCTTCATTCTGGACAGTTTCTCAGAGCATCCTAAAGCCACAGAGATTGTGATGAATGCGTTCAAATGCCTCCATTTTTTATAACTCCAGATGAAATTTAGCCACAGTTAACTGCTGAGACAAGTGTTTCTCTGGACAAGCATCTTGGTTCCAGATATATTATGCACAAGAGGCCCCATTCCACGCCCATGACTGCCTGCTCCAAGCTGACATGCCAGGTTCAAATCACTGGTGCCACTGTTCATGACATGGTTGCAACCACCCAGCAAAACGACTTCTGAAACTGGCTACACAAGGGTCCTGTGTAGCACTAACCTCAACTGGAAGCATAAATTCATTATTTGATTCATGCCAGTCTCGCTTACTGTGAGTTCCACTAGGCCAGTTATTTTCCTCGATATGGTGGACATCAATTGGTCTTGCCCACTCAGGACCATTTGCCTTTCTTCTGGCAAGAGAATGGTGAGCTTCCTTTGGGAGGCCACACCATCCCACTCGGTCTATACAGTTGCAATGGGATGGACTCTTCCCTGCTCTGGGGATGGTCGTGTGACTCAAGCCTAGCCAATCAGAGAGCTCATCCCTCTGCCCATGGTGATTGGTTCAGGAGTGGGCATGTGACCAAACCAGAGCCAACAAGGCAGAATATTGGGACTAATACCAGAAATTATTTGAGAGAAAAGTATGCCCTATCCTCTGCCGGATTTGAACCTAGGAGAATGAAGGCACACATGCAACCACAGGCTGATGCATTGCTTGAGAATAAAAACAACATGGAGAGCAACAGAGTTGAGAGATGGAGAGAGGCCAGTTGCTAAAAACTTAAGCTCCCTGGATCAAGCAAAGCCTGAAGTTGGCCTGATGTTTGGCTTTTTCCAGTCACATAAGCCAATAAATTCTCTCTTGAGTATATCAGTACAATTTTTTTTCTGTTAATTGCAAGTGAATGTAAGTGCCATGAGGGGAGGGAAGTTAGTTTTGTTCACCACCACATGCCCTGTACTTAGTACAGTGTCTCACAGACAACAGAAGCTTAATATTAATAATCAACAAATGATTTAACTGCCTTACACAGGGAGCCTGCTCCCTGGTGCCCCTGCCCAGGGAATTCAACAACCCCAAACTCTGACAACTCCCTGTTTTACTCCATTTACTGCATTTACTCCATGAGGACTCCATTTATTGCATTTATTGTGGAAACTGGGATAGCATCCTTCAGGAATTCTATGGGAGGTGGCCCCAGCTGCAGGAGGAGCAGACACTTGCCCCAGCCAAGAATAAGGCATGGCAGCTGAAACAGCTGACCCCACGGCCCAGAGATGGCTGGATGTCTCCTAAAGGAACAGCCGTCTCTTCATCCTCAAGGAGACATCCTGGACTGGAAAGGAACTGACTCTCCTGGGCACTGCGTGCCCCAGGGCAGTTTCTTAACCTTTGGAGCCTCTAGTTCCTTACCTTGAGGTGGCAGCAAGGCCACAGTGCGTCACAGGTAGGAGCGTGGACTGTGGAGCCAGACCACCAGGGTTTGAATCCCACCACCCCCACTTACTAACAGTGAACCGCAGGTAAGTGGCCTCAGTTCTCTATGCCTCAGTTTCCTTATCTGTGAAATGGGGCTAATGCTAGTAGCAAGCACACAGTGTTATTATGAGCATCAAAGAAGTTAAAGTATGTGATGTGCTTAGAAGAGGGCCCCACATACTGTAAGCACCATGAACCTAACTGCTAGTATTATTACCTCTTCCAGAAAGTTGTGCCCAGGGTAAATGAGATACTGGATGTTCGATATTTACTGGACACAAAGCTAGCACAAAGGAAATGGTCACTAAATTACCAGGTAAAACATAAAAGCCAGTGTGAGCCCACACATGAGGCCAACCAACCACACCTCAGGGATACAGACCAGTGCACACCTGACGGAGGAGTGGTACCAGGTCAGGTACCCCCCTGCCCAGGGATGCCATCAGTCCAAGTGGTGCCTCTGGGCACCTCCAGATAGACACAGCCCCATGCAGGGGACAGGGCCTGGAAGCAGGGAAGAAGGGGTTGGTGATAACTTCACGAGATCAGAAAAATTATAGAAAAATAAAAGTGCATTTTCTTTGTACACTTAAATAAACTTGAAATGTGGCTACAGAAATGTTGGTAATGCCTTACTGTCTGCAGGGGGCTGACAGTGTATTTGTGATGATTACAGGAGAAAACACACGTTAATTGCAAGCCATGTTGATCCCCTGCAGGAAGTGTTTCCAGGAGGTTGAATCCTAAAGCAGGGGACACCCCCCTGCCTCGTGCACTCCTGGGGGCTGATGTGGGGGAGTGTGAATCACAACACCCAAAAGCAGCATCACTATTTTAAACGAAAGCTGTAAGCAAATGACGCTGACATGTGAATGTATAAAGAACTTAATTACTAAACAGAAGGTAATTTGGGCCTAATAAACTTTTAATAATTAAGCATAAGTGTTACATAAGTCATTTCCAGAAAGCTTCTCAACTACTGTAGTGACCGTACTTTATTCTCTAGCAAATGTCAAAGCCGCCATAGTTGTTTCTCAGATAAACAGAGAAAGAAGAGCTCACAGTGGGAAGGTGGGGGGAGAAAAGTCGTGTAATCTGATCTAATCCCCATCAGACTGGACAATCCACGCTTTCACTGTCTTGACTGAAGAGCCATCTGGCCTCTGTTTACACATCCCAGCAGTGGGTGCTCCCAGCTCCTGGAGGTAGTTTATTCCATCTCAGAACAGCTAACTGAAAAGAGATGATCAGACTGAACCAAAGTCAGCACCTTGTGATTTTCACCAGGTGCTCCATTTCTTGAGGCCACTGACCTTGAGGACATTAGTGGTTTGAAGACAGCAGCTGTGCCACCCACCCCAAGTCTTCCACCTCAACCCCATGCCTGTCATCACAAAAATGTGAGGCCAAGGGCTCTGGCATGAGCTGGAGCCCTGGGTGCCAGGGCTGGGATGAGCTTGGGGCTGGGGGTTGGTGGGAAAGTAGACTACAGGTCCCAGAGCAAAAAGAACCTAAAGGCAGTTTCCTGGGTCTAACCTATGATAGAAACTTCCCGGAGTTAGCAAGGTAGGAGGAACCTCTTGTAACCACCAGAAATATGATGAGACTGTCAGAAGTATATTAAATCAATTACATCAACAGAAATCAAGTTGATTGTCACTCTGTGCTTCTGCTTAATCCCGATAGAAAATAAAAAATCAGTTCTATCAAATCCAAGCCATCTAGGTCCCCCAACCCCTGTCCCTTCCCACACAGTTTAGTTACCCACACCTGTGCATCAGAAAACAATCTCAGCAAAACATCCAAACTAAAAGTGTTAGGTAGACAAGACACAAAGGGTCTGAAATCAGAAACATGGAATTATAGAGAGCAGAAAGGAAAGAGTTACAATCTTGGGGACACCATTACAGTCAATGCTTTCCTAAAGCAAAAAATAATTTCACTCTTCTTTGTAATCTTTTTTTGATACCCTATAGCCAGTGCACAATTCTTTTAAAAAAGAAGGAAAAAGATTCCTTTATTTCTTAGTTGGAACAGCTTAAACAAGAACTTAAGAGAAAAGTAGGTCAACTGACCTACTTTTTTTATTCTTTAGAAATGTTTGCATTTGGGATCAGATTTGGTGGAAATTTTCCATTCCAAATTCTGCTCAGGAAAGGAAAATTAGCAATCTGACTTGACGAGATGGATTGTGACATGCTAACCGTCCTTCCAAATGACCCATGTGTTACCCCTCACAGCTTTTAAAAAAATTTCAAGATGGGTATCATATTTATAATGAAAAAAATTCAGACTTTTACTTTTTTGTGGGGAAGGCTAAATATGTACCATCTTCCTTTTGTGAACAGTCATTTGATGTCATCTTTCTCTTTACTTCCAAGTGATAGCAGTGGCATACCCTAAGGGTATGAAGCCACATTTACATGCTTCAAATCCCAATATGCATCTCCAAAGGCTACCATGTTTATTTATTCCATATGACAAGTGGAAGCATTTACTGCAAGTTCTAAACACTTTATAAATATTATACATGTAATCCTTATAACACCCACCACTACTTTCTCTACCCCTGGTTTCTTCAGCTAGTCCTTGCTTCACATGGATTTGGTGCCTGGGTCCACACCACCCGGGTCCCCCACTCTGGCTGCCACCTCTCAACAGGTTCCAAAGCCTCACGTAGTTTCCTATCCTTCCACTGATCTTGAAAGCCGAGGACAAGAGCCTAGCTGGCTCACTCCCTCCATCTCAGCCCCAGACACTCTAGCTCCTGAGAGTGACCCCAAAGACCAAACAGGGCATTCCCAGATTTTCCCTCAAGCTGGGCCAGGAGACCAGTGGCAGCTCTGCTCTGGAAGGCCCACGGATTGAGGAGGGGTGAGATTTAAAAGAAAGAACTCAGGCCGTGCGTAACAGAAGTTCAAGTGAATATACAGTAAGGGATTGTGAATCCAGAGGAGGCACTTTTTCGCCCCAATCTCCCTGCCTGGCTAGCGGCATATTCAAGGGGCCACCAGAATGCAGGAAGAAAAACTGGGGTCCAGAAGCCCTGCATCTTGTCCCAGCTCCCGTGCTTCCTGCTGGGTGAATAAGGGTGATTTCTCAAGCTTTCTGGTCATCAGCGTCATCATCTGTAAAGGGCTAACCATGACCAGCTCAAGGAGAAGTTGAGAGTACCTGTGAGATGGTGCACGTCAAACCGCTCCGCACGTCTACACAGCCAGGCAAACATGCAAGACTTCACATGTGCTGTCCCAGGGCATGCAGTTGTGGGGGACCGGGGCGGGGGGCAACGAGCGAGACCCCATTCCCACTCAACCCCGGCCTCCCCAGGCTCAATCCTTCCCACCTCCTAGGGGCTGCTGCCCTGCAGGACTCCTGGAAGGGTCAGCCAGACGGGGTGCCCAATGCTGTGCCTCAGCTCCTGGACCACAAACAACATCACTAACAGAGACACAAATAAGGCGAAGAAGCACAACAGTCACTGGGAGAAGAACACCTCACTCCACAGCCCGCAGACTCCCGCCCGGGCGCCTGCTCTGTGGCCAGTCTCACACCCTGGCCAGCCTTCCCCATTCTCCTGACCGCCTGACAAAACTTTGGAGGTCCTGGGGCAATGCCAGCAGAATCACACTGCATTCCAGATGCTAGGGAGAGAGAGCTCTCAAGGGCCCTCGGGCCACCCATCTGAGGAGTCCAATAGCCATCCTGCTGCCCAATAGTAGCTGCAACCATCTTTCTTCTATTGAAGTGAAATGTGTCTCTTTAGAACTCCCAGCCCCCAAGCCCCTTTAATAATCTCCCTTTCTCCAGACAGGACTCCAGAGATTGGGGAGTAGTGGTTCTGTTCCCCCCTTTTGCAAGACAAACATTTCCCCAAATAATCACTAAAAATGACTGCTATGACTTCTACATCCTCCCCCCCCCCGCCCCCTTCAAAGACATTCGGATGCGCTGTGGTCACGAGCAAGGTGGACAAGGAGGCCAAAGGGAGGGACCCGTCCTAGAACCCTGCAGCCCTGGGACCTTCAACACTCCTCTCCTCCACGTGTGCCCTGAAGTCGCAGCATGGGAAGGTAGGAAGCAGTGCCCATTCCACTTAGGAGCTCTGCTTTGCACGGAAAGCCACCCCTAGCTGCTGGACCCCCGCAGGCTGCACCATCTACATGGTGCTTGTCAGAAAAGGCGTGATGTGAACACCCCACCTGAATGCAGCACAGGCCATCAGGAGATCCACTCCGGAGCCGCAGCTCCACCATCCACTGCGCCGCCGCAGTCCCCGCCAAGCCTTAAGGGCCAGTCGCAGCCAGCCAGTGGGTTGCTGCCAGGACAATGAACCACGGACCAAGTGTGACTGTTTTCTAGAGTGTTGTCTTTTCTCAGGAAAAGAAATGGGTTCTGACTGAGCCAGTGTTCAGACAGAGGGTATTCTTAATAGTTTTAGATACATGTTGAAGTCCAAAAATAGATATTTTTTTCCCTCCAAAGCCAAGCTTATATGCACTAGCTTTTCTCAGGAGTATTTTTGTATACCAGAAGTCTCTCTTAGAACCGCTGGAACATAATAATGAACCAAGGAGAAACGAGGAATGACTTTAGCATTTTCTCTCTCTTTTTAACAGTGGGGACTTTATCAAGAACCCTGTGGCTGGGGCTTCCCTGGTGGCGCAGTGGTTGAGAGTCTGCCTGCCAATGCAGGGGACACGGGTTCGAGCCCTGGTCTGGGAAGATCCCACATGCCGCGGAGCAACTAGGCCCGTGAGCCACAATTACTGAGCCTGCGCGTCTGGAGCCTGTGCTCCGCAACAAGAGAGGCCGCGATGGTGAGAGGCCCGCGCACCGCGATGAAGAGTGGCCCCCGCTTGCCACAACTAGAGAAAGCCCTCGCACAGAAACGAAGACCCAACACAGCCATAAATAAATAAATAAATAAATAATTAAAAAAAAAAAAAGAACCCCGTGGTCCCAGCGGGAAGCCAGTTCCTCCTTCCCTCCCGCTCTGTGCTCTGAGCCCACTTCCCCAAACTGTTTCCCCAGGGAGGTGGGGTCTCTAGTGGCCCACCTCAGTGCATCAGCACTCATGCCAACGGCTCGTTATGGTGGACAGAGCACATTTGTTGGCTTGATCTTCATACGTATCCTGTGGAGTCAATGTTATCATCACAGATGGGGAATTTAAAGGACATACCCAAGGTCACAGAGCTGCTAGGTTCTAGAGGGGGCCCCAGATCTTCAGACTCCTTGTCTATATCGCTCTTTGGATTACACCTTGACACATCCAAATATGTTTGATAGAAGGGAAGAAAATAGAAGTCACAGTAGTCCTTTTTAACCTGCATCTAAAATCCATCTAAATTAACTAGGAATGCTTTCCCCAGGAAAGAAAAGATTTATATTGGGATTGCGATCGATTGCATTATTGGCTCAAATTCTCCTCCCCTCCCTGTCTTCATACCCTTTGACACATGGCTTTGCAGTTCCTCACACGAAAGGAGCAGAATATTTTTCCCAGCGCCTCAACTCTGTGACATATTGCGGCCAACAGCACGAGGTGAAAGTGACAGGGTGCTGGTTCGGAGGCTAGACTTCTGGAGCCTAGCGCGCTGCCACGTGCTCTCTGGTTCCTGAGAAGAGCACGCCTGGGCTAGCCTGCCAGTCCCGGGAGAAGCCTGAGAGCTACACGGAGCAGAGCCGCCCCAGCGAAGGTGCCCAGCCAAGACCAGCTGGGAGCAGAGCCCCAGCCAACTTGCAGCAGACTCCCTGACAATTAGCCTGTAGGGCAGGAGGTTTCTTCTCTTGTACAGATTAACATGGGGGAGACCCACCAAGGATGCTGTAGGGAATTGCTACGTTGGAAGAGAAGTTGGACGATACCAGGAGTTCCAGACTTTGGGATTTTAGGTATAAGTAAAAAGTGTGGAAACCAACATGGGGCTGCTCCCTTTTTGCTTTTCTGAGCAAAGGCAATATAGAAAAAAAAACTACTGCTTACTATCACCATCAACTCATAAGACATAGGACATTTTAACACTAAAACTGAGGAGAGGATATCATCTTCGAGTACAACACAGTCCTTTCCAAGCAAAGAGAGTTGGCCACCCTCCACATGTGAGCCTTTTCCTTTCATCTTGTCACAGATCAGTGAAAACTTTGACACATAGCTCTGGTCCGCGGATTAGCAACGTTCCTGCACGCTTTATGGTGGAACTGTCAGAAGAACACGAAATCAGTTACGTAAATTTCGAGACTTAAATCATGGCTCTGCTTCTTCTGTGACAATATAAAAATTACATGTCTTTTTCATCAGGATAGAAAATAAAGCTAAAGATAAATGTAAGCACCTCTGCCGTGCCTTCTCCGTTGGCTGCCACAAGTACAGCAGAGCAGCCTGTGGTTCTGACAAACCCCAACCGTGACAGAACTTTTAAGGTGCACTACGCAGGTGCCCAAGATGCTAGTTTTGTGCTTCCATGATTATGATAATATACGAATGAAAAGGAAAGCAGTGATGCAAATGGAACCTCTCACAGGGGCTACGGGGACACATAACAGGGACAGAGGTCAGAGGCAGGGAATCCCGGGACACACCGCTAGGCCACACATGAACATCGACTGTCGACTTTCTGAGCCATAAAGAGCCACCCCATCCTTCTGTTAGATTTGTGGAGGCCCAGGAGAAGGAAGGGGTCTGAAAGTGGATGGTGGTCCTAACAGGTTCTATTATCATTCCAAACTGTCCATACCACAGATGCCAGGCTGGCTCTGGCCAGAGAAATGTGAGCAAAACTGGCATACGTCAGTTGCAGGCAGAAGCTCCGGGAGCCCGTGTGTCGCTGGCCATGCCCCTCTTTTTCCCTCTGTCATGAGGTCACTGGCGTTTCCAGTAGAGGCAACTCCTTCTGTCTGAGGCCCAGATTAAAGTTCACGACCAACTCCCACTGGGCATGTTACATGGGTAAGAAATGAGTCTTGGCTGGCAGACGTCACTGAGACTTTGGGATCATTTCTCACTGTAGCATAACTAAGCACAATCTGACTGACACAATGGGGATGTTATTGAGGTGAAGAACTCAACATCAGTGGCAACAGAGAAAGAGGGTACATTTGTCTTGGATGCGTTTCTCTACCTGATCCCTGAGCAGGTAAGAAGCAGAGGTGAGGGTTGAATACAGAGATGCCTGAGACACAGGGCCCTGGCCCCTTTGAGCCCTCGGCTAACCGGAAAGGCTAGCGTCACCTCTCGTGTGGCGGGGTTTTCTCATTGCGCGCAGGTTAACCTCACTCATCAGGCCCTGAGGGGCCTCACACACCTACCAGGCCCCATGCAGAGACAGAAGGTGCCACTGAGGAGCCCTGGACGGCCAAGGAGGCTGCGCGGTGAGGGCAGTGGGCAAGGGTCATGTTCCTCCCTTCCCAGCAGAGGGCAGTGCACATCCAGAGCCCTGGGGCCTGCTGTCCCCTGCACTCCCGCTCACAGACGTTGTGCTTGGTCCCTGACCATCTCCACAAAGGTCACTCGGTGTTTCAGCACACGCCCTGGGGAAATCAAAGCTTGTGCCTTGAGCTCAACACACTCAATGAGCAAAGACAGGACAGACATGGGACCTCTCTCTACTCCACTCCCAGCAGGTGAGCCAGGAGTGCTGAGCCTTAGCCTTGGGAGACCGGCCAGTCTTTGTGGGGCCGGAGTGGAATTAGCAGAGTCTAAAGTCCTTGACTCCTCTGATTGTGGCGGCCCTTCAGGACCCCGCACCACCCCCAGAGGGAGGCTGAGACGTGGAAATGATCTGCCCCGGGGATCTGGAAAGCCACCCTACCGTGGAACCAGGGGGCGATGGCTTTGGTGCTCCTCTCAAAGCCAGCTCGGCGAGGCAGCTGCTCCTCCTTAAACCAGCGGACGATGACTTCTCTGGAGACAGGACACAGGGGCCGCTCCCAAGTCCTGCGGAGACAGAGACCGAGTGTGGGAGAGTCAGGGAGAGAGCGGAGGGCGAGAGAGGGAAAAGAAGGAGGGGGAGGGAGTGGGGAAGACCACTGTGAGAGTGAAAAATCCCGACACCCACACTCAAGCCTGTGGAGAGGATTAAATGAGTCCAGGTACTTGAAGGCACTTTGCAGATTATAATGTACCAGCTGTTATTGTTTTTCCCAAAAGAAAACTGTTGTCACTTAGCTTGAAAAAAAGCCACGCAGGTGCGAGTGCGAAATAGGATAGGAGGGGATGTCTGAAGGAGAGAAAAGGCATATTTGCCCTCTAGAATGGCCAGGGCATAGACATCAGCATCTATGAAGAAGGATCGTAATGTAATAGGAGCAAAATCATTAATATGTGCGTGTCCTCCGCCCTCCCCAAACCCGCACTGAAGAGAACTCTGGTTTTGCCCCTCCCCGTCTCACCCACCCCTGCCGTCTAAGGGGACACCTGGCTTGGCCAGCTAGCCTTCCATGCTTTATGAGGCAGAACCAGGACAGTGAAGAGCCTCAATCTGCTCTGGAAACGGCTGAGCTTCACCACCAAGAAGTAAGAGGGAAGAGGACAGATGAAAGGGAGAGGGGACGAAAGAGTCACTGCACGGGCTGACTTTTGTTGGAGGAGCGGGTGTGGAATTGAAGATCCTGGGAGGTAGATGAACGGGGGCACCTGAAGAAGGTCTGAGTAATAAATTAGATGCTTTTTGATATTTTCTCATAAGTAAGCCCACATTTTAATTGTTATACTGTGGCTCCTGAACGTATACAGAGACGGGGCCACGTGAGACCCCGCTGTACTAGAGCCACACTAACATGAAGCCCAGTAAGGGTTTGACAGCACATGCCCCATAACAACACACACCACTGTGTGTTGAGGTGATATGCAGCAAGATCACACGGCACTGCTGCGTGGGATGAAAATAGAGCTTCAGCAGACTTTGGGCCCAGCTTGAACAACCACAGCTTTTTCACCCTTCCACCTGAGTGACAGCAGCCTGGCAAATTCTCACACTGTCATTGCTGTCTGTCCACCTAATAGCACTGGCATTTAGAATTCACCACCACTGTCATCGTCGTTTATGAAATAAACGTCAGCACGAAGTCACGACGTCTTTGCATTTCCCCTGCACCAACAAACACTTTGATGCTGAGCCCAGCACTTCCAGCCAAACCCCAGAATGAGCTCCTATTTTTACTTGCCCTAAGATGAATCCACATACACACACACAGTAGTGAACAATGTAGATTTTAGAAAAGATGCAATAAGAAAGACAGAGGGTGAGGTTCCATTGAACAGCTTAAAGCCATCATCAGTGGAGCCGGTGCTCCAAACCCCTTGCTTCCCACTGCCACCTCTGCAGGCTTTTTTTAACCCCCCCACCAGCCAGCTTTGCTCCTCTGTATCCGCCCTTGAGGGTTTCCCTCTTCTCAGGAACCTCAGGTGCTCTGCCTCTTTATGAAGCAGCACACTGCAGCCCTGCCCCAGCCTCTTCCTTCACACTTGCATTCCCCGATAAACAACTGTGCTCAGGGGGAAAAAAATATCCTCTGGTTTCTAGGACTCATCCTCCTTAGAAGGCAAGAGGAGGTTATAAATAACAGCAAGGAAAATTCGTTCACTCTTGTCCCTCTGTTTCTAAGCAGAGAATCTGATTCCCCAGAATATCAATGCTAGGACCAAGTGCTCCAAGAGGCGACCTGGCCAGAAGCCTCACGCCTGCACCTGGAACTCTCTCCCATCAACAATGTGTCTGCCCCCAGCATAACCGGGCGAGCGTGGGCCGGCCGCCGGTGCCAGCACCACAGTGCTGAGAGCAGTGAGGCCACGGGGACCTGTTCCATGGGGCAGCCGCAGGAAGGAGGCTGGTGCATGGCTTCTGGTGCCTGGGTCTGCCGCTGCATCTGCATGGTCCCTGGTCCCCCTGCTCCACCCAAGGCGGCACACTGTGGCTGTCACTTCTCCTCTACTGACAGCCACACACGGCGAGCCTGGAGCCAGACTGCAACACAGTTCATGCAGCCCTGTCTTCTGGGCCTGAAGGACAAATTATATGTCTCCTTTAAAAAAAAAAAAGCACAAGAGGAAGAAGGCTTTTCTAACTATGTCTCCAAATCCAGGAAACATAAAAGAAAATCTGACCTCACAAAAATCAAGAACTCCTGCGTGACAGAAAACATCATCATAGAAGTCAAAAGACAAATGACAAATTGAGTGGAAAAAATGTTTATCACAAAGAAAAGCATCCCTAATATTTTCCCTAATATTTAAGGAATTCCTAGAAACAGATGGCGAAAAGACCAATAACACAATGAAGAGGCAGGAAGGGAAATGAACAGACAGAGAAATACCAAAGGCCCTTAAACATATATAAAATACTTCATCTCACAGATAAATAGAAATGAAAATTTAAATTTTCACTGAGATATTATTTCTCACACAAAACAAAAGTCTGACATACTGTTGGCAAGGCTAAAGGATGAGAGTATTCATTGGTACCACCCCTGTGGAGGGCAAGTTGATGGTAACTATCAATACTATAAGTGCACGTAGCCCTTAACCCAGTGGTCCCACTTTTGGGAATCTCTCTTGTGGATAATAGTAGCATGTGTATAAAATTAATGTCTACAAGGTTACTCATTAAGGGCACTGTTGGTAATAACCAAAGATTTCAAACAACACCAGTGTCCATTAATAGAGGTTTTGAAAAATAAATTAGAGCACAGCCATGCAGTGGAATACTATGCAGCTGTAAAAAGAAAACTAAATAAAAATCATCAGGTAAGAATCGATATGCAAAGACCTCCAAAATTTATAGTTAAATGGAAAAAAATCAAGATGCAGAACCATGTGTATGATAGGCAAACTTTTATGCAAAAAAAAAAAAAAGAGGGAGATACAACTTTTCACCTTGGCAGTTGCAAAAAGGAACTGGAAGGACACACAAACTAAGAACAGTGGTTCCCTGTGCAGGGAAGAGGGAACTGAGTAGATGGACGGCAAGGATGGGGTCAGCCTTTTCTCCATGTATCTTTTTAAACTTTCTGGTTTGTGAATCATATAAATGACAAGGAAGGAGGAAAGGAAGGGAGGGAAGGGAGGAAGAAACGCAGATGTGGTCAGTTCTCCCTAGGCTGCAGGGAGAGGGAGAGGGGGTTTTATGAATAATCCTAAATCCCAATTAAAGCAAAACCCAGACAACCCTCTATCATCTGGGGCTGAATGGACTCTTCTGCAGGTTTATTGTGGTTCAGGGAGCAGCAGGAACTCACCATCCAGCCTCTGAGCCCTCACTGGGGCAGCAGACAATCAGCAATAATGAGGAGGGGAACCAGCCTTAGGGCTGGCCTGAGGTGAGCACAGGCGGCAGGTGGAGAGGCTCCAGGCAACCTCCTGATCCTCGGTCCCAGCAATCACAGGCAGTCAGTCACCTGAGTGCCCTTGCCAAACCACTCATCAGCCCAGCGTGTAAGGACCCTCCTGCACTCAACTGCGTTCATCTGCAACCGGCTATCAGAACCCGGGATGCACCAGCATTGCCTGTGGTTACAAAAAGCAGCAGCCAGTTCCGGTTCCAGGCTGCTGGGCCACATTTAACCCATTAGAGGTCTTATGTTACAAGTTCTTAACCTGGGGTCTACGGATCTTTAAGAGCTGGAAATTATATGCAAACATTTTGGGGTATTTACATATGTGCATTTCGCAGAGAAGAGGGTACACGGCTTTCTTTAGATTCTCAAAGGAATCCTAGACCCCAAAGAGGTGAAGCCTCCCAGAGCTCCAGAGTTGGTAGAAATCTCCAACCCCGACTCCTCGCCCCCACTCCTGCCCCATTACACAGACTAGGGCACTGAGGCCAACAGAGGGGAGATGACTAGCCCCAAATTTCACAGCAAGTCGGAGGCAGAGCCGGACTGGATCCCTGGTGCCCTACGCCCCAGCCGAGGCCCTCCCCCCAGGACCACACCACCGCGGATGCGGATGCGGATGCGGGATGCGAGGTCCGCGACCCACCTGCCAGGCACAGCCAGGGGTGAAGGCGGCCCCGGGCCCAGGAGGTGGTGGCAGAGTCTCGCCTCCTGCTCGTGGCTCTGGCCGAGCTCTCGGAACCTGGAGCTGAGGCCAGCGACGTGCCCTTCTGGATGGCGCGGAGGGAGTGGCGCCGGTACTCGTCCCGGGCGCGCTGGGCTCGGCGCCTCCGCTCCTCGTCAGCCGCCTTCGACCGACGCACTGGAAAGGAATAGAGAGCGTGTTCACCCAGACCCGCCCAGCGCAGGCCATGCACTGAGCAAGCCAGTACATGGCCAGGAGCCCTGGGACTCACCCGGAGTCCCAGGATTCATCCGGATGCACCCACGTGCGCTGCGTGGAGGCTCGGCACCCGGCAATGGCAGGGCCCGAAGCTGAGCAGCAGCCCTGGGTTAGCCTGTCCCTGTGGGGATAAAGACACTCATGACAGTTTGGGTGGTCCAGCTGTTCCTGTGGCCCTGTTCCAGGAATGAGGCAAGCAACTTTTGGATGGAAATTTACATCTCCATGTGTAGTTCTCCCTGGAGTACCCTGCTCAGAGCAGCTTCTCAAACCCCGTGCCCCGCCCCAAGGACACCTGTGGAAGGGGTTAGCATCTCAAATACCACTGCCACCACCCATGCTGATTACAGCTTTCTCTGTGCCAAGCCCTGAGCTCCAGGCCCTCCCTGCAATATCGCATTATAGACACTTCCTCCAGCCACCAAGGGAGGAGGGCACATCACTATGTTTGCACAGAAACCCAGCCTCCGGGAGGTTAAGCAACTTGTCCGAAGTTAAATAGCTAATAAGGGGCAGAGCCAGGGTCGGAACCCAGGTGTGTCTGGCTCTGAAGCCCATGCAGCTCTCTACACCACTCTACCCCACTTCTCAAGCTTCCTTCCATTTTAAAATCAGGTGTATCTGACACCAGAGCCCCTGCTCTTTCCTACAAAAAGCCACAAGAGCATTTAAGAGCATCCCATCCAACCTCCTCATGTTATTCATGTGGAAACTGCTTTCCAAGGAAGGACGCCGACTTGCCCAGCTGGGTCAGTGGCCAAGCCTGGCCAGGAACCACCCTGTCTGCTACCACAGGATGAGTTGTTGGAAACTCTGGAGTCCCAGTTACGGTGCCCTTTCTCCTTGGTGTCCTGTGGCCTTGACAGCTGGTGGGTGAGTGCGTTGGAGCGAAGGGAGAGGATCCTTGGACAGCTCTGTCACGCCGCAGGTCCCAGAATGCCACGAGGCCCCTCTCTCTAGCCTCTGTCTTTTCATGTTCCCCAAGGCAGGGTGGGCATCTGCAAGTTGCTGCTTCTAAAACTCAAAAGGGAGTCCTGGGGCTGGGAAAGTGCCAAGAGAGGGAACAAAACCTGTTGCAGGCACGGTCTAGGATTAAAACCAATTATTTTGCAGTCTGATTGCATCGTGTCAGGCCCCTGTCTGCCTCTAAAATCCAGTCCTTTTGTAGAGAACTCGTGGAGCTGGCTGTGTTCTTCTCGTTGTGCAAGACCTGGGATTGCCCTGGCCCAAGCAGGTCACCCTCCCCGCCGGGAGTAAAATCTTACCCATAGTCTAATTCTACTCCAATCTCCATCCAATACCTGTGTAGCAAGCACCTACAACCTACCAGTCAGGGAACTGTGTTCTGTTAGCATTTGGAGGATACAAGGCACATGGCCCTCATGCGGAAAGAAAGCGCTTCTCCTTCTCAAGTTGTCAAAGTCCACTCTCGAGAAACATAACATCCCCCAGATCTGAGGAAGGCAGCAGGAAGTCTGTCCCTCAGAAGGTATTTATGGATGTGGAAGTCACATGCAGAGGATCTAATAAGCCGAGAGCTCCAGGGCAGGAGGGGAATTTTCTTTGGTCTATTCACGGATGCATTCATATGCATATGAATACATATGTATTCAGTCAGCAGGTGATAATATGCTTGGATGGCTGTGCCCAATTAAGTACTTAACTCTGCCAGGCCCTGAGCTGGATATAGAGGCAGCAAAGACCAGACGTCTTCCCTCAAGGCACTCAGAGCCTAGCTGGGAAAAGAAGACAAACAAATATCTCTAGCGCAAGGAGAACAGGGACTGATGAAGTACTGTCAGAGTTTAGGGGCAGTGGCGCTCACATTCTGTGAGGAAGCCAGGGGCCACCACAGGAAATGGAGCATCCCACTGGGTCTGGAAAGGTCAATAGGAGTTTTTCCAGAAAAAGAAGAGGGAGGAATCCACCCCAGGGGAAAAAAAAACCTATATTTCCACTCCAGGTACTAAGAACACCATAGTGCCTGCTACCACGAGGCTCAAACAAGGCCAGGTTCCCCAGCACAGGCTTTGCGGTCACTAGACTACAAACCAGACACAGAAGCTTGTGCCCTATAAGGGCCAGTGACCTTTGAGTGTTGACAGCCCCTGAGAGACAGTCACACTCAGTGACAGAAGGAAGTCACATGCAAACTAGGAAGACAGATTTTTGGAACTTGGCTAGGAGAGTGCACAAGCTGTGGGTCACAGAGGGACTAAACCCAGCCTCCTAAAACCCAGCTCTAGCTTTGCCATTGTCTTCCTCGGAAGCCTTCAGTGGCTCCCAATGCACACAGGACAAAGGGCAAACCCCTTAGCCCTTAAGGAGCATCCTGCCCGCCCCACTTTCTTTCCCAGCCCAGTGGGCATCTGAGCTCCTGCCCACGCTCTGCGTTCGGGTGCCACCAAGCTCCCCACCATCCTGCGAACTCTCCTCTGTGCAGCTGTGTCTACCGACTCAGACCAGCTGTGATGCCCAGGCAGCGGCCTGGAGGGCACTCGGAGGTGAGGATGCAGCTGAGGCTGCACCAGGAAGCCAGCCCTGCCGCCCAGCCCCGACTGTGGAAAAGGGACTGATGTGGAGTCAGACAGGGTTAACGGCAGCTCCGAGAGGGCTCTCTTGGGTCTTTTTCTTTTCTCGTGTTCTTTTTTTGAGACATAATTGACATATGTAAGCTTAAGGTGTACTATGTGCTGATGTGATACACTTAATATATTACAAAATGATTACCACCATAGCATTAGCTAACACCTCTGTCAGGTCCCATAGTTAATTTTGTGTGGTGAGATCATTTAAGATCTAGTCTTGGCAACTTTGAAGCATGTAACATATTACTGTTGACTGTAATCCCTAGGCTGTGCATTAGATCCCCAGAATTTATTCATCTTCTAACTGCAAGTTTGTACCCTTTGACCAACATCTCCCTAACTCCTCCCCACCTCCCCCTTCAACACCCCCCCCCACCGCCCCCTGGTCCCTGGTAACCACCATTCTACTCTGTTTCTGCAAGTTCGGCTTTTTTAGATTTCACATATAAGTGATATCGTGTAGTATTTTTCTCTGTCTGACTTTTTTCAGTTAGCATAATGCCCTGAAGGTCCATGTTTGTTGTTGCAAATGGCAGGATTTCCTTCATTCCCATGGTCTTTATCCAATCATCCATTGACAGATGTTCATGTTGTTTCTATAGCTTGGCTATTGTGCATAATGCTGCAATAAACATGGGAGTACAGATATCTCTTTAATAGCCTGATTTCATTTCCTTTGGAAATATACCCAGAAGGGGGATTGCTGGGTCATATGGTAGCTTTATTTTTAATTTTTTGAGGAACCTCCGTACTGTTTCCCATAGTGGCTGCACCATTTGACATGCCCACCAACAGTGCACAGGGTTGCCCTTTCTCCCATCCTCATCAACACTCCATGCCAGCTTCTTAAGAAAGTCCCTGAATGCCTCTAGGCCTCACTTTACAGCTCTGTCAAAATGAGAATGACATGAATGTCTGCCACAGTGAGTTATTATGAAGATTAAATGAAACATAAAATTCTATAAACTATGAAGTACTTTTTTCAAAGCAATGTCTTACTAAATCAGGCCTCTGACCTTGATCCTTTCTTCAGATTTCCCAAAGCCTGATTCTGGAACCTAGCTGCCTGGGTTCAGATCTCACCTTCATTTACCAGCTGTGTGACACTGGACAAGTTACTTAATCACCCTGGGCCTCCATTTCCTCAAAAGTAAAATGGATGTAATAAGAGTCCCTACCTCATAAAGTTGTTATGAAGTTGTTAAGAGAGCTAATAATATAAACCACTTAGACCTGTGTCAGCTACATTTTAAGCACCATGGTAAGTGTTAGCTAAAACTTTTATTTTCATTAGCCCTGGGATTGCCATGTTCAAAATATAGCCATAAACAATTCTTGGCCAGTCCAGGAGCGGGCACCCTTGATGATCGGTCACATGGAATCTGGGTCTGTTTACAAGCAGTGCGGGATCTTAGCTCCCCGACCAGGGATTGAACCCGGGGCCACGGCAGTGAAAGTGCCAAGCCCTAACCACTGGACTGCCAGGTACTTTCCAGCTACCCTAATTAAGCTTTGAAATCTTAAAGGTTGCTTCTGTTCCTTCTCTGAATCCGGGATAGATTCGAACTGTATCATATGACTCTGCCATGGAAACCCTCAGCCAGAATTCAAAGTTTTTTCTTCTATCCCATTGAAAACAACCATAAGCATCTTGTGCCCTGAAGTGGCAAGTATCGGACAGTCTTTGTCCCCGGAGGATGCACTGCAGAGACGAGGGCCCCAACCGAGTCACCCGCTTCCTCCCACGGCCCAAGTTTCCAAGGCCTGCATTGCACGCAGAACAAAGCGGGGCCAGGGCCATTCCCACTTCTAAGGTAGGTTCCAGGGTCTCCTTTCTCCATCTGTTAAGAGGGAGAATGAACCTCATCTCTCAGAAATACATAAAGACAGCTGAGCAGCGTGAAAACACTGAGGACCAGAAGAAAAGATGAATTTAGAGACTGAAAAAATGGACCAACCACAATGAGATTCCTCTTCACACCTATTTGGATAGCTATTATTTTTTTAATTTTTTAAATTAAAAAAAAAAAAGGTGAAAGTAACAAGTATTGGCAAGGACATGGAGAAATTGGAACCCTTAGGCATCGTTGGTGGGAATGTGAAATGGTGCAGCTGCTGTGGAAAATAGTGCAGCAATTCCATAAAAAATTAAACATACAATTACCATACGATCCAGCAATGCCAATTCTGGATATATACCCAAAAGAACTGAAAGCAGGAATTCAAACAAATATTTGTACAGCCATGTTCATAACAGCATGATTAACAACAGCCAAAAGGTGGAAATAACCCAAATGTCCATCGATGGATAAGTAAAGAAAATATAGTTTACACGTACAAGTAACAGCATCCAGCCTTCAAAAAGGGAGGAAGTTCTGACACATGCTACAACACGGATGAATCTTAAAGACATTATGCTGAGCGACTAAGCCAGCCACAAAAGGACAAACATTGTATGATTTCACTTATATTCCACTTATTGCACTTAGAGTAGTTAAATTCACGGAGTAGAAAGTGGCGGCTGCCAGGGGCTACCGGAAGGGCGAAATGAGTTACAGTTTAATGGGGACAGAGTTTCAGTGTGGGAAGATAACCAGTGTTGGAGGTGGGTGGTGGTAATGGTAGCACAACGCTATGAATGTACTCAATGCCACTGAACTACACACCTAAAAATGGTTAAAATGGTCAATTTTAAGTTGTATATTTTACCACAATTTATTTGGGTTTTTTTACCTTTTTGAGGGGGGAGGGCCGTGCCATACAGGATGCGGGATCTTAGTTCCCTGACCAGGGATCAAACCTGCGCCCCTGCATTGGGAGCACGGAATCTTAACCACTGGACCACCAGGGAAGTCCCCTACCACAATTAAAATGAAAAAAAAAAAAAAAAAAGGACATTCTGGCTTGGGGAGCAGCAAGCTGAGAATGAAGAGGCCAGAGCACAGCAGGGTGTCACCATTAGCTAGAAATGTCCCCAGCTGTGTCCCTGCTGCCATCCCTCTGTTCTCTCACCTGCAGATCAGGGGGAAAGATCCCTTCCATCTCTGCACTCCTAGCACGAGGATGCACCCACATCTGCCCAGCGTGGGACCACCTCCCAGAGCTAAGACACCACCCTCCAGGACTGCCTAGCCTGCAGCCCTCCTGCTCAAAAGAAACCAAGTCCCGCAGTCTGGGGAGTCCGGCCACACCCATGCCAGAGCTGGGAGTTTCAGCTGTCCCAGGCTCGGGGGTGGGGAGACAGCTGAGCATTCTGCTTGGCTTTGCTCCTAACTCTGTCTAGCCCAGGACAAGTTTTCATCTCTCTGGGTCTTAGTGTTCCCTCCATGGAAAATAGAGACCATCCCCCCCTTCGTCCAAGGGCTGCCAAAACTGCCAGGCTGCTCTGGAATCACGACCCTGCCTGTGCCCTAGCCTCCCGCTCAGTTCTCCAGTGCTGAAGAGAAACAGCAGGACTTGGGTTTCCTCTTGGCAGCATCTCTGGGAGCAGTTACAGAGCTCCAGAAATATGGCCAGGCCAGTCATTGCAAGAGGCAGGGTTCTTAACACTTTAAATAACACATTCAGGCACTAAAAACACATTTATTCAGCACGTGTGTATAGTGCCTCCCTGTGCCAGCTCCGTGCTGTGCAGGCCCGAGCTGTGCATTGCACAACTCCAGGGGGCGCAGTCGCCCATGACCATCATTGATATGTACAGATGTTGTAACAAGTTCCTGGTAGATGGCAGAGTAGCGTCTTAAAGAATCGGCGCCTTTTTCTAATTTTCACAAGGTCACCATGTCAGCTGGCTGCCTGGCTCCTGCTAGGGGATGTAGATAGAGCAACCAGCAAGACACAGTCCACGCCCTTGGAGAGCTTACTGCCTGGGAGAGGAAACACGCCAGCACATGGTGAATGGAGCTGTGTGGGGTGTGCACAGGGTGCCGCGGGGCCCCGGAGAGGGGGCACCTCATCCGGGCAGAGAAATCCTCTGGAGAAGGACATCTAAGCTGATGCCCGGTGGACACGCAGGATTCAACAAAGAGAGGCCAAGGAGAGGCTATTCTAGGCAGAGAAAGCTCAGGGACAGAGGCCCAGAGGCAAGAGGGAGTTGGAGAATCCCTCTTAGAATGGCTGGGGGGGAAGCTCCTGTGGGGAGGGGACAAGAGGTGAAGATGCAAAAACAGAAAAGGCCATTTAGGAGACCAATAAATACCGGCTAATGAATTTTAGTGCTTTACCAAAGGGTGATGGACGCCCCTGAAAGGCTTTAAGCAGGAGAGCAGGATGCCTGTTTGCACTTTTCAAAGACTGACTTGGCTATGGTGTTGGAAATGAATCTGACAGGAACAAGAATACAGGCTTGGAAACCAGAAACCTAGGCAAAGGGCAATGGGGGTTAATGTCAGGACAATGGGAAGGAGGGGAGTAAATTCAAAGAATATTGAGGAGGTCAAATCTTTACAACTTGGTGGTTTGGGGATTGGTAGTGAGCAAAAAAGAGAGACCAGAATGACAGCCAAGTTTCTGCCTCTGACAGTCAGGTGATGAAGCAGGTGGGGGAAGAGGAGGATGGAGTGTTGGATGTGTGGAGGGAGAGGTGCCTGTGGGATTCAGGGGGGAAGGTCCAGGGGCCACAAGGTTCTGGAAGATCATTAACTGTTGCTCTTCATGAGACCCGTCTCTAGAGCACTTGCCCATGGTTCTCCCTACCTCTGCCCAGATAGAAAAGACTCAGTGCTAAATAGAATTCAGATGAGCCAGTTACAGCCTGCCAAGAAACCAAATGCTTCAAAGCAACATCAATTTGTAGTAACCCCTTGGGTAAACAGCATAATGTCTCTGAAAATTAGTGAATAATCCTATATACAGGAAAAGGCACCAATAAAGATTTAAATTGTGTATGTGTGTAGATGTGTTTAAATTCTGCTCCGTTTTCTGATGCATGGG
Organism: Balaenoptera musculus; assembly: GCF_009873245.2. Classification (NCBI taxonomy): domain Eukaryota; kingdom Metazoa; phylum Chordata; class Mammalia; order Artiodactyla; family Balaenopteridae; genus Balaenoptera; species Balaenoptera musculus. Next base: position 55,280,268 of record NC_045800.1, read on the forward strand.
AACCTTGGACAACTTGAATTACTATACCTACACTTTATTTCCTCATCTGTAAAATGAGGGCCTCGTAGGGTTACTTTGAGACATCAGTGAGATTGTACATAGATGGGGCTTGGACAGTTCCAGGCAAATGGAGGAGGCTCATTAAATATTATCTATTGTTGTTGTTATGATTATGTTGACTGTGAGAGAAGGGGACTGGAATACCACCTTTAGGATGGGTCCAGCCCTGTTAAGGCACAAAGGGGTGAAGGTGGGGAAGTGGTGTAAGAATGGGGGCTGGGTAGAGTCAGGAGCTCTTGTCAGGGAAATGGGAAAAATGAAACTTTGTGAGAAGGGTACATTTCCTGACCCCTGGGAGAAGGGAAACAGGTGGTCCGGATGCTGAAGGATATACATACAGGCCTCTGGTGACTCAACCTGCTGGAGCAGCCGTCACCTGGGGAGAGGACGGGTTTGGTGCCAAGACAGCTCTGATGAGCCTCGGGGAAACCCAGTGAGGCTCACCAACAGCTAAACAAGGCCAAAGGAAGGGGCTCTCTCTACCTGGACCCCGAGGCTTCTGAGGTCACCTGCCAACCCTCCTTGTTCTGCTTGCAATCCTGATTGCTGCCAACAGTGACCCCCTGTGGCCACCAGGAGGAACTTCAGGGGTTCCTTAAGACCAGAATGCTCCCCATGCCAGCGTGAAGCTCAGAAAGACTTCACTTTGGGGACAATATAAAGCGCCCAGGGATTCCTGAGTAATTCAAGAGGGGAGAGAACCCTAAGAAGGACATGAATCAGGCATGTGGGGACTCACGCTGGCATCATTCTGAGCTGTAAAGCCAAAAATATACGGCACCTGGAGTTTGGGGATCAGTTCAAACTTATGTCCAAGGAGCAACTACACAATTTCCCACCCCATCAGCAGAGAGAAAAAAAATCCTTCCGTGCTATCCTTCAGCTTTCCTTCAAGCCCAAAACTCTTCTTTGCCCACCCCGTCGGCAGACCCACACCCCATCTCCACAGGCCCCTTCAAGCTCTGCCTGTGTCAAGCGCACAGCATTTTAGAATCACTGACTTTAAACCCAGACTCCAGAGCACGTGCCCTTTTAGGAGCGAAGAGAACAGAACCAGCATAACTGGACTCCCCACTGGGCCCGAGCACATATTTTCTCAGCTCTGACCGAAACCCCACAAGGCGTGTGACACTAGAGTGCTAGTTATGGGGGGGGGGGGCGGCCACAACCGAGATCACACAGCTCAAAGAGGGAGGGGAGGAGTGAACAGTCACACAGATCCGATTTTTGTAAATGATACCGTTAACCAAGTCAGGCCGGCTCGTCTCTAAATCTCCGGGTGACTAAAGGTTACCTAATTCACACTCTTCCAAATTCACAGTTGAGAAATTATTAAGTGAATTTCTGCCTGATATATTCAGAGCTTCTCAGAAGCCAGAGCCTGCTCTGCTGTTTGAACTGAATAACTAACTCTGTATTCAAGTGATATTAAAGGGAACAATTCCCTTTTTTTCTAACTTGGAGAATTTAATTTAGGTGTTTTATCGAAAACTGCTGCTCCCAGTAGATTAATGGCCCACTATATCTTTCATATTAAGTTAATTGAGTGCAGAATGGCTTTGCTGGATTTGAATGACAGCCTCCAGAGTTTAGCTCATCATTCTTTAAGAAAGCATAAAATGAGGAACCAAAATCATGGGCCTGAATGATCACATCTTTTCTCTGTTCAGGGTAGCTTTTTCCATTTTCGGTTCCCACACAGTACATTAATTAGCAATCAGGCAGCACTGGGGCCAAATGATTTCCATCCTCCATCACCAGTGAAACGCCAGCCCAGCCCATAACTTTCCATCTCATTGTGTAGCTACAAAAAAGAGGGACACTTCGTGAGTGACAGCCCTTCACAGCTTAGAGAGCACCTGTGCTTCCTCCCTCTCATTTCACCCTCAGCTCTCCGTGATTACCCTCATCTTACAAATGAAGAAACTGAGAAACGGCACAGAGAGAGAACTTGCTCGAGGTCACACACTAGGAAGCAGCAGAGCTAGGACAGGGCTCCCAGCCCGGTGCTCCTTCCCCAGACCACAGTAGCCTCGTGTGACTTCACTCTGTGATCCTTCACTATTTTTTTCAGTATAAATTTTGTCCTGCCTTCTTTTTTCACCCATCTCTTCATCCATTCCAAATTTAAACAAATGAATTCTTCGTTAGCTCTTGCCCATCTTATCTTTCTAGCCTCATTTCCATCATTACCCACCATGAACCCCAGGCTGCAACCACATCAAAGCATGTGCCGTGTTCTATGCACATAACGACCTTGCTTTTGCTCAGTACTGTTCCCTCGTCTGCGATGCCCTTGCCCGCCTTATTTACCTCCCCACTTTTCCCAAACCAAATGCCATTTCCTCCACGGGGCCTTTCCGAATGTACAAATATTTTGTAGCAAAATATTACAGGATTCTTGCAGCTATGTTTATCAAGGGTACTGGCTTGTAATTTTCTTTGCTTGTATTGTCTCCATCTGGCTTTGGTATGAGATGATGCTGGCCTCCTAAAATGAGTTTGGAAGTGTTCCCTCCTCTTCAATTTTTTGGAATATTTGGAGAAAGATTTGTATTAATTCTTTTTTAAATGTTCAGTAGAATTCATCAGTAAAGCCATCTGCTCCTGGACTTTTCTTTGTTGGCAGATTTTTTTATGACTGATTCAATATTCTTTTTTTGTTTTTTTCCAAGGCCAGTATGTTTCTTTTATTATTATTATTTTTGTTTGACTTAAGATGGTTGAATGATTTCATTTTCATTTATAAGCATTACAATGATTCCCATGCAAAAACCAAGACCGTATATGCCTAATTTCAATCGGCCAAAATCCAACCCGTGAGACTGGACATTCAAGATCAAAATCAAAATGTGGCTTGACCTTTCCAATAGTAGACATCACGGTCATCCTTTGAGAGATCGGCAGGCCCCTGACCTCCCAAACACTACAGTTTGCCATGAGTTCATACCAAAACAGGGAGCCGATGGATGACTTGTAGCACCTAAACCTGGCAAGTAATTTCATTCATGAAGACAGGACACCTCTACACCAAGGCTGCCACCCACAGTTACCTCCTGGTTCCTGCTCTATAGAAAAACCTGCTTTTGAACAGGCATGGTATCTTCTATTTGGGGACTGATATTAATTTTTCCTTCCAGTTTTCCTCAAACCTCTCAGTAGAAGCAAAGAGACTTTACAAAAAAGCTTACCTCTATAATGTCAAAAGAAATACAGTTGACCCACGAATAATGCGGGGTCAGCGGCACCGACCCCTGTGAGGTTGAATATCCATATATAACTTTATGATTCAATATTCTTATTAGTAACTGGACGGTTTAGATTTTCTATTTCTTCATGATTCGGTCTTGGTAGGTTGTATGTTTCTAGAAAGTTATTCATTTCTTCTAGGTTATCTAATTTGTTGGAATATAATTGTTCATAATAGTTTCTTAGGATCCTCAGTATTTTTGTGGCAGTCGTTAGGTAGATGCAAATCAAAAGCACGATGAGGTAGCCCTTCATACCCATTAGGATGGCTATAAAGCAAAACACCACGAAAAACAAGTGCTGACAAGGATATGAGGAAATTGGAGCCCTCACACATTGCTTGTAGAAATGTAAAATGGTACAGTCACTTTGGAAAACAGTATGGCAGTTTCTCAAAATGTTAAACATAGAGTTATCATATGACCCAGAAATTCCACTCCTGGATATATATCCAAGAGAAATGAACATATATGTTCACACAAAAACATACACAGATACTCAGAGCAACATCATTTATAATAGCCAAAGAGTGGAAACAACCCAAATGTCCATCAGCTGATAAATGGATAAACAGAAATGTGGTATATGCACACATCAGAATTTTACTCAGTCATAAAAAAAGAATGAATGACTGATCCATGCTACAATGTGGATGGACCTTGAAAACAAGCTAAATGAAAGAAGTCAGACACAAAAGGTCACATAATGTATGATTCTGTTTATATGAAATGTCCATAACAGGCAAATCCATAGGGACAGAAATTAGATCAATGGTTTCCAGGGGTGTGGTGGGGGGAGGAGTAACTGCCAGCGGGCAGAGTTTCTTTCTCTGGTGATGAAAACATTCTAGAATTAGAGAGTGGTGATGGTTGCACAACTTTGTGAGTATACTAGAAACCACTGAATTGAGCACTGAATTGTATTTTATGGTATGTGAATGATATCTCAATTGTTTTAAGTCTGTCTAATGAAGCTGGCAGATGACTAAGAAGTGCTGAGGACCAGAATGCTGGCCGGCAGAAGGCATCTCACATCTCTGCTCTCCCTGCTGTGGCCCTAGTTCTCTAAAGTGAACCATTGCAGCCGCTTCCTCCTCGCTCTCACTCCCAAACCCAGCCTGAATCATGTCACTCACCTTTAGAAGCTTCCAGTGTCCACCCATATTAATCATGCCTTTTTATTTTCTGTATTTTTCGAAGTTTTGACATCTGGGGCCTTGCTGATCCTTCAGAGGCTGCCCTTCCAAGAGCTAGCCAATTCCTAAAGCTAGTAAAGGACTCACCTGCAAGTGTGCCTTTCAAATGCAAACTAACCCATGCAAAGCCCACATTCCAACCACCTCTTTTATCTAGTTCTTACACACCACAATCTATCCATCTGCCGTAATCACCCCAGGGCCAGGTATCAGAGAACTAGAGACAGCCCCTGTACCCCAGAGCCTGCTGAAATGATTCATACTAGCCAATCCTAAGCCTGTTTACCCTGCCCTACCTTACCTTTTCCAAAGAAACCACAATGAAGGCTCTTGCCCACTTTTTCCCCTTGCTCCCTCTGTCTCCTGACTCACCCTCGTGCTTCCCCATGTGGCCCTGCCTGGCATGCCATGCTCTCCAGGTCTAGGAATCTGTGAGGAAAAACTTCTTCCTGCAAGACAGTCATTTCCATGTCTGAACGTCTAACCATACCTGATTAAAGCAAATCTCAAGAACATACTAAAACACCACCCTTCAAACCTGGTTCCACCCTCTCTTTCCCACCTAACTTCTTACCACCCCTGACACTCTCCAAGTTTAAGAGCCACCCCGTACATCTCTAACTTCCTAAGCACACCACATTCCTTTGTCACATTCTGGGTGCTCCTTCCCAAGGGCCCTCTCCAGCTTCTTTGTCTGTTATCCCTACGCCGCCACCAAGCCTCACTTTATAACTCCTCAAGTGGAACGCCACCAGGATATAGCCACCAAGTGCTCCAACAGAACGTGTGCTTTTTCCCTCACAGCCCTTAGCCTGTGTGTCTATCTCCTGTCTGGCCAGTGAGTTCCCCCAAGATAAGGACCGTGATCGCTCATCTCTGGATCCCCAGGGCTTAGCACAGAGTCAGAAAATTATCGGTAACTCAGTAAATGTAGGGTTTTATTCTTTAGTATGAGAAACCTCCCCAACAGGCAGGTAAGTTCCTTGCGGATGGAGCCCTTACCCCCTGGGTCCTTAGCAGGACCACATACATGGTTGACCCCAGGCAAAGGCTGCTGGGCTGACTGAGTGAACTGGAATGATGACTGAGCAGATAGACAGGTGGGAGGAGAGCGGGTGAAGAAGACAGGCCGGCCTCCCGGTCCCCAGGAAACAAGCTGTACTCACGCTGTTCTTCCCACTCGCGCTCCTCCTTCTCGCTGGGGCGGCTCTGCAGCTGGGCCTGCTTCAGGGTCCAGTAGAGTTCCTTCGCCCTCTGCTCTTCCTGGAGGCGAATCTGCTCTTCTCCTCGCTTCCTCTCCTCCTCCTCTTTCCTCTAAGATATCACGGGGACAGGATGACGTTAGGTGACGGTAACAGGGCACGGGCAGGGAAGGGCTGAGCTGTCAGGTGAAGAGGTGAACCAGTGGTGCCCCTCCAGGCTCTGTCTCTACGCACGTGAAATGGTGATACTTACACCTAATCAGGCCACAGTAAGGATCAAATGGCCTGAAATATGTGAACGATTTGTAGACTCTAAAGCTTTCTGCAATAGTAAGAGGACTTTGGGCCACCCTTGGTCACACTTCCATTCTGGGGCAAGAGGGAGGGTAGGCATGGGGAGGGGCTCCTGGTCTTCCTGGAGGCCAGTTAAGCAGGATATGATTATATCTTAATCTTATTTTCAGAGAAGATATTTCAGAGAGAGAGCAGGTTTGGGGGCCCCAAATCTCCAATTATTGTCCTGCTGTCAAGCTCCAAAAGGGCCGTGTATTTTCCTCTACCTTTGTTTAATCAAAGCAACACGCACACACGTCAATCGTGCATTATATGCCAAAAGCCTTGTTATAAAAAAACATCAGTTCTCCAAACCACTTCACCCCAACCTACCCCACCCTCATCTACTGCCCAGAGGTCACCATCCTCAATTATTTTAGCTTTCCTTCATGTGGTTACATCCATGTCTGAATAATGCTGCTAATTCTTGATTTATCAATTGTAGACATTAACTACTACCTTTCTTTTTTGGTACATGAGTATTTAGCACTTATATTTCCCACACAGGTACGTACCCATACTTTTCCTCTCCTTACCCTCACAATAGATTTACATCACAATTTGTGGTTAAATCAAAGATGGGTGCAGAACTAAATATAGTTCACTGTAACGCCAAATAGGGTGCTATTTCCACCAATTCTAAGAATTACATTTTTTAACTTCCTAATATCTCTAAAATATGTATGTCTTACAACTTACTACTTGCCTTTTTCATAGCCAACAGTTTTTTTCTTTCTTCTTAAAATAATCATAGATTTTACAATTAATGGCATCTGAAATTCAGTAAAACATGGCAGTGTGATGACTTTTTCTTTCGAATAATTTTCTTTCCTGAGTTACTAGTTGCTTTTTCTTGAAGTAGAGTGTTGAATTTTTGCCAAACTTCTCTAAGATCTGCAGTAAATCTTTCTCTGTGTTTAACCAAGTGCTTTTTTTATAACAGACAATACAGCAGTGATCTTTTCCAAGGGACGCCCGCCCCCCAGATGCATCTCTCCTTCCCCATCTCAGCTGGCTGCCATCTAGGTCTCCTGTCCATCTGTCCTCTCAGGACTCGCCTCTCAGCCTCCCGTGAGTTGAAGCCCCTGTTCCTTTGTTCCATGTTTTCTTTCTTGTCCACGTCCTCATTTTGCAGCAACATAGTTCACAATACCTCTCAGAAAAGGATGCACAGAGAGACACTTGTCTGAAAATATCTATATTTATATATATATGTATTTATTTATCTATATATATCTATAGATAGATCTATATATAATCTATATATCTATATAGAGTCTTGTCTGAAAATATCTATATGCTACCGTCGCATGTAACTTCTAGCTAAGCATAGAATCTGATTAAAAATAATTTTCCTGCAGAAGTTGGAAGACTTTACTATCTTGTCTTCCAGCATCCAGTACTGCACTCGGATTCTCATTCTTCTGCATAAGGCACTAATTTTTCCCTTTATCACTGAATTCTGAACCTTTTTTTTTTTTGGCTGCATTGGGTCTTCGTTGCTGTGCACAGGCTTTCTCTAGTTGTGGCAAGCAGGGGCTACTCTTCATTGCGGTGCGCGGGCTTCTCATTACAGTGGCTTCTCCTGTGGCAGAGCACAGGCTCTAGGTGTGCAGGCTTCAGTGGTTGCAGCGCGTGGGCTCAGTAGTTTTGGCGCACGGGCTCTAGGGCATGCAGGCTTCAGCAGCTGTGGCTTGCGGGCTCTAGAGCGCAGGCTCAGTAGTTGTGGTGCATGGGCTTAGTTGCTCCACAGCATGTGGGATCTTCCTGGACCAGGGATCGAACCCATGTCCCCTGCATTGGCAGGCGAATTCTTAACCACTGCACCACCAGGGAAGTCCCTGAACCTTTTTAATAGATGTGCCTTGGTATGGATTTTCTTTCATTGATTGTGTTAGGCACTCAGGATGCTTTCAATTGGAGATTCAGGTCCTTCTAGTCTAATACATCTCTGCCTAGAATTTTTGTGATAATTTCTTCTCCTCTCATTTTGCTTTTTTCTTTCTAGAACTCCTATGTGTCAACTGCTGGACTGCCTGATTTGACCCTATAAGTGCCTTATCATTTCTCTTTTATTTTCCGTCTCTTGTCTTTTTGTTCTACTTCCTGGCTGATTTCACTGACTTTATCCCCCAAACCTTCTACTGAATTTTTTATTTCAGCTAGCACATTTGTAATTCTCAAGCCCTCTTATTCTTTGGTTGTTTCTTTTTGCTTCATTGTGCCCTGAAATTGTGTCATGAATGCAATAGCTCATCTCTGAGGATTTTAGAGATTTTTCTCCCCCATATTCTGATTTAGATCTATTTCCTCTGTTCTTTGCTTTTTTGTTTTCTTATAAGTTTGTTTGATTTGGCACCTGTCATTTGTTTTGGAGGCTTTCCTGTGATGTCTGATGTTCCCTGACTGCTCACATTCAAGAGAGAAAGTAAGTATCTGAAACAGAGACTCAGAGTGTGTAGTCAGGGTTTCCTTGAGAGGTGGGCTTAACTCCAGGAAGATTGGGTGAAGCATCAGCCATTTCATTGAGGACCCTCAAATGTAAGTATCTGGAGGTCCTTCCTCTGAGATTATTCAGTGTCTTCTCTGTCCTACCTGGGTGGTATGAGACCACCAGCATCCCAGGAGTCTGTGTGGGATGCAGGCTGCAGGTAGAACAGCCCTTAGACCCAAGCAAGCAGGACCCCTAGCCTAAGCCCCACACTTCATGGGAAACCGATGCTTTGAGGTGCCTTTTTGCAAATTTCCCTTGCAAGTTCCCCCGAGACTGGCCAGAAATAGTACCCCCAGGACTGGCAGGGACAGCAATGTGGTCCAGGTGAGATGCCCTAAGCCCAGACCAGGTCCCACATGAGTCCTAGTGCCTGCTTCTCCCCTTCAAGGTGCTCTCTGACCCTCTCCTCCACGCAAGGGATTAACCAAGTGCCCCAAGGAGCTCCAGGATTCATATTTATGGAGTCATCCTGGGGCCCAGTGGCCAGGCCCTGGTTCCAGAAGGGTGGCCCAGCAAGCAGATGAATCCTACTGGCCAACACAATATTTTTATCATAGGATCACTTGAGATTGGGCCACCAGAATAGAGCTAATAGACTGATTTTATGTAGTCCAAATTGTTAATTTGCTATAGACAAAAACACCACCACCAAAAAAAGTTGCCAGCCCCGTACACCCTACAGGCAACCCTGGCTGCAGGTCCCACTGTTCAGAGTTCAGACCTTTGCTTGCTCCCCGTTTCCCACTTGCCCCCCATCTGCTCTCTCCACTCAGCCTGATACGCTGAGCCCCAACCTTGCCCTTGCAATTCCCCATCTCCTCCTGGTTAGAGGAAGGGATGAAGTAGCCTGGAAGAAACAGGTGAAAGCAGGCACCTGAGGGTCCAGCCACTCCACAGAGAAACTTGCCACCAATCCCACATTCTCAGCGCCATCCTTCATGTATCTGCTGCCCCCAAGTCCCGAGCCTGTGGGAACTCTGGACTGAGTCGGCTCAGTGCCACCAGCCCTCTTCCTGCAGGAGCCCCGCTGAGCCCCGCACCACTCTCTCTCTGTCTTCCAGAAACCAAACTTCTGTGGACATTTTCTCATCTGTTCTTCCCTCCTCTCATTTTCTCTGTTTTTGTGGCTTATAACTTTTTCAGTCCATTGATATTTTAATGGATCGAAAAAAAAAAAAGAAGACAGTAACTGTGAGTTTTGAGTCCCTCATTAAAAAAAAAAAGGCAAGGATTTTGTTGCCTCTGAAATGGCACAGATTGAGGACTTTTCTCCAATTCAATGACCATTTTTTTAAATTCTAAAACATAGACAAAATTCCAACTTCCTATTGACCCACTCTCTAGGAGTCAGGAAATAAGGGCTAAAGAAGTTGAGCGGCTTCATCAGATCATTCACCAAGTCCTTACTGAGCACCTAGGAGGCTCGGCCTGCTCCAGGCACTGGGGACGTAGCCATGAACAAGGCAGACACAGCCCCACTGTCTCGGAGCTTGCCTTCCAATGACGGAAAAATACGCATCAAGTAAAATAAAAAATATACCAGAAATAATAAAGCGTGCAGAGAATTAAAACAGGGTAAGTGATAGAGTCTGGGAGGCTACTGTAGGCTGCGTGACCAGAAGTCCTCTCAAAAGGGACTGATCTGAGACCTAAATAATAAGAAGGCTGATGAGTGAGTCTCGGGGAGAAGAAATTTCCGGAGCAAGGGAACCACAGGTGCAGTGGCCCCAGCACTGGAAACAGGTTTGGCATGTTTGAGTAGAGAATTATCCACTGTGGCTGGAAGGAAAACAAACAAAATTCTATCTTCAATGAGTTTGACACGCCATCTGACATCCAAGAGGCCTGCCGTGGGCGGTGGGACGCCTGATCCCAGGACTTGAGGGTGAGTGCAGGCTGCAGATGCTGACTGAGAGGTCCTCTGCTCGGGGGTGATGTTTCTCAGTCATGGACTTGATGTTATCAATGCAACAAAGAATGTAGATCAAGAGAAATAGTCAGGGCGTCTTGGGGCGCTGAGCCATTTAAAAGTTGGGAGAAAGAGCTGGAGCCAGGAAGGAGACTGAGAGGCAGACCAAGGGGTAAGATAAAAAACCAGAAGGGGCGACGTCCATGGGGAAGCCAAGAGAGGAAAGCATTTCAAGTAAAAAGGGAGTCGTAAGCTGAGCTCAGGCTGCTGAGACATCACAAAAGATAAGGACAGAGAAGCAACAAGGGACAGCAGGACATGGTCTCAGACGTGATGGGAGATCTTGTCCAACAGCAGCCCTAGTGGCGCGATTGGCAGCCATCCAGGCAGCGTGGCGGAGGCAGGGGAGTGACCGCAGACAACCCTTTCAAGACATTTCCTGTAAAAAGGAGCAGAGACAGGAAGTGGCAGCCGGAGGGGAACGGGGGTTAAGACAGAAATGGGGAGGGAGGGTGTGTTGGTTGGCTGGTTTTAAGATGGGAAATACTAGAACAGAGAGTTAATGACTGATGCAAAAGTGGAACCAAGGTCTGTCTGACTCCAAAGCAGAAGTTGAATCTTACCCCAAGGCTGTATTTCACCTTCATCAGTCACTAGCATCTCAGAAGCACAAAAATGAAGCGTCGCACTGGCACAGCACTTCACAGTTTACACAGTGGGTTTCTATTCCTCCCCCAGGAATCCCTAATCTGACTGTGGTCACCACATCACACAAAACACAGGGCACCAACCAAGACAGCTTCCACCCGGGGGACTCTAGATCCATCATCTGCCCCCAGGAGTCTTCCAGACAGGAGTGATCTCAGGGAAAATCCAGGCAGTCAAGGCATGTCAAAGCCAGAGGGGCCTCAACCCCTAGTCCTACTCCCTTGTAGGATAAGGGGTGTACTAGCTCACCCGGCTGCCATAGACGAAGTACCATAAACAAAGCTGCCATAACAAAGTACTTGTAGATGGCCATCTTCTCCCTGTGTCTTCACATGGTCTTTCCTCTGTGTTCATACATGTCTGTGTCCAAATTTCCTCTTCTTATAAGGATACCAATCATAGGGAATTAGGGCCCGCCCTAAAGACCTCATTTTAACTTAATTTCCCTCTTTTAAAGACCTTAGCTCCAGGGGCTTCCCTGGTGGCGCAGTGGTTGAGAATCTGCCTGCCAATGCAAGAGACACGGGTTCGAGCCCTGGTCTGGGAAGATCCACATGCCGCGGAGCAACTAGGGCCCGTGAGCCACAACTACTGAGCCTGCGCGTCTGGAGCCTTTGCTCCACAACAAGAGAGGCCACGACAGTGAGAGGCCCGCGCACCGCAATGAAGAGTGGCTCCCACTTGCCGCAACTAGAGAAAGCCCTCGCACAGAAACGAAGACCCAACACAGCCATAAATAAATAAACAAAATAAAAATTAAAAAAAAAAAAAGGACCTTAGCTCCAAATATAGTTACATTCTAAGATACCAGAGGTTGGGACTTCAACATATGTATTTTAAGTGGACACAATTTAGCCCATAACAAGGACACTGAAGGGTCATGACTGGCGTACCATAGATAAATAGCATTTGACCAACCACCTCAAATTAAATGCAGTGTTCCTACTCCAACCAGCTGTGGTGACATGAAGCAGCAAGGTAAATGGCAGTGCCCACCCCCCCGACCCCAACCCGGCAACCTCCATTCTACTCTCTGCTTCTACAAGTTCGACTTCGTTAGACTCCACATTTAAGTGAGATCATGCAACATCTGGCTTTCTGTGTCTAGCTTATTTCACTTAGCGTAATGTTCCCCAAGTTCATCCGTGTCGTCACAACTGGCAGGATTTCCTTCTTTTTTAAGACTGAATAATATTCCACTGTACATACATATATACTACTTCTTTTATCTATTCTTCTGTCTATAGATACTTAAGCTGTGTTTGATGAAAAGGCACAAAGTTTCAGTTATGCAGCATGAATAAATTCTGGACATCTAATGTACAGCATGAGGACTATAAATTAACACTGTATTGTATATTTGAAATATTCTCAGGGTAAATCTTAAGTGTTCTCATCACACACACAAAAAGTAACTAGGTGAAGTGATGGATATGTTAATTAGCTTGATTGGGCAATCATTTCACAATGTACATGTATATCAAAACCTCACATTGTACACTTTAAACACATACGATTTTGATTTGTCAATTACACCTCAATAAAGATGGGAAAAAATTACTACCAATAAATAAATAAATAGACAGATAGCTAGACGGATGGCAGAGCCACTGTTCACTCAATCCTTTTCTCCTGAGATTGAGACAACACCTAAGAGCCAGAAACCTGCATCAACCTCCATCTCAAAGGAAAACAACTGGTCACTTACTGTGACAAAGGCAAGCTCTTCACAGGGATGAATCGACAAAAGAAAACGCTTTCAATTACAAATAAAGAGTACTACCTTATTCTCACCCTGGTTTTGCTAAAATGCTCAACCTTCACAGCTAAAATTGCCTGAAAACTTTCACTGTTGCTACTTTCAGAGTCATCTGGCCCATCTGTGATGACTGAGGAAAAGGCCATCTTTCTTAGGCTTAGCAGCCAAAGGCCAAGACAGCCGAAAGGCAGATAGGCAAAAACACTCGCCTTCCACCTTAGGAGTCGATTGCTTTTTTCTGGCAAGCCCAAAGCCCTCTGAGCTGTACAGCTTATTCAATCCCCCTTCTCCTGATAACCCATCAGTCACAGCACACCGCAGGAGCCCACAGAGGCCTGGCCCGTCTCACCCCAATGGAAAATGTCACGGAGACAGATGCTTTTTCTGGAAGGCATAGTTGTTTTTGTTTTTAGCCTGGCCCCAATGATACCATTGTGCCTTGTGGGATGATGTACTCCCAAACGACAGGGCCAGGCCTGTGTCATTTATTCCTCCATCGCCAGTTCCCAGCACAGGGCCTAGCAGATACTGGGTGCTCCGTAACACTGACCGAAAGAGTGAGTGAATGAACGAATCGATGACGAGAGGGTTTGTGATGATCCGTGATGGGGAAAGGGTAAACCACACCACGCTGTCTTGTTGATGCCAGCCTTGTCCAAGAGAAACTCAGATAAAGCCTACAATTTTCGAGAGAAAATGGAAAGTGGAAGGTTTTCCCACCGGTTATAACCTGATTGGGAATAAGGCAGCGATAGTTTCTCTAGTTGTGGAGGATGTCATGAGGTGGCCAAAATGAACTCCAGCCTTAAAGGAGAAAAAGCAAAAAGAGAGTGGCCTTGAATAGAAAACAGAGAAAAATGAGGGACTTCCCTGGTGGTGCGGTGGTTAGGACTCCACGCTCCCAATGCAGGGGCCCCGGGTTCAATCCCTGGTCAGGGAACTAGATCCCACATGCATGCCGCAACTAAGAGTTTGCATGCCACAACTAAGGAGCAGGTGAGCCACAATTAAGGAGCCCACATGCGGCAACTAAGGAGCCAGCAAGCCACAAGTAAGACCTGACACAACCAAATAAAAATAAATAAATAAATATTAAATAGAAAACAGAGAAAAATGAAAGGACAACTTAGCTGTACCGTGTCTTCCTCATCAGGGAAACTGGGAGGAGGCGGCACGGGGCAGGAGACTTGGAGTGGGGAAAGGAGGTCACAGGCCCTGAGGGAGAGGGAGAGAGCAGGATCCTTAGCCCATGTTCTGTGGTCGGAAGCAGAGGGAGAAGCATCCAAAATCAGTCTTATGAGTTACGAAAGCAGGGGAAAAAATGCAAATTTTATCTGGCCTCATGATCTCCTTTTTTCTAAAAAAAAAAAAAAAAAAAAACTTCTGTGTAAATCTCATTCAAATGGTGCCAGCCACAACAGAATGGTTTTTAAAAACATGTTTTTAGCTGTCTGTATCTTCTATTTTGAAGTTCCCTCTTTAACCCACACAAGGTTCTGGGATTTTTTCCCCCCATTTTCTAAAAGGAATTTCCTATGACCAGGAGAATTCGCAGAACGCGCCTACATCCTCAACACAGGCTGCCCAAAGTGAGCCCAGCCAACCTCCCTCTACCACCAGGCTTCTCATCCAGGTTCTCTCCTCTCCTCTAGCCCCCACCCCCTCCCCCTTCTGGGTGGTAAAAAACAAAAATAAAACAAACAAACAACAACAAAAAACCCCTCAGCACAGCCATTCCAAGCACATTCTCTCTCCTCCAAGTCTGCCCCTCCTTCCCAGGTACCCACAGTTAGAGGGTGGTGCCCTCTACCCATCCCTCAGCCTGGGGCTCAGACGTTTAGCTCTCTGCTCTCCCTCATCCCGACATCTAATTGATGCCAAGCCTTGTTGATTTCACCACCACCGTTTCTCTCTGTCCATCCCCTTCTATCTCTCCATAGTCACAGACTCTGTCCAGACCCTTATTTCCCACTTTGACCACTGCAAAGATCTCCTAACTGGCCTCTCTCTCCCTGAAAACTTTCATCACTTGAATCACACCCTCCCCACCAGTTATCCTCGTAAAACTTGATCCAACCATGGCCCTCTGTATCCTCACAGGTCTGCTTTGCCCACAGAAAACAGTCCACCTCCTTAGCGTAGCATCCAAGGGCTCCACAGCCTACCTTTCCAGGTTTACATCTGGCTCCACCCATCGTGTGCTTTTTTCTCTGCCCCCAGCGGACCATTCATCGTTCCACAGATCTCCTTTCCACTTCCTGTCTTTGCTCGTGCAAGACTCCTGGAGGGACCTTCGCCCTCTATGGTCCCCTGAGTGTGGTTAGGGCTGAGGGCTGCTCATAGAGTTGTCTCTCCCCTGGCACCCTGTAAGCTTTTTGAGAGCGGGGAGTTTATTACTACCACCACCACCCTCCCCCAAACAACCTGCACTTAGGTTCTCAGGGGGAAAAAAAAAGTATTAAATTAGATGAATGTTATCGCTGCATTGCTGCATGCAAGACTCACATTATGTTAGAATCTTGGTGTTGAAAGACACATAAAAATTATCTAAACCAATTTCTAGCCCGATGCATAAATCCCTTTGGCAAAGCTGTTGCAGTTATCTATTGCTAAGTAACAACAAGCTATCAGCAAATTTAGTGGCTTAAAACACAACCGTTATATGTGCTTGTGATTCTGTGGACTATTAATTCAGGCGGGGCTTGACTGGGTGGCCCTTCAGCCCCACATTGTGTCAGCCAAGGTCAATCACTTGGTTGAGGTCATTGACTGGAAGAACCACGAAGGCGTCACTCACGTGCCTGGTGCCTCGGTGTTCCTCCACGTAGCCTCTGTTTGGCTCTAGCCTGGGTGTCCTTGCAACCTGGGAGTCTAGGGCAAGGAGGGCTTCTCATGAGGCAGCTTCCAAAAGTGAGCATTGCCAGAGGGGCAAAGGTAGAAGCTACAAATCTCTTACAGCCCGTCCTCAGAAGTTACACAGAGACACTTCCATTGCATCTTACAGACCAAAGCTCGCCACAAGGCCGGCGGAGACTCAGAGTACGGGAAGCAGACCCCACTTCTCAAAGGGAGGTGAGGCCAAAAACTTACCGAGAGGCATATTTAATCCACCACAGAAACCTTTTCAGATACTTTCAGCCTACGCGTAACCATTTCCTGTGATGAAGAGCTCGTCACAATGCAAGGGTAGTTCATTTACGGACAGCTCTGACAGAAAATATCCCAGCTCATAAACATGGACTGTCCAATGCCAGAGTCTGATCTGATGTTCCTTAATGAGCCCCTCCAGGGCCTCAAAGATGCTACCTGCATTTCTGAGCCTCCTCAAAATGCAGACATATCCATCAGGGTTACTATGTATATTAAACACATATTAAACACATCCACACTTAGAAAATTAATTTTTAAAACACAAACAAACACATAATAACGATAACCTTCTTTGGAAATAAGACCAAAGCCTGCATTTGGGTCCCTCAGTGAACCTGATGCCTGGCCACATAGTTTTATGATCCTTCCATGAACCCCGACACAGAGCCAGCCCACAATTTATATCCGTCCATCACTGAGGTCCTCAAGGAGAACATCAACCAGAAAATCTCCACTGGGAACTGAGCCCCAAGACCCCAGCTCCACTGAGCTACCCTCCCAGCATCTGGGACTCAGCTCACCTCTAGGGAGGAGGGAGTCCAGAGATTGGAACAGGTGACTTTCGCTGTTGGAGACATATAAAAAGTATTGTTTTTCTTCCCCAGCAGATTTAAATAATCATATGCAAAATCCAACAATACAAACTAAATACCTCTCCACTGTGGATTAGATTTGAGTTACTATTATGGAATCATATTGTTAATTGCAATCAGTGTGATAATGATTATTGTGGCTATGACAGGAAATGTCCTTTTTCATGGAAGATCTTCACTGAAGGATTAGGGTTTGATCAGGAGGCAGCAAACTGAGGCTCCCAGGCCAAACCTGGCTGACATGCATTATTAAAAGTCTCACTGGACCACAGCCACACCCTTTTGTTTACATACTGTCTGTGGCTGTTTTTGTGCTACGATGGTCTGGGTGAGTAGTTGTGACAGAGGCAGACTCAAAACGCCCAAAATATTGATTATCTGGTCCTTTACAGAAAATAGTTTGCTAACCCTTGGGTTAGAGTTACTATATCTGCCACTTTCTCTCAAATTGTTCAGCAAGATGACAGCAACCAAAAAGTGCATACATGTATCTGTATGTGTGTGTGTGCGCCTGCGCGCATGGAGAGAGAAGGAAGGAGAATGAAAATGTGGCAAAATATTAATAATTGGTACATTTAAGTGGATAATATGTGAGTATTCATTTTATTATTCTTTCCATTTTTCTTCAAGTTTGAATTTTTTTTTAAATAAAGTGTTTTAGAGTAAGTATTGCTTCACTTAAAAACTCAAAAGATGGGGCTTCCCTGGTGGCGCAGTGGTTGAGAATCTGCCTGCCGGTGCAGGGGACACGGGTTCGAGCCCTGGTCTGGGAGGATCCCACATGCCGCGGAGCAACTGGGCCCGTGAGCCACAATTACTGAGCCTGCACGTCTGGGGCCTGTGCTCTGCAACAAGAGAGGCCACGATAGTGGGAGGCCCGCGCACCGCGATGAAGAGTGGCCCCCACTTGCTGTAACTAGAGAAAGCCCTCACAGAAACGAAGACCCAACACAGCCATAAATAAATAAATAAATAAATTTAAAAAAAAAAAAAAAAAAAAAACTCAAAAGATGGGAATTCCCTGATGGTCCAGTGGTTAGGACTCCGTGCTCTTACTGCTGAGGGCCTGGGTTCAATCCCTGGTCGGGGAACTAAAATCCCACAAGCCGTATAGTGCAGCCAAAAAAAAAAAAAAAAAAAACAAACACTCAGGCTTCCCTCGTGGCGCAGTGGTTGAGAATCTGCCTGCCGATGCAGGGGACACGGGTTCGAGCCCTGGTCTGGGAGGATCCCACATGCCGCGGAGCAACTAGGCCCGTGAGCCACAATTACTGAGCCTGTGCGTCTGGAGCCTGTGCTCCGCAACAAGAGAGGCTGCGATAGTGAGAGGCCCGCGCACCGCGATGAAGAGTGGCCCCCGCTTGCCGCAACTAGAGAAAGCCCTCGCACAGAAACGAAGACCCAACACAGCCATAAATAAATAAATAAACAAATACTTAAAAAAAAAAAAGACACTCAAAAGAATCTCCTAGAAAAAAATGCAACTCATAGGAAACTTAACTAAGGAGACCAGTAACAATATAAATACATAACTAGCAATTGCAATAAGTTTAAAAATAATGAGCATAATCACAATAGCAATAAAAATATTAAACCTAAAGTTTAATCAGAAAAGAAATGTAGAGCACCTAAATAAAAGAATAAATTTTGGGCTTCCCTGGTGGCGCAGTGGTTGGGGGTCTGCCTGCCAATGCAGGGGACACGGGTTCAAGCCCTGGTCTGGGAAGATCCCACATGCCACGGAGCAACTGGGCCCGTGAGCCACAACTACTGAGCCTGCGCGTCTGGAGCCTGTGCTCTGCAACAAGAGAGGCCGCGATGGTGAGAGGCCCGCGCACTGCGATGAAGAGTGGTCCCCACTTGCCGCAACTGGAGAAAGCCCTCGCACAGAAACGAAGACCCAACACAGCCATAAATAAATAAATAAATAAAAGAACGTGAATTTCTAAAAAAAAAGAATAAATTTTACCAAAGTCCAAAAAATAGAAGCCCACAGGTACATATGTCACTGAGAATGTTTGGGATTGGGTGGCCAGTGCATTTACAGGTGTTTTAAAAAAAAACCTATATCAAAGACAAAAAAGAAGCTTTGAATAAAAGGAAGAAAACACCATATTCCTGAACAAGAAGATTTAATTGTTCATATTATAAAAATGTTCATCCTCCACAAATACAGCAATAGCATTGATGCAATTCCAATAAAAACCACCACGTTTTTTTTTGATGTTGTGGGGAGGAGGATAGTGAGAAAATATTTCAGAAGTATCTCTAATAGGAAAAAATGGATGAGATTAGCCAAGGACATTTTAGAAATGAAGAATAACGATAGACTCTGACTTTAATAGATGGTAAAATGTATGTTAAAGCTGCATGTAATTAAACAATTAAATCTGGCTCAGGAATAATCAGTCAAAGAAGAAAAATCCAAGAAAAGATCCAAAAGTAAGTAAGAAGTAAGAATCGAGGCAGCAAATCCAGTGAGAGGAGAGAGGATGGTTTACATAGTAAATGATGTTAGGATAACGGGCTAGCCATTTGGAAGAAAATAAAGTGAGAGCCATACATCATACCACACTCCAGAGTGAAGGAAAATTAAGTGCAAAGAAATGAAATAAGGAAAGATACATAAAACAATGTAGATTAGTATTTTTATAAGCTTGTGATGGCACAGATCTTTCTATGCATAAAACAAATAATAAAGAAAATGATATAGTTGGCTAATAAAAATTTTAACCTTCTGTACATCCCAAACCACTGTAACCAAAATTAAGAAAATAGCAACAACAACACTGAGAAAAAATATTTGCAATAGAAATGATATTAAGGGGTCAATGTCCCCATTATCTAATCATTATGGGGGGAAAAGTTTTTAAAACTTCAAAAATGAGCAAATTCCATTAATATACAATTCACAAAATAATACAATTGTTGAGCTTCAGCATGATTATCATTTTTTTCTTTTTGTTTATAGTATTTTCTGAGCTTTCTATCCCCCCAAAATGTATTATTCCTGTAGAAAAAAAAAAATCTCAAAATAGGAACGAGGAAAAAAATTTTTTCCTTTTCAGGAAACCTAAGCTTCTTGCCAGAGGACAGTAAAGCTCCTTCAACAGCTCCAAATTCTCTCAGAATGAGTAGATATGCAAGGTTACAAACAACCTCCTATCCTGGGCAAAAAGTATACATTTTTCATCTCCTCGAATCCTCCAAAAATCTCAGATAGGGTGTTGTTACTACCCTAATATTACAGACAAGAAAGTGAAGACTCAGAGAAGTTCAGCAAGCTTCCTAAGGTCACACAGCAGTAAGCAATAGAGTTGGAACTGGATCCCAGGCTGGTCTGACCACAAACTCAGCTCTTTTCAGGCCTCGTTTCAGGACCCTTGGGTTGGGATGCAGCGGGCTGAGTTCTGATCCTGGCTCTGTCCCCAACCACCAGTACACACAGCCTTGGCAAGTCTCTTCCCCTGTCTGACCCTGATTTCCTCATCTGTTCAAGGGGAAGTGGCTTGGCCCAAATGGTGTGTCAAGTTCCTTCCTGCTCAGACATGCCAGATTTTTGTTCTCATAAAGCACTCATTAGCCCAAGGACTGGTCCAAACCAGAGATCAACCCCAGGGGCCTGGGGGCTGGAGCAGGTGGCCTCACACAGATGCCCAGGCACTGGCCCACCTTGAATTCCTCATGGATGCGCTCCTCCAGGACTTTGGCAGCCTTGCGGTCCTCCATCTCCACTTTCCACTTCTCCACCAGGATCCGGGCTTTCTCATTGGCCAGAGCATCCCGGAACTTCTTGGTGATCTCTGCCTCCTTCTGTCTCCTTCCAAGAGAACACCAGCAGGTATCAGGAGGTATGGGAAACTGAAGGACCACATGCCAACAGAACTTCAAATAAAAACCATGCGCAATGATTCTTGGTCTATCAGAACGGCAAATATCTGAGGTTCACAAAACTCAATGTTAGCAAAGGTGGGGAGTATAAATCACCAGAATTGCTCTGGAAGCCAGAAAATAGAACCTCAGAAACCCCATTTCTCACTCAAGTTTACAAAGGTGTAGGGAAAAGCTCATCAGAGGGTTTTTATAACATAAAAAGTGGCAAACAACCCAAATGTCCCTCAACAAGACCAATAAATTGGGTTTCTCACATAATGGGATACTATACAGTAATCTTAAATAACACTGTGGATCTATATTAATCAATTTATGAAGGTGTGAATAAAGCAGTTTACAAAGCATGTATTGCCCAAATGCTCACCATGGTTATCTTAGGTGGTGAGTATTGAGTTGTTATTTAATTGATTCTTTACAGTTTTCAATGTTGTTTACATGTTACAATTTTATGATTAAAACACTGTCATTAAAAATTGGGGGAAAAATGTTGGAGTCGACTTCATACAGATTTCCAAGTCTGGCAAAAAATATGTTAAATGTGGTTTATGAAAGAAGTCTGACACCCCCCAGTATCAGTAGGGGCTCAACTGTCCATCTTGCGTGAGAAATGGAGGTAACACAACGAGGAACAAGCAGATTTTAAAAGTGAATTCAAATGGCTCTGCTGTCCTCGGGACAACTCAGTGAGGAAAGAGGCAGAAGGATATCATATGCATTATCTCAGTAAATCCAACTACATCCATACAGAAAAGGTGTTGTGATGCCCAAACCACAGATATGAAAACTGAGGCCCTGGATCAGCTCACCACGAATTAGTGGAGCCAGGATTTGAACCCACAAGGTCTGCCTGATGTAAGACTAGTGCTTTGGTCCCCTAATCTTAGCAGAGCTCCACACAGCCAGCCAGCTGCCTGGTGCCTCCTCCCTCCCACCCGTAACCTATTGTCCTTGATTTGAACCCACCCCAAGCCTCCGTGTTCAGGACCCGCCCCAGTACCCATTGGCACCTCTCACCAGAGCTCCTCCGCCTCCCTCTGTGCCTGCAGCCGCGCCCTCTCTGCAATCAGCTCCTCAGAAATCTCCTCGTAGGGCTTGTCTCCAGGGCCTTCTCCCATGACCCAGACCCAGACTTCGCCATCTGCCCCCAGGAGCCACTGGATGTGCTTGTCACTCGCTGCCTCACAACACAGGAAGAACAAGGAAGGAAGGAAAATCAGGTCTGAGTTGTACTGAGTCAGGAATGACCTGGGCTGGCCAGGGGTGCACAACCATCACGCCACCCTACAAAACGTGGTCATCTGCAAAGAGGATGCCAGAGAGACATTGACCTGAGTGCAGGTCCATGGCCATCTCCCTCTCCCACTCCCTCTAGGGAGCAATATGTCAGCCAAGTCAGCCTGCTGAGCAGGTGTTCAAAGCTGGAACTGGTATCCGAAGCCCAGAGACCCTGAAATCTTCAGCACAGAAGACATCAGGTGACAGCACTCGCTGAAGGAAGACTTGTGTCACTCCCAAGCCAAGGCAGTTAGGAGCCCGGAGTCTTCTCTCCTCTCTCTCTCCCTCTCCCTCCTTCCCTCTATCTATCTCTGTCTCTATCTCTATCTCTATCTCTCCTGTCCATTGGCTGAAAATAAGGAATTGGAGATGGTGGCATTGCAAGATGAAGCAGCTGACCCCTGAGTCTCCCTGACCCACATCAGCCTGTAACCTGAGCAAGAAATAAACCTGTGTTAGATGAAGTCACTGAGATTTTTCAGTTTGCCTGTTCTAACAGATTCCATTGATAACCATGACTAAAATGGAAATCTAAAGTGGGGTACTGGCTGAAACAGGAATATCAACCAAGTGTCACTGCCTTACCAGTGATGTTTAGCAGGCTGAATGGCTGGAGATCCACGTGATGCAGGAGCAAAGCATCTGGTAAAGTTATCGGACACTATCACTTAAAAGGCAGACCCTCCTGCCTTCTGAACCCGTCCCCCCTAAGGGAAGATATTGGAAAATAGAACTTTGGTAGTGGGTTGTTTGCTAGGAGCTGTGTTTGGCAAGATGTTAAGTTCAAGGAAGAACTGAGCACTTTGCAAGTAGAAATGAAAGGGAATAAAGAGAATATAGAAATCTGGGACTTTGTAGGTTTGGAAAAGCCATCTCTTTCTAGGGCCCAAACTGCAAGAGATGGGATTTTTAAAGGTTTTGCATGACTGGCCCAGTAAAACTTCTAAGGTGAGGAAAGGGCCCTAGGACACAGATCTCGGTGATGGTCATGAGAATGTGCTCCACGGACATCCCACAACAGGGAGCGTAACTGACTGTGCACTCCAGCTCCTATGCCATTGTGTTTGCCCAAGGCCACGCTTCCAGAGGAGGCGCCCAGCCTTTGACTGAGCACGGCGGGCTGGTTCCTGGGAGACATGGGACTCCTCTGATGGGCAACTTCCCGGAGGCCTTGACAAACCTTCCCTGGACTGCGTGGCTGCCTGGAACACCTCCACCCCACCTGCCCTTCCCCTCTCCTTCACTCAAGGTCACGCCGGCACTGCAGTGTGATGGCTCTCCCAGCCTCCTCCAGCTCCCTGCCCTTCTTCTCTCACAGGCGTTTCCTGAACAAAACCCTTGTGTGATTTTCTCCCAACCTTGTGTCTGCTCCTCAGGGCAGCCTCTGCTCCTCACGAGCACACTTAGAGTGCAAGCTCTCACACTTAGTTTTCAAAGAGCCTAACGTAGATGACCTTCAGTCGAAAGGTAGAGGCATCAGGGTAAAGAGGCAAAGAAAAACAGGCAATCTGCGAAATATGTCCAGAGAAGAATCTTAGATGTTGCTCCTGGCACATGGAAGCAAACAGATCAGAAGCCTCCTAACTCTCTGAGTCTGGACTAAAAAAGCCTCTGATTGTTCAAGACTTAAACAACCGTTGGGCACCCAACCTCGATGACCAGGGGGCAGGTTTCAAAGGCTATACTGGTCCAAGGAGCGTGTGACCCTCAACACTCACTCTGGATGTGGCCAAGGGGAATCATGAACAAGAGGAGCCTCCAGGGCACAGACAGCACCCATTCAAGGCCATCCCTTCAGCGCCAGGGCAGGGGGACCTCGCAGAGCCTGACCTGGAGGATTTCAGGATGCCATAGACTAGTGATTGAGTGGGGCTCACACTCCCCCCTTTTCTGTAGCGGATATTCTGACCCTGCTCCCCCACTGTATATCGTGTCTTAAAGGTGGGCCGTGTTAGGATGACATGTCTTTTTAGCCATATCAGGACCTTAGAGTGCCTAACGCAGAACATGTGTAGACTGCAAACTTTGGGTTGATGCAGTGACCGGGTGAGACGTGCGGGCATCCCCTTAAGGAGGTGGTGAGTGTATTTATGCAGAGAAGAACAACACAAGTGAGTAACCAGAAGGACAGTTTGTGACAGTGACCACGCTATGTCCAGCACCCCAGCTCCACTCCCTGAGCCCACCGGATGACCACTTTTCTCAGGTTCCCTTCAATTCCATGGGGCCACATGACTGAATTCTAGTCTGTGGAACGTCAGGGGAAGTGATTTGTGCCACTTTCAGGCTGAGGCTGGTTGCAATCTGAGTGCCTTTTCCACATTCTCTCCCCCATCCCTTCAGTGGGAGATAAACGACTCCAAGATGGTGGAGAAAAAAGCAACCTGATCAATGAGTCAGTGTTCGAAAGCAAGCCAGGCAGACAGCTACCTAATCCACATCAAACCGCGACTTAATCAGAAGTAAATCTTCATTATGTTAACCCACTGAAATTCCAGCGTTTACCTATTGCAGAAGGCAGCATTAATTCCCCCGGCATTGGTAAATTTTTAGTATGTTAAAGCAATATAGAATAGAGGAATATAAGTTTAATTGTGACTGATAGAACCAGGGAAGCAACCACTACTAGAATCGTAG
The DNA here is from genome assembly GCF_009873245.2 of Balaenoptera musculus. NCBI lineage: Eukaryota > Metazoa > Chordata > Mammalia > Artiodactyla > Balaenopteridae > Balaenoptera > Balaenoptera musculus. Next base: position 55,304,726 of record NC_045800.1, read on the forward strand.
AACTTCCAAATTAATAGTGGGCAAAAGTAAATATAAGAGGCTTACCAATCCTGCAAAAATACTTAAAGGGGAAAGAGAAAACAACAGAAAATGTGCAGTTATTATAGCAGGCACTGCCAGTTACCTCCTCATCGCCCATTCCAGCCACCTTCCTGCCTTACTAAAAACCCCAGTTTCTTCTGGGGAGTAATAGAGATCCCTTGGTTTCAGAAGAGGCAGGTTTCTACCCCAGCCTCAAAGGACAAATAAAATTAGTCTAAACCCATCATGTAAATTTATTCTCATTGGCAAGTAATCGATCTAGGATTGACCAGACATCCCCGTTCTTGACAAAGGAGATGCAGGCGGAAGTCCCAATGACGGGGACTCATTCTCTGAACAAAAGGTGAAGACTTCTTAAGGTTGCAGACGAATACTGTTTGATTCCACTCATACAGGGTACCCAGAATAGTCAAATTCATTGAGTCAGAAAGTACATTGGTAGATGCCAGGGGCCGGGGGAGGGGGGGGGGTAGGAGGAGTGGGGAGTTAGTGTTTAATGGGGACAGAGTTTCAGTTTAGGAAGGTGAAAAATTCAGGAGATGGATGATGATGAGAGTTGCATAACAATGTGAATGTACTTAGTGCCACTGAACTGTACAGTTAAATATGGTTAAAATAGTATGTTTTATATTTTGTGACTTTTACCACAATAAAAAAACATTAGGGCTTCCCTGGTGGCGCAGTGGTTGAGAATCTGCCTGCTAATGCAGGGGACACGGGTTCGAGCCCTGGTCTGGGAAGATCCCACATGCCGCGGAGCAACTGGGCCCGTGAGCCACAACTACTGAGCCTGCGCGTCTGGAGCCTGTGCTCCGCAACAAGAGAGGCCACGACAGTGAGAGGCCCACGCACCGCGATGAAGAGTGGCCCCCACTTGCCACAACTAGAGAAAGCCCTCACACAGAAAACGAAGACCCAACACAGCCAAAAATAAAAATTAATTAATTAATTAATTAATTTTTTAAAAAAAAAGGTGAAGACTTCTTAGGAGAAGCCCGTTCACTCTTTACTCGTTTACCTCACCTCCTTCTTCCTGCCTGGAATGAAGATGTGATGCCAGGAGCTGCTGGAGGACTTTTGCAGCCATGAGGAAGAAAGCCACATGCTAAGGATGAGTAAGTGGAAGGACTGAAGGAGATGGGGCCTTGATGATCTTGCTGAGCAGCTAAACTAATCTATCCATTGCAGTACACCTCCAGAATTCTTATCATTTGAGAAAAATAAGGAACTCCAAGGAATAAAGTTCTGTAATTATTAAATGAAATGTGGTAATATAAATAAATATGAAAGATTTATTTAATTAGGCAACTATTAATCGTGCATTCTGTTACTTACGGCCAAGCACATCCCTAACTGATACAGATAACAAATGAAAAATAACACAGAAGCCCTAAACCCTAAGTATATTCATTAACACAAAAATGGGAACAGAATTAATTTCCCTATTAAAGATCTGAGACTGTCAGATGTAAATAAAAAGTAAAAGACAAACACTGCTTTGGGAAAGACCCTAGGTGTTCTCCTTACTGGCTGCAAATAATAATAAATCCTTCCTTGGGGGTGGTGGGATGAATTGGGAGATTGGGATTGACATATATACACTAATAAGTATAAAACAAATAACTGATAAGAACCTGCTGTATAAAAAAAAATAAAATAAAATAAAATTCAAAAAAAAAAAGAAAGGAAAGAAAGAAAAAAACCCACTATTTAATGTCATTAATTAAGTCATCACTTTCTGACCCTACTTCTAACAAGGCATATTTCATTATAGCTTCAGTGTCAATTTTCTCTTCTTTTACTAAATTAAAATTCCACTGGACTGGTCACTAAATTAAATTTCTACTGGTGAATATTCTAACCCTGTAATTCTGGGCATAAGGGTGTTTTACATGAGAGCTGTCCTTAGAAAATGCTGCCAGTTATGTTTTTGAATTTAGGTTAGATAAAGTATTCCCAAGTTCTCCCCATCATGGAAAAACAATAATAATAATAATAATAAATCCTTCCTTCTCCTGACAGGGAAAAAAAAGTAAAATCCAATTCTGTACTATTTAAATAAAACACACATGTAAAAAAGAAAAAGTTTAAAAATAAAGAGCTGGTTAACAATAGACCATACAAAGGCAAGCAAAAAGAAAGCAGAAGTGGCAATGTCAGACAAAGTAAGTTCAAGGACAAATGTGTTAGACAAGACAAAAAAGAATATTATGTAATTATAAAAGATGCAACCCACAAAGAAGATATAACAGTCATAAAACTTTATGCAACAAACAACATAGCAGACAACTGCATAAAACTAAAACTCCTAACAACACAATGAGAATTTGAAAATGTATATATACTCATGGTGGAGAGTTTCACTATGTTTATTTAAGAAGCTGGTAGACCAAATAGATTTTAAAAATTAATAATATAGAGGATTTGAATAATATAGTCAACAAATTTTACTTAATAACTACAGAACTTTACTCCTTAAACATTGACAATATACTTTTCTTCTTCTGATCTTGCAATTATGAGAAAATTTTATAGACCACATCCTCAAATAATAATACAAAACCTAGAAATCAATGGGGTAAAATAACCATCAAGAAAATATCTCTTAGAGAACCCATGGATCTTAGGGGAAATCAAAACTGAAATTACACATTATCTAGGGGGAAAATTGTAGCAAAAAATATGGGCACAGATAACAGTAAGCTCAAAAGAAAAATTATAAGCTTAAAGGCTTTTCTTTTTGATGTCCCCGTGAAGATAAAATTCTCTTCTCCAAACACAATATAGATGCCTCCATTGACTCTATTCCAAACAGAAGTGTGAAACAGTGAGCAGGGTGGGTGCTCCCATGTGGGTCCTGAAGCAAATAGTGGTCACCAGGAATGAGACTCCTACAGGGTAGAGGGGAATCAAAGTTCTCCAGGTGAGACTGGGACCTGAGTAGGATTGAGGTCAGATGCTGGTAATGTGCTTGGCAAGTTCATGAAACAGCAAGGAGACCACTGTGGCTGCAGCAGAGGGAGCAAGAAGGGAAACTGGAAATGCAGTTGGAGAAGCAGCAGCTTTAATGCATTCAGTGTGGGAAACAGCGGACAAGAAAACCTGTAGGCCAGTGAGCATTTGTAATAGTCCAGGGGACAGACAATCATTTCTTGGACTAAGATGGTCCTGGTGGAGGAGGTATAAAGTGGTTAAGATTTAGGATATATTCTGAAGGAAAAAGCAATATTTGCTTAAATTTTGGATATGAGTTGTGAAAGAAAAAGAGCAAGAAAACTCTAACTTTTCAGCTTAAGCAATGGAATGGATGGTCATATTACTGAAAAGAGTAACATGAAAGAAACTGCTTGGATAAATCAACATTTGTTTGGGCCAAATTAAGTTTGAGACATCTATTAGACATCCAATAGGCAGTTGAATAAAACAGAGTTCAGAGGAGAGGCTGGAACTAAAATATAATTTTTTGGAGGCATCAGTGCATAGATATTTAAAGCCACAAAACAGGACGAGAGCAGGTAGAGAGTGAGTATAGACAGAAAACAGGAGAGGTCGAAGGACTGAAGCCCAGCACACTCCAACACCTAGATAGGAGGAGGACTCCCAAGGAGATGAGGACAAAGAAGGCTGCGAGGCAGGAGAACAACCAAAAGAGAACAGTATCCCAGAAGCCAAGTGGAGAAAGAATTTCAGGAATTAAAGGGAGGTCAACTGTGTCAAAGGCTACTGATGGGTCATTGGGATGAAGACTTGAGAATTGACCATTGGATTCAACAACATGGAAGTCACCAATGACCTTGACAAAGGTGGTTTTATGAGTCTGTGAAAAGGAACATTTGGACGCTTGGAAACTTTTAGAGGAAAATATAAATGCATATCATTATTACTTTGGGGAAGGGAAGAATTTCTTCTATGAGACATAAAAAGAATAAACTATGAGAGACAATGTTGATATATTTAAATACAGATTAAAGCTTAAAATTTCTACACATAAAAAATACCATAAAGACAATTAAAAATCAAGTCACCAACTGAGAGAAGATACTTGAATACACATAACTGTCAAACGACTGCACCAATTAATAAAAGCAATAGTAACAGCTAACATCTACAGAAGGCTTATCTGCTAATCATGGTTCAACATATTTTACATGTATTAACTTATTAATGTCTAGAACAGTCTTTCTCTACTAGGATCCTGTGAGAGAAATAAGCCCTATAAAACATAATTTGAATGGCCATTTTTTTTCTCAGTTCTCCCAAGAATGGTATATAGTACTAGTCTAGATGCATTGTAGAAAAGCTAACTCATTGCATACAATGTATCCTTTAAAGCATCTGTTATCAAATAATTTGCTCTCAAGACCCCTTTATAGTCTTTAAAAATATTGAGTATCTCAAAGAATTTTTGTTTATGTGGGTTATATCTATCAATATTTACCATATTCAAAATTAAAACTGAGAAAATTTTTAATATATATTTATTAAAAATAATAGCAACTTGGGACTTCCCTGGCGGTCCAGTGGTTACAACTCTGCACTTCCACTGAAGGAGACGTGGGTTCAATCCCTGGTCGAGGAACTAAGATCTCACATGCCACAGGGCGTGGCCTAAAAAAAAAGTTACTTCAAAATAAAAAGTTTAAAGATTTTTTTTTTTTTTTAAAGAAATGCAGAGAAACTTTTTTTTTTTTTTTTTTTTATAGCTACTTTATTTATTTATTTATTTATTTTTGGCTGTGTTGGGTCTTCGGTTCGTGCGAGGGCTTTCTCCAGTTACGGCAAGTGGGGGCCACTCTTCATCGCGGTGCGGGGACCGCTCTTCATCGCAGTGCGCGGGCCTTTCACTATCGCGGCCTCTCTTGTTGCGGAGCACAGGCTCCAGACGCGCAGGCTCAGTAGTTGTGGCTCACGGGCCCAGCTGCTCCGTGGCATGTGGGATCTTCCCAGACCAGGGCTCGAACCCGTGTCCCCTGCATTAGCAGGCAGATTCTCAACCACTGCGCCACCAGGGAAGCCCAAGTTTAAAGATTTTTAAGCAAAATAAAATTAAAACCCATTGGTTTATTTTGTACTTTGAATGGATCTTTTACTCATGTGTGATTTTGCACCATTCCTCATTGGTCCTTGGAAAATATTGGTTCACTGATCAAGCAGATCTTCCAAATGTGGACCCATTTTATTTTACAATATCATAAAATTGTTTGTTAATATTACTATGAACCTCAGAGAAAAGCCTTTATGTACTGGGAATCTAATAAGTTCATTGTAGCTGATACAAGTTTTCCAAAAATTCTAATTTTTGCTTGAAACCTGGAATTTTATCACTGGAATAAATTTTATCCGTTGTTTTCCTTGAAGTGACAGATTCACTTGATTCATCTGCAAATACCCAAGTCTGAAAAAAGACATAGTTTGTCAGTCTTCTTTCAAGTAAAAATGGCATTCCATGAATAAAGAGGCTAGTTCAGCACATAACTCAAAAAATCACACAGTGCCTTTCCTCAAGACACCCATCATACTTCAGAAATGCTTTATGCATCCTTCCATTTTGTCATACAATAAAATGAATAAGGTTTACTGTTTCATCAAGGAGTGAAACCATCATTAATTTTACTGTGAGTGTATGATGATGAAAAAATACAGTCATTTCACTCCTACAAGACTGGAAAGAATAAAAAAGTGTGATGACAAATTCTGATCGTTGAAAAGGATATGGAGCAATAATAATTCTTATAAATTGTTGATGGCTGAAGGCACTGATACAACCACTTTGAAGATATCTGGCAAATATTTAGTAAAGTTGAACATGCTACACATTATTACCAAGGAATAGCACTTCCAAGTACACACATGCCCAGAGAAACCTGAACAAGAAGGTTCATGGAAACACTGTCCAAAATATTAAAAATCAGGAACAACATAAATGACTAATCAAGGAAAACAGATAAATAAATTATAGTATGTTCTTATAATGCAGTACTCTATAGCAAGAAAAATAAATAGGTTTGAACAACACAGACATATCTCCTTAAAAAATGCAGAACCAATAAATTAAATTAAATTCAGATTGCATACAGTATAATGTCATTCATATAATGATTAAGCAACATACTGCTTACAAAATATATGTTAAAGTATGGAAAAGATATATGGATGATACATGTTGAATTTATAATAGGCTTGCATATGGGGAGGGAGCTGGGGAGTGAAATTTTAGAAAGGCATTAAAGTGGGTCTCAACTGTACATGACGTACTTAAATAAAAACAAAGAAGGCACTAAGTTAACACTTAATAAAAACATTATGGGTCCATAAGTACTTATTATATTATTTTCCATTTTACCTATATGTTTAAATATTTTATAATGAGAAATTTTAAAAGCTTTATTTTAAAAAAAGATGTGGGACTTCCCTGGTAGTCCACTGTTTAAAACTCCGCACTCCCAATGCAGGGGGCCCGGGTTCGATCCCTGGTCAGGGAACTAGATCCTGCATGCATGCTGCGACTAAGACCCGGCACAGCCAAATAAAATAAATAAATAAATAAATATTTTTAAAAATATGAAATAAAATTTTTTTAAAAGATGTAACATGAATAAACTAAGTTCTCAATCTAAGACATAAAAAAAGAACAATAAAATAAAAGCAGGAGAAAATAATTAATGAAAAAAACTAATATTAGTGAATGCAAAGCATATACATTATAAATACAACCAAACATTTGTTCTTTGAAAAATGTAATAAAGTAGGAAACCACCCAGCATGCTTAAATTAAGTTAAAACATATATATATGTTATATGTTATATATATGCCATATATATGTTTTTATATATATATATGGAATGTGTATACAGTATATATACTATATATGGCATTAGGAATAAGAAGACAATGTAAAACAAGAACTGATTAAAAGAGAATATCATGTGCTATTCTGTGTTAATAAATTTGAAAATATAGATATAGGTATAAATCTTCATGACCTTAAATTAGACAATGGTTTCTTAGATATGATACCAAAAGCACAAACAACAAAGAAAATATATATCAATACAATTTGGACTTCATCAAAATTTGAAATTTAAAATTTTGTGTTTCAAAGGATGCCATCAAGAAAGTAAAAGGGCAATCCAAAGAGTGGAGTAAATATTTACAGATCATATATCTGATAAGGAACTTGTGCCTGGAGTGTATAAAAATTCTTACAGCTCAGTAATAAAAAGACAACTCAGTCTAAAAATGGGCAAAGGATCTAAACATACATTTCTCCAAAGAAGATATATGGATGTCCAATAAGCACAAGAAAAGATGCTCAAAATCTTTACTCATCAGGGAAATGCAAATCAAAACCACAATGACATAATACTTCACATCTCCCAGGATGGATTTAACCAAAAACATAGATAATAACAAGTACTGGTGAGAATGTGGAGAAATTGGAACTCTCATACACTGCTGGTGGGAAGGTAAAATGGTGTGACTGCTTTGGAAAATAATCTGCCAATTCTTCAAGTTATTAAACATAAAGTTATCAAATGATCCAGCGATTCCACTCGTAGGTACACACCCAATAGAAATGAAAACATACATCCACACAAAAACTTGTACGTGTGTTTATAGAAGCATTATTCATAATAGCCAAAAGTGAAAACAACCCAAATGTCCATTAAGAGATAAATGGACAAACAAAATGTGGTACATCCATATAATGGGATATTATTCGGCCATAAAAAAAGAATGATACTGATACATGCTACATTGTGGATGGACCTTGAAAACATTATGCTAAGTGCAAGAAGCCAGTCACAAAAGTCCAATATTATACTATTCCACTCATATGAAAGTCCAGAATAGGGAAATCCATAGAGACATAAAGTAGATTAGCAGTGGACTTCCCTGGTGGCGCAGTGGTTAAGAATCCACCTGCCAATGCAGGGGACATGGGCTTGATCCCAGGTCCAGGAAGATCCCAGATCTCCGTATACCACGGAGCAACTAAGCCTGCGTGCCACAGCTACTGAAGCCCGCGTGCCACAACTACTGAAGCCCACACGCCTACAGCCCGTGCTCCGCAACAAGAGAAGCCACCATAATGAGAAGCTCGCACATCGCAACAAAGAGTAGCCCCCGCTTGACGCAACTAGAGAAAGCCCACTCGAAGCAATGAAGACCCAGTGCAGAAAAAAAAAAAAAATAGATTAGTGGTTGCTAAGGGCTGGAGCAGGGAGAAAGTGGTCTGGCAGTTACTACTTAAAGTGTACGGGTTTTCTTGAGGTGATGAAAATATTCCAAAATTGATTGTGGTGATGGCTGCACATCTCTGTGAATATATTAAAAACCATTTAGTTGTACACATTAAATGGGTGACTTGTGTACACTTTAAATGGGTGACTTGTATGGTATATGAATTACATCTCAATAAAGCTGTTTGTGACACAAAAACTCTCCTGGTAATTTATATGATAAGGTAATTTATAGGGAAAAAAATCAGTTAGGGTATAGAGGTCTAAACAACATATTGACCAACTTAACCTAACTGACGTCTATAGAACACTCCACACTACAGCAGAATACTTTCTTTATCAAGTGCACACAGAAACAAGGTTGACTACATTCTCAGCCATTAACTTTCAAATGTTTGAAATCATTTACGGTATGTATTGAGAACCCAACCGTGGTGGCCAGATAATAAGCACATCTGTGAGATGATAGGATAAAAATAAATGCTCCCTGAGGCCCTGTCATCTTGAAAGGACATGAGGGAAACAGGTGTGGAAATGTACCCAAAGAATTTAAACCCCAAAGTTGAATGCAAACTCCGGTTCCAAATGCAAGAATCCTAGGAAGCTGTGCTAGTTTTTACGTGAGAAAAACCTGGAAAGCAGCGATGCTACTAGCCACTGGGAGAGATAACAGAGGGGCCGGCAACCGCCTGCAACCTGCTACTTCAGCCCGGCTCCCCCGAGTGGGGCTGAGACCTGGCGTCAGGTTACAGGGAGTCAGGAGATAACCAGCTGGTGGCCTTTCTCAGAAACTGCCCCTGCTGACCTCCTGGTGCAAAGGGAAGCAGTGAGGTGGACAGTTAGGGAAGGAGGGAGGTGGCAGGCATGATCACCCCTGAAGCAAGGGGAGGAAATTACACCCGGCCAGCTCAGCCCAGCATCCCCAGCTGGGGCCTTGCAACAGGCAGGAGAAGGGCTTCCCTCCAGCCAGAGCTGAGCAAAACTCCATCTGTTTAAAGAGCCCATGGGCTGTAGAAAACAAACTTATGGTTACCAGGGGGGAAAGGGGGAGAGGAATAAATTGGGAGATTGGGATTGACATATACACACTACTATATATAAAACAGATAACTAATGAGGACCTACTGTATAGCACAGGGAACTCTACTCAATACTCTGCGATGATCTATATGGGAAAAGAATCTAAAAAAGAGTGGATATAAGTATAACTGATTCACTTTGCTGCACACCTGAAACTAACACAACATTGTAAACCATCCATACTCCAACGAAAATTTTTAAAAAATAATAATACACAGCCCATGGGCTTTTGGCAGCAGCCGGGAGAAAGTTGCAGGGACAGGAGAACCCCATCCCCGTGCGCCCAAGCTCCTCGGGAACCTGCAGAAAATCTGGCCCTCCACAGCCATGCAGGAGAGAGAGTATCTCTTTCTCTGGATCCCCATCAACGTTACTACTAGCAAACTTCTTTAACTTTTGCTAGTATTAGTGTTTTAATTTGCAGTGATGTACCGGTAGTTCGCTAGTGAGGATGAACACCTTTCCACATGGTCATTGTGACTCGAAGTTGCACTCCTGTGAATGGCTTATTCATGTCTCTTCCCCATTTTTCTACTGTTTGTCTTCTGCTAACTGATTTAGGAAGTGTCTTTATTCTCTGGATACAAGTCCTTTGCCTGTTATAAATGTTGCAGATATTTTTCTCTCATTTATCTCCTGCTTTGTTCTCTTTTTAAACTCCGTTTGGTATCTTTTATCAAGAAGATTTTTAAAATCTAGTCATATTTATCTTTATTTTTCCTTTTATTTTTCTTGCGGTATCTTATTTTAAGAACACCTTCGCTCTCCCCACTATTCTCTCATATTTTCTTTACTTCTATGATTTTGTTTTTGCTTTTTCTGCACTGGTCTTTAATCACCTGGAATATGTCATTTCACCATGGGAGCAGCTGTGAGGAGGAGGAAGATGGGTGCACTGCAGTGGGGGGAACTGGAGCCCCCAAGCAGGCCTGGACCCGATTCCAACTCCACCTCGACTCAAACGGAGATAATAACATATTTCATTAATTTGAAGACACACACCTTAACATTTCTGAAATCAGGATGTATCTTACAAACAATGGTGTATCGTGGTTTAATTTACAGCTTTCTTAGTAATATATAAAAACAGTGTGTCTTTCAAGCTATGGCATCTTAGATTTCATGAAATACAAAGGACCCAACCTCAGGTCCCTAAGGGGGTGGGATAAACAGGCACTTAAAGGGCCCAGGACAGGTCAGACACACAGGAGGCAAGGCGTTCCATCTGGGTGAGTTCTCCTTCATTCCAAAGAATGCAGCGGCTCTGAGGCTTCATTCTTCCTGCAGCCCTGGCCCTTCCCCCTTAGCTTCCAGAACCTGAGCCTACTCTCTGGGAACCCCTCCAGGCTCCCCTACCAAAGGCCTTCAGCTGGACAAGGCCACACCTTCAGTTCTCTCCTTCTAGATACAGGATGCTCAGAGCTGACAGTTAAGGCTGATCTCCCTCCACAGCCAAGAAAACGGCACTCTCACCCCTGGGGACACCCACACCTGCTGGGCACCAAGAGCCCCCCATGCTCTCGTGGCAGCTTCTGCTTGGCTCCTCCCACTGCCCGCCTGGTGAGTCTGGGGCTTTGCAGCTTCTGCAAATGCTTGCACTGGAGACGGGGAGCCGTGGATGCTGGCAGAGCTGCCTCGGCCAGAACCACAGCGCCGGCTGGGGGAAGGCAGGGAGGAAAGGGAGTGAGCTGGTGGTCTGCAGAGGCCCCCAGCCAGGGCCAGCGTGGGAACTTTGCACAGTGGCCCCTTCAGCCTTAGAGCCACCCAGAAAGCCCTTCCCTCTTCACGGAAGAAGGAACTGAGCTGCAGGGAAGCAGAGTGACGCCCCTCAGCGACGCTGAGACTGTACCACGGAGGACCTCGCTCACCAGCACTGCGGCCCCACCTTTCTGTCCACCATATGGAGGCCCAACAGGGCTGAGGAGGCAGAAAGTGGGCTCTCCCCCTCAAGGTCAATTCCACACACCTGGGCAGAGCACCAACTGCATGGAAGGCCCACCCTGGGTCTCAGAGTCCAGGCGGGGGTAGTGGTCTGGCCCCTAGCCCCTCTCTCCTCGCCCTAAGGGGTCCCACACCCAGCTGCACAGTCACAACCAGGGTGGTCCCAGGCCATACACTATGCAATTCCCCACGGACTAGTCCTCCCACCCACCATAATGCCACATCTTTGCTTCACCTGTAGGAAAGCTTATCAGCATCCAAGAACCAAGAGTCTCCTTTTACTGGAATAACTGAATTTCTTCCAATTTACCCTAAAAGTAACCACGCAAGGAATAATGATTTGACAGACACAGGAAAAGTCTCATCCCCACCCTCATCCCTGAGACTCCAGAAAAACTGAGGTTGGCCACGCAGTGGTGGAGCTGGGCCCATAGCCTGGGTCCCATGGGAACATTCAGGAAGACGCTGAACAAATTCCAAGGGCATCTGCCACCAGAGGCAGACGGAGGCAGTGAGGAAAGGAAGGAGGTGGACATGGCTTGGCTCTTATGTGCCCCACATGGTGGCGGGAGCTTTCCCACTTGTTGAAGAAGCTTTTTGAACCCTGCCAACAACTGCTGGGGAAGGGTTATTATTCCCATTGCACAGGTGATGTTCCAAGGTCAACCCAGTAGACCAAAGATGAAAATCCAGGGGACTTGGTTCTATTCCACCACGCTAGAGACATGTTGAAAATAGCATTAACCCAACCAAAAGGTGGAGAAGTGATCTGTGACACTGTCATTTCCCACCCTTGAGCCCCTCAGGAAATGAGCTAATGGAGCATCCCTTCGGGTGTGGAAGTCTGGAAGAGCAGGCAGGATCTGCCTGCCCCCCACATACACCCTGAGAGCTGCAGTGCCTATCTACAGGTGACGGGCGCTAGGACGCCTCTCTGGGGTCAGCTGGATGGCCTGGTGTCACCACAGATACACTTCTCATGACGTTCCTCTTGCCTGACTCCAGGGCTCTCACTGGGAAGCTGGCAGCACCCCCATTGCTCATCTGTTGCCTTCACTGGTCCCTCGGACCCACACTCAGCCCCAATTTACCAATTATCGTGCCACAGGGGACTTTTTACCTCTTGTCTACCTTGCACAGGACTCTGGACACCCTCCCGCGCCGCCAGACACCTCTTTTTCTCTCCCATATACTCCCATATATTTCTTTCACATATATTCTGTGAAAAAGATCATTCTCCCTCCCCACAGAATTGTTCTTTGAATATTTGCATATGGACAGGAAACACCTTCTTAACAGAAGGGATGGGACACGACTGGTGGATAATCCGGCACCGTAAGAAACCAGGGGGGCTAGATTCCCCAGCCCCCTCCCCCATGGCACTGTCCTAGAAGCACTGTCCCACTGTGCCCAGGAAAGGGGCCATGAGCAACAGCTCCAAAGAGCTACAGTCCGGAAATCCAGGGCATCCATGCCCCTGATTCCCCAGTGTTCCTACACAGTCACCACCCTCTAAGTGGATCTACTGGAAAACTGTTGGAACTAACAGAAAAATTCACAAAGAGAGTTGAAGAAAATCAGCATGCCTACCACCATATGACAGCAAGAACAGGGACGGTGCAGGAGACGGCTTCAAATGTGGATTTCCTTTCATGTTTAATAACTTCTGTGTGACGTGCTGAGAATCCGAACAGCAAGGGGTGTGCTGCTGGGTTGGCCAAAGCATTTGTACAAGGGGGCAAAGGGGGAATGCAATGTTCATCACTTTCCCCTCAGAGGGAAAAATGTGGGGTACGAGTAATACAAAGTGGAGTTAGTGTCCAAGTAATTACTGTTATTATGATTTGATTATGAAACCACTGTTGGCATAAAAAAATAAGTCTTGAAAGATAAGTAAACAAAAAAATCTAAAATTCTTGATTATGCCAACAAAATCATGGAGATGGATATTAAAATATCCTTAAGTTTCTCATCTTCAGTAGATAATGATTCATTCCTGATAAAGATAAAGAAAATGGGTTCAACTATATCTTTAAAATAAGTTCTAAACTAACATATGCCATTTAATATACATGTTTCAATAGACTCCCTTAAAACAAAATGGTATCCAAAGGCGGGAGGGGGGGAAGAAGAGATACGGGGAAATGTACACTAAATGGATGCAAAGGAAAAAAGTAGCATTGGTCAAACTAAAATCTAAGTCAAAATCCTAAAACAAGAAATGAAAAAGAAATGAGTTGTAAGTATGTATGACAAGGTGATAGAATTGCCATTACTTATATATTATAGATTGTAGTTCAGCTTCTACAATATATCCCAAAACACAAGCATACTGGGATTTTTAGACTTTTACTGAAGATTTTCAAGGTCTAGGGAAGGGGTCACACTGCACAGCTCACAGTCTTCTACTCAAAAGGGAAATCCTTTGATACCCGTCTCTTCTATCAAGCCCCACTGACACAACAGGCATGCAACGGTTTTAGCAGCTCCCTGCCCACAGCTCCCCCCGACCATATCCCTCAGCCTTGTTCCAGACGCTGGGATGGAGGCAAAGCCGCCGCAGCCATGGTGTCATGGCACGTGCAGACTAACAGAGGAGACAGACCATAAACAAGCAAACAGATACATGAAAAAAGAGGAAGATGACGACGACAAAGGCAAATCCATAGAGACAGAAAGCACATCAGTGGTTGCCAGGGGCTGGGGGAGGAGAGGATGCAGAGGGGCCGCTTAAAGGATACAGGCTTTCCTTTTGGGATGATGGAAATGATAGAGGTGATGGTTGCACAACATTTTGAATGTACTAAATGTCACTGGATCGCACGCTTTAAAATGGTTAAAATGGTAAATTTTATGTTGTGTTTTCTTACCACAAACAAACAACAACAACAAAAAACCCCCGATACTTTCAGATGTGGTAAGTGCTTTGAAGGAAATCAGGCCAGATGTTGTAAGAGAGAGAGACTGGGGTGGGGTCCTTGAGAGCGGGTAGTCAGTGAAGAGCTCAACATTTCACTGAGAAATGAATGAGGGGGAGGACCCAGCCTCATGAGGATTTGGGAAAAGAGCATTCCACACAGAGGGACCCAAAAGGGTGGAAATTGGGTTGGAAAGTAGGCAGAGGCCCCGGAAAAGCATTCGTGTTTCTTTGAGTGCAATGGAAGCCACGGAGGCAGGGAGATGCCTGAGCTAATCAGTGTGTTAAAAGGACACTTTGGCTGCTCTGGGGAGAAAAGTCGTAGGGCGTGAGCCTGAGGCAGGGGGCCACTGAGAACATGGGTGCACTGGGAATGTCTGTAGGCGAGTACTGCTTCCCACGCCCGGAAAGGAAACACACCGAGGCTAGGAGGGCCTGGGCCCAGCAGGCAAGGTTGCCATGGTTACTGGATGGTTCCCAGGAAACAGAGAGAAGGCAGATGCCCAGTGAGAAGGACTGTGTCACACAGCTTTCATTAGAGCGCGGACCAGGCCCACCTGGGCACCCAGTCCAGGGCAGACGCGCAGCGGGAGTGGCTGAGAGCTGAGACAGGATGCTGGATCGGGTGTCTCCCTCCAGCCCCAGGTCAGGGCTGCTTGTGGGAGCGCCACAGGCTGGGCGGGCAGAGAGAGGCGGGCCTAGCAGGTGGGAGCTGCCTCTTGACCCCAGCTGTGGGGAATGGAAGCAGTGAGGGCTGGACGGCTGGACTTAGAGACCTCCACAGGCTGGACTGGGGCCGGCACAGGGCTGGCTGTGAGGGTGAGAATAAGGCACCTCCATGAGGCTGCAGGTTTGGTTTGTGGCGTGGCCAGTGTCAGCCACGTGAGAGAAGAAAGCAGGAAGGAGGGTGGGGAAAGAGGTCTTGTTCCCAGGCAGATGACGTCCAGATGGATAAGGAGATGGTCACCGAGGAACCAATTTAACACTGACAGAAACTGCCAATCACTGCAGAACCAGCGAGACCAGGTAGGGAAGCTTCCTGAGTCACAACAGCAGTAGGAACACATGTGTCCTGAGTCCTGTGTCCCAGGCGACACCCAGCTCCAGCCCCAAAAAACTGGGATAACTGGGCCAGCCCAGAAGGGGCCAAGGGTTGTAAAGGCTGCAGCTCCTCACACCGGGTGTGGGTTCCTGCGGTGGCAAAAGGGCACGAAAAGGGGAAACGATGTAGAAGGTCATGGTAATGCTGGATGGGCGTGGCTTAAATCTAGCGAGAATGTAACGTGATAACCGCCTTCCCAGAGTCTCAACAAACAACACAAATTCCCGCTGGACCTCAAGTTTTGTCAGAAATGTGACAAACAGCAAACATGACGGCAGATGGGAAAACAATGTAAGCTGAGGGTCTGTATCTTCCATGACAGGGCAGAACACCAGAAGCTTCTCAGCAAAATATAAAGTGAAAGCAAAAAGACACAGCTGCATGGTGGGGGGAGTGACGTGTGCCCAGCCACGACCGTCATCTTCCACCCCAGCTTACTTCTGTGGACCCCAAATGTGTGTCCCAGGACCAATACAACCCCTGAAGTTCTGTAAACTGGAATAATCCCTATCACCAGTGTTTACACCTACCATCTGCAGGAGAAGCAGAGAAGTTCTCAGGGACAGGGTGCACCTCGCCCTGCTGGGCCCTCAGGACAGCAAGGTCAGGCCCACTAGGGGCTGGGAAGTGTCCTCAGAAGAGAGAGGGTGGGAGTGAGGTCTCGGGGGACAAGCAGGACTGAGGAGATGGATGGGCAGGAGGAGGTGCAAGGTCATTCCAGTCTGACCAGAACTGAGTAAGCTGTGCTCAGGGATCCCAAGGGGCTGGCACACAAAACGGGACATGGCAGATGCTTCCTTCAGGACAGATTGGAGGGAGGGAGGCAAAAGCTGGGAAGGAAGTGCCTGTGAAAGGAAGGAAGAGAAAAGATCCAGCCAATGGAGTCCGTCCCCACACACCCTGTCCTGAGCTGCTGTGCGGCTGCTTTGCCCCAGGCCACCTTCCTGGCACTCCCGTTGGCATGTTCCCTGGGATCTGATCTGTCTACCCATGGACTCGAGGGTCAAAGCTCTGTCCAGTTCACCACGGTCAGCGCTTAGTAATGTTGACTAAGGGATTGAATGAATAAATGAATGAATGAACAAATGAACACATGAACAGATCATCCATTGAATGGAAGTCCCAAGTTCAGAAGTGAATGAGTAGAAAAACATCAGCCAGTGGACCAAGGTCAAAGTCACGGGGTGTACATCCCGTCTCCAATCTTAGCAGCTAGGTGACTTTGGATGGATTGTGTCACCCCTGTGAGCAGTGACTTCCTCATCTGAGATGGGGTCACAGGGCTACGGGGGCATTCAGTGAGGACAGGCACATGGTAAATAGTAAAGGTCATTTCACTGTGATCCTAGGACAGGAAGCAGGCACTGTGCACCCCAGGCCCATAGTAAGAAGCTCTTCAGCCTCTGGGGCCGCGCCTGCCCCTCAGGGCTTCCCCATCTGCCCAGACAGCTCCACACCAGGACTGAAGCAAAGAGCTGAGATCTGAGCGGGATCCTGACCTGGAGTACACACATTCCTCCTCTCATCCATGCTTTATAAATCAGAAAATTAATTATCTGGAAAAGAGTCCTCTGCACCAGAAACCCAAATGAGTTTAATGTATAATTTATACACGACAATGTAGATGTCAATGTGTGACTACTCGCCGTAAAAACATTTTTGCAGTTAAAGCTTTAGGCGTCTGTCCTCCTCTCGGAGGAGCCACTTTACAGACAACATGAGGCCCCAGGGCTCAGGCCGGGTGGGGCAGGAAAGGCAGCCTGTCATTTTCAGTGATGCCGCTGCCAGGGCAGCCCCACCCTTGGCACCAGCCACATGCAGTCAAGTCATAGCTCTCCCTCCTTGGGGTCCTACTGTGTCTTGTTCAAAAGGGGATGTCACGCTCTGTGCCAGCTCTGTGCTAGACCCAAGGATGGAAGACAGAATGGAGGATGTGCTCACTCCTGTGGCTTTGAGTCCCCTGGGAGAGCCAGGCAAGCAGACGATGAATGACACTGACAGTGTGGCAAGCGCTAGGGCAAAGACGGGTCCTATGTGCCGAGGAGCAGGTACTTCCCTATGCCAGGAGCATCCCCAAGAGACTCCAAGAGGCAGGGGCTAGAACTGAAGGAGTTTGTCAGGAGGATGAAGGCGGGAGAACATTCCCAGTGGGAAGAATCACATGTGTAAAGACAGAGGCTAGAGCAAGACGTCCAGATGGGTGCCAGCGTGGCCTACGGCACATGGCAGGGGCTGTCTAGCAGTGAGCCTGGAGTAGAGAGAGGGAGCCAGGTCACCAAGGGGCCTGTATGTCCAGTCCAGAAACAGGACTTTGTCCTGGACTGAAAACTTACAAACAGATCAAGTCTGCACTTCACTCTGGTCAACAGTATGGAGACCAAGAGGAGGGCTGTTGTGGGGAGTGAACGAGAGAGAAGATGAATGGGCTTTGCAAACTGTGAAGTGCAGCATCCACAGAAAGTGCCCTCCCCAGCAGGATCTTGAGTCCTGCAACAACTCAGCAGCCTGCCCGCTTCAGGTGCGCCTTCACTCACAGGCGCCCCAGTGACGGCCTTGACCGGCACGTCACTGCAGAGTAACCACCTGAAACGTGGGTTGAACCCTTGCTTCTTGTCTGCAGTTGCTATTGCCATTGGGCTTGGTCACTCTTAGCGCAGGACATTCCCTGACACCCTCTCTCCAGAGGCCCACTGGGGCTCCAGCACAACCCAAAGCATCCTCTCACACAAGGACAGGGAGGAGGGGCACGGGCACTGTGCTGGAACCACTATGCCGCACACGCAAGTGAGGGAGGGGCAATGTGTCTTTGTTGCACCCTGGCCCTCTGTCCAGAACCACTGGTGAGGTTCAAGAACATGGCCTCTCCCCACCAGGCAGTCACCAACAGGGTCTGAGCACAATCTGAGATCCCAGTGGTGTCTTCCCAGAACCTGGGCCCTCCACAACAAGACAAAGAAGTCCCCATGCCCCAATGCCATCAGGGTCCCCAGGCAGTTCCCTGTGCAGCCTTGGAGCCCTACAGACCTGGTCAAAAGATAGACGCCCAGGCTAATGGGACGGGATGCTCACAGAACAAGGGTTTCAAGCCCCTAGCCCTCATCACACCGGTGCCCATTTTAAAGAAGAACATAGCCTGACATCGACAACTCTTCTACCTCCCGGGAGGCCAGGGGTCTGCCCCTTGGTGACTCCCACCCACATACCTCGCTTGACCTTGGGGGGCCTGAGGCCCTCGACCTGGGCCAGGGCCTCCCAAGCCTCACGCTCCCTCCAGCGTCGCAGCTGCTCCTCTCGCATTTTGTAGAAGAGGATGTGCTTCTGCACATCACTGAGCTCGGCCAGGAGCTCGGGGTCGATGTACATGTCGTGCAGGATCTGCTGCAGCATGGTGTCACCTGGGATGCACACGTCAGGAGGGACACTCCAGGCCACTCCTCGCCCCTGGCTCCTCACGCCAGTGTCACTCCCAGAGCCCCTTCTCCGTGAAGCACCATCGCTCTGCCTCAGCTCCCAGCCAGCAACGAATTCATCTCCTCTGCCCAGGACAGCCACAGGGATCAGGCAGCAGGAAGCAAAGAGGCAGCCAGGACCTGCAAGGGGGATCCAGCACCAGCTGTCCAGTCCTTCTACTGGGTCACCAAGAGCCACATCCCAGCAAAGCCTGTGTCTTGACCTCCCCTGGGCTCTGGGACAATGGGAGAGTGAAAGCCTCCAGCTCTGCGGGCAAAGCCCAGGCCTGGCCCTTCCTGGCCCTGGCAGGTGTCGAGTGATCTGTTCGTGGAAGGTAACGATGACACCAGCTATATCAATGACACTGCCCCAGCCAACCGGGAACTGATCTCTCCTCCACAGGTAAGAGGAGGAGGAGGAGGCAGCTTTGCCTATTAATTCCATGTCTTTTGAGCCAACGTCAAACAGGCCAGAGGAGCCAGCCAGGAGCTTCTAGGCTGCCCGGCCTCTCGCTCTACCTGCTCCGTCATTGCCAATCTTCCTCTTTTCCAGGACGTTGGGCTACTGAGGTAATGCTTCTAACACTCGGCCTTGGAGGAGAAAAGAGCTGTCCTTCTTTCTGTGTTGCAGCCAAGGAAGAAAGCAAAATAGAATCAGTAGGGACACCCGAGGGGCTTGATCATGGAATTCAAGGACATGAAGGAGGCAGGCATCCTCTGCCTTTTCCCTATAATGAGGTTCTAAGGCTATGCATGTGCTGACAGATTAACCCTCAATTTGGGGTCAATTTTGGTCGTTGCTTATCTTTGTTTTGTTGTTGCAAGTACCTGGAGATGATCACAAACAAAGAATGCAAGTGTGTCTTCTCTGTCCTCTCCATGCCCTGAATGTGAAGCACCCAGGACAGAGCAGGATGTTGCTTTCCGCTTGGAGGGAACCCATCTGTCTTTGGCCGTGAGGATGGGTAGGTGCTGCTCATGCTGAGACCCAAAGTTCACCCTAACAGCTGCTCAGAGCTACTCCCAGCTGCCCCTGTACTCAAACTGGGGTTCAGAGAAGGTAAGCAACTTGCCCATGGCTACCCACCCTGGAACTCCATCCAATTTTCAAATATGACAACCACTGGATACTGTGAATCTTTTGATGGTCTGTAGCACTGTGACCTAGTTGGGCTGGTGACCTTCATGTCCCCTTGCCTCCCCATGAGGACTAAAGGTGGATCAGGCACCCAAAAGTGATGGAACCCAGGTGTGAGTGGGCGGTCTTCTCCTGCAAGGTTGACCCACAACAGTAAGAATTAAGCGGGTTCAGGTGAGCTTTAATCCCACGGGGTCACAAGAAGTGCGGAGGGCCAGGCTGCCCCTCCCCCGGGTCTGGCTGGCTTGTCCCCGTGTGACCCAGACCTTGGAGGCTCCACGCAGAGGCTCTTGCCATGCAGCGCTGTGGCCCTGGACCCCACCCGCCCTCTTCTCTCTCCTCCCCACCGAAGACCTTTCAGGGCTCGGCGTCCCGGCTCGCTCAGTTTCTTAGACTGAGGCCATCCCAGCCTCCGGCACAGCTCTTATCTCCCTTGTCCTAACTGTGGCTGGATGGGAGCCCGGTGTCCAGAGAGGAAACGAGGGGAGGAAGGGCACGAAGGGAGTCTAGCCTCCCGCTGGCAGCTTCTTACTTTCTGGGTCCACCAGACGCCTACAAGAAGAGGGGAGAGACAGCACAGTACGGGGCCGTGGGGATGGGCTGGCTGCTGTGGGCGTGAGGTCCAGTCCTCTGGCTGAGCGGTGATGGTGTCATCCTTGCGGTGGTGACACCGTTGAGAGAGGGTGGGTGGCGGCCGGATGGGAAGGGCCCCGCTAGCTGCCCGTTTTCTGCCGCAGCCGGCGGAGCGCTCCCTAGCAATCCCAGGTCAGTGGGGCAGGAGGCCGAGCGCGCAGCGCAGCCGCGGGGCGGGCTAGATCCGGTTTCCGGAAAGACGCTCTCGAGCCGGCGCGGGTGGGAGCTGCCTGGCCCTGATTGGCGCCACCTCTGGGCTGGTGTCCGCCCACCCATCGCCCTCCCCCGGCGGAGGGGGCCGCTCAGCCGGGCCTGTGGCACCCCCTGGCGGCCGATCCGAGCGGGAGCGGCAGCACGTGGGAGAGGCGGGCGCCGGGAGCAGCATAAGGGCGGCTACGCCCGCCGGGATGCGCTGGGATCCGGGTGCGGGAGGACCCGTTCCCGCCATCCCCGCGGTGCGGCGGGTACACGATGGCAGTCCAGGGCCCGGACCCCAGCCCGGGAGCCGCGCAGACCAAAGGAGCCCGCGGCGGTTCCGGCCCAGGCAGCTTCCGGCGACTGGAAACGAACGAGATGAGGGGGCCCCGGGGTATTCACACACGGTTTTCTGCCGCCTTCCAACTGGTTTTATTTTGTTTTCATTTTTTATTGACCGATGTGCTGTGTTTAACTTTATATGCTAACGCAGTTCCCTCTGGGGGCGGGGTACACGCACGCAATGTTGTTATGAAAGTGACTGGAAACCACCTGAATGTCCCTCAGTGGGGTGGGGCGGGGAGGGCGCCTGGGGAGGAACAGTAACATTTGTCACAGAGAATGAAGTCCATCTGTCTGCTTTGGCCGGGGGAAATGTCCAGGGCAGAAAAATGAAAAGGCGACACGCAGAATATTGTGCACGGTGTAATCCATTTTTTAAATTCTATGTTTGATTATTTTTGTATGGGCAAAGGAAAAAATATGAAAGAACACACACATGGTTTCTTCCTTCTTGGAAGGGGGAGGAAACCCACTTTAGACAATTCTGTATTGCTTTATGCAGTGACTAAGATACATAATTCATGTGGCTGAAATAAATGTATTTCAGAAGTTCTAAAATGTGACCCAAGAAAATTGGCCTCTGGAGTTCAGTACTCGTGGGGCAGGATGTGCACAGCCTTGTCCACACTGGCACCCACCCCCAGAGAGGGACGCGCAGACAAAGCCAGACCTCCGTAGCCTGGGAGGCTAGAAGGTTGGCAGGGATAAACCGTTCATGTTGCCAGAGTTCCTAAGCTGGAGAAGGACTTGGAGATATTTCCCCGAGACAGAGGAGCAGGAGGCGGGGAGAAGAGTCAGCAGAGTTTGGCCAGAGGCTAGGAGGGAGGTGATGAGGACTGTAGCGGCATTGCCAGTGGGGACCGAGAGGGCAGAATTGGGGGACATTTCCTTATCCCAGAGCCTCCTATCAGGTGTCTCTGCTTCCATCTAAAATCATTTTAAAACTTAGATCATGTTATTCCTCTGCTCAAAACCCTACAGTGGCTCCCATTTTACTCAGAGAAGCCCAAGGCTCACAGGATCTGCCTTCCACCCTCCCTCCCACCCCCTCAGATAGCCCCTGGCACCACCACTCCCGCTTCCTTGTGCCGGCTGTCCCTCGGCCCAGAACCCGGCTAGCTCATTCACCCCCTTCAAGTCTTTGCTCAAACTTTAAACTCCTCCGTAGTCCTGATCCCCCATTATTCGGCTCTATTTCTTCCCGTATCACTCACTTTGTAAAATACCATTTTACAGTTTGTTTGGTTTTGTCTCTCTCTCTCCCAACTTGCAACAAGCACCACAAGGGCAGGTGCTTCGCTGATGTCTACAAGAGCACTGTTTGGCCTGCAGCAGGTGCTGGATAAATACTGTAGCTACTGGAAACAAGACGGATGAAGGAACGTTCATACCGGAGTTGACCAGAGCCTGTGCAAATGCTGGGGAGGCGTCCAGAATAGGGCTCTGGAGAGAGGTTGCTGGAGACTCATACCTGGAAGTCGTGGGCAGATGGGCTAAGTCTGTGGGGCATTAGGTGGACTGGCCCGGCCACAGGCTGCCTCCCCTGGCTGTCCCCCCATGCCCTGACCACAGGGCTCTCTCGAAGGTAGGGTCACGTGTTGGCCAGAGGACCCTGTCACCTCGGCCTCAGGCAGCCCCGAGCACAGGCACCACGAAAAGGTAGGCCGCTGGAAGGCCCTCCTTACATTCCCCCCGCCTCCCCGGCACACAGTCACTTGAGGAAGCTGGTCCCAAGAGCACATTTAGTATCTTACCTGGTCTCAGTTTTGCAATCCAAGGGCTCAGTGAAAGTCTAGAGGAATTTCTGCTTTGTCACCCGTTAAGCTCCACGGAAGAATCATGGCCATAAAAATCAATAGTGTCCCTGTATGAGTGCAACAACTACTTAGAAAATACAATGTAAAAGAGATCCCATTCACAATAGGAACCAGATATAAAACTCTGGGAATAAATTTGATAAATATTGTGGGGGACCTATATGAAGAAAAGTAAAAATCCTCACTGAGAGCATACCTAAGATTTAAGTTGATATAGAGACACACCACATTCACAATCAGGAAGACCTAGTACCATAACATGTTCAATTTGCCTCTGTGTTACTAGCCTGCAAGACGGTTCCCGATAATCCCCGCCACCTGTTATCTGTGACCTAGCGTGGCCGCTCTCACACATATCCGTGTTGGTCTGTGTGATCAATAGGATACGCCAGAAGTGATGATCTGTCACTTCTGAAATTAGGTTATAAAAGACTTTTCTGCTTCCCCCTCAGGTTCTCTCTCTCCCTCTCTCTCTTCCCCTCTCTCTCTATCTTTCTTTCGTCATTCACTCTGGGGAGACCATGTCATGAGACCCACATGTCAAGGAACTGAAGCCTCCTTGCCAACAGTTACATGAGTGCGGTTGGCACAAGACCTGGTCAGGGGAGACTGCGGCCCCAGCCAGCAGTTTCAGTGCAACCTCGTGAGAGACCCTGAGCCAGAATCCCCCAGCCAAGCTGTTCCTAGATTCCTGAGCCTCAGAAAGGGTGTGAGATGTATATGTGCTGTTTCAAGCTGCTAAACTTTGGGGTAATGTGTCATGCAGCAATGCATAACTAATACAATCTCAAAGAATTCATCCGTTTAATACAATTTCGAGCCAAACCTGAAATTTAATTGGGACGTGGAGGAGAGACTCAATAAAATGATCCACAAGTTAGCTGAAAGAATGAACAGATGAGAACAGCCGAGAAAATCTCGTGGAATATTGAACTCTATACTGCCAGTATTCAGACTTCTAAAACAAACATTTTGGTTCTGACAAAAACAGGTAGATTGAAGTGAGAAAGTCCAGACAGTGAGCCAAATACATATGTAATTATTTCGTATGTGATCAAAAGAAAGTTAATAATGGGGTGGGGAAGAATGGATATTTGTTCAATAAACAGAGTTGGGTTAATTAGCTAGATCCTTGCCTATTACTTGTGATTCTACTATACAGCCATTAGAATTAACGTTGAGAATATCCGTTGGCATAAAAGTGTACTCATGATGTATTACTGGGGGGAAAGCGTGTGTAGGATAGTCCCAGTTTTACGTATCAGGAAAAAGAGTATTTTAACCCTCACTGCCTTCTAAGGAGAGTAAGCAGGTCCTATTGAAAGAAAAGGCCTGTGAACTTCTGCAAACCATGCTAGGTTTGGGTTTGCACATTTAGGAGGCCAAGCTGGGGTGAGCTGCATTACTCCATGTAACACAGGACTGAAAATCAGGGTTCCTGAGCCCAGAGATGGCAGTGGAAGAAGCGAGGGGCACGGCCACACAGCCGAGACTGTGGACCACCCTGCCCCAGGTCTTTATCAAAATGATTTAACTCACAAAACGCTTGCTGTGAGGTTTCTTATTTAGAAAAGAAAAAAAAGTGAACTTTATCCAATTCTGCCAGGACAGACGAGGGACATAAAAGGGACCATTAAGGGACACAGGAGTGGGAGGCACAGGGCCACGAGTGCCAGGAATTAGCAGAGTTCGTGGGAGAGGGCTTGGGGCTTTCCCCACCATGGAATTGCTGGGATTGGAGTACCTGTGCAGGGTGAGGACACCAATGCTGACATTTGTAAACAAAAAGACAAGAGCACAAACATGTGAGTTTATGAGCTCAGCTTCAGAGCCCAGGGTTGCAGCCAGCCAGGCCTGACCTCCTGGGCAGAGCTTCTCAAGTAATCAGGGCGCTGCACAGGGCTTTCGTCAGAGTCATCTGGCCAGGCTCACAGTAGGTGACAGTGGGAGTTGTTTCCTGCTCCTTAATACGGGACCTGCTTCCTCACTAACTTGGTGAATCAATATATTAGGCAGGGGTTGTGGGTGTTGGTAGCTAATTCTGTGTCCCCAGACGCCTTCTGGTTTAAAGGAAAAAGTCCTGAGTCCCGCACAATCCCTGGGCCAGGGATTGATACACAAACACTGGCAGAAATCGGCTGATTTTCTACTACAGTTCTAACTTGGGGCTGCTGGTACTTGCGTCTCCCCACAGGGGTGAGGGTCTGTGTGTAATAGGGGAGATGGGCCAACCTGAAGAGAGGCGGAGACACTGATGGACAGAAAAAAACACTGGGCAGTGTGAAGTCTGTTCCAGCCCCCAAGGCCCCACTCCCCTCTGTGACTGTCCCACCCTCCCTCCCTGTCACAGGAGTCCCCTTCTGCTTAACCTTGTCTGAGTTACGGTCATTGCAACCGGTGTGTCCTGACCACCGCAGTGGCTTGGCTCGCCCTCCATTTGTCTTGCCAAGGATGCTGCGGAAGTGGACAGGACGTGACACTAAGGACCTGGGCCAGACCCTGTCTCAGGGCCCCTCCTGCTGGCCCATTTCCCACAGGAGGTCCTCCTGGGCCCCGATCTCTCTCTGATTGCAGCCACCCCATCTCCTTGCTGCCCAACACCCCTTCCATCGCCTCCCCGAGGAAGCCAGTGACACGGCAAAGAAAAGGCGGTTTCCAGAGAAGGCCAGTCCTCTGCTCACAGGATGCCGAGTCCTTTGGCCTGCACACAGCTGGTGCAGTAGGCAGCTCCGGGTCCTCAGGTGGAGGGAGTATTGAGCCAGCCGCCCCCCTCTCCATCAGCCGGCCCTCTGACGCAGACAGATGACCTATACTCGCCTGCACCCCTGCCCCCAAAACCTCTCCAGGAGCCCCAGTCCTGCTAATTAGAAAATACTCTACTCCATCCAAATTCCCCTGGAACCATGCCACTCAGCACAAGTATAACAGATTTACTCAGTCTCAGCCCAGGACAGATTCTTATTAACTCAAAGGGCAGGAGGAAACTCTGAGGCTGCAGATGGCAAACAGGCTTCGATACTGGCAGCCGCCCACACAGCCCTCCCCGGGTCCCCTGGCACCTACTAAAGACCACACAGTCGGCCAGCCCTGCCTGCTGCCCCTCTCAGCTGCAGAGTCACCTCCAGACCACAGGCCCAGCCCCAGCAGGCCCCAAGGCTGTCCTGCCCGGTAGAGAGGAGAAGCAGTGCCCTTGCCCTGTAAGCAGCTGAGAACTCCAGTGAGCCCTGCGCCCCCCATCCCCAGGCCCTCCTCAGAAGAGCAACCAGAGATTACTGCTAATATTTCCTACACACCCACCGTGAGGCAGCAGGCACTGTGCCAAGGGCTTTCTTCTCCTAGCTTACTTAATTCTCAGAACAAGATTATGAAGCAGGCAATTTTATTATCCCAAGGTCAATTTTATTGTCAAGGTCAAACAGCTGCTAATGCTCCAGGACTTAAACCCAAGTCTTACTGAGCCCTAACAGGTTCCTGCCCTCCCATCCTCCACTCCCACCCCATGGACCCTTGTTCTGAGCTGGACAGTCCTTCTGGGGCCATGCAGCGGTGCCTTACCTCCCCAGTGGTCACACCTGGAGGGCACAGACAGGAGTTCGTGTGCCGTCTGCCCCCTCATCTGCTCACAGACCACATCTCTAGCTCCGCGGGATCCCACACACCCACCCAGCTTGATGAGGTGCCCTCCGCCTTCAGGCTGCTCTTGGGAGCAGCTAGAAGGCTGAGTGGAGGCTGTGAGATAGGGAAACAGCCCACCACAGCCTGGGCCCTCAGGTCCCTGCAAAGGGGGACTCCAGCCCCAGTCCTCACTTCCCTAAGCTGCGGGTCTCGGGGCACAGACCCCTGGTGTCCTCCGATACCTGGCCTCGCCTCTTCTTCCTGGACACACAGCGAGACCTTTTCCAGCCCTGGTAGTGTGACGTGGCTTCTGAGTTCTGGCCGATAGAATGTGAGCACCAGTGATGTGCAAGCCATCCAGGCCTCTTCCCTAAGATTCTCCCTCCCGGCATCTTCACCCTCTTCCCCAGCCACCAGATGACCAGACTAGAGACTTCAAAGACCTATCAGAGGGTGGAGTCACAAAATGCAGGGAGTCTGGGTCCCTGAAAGACTGCGCAGAGTGTTTGCCAACCCAGCCCCTCAGCCTTCCACCGGAGACTGTGATGTAAGCAAAAAAGATTTATTTTTCAAAGCCATCAAAGTTTAGGGGACATTTGCTGTAATGGTTAGTCTATCCTGACTCTAATGCAATGGTCCTCTAACTTGAGCTTGCATTCAGATCATCAAAGGGCTGGTTCAAACAGAGATTGCTGAGCTCCCTTCCCGAGTTTTTGATTCCACGGGCCCGGAGTGGGACCACAGAATTTGCATGTTTAACAAGTTCCCAGGTGACATGGTGGCTGCTGGTCCAGGGAGCCGCACATTGAGAACCACTGCACTCTTAACCAAGCTGCAGTGTAAGAATCACTGTCCCCACTTTACAGAGGAAACAGTCCCAGGTTCCTGGCTCTCTCACTAGCACTGTGCTGCCTTCACACTGTGCCACCTCAGTGAATGTCCCCTCCACACACCTGCCCGCTTCTGTGCTCACTGATTGTGTCTTTTGAGTGAGTATCCTCAGAGGGAGAGAGAACAGTCCTTGGACTAGACATCCTGGGCTGTAAACCCAGCTCTGCCCCTCATCAGCTGTGTGGCACCAGGCAAGTCCAGTTTCCTCTCGTGTCCAGCAGTGTTGCCCACAGTAGGTTTTTTATGAGGCTGTCTGACTGTTGCACTTCAGTAGCAGATACTTGGAACAGCAGGAACAAATGTGGGTCCTAGATGAGCCCATTCCAGCCTCACCTGTATTGCTGCCTCCAAGGCCAGTGGCTGACACCTATCCTGGTACAGCCTTGGGGTGGAGGAAGTGGTGGTGGGGGGTGTAGGGAAAAAAAAAAAACACAATCGAAAACTTTAAATGCACCTTTGCCGGGTGTAAGAATTGTGTTGCAGGGAGGAAGGAGGGGAGTTCACCAGCTGGGGGCTGGGCCGCACACCCTAGTTTCTTAGAACATCATTACAGATTCATTTTTCTATGAGAATCCTACAAAGACCCCCAGCCCCTGCAGCTTCCAAGAATGGTTTTGAGATCTGCAGAGGGGAGGTAAGCTCACTTCAAAATGCAGTTATTCGAATGCACGTGAGAGGTTTAACCTTTAGAAGAGGTGACCAGATGTTCTGTTGACTGTGGAGGAGCCGATTTCATCCTCAGAGCCCAGGTGATACCCACACTCCTGGATTTGGCCCCTGGGTGGATGGTGGTCCCCTCAGCTGAGATGGGTGAGACGGGGAGGAGCAGGCCGGGTGTGGTTGGGATTTAGGGTTGGAGGAACAGAAGACAAGTTCAACGTGTCTGCAGGAGCGGACGGGGACATGGGTCTAAAGCGGCTTTGCTGACATTGGGCTCTCTGGGCAGCAGACCACCTGAGCCACCCAGCCCCTACTGAGAGGGCAGCCAGTGCCCCCGGGAAACCTCTCACAGTGGCTGACCCTTACGGAGGAGACACCCTAACCCCTGGGATTCACTTTTCACAGTGAGAAATTGGCTCCTTTAGATTCCCTGCCTGGGTCCTATTTTTAAAAGTGAACTCTGCCAGGCAGAAACTAACACAGTATTGTGAAGCAATTATACTCCAATAAAGATCTCTTAAAAAAATAATAAAGTGAACTCTGCCAGATAGACAAGAGGTAGAAGGAAATCTGGAATAAGCAAGAAAGCATGGGTGTCTCCAGTGGAAAACTGCATGGTTTAGAGCACAGCCTTCCAGTTGCCTTTGAGCTGTTTTACAGCTAAGTTGTGGAATTAATGCAAAATACTTCTTGTCTATGGACACGCATATTGTGTATTTGAACGAGGCCCCATTGACCCTTTCCCTCTGAAAAAAAAAAAAAGCCAGTCTAGGGCTTCCCTGGTGGCGCAGTGGTTAAGAATCCGCCTGCCAATGCAGGGGACAAGGGTTCGAACCCTGGTCCGGGAAGATCCCACATGCCGCGGAGCAGCTAAGCCCATGCGCCACAACTACTGAAGCCTGTGCTTCAGAGCCCGTGCTCCGCAACAAGAGAAGCCACTGCAATGAGAAGCCCGCACACCACAATGAAGAGTAGCCCCCGCTCGCCGCAGCTGGAGAAAGCCCGCGCGCAGCAACGAAGACCCAACGCAGACGAAAATAATAAATAACATAAATAAATTTATAAAAAACAAGCAAACAAACAAAGCCTCAACATTCCTTTACTCCATATAGATTTACAGTCTACTGCGATTTCTCCTTTGAACTGGTTGTTAATCTTACCAGTTCCATCACTTAATTAATGAGTTATATAAAATCTTTGACATATGCATATGTAACATTTAGATGAGTGATGTCGGGTTTTGTTGTTGTTTTTTTTTAAAAATAATCTCTAACCAAGGGCACAGGAAGGACCACTGCCCCTCTCAGGGATGGGAAGATTCGCCATGCAGCACAACTCCCTACCCCAGCCCCATCCATATCACCCCCAACAGGAGGCATCCAGCCTGGGTTTGCACACCTCCAGGGACAGGGTGCTCAGTTCCTCCCAGAGACCAATTCTCCACATATGGGACCACAGCTGTGCTGATTTTTAAAAATAGAACGAAACAAGAACAAATCTAACGCTAAAAAAAACCCACAACCCTCTCCCCGACCCCCAGCTGACAGAGAATGACTGCTTGGGCCCAAAGAATCACCTACAAACAGCCTGCAACCCAGGGCACCCTGCAAAGGCACAGCGAGGCTGAAATGGCTGGGTAGTGAGGGCGAGGACAGAGGGGATGACGTGGCCCAGAAGGTGCAGCCACAAGGCGGAGCATGCAGGTGAGACTGCTGGGCTAACGCTGCCTTAGGACAGAGTCGCGACTGAGGCACTGTTTACTGGCTGCCTTCCTGACCTTGGGGCTCTGAATAAAACCCACATGGTCTTAGACACAAAGATTTTCTCCTGGGGGCCTGGGCTAGCACAGCGGGGCTCCATGCACATGTCTTGCACACACACACACACACACACACACACACACACACACACACACAGCTTCCAGTCCTGCTGAGGCTGCCCTGCTTCGGGGATGCACACCCTCACTTGTCAGAGGTGGGAGATGCACGGACCACCTCCTGGACTCAGCCCCTCACTCTGAGGCCTCGGGTGGGTCCCAGCACTTCCCTGAGCCTCTGTTGTCCTTACCATGAGTGGGACCAGATGGGGTCTCCCCAGCCAAGACCCTCCCCATCCTGTCCAAACATGTCATCTTGCTGGTTTCAGAGCATCTATTCCGGCCCTTTCTTCTTTCCCGTCCAAGCTCCTCTAACCCCTGTTCTCCCCCAGATCATCCCTCCTGGAGCCCTTGAAGGCAGGCTGTGGCCCTCTGCTGGCTCCCTCGGGCGGCCTCTGCAGATGGCCTGGCCCCCTTGACAGGTGGGGACCACTCTGCTTCCTCTGGGGGCTCCAGGAACGACTTCTTAGGCTGTGTTGATTTCTGGCAGGATCCACACCCCAGGCAAGAAGAAACCCCTTCTCCCCCCTCCCCACCCCCATGACACAGAAAGCAAACAAACAGACCTTGGACTCCAGATGCCTGCTGAGCTCCCCACAGAGCTAAGCCTTGTTCCTGAAAGGACAGGGAAGTGGGTCTTTTCATTTCAGTCTGGCTGGGAACTTGAGCTGTATTTCACATAACCCAGCCAGCTAAGCCTGGTGAGGACTGGTAGTTACAGGTAAAATTTCTTCAATAATTGCATTAGCAGTAATTCTGGGGGGCGCCTACTAAGTAATCTAGACCTATGTCAAAACGCTTTACCCACCTCATCTCATTTAATCCTTGAAACAACCCTGTGTTGGGGTGTTTTTAATCCCAATTTTACAAAAAAAAAGACTCAAAGAGGTTAAGTAACTTGCTAAAGGCCACAAGGCTAGTGAGTAGTAGTGGCTGTGGAGTCGATAACACCTGCCAAGTTTCCCAAGCTCTCATCTACACGAACTCATCAAATGCTGCCAGAAACTTTGTGAAGTAAAGAAATAAAATGATCTCCACTTGACAGATGAAAAAATTGAGGCACTAAGGTGTTTCGGGTTTGCGTGTGTGTGCGCGCGTGATTTTTGTTTGTTTCCGAGCCCCAGCTCAAACTCAGGCTCAGTGCTCTTCCCACTGCAGCACAGGCCTTAATCCTTAATCCAAAGCAGTATGCCTGGTGCTACAGAAGAAACAGATACACCGCAACCCCACCCGGTCTCCCTGGGAATGCAGCCCCACAGGGCCACGACCCCCTCTTCTCCCTTCCCCACTTACCCTGGGTTCACTGTCTAGTTTTGCCTCTGGCACGTAGCTGCCTGTCTGGGGAAGTGGCCACGTGGGCAGGCAGAGCCCACCGGAGTGTGTTGCCCTTCTCCAGCAAGCAGGCAGTGAGCCATCTGTACCCCAAAGCCCCATCGCAGGCTTGTCTGCCGGGCCCTGCAGCTCCCTCCCTGGCAACCTCGGGGTGGCACTGGATCTCCAGGGCATGTCCTCATCCGTACACAGGGATGCCACCCAAACCACTGCTCTCCCACACGACCAGCTATCTCCGAAGGCAAAGGCGGACTGCAGGGCCACCTTGCTGAGCCTCCCTATGGAAGCTGTGCTGTTACGGGCCACAGGCTACTGGAGGAGACGTCACCGCCTCCCTCCCAACTACCCCTCTTGGCCCAGAAACAGCCCGTACATCCCTGGCGCTCAGGCCGCCCTCACACACACCAGCCCCGAGTAGCCGCTCATTATGCAGCCGGCCCACCTCCCTGGAGAACTTGTTTAAAAACATGTTTTTCTTATAAAACCTTCTAGGAAGTAATTCTAATAACAAAATACCGTGGGGTTCTCATAAGCCCTTGTAAGAGCAAAACACCCCGTAACTGAAACGTCCACCCACAGGAGTTAATGGGGGGTGGTTGGCACCCTTCCCCATGTCCATCTCCTCCCATAGGAGCCTGGTTTCCCCACCACGTGGTTTCAGCGGGATGGACAAGCACAGGGGGCTGGGGCGGGGGGGGGCTTCCCTCAATGGGACCACCATGCCGTCCTCACCAGAGGCTCAAGGTGGTCCGTGGTGGGGTCTTGCCTCCCTCTGCCTTGAGTGATGGGAACACTGTGACAGGCAGAGCAGACAGGGGAAAGGAAACCGGATCCTCGGCGCTGGCATTACTGAGTCACTCGGATCAAACCCTTAAAGTCACCCCACCTCTGGACTTTCCAGGTTCAGGAGCCAAAAGCCTCCCTTCATTGTTTAGGCCAGTTTCAATTGGGTTTTCTGTTACCTGTGACTGTAAACATGATCCCCGTTCCAGAGCAAGGTTCATTCACTCATGGCGGTCCTGCAGCAGACTGTGAAAACACACTGTGGATGCGTATGCGGCCACAGAGAAATATTTCTGAGATACACCGAGTAAAACTCATTGTAAAACACAATTCTCATTTGGGCGGAAAATTCTCATTTGAATATGCATGGACGTTTCCTAGGAGGGTACTTAATAGTGGATGCCTCTGGAAAACAGGACACATACTTTTTACACTCTATGCTTGGATTGCTTCTACTCATACTGAAGAAAACAGATTAGTTTAAAAGCTGTTTGAGGTAATAAAATTACAGTCCAAGGGGATAATTTAGTTTGGTAGTTATTAAGCCATGGTTTTGAAGCCCCTGCTGACGTACAAGATGCAGAGCATGGGAAGAAAGCAGAGTGAAGAAATAACTCTTCCAGACCTTTATAAGGCATACACACTTCCTCCTTTTATAAACCTGGAGTCTCTAAAATTGGTAAGTACACCAGAACAGTATCCATTTGAATGTAGCCTTAACTTTCTCCCTCCCAAAGTTATACTGCCATTGCCATTCTATAGTGCCCATGTCAGGTTTTCCTGAGGTGCCCTGGAGACCCCAAAAGCATTTTTGAGAATGAATCTACCTTTACTGTAGTCTTTGAGGAGGAAAAGCCAGGTCTTACTGAGTTTACAAGGAGCTAAAAAGGACCTGAAGTTGTATAATTCTCTGGATTTTTGGAGAGAGCACCCAGATGAAGGAGAAAGGAACTGCAGGAGGCCCAGTCTGCCCTGGAAGGCTGGGAGGCATTCTCTTGGATGACAGACAAGCACGTGGAAGCACCTGTACCAAGATTCATCCCTGGGGACAGGTTACCACGGTTTGGGGGCCGATATCCTACATACCCTGTGGCCAGACACCTCACATGACCCTAGAGCTAGAAAGCGCCCACCCATGCAGGTCATACAGCCACCACACTCACCGGGGACAGCTGAGGGCATTGGACCGCAAGGTGACAGGGCTGAGCTCCTGACACCTGGGCAGGAGGATGCCCTGGGCGCTGGGACCACGGCAATAGCCCCTCCCCTTTCTCTGTGCCTCTGCAGTCCACACTCTGAGCTTGCCGGCCAGGAAGCGATCAGATGGTCCCTACTGCCGAGACTGAGTCCCTCCCTCCTCTGCTGGCCTCTCACCCAGCCTCCTCTTCTGGGGAGCTCTCCCCTGGGGTCCCTAAGATTGCAGTGGCCTACACTCACAGGCACGCCCATGACTGCCCCAGTGGCAGCCCCCAAGTAGTATCTCCTGAAGAGAAAGCTATGCTCGATTCTTCACCGCCCAGCAGGCTTGCTGGGTGGACGGCAGCTCTGGCCACGCAAGGAAGTGAGCTTGCTGCTGCTCAGAGCCAGGGCCTCCAGCACAGGGTGGGGCTGAGCTCCTTGGGGATGACATCATGCTCTCCCAAAGGCCCCCCAAACCAAACCAGGCACCTAAATCCAGGTATAGAGACGGGGATCCGCACTCTTTCTCCAGCTGCTTGTCAACGTGCCTCACAGCCCAGTAACTGGATCATCCTCAGGACACTGATGCTTCTCAGTCGTGCCCTTGGTGCTGGTTTTGCTCAGCAGGCACCAAGCAGAGGTTCACAATCAGAAGCTGGCAGGCACCAAACCTCCTATTTTAGTTGCAGGTGCAGGTTCAGGGGCAAGGCTCCCAGAATTTCAACCCAGCTCTTCCAAATCCTTGACCAGCAACTTACCTCATGTTTTGAGCATAAAAATGGCTTCCCCGAGCTCTTCTGGTGACAATCAGTTTTTAACTGTTAGGTGCTCTGTGTACTTCCTACGTTCCAGGAAGTTCTGGATCCATTAATTTTTATTGTTACTCACGTGGAGAAGACCAGCGCAGTCTCATGCACCGGCACAGATGGCTTTCCTGCCCGGCTCACAGCCCTGCCCTGGGGGCACGGGAGCCCCAGGAGACAGGTGAGCCCTGGCAGGTGCAGCTGAAGGTGGGACAAGGATGAGCGGGAGAGGAGACCTGAGAGCCCTGGCGGCAGCAGAGGACTTTGAGGATGGGGTGGTCCAGAGCGTCAGGTGCTGCAGAGGCCAAGAGAGGCACGGAGGCCGGTGATTGGGGTGTGTGGCTTTCAGTCAAGTGAGGAGAGTACTGGGTGGTGGTGGGAGGGGGACAGAGCCCGGACGAGCAGACGCCTGGGAAGGAAAGCAGTGGTGGGGCGTGGGCTGGTAAGAGGGCAAGAGGGCCAAGGCAAGCTTTCTGGGATGGGGATACGTGGGATGGGGCGAGGACAGCAGGTGGGAAAGATAACAGTGCAGGAGCCCCCGGAGGAGGTGGGCAGGAGGGTCACAGGAAGGATAAGCAAAGACCCTGAAACTTCAAAGCGAGAGTGTATGGGGGGGCAGGAGGGGAAGTGCAGAGGCACAGGCTGGCCTCTGTCTCGGTCTGAGAGGACAGGGAGTGGCTGGAGACTCAGGGTAGGCTGGGCAGGGAGTGACTGGGAGGGCTGCACTGTGGCTCCGTGGAGGGAGCCCAGGGCGCTGGAGATGCCACGTGAGCACCCCTTACCCTGCACTTTTCTGTTCTCATCCAACTCAGAGTCAGATGAGACGGCTGAAAGCGGCCAACAAGTTTCGTAAACTAATTGGAAAACAAACCCAAACTGTGAAAAAGTCACAGCTAGACTTCACCCTGAACTGGGCTGTGACCTGTGAAGACACTTGCAAGGGCTCCAGCCACCAGGTCCACGGGAATAGATGGGACAGCAGGAGCTGTTGGTGCCCACACACCAGCGGTGAGGGCCTGGGGCCACCGACTCCCCCAGGGCAGCCTGGGTCAGATGTACCTGGCACTGCCACGAACCTCCTCCACAGATGGGCCAGCAGGTCCAAGACACACAGCTCATGCAGTGGCAGTGCCCAAATTCCAACCCAGTGTCCCCAAGCTCTTTTGCCTGGACCCTACTGCCTGGGGCTGTACAGTTATAACCTAAAATAACATTTCCTCCGGGCCTATGGAGTCAAAGTTCTACCTTGTGCTTCCAGCTGGGCATAACTAAGCCACAAGCCAGCTTGTTCCAGGTGTAACCGCCACACAAAGAATCATTGAAAGTGGCACACAGAATCTAAAAAAATCACCCGATGAAATTTATTTCAGATTGTGCCAACCACCTACCTTCCCGTCATGCCTACCCACACCCGATCCCACTGTTTCCCTCGGCAGCCGAGTTTACCACTGAGATGCTTAATGCCATCTTGATATGACCCAAAACAAAAACAATCAAAACAACAGCATTAATATAAAGATATATTCCATAAAAGAGTTTGGCAGTCAAAGAAAAGCATCACACTTCCTAAAAACACAAGCATTCTTCTTCCCCTAGTCTACAGAGAAAATTGTAAAAAAACTAAACAAAACCAACATCATCAACAAACACCCACCAGTAAATACCACATTAGCATGTACACTTCGGCAAGTATGTGAAGGTAGCACTCCATCCCTGAACGATGAGGACAGAACTGGTACAAGATCCAGAGAGGCGTTAGAGTGTAGCCCAGCCAAAGATGCACGAACGCCCCAGCTACGCCTGGGGGGTGATTCAATACATAAGACAGACTTCATTTCCAACAGCAAGCCCCCAGTAGCCCTGACAGGAAGGGTGGACACGGTGACCACAGATATCCCCGTCGTCAGGGGGTGGAAGGTCACCATGAAAGTGAGCAACGAAACGTCTGAGCCTCTACGCAGCTGCAGGCTGGGGTCCGTGGCTCGGCCCAGGGGCCTGGCTACGGGGCTTCTCTTTCCAGGGAGAGGCGAACGCCAGGCCGGCCAGCCGGCCCTTAGCATGTGGCCTGGAGAGGAGCCCTGGCCAAAGGTGTCTAGCTGGCCATCTCTGGCTGGGGCTCCCTGGCCTTGCAGTGGGGGAGGGCCAGGATTCAAGTTCCGGGTAACAGTTTCAGTAGCACCAAGACCAGAAGACAGTGAGGCCAAGTGGGGAGGGGAGTGGGAGTATGCATGTTGGGGGTGCACAGACGAAGGGGGAGCATGTATGTGCAGCTGGGTTACTAGGGGTGATACGGAGAAGCTGCTGGAGTTGGTTCGTGAGACACTCAGGGGAACTGAAAAGGATGGCGTCAGTCCCAGACGCCGCATAAGGCTGTTGAGAGGAGAATGCCAGAGGAAATGAAGACGTGGTGTGAGAACATTCTTGCCCTATAAATAAACTATTTACACACTTCAGGAAAAGGAGAGCTGACTCCGGAGGAGAGCCGTGCCCACTGCCCCCTCGTGCCCTCAGGGCATAATGCTGTTGAGGCTGGAGATAGTTCCGCCCTGGACGCCGGGGGACAATGGACGAGGCACTCCCGTGGCACCAGCCCACGCACTGGCTCAGGCTTACTTCACTTGACATGGCCGAGGATCCTGCCAACACCCCGACCTGTGCAGACACTGCGGGCCCCCCTGGCACTCAGAGGGCCACAGAAGGTGTGGCTGCCGCCTAGGCCAGCACCAATGACGTGAGCGGTGAGGAGGCCAGGGTGCTGCCACCAGAGCCGTCTGTCCCTCAGAGCCACCTCCCCCACTTAAAGACATGTCCTCTGACTCCAGGCAGACCCCAGCGGGGCTACTGGTCACAAGTCCGTGCAGGTGAGAGGGGGCCCCTTGGCCTCCAGCACCAGCAAGCAGAAACAGAGAGATCATGTCACGCGGATGCTGAAGGCGGGGTGCTGGCTCGGGCTGGGTGCGTCCGTTTCTCTCCCTCTGGACGTGAAGTTGATGGCGGTGAAGGGCTTCGGCCTCCACGGCGTGGCTCAGCTGTGCTCGCCCACCTCTGGCTCCTCAGAAGTGGTGGCCTGCCTTCACTGCCTCAATGTCCGAGATCAGGGTCCTCGCCAGGAAGATGCCAAATATCTGACAACAAAGCCGGCAGAGGCAGCAGCCGTCAGCATCGGGACCCAGAGGGTGAGGTGGGGCAGGGTACCCCACGCTGCCCATCGCCTCCACACCCACCCGCAGAGGCTGAGGACAGAGAGCATCAACTGGGCACGTGGCCAAACAAGACCAACCCACAGTCAAAACAAATGAGCCCGGGGTCTGCTTTGCTGTGTAAAAAACAGTGGGACCTTCCCTAAAGCCTAGAAGGGGCAAACAGCAGGCACCACAGAAGCAAAACGGACGTTCCGCCCTGCCTGCAAAATGACCACGCACATCCCATACCACAGGCCACGACTCGCTTTGTACCTGGGGTGAACCGGAAAATGACAGGGTCACCCTGACTGGTTCTGATTCCCCAAATACCAAATCTCGAATGTTTCCCGTAAACCTGGATTCCACCATAAAAACAAAACTGTCCCCGATTTGGGCCATGCTGATGTCTGAAGCTACACCCCGACCTCAGTGACCAGGATAATCATGTGGGAAGGCTGATGTCTTCCTACCAGGAACAGACTAATGTGAACTTGGTGACCTGAGGAATTCTGCTCCCCTCACCCCCACTTTAAATCATTCTTGTGGTTGGTATCTCAGATGGGCCAGGCCTTCTGAAGTAAGAGATCCTTGCCTGCTTTGCAAGTAAATTTTTTTCTTTCCTTTTCCAGATGCTTCTGTCTCTCGGCCTTCCTTTGAGATCAGTCAACCACTGAGTGAAGGAGGAAAAAGGTGCGTGGGTGGCTGGTGACCCCGAGTCCACCCCAGTCACCCTCTTCAAGGCAAGGTCAGAGCCGAACATTTTCTAAATGGTGGGTTTTCCACAGAGCAGCAGTCTCAGCTGCCTCCGAGGCTGCCTGGGGGGCTGCCAGCTTCTCCTCCCAGCCCTGGGCAACACTGGAAAAAACTCCTGGTTTTTCTGATTCACTGAATTCTTGACTTCCTCCCATCAGTTCTTCTCCCGGGAGACACTAACCAGCCTACTCACCCCGGGCCTCACGCGCCCTCGGCCACCAGCATCTTTCCCAGAGTGTAAAATCTGGCTCAAGGGAACAGGTGTGGCCACAAGGGGAGAGGAAGCCACGAAGGGCAGCGGGAGCAAACCTGCAGCAGTGAGATGGCAATGAAGACGCCGGCCACGATGTAAATGTTCCGTGGGAGCCACCCCTCCAGAGCCTGGATGCAGCCTTTCGTGAAGATGGACTCGTCCCATTTGCTCTTCAGCTGCAGGGAAACAGGACAGTGGCCTGAGCCCAAGACAGGCAGGCCGTCCCCACCCTGGATTCCCAGAGGGCTCCCGCCGGGGGTAGAGCAAAACTCAAAGCTCGGGGGGGAATGAGGGATCTGGGAGGCTGGTGCCGAGGACAGACGGACAGACAGAACTCTCCAGGAGAAACACGTCTATTTGCCTCGGTCTCTGCCCCTCCCCGGGCAGTTCGCGTTTCATAACCTGTCTAAGCAAAGGCTCCCTGGCTGTGATCTTTAACCCCTTTCTCTTAGGGTCTCCAAAGATTTCAAGGTCAACTTTTTCAACACACCTCCGGAGCCCATGTCTGGAGAAAGGGGAGGGGGATGAGGGCTTGGTGAAGGAAAATGTGGCTTAAAGAGAGAAGCTGGGGAAAGAGGGTTCAGCGTCTTCTGAGTCAGGAGAGGGAAGGGACAATGGCTTCTCAGAGTGTGCCCCCGAGCCCAGGTGAGCCTGGCTCCAAGAAGCAGAGCCAGCAGGAGCAGGCTGAAGCCGACCCTAGTAAAGGCTCAGTCAGCACACAGGGACGTGGCCTCGGCAGACACCGTGTCCCCACCCACCCCGAACAAAGCAGTCGGCCCCGGCCCCCCTCCCCTATCAGCCTCACCCATGAAACACTGATGGAACATTCATTCGTTAGCAGTGTTAGGGGCTGAATTATGTCCCCCTAAAACTCCTATGTTGAAGTCTTAACCCCCAAGACCTCAGAATGTGACTGTATTTGGAGAGAGGCTGTTTAAAGAGGTAAATAAATTACAATGAGGTCATTGGAGTTGGCCCTAATCCAATATGACTGGTGTCCTCGTGAGAAGAGATTAGGACACAGACAGACACAGAGGGAAGCCCATGTGAGGACACAGGGAGGAGGAGGCACCATCCAAGCCAAGGAGAGGGGCCTCAGAAGGGACCAACACTGCTGACACCTTGACCTCAGACTTCTAACCTCCAGAACTATGAGAAAATTAAATCTCTGTTATTTTAACCACACGGCCTGAGTACTTTGTTACAGCAGCCCTAGCAACTGATACAAGTGGCGAGGAAATCGGTCACTAAAGAAGCTGATGCTGACATAGGCCCATCGCTATGAAGCGGAGCTCACTGCAGAGGGAGTTGAGGTTTCCCAGACTGGAGGGTCACATCCCTAGTGTCCACAGCCAACAGCGGGGTGTCTGCAGTTTCCCCGAGATCCCTCTCCTTCAGAACAGCTGTCATTCACATCACCAGAGGCCACCAGAGCAAGGACTGGGGTGGGCCCTCGCCTCTTCACATCCAAGCGCACACTCCCTGCGGCCTGAGGAAGCCCTTAGAGGACTGAGCCCTGCTCCTGCCCTGAGCCTGTCTCCCTCCCTGTCAGCATGGCCTCCATAATGGCAGCTGGACCAAGCCATGTGCCTCCTGCAACTCCATCCTGAACCCCTACATAACAGACACCTCCTGGGACTCCAAGGGCCTCTTAAACATGTCGTCTTTGTTCCCCCAAACTCTCATCCATCTTCTTTCCACTAATGTAGCAACTGCTAGATTTTGTGACTGTGGTTCACAGAGCTTGAAATCACACCCATTACTGTTCCCGTGAATCTTATCTTGCCAGTGGCTCAGGGAAGGCGTGTGCGTGGCCGTGTGCTCCCGCTCGCCTGGTTCCCAGCTTACGTGGCACCTCTGAGCTTAGTCTCCCCTGGCTTTCCCACTCCACTTTGCACTTGTGCTAAATCGGGAAGTTGGACTCTAGAGAATAAACCTGAAGAATTCAAAGTCATATGCATGGGGGCTCTCACCTGAGTCCTGACATCATAGCCACACTGTGTGTTCACAACTTTTTGCTGTAAGAAAAGCAGAAAGATTAGTCATTTTTGTGCTCCAGAAGCCGGTGGTAGAAAGCTCTAGAAAAGTCACAACCAAACATCAGCAAACACCTGCACCAATTCCATTACAGCTCATGACCTTCCATCATGCTGCCAACTAACCTTCCATGCTAGGACAGAGGTTGGCAAACTTTTTGTGTGAAGGGCGAGATAGTAAATATTTCAAACCCACCTACGTAGCTACTATTCAACTCTGCTGTTGTAGCATGAACGCGGCCATTGACAATATGTAAATGAACAGGTACGGCTGTATTTCAATAAAACTGTATTTATGGACACTGAAGTTTGAATTTCATGATTTTCACGTGTCACAAAATATTATCCTTCTTTTGATTTATTTTCAACCACTTAAAAACGGCTGAAACCATTCATGGCTCACAAGTCATCCAAAAACAGACAGCAGGCCAGATCTGGTGTAGGGGTCGTAGTCTGCCAATCCCTGAGCTAGAAGGGAGAAGCTACACTTGCTAAAGATTTCACCATCACGGTGGAGATGTCAGACACCGCTGTGCAGCCTCTGCAGACCTGAGCCCCTCCCGGGCTGGGGAACCCGCCCAGAGCCCCGTGGCCCAGCACCAGGCAGTGTGACGGTACTGACGGCCATAGGGGCTCCCTTCTACTCAGGCTAGGTTTGGGCAAACATTCAGTGCTCCTTCAAGGGCACCCAAGGGAATTCCCTGACAGTCCACTGGTTAGGACTCGGCGCTTTCACTGCTGTGGCGCCGGGTTCAATCCCTGGTCAGGGAACTAAGATCCCATAAGCCATGCAGCATGGCCAAAAAAATGAGGGGGGGCACCCAAGAGCTCAGTTTCTGGAACCCAAGGATGTGGTCTGTGGACTGGGGATGAAGACAGGTGAAGAAGAAAGAACAGTGAAAGAATTCTGCACCACCCCCAGATGGCGATGTACCCCACTGCCCCGGGCTTCTGAGGACTGAGCGTTTGTTTTCTCCAGAGAAAGGAGACCAGGCCTCATTATATTCACAGCATCTTGTCCAGGCGCCCCTGAGTGAGAGCCCCTCACGGGAGGGGGACCACTGTTTTTTGCCTGCTTCACCCAGCACACCAGAGCCAGGGTGGGCCATGCAAAAACACTCATGGAATTTATAGGTATAGGATTTCAGAGCTGCAAGAGCCCTGAGGCGAGTGGAGGGGGAGCCGGGCACTCAATCCATCCGCAGAAGAGAAGAAGCCAGAGCCCTCAGGGAGGCAGGATCTGCTCCGCTCCAGAGGGACCGTCCATGCTCGGGCAGACTCACCGCGGGGTCGGGCACACAGCAGGAGAAGGGCACCCCACACTTCTCGCGGCTGTAGCTGGCGCCACTGCAGTTGAAGTAGACGTTGAGGTCCCAGTCTTCAGGGCCGTATGCCCCACAGCACTGGTTCTGCAATCATAAAGCCGAGAACTGTCGGGGCTGTGAGCCAGGGCTGTCGTTGCCCGGCGTAGGGCGTCTGTCTTAGGGACACGGGGTTCAGTGCACCTCTGTGTATCACACAGAGAAATTGAAGCCCGCCCCACGGACCTCCCATCACTGAGACGTGAGCGAGGTGACCCGAGTGGCCCTTTAAGAAGGAAACTGTGTCCAGGTCCCGTCTGGGCCCAACACACCAGGCTGGCTCGGCAGCACCCTTGGAGTCAGCTCCACTCCCTCCTCACCCTGGAACTTTGCCTTCCTCCCCAACTGACCCCCAACCCAGGAGAGCGGGCTTCTCACTCTCCTTCTGATGTGGTCCTCTACTGCCCCCCGAGAGAACACCTCTCTGTGGGCAGTGTGCCTTCCTCCCCAGGAAAGGTCCAAGCTGGCCCCAGTCACCGTTTGTGCCTCTTTACAGGAAACAGCTGCTGAAGTCTACTCCCAAGGAGAGTTACGACTGGGGTGAAAGGTAACGCAATCAAAGCTCTGCCCCTGACCCGGGGTCTCCGCCCTCCCTTCCCAGAACCCCCCCACTATCTGGTGAAGCAGCAAAGAAAAACCCCATTTGTGCAAAAAATCGTAAAACCAAACACAGTGAAAGCAGCACTGTGACGTCAGTGGCGTCCCAATCCGAGAGCAGATGTTGTTTTCACATTTGCCCTTACAGCTGTCACGGTTATGGCCGTAATCACAGCCATATGGCCCACAACCAGGATTTTGGCTTCACTTTCATTTCCAAGGTAAAAATCCCACCTCCCCTGCCCCGCCTCCCCTCCCTCCCGTCCTCCGTGGTTCCAGGTGCTCTAACTACTACCTGATATTTTACCATGAGGAAGCTCCATCATTTACTATCTCTAAGGAAAGGTATTTTTTAAAAGGAGAGGAAGGCAGTGGAGAAAACTACAATGTCTTTAAGGCCAGTGCAGAGAGGAACCACCCTGGCATCCTTGACACCAGCAAGCCCAAGGTTATGTGGAAGTGAAGAGAGAATGGCAGCCTTGAACAGAAAAGGAAAAGGCACAGGAGGCAGTGATGTCAGAAGAGGGTGGGATGGGGACTTTCGCAGACGAACACGGAAGAGATCTAACAACAACAGAGGAAGGATCTAACAACACAGGAAGGATCTCTGATCACATAAATGGGTTTTGCGGGATCCTACAATACATGAAATAAGGGGTAAACAAGTTCTGGTTAATAAGGAGAACAGATCATAGTTATTTTTAATGCTCTTCTATTTTCTCCTCCGAACAAAAGGGTTCCATATAAAAAGCTCCTGAGGAAGCTAGGTTTTCTGGCAGAGCACAGATCAAACAACAACCTTGCACAGGCTGGCATGGTGGGGAGTGGGTTTCTCCCGGGGCCGGGGTGGGGGGGGAGGGGGGGGAGGGGCAGAGGGGGCGGGAGGGGTGGCAGGGATGGGGGACAGCAGTGGTCCCAGCCTCCAGGTACAGCCACACACAAGGGGGACGAAGGCCTGACAGAGAAAAGGCCACAGCCTGGGACTGCTTAGACAAACCCCCGGGAACAGAGTCCAGGGAGGTCACATTCCTCTCCATCTGAAGAACCTTCCTCCAGGCAGCTCTGCCCTCCCAAACAGGAAGGGGAAAAGGTCCCGAGGAGGAAGGGGACAAGAATAGCCTCAGACGGGGAGTCACGCGCCCAGCTCTACCCCTCAGCACACACAGCACCTAGGAGACTGCAGCCGCCTGCGTGGCCAGGGCTGGAGAGATCCGGTCCTTGCGGGGGGAGAGGGTAGGGTGGCCCTGGGTGCAGCTGGACTGCCTGCCCAAAGCAAATGGGGGAGGGCACCCTGAGAGCAAGCCCGGCCCGCCAGCAACCACAAGCAGACAAAGCTAACCTGACCAGAGTCGGGGGGTAGCACCTCCCCTGGCCTCCCGGCTGTGGGCAGAGCTGAGGGGGGAAGGCCCAGTGTTCCCCACCAGCCTGGCCCCCGAGCCATGCGCACAGACTGAAGCCAGGAAAGCCAGGCTCTATCAGGGAGAAGGTGGTGCTTACAGCTTTCTGAAGGGAGTCGATGAGGTTCTGCAGGTCAATGTCATCCCGGTAGGATCTGATGTTGCTCTCGAAGAACTCCCGGAACCGGTCCCTCACCCAGTCCTGGAACAGGAAGGCCAGCACGGCCACGGCCAGCTCCAGGAAGAAGATGAGCACGATGGCACTGCAGAACTGCAGGGGGACAAGCACGGGAGCAGGAGTCACCACACCTCTGGCCTCCCAGCCAGACGCGCGTCCTTGTCCGACCCAGAACCTCTGCCTGCTGCGAAGAGCACGGGCTCGGCACCCAAGAGACCCGCGTTGGAGTCTGGGGAATCCCACGTCATTAGCTGGGTACTCCGGGCAACTCACCCCTACTCACACTGCTGCATTGTTGGTAAGAGTCAGATGAGTGAAAGTATGAGAAAGCTCCAAGACAATGTACCAACCGTCTCCTATGAAGTAGCCCCCACTCCAAGGAAACTCC
This sequence comes from Balaenoptera musculus, assembly GCF_009873245.2. NCBI lineage: Eukaryota > Metazoa > Chordata > Mammalia > Artiodactyla > Balaenopteridae > Balaenoptera > Balaenoptera musculus. The sequence goes on from NC_045800.1 coordinate 55,348,910, forward strand.
AACACGGGAATGAATGGCTATCCTACCCCACCAGGTATCAGCTCCTTTAGGGCAGAGACTGTGCCCCAGACACACCATCTGACCACTTTCCTCGCACATACAACCATCCCAGTTGCTAGAAATCTGTTACTCCTACTTTAGGGATAAGGAAGCTGAGGTTCACTCAGGTTACATACTTTAGATACAGGACATCTGAGTTCCCTGGCAGGGCTCTATTACAACTCTGGTGTTGCTAACGTTATCAGTACCTACTCTGTATGTGTGTATATGAGAGTCAACTGCAAACACCTCTGCAGAAGCACAGCTGTCCCTGGCCACAATAGTGGTGGAATTCTGTAAAGGCCACTGCAGTCACAGGTCCACACCCCCTCCCATCGCGGCGGGGCTCCAGCCTGTAGAGCTCAAGTTATCACCGCCGTTATCACTGGCCATACAGCACACTAAGCAGCTATGCAACAACCAGCAATATCTCAAAATAAGACATGCACATGTACAAACATACACACACATAAGGCCCTCCAGAATGTAATCTCCATTCATAGAGGAGCAAGGTAACCAAACATAATCTTTAAGAGAAAAAAAAAAATGAGAAAAAGCCCACGTGTTTTGCTTTTTAAATGAAGCCCAGAAAAAAAGGCTTGATCTAATAAATTCAGCAAAAAACATAGTGCAAAACACAATTATGTGTTTTCCCCACCAGGTGCTATTTAATTTTAGCTGAATGCATTTCAAAATGAATGTGTACCTAAGTATAAAACTAAACCCTTAGTAACTTGAAGTTCTGCCAGGAAATTAAGGATTCTGCATTGCACATCCAACAGATTCACACACCCTGGAGGAGGGAAAAGATTTCCTAACATTATTGACATCTTTTGATCTTAGCCAGGAAGGGCAAAGGTGAGTAGCAAACAAACAACTGGAACTTCTGAAGGGAGATGAAAGGCAAGGGAAGGGGAGGAGAGCAGGCCAGGGAGCAGCCGACTCTGCCCACCAGGAGCTAAAATCCAGAGGAGCCCAACCTCTCCAGAGATGAGGATCTGGGTCATCTGACTGTTCCCTGAAATCTTACCTTTCGTTGGGCAGCAGGGCACCAAGGGCTGCCTCCTCCCCCCCACTGCCTGATCCTGGGGGAGGCTCGTAAGAGCTGCTACCCACCCCCCAGATAAGGGCCAGGCCTGCCCGGCAGAGCCCATACCCCTACCTCCCCACCTCCTCCCACCCACGTGTCTGGGGCCACTCACAAAGTTCAGCAGGCAGATGTTCTCCCGCAGGGCCCCCACACAGCCAGCGAAACCCAGCGTGAACATCACCACGCCCACCATCAGCACCAGAACCACAGGGTCAATGCCATGCATCCGGGTCACTTTGGTGAGGTCGGACAGCACCCCCTGAAAGAGGCAGAGAAAGCAGGGTAACATCAGCTTCAAAGAGAGTCGAGGGTGCCCTGGGGGGGCTGTGTCCAGACCGAAATGAGGACAGGAACCTGCCTTCCAAGGCTCAGTCTTGTCATTAAAAGTCATGGCATGGCACGGCCCCTCCCCACCTGCCCCCTTAGAGGCCCCTCTGCCCAGTAGATCTTTGCCTACGTCAGCCCCCAGCCGCTCTCCCGTTCCCGGTCTCCATCTAGGCTGTGACCGCCTCCCAGGCAGACCCCACACTTCTTCTGTAGCCTGCAGGGTACTGACGCCAGGTCTGGGGTGGAAGAGGCCCTGAGGGGCCCTGTGGTCCGTGGTCAAGGCACCCCAGGGCCCTGGCCTCTGGCCATCTGGTGGCTGACTTTGCATTCAATTCATGGAGCACCCCACTATCCTGAGATGAAAACAGCTTCAACATGAACACGCTTGTGAACAGCACACCCGCCAAGGACAGGCGAAGGCTGCGCCGTCCACTAACTTTTTGTGATGATGCAGATGTTCTACACCTGCACTGTTCACAATGCTAGCCACTGGTCACATGTGCTCTCGAGCACTTGAAATGTGGCCTGGTGGAACTAAAGAACTGAATTTTAATTTGTATTTCATTTTAACTAATTTAGATATAATTAGTCACATCTGGCTAATGGCAACTGAAATGGACAGAGCAGTTCTACAGGATTCAAAGGAGGACGGAGAAAAGAGCAGCCGGACCAGGCACCCAGCTAGAATCAGGGAGCCAGGGTAGCCAGGCCTAGGCTCAGGGATCCGTTGGCTGAGATGCCGCTGTTCCAGAGGCGGTCACACGGTGGCACTACGAGTCATGGTTTGCACCAGTTTCTTGGTCACTAGGGCAAAGTGACATTGCTCTACAAGCTCTTAAAGGGGCCCAAACCCAAAGGCAGACCTTATCCAGTTCCTAAGGCCGTGGCAAGAAAGCCCACAGACCTAAGCGCTCCTGTCTCCTCCTCCTGAAAGCAGAAAGAGATTCCACTGAAGAAACAGAGGGCCCTGGGCCTGAGACTCAAGAGGAAGCTTTAGCTCCCACTGTTTCCAGCCTGGTCTCTCGACTTCCCCAGCGCCCACCTACCTGCAGAGCAAAATGTGGCACCAAAGCTCCACCCTGCCCACACCTGGTCTAGTCCCCTCCTTGGAGGTCCATCTGCCCCTTGTCCTTCTGGACAGTAAGAGCCTGGTCTTCTCTCCTCCCCTCTCCTCCACAGGTTGTGCAAGGAGATTCAAAGGTGCCTACAGGGCGCCCAGGGGGCACATCCCAGAGCCCTGATCCCTGACTCAGGGGTCCTTCCCGTGAATGAGAACAAGAGCTTCAGGAATCAACACAACTGTGTTCAGGGTCCTGCTGGCTCCCAGAGGCACAGACAGGGTTCATTCCAGAAGGTAGCCCCAGGCCTGCCCTGGACACAGCTGGAGACATGCCCCAGGGTGACTCAGGGCTTCTGGGAACAGGAGAGAGGGCTCCCCACACTCACAGGGCTCAAAATCCCAACCAGCCCAACCTTGACCTCTAGCAGCGACCCTACCACGGGGAAGCAGGGCCAGCAGCAGGAACCCAGGAGTTTTCATCTAAGTTCAGTGACTTCCAAGAGCCGGCTCTGTAAAGATTAATGACTACAAACCATTACCCTGCACAGGAGAGACTCGTCAGGGAGGAGTTTGGAGGAAGGGACAGTTAAAGCTGAAGAAACCTGGCGGACTGATGCTCAGGGTCCTAGTGACAGTCACACCTACCTTTTCGCTCCACGCCCATAGTCCGACACCAAGGAAGACAACTCCAGCCAACTGAGCAGGCGCAGGGGGAAGAGAGAGAGAGGGAGAGAGAGAAAGTTAGGTCAGAAACCAGCTCCACGCACATGCTTCTCAGAGGAGGGACCACACTGCTAGTCAGGGGGTGTTCCTGGCTCGTGTCCAGGCTGGGCAGAGCAAGGGCAAGGCGGCCCCCTTGGCCCCTGCAGATGACAGGGACTCTACACCAGAACAATAGGACGGTGAGGCTCTTCAGATAACCCACACCTATCTTCCCTGACCATTGGGACAAACTCCTTCAACCCCAGCTGGCCCCATGCTCTGGAGAGCAGAGACAAAGATCTCGGAGCAGACTCTGTCCAGGAGAGACTATGGAGTTAGAGACATCAGGCCACGCCCCATTTCTTCCCCATTCCACAAGCCCCCTACTCATTTCAATGCACTATCTGGTGTGTAAGAAGACATCACCCTTTATGATGGCTGCCCCAGGAGCCTTCACGGGCTCCCAGTGCAGGTGAAGCCCTGCATAGGACAGAGCACCCCCTGTGCCGCCCGCCTCGGGCCTCCAGCCCCAGAGACAGACTCCAAGCACAGACAAGCAGCCGCCCAGGCCATCTGCTGGCCGGGCTCAGGCTCCTCACCGTGGTACCTACACTCTGCACTGCAGGGCATGCCTGTGCTCAGGAAATGCCTGGTTATGTTACCGAATTACAAGAAGCCTGCACCAAGCCAAGTGCTTACCCCAGAAAAGCAGTGCCCCCCAAACCTGACCTCCTACCCACAGGAACCCACCGGGGCTAAGGTGCCTCACGTGCACCATGACAAAAAGGGACCCCCAAATACACGCCACAGACTCCTACACCAGGGAGGATTGTTCCATAGAAAACAAACACCACGTGGCCTCTACAAATTAAGCAGCCCCCTATTTTTCTGCTTAACTGCTTTATACTCTGCTGGCATTTTGCTGCCATTTATCAGGACCTGACGGTAAACAACAGGGCAAGGTTCTCTGTGACTGCAACTTTCCCAAGTGTATTCTCCGGCTTTAGGATACTCCTGTCTACTTCACTGCAAGCCCTAGGAGGCTGGACTCAGAAGAAGGGCCTTCAGAGAAAGCCCCGGAGTTCCCAACCTCCTCTGGGTCACAGGCCACTTTCAGAAAATGTGCACATGCCCAATATTTTGGAGGGAATTTCAGAGGGTTCTCAGACTCCTTACTGCTGGTTCCCACAGCAGTCTGTGGACCCCAAGTGAAGGAGTCCTGCCAAGACCTGATCCCCCCACCTAACAAAGCAGCACGCGAGCCGAGAGGGCCAGGACCAAAACTCTGAAACCGAGTCCCTCTGAAACAGAGTTCCTCTGAAACAGAGTTCCCTGACAAGTTGATGATCCACAACTTTATTCCCTTTCTCGTCCCGCCCCTGCTTCCCTCAAGATTGAGGAATATCAAAGAAAAAGGGGGACTGAAACCGAGCAGGACCCTGCAGGGCCTTCTTGGGTACGAGCCCCTCTGTGCCCGCTGCTTCTTGTTGGTCCCCCCTCCCCCTCTCCCCCCATTCCAAAGAGCAGACTCAAGCAGCTACTGATTAGAACAACAGTCACAGGACTCCTGGTTCCTCCAGAAGGGATTTAGATAACAATACTACGCTATCTTTGAGCTGTTCTGCAGAAACTAAGACTACCACCCCCAACCCTGTGGAGGATGGTGATTACCCGCTGACCTGAAGAGGTACGTGGACCCCAGACTGGCTGGAACCGGAAGGCAGATGATTCAGATTCCCGAACCATCTCCCTGTTACATCACCACTAACCAAGCAGAAGAAAGTCCACAAGTTAATCATATACCCTGCGACTCTCACCCCTAACGTTTCCTTTAAAAACCCTTGCCTGAAAGCCATCGGGGAGTTTGGGTCTTTTGAGCACGAGCTGCCCGTTCTCCTTGCTGGGCACTCTGCGATAAACCTTGTACTTCCCTTCACCACAACCTGGTAGCAAAAGGATTGGCTTTGCTTCAAGTCGGGCGAGCGAACCCAAGTTCAGTTCAGTAACAATCCCAAGCAGTAAGTGAGAAGGCCCAGATCCCAAGTCTCTGTTTAGCTCATTCATTTACTCACTCACTCATTCATTCAACAGGCATTGAGTAAGTGCCAGGCACCATCTCAAGCACTGGAGACAGCTCTGTGCCACGTGGGCAAAGATCCCTCTGCTGTCGGAACTTAGGCTCTATGGAGCTGACACGCGGTCCTTTCCACCACATTGTGCTGATTTCCCACTTTTCCATCCTCCCATTGGATTAACCAGTTGATGAAGAGGGCTTCGTTTTCCTTGATGGGGTACACGGCCACTTCCCTTCCCTTCCCAAGTGTCTGACACTGCATGGTAAGCAAGCCTGAAGGTGACCATTCACTATCTGCCGAATCCCCGCAGGCCTCTCTCCCCATCATTCCTCAAGGTCTCCAATGACTCACTTCTCTCTTGCCAAGTGGGGGCGGGGGCAGGGGGATGGGTGGTCAAGTCTTTTGCCTCAGCTTACCTGATCTCACCCAACACAGCTGGTCATTCCCTCTGTCACTGAGGCACTCAGCTTTGGGGACACCAAGTGTACACACACAATTGTCTTCCACCCTCCCTGTCGTTCCTTCTCAGTCTACTTTGTGGGTTTGTCCTCGTCTTTCAGAGCCCTCTAAATGCTGGAGAACCTCACTGCTCAGTCCTGGACCCCTGCCCTCCCCTGAGCCCTCTAGATGATCTCATAACTAACATGGCTGACTCACAAATCCTAACCTCCAGCCATAGCTGCTCCCGAGTCAAACACCCCAACGTCTACTTGACTTGTCCACTGAATATGACTAGTAACATTTCAATCTTCACGTGCCCCCAAATGGAGCCGTGGCCTCCCAACCCCGGAGCAGCTCCTCCCCACCTCTCCCCTTCTCACTAAATGGCACCACTGACCATCTACTCGTTTAAGACAGAAAACCTAGACCTCAGGCTTGACAGCTCTCTCCCTCCAACTCCACATTCAACCTATCAGGACCCCTCTGTTAGTCCTACCTTCAAAATACATAGCATACCCTCTCTGCTCCCACGTGTCCATGCTTCATCCCTGCAGGGGCCTCCCCACCGTCTCCCCACAGGTCCCCAAGCAACTAGAACAATCTTTTAAAAATATGTCTAGATCACTCCCCTCTTCAAAATGCTCTGATGACTTCCTTTCACACTTAGAATAAAATTCAAACTCCTTGCCGTAGACCACAAGAACGTGGGCAGCCACGCTGTGGCGTGCATCTCCAACACCATCTCCGACCCGGCTCCCCGGTCCCAATCCCCTTCTCTGGGCCACCCTGGTATTGTTACTGTTTCTTGAACTCACCAAACTCATCCCTGCCTCAGAGCCTTGACTAGATCCCTCAGCCTAGAATGTTCCTCCTCCATATCCCTTCCTGGCTTCCTCCCTCATTCCATTCAGGTCTCTTCAAATTTCTCCTCCTCAAACACATCTCCCTTTGCCATGCCACTGCTCCCCATCCATCACTCCTGATCTCCTTCCCCGCTAGATCTTCTTCATGGCACATATCCTAGACCACATGAGCTGTCTGTCTACTGTGCCTCCCCCCCACTTAAGCCCTCTGAGGGCAGAGATGTTTCCTATTTTGTTCAGGGCTGCCTAACCACTTTCCATGACAACCCACCCACCACCCGGTGCCACGAGGGACAGTGAGGAAGGTCTGCCCCTCGGAAACCCTTCGCCGAATACGGTCAGCTTGAGACACCAGCTCCCTACCACCGCAACCCAGTTCTCCTTCTCTCACAATAACGGGGCTCTAAGAATGAGAGCTTGTGTTTTTTTCCATTCTGTTTTACAGGAAGAACTAAAGTTAACTTTGCACCAGAAAGACAGGAACCGGGGGGGCAGGGACCCATGTCAGATCATGGGTTCAGTGAACAGTGGTCCAAGGCAGGACCTTCAGGGACCAACAGTGGTTATAGAGACAAGGACACTGAGGGAGAACCAAACAGGGGAAGTGACCTGTCTGGGAGCTCACACGACAGCCCCCTGAATGAGCCAGGACTCTGGCCAGCTTCGCCTGGCTCCCCGTGGAGCCCCTTCCCTGGACCTCCTTGGGACAGATGGTCTATGGAGCTGGGCTGTCCTCCTGGCTGCCAACCATCTGGGAGTGACAGTTCAGGTGCCTTCCAGCCTCAGAGTAACCTCCTTTGTCTCTCTTCTATGACCTGATTAAATTCCTTCCCAAAGAATGGAGCCCAACTCCCACCAAGCCCAAAGGGAGGCCAGCCTTGGACCATCAGGTGCATACCCTGCGGTGGTCACCAGGGCAAGTAGCACCACCCTTTCCTGAGTGCCAGGTGCTGCATTAACCACAATACACCTAAAGAGGCCCTCCACACCCCATAACACTGGTACTACTACCCCCATTTTTCAAATGGGAAAGTTCCGATGTAAAACGATTTGGTTATTTACCCAAAGTCACACAGCTAGCTGGTGGCGAAGTCAAGAAACAAATCTGCATGTCTCTGTCCTGACATCATGTTATCTCACTGCCCACAGGGCAGCCACCCAAGGCAGGAAGAGCGGGCACCAGCCTGTGCCCTCCACCACAAGGGCTAGTCACAGCGCCCGGCGGCGGCGTGGGAGTCCGCAGACGGGGCTTCTAAGCTGTGCAACCCTAAAGCCAACGTCCCACATCATCAGGTGGGGAGGATCACTCTGTGTCCAGTCAGGCCCTCTTTGGGGGTCACTGTGAAGATTCGGTAGTGACCGCTCCACCTTAGGCAAAGGCCCCTGTGAAAGAAGGTGAGAGGTCTCCTGGGGGGCATTCTGGGCTGGTCCAGCCCTGCCTTGTTCTGGAAGCCACACAGGGTCCACTCACCAAGTGGGCAAGCCTTTACCCAGCAGGTTCCAGACACAACGGAAGTGTAGACATCTAGCCAGGCCCTGCTGGACTGGAGGAGGATTTCAGCACCAAGCAGGTCAAAAGCAGCCCCTCATCACCCACAATTTAGTGGGCTTGGTCTCCTGTAAGATTTCAGTTCAGTGCGTGTGAAAGCACTCAGGCAATTCTTGCAGGCTCCAGAGGACTTTCCTCCACAAGCTCAAGACAAACCACCAGCAGCCACGAAACGCTTTCAGGCCATGCCCTGATTCTTGCAGACTCCCCTGGCTGAGGAAGGGTGACATGCACAGAGCCCCTGCCCCTGGGCCACCAGAGGGAGCCTCAGAAAAAAAACAAGAAGGAAACCCAAGAGTAAGCACCGAAACCCGAGGGAGTCCAGGGCAGCACTGAAAAAACAGCATGGGTCAGCCGGCCCTGGTTCCGGCTCCACCCTGCAACAAGTGACAGGACTTGTGCGAGTCCAGAAATTTCTCTGAGCCTGTTTTTCTTTGCAAAATGGGGATGACCCTTCCTGGGTCATAGGAGGGTTGTAGGAATTCAAAGAAGTATCCGGAGTGATGTGCTTACCCTGGAGCACTGAGCGAGCCCCGCCCTGACATGGAGGCAGAACAGAGGCCGGGGGACCCTCAAGACACCATCAGCATTTGCTGCATTGAAAGCACTCTGTGCACCATCCCCCAACGACTCGCAGCTCTGTCCTGAGACAAGGTCCTCCTTTCCAAAGGCGTCTGTTTTATTGGGCTTCTGGAGACAAGAGTAAAGCAGAGTTTAAGGAAACAGATGCCTTCTGGAGGTTTTTCAAGTGAGGTGGGGAAAGGATGATGGAAAGAAAACAGGGCAGGGAGTGGAAGAAGATAGAACTGTCTCAGCTCTGTTCCCAACTCACCCTGTGGCTTTGAGCAAGCCATCCCTCTCTTGGACTTCAGTTTGCCAACCTGCAAAACTGAATAGGTGGAGACCAATGATCTCCAAGGGCCTCTGCACCTCCCACTGCCTAAGCTCTGCCACCGTAAATCACGCCAGGTGGAAACCCAACAGTCCTGGCACTCACTCTCCAGAACTGGAAATCCGGAGTCCAGGCCTGGGGAGTCCAGGGAACACCAGAGATGCTTGTGGTCACTTGAAAGGACACCAGAGGGCACAGACCCTAGACCCAACCTGGCCCTGAGAGCCAGTGCACTGAGGGGGGAGTCCCAGGACATCTGTCGGGATCAGGAGGGCTTGCCCCTCCAGATTGCGATCACTCTGGACCCTAAACAGAGCATAAAAGGAATGCCTCTTTCTAAACGGTCCCACATTAAAAAAAAGCTTAAACCAAGCCAGTTCTTTGTGGGAGTTTGGAAGTTCTGGGAGCTGGAAGGGACGCTAAAGCCCAGCTTCTTATCCCGGAGGGAAATGGGCCCAGGGCAGGATGGTGCCTTGCTCAGGGTCACACAGCTATCACACACCAGCTTTTCCTCCTGCCGGAAGGGTGGTTCTGAAAACCAGAAGCACATGTGCCCTTCCCGCAGAGCCAGTGAACTCCTGAGAGGGGCCCAACGCGGAGGTGGGGAGGACTACCCACAGGGCTCTGGGGCAGCTTCCACAGAATCTCTGTGCTCCCTGATAACAGGGAGCTCACGCCCACCACACCCTGCCCAGGAATCTGACTGTATCAGCCTTTGAAAGAAAGGAAGGCAGGGAGGCAGAGTTCTCCAAGGGAGGTTACAGGCAGCGCCCCAGGCAATGGAGAGGAGGAACCCCCACCCCAGCCTCACCCCACCCCAGCCCCTGCCATCGGCTGGCACAGTTCAGTGATTAACAGCGAGTAGAGAACAAGATACTAAGCTAGGGGTCGACAGTTCCGTAAGCCAGATAGTGTTTTCAGCTTTGCCTGCCAGAAGGTGTCTGTTTCAACTACTCCACTCTGCTGTTACAGCAGGAAAGCAGTCACAGATAATACGTAAAGGAACGGACCGGAGTGTGTTCCAGTAAAGTCGTACGTGCAAAAACAGGCAGACAGCCAGGTTTGGCCTGCGAGCCGTAGTCTGCCAAGTCCTGCACTAAACTATCACACTGAAACCATCTGGACCTAGACAGGATTTCCTTCAGCTCGCCACAAGAGCCCCAGGACATCCCTATAATTCGGGTCTCCAACCCTGGTAGGTTTTTATATTACTTCAACAGGTCTTAATAGCCTAAAACTGCAAATAACCCAAATGATATATTCCCACAATGGAATATCCCACAACAATGAGAATCAACGATCTACAATTACGTACCACAGCATGAATGAATCTCACATACAAGATTTAACAAAAGATGTCAGACTCAAAAGATGTCCCTCCAAAATTCATATCTTGAAGCCCTAACCCCCAGTGTGATGGTATTTGGAGGCGGGGAGGTATGTAGGGTTACATGAGGTCATGAGGGTAGAGCCTCCATGATTAGAGGAAGAGAGACCAGAGCTTGGGTTCTCTCTCTCTGCCACATGAGAAAACAGCAGGAAGGCAGCCATGTGCAGGCCAGGAAGAGAGCCCACACCAGAACCTGACCATGCTGGCAAACTGATTTCAAACTTCCAGCCTCCAGAAGTGAGAGAAAATAAATTTCTCTTGTTTAAACCAAACAGCCTGTGATATGTTGTTATGGCAGCCCAAGCTGACCAAGATAGGAAGAATACTCGGGCAGAAAAATTAGATCTAGCATCCAATCAAAAGTTACTAGATAGGCAAGAGGGAAAATAAAAACATGACCTATAACAAGGAAAGAAATTCAGTAGCTAGAAGAAGACACAGAAATGAGAGAGAAGATGGAATCAGCAAAGACTTTAAAATAGATATTGTAAATATGCTCAAAGATTTAAAGGAAAATAAACATAATGAAGAGACAAATAGAAAGTATAAAAAAGATCCAAATAGAACTATTAGAAATAGAAAATACAACATTAGAAATGAAGAATCACTAAATGGGTTTAACCGCCAATTAGGCACTATAGAAGATGAGTGAACTTAAAGAAAAAGCAATAGGAACCTTCTAAACTAAATGGTAGAAGGGGGTTAAAAAAAACCACAACTGAGCAGCACCTCAGTGACCTGTGGGACAACAAGGAGTCCAAGGGAGGAAGGGTGTACGTTTGAAGAAATAATGATGGGAGTAATCACATATTTGATGAAAAATACAAACCCACAAATCCAAAAAACGCAATGAACTTCAAACAGAACACAAAGAAAACACACCAGCACATATCATGATAAAATTGCTGAAATCCAGTGACAAAGAGAAAATCCTGAAGTAAGCCAGAGAGGGAAAGAAAAGACACATTGTATAAACAGTATGCATATACAAGACATTTAACTAAATGCAATGAAAACATATCAAAATGTATAGCATGCAGAAAACGCAGAGCATCAAATATAGGCATACCTTGGATGTGCTTGGGTTTGGTTCCAGACCACCGCAATAAAGCAAGTCACACTAATTGTTTGGTTTCCCAGTGCATAGGAAGATTATGCTTACACTATACTGTAGTCTATTAAGTGTGCAATAGCATTATGTCTAAGAAAACAATGTACGTACCTTAATTTCAAAATACTTTACTGCTAAAAAACGCTAACCATCATCTGAGCCTTCAGTGAGTCATAGATCTTTTTACAACAGTAACATCAAAGGTCACTAATCACAGATCCCATAACAAACACAATAATAATGAAAAAGTTTCAAACAGTCTAAGGATTGCCAAAATGTGACAGAGACACAAAGTCAGCCAATGCTGCTGGAAAAATGGTGTCAATAGACTTGCTCAACGCAGGGTTGCCACAAACCTTCAATTTGTTAAAAATGCAGTGTCTGGGAAGCACAATAAAATGAGGTATGCCTGTACTTATACTATAGGAAGGAAGAAAGATCTAAAATCAATGACCTAATCTTCTGCCTTAAGAAGCCAGACAAAGAACAAAATAATCCCAAAATAAGTAGAAGAGAGAAAATAATAAAAAGAGCAGAAATCAGCGCAATAGACTGGAGATGGATGGTGGTGATGGTTGCACAGCAGTGTGAATGCACTTAATGCCACTGAACTGGGCACTTAAAAATAGTTACAATTCTAAGTTTTGTTATGTATGTTTTACCACAATTTTTAAATATAAAAACATGATTTTTGGAAAACTTTTAAAGAAATTAATAAAATAAAAGCAGAAAAACAACAGAGAAACATCACCTAAACTAAAGGAAGTCAGATCCAAGAGTGAAATCTAATTTATAGTGACAGGAGGCAAATCAGTGGTTGCCAGAGGAAGGGTGGGGAGGGAGTGACTACAGAAGGGCGCAAGGACAGTTTCTAGAGGGATGGAAATGTTTCACATCTTCATTGTGGCGATCATGATCAGAGGGGAGGGAGGATACAGCTGCCAGCTCAGCGCACTGAACACTTGAAATGGGTACAGGTTCATCCTTCCTTCCTTCTCCCTTCCTTCCTTCCCCCTTCCTTCCTTCCTTCCTTCCTCCCTCCCTCACTCCCTCCCTTCCTTCCTTCCTTCCTCCCTCCCTCACTCCCTCCCTTCCTTCCTTCTTTCTATGTATGTATGTATCAATATGTATATTAGAAGTGGATTTATTTATAGAGATACACATTCCATAGTCAGAATGCAGTCCGTCTCAAAAGGTGAGAATGGCCTTGGGAGAAATACACTCCACAGACAGAGGGTGGGCCATCTCAGAAGGCGAGAGGCCTATTCTATTTAATCTACACTTCAATAGAAGTGATTTTTTTTTAATTTATTTGGCTGTGTCGGGTCTTAGTTGTGTCACGTGGGGTCTTTTCGTTGCAGCGCGCGGGCTTCTCCCTAGTTGTGGTGTGCCAGCTCCAGAGCGCACGGGCTCAGTAGTGGCAGTGCGTGGGCTTAGTTGCCCTGCGGCATGTGGGATCTTAGTTCCCTGACCAGGGATTGAACCCACGTTCCCTGCACCAGAAGGCGGCTTCTTAACCACTGGACCACCAGGAAAGTCCCTAGAAGTGATTTTTTAAAAAGCATTTCTAGGAAAAAAAAAAAAAAAGGTACAAACAAGATGGGAGTAGGGTACTCCCCCACAGATGACAAATCACCCCAGCAGACTGCGCCACACTGACTATTTACTGGCCAAGGAAGCAGAGTTATACACACCACCAGTTACTTAGATCTGACGCCACCCTATGAGTGTGTAATAATCATATGTCCTGGGGAATAATCACAGTGTACCATACTGCCCAGCCTCGCAAATCCCTCCTGGTGGTCCCAGCCGCAGATGCGCCTGAGCCAGTGAGATCAGGAGCTGAGGCCCTAAACGGATCAGTAACTCCTAGTTCTAGCGGAGTCTCTAATTAAGCAATCCTCGCCCTCTGTCTTGGCAAGACAAAATGTGGAAAAATATACAAACACACATCCCTATGAGCCAAAAGATAAGGCAGTCTATTTCCTATGAATTGGGGCAGCCCTTCTGGAGAATATGACTATATAAATGTCAGGCCGGTCAAAACGATGGACACACCTTCTGACCCATTTACTCTCACTCCTGGGAATCTATCCCAGCAAATAATTTCTCCCCTTTCCCCAAAGGGAAGAATCTGTGTTACAAAAGCTAATCACTGCTCCTTATCTAGGATAGTAGAAAAATTGGAAACAACCTAAATGTCCAATATAGGAATTTCCAAAAATACAATCAGGAAGACTATGCAGCAACCTGGAATGTTCTACACTAGGTGATGCTGATACGAAAACGCAGACTTCAAGATCACGTGGATACTCTCACCAAGATGTGAAACTATGTGTGACTGCAGACAGGAAAATGGAGCCTGAAGGAGGGAACACAGTCAAGTTAGGATGCCTTGTGTAGTCTTCTAGAATTTCCATGCAGTTACAAAAGTTTAGTAAATAAAACTGGAAGGGAAAAAAGGTACCACCTCTCATCAGTGAAAGTGAAATAGTCTACACATGTTATTAAAACACTAGACTTTCCCTTTCTGACTGCACTGAATTACCAAGAAATGGAAGCAGAGAAACCATCTGCACTCAGACCTAGGGATCAGGCCTTGGGGTCTGATATCACATGGACAGAGTTCAGCTCAAATAAGGGCAATTCTCTAACGGTTAGAATGATCCAGAGTCAACAGCCCATTGTAGGGCCAGACAAAGAGAGTTAAGACCATCCACCCACAAAAATACCACAAATGGGAGCAAGGGCAGGGAGCTGCCCGTTAGGTCCTTCCGCATCGGACTGGCTTTGCCTCTCTTGGGAAGGGTTAGGGTTAGGGACTGTCTTGGTTTGCCTGGGGCAGTCCTGGGGCACATCTGTTGTTCCGGCAAAATTCTTAATAACCTCTCTTTCATTCTTAAAAGTTTCCCAACTTGGAGCACAAATTACATGCTCACCCTACTCGTGGGAGCATCTGTTACCTCGGAGGAAGGGGCCTCAAGCCACGTTGGTCACAGAGCACAAATGTCCATGTTTCTCACCCAGAAACAGGCTGCACATCAGGGTCAGAAATGAATTCCCGCATTTTACAAGCAGGGAAGCTGTGGCTCAGACCTGCCCTTGTCACTGAGAAGGTCCACAGCAGGGGGGGCTCTCTGTCGTCTGTGCCTACAAGCAGCCTCCGTTTTTCACCTTTTATTCCACCTCTGAAATAGATCCAGGCAAGGGCTTTATCAGGATCTTTGCAGATTAAACTCAGTGTCTGTGGTGGGAGTTGCAGGCATCATTGGAATCATCCCTCGAGAGGATTCACTCAGCAAAACCAGGGAAGCTCAAATTCTCTGTGGAATCAGGTGGGGTGAGAATGAACAAAGACAAAGGCTGTAAGCCCCTCCCAGCTTCCTTTCCTCTGCAAGTCAAAGTGAGATTTTTTAAAGAATTTTAATCATAGTAAAGTACACATAATATAAAACTTACCATCTTAACCATTTTTAAGTGTACGGCTCAGTGGCATTAAGTACATTCACAGTATTGTGAAACCATCACCACCGTCCACAGAACTCTTTCCATCTTGCAGAACTGATGCTCTGTCCCCATTAAACAGTGACTTCCCATTTTCCCCTCCCCCCAGCCCCTAGTACCCACCATTCTACTTTGTGTCTCTGAAGCAGACTACTCTATGTACCTCATATAAGTGGAATCATAGAGTATTTGTCCTTTGGTGTTTGGTTTATTTCACTCAGCATAATGTCCTCAAGATTCACCCATGTTGTAGTATGTGTAGGAACTTCCTTCATTTTTAAGGCTGAATAATGTTCCATGGCCTGTATAGACCACTTTTTGTTTATCCATTCATCCTTCAGTAGACACAGGGGTTGCTTCTAGCTCTCAGCTATTATGAATAACGCTGCTATGAACAAGGGTGTGCAAATATCTCTTCAAGATCCTGCTTTCAATTCTTCTAGGTATATGCCCAGAGGAGAACTGCTGCATCATATGGTAATTCTATTTTTTACTTTTTGAGGAACCGCCATACTTTTCTCATAGCAGCTGCACCATTATACGTTCTCACGAACAGTGCACAAGGATTCCAGTTTCTCCACATCCTCACCAACATTTGTTATTTTTCTGGTTTTTAATAATACCCATTCTAATGGGTGAGAGTGATATCTCATTGTGGTTTTGATATGCATTTTCCTATGTCAAAGCGAGATTTTGCCCTAGAAACAGGTCTAACACATCCAAGGAATGATTATAATTTTAAAAACCGGGCTCCCCTGGTGGCACAGTGGTTAAGAATTCTCCTGCCAATGCAGGGGACACAGGTTCGAGCCCTGGTCCGGGAAGATCCCACATGCCGCAGAGCAACTAATGTCCGTGTGCCACAACTACTGAGCCTGCGCTCTAAGAGCCCGTGAGCCATAACTACTGAAGCCCGCGTGCCACAACTACTGAAGCCTGCGCACCTAGAGCCCGTGCTCCGCAACAAGAGAAGCCACTGCAATGAGAAGCCCGCGCACCACAACAAGAGTAAGCCCCCGCTCGTGGCAAGTAGAGAAAGTCCAGCGCAGCAATGAAGACCCAACGCAGCCAAAAATAAATAAATAAATAAATAAATAAATTTATAAAAAGAGAGAAGCCACCGCAATGAGAAGCCTGCACACCGCAACGAAGAGCAGCCCCTGCTCGCCGCAACTAGAGAAAGCCCACACACAGCAACAAAGACCCAACACAGCCAAAACTAAAATAAATTTTAAAATAATAATAATAATAATAATTTTTAAAAACCAAGAAAGGGTAAAAAGTGCTAGTGTCCTCAAAATGCTGTGGTGGCAGCATTTTCCTGACATCCCTGTGATAAGATCCCCATGAAGCCCAGCTCCATGTTCACCCAGTAAAACATGCAGTTCAGAACAGACACAAACACTGCGGGCATCCACATCTCTCGCCTCAACCAAGTATTAATGGTCCCTTGGAAAAATCTCAGCCTTGAAGTTGGAAGGAGACAGCTAAAAAAACAAAAAAAAACAAAAAACGGTTAGAGTGCTACAGGTGTTTGCTATAAAGAACGTTACCGTGAAAATAATTCTGGACGGGGCAAACTGTTAAATAAAACCTCTGCTTGTTCCAGCACCTGGAATCGGTCAAAGAATCAACAGGATGCTTCTGCGTATTCAGACCTGCCTCCGGAGCCCAAGTCCACCATCAAGGCTGTCATCCTTCTTGCTCCACTTGCTCACTGTTCATTCATCGAAACCAAACAAAAACTCTCTGCAAAATGATCCATCTGTGCTTTGCTTCAAAATAATCCAAGGTGGGGGAAGATATAAATTAAACATGATAGGCTGAGTTGGTAACTTTTGAAGCTAGCTGATGGGAACATGGCAGCGGGGAGTGGGGGGTTCATTATATTCCTCTAGTTTCGTATTTTCTCCATTTAAAAAAGAAAAGTTCTCTGAGGAGGTAAGGGCTTGGCACATCATCTTATTCATTTTCAGCAACCTTGTGAGGCAGGCAGCAGGCAGGTGAGAGCAGTATTTCACAAAGAAATCAGCTCAGGTGAGAGTCCAGACTGGCACCCAGGAACCCCTGCTGCACCATGCACTTCCCTAAGGGCTCTGCGCCCCAATTCTCAAGCCTCATTCCACATTCCCAGCTCCTGTGCTGATGAAGACAGCAAATCTCCGCCTAGAACCCAGCAGGGAGGGGCCGGGCAGCCTCCCCCTCTCATTTTCCCAACAGAGCTCTCATGCCTCGTTTTCCTGACTGTTCCTGTTTGTCCTGTCCTGTTCTGCCCCAGTGCACACTAACTGAAAAATGATTAACTCTCGACCACAGACACTGCCAATTCTGCAAAACTCCGATAACGCTGTAGCCCCCTTCAATCACCAAGCAGACTTGCTACAATTCTGGATTCATGAACTCCGCTATGTGAATCTGGTGCTGCCAATGTATTATATTGGGCAAGTTAGTAAAGCTTCCCAAGAGCAAAGAATCTATCCTAAAGAGGCTCTGAAGAAACAGAGATTACCAGGGCCCTGGGCCACAGCAGCAGCAGGAGAGTTTCACTCCAGATGCAAAAATCAGGATGAGAGTCAGAGGTCGGGATATAAGGCCAAGCAAGCACAGCTGGCCAGCGGGCAAGGGATACAAGAGCCGGGTGGACAAAGTGTCTAAAGTGTCAAACCACCTGCCTAAGCCAGGTGGCCCTCAACTGTGCACCTGGCTGGGGGCTGGGGACTCCAGGTGAGGCCAGAAGGCTCTCCTCCAGACAGGGAGCAATGCAGGTCTGAGAAGCCACACATCTCAGGGGCGGGGCAACCACAGTCCTCCCATTAGGAGGGGCCCACAGGGACCACCTCAAATGTCCAGCACTGCCCTACCTCAGGGGCAATAATGAGGCTGCTGGTGAAAGGTTGTCTGGGCACCAGAAAAGTCCTGCGGTGAATGGCCAAGCCACTGAATCCCACCCTACTTCTCCAGGACAGAAAACCCCCCAAACTTTGAGATAAATCATCAGGGGGTGATGCTGGAAAAACAAGGGTGAAAGGCTGAGAGATCTTGGTAAGTCGGCCTCAATGTCAAGAGTTCCAGTCCAAATAGGAAATGCCAAAATCCTCAGTAGAGGCAAATGTGGCATCATGACCACTTATCCTGTGCCTCCTTCTCCATCAGGCCCCACCCAGACACTAGCTGCAGACACTTGGATTAAATGAGGTTTTAAAACCCTCTGTGCACGGTCATGTCACCGTGCTCTCCTGCACAGAATCAATGTCTGCCTCCCCCTGGACCAAAGCCACTGACATGCTCTGATATCTCCCTTAACCCCTTGACCATCTCCAGCCAGTACCCAATTTCTCTGCTCCTCTTTAAGGCAAGACTCCTTAAAAGAACTGTCATGAGTCACTGGTCTCCACTTCCTCATGGCCCACTGGCTCCTGGACCGACTCCAGGTGGGTTTCCATCCCCAGCAGTTCTGGTCAAGGTCATACCCTCCACCTTGTCAAAGCCAATGTCAATTTTCTGTCCTCATCCTACTCCTCTCTACATGAAGGGCTTCCTCTCAAGGCTTCCACGACACAAAATCTCCTGGTCTTCCTTTTATCTCAGGCCACTCACTCACAGCCAACTTTGGAGAGGACTTTCCTCCTCAACCCCACCTCTAGCATCCCCGCCTCAATATTCAGACCCTTCCTCTCCTCAGTCAATACACTCTCCTTCGATGATCTGGTCACCCCTTCCTCTGATGGTGGCCAAGACTTTCATCTCCAGGATGGCCACTGGTACGGGACACTGACATCTCCATGTGGCTGGCTAAGAGGCCATTCAAACCCTTCTGCCCCAAATGCCCATCTCAGAACATGGGACCACCCTCCATGCCTTCACTCTGTAGAATCACTCCAAAATCAGATGACACCATCCAACTTATAACCTACCAAGAGTTACTGAAAGAAGTAGAATTCCAGCTACTTACTGGGAACCATACAGTCTTGCATGACCTGGCTTCTTCATGCCCGTGTCCTCACCTGTGCCCCCTGTGCCCTGTACTCACTCAGCTTCAGCCACATGGCCTTCTTTTTGCTTCTTGCACATGCCAAGTTCATTCCTGCCTCAGGACCTCTGCACATGCTGCTCTCCCTACCTGGAGCTTTCTTCCCAAGACCCCACATAGCTGTGTCTTCACTAGTACTCAGGTCTCAGCCTACAAGCCACCTCTCCTCAGAATGTGCTTCCCAACCACCCGGCCAAGCAGCTTCACCCGCCCTGCTCTGAGGCTCAGTAGGCTAATACCCCTTCTGATTGAACACCAGCACCACAAGGATAGGGTTTTACTCCCCTTGTCCACCCTTACCTCCCAGAGCCCAGGACAAGGCCTGGCCCACAGTCCAATGTGCACAAAGGACCCGGCAGCTGATGTCTCATTGGGGCATTCTTGGGGTGTGGGTGGAGGGAAACTGACACGCATCTGGGTCAGAGCCCCATCTTCCTGAACCCCCAAGGCTGGGGTAGGGCCCCTTAATCTGGTCTTCAATCGCCTTGGCCTTCCCCATCACAGCACTTGACGGTCTACTTTATAATTTATTGGGTTGGCCAAAAAGTTTGTTCTGGTTTTTCTGTTTTGAACGGAACTGGATTTTCCAGTTTTTTGAACAAACTTTTTGGTCAACCCAATACTTGTCACTGGTTTCATGAGGGCAGGACCCTGACCGTCAGCCACCTCACCCAGAGCCTCACGGGGGTCTGGCAAATCAAAAGAACATGAAAAAGCATGATTTACTAATTAAGGACTACGGCAGGGAACATGGCCGCTCTCATCCACTCACCCAGAAGACGATGTTGTAGCTGAAAAGGAGGTACTTGTACCAGCAGCTGACCTCGGCGTTGGAGTATCTATAATAGTGCATCTTCTGAGAAGCAGGATCTGTGGAGAGAGGAGGAGTGATAAGACAGCAGGTTCAGTTTCGAAACATCTCCCCAAAACCTGCTCCCCAAGGAAAGAGCAAAGGCAAGATACAGACTCAGGCTCCAGAAATCCCCAAATTGTCCCCTGTGCTCTTTTACTGGTCCAGGCGTGGGTTTACTATCAATAGCAGCTACAGGTTAGACAAAAATCAGGTGAAGTCAACTTTCCATAAACAGCCAAAAGAATAAGAGGAGAATTTTTGAAAGAATGGAGAATGGTGATTTTTAAAAAGTGTGTTCTAAATACCAGGACTTCTGCTGGGAACCTTCCCAAACATTATCTCATCACCTCTCCATTGGGTATTGATTTCCCCACTTCCTGATGGGGAAATAGGAGTTCAGGAAGGTCATGTGACTTGCCCAACAGCAAGACAAAAACAACAGGGCCCAGGATCTAAACCAAGGCGGGGGGGGGGGGGGGTTGGGGGTTCCCCACAGTCCACATTCTTTCCACCCACGGCTACCTGGGGCAGAGCAACCAGGAGTCGAGGGAACCAAAGGAAGAAATGAGGGCTTGACCACTGAGAGCCGCGTTTGGGAAGAAGAGATGAAAGGGCAGGTCTGGACGTGACCTAACAGTGACCAGTCAGGAAAAGCCATATTCGTTCATCTAACATTTTCCGAGACAACCCCCCAAGCTCACCCTCAAAAGGTAAGGAAGGCAGAGTACCCTGGCCCGGGCAGAGAGATCCTGTGAGCCCACAGCAGCCAGCCTTCACGCCATTCCCCCTTCCTCTGCCTAACCTCCCACCTACCAGGACCACTGTTTTGGCCTCCTGGGGCTGCAGTAAAGCTTGGATTATAGAACACTGAACGGCACAGGGTGAAGGAGGGGCCACTCTTTTTTATCTGTGTCCACCCGCCAAAGCCTGCACAAACGAGGGTGCCCTCAAAGGGGAATGAATTCCGAGGGCCTGGCCCACCTTTACTATGCTCCTTTTTGAACCCCAGTGGCAACCTAGGTGAACCCTTAACTCCTCCATTATCCCCTGCTGTCAAACAGTGGCTGAATGGTGGGCAAGAAGGCAGGTGCCTGCCTCAAGCTGACCCCCAGGGTGGGATCTAAGGCTCACGGGGAATGCTCCCCCCCACCCCCTATTCGCCCCACTCCCCAGGGTGAGGAGAAGAACAAGATGTAACCCAGGGCTTAAGGCAAAAACAAACAAGGCTACTCTGACAGTGGGGAGACAAACCACCCACAACTGCCAGCAAGAGACCAGCTTCTGCGCCTCGCTGTGGAGCGACCACGGCAAAATCCCTTCCTGTAAGGTGGCCTCGGTGGCCTGGCCGTTGGTCTGTAGCGTTCTGAGAAAGCGTTGCCAAGCAGGGACATGAAAACCACATCCTTCTGGAAACGGGTGCTCTGACTGCTCCACCATCCTTCCCACAGAGCAGAACCAACAGGCAGAGCCTGGACACCACCATCCGCTGGCTCCCCTCCCTCCAGGAGCGATGGGAGCGTGGTCAAGGCCCAGCCGGGAGTGCCCAGCCTGCCTGGCCTCAAACCCAGCCAGGGAGGGGCAGTGACCCAGCAGCCCCACGCCCACTTCCCCATCCCACCAGCAGAGCAGCAATTCTACAAAACTCCCCTCCAAGAGTGCGTGTGAACACAACCCCAGGTAATGAGGGACAATACTGGACACAAGGACACACAGGAGGCCTGAACACAGCCTGGGCCACGCAGGGTGGCTGCAGGGAGAGGAAAAGGAGCTCTCAGGCAGAGATTCCTTCCTTCAGCAACATGACCTGACCTGGGCAAGCGTCTGCCTCTCGGGGCCTCAGCATCCTCAGCTAAAATGGGGCCTTAACGACCGATTCCTAATGTCACTGGTGTAGAGGAGATCAGCCGGCAGCATCAAAATGACTTACTCTAAACACAGATTTCTGGAGATTCTGATAAGAAGGTCTGGGTTGGGGCCAAGAATCTCCAGTTTTGACAGATTCCCCAGGTGATTCCTGCCATGCCTAATGGACGAGGTATCAGCTTGGGCACGGAAGGCTGTAGTCCCTCTGGGGATCTTGCAAAGGTGGAAGGACCTTGCCAGCTGTATTTGCAGCACAGAGACTGGGGAGTGCAGTAGTGATGGCTCCTGGTAAGCAATTAACTAAAAGTAACCAAAATTCACCCACTTGTGTTTCGTAGATTACAAAACCCCAAAGCACTGGTTTGTCTTCCTAGCTGCAGATGTGTGAATTAATCCACACAGGAAAAATTTTTTTAATCTAAAACTCAAGTAAGTTTAAGACAGAGAACAGCCAACTTGGCTGGAAATGACCTATGAGGCAGAAAAATGTTTAAGTGGTAGAAACCCTGTTCTTTTTATGGACAAGACAATCCTGCTCCTTGGAAGGCCAAATGCACCTCCCCACCTGTGCATCCCTAAGGAAGCCAGAAAGTGGATGGCCGTGCCCTCCATGGAACTGGGCCCCAGAGATTGGGGAGGGCTGCTCAGGCATGGCACCCGAATGTTCAGGAATCCAAGAGGGCATTCCTTGGACATCATTTAACCTAACCATAGTAAAGAACTCTCCCCAGAGCTCTGAAGCAGTAAACAAAGCCAGGCTCCCTTCTTTCTCCTTGGTCTTGGCTCCACAAAGAAGCCAGCTAATTAGCACTGGCCTGTATGCTTTCCACAGCACTGCAGACCTCATCCCTGCCCGCTTGCCCAGGGCCTCTGAAAAACGATGACCCTGAGGTGACACAGGGACTCTCCATGTGGAGATCCCTGGTCTCCTTCAGCTCCAGCCAGGTAAGCAGGGAGAACATGGAAAGGCCAGAGGGAGCTCCTTGGCACGCAGGCTGCAGGGAGCCTGTGCTCTGGAATGTGGATTCTCTGCAGGGGGCTGGTTTTCTCACCATCTGCTCCCCCCTCCTCCACTGGGCTCCCAGGGTTTCACCCCACAAAGACTCACAACCAGGAAATAACTCTGCTTTCACAGATGTCAGGGTCCGAGCCCACACCCGGAGAATCTCAACAACCATGACGTAAACCCCAAGCCCTCATTCCCTGGTAACTTAAACACTCGGAACTATACTAGCCAGGTCTGTGCCAGGGAATGATCAGAAAGAAACATCCTAATCATCCATGAGATGATGTGTCACACTCAGATATGTCCCCTTACACGCCTGCCACCGCCCCCGCCCCCAGAGCACTCGCATGAGCACTGTGCCATTTGTGTTGGATCAAAATAACCTTACGAGGTTTGGGGGCAGGGTGTCTCAATGACACTTATTTCCCCATTCCAACCCACAGAAGAGGAAACTGTTGACGGGAAACCATTTAGTTTAGTCTTTCTTCACCCACTTGTTTATTCCTCCTCCCCATGGGAAGAGAAGGCACTCAATGGACCAGGAGGTGAGGAGAGTGACCCCAGCCCACACTTCACCTAAGGAGCAGGGAGGAAAGCCTGCCTCTCACTCCTGACCTGCTCGCTCTGTTCTGGGACCAGGAGGTGGAGAAGCAGGTCCTGAACTTCAGCCAGAAGATCCAGGTCTCCACATAGGCAAGCCCCAGAATTTAAATGGAAGGAGGTAACAGTTAGACCTGTTTGGACCCTAGCCTAAGCCACATCCTCCAACGCAGGGCCTTGGGTTTGGAGGGGAATGAAGCCAATGAGCATCTGAGGTCTGGCTTGGCAGCTTCAGAACCTCAATGAAGGAGAAAAGACTGTTGAGTGCTCCCCAGCCACCAGCCTGAGGTGTTACCCAAAATTTACCAAGGACCAAAGAACAGAAGGCGATGAGGACAGCGGCGCTGAAACCAGAACCAGATCTGACCCAAAAGTTAGCCAAAATGACTCCAGAGTGACTGTGGTCCCTGACTTCTCACCTTCTTTGGTAACCCTAGTCACGTCAGAGGAAGGCAGAACTCAGCGCTCTACCAGCTAACCAATTAACACCAAGACCATTTACCCTAAAATACATACACAGACTAAGAACTTTGCCTTCTAACAGAAGACGAATAAACTTTTCACAAATACTAATTACCACCACAATTGAGAAGAATCTCCAAAAGCTATTTTGTGTTTTTTGCATAGAAAACAATTATCAGAAAAATTTAATTCCAAGTCCTCAAACTGTCTCAACTCCAAAAGTTATCAAAAAAGAATAAAGCATTTATGTGGCAAATAGGAGGCATGTGTTTGTCAAAACATCAACTTCTTAAAACAAGGGGGAAAGTCAGAATTATTTAAGTGTTGAGATAGCTTGTTTGCAATCAGAGAGGAACTGAATAATACGCTAAAACCAATCTAAATATTAAAGGCTACATGTGTACACACACACACACACACACACACACACACGCCAATCTCCTTCACTTTTGAGCCAACAGGAAAAAACAATCCAAAGTACAAAAATATCAGTATAAAACAGGTAAGTTTTTAAATTCCCATACAATTAAAAGGAACATTAAAATGAAAAAGGACACACAAATGATAAGCTACCTGCAGCTGCAGCTATTATGACAAAGGGTAAATACTATCTGCAACATATAAAAGTTCATACTTAACAAAAGATCCTAGTTTTAGACAAATAGACAAAGGATACGGGCATTATACTGAAATGGAAGGATAATACAATTCATAAATGGAAAAATACTCATAGTCACTGGAAATGAAACTTAAAGACAACCCGCACATAGTGTTTTACACTTTTTAATTTAACAAAATCACCACCACTATTGCTGGCAAACCACGATGAGCCTGGTGCATTCATACCTTGCTGGCATGGGAGTAAACTGTTACTAACCCTTTGGTAAGCAATACAGTTACAGACATTCAAAAAAAAAAAAAAAAAAAAAAAGCCAGACCCTTAATCCAGTAAACTCATGACTCAGAATTTGCCTCAAGGAAAGAAACCAAAAGAAGAAAAACAATATGAGTTAAGTATGAAATCTAAACATCCTGGTTTGCAATTATGAAACAATTTGTAACCATGTGGTCAAAGGTCAAAATGGAAACTAAAAGCGTGAAAATGGTTTCATGGGTTGGTAGACATACAAGTGATTTTCTAAAAAGGTTTTCATCATCGCACTTACCATTACCGCCTTTGTATTAAAAATATAAACTGAGGGTCTTCCCTGGTGGCGCAGTGGTTAAGAATCCGCCTGCCAATGCAGGAGACACGGGTTCGAGCCCTGGTCCGGGAAGATCCCACATGCCATGGAGCAACTAAGCCGGTGCGCCACAACTACTGAGCCTGCGTGCCACAACTACTGAAGCCCACGTGCCTAGAGCCCGTGCTCCGCAACAAGAGAAGCCACCACAATGAGAAGCCCATGCACCGCAACAAAGAGTAGCCCCAGCTCACCGCAACTAGAGAAAGCCCGCACACAGCAATGAAGACCCAACGGAGCCAAAAATAAATAAATAAATAAATTTATAAAAAATAAAATAAAAAAAAAATAAACGGAGGCCACTGCTGGTGGAGGATGCTGGCCCCCCAAGTGTGATGACCTCTGTAGTCAAAGTAAACAGGGCTCATCTACTTTGGGATAATATTAACTTGTAAGATTCCTTCCTCTTCCCTCTCCCTCCCACCGCTTTATTTAATTTAAAAAGTAGCACACGCTCAACTGTAAAATACTTGGACAATTCAGAAGTGCGCAAAGGGAACTGGCAATGAGAAGCCACTGACAATGGCTTTCAAATTTTTTACGACGGCCCACAGTAAGAAGCACATTTAACAATCAATCCAGGGCACACATACTTACACGCACCCCTGAGTTTTGTGAAACAGGACTTCCCCTTATCACAGGCCATGTGTTCTAGATTTGCTGTTGCTTTAATTTTTTTCAAAATTGTCCCCGCACATAATCTACGAATCAGCGACTGTAGAAGCTATGTTGAGAAAAACAGCAGATCCCAGGTCCCAAGGCCAGGCCTTGCCCTTTCCAGGGACTCCCTCAACTTCTAGCTGGTCTTAATGTTAACTTTCCAAATGTCTCTTAGAAATTTCTGTATATGATATGTTTGTCTTACTATTCCCTGGCTTTTCAGTGTTATTTACGTGTTACCTATCAACTTCCCACCCTGGAAGACAAGGGCATAACTCTCTTCCCTCCTCTACAAACCACCTGTGCCCCAAACCGCGCCCCCCAACTCCTTTCCCATACCTGCACTCCAATTATAGCTAAACTATAGTGATGGCTAGAGTAATTTTCAGTGTTTACATTATTAGGGCGACGAGAGCCATCAGAGTGAGCCATGTAAACCATGATTACTTTTCCTAGACAACTTTTTGTTCTCTGGAGTTAATAATTCTTATTTTTCTGTTTGTTTAATTTTCTACAAATTTATTAATATTCAACCCCAAATTCAATGCCAGTTGTCCAAATCTCCTCTCAATAAGCTCGCTCACATCAGATGTCCTATTTCTAGTTCTTCTTCCAGAAGAAACCTCTCCGGGAATCCTCTGAGCCGCTTTAATCTGGACTGGGTCCCAGAACTCCCTTTTGCCTCATTTGGGATGCAGCCTACAAGAGAGCCAGTCTTTGTTCACCTTGGTGGAGGAAATCTTCAGGGCAAAAGGAAAGTTTTTCAGACCCTGTATGTCTGAAAACATCTTTATTTTACCTTCATTTCTGAATAAAAGTTTGGCTGTGTATAGAATTCTAGGTTGGGAGTCAATTCCACTGAGAACAATGAAGGGGTCACCCTACCTATATTCCAGGGTATTGAGAAGGCTGAAACCACTCAGATTCTTGATCTTTGTATTTAACCTGTTCCTTTCTTTCTGTAAACTTGTAGGATCATCCCTTTCTCCCCAGTACACTGACATTTCAGGGTACTGGTCTACCTTCATCCACTTGGCTCAACATTTGATGAGTCCATACAATATGGAAACCTATATCTTTCTAGGAAATTTTTTTCTGGATGATTTTCCCACTTGCATTTTTCTCTGTTCTCTCTTTCTGCAGCTCCTATATTAATGGATATGGGAACCCGGGCTGATTCCTTAAATTTCTTACCTCTTCTGCTCTATTATCCATCTCTTCATCTTTCTTGTCTATTTTCTGGAAGACTCTTTCAACTTTATAATAATTCTAATTATTCTATTAATTCTGATATTTTTGCTCTGCTCTTACTCTTTTAAACTTTTAATACTTTTTTGTTTTCTAAATGTTCCTTTTGTATAGTATCCTATTCATATTTCATAGATATAATATTTCTCTTATGTCTCTGAGAAAATGTCTAATTTTTTTCAAAATATTCTCTCTAAATAGAATATTTATTTCAAGTTGCCTTTTCCCCCCTACTTGTTTTGCTTCCTTTCATGTTAGGTACTTTCTTCAGATATTAGCAATCCTTGGTAATCCTCATGACTAAGAATAAATGCTTAAGAACTGACTAGTAGCACTGAGTTCTTGGGCAGGTGAGTTTCTGTGCAGGGCGATCTGGCTGGGCCATCTGCTAAAGATGTCGTCAGCATCTTTAGTTCTTTCCTCTTAGGCCGGTCAGGTTCCCGAGTGAGGTGTCTTTTAATCTCCTGCCTGAAAGGTAAGGGGCTGGCTGTCAGTGTTCTAGAAACCAAGTGGGATAAAAGGCTGGGGAATGGAGATAGTCTTCATATGAACCTCCAAGAACACCTGGAGTCTCCCAGGCCCTTGGTTTTTCCTTCAGCAGAAGGAATCTCCAATGTCCAGCTAAAGGGAAGAAGCAGTCACCAAGAACCACTGAGAAAGGAAAGGGCTCTAACCACATCAACTGCTTTCAAACAATTCTTATATTTAGCCACCTCTGATGCTCCTCCCCTGCAAACCCCCCCAAAATAATAATATGGTGACACCAACTCCTACATTTCAAACTGAGCCCCTCACCCATCTAATTACTGGTTTGCAAATTTTTTCTTGCTGTTGTTTCCTTTCCCATTCTCCCTGTCCTCGTAGATTGATTGCTTTTTAAAAATTCCCTTTATCTTAACTTTTGTGGGGTTTTAGGATAAAATAAAATTAGGTGTGTCCACTCAATCCACCATTTTTACACAGATCTCTAGGATGACTTCAAAATTTTTTTAATTGCCATCTTTTTACTGAGCAAAGTCAAAAAACAGGAAGTATAATTTATAACCATATAAAAGAAAGGACAAATGAGATTTTGCAGATGTAATCAAGATGAATAATCAATTTACTTAAAATAGGGAAACTGAGTGGGTCCAGTGTAATTACATGAGCCCTTAAAAGCAGAGCTTTCTCCCAGCTGAGGGCAGAAGTAGTCAGAGAGATTCCAAGCATGAGAAGGATGCAATGCATTGTTGCTGGATCTGAGACAGAGGAGCCTCATGCAAGGACCAGAGAGAGCCTCCAGGAATTAAGGGTAGCCCTGGTTGACAGCAAGGAAACAGGACCTCAGTTCTACAACAAACAGCAAGGAACTAGATTCTGCCCCAGAACCTCTTCTGAATGCAGCCTGCCTACCCCTTGATTTGGGCCATGTAAGACCCCTAAGCAAAGAACCCAGTTGAACTATGCTGACCTGGACAACACCATCCACCCATATCCCAAGCTAGAACCCAAGTTATCCTGCTGGCTCCTCCCTGCCTCATTCTCCAGACTCAGCCATTCACCAAGATTCAACCTTTCCACCTGGCCTTCGAGGCTCTCAGTACTTGTACCTGCCCACAGGCCCATCCCAGGGAAGGGCAGCCGTATTCCCAATGGAGCTGGGAACCCTGCTGCACCTCCAAACAGCACACCTTAGGCTCTGGACTGTCCAGGTCCTCAGAGCCCACTGGGTCCTGGGGAGCATTCACTGGCCATAGGAACAGGGAGGCCCAAGGGGAGAAGTCTAGGAGGAGACAGGTGACTTTCAAGGGAAATGGGTTCCAGTAGGAGAGATGGTCACAAAGGCAGGCCAGAGTAGGCTGCCTCACTGCCCATGGGAATCACACACAGGAAGGACGTCATGCCTCAGCCCTGGGGCACCGCCACCCTGAGAGGGGAAGGAGGGGCTCAGCTCCATGGGCTCCCCACTCAGCTCTGACTCACCCTCAGAGTCAGAAGTGTCTAAGTCTTCCTCTAACCCATACCCCTTAGGACTCAACTCCCCATCCTCAGAGTCTGCCAGAAACAGTACAAAGTTGGACATGGTGGCAGCAGCCACTCACAGGGGTCTGGAAGTTTGACTCTTCACTATGGGAAGACACTACAAAGCCAGGCAGGCGTTAGGGTGGGCCACCATCCCTTATCACAGGGTCACAAGCACAGGCCCTGCCACACAGGTGTGGGAGAAGGGAGGTTCCCAGAGTTCAGAGACCCTCAGGCCCTAGACTGCTGGACCTGGGATGGCCTCCAGGTGGAGGTCCAGGAAAGCCTAGGCCACCAGCTCTGAGCCCCACCAGGCTCTCCAACGGGCCTAGGATTCTAAGTGCTGTATGAATTGGCTTCCTGTATGAAACTCTGTTCTTAGCAAACACAGCATTATGAGCTTCCACCACCAAAAACCCACAACCCCAAACCTGATGAGTTTGAGGAGCATCAAGGGGCCCCTCACTAATCTGGTGAGGAGACATCTGTCTACCTCAGTGCTGTCACCAAGGAAGAAGGTGAGGGAGGGAGGGATGTGGGTCAGAGGAGGGAAGCGGGGAGGTGAGGGCTCAGCGGGAGAAATGTTGGGCCTGGAATGGAGGTCACCTAATCCAGCAATTTTCAAACTTACTATTTTTATTACTTTTCAAGCTACAAGAGCTTTTGTACAAAGAGACTCTGACCCAGAAACCCAGCATGGAGGTGGGCATAGCAGGTCTCTTCAAGTGGCTGGTGGAAAGGGGAGGCTCCATGAGCTACACACTTGAAAATGACCGGCCTGGTCCAGCTGATCCCAAATTCCACAGAATAGGAGAATCACTCAAGGAGCTTTTTCCAAACTGCACACAGAGACTAGTTTAATAGGACTGTGACAGACCTGGAAATTCACATTTTTAAGAGCTGTCCTTCACAGCCGTCAGTTTGAAGGGACCCCCACTGGCCCAATCTGGAACAATGTGAGCATCAAAATAAACAATAATACTAATGCATTTTAACTCATTGAATAAAGTAAGAATCCATGAGTCCATTCTAATATATATAAATGGATAAATAAACAAGTGGAGGAGAAGGGAAAGTTCTTTACAGCAGAAGGATAAATGTAAAATTAATGTAATTAAATCATTGTCACTCAGCAACCACAACAGAAATAACTGATAATGGGTTTTCAGTCTGTTCAGGCTGTTGTAACAAAACACCAGACTGGACAAAATACCACAGACCAGGCAGCTTCTAAAGAACAGAAGTTTATTCCTGACAGTTCTGGAGGCTGGGAAGCCCAAGATTAAGGCACCAGCATGGTCAGGCAAGGGCCTCATCCTGGTTCAAAGCTGGCACCTTTTCACCGTGTCCTCGCAAGATGGAGCAGCAAGGGAGCCCTGTGGGGTCTCTTGTAAGGGCACTAATCCTATTCTTGAGGGCTCCACCCTCATGACCTAAGCACCTCCCAAAGGCCCCACCTCCTAACATCATCAAACCAGGCACTAGAATTTCAATATGTGAACTGGGGCAGGGGATGACACAAAAACATTCAGACCGTAAACAGGTTCTAAAACCAGTTGATCAAAGTTTGATGAGAAAGCAGCATGTTTACATAGTCTCAAAGTATCTCCCCATAGGACACTTACTAATTACAAAGAACATAATAATAGCTCAGCAGTGGAGAAACCCAGCAGATACTGCCTTAACCAAGTGACCACCACTGTCATCACTAGTAATGAGGCCCTCAAGCCAACATCCATCCCTCCTGAGGGGACACAATGAGGACACACCACAAAATGCATAACCCAAGTCTTATCTTGACAAAAGATCAAAAAACAAACAAAACAAATGAAGGCAGAGTCTACAAAATAACTCACCTCCAGTAAAATGTAGAATTTGTGGCCATTTTCCTTTAAACAAACAAACAAAAAAACATTTGGGCAACAAACACGCCTGGGGCCCAAACACAGATCTTGAAGATGATTCATCAGGCAGCTTACTCAACTGCTCAGGCAGCACCAGGGTGGTGCCTGCCCACCCAGATGAGGCAGGGCCAGGTCACTCACAGCTGCTGCCCCCTAACCTCTCAAAAGGCTGTGGGGAAGGAGGCCTGGCACCGTCCTGGCCTCCCAGCTGCCTTCCCTCTGCTGCTGCAGGGGAAGCCGCCTTCTCACGTGAGGATGGGGAGCCCTGCCGTCATGGTGCACGGCACCTTGTGCCCAGATAATCACAGCAGGCCTGTTTCTGAAAACCTAAGTGCACACAAAATGTCTACCCCCAGAAGCCAGGTGCACACAAGACGTGGTAATCTGGGCCCAGTTTACAGCGACATCCCCAGCATGGACAAGAACCCATGAGGCCTACGTGCTGTGACCTCCAGACCTCAGGACCCAGAGGCCTGGACCCTCTGTCCACCCTGAGGTTCCCCACGAAGAGCCTAAGGCAAGGACAGTTCGCGACTGAAGCCAAGTGCACAGCAATCCACCAGTGCCCTAACTCACTCTGTGAGCCCCCGGGGGAAAGGCTTTTGTTGTGGGAGATGAACATCTCAGGACCTGTTTCTACATGTCCCGGCACCTGCTGCGTGCCAGGCACCTAGAATGGGGCTGTGGACACCAAGAACTCGAGTGAGACCCGTGCCTGATGCAGGGGGCTCAGGACACGCTTCCCTCTGCTAAATGCAGTCAGGCAGGAGCAGGAGGGCAGGATGGGGCCCAGGAAGGAAGGAAGGAGGAGGAGGGAAGCTGGTCAGGAAATGTTCCCCACAGCAGTGGGTTTAACTGCTACAACCCAGCATGGTGGCAGCCAACAGTCTCAACAGAGCCCCAGTGTGGCCCCAGCTCTGGGCCAGGCCCTGAGGATGTCACCAAGACCCCACCAGTGTGGCTGCCCTTGCAGGGCTGACACAGTTGTGGTAGGGGCCACTCCTAACAGCCGCAAACATACTGAGTGACAAGTGGGCCTTCTCTCGGAGAGAAATTCTGCTCCAATAGCTGAGTCCTGGGCAGCCCTTAGGGGAGCTGCCCTGGTGCGAGAATGTGACCTGCCCTCACCCGTCTAATGTAGGTGGGAAATGTTCTTTTTGCAGGGGTTGCCCTATCCCCACCCTCCTCTGCCCCAACACAAAGAAACTATATAGGAGAACTTAGAATTACACACATTTACTCCATTTCTCCATGCCTGAAAGGCATAAAACACTGTGGCTCTAAGATATTCAAAATCTTTGTATCCAAAGTCGCACAGTTCACTACAATATACTGTGTTTTAAGACAACCAACCAACCCACTTCACTCCAAGGTCAGCATTGGGATCACTCCCTAATCCTGCCCTGGGCAGACAGGGGCTCACCAGGCCAGGGCAGAGCCTGGCTCCTGGCCTCCGAGCAAGGCAAACAGCCTGGGGTCAGGCTCACAGAGGGACAAAGCAAAAGGTGAAGCCCGCTGGAGAAAAATAAATAAATATAACAAAGTGCGTTGAAAATGTAAAAGAGAAGAGGAATAAGAGGGGTGGGGGAGGGAGAAGCAGATTTTTTTTTAATGCAAATCAATGGTGGAACTCTACTGAAAAAAGCTGAGAAAGATCCGCAAAGAGATAGAAGATTAGCAGCTTAGTCCCTGAAACAGTCCCGGAAAGCCAGGGGCATCCCCAGGCCTGGGGGCCCAAGCTCACACCCACAAGCCCTCCACCCACCTCAACCAGAATGCAGGGGGAGGGCAGGCAATCCTAGCGAAATCCGGAGAGTCATCTCAAACATTTTTCCGCTAAAAAAAATAAATTTACAATCCCTTTTCTGGCCTATTTATTTGAACTTCAACATCAACCAAAACATCTTTATATATAGAATGCTTTGTGTTTCTACAAAAAGCAAACAACATTTACAACCTGATTTTGATCTCCTGTCGCCCAGCTGGACGGATGGGGCGGGGCAAATGGCACCAGATGGCCGAGGGAGGCTCTGCGCCCCCTTTCACAAAAGAGGGCTCCAATTACCTCCTCGGCTCAGTGCCCCGAAGTTGACCTCGCCAGCAGGCTTCAGGGAGCCAGCTGCCAGCCAAGGCGGCTTCCACGGTCCCCAGACCCACCTCCCAGACACCGCCAGCGCCCAGGGCTACCTGCTGCGAACTGCGCGCCCGAGGGGGTGGGAGCCACGGAGCCAGAGCTGGCAGAGCCCTTTAAAGTCGGCAGCTTTAAGGAGGGCAAGAGGGTGAAGACGGCAAAACCACAAAAGAGACAGAAGAAGGTGCGAGAGTCTCAGGGTGGGGCAGGGCGGGACGGAGGTGTCTGAGCCAGTGCTTCTCAAACTTGAAAGCGCATGAAATCACCTGGGAATCTTGTTAAAAGCAGATTCTGCATCAGCTGCTGTGGGGCAAGTCTGCAGCGCTACAGGCTCCCAGGTGTTGCCGGTGCTGCCCAGTGACAGGCCTGTGGGCAGTGGTCTGAACAGTGAGGGTGTAAGAGGCCCAAAAGAAAAACAGTAACACTGATGGAGGGAAAGGACTTAAGTAAGGCAAGTCATGGGGGAAAGCCCACCCACCTAATCGTGCGTCCACCGACAGGGATGCAATCAGCTTTCTCGGAGGAATGCTTTAACTGTAGAATTTGCTCAGTATTTTAGTGCATCCCAGTGGATCCTCACAGGTTATTTTTATTCCCATTTCACAGCTGTGGAAGCTACTCTAACCAAATGTTTATCAAAGCTGGACTCCCTGCCCCTTGGATACCTTCCAAGACCACAGACCTCCTGTGACGCAGGGCAGAAACACACAGCCCAGAACAGTGACAAGGCTGATCCCAGCCCAGCAGACAATGGGAGGAAAGCCATGGGGCACAGGAGGCCTCCCAGGGGGTGGAGGCTGGGTGGGGAAAGGCAGATAAAGGGCCAGAAACCCATTTTTGCCTCCTGGAATTTTGAACAAAATAAAGACAAAATGTAAATCTAGCCGCCACCCTGTCACCCCCAGGACCAAACTGGATATTTAAGTACAGATGGTATCTCTGTCTTATAGGTTTTGTTTTTACTCTTAACAGCCTGGCCTCACTTTGTTGGGAGGTAAAGTAAAGAGCTTTCTTTCCATCCCCATCCCCGGAGGTTCCCCAAAGAGGGAATGTGGTATTTCCAAGAAAAGGGTCAATGCCATTGTCTGAGGCAGGACTATTTATCAGTGGGCTCCTGGTGCCACACTCAGCCCCTGAGGACTGCCCGTGTGCTTCTGGGCTCAGGATGGGTGGGTTTCACCACCACCAGCCCCTCAAGAACCTGAGGAAGAAATGCGCCAGGGAAGAGATACCCTCCGTTAACCCCATCTGATGACATTTCCTCCAAAAAGGTGCCCTGAGTTGGTGAGAGGGGCTCAGTGTAGCGACCAAGCACTTTGGACTTAGATTCATAGAACTCAAAGAGTCACGGCTCAAAAATGTCCAAAGTTCATCTGAGCAACCCTTCCATTTTCCAGAGACCTACGCCCATGGAAATGAATCGCCAAGGTCACCCAGAGGGCCAGTCGCACAGCTGGGACCCAACCTCAGCCTTCTCCTTACTTCCCTGCGCTTTTCCGGAGCAGCGTGCTGCCTCAGTCATGACCTTTCCCACACTTGTTTGGGCCCAACTATGCTAAAAGCTGCATCTGTGTTTCAAGGCATATGACAGCGAACTTAGCTATTTTTGCTGAGTCTTGTACAACATTTGCTGAAACAAGGGCACTCCAAAGGGCAACCCTGTCCAGGGCTGGGACTTGCTTCCTAATTTGCGAGGTTGGCTGATAAGAGTCAGATAAGACAGCCAGGCTGATCTCAAGACGGATGGGTTTTGAAAAGATTAAAAAAAAATGCTAAACACGAATAAAAGTAGTGACAGCTCCAGAGTTCTCATACCAAACAACTCTTATGTCAAAGGCAGGGGGACTACATTTCAGATTCCGGCTGCGGTTTAGAAAGCTGGAGATGTATGAGTTGGGGCGGGCACACTTCCAGAAAGAGATGCCAGAGAGTAACCCTCAGCTTGGCCTGTGACCTCACACTGGGTGAAATCAGACCCCCAGTAGGAAGCTCATTTTGCCCACCAAAAACTGGGGATGAGAGACATTCAGATGCAAAGGGACAGGGGATGGATGGTTCCCCTCAGTTGGAGAAAAATTCCCACAACCACAGAGACCAAAAAAAAAAAAAACAAAAAAACCTACTGTTTTCTCAACTACCCCTGCCACTAAATGCTAAGAGCTCTTCCTACACGGCTCTTTCATGGAGAAGGACCAGGAGGTAAAGGGATCAAAATTTACGCTTGGGAGTGGCTTTTTCTGCCTAAGACCAGGAGGCTGGTGCTCCCAAAGGCATCCATGAACTCGCCCTCCCCCCCATCCTTCTCCCTCTCTCACACACCCTCAGTGGCACAAACAGGCGAGCCCCCTCTCTGTCCCCACTGTACAAGTCAGCATCGCTGTGATCCAATAAGATGCAAGGCCCTCTTTAAACCAACAGAAATCTCAGCACCACCGGGGAGCTGGGGGTACAGCTGGGGGAAGCGACGGTACAGCCGGCAGACCGCACGCCATCGACTCGGTGGGAAGATTCATGTCGTGAGGGCTTCCGCTGGTGCTGTGCGCCCGATGCTTGCTGCCTGCCCAGCCTGCCGCCGCCTGCCTGAGATTCAAGAGCCCGGAGACGGCAGAACAAAGGAAAATGGCCGTGGCTCAGGCAGCGGGGGGGAGGCTGCAGGCCGGCCTGCCGGCAAGCAGGCTTTTCTAGAGCTGAGTGCTCCAGCGAGGCACAGGGGACACCGGGCTGAGCGCTGAGGTACAAAGGAAAATGGGGGCCTCAAGGCTGACAGCTACCCAGGCACACGCCTGGCCCCCACCCAAGGGTGCAGCTGGGCCGGGAGAGCTCAGGCAGACACCACTCCCAGAGGCGGCGGGCAGGTGGCTGACAAGACAGGCACTGTGCACCCCTGCTCCTTGCCCAGCTGCTCAGAGCTCTCCCCCAGGGGGGTTCCAGGCACAGCTAGGGGGCTTGGGGGGGGGGAGGGGAATCTTGACAGAGGTACCCACAAAGGGCAGGGTCCCTCCAGATTTCCAGGGATGGGGAGCGCTGGGAGAGGGCAGGGTTGGGCTAGGCGGCTCACCCAACGTCAGAGAACATGAGTGGGGCCCTGGAGTGGCTAAGATCTGTTCACTAAAGGACTTCTATTAGCATAATGGGCTCCCGCTACCAGCAACAATAGAGGCACTGGCCACCCCCTCTCCTCCTCCCCTCCCCCCAAAATAATTCACAATGGGAGGCAGCAGGAAACCGGGGCAGAGCCCATGAATAGCTCCACTGTCAGTTCCCAGGCGCCACCTCCTCAGCCCCACAGGTCAGCCCTAGCTGCCACCCGGCCACAACAGAAACTTCTGTGCTGCCAAGCTCCAACAACAAGCTCCTTACAACAGAGCGGTGGGCATGGGAAGCTGTGGACTTCTCACAGGGGCGGCATGTGAGGGCAATGGTGGGAGAGACAGGGCAGGGACGCAGGCCTCAAACTCACCAGGTCAGGGTCATATCGGGCACCTTTTTTTTTTAGGGGGGCTATCTGCCAGCCAGCCCTAAAATCTCCCCGCTTCGTGCCCTGCCCTTTGCAGACATGGGGTGGCCAGAGCCAGATAGGGGAAGATTATGGTCCTTTCTGGGGTACACGGTGGCCACAAGGATGGGGAAACAGCCAGAGCCCTCCCAGGACTCCCAGAAGGATCCCAGTAGATGGCTCCAACGTAAGCCCTCTCTCACATCCCTGCCTCCCTGCCCCAACCCATCCCAGGAAGAAAACCTCACCTGCCCTCACCCCCTGCTTCTGCTCTGCAAGGAAGCCGCCTGCTCAAAACAGAAAAACCCATCTATTATTTACACCAAGTGCCTTCTACACAGGCTTTTAAAATCACAGGGTGGAAGTCAGGCCCAGAGCAGCCTGAAGCAGCACAAAGCCAGGCAGAGCCTCTGGGCAGGCAGGAGATGGGGGAATCCCAGAGCTGAGGAAGGTCCAGTGGGGCCTGGACAAGAGGCCTCACACTAACCCCCGAAACCCAGGGAGAATTTGCTCTTCTAAAAGCTGATTCCCAAGTCCTTGTTTGTTTCTCAGCCAGGATGCCGGACCTCACACCTGGCCCAATTCCTGCAAACTCCTGGGGCCACTCAAGCCCACTCCCCGCCTCCCCAGAACCTCCCTAGACCCTATCTGGCTCTGACTGCCTCTTCACACTCTTACATCACACTTTCGGGTGCACAGGCAGGCCCACGGGGCACAGCCAAGGGCTGCAAACACCAGGTGCCCTGGAAGCAGGCTGACCTGAGCTGAAACAGACAGACTACGGCGGGAACTAGCACCAGCACTGCAGTCCCTCCAGCTCTAGGCTCTGACTGCAGAAACACAAGATCCCTCCAAAAGAAAAACTCAGAAATGTTCATGCTCCCTCTTGGAATCAAAACAGCGTGTTTCTTTTCTGGTCAAGCACCCCATGCCTGGATTCCCTGTCTAGCCATCTCTACGACAGACCTCTGAGCATGTACATGTGAGGCATTCCTGCAGCTCGGCTTATAGGAACCAAACACTGAAAGCAACCTCAATGTCCATCCATGGGGGGCTGATAAAGTGAATCAGGGTTGACCACACAGAGGAATAACATGCCGCCGTTCAAAAGAATGGCCTGAACTGCGTGTGCTGAAATGGAACAATCCCAAGATAAACTTTAGGGTAGAAATCAGAACTCCCTAAGTAGTGTACGGCATGGCAATAAACAAGAGGAGGCCACAGACGCTTCACTAGACACCCAACATCTGGTGATGGGGACAGGGCCTCAGGGGAGCAGAACTGAAGGGGTCAGGGGTGGAAATATTAATTTTCACTATATATTTTTATGTATCTTTCATCATGTATTTTTTTAAAGAAAAAAGTTAAAACTAAATTGACATTTAAAATCCCTAAAGTTCATGGCACAAAAAATTTGGCTTGTAGCTCTCTGCAGGCAGTCTCTGGCATCTTCCTAGAACAAGAAGAAGGGGGGGGGGGAAGGGGAAGAGAGTGCCAGGCTCTGGAGTAAAGACAGACTTACCAACTCAGAGAGTTCCCTGCTCACAACTCCTCCCCAAGTCCCAAAATAGAAAGCCTTCCTAGGAAGACCAAGAGCAGATTTTGACCAAGGCAGAAGGGGAACCTAAGTTATTCCATACAGAGGACCATCTGTAGCCAGGTCCACTCGGTCCACGATGAGACTGTAAGACCCCCAGGTTCTGGGGGCACTGAGCCGCAGGCATCCCAGGCCTCAGCATGGACCCTTCTCAGGCCCTCCCCAGTCATCAGTGAGGCTCAAGGTCCTAGTGTTACAAACTCATCCCAATTTTAGCAGCTGAAGAAAGCTATTTCAACAGATTTCTAGGCCTGGCCCAACTCCAAGAACAGGCTAAAAACAGTT
The DNA here is from genome assembly GCF_009873245.2 of Balaenoptera musculus. NCBI lineage: Eukaryota > Metazoa > Chordata > Mammalia > Artiodactyla > Balaenopteridae > Balaenoptera > Balaenoptera musculus. Next base: position 55,387,333 of record NC_045800.1, read on the forward strand.
TCTCCAAAATCCAAGCTCTAAACTCCAACCCCTTAACCACTAAACTCCCTGTACCTTTCAGGAAATGCAAGCTGCAAAATGGAGCTGTGAGATGGGTTTGCACATTTGTTCCTTACTAAAGGAATACGTACATGTTGTTTAAAAGCCTACTTTAACTGACATGTCAATAAATACTCTGCACTCAGAAGCACTGATGTATTTCCTCCAAGTGATTTTCCCCCTAAGGAACAATATAATAACCATCCCAGTCTCTCTCCTGCTTCTGAGGGGTATGACACAATGCCTATTAGAACCAGGACTGGCCAGACCATTTGGGTGAGACCACTCGGCGGGCGGGGAGTGGTTCCTGGATGGAGCTCTCTCTACCTAGCAGAAGTTCCCTGCCCCACCTTGCAGCCCACCACAAAGATCTCCTAATGACTCACAGACTGCCCAGACCACAGAGAAAGGTGGCTGGAAAGAGGGAAGATGTTAAGTTTGGCTCCCCTATCCTATTAGAGGCTTTCTGATGAGTGTTCAATGTTCGACAAGTAGCCCCCAAATTAAGGAGCACAAATGAGACTCCACCACAAGTACAATCACGCAGGCACTTGGAGCCCTCAGACCTCAGCTGCTGGAGACAAGTTCCTGGGCCCTCAGTGGGCCCTCAGCACCTCTGGTGCAGAATCCTACAACCCTCCATCAGCCCAAGGCCGGCCCCTCTCTGACCGCCTTTCTGCATGAGCGGGCAGCGCCCTACACCCAGGTAGGAACTGACCCTCAACACACCGAATCCTGCAGCCCCCCCGGCTGGCACTTGCCCCACCTCCCCACATCTGTCTTCCCACAGAGAGAGCTTCAGGACTCCCTAGTCCAGAGGGGCCCCGGACAGGCCTGCCCATCCCACCCCTCCACCAGGGCACACACCACTCGCACCTCCCTGCTCCCTCGGGAATGAATGAATACCCCATGGCTACCACCGGCTCTTTTGTTGACAGGCCCCCTTGTCCATGTTTATATCATTACTCGTATTTCACAGGAAGCAGCTAGGACAACAGGAGACGATGACAGTGGAGGTAGGATGGCCGCACAGAGCCACTGTCCCCTGCAGGGGTGGAAGCCAGCCCTCAGGAAGGGGGGAAGGCCCGAACCCACAGCCAGCAGATTTTCTGCACACACCCTTTTTTTTCTCACAACAGCGGGGGGTCTGGTTCCTAACAAGCTGACTGTTGAGACAGGAGCACCCCCAGGAGTAGCAGACACACCCAACAGGGTCATCTGTGCAGGGTGTGACCAGACAGACAAGAGGGGCAGAGAAAACCAGGAGGATCGGAAGGCCTTGGGCAGCGGAAGGAAGCAGCGGGGGATCAGGGCAGAAGGCCCCTGGAGCGGCAGTGGGGGAGAGGGAGGGGATCACCCACTGCACCTCCCTTGGCCCAGCTCAGGCAGATTAGACAGTCGGGTCCCAGGCCTGTGGGAGAGGGAGATCCATAAAGTTGTCAGACTGGTTTGCCCAGGATGCAGAGAACAGGAAATACAAGGTACACAGGCCAAGGAAAGAGGGTCAAGTAGGGAGGGTTGTCCAGAGTCAAATGGCTGTTATCCGGCTCCCAACAGATCTGGCAACAAGGGCAGCCAGCATTGGCCTGGGGGGGGGGGGGGGGGGGGGGGGGGGGGGGGGGCACAGGGAACCAAGGCCACGGGTCCATGCTGTTTCTTGGATGCAGAGGGCGGTCCAGGGGCCAAGAGTGAAGGAGCCAGGGGCCAAGGAGCCAGTAGATGCTGTAAAGAAAAGGACTAGGGTTTCTGGAAACAAGGGAGTGACGCCCACAAAGAGGGGCACCACTCCTGAGCGACAAGCGTGAGTGGTGATGAGCTCAGGCTAGTGCCTCGTACACTGACAGTCTCTTTTTGACCAAACTAGTCAGGATCCTCTGAGCCCTCTGCCCCATGAGGCCTAAACCCGGGCTTCTGTCTCTGTCCTTGTAGAGTCCCGTTTTAGCAGGAATCCCGCTAAGGCAGTTTAGCCAGGATCTCCTCCCACCCTCCATAGCTGATCACCTTCCACATGTGACCAAATTCCTCATCCTCCCCGTGTAGCACCTGCCACGTGACACCTGATCACCCCAGCCTGCCTTCAGCAAGAACTGTCAGGTCAGTTAGCAAAGAATTACCCTACCCGCCTATAAATTTACCATCCATCCACTCACCCACCTCTGCTCCCGGCTATAAATTCCCACTTTTCCTTGTAACATCTGGGGTTGAGGCCAGTCTCTCTCCCCTACTGCAAAACCCCATTCGCCATTGTTGTAGTCCTTACACCTATCACGACACTCCTGAATAAAGTGTGCCTCACTGCCTTCACGAGTGTCAGAATAATTTTTTTTAAACAATATGGAGCTCCAAGTCTTCCTGGACCCCTCACCCAGAGTGTGAGAACCGCTGGGATTGGGGCTGGCCTCCCCGACCAAGCCCTGGGGGACAGACCCTGTCTGTCTGGCCCAGGGGTGAAGGGCTGAAACCAGACAGCCAAGCTGCAGGGTGGTCGGACATTAGGGAGGTCATCTGGAGAGGAAACAGGGTCTCTTCGTGGCAATGGTCGCTCAGTGGGCAACCAGGGCCTTTCCTTGGAGCAGCTGGTGGCAGCAGCCAGAAGCCTGGAAAGAGCAGGGATCTGAGCAAGCTGAGTGGGCACCCCAGACTGGGGATCAAAACACTCCAAAAGCTGAGAGTCACACATGGCCTGAACTGCTGCAGTGGGTGTGTAGGGCCCAGTCGCCCATCCCTGGGAGGCCAAATCTGAAGCTGGGGCGGCCATATCCCTTATTTCCACCTGCCACTTTCCAACAAGCCCAGGTATCCCATGGTGCCCTGATGGGCTTCTGATGCATCAGCACAGACCCTGTCTTGGAACTGTGTGTCCTGGGATATGCTGCTGCCCTCGACCCTCCCAGGCTCACCACTCAGACTTCAGGGTGTGGATGAAAGAGATACAGGGGACACTCATTTAATTCCAGCTGCTGTGAGGGCCCCTCTCCGGAGTATCAGGACGACAAATTCCTCAAAGCTGCTTTTTTTTTTTTAATGCTTCCTGGGCCCTGAAGAATAGACTGGCACAGGCCCCAACCACAGACAGGGGGTTCATCGAACCTCTCCTCAGGGTCAACCTCTGCCCAGCCCCACGTCCTGACCCCTCCCCAAACCTTACCCGTGCAGGAAAGCCCAGCCTCAGCTCTCCCAAATTCCAGGACACACGCAGAGTCTGAGGCAGCACCAGGAGTGTACCTCTGACCCAGGATCCCAATGGCCCCGCCACAGCTCGCAGCCACGCAGCACAGGCTGACAGAGCCCAAGAAGGGAGGAGCTGGTCCCTCCTGCTATCCAGCTGATGGACATCAGGGCTCCAGGAACTTCTCCTTGGCTATTGGGCGTGCGAGACAGAACAGACCTCCAGAAGCCTGCCCAGGCCCACTTACTCTCAGATTACCAGCCTGCGGCCTCTTGAGGGAAAACCACAGCAACGCCCAGCCAGGCCCAGCCCCGCCCAACCCCAGCAGGCCCAAGAATAGAGGAAGTGGGCTTCCCAGAATCCTCGGCTGGTGAGCACTTTGCTGAGAGCCGTCAGCGTGATGGCAGCAGTCCCAAACCAGGGTATCACCCTAACTCAGGGGCTGCACACACTGCTTCTCAAACCTGAAGGGTGTATGCTTCACAGTAACCCCACGAGGGACAGGAAGGGCAGATTCTTCTCACTTCACAGATGAGAAAACCAACTCCAAGAAAGAAAGAAAGAAAGAAAAAAAAAAAAAATCAAAGACTTGTCTAGGTCATTCAGCTAGAAAGTAGATACAACTCTAAAGCTGGCCTCACCACTGTCCACTCTAGGTGCTGGACAACATTACTCATCGTTATGTTTAATTGGCACTAAACATTTCCTACTAGCCAGGCCCTTTGCTGGTCCAACACAGCCACTTGCCCTGTCTGAGCCAAAAAAAAACATGCCGTTAAGGGAGAAAACAGATGTTGAGACATTATGAATACCTCACTGCTATAATGAAGATAAGACAAACCAAGAATGCTGGCATTCACTTAGACCAAAGATTTTCAAAGCACAGGTCTACACAGTCCCCTGAGGACTCTGATGACCAGCCAAGAATGGGACCACTGCTGTAGACCACCATTGCCTCTCTCCCTCTATTCCAGGTAGGAAAGAAAACAGAAGCCCTGAAAAAGGAGGAGACATGCCTAAGGATAGTACATTACCACAAGCAGAAGAACCTGAAGTCTCACCACCTCCACCAGTGTTTCTTGACCCTGCTGGAAGTCACCAGGGACAAAGCCGGTGACAAACCACAAAAGCAAGGTCCACAGGGTAGCCAGCTCTTTGACACCCTGCAAGCGTGGCCCGGGTGGAAAAATGCAATTAACAAAGGGGTTCTAAACCACTTCGCAGGACAGAGAACCACCCCAGCCCCATATTCAAGCCTGTCCTCCATGTGGCTCCATCCTTTAGTAATCTCACCACCTTACCTTTCCATACCCCTAGGCCTGCAAGCTCAGCCCCAGAGTCTCACAGGTGGAAGGGGAAGGGCAAGGCCTAGAAGGGTGCTTCTACATGCTCCTGCTTCCAAGAAAGGTGGCTGTCCCTACTCGCCACATACAGACAGAGCATGAGGAAGTCCAAGAAGTCCAAGGGCTCATGTGCCAGGGCAGAGAGGAGGAGCAGGAGCCTGCTTCGCTTCCCACAGGCAATAATATCCCTCCTTAAAGGCGACCAGGACCCAGCAGCAAGAAACAGGAATCCTGGAACCCAGTTTACAGCCCCTAGCACCAGGCTAGGAGCTAAACAAGTGCTTAGTAAGAATCCCTGGCCTGGGACTCATCACTAGTCCTTGGGCTCATGAACTAATGAATGAAAAAATGAATGAGCAAAAGAAGACCCAAGGGACTCAAATAACTTGCCCAGGGTCAGAGGAGCAAGCTGCTTCTGCAGACCACCTCTTACTACCCTAATAAGCATTTTTGTTCACCATACCTCTGTCTTTCAAATGTGGCACCTCAATTCATCTTTAACCTAAATGACATTTCTTTGACTAATTCGTGATCGATGTTCATGGTGACACAGAAACATACGACACTCGGACCCAGACCTTGGGAAGAAGTCACAGAGACGGCACAGTGGTAGGCAGGTGGCAGGCATCAGTGCTGTTCACCAAATGTTTCCAGTCCTCTTTCGCTCCCCACCCTGCAGGGAAGTACAGCCATGTGACTGCTTCGGCCATGAAATGCCACTTCTGGGTGGAAGCTTTAAGAGCCAGGGTGAGATTCATCATGTTCTCTGTTCGTCTGTCCAAGTGACCAGGAACATTTCACTTAATCAGCATGGGTCCCATGGTGAGAACAACATAAAGCAGACATGCGATGCATGTGGTGTAAGAAATCATCCTTTGTTGCTTTAAGCCTCCGAGATTTGAGGATTGTTACCACAGCAAACTCTGATCTATCTAGACAGATACAGGCAATGACTCGCTCCCACTGTGCATGGCAGTGCTGGTCTTCCCATTCCCTGGCCTTAGGGAGACAAAAGCTACATCACCAGTCAACCTGCTATGTGCCCAGATAGTTGAGATGCTTTCAGAAGCAGGGAACATAAGGGCACCTGCACTGAAGAACTTACTAGTTCCTTTGTGGGCCAGGCTTGTTCAGTGTATTAATCAACTTTAATCACTTCTGAGAGGAAGGCATTATCTAATTAGGTATGAGGAAACCCGGTTCACATTCAGACCTTAAGAAAGTTACTCTGTGACCTTTCTAGGCCACAGTTTCATCCTCTGTAAAACGGGACATTAACATTATCTACCATACTGTGTCGTTTCACGGATTAAATGAATGAATACGAGTAAAGCTTCTAGGATAGTATGTGGTGTAAGTCTCAATCATTAAGTCTCAATAAACTTACTATTACTACACATTTTAAAACCAGCAAAGGTTTCCCAGGACCGGCACAATGGCACTTTACAGGCATTGCCAAACTGAATTCTATCTCAGTTGAAGTTAAACAAGTAACAAGTCAAATCCCTGAGCACACAGTAACCTAGAGTGAGACCTCAGAAAATGTTTCCACAACCCAGAGCTTCCAGAACTCCCTGCTCCCTCCCCTCCTTGGGAATTCAGTACCACCAGGACCTGCAGGGCAGGGCGCCCTCCTCTCCCACACAGAACACGTGCTTTGTCCTCCCACTCCCAATCACGGGAAAGGAGGCGCCCTCACCTGCCCTCAGAGATTTGCACAGCTGCCCAGCTGGTAAAGGGGGGAACTTCCCTGGGCAGCCAACCCTTCTGCAGCCCCTTTCTTTCCATGCCCTTTCTTCCCAGAGGCAGCCACAAACCTCCAAATGCACCAGTGGGCTTGAACTCCTGTTTGCCTGAATAATGCTGCTAAGCAGAGATCAAGCTCAGATTAATAAACGCTACAGAGCATCTACTACATGTCCAGCCTGGGTTCTAAGACCACACAGAGCTGCCAGCCAGCTGTGAGCCTGGAACAATGCTTGCAACAGCTCCTGGCACCCCACAGACTCTCAACCATGCTTTGTTGAATGAACTGAAGACCATGTTTGGTAGTCCAAGCAGTGGAGTTCAGAGATGTGGGGATGCAATAAGAGGGGAGGGGAAATCCGTCTGGTAGCCTGGGCTTCCAAGGCTTGACCCCCAGACATTATGGATCCTCATGATGGGACAAAGCTTGGAGACAGCTGAGAGAGGAGCTAGAAGGGCAAACGGGGCCATCATGGAGGAGTACGCGCTTCATTCTGAGGGTGCCAGGGCCCAGGAGGATCCCTGGAAACAAGGGTGCTTTGGCCTTCCACAGGGCTGACTGAATGTAGAGGGGATGTAGGGGTGCTGGGGTGCTCTGATGGCCTATGCCCCAGGTTTCCCTTCACCAGCAGCGAAGGGTGACCCGAGCACTCTGCAGGCACTAACTTCCCCTACTTTGAGGTCAAGGGGAAGGGGGAAGGCTACTTTTGAGGATTTGGCAGGCAGCTCCACCCACTCCTATCAGCCCCAAGGCAACCCCCATCTCAGAAGACAGGAGGACTCCTACGGAGCAGACCATGGGAGAGAGCACACCTGCAAAGGCTCCAATGCAATGCCCTGCACTCATGGCCCAGGATGACTTGATGCCCCCAGACCCCAGCGCGCTGCTACACAGCGCCGCAGCCAGCTGCCAGGGCAGTACGGGGGGCCAACCATTTCCCGACTCCTCACAGCACCGACCCCTTCTAGCCTGAGACCAACTTCTATGGGCCTCCCGGATTCGTGTCCCAGCAGTCCCCGTACCCAAGTCCCTACACAGACACCCCCCCCATACACACACACACACACACACACACACACACACACACACACACACACACACCCACCCACCCATACCCACTGGCGGCACCACCACTCCCCGCAGGAGCAGTGGCCCCGGGACGAGCCAACTCGACCGAAGCTCCAGTTAGGTCAGGAGTCGGGCTTTGCTCCAAAGCACAACCCCAAACGACCAACACGGAGAAGCTGGATCACCACCTACTCAAACTCCGCCCGCCCCAAACCCGTGCAGGGCAGAGTGGAACACACGGCCGGGGTGGGCGACTTGGAGCACACTCGAGGCGGGGCGGGGAAGGGGACCGCCCTCCCCAGTCCGCGCCACCCTCCACCCCTGGCCCGAGCTCCGGGCAGCCGAGGGTCCGTGACGGAACCGAAAGGAGTGCCCAACCCAAGGCTCGAGGCTGGGGAGAGGGGCAGAGCCCAGAACCGCGGCGGTCCGACCCCTCCCTCCCCGAGTGCTCCCACTCCCGCCCGGTCGCAGCAGGCACCCGTCCGGGGACACGGACAGGGCGAGGGCGGCAGAACCCCGAGCGCCAGCCGGGTCGCCCGCTTCGGCTCTCACTCCGCCCGGCGCCCGAGTTCGGCTCAGCGGGGTCCGGGCCAAGGCCTCCGGCCCCTCACGGGCGATCTGGGCAGACAAAGCCAGTGCCGCCCGCCGGGCCGCCCCCGGGGCAGAGGCGAGGGAATCGGAGGGACCGATCCTGGACATGGGGAGCAGTCCTAGTCCCCAGAGGGCGCTCAGGGGGATCGGCCTCAGACAATGAGGGGGGCAGGGCCCGACGCTCCAGCGGGGACTCCGCGCTCTACTCACCCGGGTGCGACGGCGGCGGCGGCGGCGGCGGCGGCGACGACGACTGCAGCGGTGCGGCCGGGCTGGGCCAAGGAAGTTAGAGCAAGTTCGGCGGCGCTGGGCGGGAGGGCGCGACTCAGGCCATCCGAGCGCGGGGGCGGGGCGCGGAGGGGCGGGGCCGGGGGCGCGGCGCCCGGCGGCGGCTGAGAAAGGGGCGCCACTTCCCTGCGCCTCCCGGCGCGGCCCCGCCCTCCACGCCCCGCCCCCACCGCTCGCCCCGCCCCCACCGCTCGCCCCGCCCGGCCTTCCAGCCCGCGCCTGGGCAGAACCGGCGGGGCCCGGTCCCCGGCCCGCCTCTTCGTCCCGCTTTGGGCGGGGCCGCAGGCGGGGGCGGCCCTAGTCGGCGCTCGCCCCTTGGGTGCGCGGGGCAGGCTGAGCCCGGACCCGCACCCAACGTTTGGGGGCCGGAGCAATACGTGGACGCCACGTCGGCCTTGTCACTGACCCCACCGGAACCCAGCCTGAGAGAAGCGCGAGTTGTGGGTGCACATCTCGGGGCTACGGGGGTGACCGGGTAGAGAGGTGAGCGCAGGGTTAGAAAAATGGCTGAATTGAAAGTACTGGAAGGCGTTCCTGCCGGGCCTCGGAGACTGGGGATGGGGGTGGGCTTCAAGACTGGGGTAGTAAATTAATATTTATTTCTTTGCAAACCGGCCGGTAAAGACTGGCTGCTTGTAGCCTTCATACTAAAAATACCACGCTCTCTTTCGACTGCCTGCCGAGATTTGTCCCTCACCTTCATCCTGACAAGATGGCTGAGAGGATTCTTGCGGGGGGAGGGGGGACTGAAGGTACAGCCTGTGTTATAGAGGTATTCACATCGCTGGCTGGGCTCTGATGTTAAAAAGGCTGACCTCTGAAGTCTCAATCCGCCTATCTGAAAAATGAGGCCCAGGCACGCCTCATTTTTTAATGAGCCTTAAACTCATTTAGGTGGAGGAGGGCTAAGTGGTTTGCTCTGGGGACAGCAGGAAGCTCGGATCTGTTAAAATTGGGCCAAGAGGCTAGTTGCACCACATTCTAGTAAAAGCAACCAACAGGTTAAGTCCAATGTAAGGAGGAGATCTTGAAAAGGAACTGTTCAGTCCATTCCCAGTTTTTTCTTATTAAGGGGGATGCAGTCTGCTTGTGACACCCCAGGCAGCTCAGAGACCTCCTTGGAGAACCTGTCCATCCATTCATCCTCGAGCAGATAGTGGGTGCTTGATTGAGCGCCTGATCTGTGCCAGGCCCTGTTTTTTGTTTTTTGTTTTTTTTTAAATTATTTATTTATTTATGGCTGTGTTGGGTCTTCGTTTCTGTGCGAGGGCTTTCTCTAGTTGTGGCAAGTGGGGGCCACTCTTTATCGCGGTGCGCGGGCCTCTCACTATCGCGGCCTCTCGTTGCGGAGCACAGGCTCCAGACGCGCAGGCTCAGTAGTTGTGGCTCACGGGCCTAGTTGCTCCGCGGCATGTGGGATCTTCCCAGACCAGGGCTCGAACCCGTGTCCCCTGCATTGGCAGGCGGATTCTCAACCACTGCGCCACCAGGGAAGCCCAGGCCCTGTTTTGATGCTGAGGATTCAGCAGTAAACAAGACAGCTGAAGCCTCTTTCTACATAAGGCTGATTTTCGGTGGAGGACACATTATTGCAGGTTGAAGTAAATGCTAGGACAAAAACAAAGGACTGGGATAGAGAACAAGAGCTGTTTGTACTTTAGGTAGAGCCAGCAGGGAAAATGTCTTTGAGGAGATGATGGTGAAATTGAAGTCAAGAAAATGAGGAGATAGCTTTGGGAAAAGCCAAGCAGAGACATTCCAAGTCAAGAACAGTTTGTGCCGAGGCCCTGAGAAAGGTAAGCTGTGAATGTGTGAAGGAACTGAAAACAAAACAGTGTGGCTAGAGTAGCAAGCCTGGGAAAAAGAACAAGGATGAAGTGGGGAAGTGGGCAGGGACCAGGCCATGCAAGACTGTGTTTAGCAATGGAGACTTTTTATTAAACCATTGAGGGGTTTTATGCAGAAGACTAATGTGTTCTGATTTTCTGCTGTGTGAAAATAAATTGGGTGGGTGGCAGGCACAAATAAAAGCAAGGAGATAATTAGATTGTTATGGCAGCCCCGGCCAAAACTAATGGTGATTTGGACCAAATTGGTGGCCACACTAAGGTGAGCAGTTGAAAGATGCTGTTTTGGACATGGACACTGATAGGATGGATGTAGGGGCAGGGAATAGAGAAACCAAAGATAACTTTGAAGTTTCTGGCTGGAGTAAGTGGGTGAACAGTGCCTCATTTATTGAGTGGAGTAGCCTGGAGGAAAGGGACTACAGTTCAGGGAGGCACATCAAGAATTCTGTTTTAGGGGCTTGCCTGGTGGCTCAGTGGTTAAGAATCTGCCTGCCAGTGCAGGGGACAGGGGTTCAATCCCTAGTCCGGGAAGATCCCACATGCCTCGGAGCAACTAAGCCCGTGTCCCACAACTCCTGAGCCTGCGCTCTAGAGCCCGTGAGCCACAACTACTGAAGCCCGCGCGCCTAGAGCCCATGCTCCACAACAGTAGAATCCACCGCAACGAGAAGCCCACACGCAGCAATGAAGACCCAACGCAGCCAAAAATTAATTAATTTTTTTAAAAAGAAAAAATTCTGGGCTTCCCTGGTGGCGCAGTGGTTGAGAGTCTGCCTGCTAATGCAGGGGACACGGGTTCGAGCCCTGGTCTGGGAAGATCCCACATGCCGCGGAGCAGCTGGGCCCGTGAGCCACAACTACTGAGCCTGCGCGTCTGGAGCCTGTGCCCCGCAACGGGAGGGGCCGCGATAGTGAAAGGCCCGCGCACCGCGATGAAGAGCGGTCCCCGCACCGCGATGAAAGAGTGGCCCCCCACTTGCCGCAACTAGAGAAAGCCCTCGCACGAACCGAAGACCCAGCACAGCCAAAATAAATAAATAAATAAAAATAAAAGTAGCTATAAAATTTAAAAAAAAAAAAAAAAGAATTCTGTTTTAGTCATGTTGAGTTGAGATGCCTGTCAGAGATCCAAATCAATTGTCCAGTCACTCGGTGCTCAGAAGAGAGGCCTGGGCTGGGGGTGGGGCTTTGGGAGGCATCATTTTAATGATGGTAAACACCTTGGGATCTGAGGGAGTCACCTAGGTCGAGGAGGTAGATGCAGAAGAGGAGAGGGTTCAAGAGGGACCCAGAGGAGTCAGACAGAGGAGCCAGAGCAGGAAAGAAGACTGAAAAAGAGGCTGGGGAGGTGAAAGGAGAACTGGGAGAGTGCTATGTCCCAGAGACTGACAAAGCAGTGTTTCCAGAAAAGAGTGGTCAGCTGTGCTAGATGCTACTTACAGCTCAGATAAGATGAAGAAAGGGAAGGGATCGTTTGACTCTGGCCACAATGAATGTCATTGGTTGCACACGATAAGGACAGTGTTCCAGGAGTAGTGGGGTGGCAGCCAGACCATGGTAGAGCTATTGTGTTGGACAGCTTGTCCAACAGGGAACACAGAACAGGGAGAGGTCTAGAAAGGGATGTGGAATCATAGGAGGCTTTGACAGAGAATGCTAGATGACCCTAATAGCCATTCTCCCCCATTTTCCTTTATTATAGACTTTCCAGTTCTAGCTGGGCACATGGCTTCCCTGAATAAAAGCAAGTTTCTAGGACTCCCTCATGGTTCCGTGGGGTCACATGACTCAGTTCCAGCCAACAGGAAGAAAGTGGAGGTGTCCACGTGCAACTTGTGAGAAGTAGCTTTAAAGGGAAGTGGTGTGCTTATCTCAGCCATTGCTCTCTCGTGCTCACTGGAATATGTAAATAGAGCTGCAAGCCAGCCTATTCAACTTTGAAGCGGTAGCCATGTGTTGAGGATGTTAGTGCAACAAGTTAGAATAAATCTGGGTTCCTAATGTTTAGGGAGCCACCGTACCTGCTCTGGGCTACTACCTCTTGATTTTGTATTTGAGAAAAAGAAATTTCTGTCTTGTTTAATCCTCTGTTTCCAGTGCTCATAGCCATATCCATATTTTACTTTTGTTAGGATACAAAGGGTTTTGTCAAAATATGGAAGTTAACTAGAGCAGGGTTTGAAGACTGATAGGAATGATGCAGGAGAGACGGCAGGGGTGATGATGTCTGAAGAAAAGGTGAAGGAGAATGTTAATGTGGGCATGATGGTGGAGGACACCTCTGGTAGAGAATGACTCCACCATTATTAAAAAGGGGGGTGTGGAGGCAGAGAAGATGTTTCCAGTGAAGGTTGCGATTGGAACGATGATCATCCACACCTGATGATTTCTGCTTAACCCTGGATGTGAAAGGAGGTCATGAGCCTAGAACAAGAGAGAGTAAGGCCAAGCTTTGTGAATCATGGACCCGATGATGTTGGAGGTCCCGCGCCAGCCTGAGCAGCCTCAGGGAGACAGCTCTGGCTTTCTGGAGCAGTTGGCCACACTGCTGCAGGGCATGAAGAGGGTGAGGGAAGTGCCACAAAACCGGCAAGGCCTCCACCCCTCCCCCAACCAGGCCTCACTGACAGTTACATATGACACTCGCCTGCCGTTTCCAGCTGCCCTTGAGACCCACCACAGCTTTACCTGACCCATTTTTACAATAATACGGGGTGGCTTCAGAAAGCATCAGGGACACTCAAAGCAGGCAGGCCATTTTCTCTTCCTTTCTTAAAAAGTAAAAAGAATTTGCAGTGGTGATCATTTTGAAAATGTATAGAAATATCAGGTCACTATGTTGTGCACCAGGAAACTGCCATAGTGTTGTAGGTCTATTATATACTTCAAAAGCAAACAAACTCATAGAAAAAGAGATCAGATTGTGGTTACCGAGGTGGGGGGGTGGGAGAAGGGGAATTGGATGAAGGTGGTCAGAAGGTACAAAATTCCAGTTGTGAAATAAAGAAGTACTAGGGATGTCATGTACAACATGATTAATTAACACTGCTGTATGTTACATATAAAAGTTGTTCAGAAAGTAATTCCTAAGAGTTCTCATCACAAGGAAAAAAACTTTTTTATTTTTCTTTTATTTCGTATCTCTATGAGTTGATGGATGTTCACTAAACTTATTGTGGTAATCATTTCATGATGTATGTAAGTCATATCATTTTGCCATATACCTTGAACTTACACAGTGCTGTATGTCAGTTACATCTCAATAAAACTGGAAGAAAAAAAAAAGTACAACGTAACCAAAAAACAAAATAAAAGAATTGAGATATGGACAGTCCCAACTCATAAAAGGGCTGTATTGTAAACAATGACTTAGTTTCCGGGCTAGCCCCTAGAACTGTAATTGCCAAGAATATAACTGGATTATTGCACAGACTGCAAGCCTGAGGTATAGATTATGGGAACAAAAAACATTACAAGGAGGGGTAAAAGAAAGAAGCTGAGAGTTTCTTCTTCTCCTGGACATGGAGTTGGCTATAAATTTTAAATGGAGGAGCTTGGCCTTTATCATCCTCTGACTTCCTGCTTACCCCCCTGTCCCAGTCTGGTCCCTGTCCTAGTGCTGCTTTTACTCTCCCTGGGCTCCACTCTGTAGCCCCTCTGTGTGTGTGTGTGTGTGTGTGTGTGTGTGTGTGTGTGTGTGTGTGTGTTTGTGTGTATAAGCTGGGGGGCAGCGGGGCAATGAGGGGAAGCAGCTTGAATAGAAGAGGAACTTGGTGTCCAAGTGCTCCTAATTCTCAGCCTCTGGATCTTGAGGAAAATACTTTACATCTCTGAGCCCTACTCGTCTTACCTGTAAAGTCAAGATAATAATAAAACCCACCTCACAAGCTTATAGTAAGAATCAAATGAAATAATGTTTATAAAACATGAGCTGGAAGGAAATCCATTTGTTTTCTGGGAACCACCAGACAACCAAGGATCTTCACTTTAGTCAGGATGTTTTGGTTGGAAGTGAGAAAAACCTACTCAAAATTAGCTTAGGCCAAAGGAGGGAAGATTACTGGAAGGATACTCAGGTCACACACAGAATCAAAAGAAGAACTGGAAACCAGATTGACTCCGAACACGAGGGGCTGATCCTGCGGGCTGCCCAGTCCAAGAGCCCCTCCCTCTGCCTCTCCTAGTGCTCAGAGTTTGCCCCATGTTGGAGATGTGACTCCGAATAACTACACTCTAGGTTTGTTTGAACAGATCCCAAGGGAGGCCTCTAATTGGCCCAGCTCTAGTCATGTGCCCAGTCTTAGACCAATCACTGTGGCAAGGAGAGAGTTTCCGTAACTGAACCAAGTGTAGGTCAATATTCCCATTCCTGTGGTCTGTAGAGCAACACCTATGCCAAAGAGGTGGTGGTGCAGGACCAACATAATTCCAGCAAAGTCTTACAGTATATGCCTGGTATTCCTCAGGCCCTAAGCTGTCTTTGAAAGGTTTTAGGCAGAGTAGTAACATTATTACATTTGTGCTTTTAGAAGATCCCTAAGGCTGCAGTAGGGAGAATAGTTTGGAGGGAGCAAGATTAAAAAATAGGAAGGAAACTGATACAATGGTTCAGGAAGTTGGTGATGAGGAGATCTAAGAGGTGAACAGATGCAAAATATATTTAGGAGGTAGAATTGAGGGGTGACTAATAGGATGGTGACTGATAGGATTCTGGCTGCATAGACGGTGATGCTGTTTACTGAGACCAGTAATCCAAGTGACTCTGTGTGTGTGTGTGTGTTTCGTGAGGGGTGACAACTTGGACCTCTTCCGTTTGAGGTGTCTCTGGACAGAGAAAAGAGGTCCAGTTTGCTGTTTGAAGTTCAGGAGAGACATCTAAGCAAAAACTATACATTTGGTAGTTGTATTAATCAGAACTTGTGTTCAGCTCCTGTAACATCAACCCAACCACATTGCTTTGACTAAATGCGGTTTGTTGCTCTTTGCTGCTATAGTTATTGAAAACTCTTGACATAACACAAAGTCTGAAGGTAAGTAGAGTAAGGCTGTTAGCAGTCAGCAGTTCAGCAGTTCCACAGTCATTTAGGTCCCAGGTCCGCTCTGTCAGTCTGCTCTGGCTCTCCTTACTGGGAAGCTTGCATCCTCAGAGCCAGTTGTGGTCCTACAATGGCTGCTGCAGCTCCAGCTTCCTACCTTCATTCCATATAGGCAGGAGAAAGAGCAAAAAAGGATGAGAGTAGCATCTGTGTTAGGACAGCAAAACTTCCCCAGAAATCCCTACCGACTGCTGCTTATGCCTCATTGGCCAAGTCTGGTCGCATGGCAATCCTTAGCTCCACAGGAGGCTGGGAAATGTAATTTTTAAAAATTAGGTTCCGATATGTTATATATATTTTACCACAATAAAAAAAACAACACTTTAATGCTAAAAAAAAAATATTAGGTTCCGAGCCTGTTTGAAAGAAAGAAGAGGAGAATGATTATCGAGAGAGCTGCACAGAGATGATGATTAAAACCGTGAAAGTAGAGGAAATTATCCTGGGACTGGGAGTTGAGAAGGAAAAACGACAGAGGCAGAATCCTGATGAATGTGGAGACGACCAGGAAGGGAAAAAGGAGAGGGATTAAGGAGCCTGAGAAAGAGCAGCCAGTGAGATAGGAGCAAAGCCAGAAGGACGGTGTGCATGCAAGTCAAGGGAAATGAATGTTTCAGGAAGGAAGGAGTGGCCCCCAGTTTCCAGTGCTGCAAGCAAGGCTGCAAGACAAGGCTGAGGAGGGACCACAGGTGTCGGGAGCTTCAGAGAGCTGGGCCAGTGGATAGTTGGGTCACAAGCCTGTTAAGTGGGCTGGAGAGTAAATGAGGGTCAGAGTGAGGTCTTTAGCTGGAAGATGATGAGGGTAAGAGGCTGAGGGAGAGGTTTGTTTAAGAAAGGAGAGACTTGAATATGTTTAAATGATGTAGGGAAGAGGCAGTAGAAGAAGAGAAATTGAAGAGTCTGAAGAAAAAAAGATGATGCTTGCTGGAGAAGGTGGGAAGGATTGGGGTTCAGAACAAGAGGGCAGCCAAGGACCAGAGGACAGATAGGCCTCCATGGAGACAAGAGGATGGGGGAAGAGCTGAGTGAGATGTGGATGTTTGTGGGTTTAGTGGGGGTTCCTGAGTGAAGGCTTCCTTTTTTTTTCTGAAAATAGGAGGAGTAGGTCACCTGTTTAAGGAAAGTGGATGTTTGGTGGGATCCAGGGATTTCAGAGAAACTTAGTAGAAAATGAGAGAGGCTTCTGAGGAGGGGCAGACAGAAAGATTTGAGGAAGGATTGGGAGCCCAGGTGAGGATTGCCAACCAGAGTCAGAGTTACAGCTCAAATGGCACAGCCTTCATCAGTCCTCAGCGGCTGGGGTAAGTCCAAGTGCAGAGAGCACAGACAGTAGGATCGATCAAAATTTGAGGGTTTGCTAGAAAGGCATGATAGAAAAACAATAGTGCAGAGGATTGAAGAATATTGGAAAGAAAGCACTGAGGTGTCGTATCATGAGTCTTGGGTGGTAGGGAAGAGAAGTGACAGCTGGAAGGGCCAGTAGATGGGAAGAAAGGAGAAGGTAAGGGTGAGGCTGGAGGGCCCTCATTGACCGCAGAAGACAGGAATGGTTGCACGTGGCTACGGTCAGACAGAGGGATGTATCCACGGGAGTGAGTGGTCAAGATGACATGAAGGAATCAGTGGCCCTTGCAGTGAGGAAGTCGGGGCCAAGAGGCCAGTGGGAGGATGGGTCACCCCATGAAGTATGGCAGGACTTGGCTGAGCCAGGTGCTAACGTCTTTGGTAGACCTTTCACTCCGAGCTGTTTTGAATTGATGTTACCTTTCTTGAAAAGATCAGGGAGCCCTAGAGAAAGGTGAACAGAAAAGAAATTAATTTCTTGGCCTGTCACCCAATGCCTGCCCTATTTGTTCCAGAACCATCTATTTTTTTAAAAATCTGCAGGTGTTCCCTGGTGGCAGAGTGGTTAAGAATCCGCCTGCCACTGCAGGGGACACGGGTTTGAGCCCTGGTCCGGGAAGATCCCGCATGCCGCGGAGCAACGAAGCCTGTGCACCACAATTACTGAGCCTGTGCTCTAGAGCCCGCAAGCCACAACTACTGAAGCCCGAGCACCTAGAGCCCACTGAAGTGGGAAGCCACTGCAGTGAGAATCCGGCACACCGCAGTGAAGAGTAGCCCCCGCTCGCCTCAACTAGAGAAAGCCCGTGCACAGCAACGAAGACCCAACGCAGCCAAAAAAAAGAAAAAAAAGAATATATAAAATAAATGAAATTTTTAAAATGTTAAAAAAAAATCTGCAATTTTCCAAGGGCTTCTTGCTCCTATTTGCATCTGCAGCCTCAGCCCTGAGACCTCTGTCCTCAGACAGTGTCCCCTACCACACTATAAAAATTTGTGATAGGAACCTATGTGTTAGCACAAGACACAGTGGAGCATACTTTAATGATGGAGGCCAAGACCCTTATAGATGATGGTGACAAGGAGTCTTATCTCCCCTTAGTTGTCCAATCCATAAATTGAAGGTGGGAGGGAGAGGACAGTTGTTTAGTAGGTAACCTCCCAGAGCCCTTCTAACCCTGACTGCCTGTGAGTCAACCCTACTGTAATTTCTCCAAATGGAAGAAGTCGGTTTTGCCAAAGAAGAAAGTCCAGATATGGCCAATAAGACATCAGAGGGAGGAGGCCAATCAGAGAGGTTAAGAGCAAGGTCAGACTGCCTAGGTTCAACCCCAGCTTTGCCCCTGAAAGCTCTGTCCACTAGGGGAACTGTGGACTATGTGCAAATATGAAAATCACTTGACAGTGAAAAATTATTTCTTCTGAAATAATCTCATGTGAACTGACTTTCACAAAGCTATGCATTTGTAGAACAAATGTGGAAAGTAGGCTCAGAGGGAGTCCCTCTCCGCATAAGTGGTAGAATCAGAAGTGTTAGCTTTATGTCCAGACCTTTGTGTCTCAATCTTCCACCCAAGACTGGAGAGTCACGAACACACGGATTTGGGGGTCCTCTAAGCCCCTGGGACCCCTATGTTCAGGCCCTGCCGGGAAGGACCCTGATAGGAACCCCTAGGAAGGGGAGAAAGAGGCACCTGCCCCACCCACCGGAAGCAGAGCAGAGCACAGGTGGATGCTGCAGGCATCACAGGTGCCTCTGCCTATCCCCCTCATGGCTCTGGGGACTTTTCCCTGGTCCTGTGGGAGAACCTGGCCTTCCCTGGGGAGCAGTGTGGGCCAGCTGCTGCCACATGCACGCACTGCCATCTAGAGGCAGCCGGCTGAACTGAGTTTACGGAGCCACGGCTGGCTGTGTTGGGGCAGGAGAAAAGGGCTTTCGGTCTTGGTCTGAAGATTCCTTCCTGGAGCACTTGTTCTCCTGGCTCCCTCTTCTAGTTACCCACTCAGGCAGCACCACGTATTGTAGTGGCAGGACCACACACCTACTCCTCTGAGTGTCCTGATCTCCCCTCCCTGTAATTGTTGCTGCTCTTCCCCACGCCCCCATCTCCACAGGGTCTCTGAGGTCTCTGCTGTTCCTGTGTCTTTAGATGTCTTCCCTGGCCACACTTCATGTTTATCACCAGACTTGCTCTCTCCCCTGAGCCCCAGCCCCAGTCTAGAAGGAAAATCTGACCCCATCATCCTCTTCCCCCAGACCATGAGAAGTTCATTTCACTGAACATTCTTCAGAGGCCGACCACACCTGGTCACTATAACCACATCTGAGCAGGTTGCTGTAACCACATCTCTGACCACAGGCCTCCTTCACACTCGGTGACCCGGTCTGTCACCTCTGTGTAGTGGTGACCACACAGACTGCCCTTCAGGACCAGGTGTTGGAATCTGATAGGAGGGAATTGCCCCAGGCAGAAGGGAGCTACCTCAATCAGGGTTCTTGGGCCCAAAGCTCACCAAATCCCCCTTTGCTCATTTCTGGACAACTAATGAGTGATCCGGGCTCCAGCCTCCCCGTGGGGTCAATTGAGGCCTCCCTTGGAATAACCTCACAGTTCAATTTCTCCCCCCACCCTGTCCTGCTTCCCTCACTTCCTGCACATAAATCTCCAGATCAGCCTCTGTTTTCTATGCACTTAGCCTCAGCACATGTCATCACCTGAGCTCAGAACATCTTTTGCCCATTCCCTTTGCCTGTGTGAGAACACTCAGGGAAGTAGAAACTAGCCAGCCTAGCCCCTCAGCCAGGCTCTTCAGGAGAACGGGCCTGGGTGTCCCCGTGTCACCAGCTCCCAGAGGGTCACTCATGCTCTGGCACCAGTGTCTCACTTTGTTTCTCCTGTTCCAGCTGCTTCTGGCCAACTGGTCCCCAGCTTCCCCTCAGGCCCTGCCTGAGGTCTGCCCACTGTCTCCTCTGTGAGTCTTCAGCCCTTGCCCCCTTCATCTCTCAGAGGGGCACATTTATGTACCCCAAGAGTGAGATGCTGATTGCTTTGGTCAGCTGTCACCATCCACATCCCTTCTTGGGCAGAACTTTTGTGCCAGCCTTGCAGGTTGGCATACCTTGCGTGTCTGGCCAGCCCATGAGGTCCTGACTCAAGAGTCCAGGACCCACCTCTGGCCCAGTCACTCTGCCCAGGATGGAGAGTTTGGGGTACAGAGCTCTGGTGAGGCCAGAGGTGCATGGCCAGCTCTCTGAGATCCCCAGGAGAGGGCAGTGATGGGTGGCAAATGGGCACATAGTGTCGTGTCTATCGAGTCTGCTGCTAGGGCTGCTGACTTGAGATAATAAATTTAGACCTACACCTTAGCATTTGTAACGGTTTCAGTATGAGTATGCAGATCCGGTTTTGTGATGATTATATTCTTACCTGTTGATTTTTAAATGTGTTTGAAACATTTATGAGACTGAAGCATTAGAATTGGGAAGAGTGTAATTGATTACATTTAACCTCAATTGTTCAGGGAAATCTACTTTGTTAAAATTATAAAAAGTCAATTTGTTAGTTGTCGGAATAGTATGTGAATATTTAGAGAAATGTTAACTGTTTCAGTTTTCCTACATTGCACGTGAGACAAGGTGTGGAGTTGGCTATGTTTCTCTGTGGGTAAAGAGCTCCTTGGGCATTAAAGAACAGCTGTGGGGAGCCCATGGGGTGCTGGGAGCCAGTCCAGGGAGCGGGACCTTCACTGTCTATGCACCAGGAGGTGGGAGGGTGTCTGTCCTGTGCTCTGCCCCATGGCCCAGCTGGGGCCAGTGAGGGGCCTGACCCTGTGCACTAGGGTGAGGGGTTCACTGCTGGTGGCCCCCAGCCCTCACCCCACATAGGCCCAAAGCTACCCCAAGGTTCTCTTGAGTCACAAATGTTGGGATAGAAATGAGAGCCAGATAAGGGCAGCCGAGGCCTCTGCCTGGCAGACGCTTCAAAGGCTTTCTGCTTGAAAGGGCAAGCCTCACGGCCCACCCCAGGAGCTGGCTGTGTCTCCGGGCCCAGATCCCCAGCCCTTCCCGTCCAGAGGGCGCTGGCCTCCTCCTCCTTTTGAGTATGACCAGTGCTGGGGTAAGGGCCTGGTAGCAGAACTGGCCTTCTGTCCCCCTAAACAAGCGCCATCAGGAAGGGCACAAGGAAGGCCCAGTGCCAACTGGGTCCACTGGCAGGGAGAGCAGCTCTCCCAGCTGCTTATCTGAATTTGCATTCCTCTCCAGGCCTCTGCCTATGCAGGCCCACAGGGCTTCCCTGGCTCCTCAAACCATATTGATTTTTTTTTTTTAAAGTTATTTATTTATTTATTTATGACTGTGCTGGGTCTTCGTTTCTGCGCGGGGGCCTTCTCCAGTTGCGGCGAGCGGGGACCACTCTTCATCGCGTTGCGCGGGCCTCTCACTATCGCGGCCTCTCTTGTTGCGGAGCACAGGCTCCAGACGCGCAGGCTCAGCAGTCGTGGCTCACGGGCCTAGTCGCTCCGCGGCATGTGGGATCCTCCCAGACCAGGGCTCGAACCCGTGTCCCCTGCACTGGCAGGCAGACTCTCAACCACTGCGCCACCAGGGAAGCCCAACCATATTGATTTAATAGAGTTTAATGTGGCCCAACTTTCATGCCACATGTATAACCCTCTCTGAGGGGCTGAGGGTGAGGGCGCAAAAAAACTTTCGATCAGTGAATCAGATATGAAGGTTTACTAAGTGCATAGGATAATGCTATTTTATTACTTTGTTAAAAATATTTAATTAGTTAATGCAGTCACATGTATTAAAGTTCAAAAGGGCATTAAAAGGGACATTTTCCTCTCACCTGTGTTCCCAGCCACCAGTACCCTATGCCTAGAAGCAAATACTGTTACTGGTTTTTCATGTATTTTCCTATCAATATGTTATGGCAGACACTGTTGGTTGAACCCTAAAATCCATTCTGTTTTCTTTTTTTAGGGATAGAGTCACCAAAGTTTGGCAACATATAAAGCCATCCATGAGAAAGACTACATTTCCCAACCACTCTTGCAGTTAAGTACAGGCATACCTCATTTTATTGAGCTTCACTTGATTGTGTTTTTTACAAATTGAAGGTTTGTAGGAACCTGCATCAAGCAAGTCTATGGGTGCCATTTTTCCAACAGCATTTGTTCACTTTGTGTCTCTATCACATTTTGGTAATCCTCGCAATATTTTAAACTTTTTCATTATTATTATATTTGTTATGGTGATCAGTGATCTTTGATGCTACTATTGCAAAAAGATTATGACTTGCAGAAGGCTCAGATGATGGTTAGCATTTTTTAGCAATATTTTTTAATTAAGGTATGTACACTGTTTTCTTTGACATAATGCTACTGTACACTTAACAGACTACAGTATAGTGTAAACATAACTTTTATATGCACTGCAAAACCAAAAAATTCATGTGACTTGCTTTATTGCTATATTTACTTTATTGCAGTAATCTGAAACTGAACCCACAATATCTCCAAGGAATGCATGTACGGCCCTTAGTCCTGGCCAATGGGATGTGAGCAAAAGTGATATGTGCTTCTTCCAGGTCATACCTTAAGGGAAAGAAGTATGTTTAGCATTTGACAAAATTCAACATCCTTTCATGATAAGAACTCAACAAATTAAGTATGGAAGGATTATTCCTCACCATAATAAAGGCCATATATGACAAGCCCATAGCTAACATCATACTCAATGGTGTAAAGTTAAAAGCCTCTCCTCTGAGATCAGGAACAAGACAAGGATGCCCACCATCACCATTTCTATTCAACATAGTACTGGAAATCTTAGTCATAGCAATTAGGCAAAAAAAAAGAAATAAAAGTCATCCAAATCAGAAAGAAAGAAGTAAAAGTATCTCTGTTTGCAGATGACATGATATAGAAAACCCTGAAGACCACCAAAAAAACTGCTAAAACTGATAAATGAATTCAGTAAAGTTGCAGGATACAAGATCAACATACAGAAATCAACTGCATTTCTATACACTAACAACAAACTATCTGAAAGAGAAAGAAAGCAATCTAAGCTTTCTAAGTTAACAGACATCTAAGGTAATAAACATCTGTAGAATGCTCCATACAACAACTGCAGAATACATTCTTCTCAAGTGCCTATGAAACATTCTTCAGTAGAGACCATATGTTAGGCAATCAGATAAGTCTTAAAAAATTAAAAGAATTGAAATCATACAAAAAAGTTTGTTCTCTGACCACAATGGAATGAAATTAGAAATCATTACCAGAAGGAAATTTGAGGAATTCACAATTATGTGGATATTAAACAACATGCTCCTAAATAACCAAGAGGTCAAAGAAGAAATCACAAGGGATATTAGGAAATATTTTGAGATGAATGAAAACAAAAACACAGCATACCAAAATTTATGCAACCAACACAGTGCTTAGATGGAAAATTATAGCTGTAAACATCTATATTTTAAAAAGAAAGATCTCAAATCAGTAACCTAACCTTACACCTCAAGACACTAGAAAAAGAAGAGCAAGCCAAACAGGACACAAACAGAAGGAAGGAAATAATAAAGATTAGTGCCAAAATAAATGAAATAGAGAGTAAAAGAAATATAGAGAAGAAATCAACAAAACCAAAAGTTGATTCTTTGAAAGGATCAACAAAATTGACAAATCTTTAGCTAGACTAGTAAAAAAAGTAAAAGACTCAAGTTGTTAAAATCATTAATAAAAGAAGGGCCTTTATTTTAGTTTCAGAAATAAAATGATTATAGCAAAAAAATAAAGCAATCGCATTTACAATAGCGTCCCCAAAGAACAATAAAATATTTAGGAATAAATTGAACCAAGGAGAAAGACCTGTACACTGAGAAGTATAAGACATTGATGAAAGAGACTGAAGAAGACACAAATAATGAAAAGGAAAAAGAAAAAAGAATAAGACACAAATAAACGGAAAGATATTCCATGTTCCTGGATTGGAAGAATTAATATTGTGAAAATGTCCATCCTGCCCAAAGGAATTTACAGATTCAATGCAATCCCCGTCAAATTTCCAATGGCATTTTTTAAGGACATAAGAAAAACTATCCTAAAACCCCAAATAGCCAAAGCAATCCTAAGAAAGAACAAATCTGGAGACATCACACTTCCTGATTTTGCACTATATTACAAAGCTATAGTAATCAAAATAGTATGGTACTGGCATAAAACAGGCACATAGACCAGTGGAACAGAATAGACAACAGATGACATGATAATCTATGTGGGTTTAAAACAGATATCAAGTTGAGGAAGGTCCCCTCTTTTCCTGTTTACTGAGGGGTTTTATTACGTGTAGGTTTTGGATCTTGTCAAATGCTTTTTCTGCATCTATTGATTTGATCATGTGGCTTTTTTCTTTAGCCTGTTGATATGATAGGTTACATGAATTGATTTTTGAATGTTGAACCAGCCTTACATACTCGGATAAATCCCACTTGTGGTGTATAATTCTTTTTATATATTGTTGAATTTGATTTGCTAATATTGTGTTGAGGATTTTTGCATCCATGTTCATGAGAGATATTGGTCTGTAGTTTTCTTGTAATGTCTTTGTCTGGTATTGGTATTAGGGTAATGCTGGTATCATAGAATGAGTTAGGAAGTATTCACTCTGCGTCTATCTTCTGAAGGAAATTGTAGAAAATTGGTATATTTTCTTATTTATTTATTTATTTATTTATTTTTGGCTGCATTATGTCTTTGTTGTTGCGCATGGGCTTTCTCTAGTTGCAGCGAGCAGGGGCTACTCCTAGTTGTGGTGCCTGGGCTTCTCGTTGTGGTGGCTTCTCTTGTTACAGAGCACAGGCTCTAGGCGCGTGGGCTTCAGTAGTTGTGGCACGTGGGCTCAGTAGTTGTGGCTCATGGGCTCTAGAGCACAGGCTCAGTAGTTGTGGCGCATGGGCTTAGTTGCTCCACAGCATGTGGGATCTTCCCGGACCAGGACTCGAACCCCTGTCCCCTGCACTGGCAGGCAGATTCTTAACCACTGTGCCACCAGGGAAGCCCGAAAATTGGCGTATTTTCTTCTTTAAGTGTTTGGTAGAATTCACCAGTGAACCCATCTGGGCCTAGTGCTTTACATTTGGAAAGTTATTAATTATTGATTCAATTTCTCTAATAAATATAGCCTCTTCAAATTGTCTATTTCTTCTTGTGTGAGTTTTGGCAGATTATATCTTTTGTGGAAATGGTCCATTTCATCTGGTTATCAAATTTGTGCATATAGAGTTGTTCATAGTATTTCCTTATTATCCTTTTAATGGCCATGGGATCTATAGTGATGTCCCTTCTTTCATTTCTGATGTTAGTAATTTGTGTCCTCTCCCTTTTTTTCTTAGTTAGCCTGGCTAGAGGCTTATCAATTTTATTGATCTTTTCAAAGGATAAACTTTTGGTTTAGTTGATTTTCTCTATTGATTTCCTATTTTCAATTTACTTGATTTCTGTTCTAATTTTTATTTCTTTTTTTCTTCTTACCTTGAATTTAATTTACTCTTCTTTCTCTAGTTTCTTAAGGTGGAAGTTTAATTATTGATTTTAGATCTTTCTTCTTTTCTAATATGTGCATTCAGTGCTATAAATTTTGCTCTAATCACTGCTTTCACTGCACCCCACAAATTTTGTTAAGTTATATTTTCATTTTCATTTAGTTAAACATATTTTTGAGATTTCTTCTTTGACCCATGTGTTATTTAGAAGTGTGTTGTTTAATCTTCAAGTATTTGGGGATTTCCAGATATCTTTGTGTTATTGATTACTAGTTTAATTCCACTGCAGTCTGAGAGCAGACACTGTATGATTTCTTTTCTTGAAGAACAGAAGTTACGTTTGATGGCCCAGACTATGCTCTATCTTGGTGAGTGTTCCATGTTAGCTTGAGGAGATTGTATATTCTGCTGTTGGACAAAGCAGTCTATCAATGTCCATTATATACATTTGATTGATGACTGTTGTTGATTTCAACTATGTCCTTACTGGTTTTTTGCCTGCTGGATCTATCCATTTTCTGATAGATGGGTGTTGAAGCCTCCAACTGTAATGATGGATTCATCTGTTTCTCCTTGCAGTTCTATTGATGTTTGTCTCATGTATTTTGGTGCTCTGTTGTTAGGCGCATACATATTAGGATTGTTTTGTCTTCTTAGAGAATTTACCCCTTTATCGTTATGCAGTGCCCTTCTTTTTCCCTGATAACGTTCCTTGCTCTAAAGTTTGCTCTGTCTGAAATTAATATAGATACTTCTGCTTTCTTTGGATTAGCGTTAGCATTATATGTATTTCTCCATCCATTTATTTATGTTTTTCTTTTAATATTTTTTAATTAAATTTATTTATTTATTTTTGGCTGCATTGGGTCTTTGTTGCTGCACGTGGGCTTTCTCTAGTTGCGGCGAGCGGGGGCTACTCTTTGTTGCGGTGTGTGGGCTTCTCATTGCAGTGCCTTCTCTTTGTTGCAGAGCACAGGCTCTAGGCACATGGGCTTCAGTGGTTGTGGCATGCGGACTCAGTAGTTGTGGCTCGCGGGCTCTAGAGCACAGGCTCAGTAGTTGTGGCGCACGGGCTTAGTAACTCCGCGGCATGTGGCATCTTCCCAGACCAGGGCTCGAACCTGTGTCCCCTGCATTGGCAGGCAGATTCTTAACCACTGTGCCACCAGGGAAGTCCCTATTTGTTTTTAATGTATACACGTCTTTATATTTAAAGTGGGTTTCTTGTAGATAACATATAGTTGGGTCTTGTTTTTTGGTCCACTTTTGACAATCTTCTGTCTTTTATTGGTGTATTTCAACCATTGACATTTAAAGTGATTATTGATATAGTTGGATTAATTTCTACCATATTAGTTTTTATTTGTTGCCTTTTTTATATTGTTCCTATTTTTGTCTTCCACTTTTTTGCTGCCTTTTATAGTTTTAATTGAACATTTTATATAATTCTGTTTTCTTTCATTTCTTAGTATATCAATCCTTCTTTGTTTACTTTTTTTAATGGTTGCCCCAGAGTTTGCAGTATACATTTGCAATTAATCCAAGTGCACTTTCAAATAACACTATGCCACTTCATGGTGCAGTGTGAGTACCTTGCAATAATAAAATAATTAGAATTCCTGCCTCCCATCATTGTATCATTGCTGTCATTCACTTCACTTATACATAGCATATATATAAGCATCCATAATTGAATATATTTTTACTATTATTATTTTAAACAAACTTATGTGTTAATCAATTAAGAATAAGAAAAATAGGGCTTCCCTGGTGGCACAGTGGTTGAGAATCTGCCTGCCAATGCAGGGCACACAGGTTCGAGCCCTGGTCTGGGAAGATCCCACATGCCGCGGAGCAACTGGGCCCGTGAGCCAAAATTACTGAGCCTGCGGGTCTGGAGCCTGTGCTCCGCAACAAGAGAGGCCGCAATAGTGAGAGGCCCGTGCACCGCGATGAAGAGTGGCCCCCACTTGCCACAACTAGAGAGAAAGCCCTCGCAAAGAAACAAAGACCCAACACAGCCATTAATTAATTAATTAATTAATTAATTAATTAATTAATTAATTAAAAAAGAATAAGAAAAATAAAAGTTTTTATTTTCCCTTCACTTATTCCTTCTCCAATGCTCTATTTTCTTTATGTAGATCTGAGTTTCTGACTATATCATTTTCCTTCTCTCTGAAGAACTTCTTTTAACATTGATTGCTATGCAGATATACTGGCAACAAAGTCCCTCAATTTATGTTTCTTTGAGAAAGTCTTTATTTCTCCTTCATTTTTGTCAGATACAGAATTCAATGTTGGTGTTTTATTCCTCCACCACTTACTCACTTTCTTTCTTTCTTCCTTCCTTCCTTCCTTCCTTCCTTCCTTCCTTCCTTCCTTCCTTTCTTTCTTTCTTCCTTCCTTCCTTCCTTCCTTTCTTTCTTTCTTTCTTTCTT
The DNA here is from genome assembly GCF_009873245.2 of Balaenoptera musculus. Taxonomy (NCBI): domain Eukaryota; kingdom Metazoa; phylum Chordata; class Mammalia; order Artiodactyla; family Balaenopteridae; genus Balaenoptera; species Balaenoptera musculus. The sequence goes on from NC_045800.1 coordinate 55,414,861, forward strand.
TCTTCCTTTCTTCCTTCCTTTCATCCTTGATTTCTTTCCTTATTTATTCTATTTTTTTGGCTGCACTGTGCAGCATGTGGGATCTTAGCTCCCTGACCAGGGATCGAAACTGCGCCCCCTGCAGTGGAAGCATGGAGTCTTAACCACTGACCGTCAGGGAAGTCCCTCCCCCAACACTTTAAAAATTACACTCTACTCTCTTCTTGCTTACATGGTTTCTGAGGAAAAGTTGGATGTAATTCTTATCTTTGTTCTTCTATAGGTAAGGTGTTTTCTCCCCTGATTTTTCAAGATTTTTCTTTTTGATTTTCTGCAGTTTTAATATGATATACCTAGGTGTAGGGTGTTTTTTGTTCTGTTGTTTTGTTTTTGCATTTATCCTGCTTGGTGTTCTCTGAGGTTCCTTGTTCTGTGGTTTGGTGTCTGACATTAATTTGGGGGAAATTCTCAGTCATTACAGCTTCAAACATTCTTTTGTTTCTCTATTCTCCTTCTGGTATTCCCATTATGCATATGTTACACCTAATTTTTAGTTGTCCCACAGTTCCTGGATATTCTGTTCTACTATTTTCAGTGTGTGTGTTTTTCTTTTTTTTGCTTTGCTTTTCAGTTTGGGAAGTTTCTTTTTTTTTTTTAATTTTTGGATTTTATTTTATTTATTTTTTATACAGCAGGTTCTTATTAGTTATCTATTTTACACATTTTAGTGTATATGTCAATCAAAATCTCCCAATTCATCCTACCACCACCACTGCCTCCGCCACTTTCCCCCCTTGGTATCCATATGTTTGTCTCTACATCTGTGTCTCTATTTCTGCCCTGCAAACTGGTACATCTGTACCATTTTTCTGGGTTCCACATATATACGTTAATATACGATATTTGTTTTTCTCGTTCTGACTTACTTCACTCTGTATGACAGTCTCTAGATCCATCCACGTCTCTACAAATGACCCAAGTTCGTTCCTTTTTATGTCTGAGTAATATTCCATTGTATATATGTACTACATCTTCTTTATCCATTCTTCTGTCGATGGGCATTTAGGTTGCTTCCATGACCTGGCTATTGTAAATAGCGCTGCTATGAACATTGAGGTGCATGTGTCTTTTTGAATTATGGTTTTCTCTGGGTATATGCCCAGTAGTGGGATTGCTGGGTCATATGGTAATTCTATTTTTAGTTTTTTAAGGAACCTCCATACTGTTCTCCATAGTGGCTGTATCAATTTACATTCCCACCAACAGTGCAAGAGGTTTCCCTTTTCTCTACACCCTCTCCAGCATTTGTTGTTTGTAGATTTTCTGATGATGCCCATTCTAACTGGTGTGAGGTGATACCTCATTGTGGTTTTGATTTGCATTTCTCTAATAATTAGTGATGTTGAGCAGCTTTTCATTTGCTTCTTGGCCATCTGTATGTCTTCTTTGGAGAAATGTCTATTTAGGTCTTCTGCCCATTTTTGGATTGGGTTGTTTGTTTTTTTAATATTGAGCTGCATGAGCTCTTTATATATTTTGGAAATTAATCCTTTGTCCATTGATTCGTTTGCAAATATTTTCTCCCATTCTGAGGGTTGTCTTTTCATCTTGTTTGTAGTTTCCTTTGCTTTGCAAAAGCTTTGAAGTTTCATTAGGTCCCATTTGTTTATTTTTGTTTTTATTTCCATTACTCTAGGAGGTGGATCAAAAAAGATCTTGCTGTGATTTATGTCAAAGAGTGTTCTTCCTATGTTTTGCTCTAAGACTTTTATATTGTCTGGTCTTACATTTAGGTCTGTAATCCATTTTGAGTTTATTTTTGTGTATGGTGTTAGGGAGTGTTCTAATTTCATTCTTTTACATGTAGCTCTCCAGGTTTCCCAGCACCACTTATTGAAGAGACTGTCTTTCCTCCATTGTATATCCTTGCCTCCATTGTCATAGATTAGTTGACCATAGGTGCGTGGGTTTATCTCTGGGCTTTCTATCCTGTTCCATTGATCTATATTTTTGTTTTTGTGCCAGTACCATATTGTGTTGATTACTGTAGCTTTTCAGTATAGTCTGAAGTCAGGGAGTCTGATTCCTCCAGCTCCATTTTTTTCCCTCAAGACTGCTTTGGCTCTTCGGGGTCTTTTGTGTCTCCATACAAATTTTAAGATTTTTTGTTCGAGTTCTGTAAAAAATGCCATTGGTAGTTTGATAGGGATTGCATTGAATCTGTAGATTGCTTTGGGTAGTACAGTCATTTCCACAATATTGATTCTTCCAATCCAAGAACATGATATATCTCTCCATCTGTTTGTGTCATCTTTGATTTCTTTCATCAGTGTCTTATAGTTTTCTGAGTACAGGTCTTTTACCTCCTTAGGTAGGTTTATTCCTAGGTATTTTATTCTTTTTGTTGCAGTGGTAAATGGGATTGTTTCCTTAATTTCTCTTTCTGATCTTTCATTGTTAGTGTATAGGAATGCAAGAGATTTCTGTGCATTAATTTTGTATCCTGTAACTTTACCAAATTCACTGATTAGCTCTAGTAGTTTTCTGGTGGCATCTTTAGGATTCTCTATGTATAGTATCGTGTCATCTGCAAACAGTGACAGTTTTACTTCTTCTTTTCCAATTTGTATTCCTTTTGTTTCTTTTTCTTCTCTGATTGCCATGGCTAGGACTTCCAAAACTATGTTGAATAATAGTGGCGAGACTGGACATCTTTGTCTTGTTCCTGATCTTAGAGGAAATGCTTTCAGTTTTTCACCATTGAGTATGATGTTTGCTGTGGGTTTGTCATATATGGCCTTTCTTATGTTGAGGTAGGTTCCCTCTATGCCCACTTTCTGGAGAGTTTTTATCATAAATGGGTGTTGAATTTTGTCAGAAGCTTTTTCTGCATCTATTGAGATGATCATATGGTTTTTATTCTTCAGTTTGTTAATATGGTGCATCACATTGATTGATTTGCTTATATTGAAGAATCCTTGCATCCCTGGGATAAATCCCACTTGATCATGGTGTATGATCCCTTCAGTGTGCTGTTGTATTCTGTTTGCTAGTATTTTGTAGAGGATTTTTTCATGTATATTCATCAGTGATATTGGCCTGTAATTTTCTTTTTTTTTGTCTCATCTTCATCCGGTTTTGGAATCAGGGTGATGGTGGCCTCATAGAATGAGTTTGGCAGTGTTCCTTCCTCTGCAATTTTTTGGAAGAGTTTGAGAAGGATGGGTGTTAGCTCTTCTCTAAATGTTTGATAGAATTCACCTGTGAAGCCATCCGGTCCTGGACTTTTGTTTGTGGGAAGATTTTTAATCACAGTTTCAATTTCATTACTTGTGTTTGGTCTGTTCATATTTTCTATTTCTTCCTGGTTCAGTCTTGGAAGGTTATACCTTTCTAAGAATTTGTCCATTTCTTCCAGGTTGTCCATTTTATTGGCATAGAGTTGCTTGTAGTAGTCTCTTAGGATGCTTTGTATTTCTGTGGTGTCCATTGAAACTTCTCCTTTTTCATTTATAATTTTATTGCTATGAGTCCTCTCCCTCTTTTTCTTGATGAGTCTGGCTAATGGTTTATCAATTTTGTTTATCTTCTCAAAGAACCAGTTTTTAGTGTTATTGATGTTTGCTGTTGTTTTCTTTGTTTCTATTTCATTTATTTCTGCTGTGATCTTTATGATTTCTTTCCTTCTACTAACTTTGGGTTTTGTTTGTTCTTCTTTCTCTAGTTCCTTTAGGTGTAAGGTTAGATTGTTTATTTGAGATTTTTCTTGTTTCTTGAGGTAGGCTTGTATTGCTATAAACTTCCCTCTTAGAAATGCTTTTGCTGAATCCCATAGGTTTTGGATCGTCGTGTTTTCATTGTCATTTGTCTCTAGGAATTTTTTGATTTCCTCTTTGATTTCTTCAGTGATCTCTTGGTTATTTAGTATCGTGTTTAGCCTCCATGTGTTTGTGTTTTTTACGGTTTTTTCCCCCATAATTGGTTTCTAGTTTCATAGCATTCTGGTCAGAAAAGGTGCTTGATATGATTTCAGTTTTCTTAAATTTACTGAGGCTTGATTTGTGACCCAAGATGTGATCTATCCTGGAGAATGTTCCATGTGCACTTGAGAAGAAAGTGTAATCTGCTGTTTTTGGATGGAATGTCCTATAAATATCAATTAAATCTATCTGGTCTATTGTGTCATTTAAAGCTTGTGTTTCCTTATTAATTTTCAGTCTGGATGATCTGTTCATTGGTGTAAGTGAGGTGTTAAAGTCCCCCACTATTATTTTGTTACTGTCGATTTCCTCTTTCATAGCTGTTAGCAGTTGCCTTATGTATTGAGGTACTTGAGGTATGTTGGGTGCATATATATTTATAATTGTTATATCTTCTTCTTGGATTGATCCCTTGATCATTATGTAGTGTCCTTCCTTGTCTCTTGTAACATTCTTTATTTTAAAGTCTATTTTATCTGATATGAGTATTGCTACTCCAGCTTTCTTTTGATTTCCATTTGCATGGAATATCTTTTTCCATCCCCTCACTTTCAGTCTGTATGTGTCCCTAGGTCTGAAGTGGGTCTCTTGTAGACAGCAAATATATGGGTCTTGTTTTTGTATCCATTCAGGGAGCCTGTGTCTTTTGGTTGGAGCATTTAATCCATTCACGTTTAAGGTAATTATCGATATGTGTGTTCCTATGACCATTTTCTTAATTGTTATGGGTTTGTTTTTGTAGGTCCTTTTCTTCTCTTGTGTTTTCCACTTAGAGAAGTTCCTTTAGCATTTGTTGTAGAGCTTGTTTGGTGGTGCTGAATTCTCTTAGCTTTTGCTTGTCTGTAAAGCTTTTGATTTCTCTGTCGAATCTGAATGAGATCCTTGCCGGGTAGAGTAATCTTGGTTGTAGGTTCTTCCCTTTCATCACTTTAAATATATCGTGCCACTCCCTTCTGGCTTGTAGAGTTTCTGCTGAGAAATCAGTTGTTAACCTTATGGGGGTTCCCTTGTATGTTTTTTGTCATTTTTCTCTCGTTGCTTTCAATAATTTTTCTTTGTCTTTAATTTTTGTCAGTTTGATTACTATGTGTCTCGGCATGTTTCTCCTTGGGTTTATCCTGCCTGGGACTCTCTGCACTTCCTGGACTTGGGTAGCTACTTCCTTTCCAATGTTAGGGAAGTTTTTGACTATAATCTCTTCAAATATTTTCTCAGGTCCTTTTTCTCTCTCTTCTCCTTCTGGGACCCCTGTAATGCGAATGTTGTTGGGTTTAATGTTGTCCCAGAGGTCTCTTAGGCTGTCTTCATTTCTTTTCATTCTTTTTTCTTTATTCTGTTCCACAGCAGTGAATTCCACCATTCTGTCTTCCAGGTCACTTATCTGTTCTTCTGCCTCAGTTATTCTGCTATTGATTCCTTCTAGTGTATTTTTCATTTCAGTTATTGTATTGTTCATCTCTGTTTGTTTGTCCTTTAATTCTTCTAGGTGTTTGTTCTTTAATTCTTCTAGGTCTTTGTTAAACATTTCTTGCATCTTCTCGATCTTTGCCTCCATTCTTTTTCTGAGGTCTTGGATCATCTTCACTATCATTATTCTGAATTCTTTTTCTGGAAGCTTGCCTATCTCCACTTCATTTAGTTGTTTTTATGGGGTTTTATCTTGTTCCTTCATCTGGTACAAAGTCCTCTGCCTTTTCATTTTGTCTATCTTTCTGTGAATGTGGTTTTCCTTCCACAGACCGCAGAATTGTAGTTCTTCTTGCTTCTGCTGTCTGCCGTCTGGTGGATGAGGCTCTTCAGTTTTGGAAGTTTCTATTGAGATATCCTCAAGCACAGAGGTTCTTTTCTCAGCTGTGTCCAATCTATTAGAAAGCTCATCAAAGGCATTCTTCATTTCTGTTCCAGTGTTTTTTATCTCTAGCTTTTCTTTTTTATTCTTTCTTAGAATATCCACCTCTCTGCTTACATTATCTATCTGTTTTTTCATGCTGTCTGCTTTATCCATAAGAGCCCTTAGCATAGTAATCATAGTTATTTTAAATTCCAGATCTGATAATTCCAGTCATCCCTGCCATATCTGAGTCTGGTTCTGAGGCTCATTTTTGTCTCTTCAAACTATGATTTTTGTATTTTAGTATGCTTTATAATTTTTTTTTTTTGATTGCAGGGCATAGTATGCTGGGTAAAAGGAATTGCTGTTAGAAATTTAGTAATGTGGGGGTGGGGTGGAGGGAGTGTTCTTAGTCCTGTGATTAAGTCTGAGTCTTTTACTGAGCCTGTGCACCTGGACTGTGAACTTCCCAAGTGCTTCTTAGTACCCCATCCCCGCATAGGTGGGACAGGATGGCTAGAGTGGGCTGTAGTTAGGGATTTCCCTTCTCCCACATGGAAGACTAGAGCCTGCTGGAGTAGGGTATTTCTTTTCCCCCATGCCAGCTAGGCTCTGGTTAGATAGCTCTGGCATATTTCAAAATGGTTGTTTTTCCCCTCCCCCTGCCAGAAGCATGAGGGGATTTTTCTCCAATACTTACTGTGAGAACCTGGTCAAGTTTCTGGAGGTAAAACTCACAAAAGTGTGGGGACTCCCTGTGACTTAGTCACCTGGAGCTTTTGACTCGAAGACTTGCCCACACTGAGCCTCCAGCAATTCATCAATTACAGTTTAGGTATTCCTGTCCTAGAACTGGTGCCCACAGAGGTTTCTACACATGGATTTCTGCTTCAGTAAGTTGTAATTCTCTGTATTAGCCTGTTGGACTCTCCACTTTTGGGGCCAGCAGTTTTCCCTGTTGCCTCATTTCTTTTAAAGATCTAAGAAGAGTTGTTGATTTTCTAGCTTACTCAGTTTTTTACTTGTTAGGATAGAGTATTAACTTCCAAGCTCTTTACATGGGGGGACTGGAAACTGGAATTCTGTTAACCTTTTATTGATTTGTAGGAACTGGTATTTGAAAAACCAGCCTTTTGTAGTTTGAATTGCAAGTGTTTTTTCCCTGTTGTTTATTGGCCTTTTGACTTTTCTTATGGCTGTTTTTGCCATCCAAGCTCTATTATTTATTTAGGAACAGGCTCTATACTGGGTGCGGAGGAAACCAGGATGAACAAGACCAACAATTCCCTGCTTTCCTGGAATGTCCAGTCCATTGATCCAAGGAGGGCTGGTTCTGTAACAACAGCATAGAGATCTGGGCTATAGGTTTGACCTGACGAACGAATTATACAGGGCTTGTAGCCACCAAATCTAGAATAGCCCATGGATGGCACAGATGAAGAAATAGGCCTAGAGAAGGAAGAGACCAGCACAAGGTTTCATAGCAAATTGGTGTACCAGCTCTGGAGGCTTAGTTCAGAGCTCTTTTCTTTCCATCAAAAAGCTGCTCCTAAAAAAAAAAAAAAAAAAAAAAAAAAAAAAAAGCTGCTCCTGACCAGTTTGGGTCCTATAACATCATCTCCCCAGAATTCTGTTTTCCCCCATAAAGTGAGGGGTAGGATCAAGATTTTAACTGACTCAGTCTGTACTGAGGGAGCATTTGGAGTAGGAAATGGAACCAGAATGTCTTGCTGGATGTAGAGAGTAGTTCGAGGCATCATCTGCTGGGAGGAAGCTTGTAAGGAGCTGCCCTATGGACTGAGCCAGAGAGGCATTTCCAGGGACTTGGCCTCTCCCACTGGCCACACCACGACCACTCCCATTCTAACTAGGCTGGACCAGCCCTGAGCAAGTACTTCTGTAATGAGAAACTTCTCTTATCAACTCTTTGGTTACTGTGAAGCAACAAAGATAGGATAAGTGCTTATCTCTTTATTCTTTTCCAGGTTTTAAAATGAATTGATTTCTTAGTATCATCCAATGATTTTTTTTAAAATTTATTTATTTTTAAAATTTATTTATTTATTTATTTATTTTTGGCTGTGTTGGGTCTTCGTTTCTGTGCGAGGGCTTTCTCTAGTTTTGGCAAGCGGGGGCCACTCTTCATCGCGGTGCGCGGGCCTCTCACTGTCGCGGCCTCTCTTGTTGCGGAGCACAGGCTCCAGACGCGCGGGCTCAGTAATTGTGGCTCACGGACCTAGTTGCTCCACGGCATGTGGGATCTTCCCAGACCAGGGCTCGAACCCGTGTGCCCTGCATTGGCAGGCAGATTCTCAACCACTGCGCCACCAGGGAAGCCCGATTTTTTTATTTTTAAAGGATCATTATGAACTTATGGATTTAAACATATCTGATGCGTTTTAATCCATTTTAACTAAAGATGCTCATATTGTCCCATCTTTAGCAAGAAAGAACCTCTTCAAGGTGGATCCTGGGTCCTTTCTTTCTACAAGCCTTCAGTAGTGTTTGGGAGCTTGCTTGACAACCAATATGACAAGATGTTCCAGGCTCATCTTGTACATTCTCTGCCCTAAGCTTGTAATCAGCCATTTCTCCGAGGAGGTCCTTTTGGATGTCAGAAGACCACAGTCTGGGCTCATCTGCCTCTTGGGAGAGTTTCTTCATGTTTCCTGGCTGAACAACATGGAAATTAGGGCATGGGTGTCTCTTGCCTCGCTCTAAAACAGATACTCTATTCAAGCCTTAGATATAACAGGGGAAAATTCCTTGTACTTCTCTAAGATATCACAGTTGTTTCTCAATTTAAGGCAGTGGTTTTCCACCTTGCCTACATACTAGAACCCCCTAGGGAGCTTTAAAAAAAATACTGGATCCATCCTGGATGCATGCCCAGAGATTCTGGTTTAACTGGACTAGGATCTGGCCTGGGCAATAGAATTTGTAAAAGTGTGAAGCAACCAGACGGTGTGGAACCCTGGCTGCACATTGTTTATCATTCCATATGTGTTTTTACACTTTACTACCTTGTGTATGGAGTTTTAAAGGTTACTGTTGTGCAGTCTTAAAAATTTATATAAATTGTATCCTACTGAGTATACCACTGGGAGCTTGTTTTTACCTAGCATTGTTTTGATGCATCCCAGTTGATACTTACACCTCTGGTTCATTCATTGTAACTATTATAGCTGGTTAAAACCTTACTTCTACACCATCATTTTCTGCTTTTACTGCAAAATTCATGTGCAGTTAGTGGTTCAGGTCAAAAGCCGTGGAGTCATCCTTGACTCCTCTTTTTTTTATGTCCCAAATCCATTCATTTGGAAATCCCCTTAGCTCTGTCTTCAAATATATCTGACAATTTCTCATCACCTCCACTGCTACCACTGGGTTCCAGCCATCATAATCTTTTGCCTGGATTATTGCAGTAGCATCCTAAGTGGTCTCCCTGGTTGATCTCCTATAATTGATTGTCTCGAAGCAGTCAGGATAATATAAATCAGATCATTCCTCTTCTCAAAACCCTCCAATGGATTCCCATCTCTCTCAGTAAAATCAAGTTTTACCTGGGCCTGCCAGAACATGGCATGCATTTCTACCATCTCACCACCTTCTGATCTTGTTACTGAGTCCAAAATCGTACCGCTCGATGCCACATGTCAGGCCAGTAAATCGAGAGAGGAGTTGTTGGGGCAAGGGATAGCAACTTTATTCAGAAAGCCAGCAGAACAAGATGGTGGACTAGTGTCCCAAAGAACCATCTTACCCAAGTTAGAATTTGGGCTTCTTTTATACTAAAAGGGGAGGCAGGTAGCTGGTGGTTGCATACTTCTTGATGCAGGAATCCTTTGTTCTTGCAGCTGTCCACAGAGGTCTGGTTACACTGTTCCTATAAATTTCCAACAAGATAATTGCTACTTTTTATTCTGCAACTTTTTTTAAAAATTTTTTAAGATTTTTGGCTGCGTTGGGTCTTTTTTGCTGCACGCGGGCTTTCTCTAGTTGTGGCGAGAGGGAGCTACTCTTCGTTGCGGTGCGCGGGCTTCTCATTGCAGTGGCTTCTCTTGTTGCGGAGCATGGGCTCTAGGCGCACGGGCTTCAGTAGTTGTGGCACGCAGGCTCAGTAGCTGTGGCTCGCGGGTTCTAGAGCACAGGCTCAGTAGTTGTGGTGCACGGGCTTAGTTGATCCACGGCATGTGGGATCTTCCTGAACCAGGGCTCGAACCCATGTCCCCTGCATTGGCAGGCGGATTCTTAACCACTGCGCCACCAGGCAAGTCATATTCTGCAACTTTTTAAAGGTCAAAGCCTTAAGAATGGGCTATCCTATATATTTCAGGCTATAGGCAACATTCTTTTACAAAGGTGCAGAGCCAGCATGACTAAGCACAGGCCACAGAGCACAAGAGTTAGCGCTAAAGGAATAGATCCAGTATGGAGTCAGGCTTGTTCTCCTGTTACAATCTCATCTACCTCTGCTCCTCACTCATGTTGCTGTAGCCACATTTGCTTTCTTTTTGTTCCTTGAACATAATCCCATCCCCACCTCTGGACCTTTGGATTTGCTGTTTCCTCATTGATCTGAAAAGGGTACTGCTTTTGAGAAATCAGTGTACTGGGGAAAGGAACACAGAATCAGGAAAACAAAACAGACCAGCCTCTCACTTGTTTTCCCATGCCGATTTACTTTTCCTCTGGTTACCTCTTGGTTCAGGGGCTTGATCCTATCTGAAATGACCTCTTTACACTGGCCACCTACCCAAATCTTCTCCACCTTGAAGGTTCAGTTCCAGCCCAGGCTCCCTCTACATCCATGTCCATACCATCCCTGACCTTTGCCATCCAAAGACTATTTTCCAAAACTCATCAGAGATTACCAGGGGCAGCCTGGTTCTGGGTAAGTTCTCGTAAGTTGTGAGCGCTGGTCTTCCAGACTTGATGCTAAATTCTTTTAAGATGGTTCTCAACTTTGGTTGCATATTGGAATCACCCGGGAGCTTTAAGAAATGTTGTTGCCTGAGTCCCATCCCTGAGATTCTGATTTAATGGGCCTGGGTGTGTGGCCGGGACATCAGAATTTTTTAAAACCCCCTCAGGTGATTCTACTGTGCATCCATTTTGAGAACCATCAACTTTCCTACAAGGACTGTCTCTTGTATTCTCTCGGTAGTTTGAATTATTATGGATTCTCGATTAGTTTATAAAATAAAGAAAAGAGAACCTGCTAATGCTTGTCAAAGGCTAATCACAGCGATCAGTCCCCCCACCTGCTTTCTGTAATTTTCCACTACTCTGACTCTGCTCAAGCCCCCGCTTGTCTCCCCTCCCACTTCATTTTCCCTTTAAAATTCCAGTCACCTTTGTACAGAGCCTGCCTGAATTCAGTTCTATACTGAGGGCTCTCCCCTAACTACAGGAGTTACCAAGTAAAATCTGTCTACACTGCCTTTAACTAGTGTTTGGCTTTTCTTTAACCATCTCCATTTAACAAGATCCTTAGGTGATTTGCATGTATATGAAAGTTGGAGAAGCACTGTTTCATAATACTTATCATTCCCTAAATGATTTCTAATAAACAGCCCTCAATTATAGACAGGAATTATTATGCCCATTCTACCATTGAGAGATTAGGGTCAGAGCTTTGCTCAAAGTCACACAGTTAAACTAGAACTTGAACCCACCTCAGAACTCAGTCTGGTGCTCTTTCCATAATGCCATGCTAATTGGGGAGAGAAGACACAATGCACGTAAAGACCCAGGAATAAAACAGCTGGTGAAGGAGATCACAATAAGGTTCCTCTCTAAACATCCAATGCAGCAATGTCCTTGCAGGCTCTGCTCTTCTTTGGTTGCAGGAGAACTGTTTCAGAATCAAGTGTCTTCTAGGCACCAAAGAATTCTCAGCTGGGGGCTTCCCTGGTGGCTCAGTGGTTAAGAATCTCCCTGCCAATGCAGGGGACACGGGTTCGAGCCCTGGTCCGGGAAGATCCCACATGCCGCAGAGCAACTAAGCCCGTGTGCCACAACTACTGAGCCTGCGCTCTAGAGCCCACGTGCCACAACTACTGAGCCTGCGTGCCTACAGCCCGTGCTCTGCAACAAGAGAAGCCACCGCAATGAGAAGCCCACGCACTGCAACGAAGAGTAGCCCCTGCTCGCCACAACTAGAGAAAACCAGTGTGCAGCAACAAAGACCAAACACAGCCAAAAAAAATAAAATAAATAAATTAAAAAAAAAAAAAAGAATTCTCATCTGGGTTATCCTATCAATAGCTGGAGTCCCAGAGATCACAGCTACTGGGGGCTGAGTCACTGTACTGACCCTCTTCAAGTACTAAAAAGCGCTGCCTCAACATCTGCAGAAGCCCAGTGCTTCAGGGGCCCCTGCACATACCATATAGCCGCCACCACATGATGTCAGACCCAGTCCTGGTCTTAGTCCTGAACTAGCTGCCCCTACTTACTGTACACTCAGTGTCGACACGCCTGCCTTCCCAGCTTTACCTCCAACCTCAGTCTTCATCCTTGCTTTCCTGGATAAACACTGACTCCCCTCCTCCTGGCTGCTTTGGTTCCTTGGGTAAATACAATAGTTTCCCCTTATCTGTGGTTTTGCTTTCCACCCTTTCAGTTTCCCACAGTCAACTGCCCTCTGAAAACATTACATGGAAAATTCCAGAAAAAAACAATTTATAAGTTTTAAGTCACACACCATTCTGAGTAGCATGATAAAATCTCATGCTGTCCCACTCTGTCCTGCCTGGGATCCCCAGCCATCAACATCATCTGCTGCTGACATCCAGCCACTGACATTGTCATGGCTCAGTAATCCAGGATCACCTGAAGCAGACAATCCTCCCTCTGACTTAGTGTCAAAAGGTCAGTAGTAGTCTAACCCTACATCACAATGCCTACGTCATTCACCTCGCTTCATCTCAGCACGTAATCATCTCACATCATCACAAGAAGAAGGATAAGTATGATGTTTTGAAAGAGACCACAGTCACGTAACTTTTATCACAGTATAGTAATTGTTCTATTTTATTATTAATTATTGTTAATCTCTTATTGTGTCTAATTTATAAATTAAAATAATAGGTATGTATGTATAGGAAAAAACACAGTATGCATAGTGTTCAATACCTTCCATGGTTTCAGGCATCCACAGGGAGTCTTGGAACATATACATATGAGGGGACCACTGTACTCCTCTTCTCTGGACTCCCATCCCCGCCTTCCTACTCCTGGGCCAATTTGGTGCCTTGAGAAGACTCCCTAGGGCAGAGCTCCCTTCAGGCTCTTGCTGACCTCATACTTACTCACATGACAAAATTTCAAAGACAACAAACCAATGAACTAAGTTACATTTCATCTTCTCTGTCCTTTTTCCTCCTCAGTCACCAAATTAGGCTAGAAAACCATCAATAGGAAAGCAGCTACCAATTTTAAATGCCAAGTCATTCCTCTAGGAAAGACAGCAAAATCACTAACATGAATGACAGGATGAACTTTTCTGGGCATTTGGAAACCTCTTAGATCATTAGAACTAGAGGAACTCCTCCCCCGACCCTACCCCATACACATGCAGAATACTGATTTTTCATGTTCAGTGTCTTTGGCACCACTGATTTAATAAATTCAGCCGTTATTATGGTAAATATTTTTATTGTTAGTTTTGTCAGAAACATTTGTATATATGGGCAATTTCTGATGCCTAATTTTATTAGAGCCTAATTTTATTGATCATTTCTTCTAGGAAATCAAATCTCCAAGATTAGAATGGAAGACAATGAAAAAATAGATTTCACTTTATAGTTTACCTTTATCAAGCCATCCAAAGCACATCAGTTCTTTTATACGAGTATTACTTTAAAATAATATAATAAATCATAACAAACCAATGAACTAAGTTGCATTTCATCTTCTCTGTCCTTCTTCCTCCTCAGTCACCAAATTAGGCTAGAAAACCATCAATAGGAAAGCAGCTACCAATTTTAAATGCCAAGTCATTCCTCTAGGAAAGACAGCAAAATCACTAACATGAATGAATCATTAGCATGAATCATTCATTGAAAACACAAGCCAAAACCTTATACCCTTAATCTTCAAGTCAATCACCAACTTTTCTTAGATTTTTTAAAGACACGAAAATAAAAATCATTTCGAATAACAGCACTCAAACACCATGTATGTTTGTAATGAGGTGTAGCAGTCAACTTTAAGCCTCAGATTTTCCAGGTTTTAGCTGAAATAAGCCTTATTAATTAGCTTTTTAGATTTTTATCAGTCTTGTTTGGGGGTTATTTTGCCTTATTAGGCCTAAACAGAGTACAATATTAAAATATGTTAATTGTCTATACTGAGAATATGGCATAAATGGGTTTCTAACTCCTTAGGGACAGCAGTGGAAACACAACACATCCCATGAACACAGGTGAGAGCCCTAGTTATCCCTGAGTTGGGCAGTTTCACACAATCATTTTTTCTCTGAGGCTGAAGTCTGTGGTTTGATCTTCCTAGCAGCTTCCAGAACAGAAACTAGGTTTACTTTGTCTCCAAATTCTTTTTCTCGGTGCTCCAGAAGAATGCCCTGAAAGGAAACAAGAGGGTACATCAGTCCTCACTCTGAGTCATTCATTCATGAGACAGACACTAAGCGCCAGCTGTCCATCAAGGCCCTTGCTTGGGCAGCAAGGAACAGAGATCTGAATCGGTCCCGGCTCTGCCCTTGAAGAGTTCAGTCTTTTGGGGAAGGTAGATCAGGGGAGGCTCCCTCGCAATATTTGGACCGTACAAGCAGCACTTCGGGAGCAGGAAGTCAGGAGTGATTAATATAACAGGGCGATCAAAGAAGGCTTCACAGGTGATAAAGCATGTCTACAGGTAGAGATGTACGTAAAAGAACATTCCAGGCAGAAAGAACAGAATGAGCTTGCACAGAAAAGCCTGAAGTTGTGGAAGTAGAGCTCAGAGGTCAGACCTTGACAGGCACTAAGTGAACACCTGAAAAGGGAGACGCTATCTTTAGTTTTCCTACAAAACTGGAGGCCACTCACTTCTGATACCGTGAAGCAAAATGCACTAAGACATACTACACCCCAAAATACCCTACAGTTGTAAAAAAGATAAAATGTGTTTGAGATCAGCATCAAGGAATCCTTGTTAAAGGGTTCTTTGAGAGGTGACAAATTAAATTCAAATTGAATTTAAAAAATAAACATTTATAAACATGTTCTTTGTACCATTATTCATAAAGACTTTAAAAAAAAAAAGTGCCACCACGCTGTGGTGACTACACGGAAGCAGATCAGGAAACTATATTTACTTGCTCATTAGAGCGGTTTGCAGACATTAAAAACACTGAGGAAGAACATATGATGACATGGGGAAATGCTCATGACATGCTGTTAAATGAAAAAAGAACATCTAGTTTAGTAAGTTACCGCTTTCTAAAACCACAAAAGGCCTGTCAGCTCAGCTCTGTCCAAAGAGGTTGTCCCTGGTAGCTGAGCTTATAGAATGGCTCTCCCCACCTTCTCCGTTTTCAAATTTCCTATGTTGAAAACACACTGCTTCTTTAAAGGTAAGTATGCTTTAAAGATTATTATTACAAAGGAAATCTCTACTGAGTGGCATCTGGCACAGTGGGACTGCAAAAACTCTGTCAAGAAACACGGAGGTAAGCCCTGAGGCCAGGCCAGCCTGGTCAACCTTCCGCCACGAAGGAAGAAGGCAGGAGCTCCGGGGAGCACCAACAAAGTCAAACAACACCCAGGGAGCGAGCCAGCCAGGCTTGGGCAGCCCGTGAGCACCAGGTGAGTCACTGCCAGGCAAGAGGAGGCTGGCAGGTGAGCCAAGCCCTTCCCCGGGGGCTGAGGAAAGGCAGAGATAGGAAGGGGAAGGAATCCCAGGGGCCCGGAGTGGGAAGAGGCTGAGGGATCCTGAGGAAGTGGCCTGCCCAAGTGCAAGGGTACCTGGAAGGGGTCTTTGGGAACCACCTCCAAAGAGGGGCTATGGGCAAGGGAAGGGCAGGGTCTCTGGAGCAGGACAGATCGGAGTTCCTGAGTTTCATTTCCTTTGCACCACATACTAGCTGCTTATCTTTGGCTGAGTTATTTCACAGGCCCATTTCCTTACATGTAGATGGGAATAAAAATACCGACCATACCAGATTGGTGGCAGAGAAGACATGAGATCATGTATATGAGCACCTGGCACAAGGCAGGCACTCACTGGCAGCCATTATCTCTAAGACATTTTGATACATCACCAGAAAGTTAGCAAACAGGTTTATGTTATATCAGACACCAATTCATGCTAGATTCTCACACAGACAAGCAACTGCAGATACCAAGGTTTAAAAGGAAGAGATTCGAAATACAGCTTAAAATTGAAGGCTTTCTAGTCCCACCAGCTTTCCTCCCCAGCTGGGGAAAGTATGCAGTTATCGTTGTCAGTAGTGAGTTCCACCATGCAGACCAACCCTGTCTTCTTTTTTTTTTTTTTTTGGCCGCACCATGCGGCTTTTGGGATCTTAGTTCCCCGAGCAGGGATCGAACCCGTGCCCCCTGCAGTGGAAGCGCCGAGTCCTAACCACTGGACCGCCAGGGAATTCCAACCCTGTCTTTTTACAGACAAGCTCAAAGGTTAATGTCATGCCCAAAGTTGGCGAGACGAGCCTAGAAATCAGACCACGGGGTCTTCCTGCCAGGCCCTTGAGCCTGTCCCTTCTCTGTGCCCACCCGGCCTCTGCTGGCACTGCCCCGAGTCTGACGTGGAGCATCCACCCACCCGCCTCCTGAGCCCACAGAGACCTCCCTCATCTCTCCACACCTTCCCTTAAGCCCCCGTGCTGACTCTGGATCCCCACAGCCAGGGCCTGAAATAGAGTGTGCAGAGAAGTCTGCTGCCCCTCCGGAGACAGCCAGGCCACCAGGACCCCTGCAGGGAAAGCACCGCCCACCACAGCTCCCTGCTGCTCCCCCAACGAGGTCTCTTTCCTTCCTTCTCTCCTCTTCACTTTACTGTCCATCCTCGATGACAGGGAACCCTGCAAGGGAGTAAATTCTTCACAGAATAAAGACTCTGCTTTTGTTCTAGTGCAGAAAACAGAATGTGACATCAGGAAACCCGGGTCCAGGCTCCTGAAGTGCCACTGAGGAGCTGTCCTCCTTGGTGCGGTCACTCGCTCCCTCACAAGTTATTTACCTGCAGGACTCAGACTGTGTCGTGATGTTACTGTGACGAGGGAGGGGGTCATGTGTGAGGGGCCGAGAGAGCAGGCGTGCAATAAACGATCATTTCCCTCCCTTCCCCTTCTTCGTGCTCCCTGGCTTTCTGGAAGGAAGGCTGGGAGACTCCGAGTAGGGAAAGCCACCCTCCCACCCGACACATCGGGGTCTCATGCTCACAGACCCACGAGTGAACACACTAGGAATTTACCTGCTTTCCTGGTCCCACCACAAAAACTCCCCCAAGGATGAAGCCCTCGCCTTCCAGGTTTCCGGAAAAGCCTCCGCTCCGGGCCCGGAAGAAGTTGTACCAGACACCCAGACGGACAAATCCCATGAACATCATCTTGCGCCTTTCGGGACCATAGAACTTCTTCTGTAGGAGCGAGGGAGACAGACCCCGTGTGAGTAGCCCATATGCCTGCCCTCCCCGGGGAGGATAGTTCCCAGCAGGGCATCTGCTTTCAGACAAAGACCCAAAGGCTGCTGGTTCCGGTCCTCCCCCACCCGACACGCACAGCTGCCACCCAGGAGCGCTCGCAACTGCCCGAGCTAAGCAGAACCCTGCAGCCTGCCACCCTGACTCTCATCTCTTGCTACGGACGTACAGGGTTCTTGGGCCTGACAGAGTGATAACAGTCCTACATTCTGTAGAGGTTAGTAGAGGGGACAGAACTATGGCTGCAGTGAATTAAGGGACAGGGGCTTGTGCTGGGCACCCCCCTGCAGCGCAGGGGAAACCAGTGGAGCTTTCAGCTATTTGCAAGGCTCCCATTCCCGGGTCACAAGTCAGGAAGGGCTCAAGTAATAACTGAAGGACAGCTCTTAGGTTTTTTTTCACTCATGCTCTGCTCAGAGGGCTGGGGGCAGCTGAAAGGGAGGCCGACTCCAACTCCTGTCCAGACATGCTTTGGGCCACCGAACTCTCCACGCACGAGGGCAATCCCCAGCGGTCTGTGTCCGACAGGCTCACGGCACACGTACCTTTTCATCCAGGAAGATTTCTCCTTTGAAATAAGGCTGGAAGTCCTTCACTTCAGTCTTGACCTGCTCCTTTACCACTGCGTACAGGGGGATGCCCAGCTCGTCCAACTTGGGCTTCAGGGAGGACAGGTCTGCAGCCTCCTGCAGAAGACAGGAAAGGTCAGGGGCACGAACTCTCGAGGCTCTGCAGCCAACCAACACCCTCTTTCCTACAGGCCCAGAGCGTGGCTGGCACCGAATGCAGAAGAACAAAGGCGACAAAATGCCAAGAACAATTAAGGCCTGTGTAGACCAGCAAAAGACTGTCCCAGCTGGAGACGAGGCCTCAGGATAGAGTATCAGGTTCCCTCCTCAGCCCAGGTTCCTGTCCTCTCCGTGGAGGGAAGGAGAGGCTGGGTTCCTGTTATGGGTGTCCTAACCATGGCCTGGGGAGCATCCGATAAGTCAGAGCTTGCACCCAAACTCAGTCCTCCACTCCTAGCCACAGTGCTTCTCTCCCTAATCTCCCAGCCCCTCCACTGCTCTAGAGCAAACTGGCACAAGGGCCTAGCAGTCGATCTCCATGCAGGCCATGTGAATAGCTGCCTCCACACCTCTGCTCAGCTGGCCCCCTCTCATTGCAATAACCTTCCTTCTTTCTCCAGCTCAAATCCTACCCTCTAGAAAAGGATCCCTGTTCTAAAAAGTTCTCCCTGGCTAGCCCAGCCTGGAGTGAAGGCCTGATTCTCTGTGTATATCCAATCTTTCCTGCTTGGCGACTTTTTCTGTACTGAGTCCACTGGGTCCCACTAAGTTTAGCTTTGTCCCTTAAGTTCCCAAATGTGTCTCAGAGTCAGAAACTGCCTTCCATTTCTTGTATCCCTCAGTGCCTAGCACATGGCTGGATATGCAGAAGGTACTAGGTACCAGGAGGAAAGATTCCAGGTGAAGGTGGACAGTGGGGAGCCCGCAGCTGAGCTGGTAAGTATGGACATCGCTGATTCTCAGGAACTGCGGGCTAGATGGAAAGATGAAACTCACACATCAGGGTAGAGCTTCGATGTTAAGAACAAACTCCTTTTTCACATTTGGTGTCAGAATTAAAGAAACAGCAGGAAATCCTTTCAGAAGCAGCCTACTTGCCTCCAATACATTGCTATATGGTGGCAACTGCATTTAATTTGTCATTTATTTTCTAGAACAACAACAACAAAAGGATAGCTAATGAAGCAGAATTCATTACAATGCATTTGTCAAGAGGTTCAGTGAGTGGCAAACTCTGCCCAAGAGCAGAGAGGACTACAGGTCTGATGTGGTCAAAGACCACCTGTGTGTGAGAGTAAAGGTTTTACTCACTTTCCCTGGGCTTTACTCAGAAAAAGTGTGAAGTGGAAACTGAGTCACATGCCTCCCCCCTCAAAATAACTTTGCCTGCCATCCAACCATCCTTTTAGAAACATAAGTTTCCATAAAATGCTCTACCAGGGTACAGACCAGAGCCCAGAAAAACAGGTTGTAATTAGAGCAGTTGCTCCTGGAACCTTGGGGTTTAGCTGGCCTTGAGAAATCAAGTCACAACAGGCTTCCATGTTGGTATTTGGAGGCATCAGAGATTGGACTCAAAAGCCCTGAGTTTAAATGTCACCTCCTGTGGTAGGCAGAATAATACCTTCTAAGGATGGATGTCCACATCCTAATCCCAGGAACCCGTGAATATGTTTTGTTACATGGGAAGGGGGAATTAAGGCAGCAGACGAAATTTAGATTGCTAATCAGGTGATCTTAAAGGAGATTATCCTGTTTTATCTGGGTGGTCCCAATGTGGAATCACTAAGGTCCTTAAATGTGGGAGAGGAAAGCAGAAGAGTCCGTGTCATAGTGACACAATGTAAGAAAGACTTGGCCAGCTATTGCTGGCTTTAAAAATGGAAGAAGGGGGCATGAACCAAGGAATGCAGATGGCCTCTAGAAGCTGGAAAAGACACAAATTATTTATCCCCTGGAGCCTCCAGAAGAATTACAGCCCTGCTGATACCTTTATTTTAGCTCAGTGAGACCCATTTCAGAATTCTGACCTTTAGAACTGTAAGAAAATGAATCTGTGTTATTTAAAGCCACTGAGTATGTGATCATGTGTTACAGCAGCAATAGGAAATTAATACACCCCCTACAGCAGTATGACATTGTCACTACCTCTGTACCTCAATTTCCTCCTCTGTAAAATGAGAATAACAACAACAATCTGTATTTTCCAGGGATGCAGTGGGGAACCAACGAGGTACCGGCAGAAAGTGCCCTGAATGTATAGTACAATAGTGCTATAATGTAAAGTAGGCAGATTCTCAGCCAGCGCAACCACACAAGAAGGGGAGAGCTCTGCAAGGCTGAAAGGAAATGCCTCAGGATGAGAGAGGACAGCCAGGGGAAGGAGGATGGCAACTCGGGCAGGACCAAGGCCATGACCTGGAAAGCAAAGTTTTCTCAAGAGCTGGAGTACTGTCGTTCCCAGTTCTCCCCCAGACAAAGCCGTGAACCTCAGAACCTGGGTCTTCTGTCACTGACTGTATGACCATGGATAGGTCAACAAACCACTCTTGTCCTCAGTTTACCTATGTGTAAAGTGACAAGGCTGGACCCTGCCTTCCCTTGACAAGCTTCCTCACTTACTGAACAGACACGATGGCCTCCCTTTGAGGGGCCAACCTGGAGACCTCCTAGTCAGTGAGCCCCAAACTGCACCAAACTCTCATGCCCACTGCACCCACACTATCGGCATGACCAAAATCCCCTGGGCTTCAGATCCAACGCCGAGAGCACAGAGAGGCAGCAGAGTCACCATGTGCGGCTCTCAGCCGTCCAGCAGGGACACCAGTGGGCTCCCCAGGAAGAGGCAGACAGGCAGGTCCATTCTAAAGGTGTGGCCCTGTGCTTCCCCGGGTGCTGTAGCTGCACCACAGGCGAGGCTGCCCATGCCTGTACCAGTAACGATCCAGGCACCTCATTTCAGTAAGTAAACCCCTGTGCTGAGAACCAGGAACATGCAATTGGACCTGGTCCAGGACACATACTACAAGAGTGAAAGGCCTTGGAATGCCAAAGGAAAGTCAAATATGTGGCTAACCCTAGAATATGGTGAGCTGTTAAATGAACAGAAACAGAGAATTAGGCAAAAAACAAAACAAAACAAACCTAGAGTAAATAACATAATGGGCCACTGTTGGTCCTGGCTGGAAATGCCCCGGTCCCCACTTGCTAGGATCCCTTCCTCCAAACAGATCCTCAAATGCACTCACCTCTCGACAGAGGAAACAGCCTGGCCTCCGCACAGCCATAATCACAGCTCCATTATTTTCCCAGAGCGCCTTTGCTTTAAAAGTCATTGGTTCTGAGGAGAAGAAAAGGGAATTCAGTATCATTTCCTCTCAGCCTGGCCCCAACCTCTAAGCACCTCATAAACAGCACCAGGCCAAACAGAGGACCTGCAAAAGTATTTCACATGTGGGAAAAAGCAAACAGGAAACACGGACAAGGAATATTCATCTTTCCAAGGAAAATGAATCCAGTGTAAGGGTCCTACTATATAACCAGAAGGCCCCTCCCCCATAAAAATCTAGTTGTGAACTTGAACATCCCAAACTGGTACATTTCTGGAAAAATAGCATATTCCTTTGCTGGTCTCAATGGACCTTGTAACAATCCTTTAGGGCAGATCCATGGCCAAAACTTGAACGAGATCTTGCGCTTTGGCCAAGAAAACCCCAACTATTAAAAAAGTATTCAAAGAAATTAGGTCAAAAGAAATTAAAAACAAAAAAAAATTTAACCTAAATATGTTAACTGCAACGTTATCCGTAGGAGAGGGTAGAAGATGTCCAACAGGGAAATTCTTTGGGTAGCAGAGTAGTGTAGCTCAAGCCCGGCTCCAGTCACACTGAGTCCGCATCTAGGTGTGACCCGGGGCAGGCTATATCTCCTCCCTGAACCTCCATTTCCCCATTTGTAAATGCAGATGCCTAGCAGCTCCACTTTGGGCCACAGGGAGTATTAAAAGATGGATATAAAAGTGCTCTCCAGGTAATACAGAGTTAGTGAGGGCTCAACAAGTACTATCCCTTATTATTTTAACATTTCTCAGAGGAATCCGTGTCCCTGTGGGATGTTATATAGGAAAAAAAGAAGGTGGGAGGGGATTGAAATCAAATGACACTGGGAAACTCTGGGTCGAACATAGCTAAATAGGACTCTCTCTGCAGGGCTTCTTAGTCCCTTACTGAGGGGTGACCTACATCATAAATCTGCAGTCACGGTTCCTGCCTTCCCTTGACAGGCTTCCTCACTTACTGAACAGACGCGATCGCCTCCCTTTGAGGGGCCAACCTGGAGACCTCCTAGTCAGTGAGCCCCAAACTGCACCAAACTCTCATGCCCACTGCACCCACACTATCGGCATGACCAAAATCCCCTGGGCTTCAGATCCAACGCCGAGAGCACAGAGAGGCAGCAGAGTCACCACGTGCGGCTCTCAGCCGTCCAGCAGGGACACCAGTGGGCTCCCCAGGAAGAGGCAGACAGGCAGGTCCATTCTAAAGGTGTGGCCCTGTGCTTCCCCGGGTGCTGCAGCTGCACCACAGGCGAGGCTGCCCATGCTTGTACCAGTAACGATCCAGGCACCTCATTTCAGTAAGCAAACCCCTGTGCTGAGAACCAGGAACATGCAGTTGGACATAGTGTTTCTCAAATTTATTAGACTCAGGAGCTCCTGTTTTTGAAGATCCAGGAGCCTGGAATTCCTCAGAACACACTCTGGAAGGTTTGGTTGAGTAAACAGTGGTACAATTTTACTAAATATTATGGAACGATTATTATTATATTTAGAGAGACAACATGAGAAAATGAAAAATGCTTTTGATAAGAAAAAACGAATACTCAGCCATAAAAAGAAACGAAACTGAGTTATTTGTAGTGGGGTAGATGGACCTAGAGTCTGTCATACAGAGTGAAGCAAGTCCGAAAGAGAAAAACAAATACCACATGCTAACACATATATATGGAATCTAAAAAAAAAAAGGTTCTGAAAAACCTAGCGGCAGGACAGGAATAAAGACGCAGATGTAGAGAATGGTTGAGGACATGGGGAGGGGGAAGGGTAAGCTGGGACAAAGTGAGAGAGTGGCATGGACATATACACACTACCAAATGTAAAATAGCTAGCTAGTGGGAAGCAGCCACATAGCACAGGGAGATCAGCTCGGTGCTTTGTGACCCCCTAGAGGGGTGGGATAGGGAGGGTGGGAGGGAGACGCAAGAGGAAGGGGATATGGGGATATATGTGTACGTATAGCTGATTCACTTTGTTATACAGCAGAAACTAACACACCATTGTACAGCGGTTATACTCCAATAACGATGTTAAAAAAAAAAAAGAAATAGATTTTATGTCTTAAAAAAAAGAAAAAGCTAAAATGTAAAAGATCAATGTACAAGTACACCAAGATCATAACTACATATTATTACGTGTACACCTGGGAAAAAATGTGTGAAAATAAAAAGATTATTGTGTTAGGGTAATGGAATTATCAGTAATTCTTAAAGTGTTAACTAAATTTTTCCTAATGTTATATTGCCTTTTCAATTAAAAAAAAAAAAAAGAACTACTTTAGAGAGAAAAAAACTAAGTAAGCCTGCATCCCAGCATCTTGGAAAAGTACTGACACCAGTGGGGTCACTGCTTACCCTTCTCCAGTGTTTTCAGGTCTACATCCTCCAGATACTCCAGCGTTGCTTTCTGGGGCTTGGCCAGAAATACGTCTGTGTTGGCCAGGATTAGTGCCAAGGCAGCAGCCCCTATGGCCCCCGCACCAATGGACCACATTCCCATGGTGAAGAAACTTGGATCCTGGAGGAAAGACATTTCTGGGGATTGAGAGAAAGGAAGAAGACGTTACTGCTCCCACAGGACAGCCGGAATCTGATCTCCCGGACAAGGCTCTGGCTGGGCAGCCAACCAGGGGGCCAGAGGCAAAGGGAGGAGGCGCAGCAGTGTCAGAGATGGGACTGGACAAGGGCTGCCAACTGAGCGCCTGCCCACCTGCCGCTACAGGAGCCTGGGAATACAACACACACGTGGCGGTTCCCGACCAGGGAGCTCACTAGCGGGTCAGCAGCCACTGACGGAGGCGACAGCCTCTCCTGCTGCCCCCTCTCCCTTTGCTCAAGGCTGTGGCCTCCCAGCTTGGTGGCGCTCCTCCAGGCTGTGTCACTGCCCTCCTCATCCATGTCTGCTCTCTTCCTTCACAGCCCAGGAGTGGCAGCTCCCACTTCCCTGGGGAGGGAGCAGCCTCTCTGTGTGATTAGATTACTTAGAGACCAATCACCCTGTTGTAACCCTACCCTTCCTCCTCGCTGTGAATCCCTCAGACGCAGAGACCAGGTCCTATTCATCCAGCCCCCAGACAGTGCCCAGCAGGGCCTCACTCGAAGTAGGCAGGCAATCTCAGTACATTTCTCCAACTGAGAATACCTTTATTTTCTACTCATTATACAAATAAAACAGGCTCACGGTGAAAACAAAACAAAAAACCAAAAAAGAAGCAATACATAAAACCACAGTTGACAAGAAAGCAAATATCCTCTCAACATCTACCACCTATTAAATTATACAGTTTAATAGAGATGGCCACTATTAGTCTGACATTTTTCCCCTGTGAACAGAATTATACAGATGTCTGTCCAGTGAACAGGTAGAGAGACTGAGAGAGTAGGCAACATGTACGAAAGAGCACGGTGCTGGGGTGTCTGCTTCAGAGGACTGGGCAACAGTCTGCATTGGGCAGGGGGCTCTGTAGTTGAAATGGAGGTCCAGGCAGGTCCTATAGCATCCGGCCTCCTCCCCAGCTCATGCCTGGGGGCCTCGCCAAGGCTTCCTCTAGTTGGGAAGCCTTGTGCTTCTGAGTGGGAGCTCCTGGAAGCAGCCCACCCCTGTAACCGCAGCAAGTACCCCACCCAGCCTTCTTTTCTTGACAACCACTTACAATACCTATCTTTCCATCTGGCCCTCTCGCCATCCTAGGATCTGACTTACGCCGGAGCCTTCCTCCCTAAGTACCTGCACGATTCTATGTGCTCGGATCACTGGGTACCGACCTGGGGTGTGTGTCTATGTGTATGTGTGTGTGTGGCCCACCTGACCTCATCCCACCGAACCAAAGGCTTAATTCTCCCCTGCAGGACTTGACTCAGGAGAGGACCTCTCCAAAGGATTAAGCAGGGCTTCCATGGTGGCGCAGTGGTTAAGAATCCGCCTGCCAATGCAGGGGACACGGGTTCAAGCCCTGGTCTGGGAAGATCCCACATGCTGCGGAGCAACTAAGCCTGTGCACCACAACTACTGAGACTGCGCTCTAGAGCCCACGAGCCACAACTACTGAGCCCGCGTGCCACAACTACTGAAGCTCGTGTGCCTAGAGCCCGTGCTCCACAACGAGAGAAGCCACCGCAATAAGAAGCCCGCGCACCGCAACAAAGAGTAGCCCCCTCTCGCTGCAACTAGAGAAAGCCCGTGCGCAGCAACGGAGATCCAATACAGCCAAAAATAAATAAATAAAATAAATAAATTTTAAAAAAGGATTAAGCAAAGGCCCAGATATCCGCATGTCACTGCCAAGGGAGGGGGCTGTGAGGGATCCACTGCCATGAGGTAGGGTTGGGAGTAACTTGGTGGGGATAACTTTGGGAAGAAAAGGGTAGGCCAGACTAGTGTTAAGGCCAGCCCGGGAAGTTCAGACTTGAGTTCAGAAATAAAAGAGAACTTTCAGACAGGGGGTGTGGAGTGTGTACTGGGAATGACCAAATGAAAATAGCCTTTAAGAAAGAGGACTTTGGCATCTGTACACTAGGGGAGAGGAAAAAGAAGGGGACTCTGTGTGTGTTGGGGGAGGAGGTGAGCTGGGAGAGAAGAGTCTCTTATAACCTCAAAATGTGCTCTCGTACGCTGGCAGCATTGGCATCGTGGAGAACTGCAGAATTTCCAGCCCTACCTCAGAACTAAGAAATCATAACCTGCATTTCCATCAGACACGGCAGGCAATTCACAGGCACATGAAAGTTTCAGAAGCATTGTCTTGGGACAAAGAATTCAGGTTTTGTGGTTGGTTGGCCATAAGCCACAGAACAAAGTACAGCCGTGAGGGCAGGCTGGCCTTGGAGAGCTGGGCCTTCCTCAAGGGCCAGCTTCTGTTCCCTCAGCTCACTGTGTGAGGGCAGCCGCGGAGACAACGAGAGTCAAAAACCAGGGCACAACTCCACGCCTCTGCCCGGAGTGTCCTTCCTCATTCGCTCTATTCTGCGCGACTCAGACGCCTCTTCCAGGGGTCTTCTTGGATGCTCTGCCTACCCACGCCCCCCAAGAGGGGATTATTCACCCCCACCTGTGTCCAAATCACACCACGATCCTTCTGATTTGGACCTGTTTTCAAGTTTTCTCTCTTTTGACTCTTCCTCAGTTTATCTCTGAATTCCCCCAGCACAGGGCCTGTTTGTGGTCCACAGTGGGCTCTCCATAAATGTGTGCCGAAATGAATTCAGTAGGATTGAGTGATGAAAATGATAACTTATGGAGGACCAAAGTGCTTGGGTGAAGCAGGAAAGAACGTTCCACAGGCCAGCTTCCAGTTCTTTTATGTGTCAAAGTTACACATTACTGCATTATAGTTCACAGAACAATCAGGAGGAAAACCACAGCTCTCACCTGCCTGCTGTAAACAGGAGATTCCCCAGAGCCTGGAACAATTTCTGTACCTTGACGCACTTCCAAAACCTCCCTGGACTGCTGACATGTGTATATGATTAAGGCCCACATGGCACGGTCTCTGATCACAGATTTGCTAACATTTCTGCATCAGTTCGCAAAGGCCAGCTTACACCTACCCTCCAAAAGGACTCACTTCAATTCCTGGGACACATCAGAGCGTTGCAGGAAGTCCAGGGACCCTTCCAGTCAGCTCCACACCCTTCTAACACACCACTGGCTGTTTTTGGAGGCAAACAGACTCCGGCTCCCCACTGCCCATCAACAGTCATCGAGCCTGTTTGCTCGCGAGCACAAGGGAATCAGACTCAAACAGACTCAACATTTATTTCCAAACATTTATTCAGCACTGACCTGTTTAATAAATGGCAGTTTGGGATGACATAAAACTAAATGATAAACAGTCCTCAAGGAGATACAGGCCTAGTACACAGATAACAGAAATTCAAGTGGAAAGGTATGAACACGGGGCTAAGGCAGTGCAGGGGTGAGAACCAGTTACGTCTGGTCTGGGCAGCCGTAGAAGCACCCAGAAGGAAGTGGCTTTGGAGCAGGCATAGGATTCAGAGAGCAGGATGGAACAGCTAGGCCAGGCTTGGGCTCAATAAGCCTGGGAAACAGCGGGCTGGCTGGGGTGAACGTCCCAAAGGCGCCCGACACCCTACCTCAAGTTCACAAGCCGGAGCACAAGATGTGGGCTTCAGAAGCCCCAGGAGCACTGTTTAGCACCCCACCCCGCCTCCAGCTGTGATCCGGAAAGCATAAGCACAGAGTCACCCCTTTGGGAAGCTTGGCCCGGGACCTCAGGCCCCGCAGCACTAAGATGTGAGAGTATTATCAGCACCAGAGGTGAGAGGCTGGCCTCTCCATGAACATAGACTCCCAGCGGGCCTCTAGCAGTTGCCTCTTCTGCCGGTGGGAAGCAGGGAAACCTGACTTCCGGAAACACCTAGAGAGTGTATAGATCCGGCCTCTCAGCCAGGCCCCCCGGAGCTGCAAAGCAATTCCCATCCCAGCATGTCTTTGGAGCATGTGCCATGCAACCCGCTGGCTCTGAATCCTGCATCACAGCTATTCCCACCCACAAAAAAGGACTGGAGGTAGCAGGAAGCTTAACATCCACACGGAACAACGCATTTTCACACGGGCCTCTAAGGCTACTAACTGGAGAGAGAGAGAGGCCAGTAAACGAGCACTTACTTAGCGCCACCCGAAATGCGTGCCTTAATTTCACACAGTCGTATGATGCAGATAGTATCCTGTTATGCAGCTGACAACGCTGAAGTTCAGAGAAGTTCAGTACCTTTTCCAGTGTCACAGAGCCAGCAGGACAGTGCTACATCCTGGACCCAGATCACTAGGACCCCAAAGCCTGTAGTCTTTCTACTACACAGGCCTCCCCACACGTTCAGTGGTGGGTTTCTGGAGGTCAAAGGGCATGATCCCTTTTGTCTTAAAGAGAATTTTAAATGAGCAACCTATTTTTTTTTCAATCATCACATACAGCCAAACCATGTTTACTCTAAAGGAAATGTACTGTGTGACAGATGTCCCTTCTCTTTCCTCCCCTCTCTATCCCCTTCTGTTAAGGAAAGGGTCAGTTTCTCTGAAAGATAATAGCAAGGCTGTTTACAGAAGAGCCAGCCGCCACCTGACACAGCCACAGTATTCGGTTCCCCACTGTGGCACTTATCTGATCTGGTCTCTCCCACAGAAGAACGTGAAGCGTGATAAGACCACAAAGAAACAACAGCTGGGGTGGCTCAGAGTGGCAGCGCTGGTCTGGGATAAGCGTCTCGGGGCAGGAGACCTGGCTGGGCTCCCTAGGCCCAGGCTTGATCCCTCCCTCAGCCTCATTTTCCTCAACTCCAAAATGAGGGGGTTGGATGGGGTGAATGGCAAAGATTCTAAAGCACCCAGTGACATCGTGGGATTCTATCAAAAACAGCTCACTTTGGAGGCTGCACATTCTCGGTTCCTCATCACGACTCTACCCCACCCCACCCCCATTTCAATTTCCAGAGTGTTTCTTCCCTGCTGCCCAGAGCTTCACAAGGCACCTCCCCTCCCCGACACATGGTCCCTCATCCCCAACCTCAGGCACCAGGCACTCACCATCCGCAGTGCGCACACCCTGGCTTCTGCTGACCCACTGGGAGCAGGCAGCCGGGGAGGGCTGGAGGTGGGGCTCTGGAGTCCCGCCTATGGCCCTAAGCTCACTCCATTGGCAGGACCAGGCCACCCAGAAACCCTGGGGCTCCTTCAGCTGCTGATAGTCAATCTCCAGAAAACATCAATATGGACAGCTGCCAAGACCACCTAGCCCTTCAAAACGTTGAGCAAATGTTGAGTCATTTGCAGTCACGCAGATTATAACATTTATCAAGTGCCAACAGACTCCCTCTCTGCTTTCTGGGGCAGGCTAATGAAGTGAAGCCCTTAATGTGGCCCTTAACTGCAGCCCAGGGGTCACACTAACTGAAATCAAAGGAAGATGTCCCTTTCTCCCTGGCCGCTTGTGTAACAGACAAACAAGCCTGACTCCCTAGTGGATCTATTCCTTTAGCTCTAACCCTTGTGCTCTGTGGCCTGCGCTTAGTCATGCTGGCTCTGCACCTTTGTAAAAGGATGTTTCCTAGCGCCTGAAATATACATGATAGCCCATTCTTGAGGCTTTGACCTTTAAAAAGTAGCAGAACAAAAAATAACAATTGTCTTGTTGGAGGTTTATAGGAACCCTGTGACCAGACCTACACGGACAGCTCCAAGGACAAAGGATTCCTGCACCAAGAAGTATGCAACCACCAGCCACCTGCCTCCCCTTTCAGTATAAAACCAGCTTGAATTTCTAACTCGGGTAAGATGGTTCTTTGGGACACGAGTCCATCGTCTTCTCGGTCTGCTGGCTTTCCAAATAAAGTCGCTATTCCTTGCCCCAACACCTCCTCTCCCGATTTACTGGCACGTCGTGAGGCGAGCAGTATGAGTTTGGACTTGGTAACACTCGCGCAGCCTGCTCCCTTCCCCTGTCCTCCACCCCACACCACTGGGGCCCCTTAACCTGCTGTCTATTCTTCACCTCCCTCTGCCTTCCCTTCTCTTCCTGCCACTTCAAGACTCCTCTCAACCCACACTCCCTGCCTCAGTGACCTCACCTACGGCCAGCACTTCACCCACCACCTTGGTAGTGACTTCCAGGTTCCAAGTGCTGCTCCGGACTCAAAAGTTTCCACTTGGGGGTTCTATAGGTTGTCTCTGTTGCGTCATGACCAAAGCTGAGTCAGTTTCTCTTCCGGAGTTCTTTTTCCCTAGCTCAGTGAATGACACAAGCATGGAGCCAACTGCTCAAGCCAGAAACTGCGAGTTGCATTTTACTCTTTGTTCTCCCTCATCGCCCACAGGAAATCAGTCAGGAAGTTCCGACCATCCTATGACACGGGTTCGCTACCCATCCTCTTCTCAGCCTCACTGCTGCTGTCCACGGCAAAGCCCCTATTACTCTGTACCTGGCCTATCTCAGTAACTACAGAACTGAGCTCGGCTGGCTCCAGCCAGGTCCTCTTCAGCCTATTCTCCGTGCTGTAGCCAGAGCGATTGTCACACTCCCCCGGCCTGATCACATCCTTCCCTTGCGTTCAGACCCTCGCTAGCTACAAACCTCTCAGCCCGCCCGCCGCCAGGGCCCTTGACAGCTCAGCTTCAGGCCACCATTCCAGCCTCACCCCTGCCCACTTCAGCACCCTCGTCAGATCACTCAATGTGCAAGGACTATGACATGTTTTGTTAGGCCTCTGCACTGCTGCTCGTGTTGTTTCCGTTACCCAGAATGCCCTCCCCGCCCATGCCAACTAGAGAAAGGCCCAAGCACATGTAACACTTTCTCTCCGGAGCCTTTCCTGAAAGCCCCGACAACTGACTGCTCCCTCACCTCTGGTTAGATAGCAGGCATGTATGTGCAAACACACACATACCTTTGCACAATGCACAAGCAGATGGACTTAGTGAATTTAGTTATTTACGTGTCTGTCTACACAATATGGTGGAGCAATCTGAGGGCAGGGGCTGTTGTCTTATTCATTCCTGCAAATTCAGCATTTAAGACAAATCTTGGCAACTAGTAGGCATTAAATCTCTGAATGAAATGATCTGAATTTTACTCTTTAAACTCCGCAGTGAGGCAGAGCTGGAACTAATTTGCAGCTGGTTTGACCTTAAAGAAACACTCAAGCCTGGGGCTTAGGTGACCTTAGGTTGGGTCCTACCTCCACCGCTCATTGGCAGGGTGATCTGACACAAGCTATGAAGACACTCTGGGCCTGGGTCTCCTCACCTGTACAGAGGAGGGAACTAGAAAATCTACAAGTTCATCTCAGTTCTGACATCCAAAGACTCTGAAGTACTGCATGATTGCAACTCCAGGGTTCTGACAGCCAGAAAGCCACGGGGACACCTGCCACTACTGCTCTCCTGCTGGGTGTGTACAGTCTCACCCTCTGCTTCCCCAGGCCTCATTCTACCTGTTCAAGGAGCTGCCTCTGGGCAGGAACTGATAAAGTCTTACTAAAACAAAGTATCAGCACTGGGTGGGTTAATTCATGCCTGAAACAAGTAGAGACAGCATCATATTCCAAACATTAAGGGTACACCTGCCCAGCCAAGCCCGACCCAGGGAATCCTCCCTCCTCAGAATGAGCTGGCTTGAGGCAGACACAGGGCAGAAGGAAGAAAGGGGTCCTGAGGGAGACAAAAGAAACTAGGAGTGTACATGGGCTTCCTTGTCTCAAGCCCTCAGTGAACGAGGCTGGAAAGGATGCTTCATCTTCTTTTCTTTGCTCTCCTCTGTTCCTTCAGAGCTCTAGTTCAGACCCTCCTTCACTGAGCAAAAGAAAAAACTAAGGCCCAGAGATGGGACCAGCTAGCCTCAGGTCACTTGCGGGGAGGACTGGTTAGTGGCTGTGCCGGGACTCAGGTCTCCCAACTCCCAGTCCATAGCTATTTATCCTGCATTGGACACTCCCACATAGGCTGAAACAGTGTGGGATCAGAGCTCAGGAAGAGGGCCTGCAGGTCTTCAAGTCTGCTCACTGGCCTGAAGAAGGTTGAAAGCAAAACTGCTCCTGAACAGAGCCTGGGAAATCGGGTGGCTGGAGAGAGCGCTAATCTTTTCCAAGCCCAGTGCTTTGTGAGCAGTTTATAATTCAAAGCCAAATGTTTTCTTAAGGGTCACGTTGCCCATTCTCAGCTGAGAAGCCACTCCATACCTCTCCTCCCCAGAGTAACAAGGTCCTGTCAATTCTGGATAGACAGCCTTGAAAATGGCAATTTAGCAGCCTGGTGACAAGGGCACCCAGGGCCCCACGAGCAGTAGGACATACATTCCCACCCACCCTTGTTGTCAAGCACCATGGAACTAGCCAGTTGCAAGGAGCTCTCACCTACTTGCCTCGGTCTCTGACTTCCTGCTTTGCTCCTTGGGGTGACTGCTTAGCTCTTAAATGCCAGATTCAGAAAGTTCTGAGCAGATGCTGAATGTAGAACAAGAGGACTGGGAAACATTGAGTCACTGCCAGTGTGAGGAATATGAGGGCTGGAAGAGGTCTTTTCCTCTGATCAGCTATCCTGAGGCTACAGAGCCCCACGCAAAATACCTGGCTATTCTGCCCCTTGCTTGCACAGCCTCCTGTCTGGGCTCAGGAGTGTGGGTGGAAGGCAAGGGAGATACCACAAAAGAAACTGGGATTCAGGACAAAAATCCTGGGTTCTCACTCTTTGATTATGAGAGGTCACCTCGTCCCTCTGAACCTGTGTCTTCTTTAAAAAAGGGCACTTTGAAGGGTTGTTGGGAAGACTATATAAGATCAATGAGGAACAAACTGTAAGGCAGCATTATCTTTCTCTTCTTTGCAGGGCTCAGATTCACTCATTCTCCTATGAGGGCAGGAGATCTGAAGCAGAACAGACACAAAACACTGAACAACTTCTTCAGCTGTGTCACTGCAGGCCTGCCTCCTGGGCGGAAGTCCTGGATCTGGAGGGAACCCTGGCTTTTCTCAGGCCCCTGTGGTCTAACTGCCACTCCACAATGCATACTCCATGCTGCCCTTTTGCAGCCTGCCAGAACCAGAGAAGGCAAATGGCCCTGCCCAGTTGTAATCTCCCTGTGTCAGAGGCCACTGGGCTCAGGGGTGAGCTGGTTCCCGCACAGTGTCTCCAGACAGTTCTTGCCACACACGCCTCAGCAGAAGGAGGTTTGGAGTGTCTCTGCTCGACATTTCACAAAAAGGCAAGTACCCAGCTGGCAGGAGAGCTGCCTTATTTCTGGGATACTAATAGAGCCTGGGGCTTTGAGCCTCAGAATTCCAGTCCTCACCAGACTTTCCAAGCACCATTTAAGTGACAGAAGCAGATAAGACAAAATAAGAAATGTCTTCATACCCCTCAGGAACAACGCATAAGATCGCAAATAAATGGCATGCCCTTATAAAGAACAGCAATACAGGAATGGCCACACCAAGAATAGCTCAAACCTAATTCAAATTCCTACAAGCTGTAAGAACCTGGACAAGGCACTGTTTTTGTATCAGTAAAACAGGAATGATTCCCAAATTACAAAATGTAATCTTAGACAGAGTTGTAAGAATCAAAGGATTAAATGTATACATGGTGCTTTGTAAGCTGCCTTACGAAGAGTGACATATGTGAGGTGTAATTCTTACTCATTTCTAGATTAGTCAATGATTGCCCCTAAAATGTTGTTTGTACATGAGATGGAGGGTTTCTGATGACCGGGTATGTTCCAAGGAGACAGGGTTTCGGATCTCCAGGACTGGGCTGGAGCAAAAGCATCGGAGACTATACAAGCTGGCTCCCGGACAATGCTTTGCTAAATAAATCCCAAGTAATTATTTTCTGTTTTTAACCACCTGACAAGTTCAAAGGAAAATACATTAAAAAAAACAAAAAAACAAAAACTAAACTTGACGGTTAGAGAATTGGGTTGTGGAAAGAGCCTCGTGTGGTAAGGAAAAGAGGCCCAGAGTCAGCTGGGATTGGACCCCAAGCCGGCTTCTGGCCCCCCGGAGGTGCTGCCTCCCCACGGCCCTGGCCAGGCTGGGCCTTAAACATCTTCTCCAACTGCTTTAGCTCCGATCCCTGCAACAACCTCGAGGAGAGACTGTCCGATCATCAGTCAAGTGCCTTGACTTTTCACTCCCAGACTTCAGCACAGTGTATTAAAACGTACAGCTGAGCTCTTTTCAAAGTTGCCAGGGGTTGTAACCTTTGGGTAAGGGAGGCAAAACAGGTGCCCCTGAGATGATGAAAAAAGCGAGAAATCGCGGCGCCATAAAACACAGGACCCTAAGCAGGCACAGGGCCCAAGATGACCAGGCTCTTGGCCTCCACCCGCACATCGCACATCGCCAGCTGGTCGGCCCGCCACCCAGAGGCAACCCCGCAGGCCCATCCCGGGCTCGGCCCCGCAGAACAGACGCGCCAGGACAAAGCCCCTTTCTCAGTTCTTTGTCCCAACAATCCAGGCAGGCCGGTGCCATCAGCCTCTCTCAAAGCCTGGGGGCGGGGAAGAGGGGGGTTTCTCGGCCGGTCAGATCAGCGCCGGGTCCCGGCCCCGGGTTTTCTGACCGCAAACGCTGGGTTTTTCCGCGGAGCGCGGGGCTCAGGGGCGGGAGGGGCGTCGTCCTCCGAGGGAGGTGGGGGCCGCCTCGAGACCCGCAGGTGTGGCCGCGCCCTGCCGGCTCTGAAGCAGCTTCCCGCGGGCTCCGAAGCCGATCGTGGGGCGGACCTGACCAGCCCCGCATCCGGCCAACCCGCGCGCGCCGACCTGCCTCGTTCGCCCCTCCCTGCCTCAGTTTCCTCACCTGCCTTCGCGGACGTCACGTGCCCCGCAGAGCCCTGCGCGCCGCACTTACCGCTCGCGTTCCCCTGCCGCCCGCCTCCTCTCGCGCCCGACGCCCGGTGGCTGGCGGACGGAACACACTCCCCGGCCCCAGGGGTCCCAGGGGTGGCCCCAGCGCCTGCGCAGGTTCGCGCCTGCGTCTCCCCGCGCGCCACTCCCACGTGACCCGCCCCGCCCCCCGCCGTGGCTCAGTGCCAGCCCGGCTGTGGCGCTGTCGCCAGCTCGGAGCGCGCGTCCAACCCTATGCGGCTCTCGGGACCCGTTCGCATGCGGTCCCTGGTTCTCACAGCTCCAGCTGCTTTCAGTCCTTCACGAGTGGTGACCCTAGACTCCT
This sequence comes from Balaenoptera musculus, assembly GCF_009873245.2. Lineage (NCBI taxonomy): Eukaryota > Metazoa > Chordata > Mammalia > Artiodactyla > Balaenopteridae > Balaenoptera > Balaenoptera musculus. Next base: position 55,449,897 of record NC_045800.1, read on the forward strand.
GATTCATTGTCAGGGGCGCCTTCTGGAGCAAAAGGAGGCTCTCGACTGCCCTGCTGGGATCTGGAAGTCCTGTAGCCGAGGACAGTCCCCTTTCAGTCCTCAGCGAGTTTTTGAGCAGTTATTTTTTCACGGTTTTTTGGCATAGGGAGGGGGAATCTTTAGCACCGACACACTTTAGCAACAAATTCAGAATTGCCAGCCTCTGACCCCCCATCCCACATCCTCTTTCACCCCAAAATGCTGGCCATTGGGCAGAGCGTGGTGAGTGGAGGCCTGGAGCACTGGCTACTGGGATGTTGCCTGACTTCACAGATTCTTAAGTCAGGGTCTAGTTTGACCCACATGGTTCTTCCACTCATTCATTTACTCCTCATATGTTAAGTCTCCACACTGTTTTATAAAAGGCAGTTGAGAGAACACCTTTTCAGAGACAGGAAGAATTGATTCACAATACAACACTTAAAGTAACACTGGGACAACTGATCGGTCACAGGGCAGTGTGCAATGAAATAGCAAAGCAGGGCTGCCACACCCACTGGTCAGAGGTAGCTGTCTGCCTGCAGTTTGGTCCCCTGAGTTCACCTGGCACCGCCTACTGGTGTACAAAGTCCAAAGGGTTCCCTGTCACCTTCCCGACCTCCCACCCAGACTCCAAGCTCCTTGTAAATTTATGGGCCATTTAAGAGATCTCTCCTTCACCAGATTGTGAGTTCCTTTGCTCCATCTCTGGGAACCCAGAGCCTGGCCCAAGGCCAGCACGGAAGTACACAAGGGAAGTGCTGTGAAAGAGAGGATGTTTCTAAATTGAAGGTGAGAGGAATCAGTTTGAGTGTTTGATTTGAAGACCTGAAAATATTTGGTATAATTTGGTACAATGTGGGTGTAGTCATTAAGAAGACAATTTACCCCCAGAGGGCCTTTCTCACTCCTGCTTAATTACCTTCTTACCCGGTGAAGGGGAGGGGGAAAAGGCTTATTCTATCCATCCTGAAATAGGATGTTTGGTCAACAGGGAGAAAGGTTGCAGGGGAAAAGGGCCACTTAGAACAAAACAGGAAGCCATTTCCCTTGGGTATGGGTCCCCGGAGACTGACCATTAATTCCAGAACCATTCAGGGATCACCGGTAGCAGAATCCTGGGGTGGAAGGCTCCCTGAGGCTTCAAGCTGTGGTATAATTACCGAATACAAAAAGCCATGATTATATTTATACTTTTGTAGCATTCCAAAGCTCTGGACTTCAAAAGCCAGGCTAGATCTGATAGCTAATTAACACACTCCTTACACTCCCAATTTGTCCAAGAAGGCACAGGCTGAACTCATTAAAAAGCAGTCATCAGACCAGAAGAAAAAGTAGGCACAGGAAAATTTACAAACTCAGGGATTAAAAAGAAAAACACCAATCTACCAAGTTTGAAAGAGAAAAGTAGTTCTGGTGTTGTAAAGACCATGAAATAACCTAGATTTTAATTTAAGGGGGTAGAAATTAAGGTCGACTACGAGCTTTGTGACAACTTAGATGTGGTACCCTCTCAGCAGGGGCAGGGAAACTGTTCTGTCCTTCATAAATCCCCTGGGGCAGGCAGAAAACATTGCTAACAGGAGGCAGTTTGGGTAAAGATTTGTGATTCTTTCAGTGTCACAGACACCTCTAGATTCACCTAGCTTCATCTGCTCACTCAGCAGTGACCCAGGCCAGCATCATAACATGATTTTTTAAGCTGATGGTCCTGCAGTGTGTCTGGGATCATTGGGGACAGTTCTGGAAGCAGCTAGCATCAACATGAAAATAAAGTAAAAATAGGTGCTTGATTTCATTGTTTTCGGCCTAGGTTCTTGTTCCGTGAATGCATAAAAGTCAAATCAAGATCTGGAAACATGTGTGAACCACAAAAACAGATGTGCACGGATCAGCTCCAAATATCTTTCTACTTGCCAATATCCCTGAATTGCACTTTCTTATTTTATAAAAGTATATAAAGATGCTCTACTTCCACAGCGCACCTCACAGCAAAGCCTTTCTGGAGCCCTCAATAGACGTGACCAGTGGTTCACCAGGTGGATCAGTGACTGACCCAGAGCTGGAGAGTAGGATAATTCTGTCCCCAGGTTGGGGAAGCAGGGCTGCCTTGAGTGTCCTCACTCATTATCTTTTTCTCTATCCACTAACATTCATTTAGGAAGCTTTAGTGTGCAAGTAACAGAAACCCAACTCATACTGCCTTGAGGTGATCCTATGGTTCAATAAAGTCATCAACTATCCAGGTCCTTTTGCTTCTTTGCACTGTTAGCCAGGTGTTGGTTCATGTTAAGACTGGTTCATCTTGTGGTCATAGGATGGCTTCTAAGATGCAGCATGGGGAGCGGCCAGTTAGACTAAGGAGTGAACAAAGCCCAGAGCCAGTCAGCCACTCTGATTGGCCAGTCACTGTGGTCAAGGTATTGCTGCGCTCTGATTGATCTAAGTCTGGGTTAGTGCCCATCTCATACATTATTGCGTGCGTAGTTAAAAGGATAAATAGAAGTGAAATAAATGTGTTAAGGTATTCCTAAGACATCTTCACATCCAAAGTCCAACTCTTCTCCATCATTTTTGGACTCAGAATCACTGATGTCTGCATTTATCACACAATATTATCCTTGGGCTATTAGAAACACTGGTGATGCAGCATTTCTTAAAGAGTGCTCCACTACACTGCAACAAGAAGCCCGCGCACTGCAACGAAGAGTAGCCCCCGCTCGCCACAACTAGAGAAAGCCTGCGCGCAGCAGCGAAGACCCAATGCAGCCCAATAAATAAATAAATAAATAAATAAATAAATAAATAAATAAATCTTTTTTAAAAAAAGAGTGCTCCACCATTGTCTTCTGCTCAAAACCAGCAGGAAGTTTTGATAAATAGATGTTTTACATCCTAATGGTAGTCCTTCAAAACACATGAATTGTGATGACAATCTCTCATTGCTTTGGAATTTCTTTTATCTATTTCAAGAGATTTGGGAAATTTTCCATTGCATTACAATCCTTTTGCATGGATCTTGTAGTGAAAGATAATAGACTTCATATGTGTGTGAAGGGGGATTGGGGGTAGCTTTATTTCTTGGTTCTATAAACCTCTTGATTTTGCTTTGCAAGAAAACAGAAAAATGAAGTCATTCCCTTGATAACAAAATTCCCTTTACTAATATAAATTTATTTTCCACTTGCTGTTTCCATGAATTTCTGTGTTCACAATAACTTTTTCACTTTAGTGCCAAATCCTAATGTAATCTCTTAGAAGATTTTTATACAGCAATTAAACTCAACTCATGGAATATAAACAATGTGCACTTGCAACTGGAGGCAACTTAACTAACACAGAATCCAAGCTCTATAAGGAAAACAAATGTCTGAAAGTAGTTGTGAAAGTTACATGAAAAAACAGTGAGACAAAATTTGCCTTACCAAATATCAAAATACACCATAAAGTCACTGTAATTCAAATTAATACAGTATTTTCGAAAAACTCTGCTTTATCTATAACTATATCCCAATTTTCAATCCTGGTATCGATTTCCTTCTCACTTCTTTTGCTGGACACCAAGGTCCAGGTGAGCTTCTCTGGTTGCCAATGCTCTATGCATATTGTCACACATCACTGCTGGAAAAGTAACACTTTTCATGACTCCATAGTTAGAGGAAGACCGGAAGTTCTGAGTTTGGTACTTTCTTAGACTCTGCCCTGTGCACTTCTTCCCTTGGCTAATTTCAATCTGTATCTTTTCCTATAATAAAAAATATAACCGTGAGCATAATGGCATTCAGTGAGTTCTATGAGTTCCCCTAGTGAATTATCAAACCTAAGTGTGGTCTCAGGGACCCTAAACTTGAAATTGGTGTCAGAAGTCTTGCTCCCTCAAACTCCTCACTGTCCTTGATAGGTTTAGGGGCATCTGGGTTATCTAGCATAGTAAAACCCGTTAAGAACTTTTCTGTTGATTCAGTTTACTGTTATATTTTTCTGAAAAAATTGTCCATTTCAACTAAGTTTTAAGATGTATTTATTTAAAGTGGTTCCCTAATGATTTTCTAAAAACTCTGCTTTTCCTGTAGTTATATCCCATTTCTCAATCTGGTTATCACTTTCCTTCTCACCTATTTTTGCTTGAATTAAAAAAATGTTTTGGGCTTCCCTGGTGGCGCAGTGGTTGAGAGTCTGCCTGCCAATGCAGGGGACACGGGTTCGAGCCCTGGTCGGGGAAGATCCCACATGCCGCGGAGCAACTAGGCCCGTGAGCCACAACTACTGAGCCTGCGCGTCTGGAGCCTGTGCTCCCAACAAGAGAGGCCGCGATAGTGAGAGGCCCGTGCACCGTGATGAAGAGTGGCCCCCGCTTGCCGCAACTAGAGAAAGCCCTCGCACAGAAACGAAGGCCCAACACAGCCAAAAAAAAAAAAAAAAAAATATATATATATATATATAAATTAATTAATTTAAAAAAAATGTTTTGGGGACTTCCCTGGTGGCGCAGTGGTTAAGAATCCGCCTGCCAATGCAGGGGACCTGGGTTCGAGCCCTGATCTGGGAAGATCCCACATGCTGTGGAGCAACTAAGCTCATGTGCCACAGCTACTGAGCCTGTGCTCTAGAGCCCACGAGCCACGACTACTGAAGCCCGTGCGCCTAGAGCCCGTGCTCCACAACAAGAGAAGCCACCGCAATGAGAAGCCCACGCACCGCAACGAAGAGTAGCCCCCGCTTGCCGCAGCTAGAGAAAGCCGGCGCGCAGCAACGAAGACCCAACGCAGCCAAAAATAAATAAATAAATTTATTTATTTTAAAAAAAGTTTTGTCAGCTTTAGTCAAGTTCAATTTTTTATGAAGTTAGAGTTGAGGTAAAATTCACCAATTTTAACTGCTGAATTTGAAGAGTTGGAACCCACATGTGCAGACATCTACCATCACCACCACCATCATCATATAGAAGATTTCTATTACCCCCAATAGTTCTCTCATGGCCCTTGTGGTCAATTCCTTCCCCAGACCCCTAGCCTCAGGAGATCACTGATCTGCTTCCTACCACTATAGTTTTGCTTTTTGTAGAATCTCATATAAATGGAATCATGCAGCATGTCGCATTTTGTTTGGCTTTTTTCACTTAGAATAATGCTTTTGAAATTCATCCATGTTGCTGTGTACAGCAGTACTTCATTACTTCTTACTGCTGAGAAGTATTCCATTGTATAGGTATGCCAAATTTTGTTTCTCCATTCACCAGTTGATGGATATATTTGGGTTGTTTCTAGCTTTTTGGCAGCTATGAATAAAGCTGCTGGGAACATTTGTATGCAACCTCTGGACGTATGTTGTCATTTCTCTTGGATCAATGTCTAGGAGTGGTCATATGGTCAGTGTATGTTTAACTTTATAAGACACTCTCAAACTGTTTTCTGAAGTGCCTATATGATTTTCATTCTAATTCTAAGAATTCCAGTTGCTCCACATCCTCACCAAATTTAGTACTTTCCATCATCCCCTGTGGTTTCCTCCACTGACAGCACACTTGCCATTAGACCCTTGAAGCCACCCTCAATGCTTTAGGGCATATGGTCAAGTTTCTACAAGATCCTGCAGCAATCCAGGGACAGAGAGGGCTCAGGCCCTCCGTCATGTCGGGTAACCCTAGACGCATCTCTTCCGTTTGTCTTAGAAATCTCAACATCACCATGGGTCTGGCTTCTCCAGCCTCTCCTTACTCCCAAGTATTGGCTTGTTTCCCCCAATGTAACTGCTCAGCTGGCTGGAAACAGAAAATGTGTACTCCTCACTCCCTGTTCCCAAGAGCTAAAATCTTCTATTCTCTCTTCCTGATGAACAGGAAGGGACAACTGACATCAGCTGTGTCTCTATCCTTATCTGTATCCCAGTTCTGGTCCTGTCTGTCTATCTCTTCATCTAGCTATGTGTAGCTCTGTATTGACACATGCTGACGCCATATGGGCATAGAACAAATTCTAGAAGGAAACCCCACAAATTGATAGCAACTGTTCCACTTTGGGAAGGAGGAAGATGAGAGGAAGATATACTTTTCGACGTGTAGACTCATGTTGGTATTTTTAAAGCAATATAACTAAAAAGAAAATAGCTACAATGATAAAAAAAAAAACTGTTTCCTCATACTTCACACTTTGGGCATCCCCCTGCTCTGGGAGTTCTCTATAGTTCTTCCCAGCTCTGCCTACCTCTCATTAAATTATTAATTATTATTTTAAAAAATCACCTACGGTTTCTGGAGGCTAGAGAAGACACTCAGAACCCCCGGACAAAGAGCAATCTGTCTAGTGAGACAGGTGCTCCAAATTCATTCGAGGCTCTCCCAGGAGACTCAGTTTCAGTCTAAAAATGTTTAGAAGGAAGAGCACCCCAGAGAGAATCTAGGTTTGCCTAACACTGTCTAATTTTTCTCTCTTTTCCTAGTATCCCGTTCAGTATAGCTTGTGTCCCAGATAGAAGAGCCGTGGTTGCGATGATAAAAAGCATTGTCTCCGAAACCACAGGTAACCTGCTTCGGACAATAGCAGGCTGCCATCAGCCAGTCCTTCTGAGAGAAAACGAAAGCTTCCTCCCCGCCTGCAGTCACCTTGCCTTATGTTCTCTTGCTGCTATCTCAAAGTGTCACCTTCCCCTCGTTGGCATGCTGCCAGGACACCCAGGGACCTGGTGGGAGCCAGTGGATGCTGTTTCTGCATCCCAGGAATGTTGGTGAGCTTCAGGTCAGTGGCTGGGATGGCCAGGACTGCTGCAGGAAGGAGCCGAGAGGTGAGTATTCTTCACACTCTCCTCAGCCTCACTGGAGGAAACCTCCCCTCAAAGCTGGCAAGGTCTCCTCTTTGGTGATTGAGTGCCTCCTCCCCACACATGGCCATGAACGTGGTGCCTGTGCCACCCATGAAGCAATGCCTTCTCCATCCTTGGTTCTGGGCACGCAGCTGCACAGTGTAAGCTGTGGCTTCTCCCTGGTTAGACGCTGTGGGCAGCCAGGGAGACCAGGAATGGGATCGCATCCACCCAGAGCTCCTGGCAGGGGTACGGCGGGCCTGTTCTGGAGTTCTCACACTTCATTAAGAGGCCTTCCCAAGTCTCAACCTCACCCTCAACCCTCTGCTATTCAGCCATCCTGCCATTCTTACGCATTTCTGAACATCGAGATATCTTTGCACACGTGCTGTTTCCCCCTGCCTAGACTGCCTTTCCTCGTGCTTTTCTGCCTGTAAAACTCCTCCTCATCCTTCAACACCCAGGTCAGAAGTCATCTGTGCAATGCTCTTCCTCACACTCTGCCTGAGTTAGTTCTGCTCTTCTGGGTTCCCAAGGCTTGTTCCTACTTCTGTTCCCACACTGCCTACTAACACACTGCCCACACCCCCCCTACTAATTTGGGGGCTGCTCTTACTGTTTTACAAATGGCGCAAAGATTTGCCCAAGGTCATCATCCACATTCAAGGTGACCTGACTCACGGCTGGATGCTTTCCATGCTCCAGCAGCCTGCCTCTCCAGCAGCTCTAGTGAGTTTCCCCTCCTCCGTCATTAGGGAAGGGAGGAGCCCAAGGCCCCCCATGGTGGTCCCAAGCGAGCCAGGGCAGCGGGGGAGGCCCTGCGAGACACTAAATTCTCATCAGTTCCACTCTCTTCTCCTCATCAGCCTCCTCTGTCTCCCCCACTGGACTAGGACCTTGAGGGTAGAGACTGTGCTTATCACAGCCACACTCCCAGACAAGGGCTTGGCAACTGTTATTAAGAAGAATGGCTTGGCTCTCCCCCAACCATCCTGAGATAGGCATTCTCACTGTGGAAACGAACCCAGGGAGGAGAGTTCCAATGGATCAGCCGGGTTTCACTACAGTTTTCTCTAAAGAGGATTCTGTGATTAGCGATTTAAGTTACCCCTGCACCCCAACCAGCAGGCACACCTACACTGAAACATTAATCATCTAACAAACGCCCACCACCCCACTGAGTCATCGTGCTGAAGGCAGAGGTCCCAGTATTGAGTAACATGCCTGCCAGCCTGATTGTTGGCCAGACCTTTCAACCATGCTGTTCAGGAGAGGAAAAGCAAACCTTTCTTTCAAGGGAAACTGTATAGATCCTAAATGTTTTTCCCTGGGGGTATAGTATACGTGACTGAATTTGAAGAATGTTTTTCCTGCACACCTGGCATGTAATCTCCCGTATTTTCCAACAAGTCAATGCATAACTCATCCAGCAAATGATTTATATTAATAGATACCCATTATCTCCGCTGAAAGGGTTTGCTACATAATGTTGTGACTGAAGTTCATAATGATGCCGGGACTTTCTCTGCAAGGCCCCAGTTTAGGGCTATTCTAGCTCCTTCTGGTGGTGCAGCTTTGGGACTTTGTTGAGTGCCAAAATCTTAGCTTTGAGTGTCCAAACTTCCCAAATTAATGTCACCCTGCAGCATCTGAAGTGTTCATCTCAATTAGTTCACTCTTCAAAAGGCTCCATGTTTGTTTATTTGTTTTGTTTGTTTAAAGAAAGCAGTAATAAAACACTCAACCGAACTAATTGCATCTTAAACCTGAGAGTCAAACTGGGTCTTGAAAAGATATTTGCACACCCATGTTCACAGCAACATTATTCACAATAGCCAAGAGGTGGATGCAACCAAATGTCTGTCAGCTGGTGACTGGATAAACAAAATGTGGCATATATATATATACAATGGAATATTATTCAGCCTTAAAAATGATACCAAGCAGGGCCCTTTGGGGCTCCTGGGCACAAAGCCATTCTGTGTTCCCCATTTCTTTGATTATAGGAAATATCCTTCAATCAGCCTACTCATAGAAAGAGAACATAACATGGTGGTTACCAAGCAGAAAGGGGTTGGACACGGGAGTTCTTGTTTAATGGAGTTTCAATTTTGCAAGAGGAAAAATTCTGGAGATCTGTTGCACAACAATGTGAATATACTTAACACCACTGAACTGTATACTTGAAAATGGTTAAGATGGTAAATTTTATGTTATGCATTTTTTTTGTTGTTGTTATGCATTTTTTTAACCACAAAACAACAACAACAAAACAAAGTTTCTTCAGGATCACCTGGTTTGTCCTGCTGTTTTACAAATGGCGCAAAGATTTGCCCAAGGTCATCATCTACATTCAAGGTGACCTGACTCACGGCTGGATGCTTTCCATGCTCCAGCAGCCTGCCTCTCCAGCAGCTCTAGTGAGTTTCCCCTCATCCTTCATTAGGGAAGGGAGGAGCCCAAGGCCCCCTATGGTGGTCCCAAGCGAGCCAGGGCAGTGGGGGAGGCCCTGCGAGACACTAAATTCTCATCAGTTCTACTCTCTTCTCCTCATCAGCCTCCTGGGTAGCTCATTTTTACTGGGCAAAAATATGTATAACCATGGAAACAAGTCACATGGTCCTTTGGGTCTAAAGATGACAGAAGCCCAGACTGTTGTCCAAGAGTGGCAGAATGAACACACCCAGCACCTGGGAAGACTTATCCTGTGCCCTGGATCTGGAGTCACACTCCCAGCAGACACCACCTTATCTCAAATCAGAGTTTTTCTGCTCCCCAGTTTCGGTTGTGTGTTGGCTTGGGTCTGCATGTACCTTTCTGCTCAGGCTTAAGGAGATTCCACCACAACCTTGGATATTTCCAAAATGTTCTCACTCCAGAGCTTGAGCTACCCTGAATGCAATATTCTTTGCTAGGTATTCAAGGCCCTCTCTGACCCAACCCTAAGGTACTTTTCCAATCATATTGGAAGCTAAGATTGCACAGTGACTTAAGCTGAGACTTAGGGTTAGGGATGAATTCCAATTTAACAGGCTTTATCTCTGTAGCCTTAGATAGTCACTTATCTCACTCAGGCTTTCTTAAAGAAAAACAGAGATAACAGTATCTAGTGTGTGAGGACTTGATGAGATAAGGCATGCCGGACCTGAGCCTAGAACCCGGTACAACGTAAGCACTCTCTGAAGCACTTGGAAACTGGACTTATTGTCAACAGTACAGGTGTCCTCTGCTCCAGCAGAGTAGGATAATTTACCAGATGTACACTGTATACATGGTCTGTGCATTCCAGCCTCTGCCTCTGTCTTACTTCTCTCTTCTCTCTTTCTAGAGCATCTTCCCCAAATCCCCACCAAGGCCCAGATCAAAGTCATCTCATTCTTGAAGACTTCATTGACCCTCCCAGCAGGAAAGTATCTGTGCTAGAGGTCGATTTGTGTAGCTCTGGGCTATAAAGACACTGTGTTACAGAGGGGGTTTGCTGAATGTGTCCTCAGGTGGTCATGAATGCAGGAGGCTCTGGGACCTGAGATAGGGGCTTAGTCTTTCTCTGGCACTTTGGAAATTTCTGTGAGCAGACCCACAGTTCCTCTCTTCACAGTGTGTCTGTGAGACCTTAAGGGGGCACCTATATGACCCAGTTTGTCAGCTACTGCAAGCCTTGGAGAAGAAGGAAGCTTTCTTGAGGATATTGCATGGGCACTCCTAGTAGGCTGCCGCCTGTGTTCTGTTTTTCCCAGTAAAAGCAACCCTGGGTGGTGGAGTTGGCTCCCTCCGCACCATCTTGGGTCCATGGGTCTGACCTTTGCCCCTCCATCCCCCACTTGTGTTTAGATCAAAGGTCTAGGCTAACTCTCCTTTCCTACATTCACAGCAACTCTCCTGCCTTGGATTCTCTTACAATTTGTGGTTCCTCTCTTGGCACATGATTCCAGTCAGTCTGTATGATCATTATTTGGTGTATTATTTGCTCCTCTATTGAATTAGAAGCTCTTTCAGTGCAAGGATTATGTTGGATTGATTTCTCTGCTCTGTGCAGAGCCAAGCACGGTACCTGGCTCATGCTTGATGGTTTTGGGTTAACTTAATTGTTATAATAGTGAAGCTAATAACTACCAATTATCATGTGTTCATGACCTGTCTGGCCCAGTGCTAAGTGGTCTATATACGTTATCTCAGGTTATCCTCACCTCAGTTCTGTGAAGAAAGCCTTGCGATCCTCCACTTAAAGATGAGCACTGAAGGCCTAGAGAGGATAAGTGACTTGGCCAAGGTCATGGAGCAAGGAAAAGGTAGAGCTGGGGTTTCAATTCATCTCCACATGACTGGATAGATGCACGGATGACCAAAGGAAACACACACACAGACACATCATCGCATTTGCAAAATTTTCACCTCACATCTGAAACAAGTCACACAAGCCTGAGGATATCTGGCTCCCCCTAGACAACCTGACCCAGCGTCATGACGAGGGCTGCCTGTTTGGGGGCTGCTATCGGTTCAGACCCAGGTTGGGGCTGGCCAAATTTATAAGATCCTGAACTATACAAGGTGATCTGCACCGTGGCTTCTGTCCTTCCTCTAGCTTCATCTTCATCATTGGCTCAGCTTACTCTGTAAGCTCCAGGAGGGCAGAGACTTTGTCTCTCCTAGGACAGTGCCCGCACCTGGCAGGCGTTCAATAAATTGCCATTATTATTTTCAAGTTGCTCCTTGGTGTGCTTATAGCTTCTCAGCATAATTAACAAGAAATATGGAGGCTAAACCAGGGGTACTTTACACAAAATTCAGTGCTAAATACATATCCATGAAAACCCACATAAAAAGGAAATGTTTCTGCAATCCACGGAAAGATCTGTCTGATGAGGCTTGGTTCTTTGTATAAGCAGAGTCATGACCCTGACGCTCCTGAAATTAACAACCAGCCACTTCAGATGAACCTTTGTGAAGTGCTGGTGACACCACATGGCTGTGAAAGGAAACACAGGCTGGAACTTTCGTAAAGGGAGAAAGAAAAATCGTGGAAGTGGTGGGGAGCTGGGGGAAAGCCCCTGCAGTAACACAACTGCAGGTTTAGAATTAACCTGTTGTGGTTCTAGCACAACAGCAACAACAATAGTGATAATAGCAGCATCAGCAGCTGATGTTATTGAGGATTTCCTATGTTCCAGGCACACCACTCTGGGAGCTTTATGTGAATTAACTCATTTAAGTGTCGCAGGGGGTACTGGAAGTTGGAGGTGGATGTTCATGGGTGGAATAACCAGAGGCTGACTTTTTAAAACATTTATTTTATTGAAGTAAACATTGATTTACAATGTTGTGTTAGTTTCTGGTGTACAGCAAAGTGATTCAGTTATATATATATACATATATATATTCTTTTTCATATTCTTTTCCATTATGGTTTATCACAGGATATTGAATATAGTTCCCTGTGATCTACAGTAGGACCTTGTTGTTTTTCCATCCTATATATACTAGTGTGCATCTGCTAACCCCAAATCCCAATACATCCCTCCCCCACTGCTCCTCCCTCTTGCAACCACAAGTCTGTTCTCTATGTCTGTGAGTCTGTTTCTGTTTCATAGATAAGTTCATTTGTGTCATATTTTAGATTCCACATATGAATGATATCCTATGGTATTTGTCTTTCTCTGTCTGACTTACTTCACTTAGTATGATAATCTTTAGGTCCATCCACGTTTCTGCAAATGGCATTATTTCATTCTTTTTTATGGCTGAGTAGTATTCCATTGTATATATGTACCACATCTTCTTTATCCATTCATCTGTGGATGGACATTTAGGTTGCTTTCATGTCTTGGCTATTGTAAATAGTGCTGCTATGAACATTGGGGTGGGTGTATCTTTTCCAATTAGAGTTTTCTCTGGATATATGCCCAGGAGGAGGATTTCTGGATCATATGGCAACTCTATATTTAGTTTCCTGGGGAACCGCCATACTGTTTTCCATAGTGGCCGCAGCAATTTACATTCCCACTAACAGTGTAGGAGGGTTCCTTTTTCTCCACACCCTCTCCAGCATTTGTTATTTGTAGACATTTTAATGAAGGCCATTTTGACCAGTGTGAGGTGATACCTCATTGTAGTTTTGATTTGCATTTCTCTAATAATTAGTAATGTTGAGCACCTTTTCATGTGCCTATTGGCCATCTATATGTCTTCTTTGGAGAAATGTCTATTTAGCAGAGACTGACTTCTTGAGCATGAGACCCCTGAAGGACTATGCCTGGTAGGAAAGAGTTAGAAGCATTTAGCTAATGATGGTTATATTAGTGATCATTATACTATTCATGAGCAATGTATAATGGCAACTGCAAAGGCCATTATAATAATAATAATAATCTGAAAGGCAGTGTTATGACAAGAGAGCACTTTCAATGGGTTCTCCTTGCATTTCAGTGGAGCGATAGTTTATTTAAGATTGTGTTCAGAGAGATAGGTAAGCTGCTAAATGAAGAATGTGGTAGTGTCTCCCATCTCTCTCCACAAGCCTGACTTTCCCACCAAATTGTAGATGGAGGAGCTGAAACCAAGAGCGTGAAGACCTGCTGAGCCTCTGACAAGTACTGACAGGTTCAAGGGACCAGGGAGAAAAAGAAATCCCAAACAGTGTGACATTTAATACATTCCCTGTGCCCAGCAGAGAAATGTGACCCCAAGACTTGCAGGCACCTAACAATCTCAACAACCAGAGAGGTCAATTTTCCTCCTAGAGGGAGGACTGCTGGAGCAAGTAACCAGAAGAGTTCACTCCATTACTGTCCCATCTGGAGGTTGGTCTAGAAGAATTCTGTGGAAACACAAAGACTGGGAATTAAGCATCGATTTAGCAATCACAGTGAAAGCTCAAGTTTAAATGTACATTTTACACTTAAAAAAAAATGTGGGCTTCTCAGGTTCATATTCATAAATTTTACTTTTAAAAAATAAATTTTATTTCCCCAGTGGAGAAAATAGTTTTATTTCATTTTTTTCTTTTTAACTTTATAAAAATTTATGATCATTATAAAGAAGTTTGTGATTCAGAAAAGTATAACAAAATATAAATTCAGCAGTATTCCTATCACTTAAATGACCATCGTTCTATATATTTCTCTATGCATAGACACACATGCACACTCTAAGATAATACATTTGCTATGCCAACACATTATCTTTCTACATTATTGCTTTTAATGGCTGCATAATAGTCATAGTGGAATGTTTCCATGATGAATTCCAGTAATGCCTTTTGTACTGACTATCTATCTTTTATCTATCTATCTATCTCTGAAATATACAAGAAATTGAATACCAAATCAAAGTACTCTTTTTGTAATCAGCTCTCAAAATTGTTGTCAGTCTATGTTTGTGTGTTTTTGCTTTTGTTCTCTGAAGTTGTTTGGGAAATGTTCAAATCTTTAAGAAAAGTTTAGATGCTAAGCAGATTGGAACCCGGGATAGAATAACACAAGATTCTGAAGTTCATTTGGCCACTTATGTAAAACAAAACGCTTAGATGGAAAGGTGGGCAGGCAGGGCTTGAAAAAGTTCAGAAAGGTGGAGCTCCTCGCAGGCCCCCCTGCCCTTGTCTCTCTGATGCTGCCCCCTGGTGGTGGGCTATTAAGGTTGGGCCCTGCAACCTCCAGTCATGTCTGTCTTTTCGCCTCTTCCCCTTCCCTTGGGTTCTTGAAGGGCACTACTTAGGCAGGAGGAAGAAATATTAAAAAGGAGAGAAGCTTTCTTTTTAGTCATGTAGATTCTGAGTCTAATAAAATAGTTTTCGAATAAGGAGAAGAAATCCACCCTTTTTTACAGCATTCTTTCAAACCCCTCTTATTTCTCCCACCTGTCTCTCTCTCTCTCTCTCTCTCTCACACACACACACACACACACATTCACACGTACATACCAAAATCATATGATCATTTAGCTGTACCACATTCTCCCTATTGGTGGACATTCTGATTGCTCCGGGTTTTTCGTTTTTATAAACTTATTTTAATGAACAACTCTGTATGCACATCTTTATACAGCTTGATAAATTAAAAAGCTCTTTCTCATGTCTTACTCACTTTGTGAGAGCAGAGGGGCTGCCATCAGAAGCTGGAAGAGCTATTTCCAAAGAGAATTCTTCCAGACTGGGGGCAACAATGACCAGGTGAAAACGGGTGGCACAAAGCGGCCAGAGGTCCACTTCTGCCAGAAGGCCCCACAGCCCCTGGCTCTGCCTCTGGGGACGCGGTGCTGTGTTAGCCCTTGGAGGGTGAGCAGAGCGGTGGCAGCAGCCATGAGGTGGAAGGGAGCAGCAACTGCTTTGGTGGCAGAAACCTTCAAACCACTCCTCAGAGAGCAGAGGCCTGGGGAGCAAACTCACTGAGTGGGAGAGGCATTACATGGCATTGTGCGTGAGCTCACCTGGCATATCACTAGGGATGACAAAAATAATCTAGGGAAGAGTCTGAACTAATAGGTGGAATAAGGCAATAAAATAACATATGCATAATCACTTTTAATGCAATGGTTTTCAGAGGCCAGTTTAAGCTGCGGAAACATGGCCAATAGCTATTGTGTATTGTATATACTGCCTCATGGAAACCCCAAAACAACTTTACGTGGTGAAGTTTATTAGAATTCTAATTTTAGGAAGGGCAGGCATATGGGGCATGGAGTGTTTAAGTAACTTGCTCATGGTCATACAGCTAGTAAGTGCCAGGGTGTGGATTTGCACCCAGGTCTTGTGGAGGCCAAAATTCTTGCTCTTAATCCTTAGGTTATGCTGCTTGCTTTCCAAATAAATAACAATTCACTTGAGATGAAAATCAAGTAGAAATTGGCCAATCTTATCATCAATTCTTTATTTTTGTTTTGTCTCCATTATTCACTGAGAGAAGGAGCTACACTCCTCTCATTTATCCGTTAGGTACCCATACAGTCATTTGCTTTTTCTTCTGGAGTTTCTGAAGTACTTGATGCATCTTTAGACCTGATATTTTGTTATATTTTTGGTTGATAATCTCTTAAGAAATAGCCTTTTAGATAATTTCACCATCATCTTTTATCTCTAAGGAATAACACTGAACCATAGTAGGAAAGTTACAGTTACCCATAAAATAATCACTTTCAAGAAGGAATTTGACTTAGATTGGTGGATATCAGGAGCAATTCAATTTTGATGAACAGCCTCCAGCATACTTGTCTCTTGTGATAAAACTTCCTCATGAAGTATGGCTGGATTCTTTTATCTCTTCTCCATGGTGTCTGTTCACCGTCTTTACCTCGATATTTACCTCTCCCCCTCTCAGCTACTGTCTTGTCTCTGAAGGAAGAAACACTGTGGGAACTTGACCACTTTTTCAAGGAAAGTCTTTGGGAATCACTCCTTGGGTAACTTCATCCTGACTGACCTCATTCTCTGATGCTGTGACTTTCATTTCTGTTTGCTGTTATCTATCAGCTTTGTTAACCTTAGTCTGGAGTTACCTCTCGTGATAACTTCTGAACAGATTTTTTTTGAATCACTAAAGGCAAGTAAATTAAACTTGAAGTGGAGAAAATCTTCATGCCTTCATGGCTCTCCAGAAATGGGTCATAGAATACAGAAGGAAGACCTAAAGCTTTAGCTTGGGTGACACTGATTACAGGGTTTGCACTACAAGATGACATCTGTGGAACTGCTTGGCCTGGATTTACTTTACCTTGGCTATCTGTTTTTCCTGAAAAGAAATGAATTGAGATAATGGAGTTTACCTCAGGAGAGGTCATTTCTGCAGCAGAGAATGTGCAGTGCACTTCTTTCTGATGGGCTACAAACATAGGGCATCGTGAGCTGATGGGCTACAAACATAGGGCATCGTGAGCTCGTTGCTCCAAACTATTCCCAATTCCTAAGACGTTTTGTCTTGGCTACCTTTTTCTAAAGATTTTCTTCCTTTGAATAGTGTTTGCCAGGGAACTTCACTGAGTTGGATCCTCTCCATAGATTTTCTGACAGCATTTGCTGGGGAGAATTTTGTGGCTCAAAGTATGCATTACTTGTTCCTCTCCTAAAGAATTGCTTGCAAGATTTTTATCCTGACTAATCATACGCTTGAACCTTTTTTTTAATCTCCAGATGGCATTATTTGACTAGACTTACCTACTATTATTTGTGATGACTTTTGCTGAGAAATTTGTTCTTTATTTAAGGTTCTTTATTTGGTTTGGTAGCTTTACCCATGACAATGATAATTCTTTTGATATTTTGTGTTGAAGGGATCTAGTGATGAATACTAATGTGCCCCAAGGCATGTTCTCAGGAATATCACCCTGCAGAACCTCTTCAGTAAACCTGACTACTGACTGTTCTGAGGAATAACCCTAACAACCTCTGCCCTGGGGCTTGCCCTTAAACAATTGTTAAATTTCTCCAGATTTCAAGGTTTTCTTTCTTTCTTTTTTTTAAAATTAATTAATTATTTTTGGCTGCGTTGGGTCTTTGTTGCTGTGCAGGCTTTCTCTAGTTGCAGCGAGGGGGGCTACTCTTCGTTGCAGTGCACGGGTTTCTCATTGCAGTGGCTTCTCTTGTTGTGGAGCATGGGCTCTAGGAGTGCGGGCTTCAGTAGTTGTGGAGTGTTGGCTCAGTAGTTGTGGCTCGCGGGCTTAGTTGCTCCTCAGCATGTGGGATCTTCCCGGACCAGGCTCGAACCCATGTCCCCTGCATTGGCAGGCAAATTCTTAACCACTGCGCCACCAGGGAAGTCCCTCAAGGTTTTCTTAGTTTTATCATTTCTCATTGAGTCAACAAACCATTCTTCAGATTCTGCCTCTTTTGAGGGTTTTATTCTAAACATCTTGACCTCTGGGCATTATTTTTCTATATGACCTTTCTGAGCATCTATTCTGGCCAATCCTCTTGATAGAAACTTCTCTTTCTAAGGCCAGCAACTGATTTTTGAGGCATCTCATAAACACTGGTTTTATACACTGATTGTGACAGTGATGAATACTGAGGAATTTTTCCCCTGGTTAACTTTTCTCATGAAATTGCTTTCTATTGGCCATTATTCATGAGGATTTCCCTTAGCCAGGCTCATCTGCAGAATTTATCTCCCCTAGTGATAATTCTTGCAAAGTCTCTCCTCAGCTAGTTGTGTCCATGTAGTTTGTTTTTCAGACAAATGATCTGGAGGTAATTCATTCTGGCCCATTATGGTCTTCGAACATGTCCCCAGTGGTGACTTTTTTTGGGCTGTAGGGAATTATTGCAGTCTGGCTTAAAATAGACTTGTGTTTCATCATTAGGGGCAATGATTCCTGACCAGTTTCTCCCTTCTTGGCATTATGTATGTGGACTTTTCTTTTCTGGTGCCTCTTGTGGAGCAATTTTTGTCCCAATAACCGGTATCCGTGAACTGTATTTCTCCTGAAATTTTTGATTATTTAATTTCACTTTAGCTAAACTTATCTACAGGTGTAATATTTTTAGACAATATCTTTGGATGCTATCTTTTTAGTCCTGGAGGTCATCCTTTTTGACAATGGCAACCAACTTTTTTTTTTCTTTTCTAATAATTTCTTTGAGGTGGGAAGACCCAAGAAATCCCTGACACTAGGGTGTCAGGATGACTTCTGACCATGGCTTCCAAAAGTCTGCTTTCTGGGAACACTTAATGGGACTTTCTGCCATCTGTGACGTTCAGACTTGCCTTTTGTTGAAAGGCATCAGAAGAAGTTTCTTCTTGACAAATAGAACTCAAACATGAACACAGAAAGACCCAGAGAACTTTCCCTTTAGTAATATGAGACATGCAACAGGGTTCAGAGCTGTTCCTTGAGGAACTGTTGGCGCAAGCATTGAACTCTCTTCATACAAATCATAAATTTTAATCCTGCCCAGAAAATCACTCACCAGTTTTTCTTTGCTGACAAGCATCTTCTTTTTTCTTTTTTTTAAAAATTTATTTATTTTTATTTATTTATGGCTGTGTTGGGTCTTCGTTTCTGTGCGAGGGCTTTCTCTAGTTGCGGCAAGCGGGGGTCACTCTTCATCGCGGTGCGTGGGCCTCTCACTATCGCGGCCTCTCTTGTTGCCGAGCACAGGCTCCAGACGCGCAGGCTCAGTAATTGTGGCTCACGGGCCCAGTCGCTCCGCGGCACGTGGGATCCTCCCAGACCAGGGCCCAAACCCGCGTCCCCTGCATTGGCAGGCAGACTCCCAACCACTGCGCCACCAGGGAAGCCCAAGCATCTTCTTATAACCACATTTTTAGTTGATTTAAGCCATTTCATTCTCAAATTCTGAAATATCTGGTTGTGACATCACAGGTTTTGCATTTGTTCCCCCAAAGTCATTCTTCGTGTTCTCTTTCCAAAGATAGAAAAGTGAGATTTATCCACCCCACAGGATATTATTCAACCGTTTGAAAAATATTTACAATCTACATAAAAATATAACAATGATATTACTAGGTACTAGTTATTCAAAAGTATATTTTCACTGGATGGTATTACTCTGTCACTGGGAAGAGCTTTAGTGATGGACTTTACCACTTATATGGTTATCACAGTGTCCCTAAAGGGTCTAACATGAATTTTTGAAGTATCCTGTTTGGGATTTTAAATGTTTAGAGTGTTGGTTAATTTTGGCTGATAATCAAGACAATAAAATATGAATGAGTGAGCTTAAACGCATCTGGATGACAATGATCATTTGAAAGCTCTTTGAAGATATGATTTCATCTGAGAGGTAAGAAAAAGACTGTAATTGACTTGAAGCAAAATATCCACGGACAGAGGAATTAAAATTCCTTCATTAGAAAGTGTTAGGCAGCACCGCCTGGCGGTCAAGTGTGTGGGCTCCTGACAGACAGACCAAAGTGCCACTGCCTTGCTCTCTGACCTTGGGCCAGCCATCAACTTCTGAACCTAAATTGTTTCCTCATCCATAACATGGGGATTATTCAAGTATCCAACTTGTGGAGTGTTGTGAGACATAAATGAGGTAATGCAATTAAGCACTTAGCATAGTGCCTGGCTCATATTCAACATCCAACATAAGTCAGATATTATTATTGAAAATGAAGATCATGCTTTTAAACTATGTCCCTTTCTTTCTTTAAACATGTGTGGAGGAATGAACTTGAGTGGAAAGTGGGGATTTCCATATTCCCTTTTGAAGGGTATGGAAAGTCTGATGAGCACATACCCTTCGGGGGAAGATGTGCTCCATCCTAGACCCCAGCTCTTTGGGAGACGCCCTGATTTTAAAGTCCCTTCAAAAGCAGACATTAGGGCTTCCCTGGTGGCGCAGTGGTTGAGAGTCTGCCTGCCAATGCAGGGGACACGGGTTCGAGCCCTGGTCTGGGAAGATCCCACATGCCGTGGAGCAACTGGGCCCGTGTGCCACAACTACTGAGCCTGCATGTCTGGAGCCTGTGCTCCACAACAGGAGAGGCCGCGATAGTGAGAGGCCTGTGTGCCGCGATGAAGAGTGGCCCTCACTTGCCGCAACTAGAGAAAGCCCTTGCACAGAAACGAAGACCCAACAGAGCAAAAATAAATTAATTAATTAAAAAAAAAAAAAAAGCAGACATTATTTTGGGGTGAATTTACTCAGCCCCTTAATTTCCCCCTAAACAAATAAAAGCTGGAAGCCGTTTTGGACTTCTCTCCCACTCACTGTAGATTCCTCTCAGATCCAGCCCTTTCCCTGCACCCTGAGCCTCTCTGGCAGTTCCTCACACACACCCTGCTTATGCTTCAGAGAGTCTTCACTCCTGTCTTCGTGCCTTTGCATGTGCCCTTCTCCTGCTCTGAAATGCTCTTTGTGGTGTTGTTCACCTGCCTTTGTTTATGCCGTCATCTCTCCCTGCACTGGCCCATTACTGTGGTCATTGAACGTTTCCCATGCACTCAACACTGAATCCCTTACTGCTTCTGTCCATCACAGCTGCTCTTGATCGATAGACAGGATAAGTGAAGAAAGCTGCCAACCACAAGAGCTAGAGGGTGAGGAAAATAAGAGAGTTCAGTTGCTTGTCAGTTGCTCAGCAAGAGCACAGCAAGCCTGGTCAGAGGTGAGACACATAATGTAAGCTTAGAGGGAGAGGCGAGAAAGACTAGAACCTGAGTGAAGGCATTCAGCTCCCTTTAGAAGGAATGTGTGCATCAGGAGGGGGCAGCACAAGCCCTGGCAGTGACCTCCAAGCATTGCCCTGCGTCGGAGGGGAGAGGGCTTGGTCATTTCACTTTGCCATTTTCAACCCCTGGGCCAGGCTAGCCTCGGGAAAGCCTGTGAGAGTCTGGTAACCAGTCATGACTTGGTCTGTCCTGGACTGCAGGGTAGAGCCATCTCAGCCGGGAGAGGACGAGGCTTCTGAGCCAAGTGCCCTTAACCCTTTGTTTCTGAGCCTGCTCTTCTGAGGACAGTGCTGGTGAGTGAGTTCAAGCCCTCCCTTTGGAACCAAAATGTTGGGATTTGAACACTGGCTCTCCCCCTCCTAGCCACACGGGCTCAGGCAGGCTACCTAATGTCTTTGTGCCTCAGTTTCTTCACTGGTAAAATGGGGATAATAACAGTATGTATTTGCAAAACATATATCTGATAAGGGTTTAGTATCCAGAATATACATAAAGAACTTTACTATTTTTCATGTATGATTGGCAGAAAATAAAAGTAAAATAACTAGCTCAGCCTGGAGCCACAACTAAGGAGCCCGCCTGCCGCAACTAAGGAGCCCACCTGCTGTAACTAAGACCCAGCACAACCAAAAAAAAAAAAAAAACTAGCTCAGTGTAGCAAGAGTATAAAGAAATGGCCACTTTCATGTAGGAGTGTAAATTAGTCTAGACTTTCCAGATGACAACTTGGCAAAATTGATTGCAATTAAAAATAAAAGTTTATTTTAAAAATAAATAATAATAAATAAATAAAAGTTAAAATACGTTATGGGGATAATTGAAGATGTTTGAAAATGGACTGTACATAAGGTAAGCATTTTACAACTTTTAAATTTTTAAACTTTTAATTTTGAGATAATTATAGATTTACATGCAGTTGTATGAAATAATATAGAGAGATCTCATGTACAAATGGTAACATCTTGCAAAACTATGGAACTACTATGATACTGACATTGGTACAATTTACCAATCTGGTTCAGATTTCCCCTGTTTACTTGTACTTATTTGTATATGTGTGTGTTTAATTCTAAGCAATTTTTTTCAGATATGTAGCTTTGTGTATCCATCACCACAATCAAAATATGAAACAGTTCTATCATCACAAGAATTCCTCTTGTTGCCCTTTTATAACCACATCCATCTCCCTCCCTCCCCAACCCCTGTCCCTAAGCCTTGGCAATCACTAATCTAGTCTGCATCTCTGTAATTTTGTCATTTCAAGAATGTTATATAAGTGGATTCCTATAGCATGTAAAAACACTTAGCATAATTTCCTTCAGATTCATCCAAGTTGTTCATGTATCAATATTTCGCTCCTTTTTACTGCTGAGTAATATTCCATGATATGAATGTACCACAGTTGGTTTAACTATTCACCCACTGAAGAACACTTGGGTTATTTCCAGTTTTTGCCTATTATGAATAAAGCTTTTATAAACACTCACATAAGGTTTATATGTAAACGTAAGTTTTAATTTTTCTGGGATATGTGCCCAAGAGTACAATTGCTGGGTTGTATGGCAATTAATTATATGCTTAGTTTCATAAGAAACTGCTAAACTATTTTCCAGAGTAACTGTATCACTTTACATTCCCACCAGCAAAGTATGAGTGATTTGGTTTCTCCTCATCCTCGCCATTGACATTTGGTATTGTCATTATCTTTTAACTTTAGCCATTATGACATATGTGTAGTGATATCACTGTGATTTTAATTTGCATTTCCCTAATGGTTACTGATGTTGAACATATGTTCATGTGCTTATTTGTCATGTGTCCATCCTCTTTGATGAAATGTCTATTCATTCCTGTCTTTTGCCCCCCAAATGCAAATTTTTTTGACTTAGCAATCCATAGATATATCAGTGGAGATGTACTCAGATACGTGTACAAGAAAGTTCACTGTAACAATTTTTTAGTAATAAAACAACAACAAAAAAGTCAATGTAAAGAACATTGGTAGTGATTGATTAAATTATCACCGCCCAGTGATATAATCCAAAATTGGGGCCAAATAATGTAACAAAGGCAAAAAAGCATGGAATCCTTTAAAGCAGGCAAAGGTTACACTTCCCTCACACAGATTGTGATGTCCAGGAGACAGCAGCTCCCAGATGGAGGACAAGCTACCTGGACTTCACCTTCCCACTGAGGTGCTGCAGATCCACCAAGGAGTCCACTGGGTCTTCTACAAAGCTGTTTGCTCTGTGTGGGGTTTTGGGATTCCTTGACCTTTTCCAGCTACTCTGGAAAGTCTGGCTGCATGCCTTCCCACCAGGTGCAAATTAGATGCAATGACCTCAGCACATGCCTGGAGTGCATTACTAAAGATGGAGTGGGTCAAGGTCACTCAAAGTTTCCCAGGGTTGTCCTCTGTAGCGGAGTCTGGCTCCTTTTTTTTTTTTTTTTTTTTTTTAGTAAATTTATTTATTTATTTATTTTTTGGCTGCGTTGGGTCTTCGTTGCTGCTCGTGGGCTTTCTTCAGTTGCGGCGAGCGGGGGACTACTCTTCGTTGCGGTGCGCGGGCTTCTCGTTGCGGTGCCTTCTCTTGTTGCGGAGCACGGCCTCTAGGCTCGCGGGCATCCGTAGCTGTGGCTCGCGGGCTCTAGAGCGCAGGCTCAGTACTTGTGGCACATGGGTTTAGCTGCTCCGCGGAATGTGGGATCTTCCCGGACCAGGGCTCGAACCCGTGTTCCCTTCATTGGCAGGTGGATTCTTGACCACTGTGCCACCAGGGAAATCCCTGGCTCCATATTTTGATGTTCGACTTCTGACAGCTTTTGGTTTCAACTCTTTCTCTTCTCCTTGTGCCTGGCATCATCCGGGCCAGCTGATAAGCTCAGGTGCTCCCAACTTTGGCACAGCAGGAGTTTCAAACCACACAAGCCCCTCCCCATGTATGGTAGCTCCTACCTGGGCCCCTCCCCTAAACACAATACAAACCCCAAGCCGGTCTCCTTTCCTAGCTGTCTTAAGCCATTTTCAAACCTGTTTTGGGAAGCCTGAAAGCCTCATTACGTGAGTAATAAACCTTTTCATACCTTCTTGCTGTGTGGCCACAACATCCTGAAGGTGTTGAGTCCATGCCTCAGGCCCTTTTCCTATAACCCATAACTGAGATCTAGTCCTATAACCCATCCCTGACCTAGGATTTAATACTTTTTCACTAGGAACCAGTAGGTCTAATCATTTTTACACTTATTTATTTATTTTTGTTTTTATTTTAGAAGGAGGCAATTCTTTTTTCTTTTTTTAATAAATTTATTTATTTATTTTATTTTTGGCTGCGTTGGGTCTTTGTTGCTGCACGCGGGTTTTCTCTAGTCACGGTGAGCGGGGACTACTCTTCATTGTGGTGCACGGGCTTCTCATTGCCGTGGCTTCTCTTGTTGCGGAGCATGGGCTCCAGGTGCACGGCCTTCAGTAGTTGTGGCACGTGGGCTCAGTAGTTGTGGCTCGTGGGCTCCAGAGCGCAGGCTCGAAGTTGTGGCGCACGGGCTTAGTTGCTCCGCAGCATGTGGGATCTTCCCAGACCAGGGCTAGAACCCATGTCCCCTGCATTGGCAGGCAGATTCTCAACCACTGCGCCACCAGGGAAGCCCTACATTTTTTATAAAAAAATAAAATGTTCTTGCATCTCAGGTAGAAAAAAAAAGAAAAAGAAAACACGTTGCCTTTTCATTACCACAGGAACTACCTGAAGTAAGTGAGGAATCAATTATACAAATTATAGTATTTCACATTTCTTTGCCCATGAATGGTTTGTTCCTCCCAACCCCACTCCACCTTTTTTTTTTTTTTTTTTTGGCCACATGGCACAGCTTGTGGGATCTTACTTCCCCAACCAGGGATTGAACCTGGGCCCTTGGCAGTGAAAGCGCCCAGTCATAACCACTGGACTGCCAGGGAATTCCCCTGCTTCCCCCATTTTAAAAAAAATTTTATTTATTTATTTATTTATTTATTTTTGGCTGTGTTGGGTCTTCGTTTCTGTGCGAGGGCTTTCTCTAGTTGCGGCAAGCGGGGGCCGCTCTTCATTGCGGTGCGCGGGCCTCTCACTATCGCAGCCTCTCTTGTTGCGGAGCACAGGCTCCAGACGCGCAGGCTCAGTAGTTGTGGCGCACGGGCCTAGCTGCTCCGCGGCATGTGGGATCTTCCCAGACCAGGGCTCGAACCCGTGTCCCCTGCATTGGCAGGCAGATTCTCAACCACTGCACCACCAGGGAAGCCCCTCCCCCATTTTTTATAAAAGAAAATGGCTACTGTAACCTGCGTTGGAAGATTTCACTTTCCTCTAGCACAGTGGTTCTCAAATGGAGGCAATTTTGTCTCCCAGGTGGGGTGACCAACAGTCCAAGTTTGCCTAGGTCTTTCCTGACTTTAGCACTGAAAGTCTGTGTTCTAGGAAAACTTCCAGTCCCGGGTAAACTGGGATCATGGGTCACCCTACCCCCAGGGGACATTTGTCAGTGTCTGGGGACATTTTTGATTTTTAAACTGGGGTATATGTGTGTGTACTACTGGCATCTTTTTTTTTTTTTTTAATTGAAGTGTAGTTGATTTACAATGTTGTATTAGTTTCTGTGCAGCAAAGTGATTCAAATATATATATATGTATATATATATATATCTGATTCTTTTGCATTATAGGTTATTACAAGATATTGAATATAGGTCCCTGTGCTATACAGTAGGACCTTGTTGTTTATCTATTTTATATATAGTAGTGTGTATCTGTTAATCCCAAGCTCTTAATTTATCCCTCCCACCACTTTCCCTTTTGGTAACTGTAAGTTTGTTTTCTATGTCTGTGAGTCTGTTTATGTTTCATAAATAAGTTCATTTGGGTCACATTTTATTTATTTATTTTTCTTTATTTTTTATTTTTTAAATTTAGTTATTTTATTTATTTATTTTTGGCTGCATTCGGTCTTAGTTGCTGCACGCGGGCTTTCTCTAGTTGCGGTGAGCGGGGGCTACTCTTCGTTGTGGTGCACGGGCTTCTCATTGCAGTGGCTTCTCTTGTTGCAGAACACGGCTCTAGGTGCATGGGCTTCAGTAGTTGTGGAACGTGGGCTCAGTAGTTGTGGCATGTGGGCTCAGTAGTTGTGGCACACAGGCTTAGTTGCTCTGTGGCATGTGGGATCTTCCCAGACCATGGCTTGAACCCATGTCCCCTGCGTTGGCAGGCGGATTCCTAACCGCTGTGCCACCACGGAAGCCCCTGGGTCATATTTTAGATTCCACACATAAGTGATATCATCTGATATTTGTCTTTCTCTATCTGACTTAACTTCAGTTAATCTCTAGGTCCATCCATGTTGCTGCAAATGGCATTATTTCATTCTTTTTTATGGCTGAGTAATATTCCATTGTGTGTGTGTGTGTGTGTGTGTGTGTGTGTGTGTGTGTGTGTGTGTGTGTATACATATATATACACCACATCTTCTTTATCCATTCATCTGTCATTGGACATTTAGGTTGCTTCCATGTCTTGGCTATTATAAATAGTGCTGCTATGAACACTGGGGTGCATGTATCTTTTCAAATTACAGTTTTCATCTTTTCTGGATGTACGCCCAGGAATGGAATTGCTGGATCATATGGTAACTCTATTTTTAGTTTTTTAAGGAACCTTCCTACTGTTCTCCATAGTGACTGCACCAATTTACATTCCCACCAACAGTGTAGGAGGTTTCCTTTTTCTCCACACCCTCTCCAGCATTTATTATTTGTAGACTTTTTGATAATGGCCATTCTGACCAGTGTGAAGTAATACCTCATTGTAGTTTTGATTTGCATTTCTCTAGTAGCATCCTGAATGCTACTAACATCTTACAACATACAAAACAGCTCATTACAACAAAGAATGTCCAAAATGTCAGTAGTGCTAAGGTTGTGAGAGTCTGCTCTAGCATTTGACTACTCTAAGTGTGGTCTTTGGACAGATGGCTTGGGCATGGTGGAGAAAACTGTTGGAAATGCAGAGTCTCAGATCCCCCCTGAATCTAGTAAATCAGAATCAGCGACATTTAACAAGCTCCCCAGGTGATTTGTATGCACATTAAGGCTTGAGAAGTGCTGTTTTTACACTTATTGTTTATTCGTTCTGATTGTCAGCATGACTGTATGGTTTTCCACAGGCTCCAAGAGTTCTGATTAATTATAAGCACCAGTTTCTGAGGAGAGAGCATTTCCATCTCAGGAGAGACCTCAGCTAGCCATCCACACCCATGCGACAGGGAGGATGTGCATTCCAAAGTTCTGAGCGTTTCCCTTAAGCTTGGCACGTGTGGGGTACTGCATGTGGCAGCCTTGGATTGATTTATGTGTGTGAGTGTGGGGGAAGGCTGGGGGAGATTTCACCCTGAAGAGGGTAGTAGTGAGATCTTTGATATACTTGATCTGCCCACCCTAAGGCCTAAACATATGGTTGGGGAAGACAAGCCCTTGTCATAGATATTCCATGTGGGCGGCAGCGCTTGCTGCAGCAGGGCCAACTTCATGAGCGTGCAACCTGTACAGTCACACAGGACCTGAATTTGGAAAGGCTGCACACTTGGTTTAATGCTCTGCTGTCATCATCTTGAAGCACGTAATTTTGATCGAGGCAGCCCACATTTTCATTTCGCATTGGGTCCTGCATATTATGTAGCCAATCCTGAGCTAGAGGAATGGGTCAGCGGTCTGGAACTGCAACCTAACCCTTGTGCCAATCAAAACTGTCTAGCTTGTCATTTTCACATGTCTGCTATGTGTTGACAACCCTTATATAAGTTCATTCATTTACTTATTCAGCAAATATTTACTGGCCACTTCTTGTGCACTGGGCACTCTTTTAGGTGCTGGAGACACCAAAGTAAACAGACAAAATCCCTGCCCTCATGGAGCTCACATTCTCCTGAGGGGGACTGACAGGGAAGAGGGTGTGAAATGTTGTGGGTTGCAGTACAAATAGGATGTATATATAGGAAATGTAGATAGGATGGCTGAAAAGGCCTCATTGAAAAGGCAAATTTTGAGTGAATATCTAAATGAAGAGAGTGTCAACTTTAATAACAGAATAGACAGTTATTTTTCCAGAAACAGTATTTATTAGGGAATAGAGGAATTGCAATTCAGATCATAAGCAAATCCAGAGAAGAAGGAAAGGGAACTTGCTTTTATAGAGAAAAGGGGGGAATTGGGAGGGGCTGTGATAATCAAAGAGCCCATTGGAGGAAGCTGGGAATCCAAAGTATGGAGGCTTCTCATTGGTTGTGCTACTACAGTCTCTTACTGGCTGGGCTGCCACTGGGTGGAGAGAAGTTTTATTCCCCCTGCTGGATAGTTAAGTAGAGGCACTTCAGTTGGAGATGTAGGCAAATTTTGTCTCTTCCTACTTGGAGCAATTGGTGATGCATGGAGGGGCATGAGAGCTCCCCCTACAGTCCTGTCCCAACTCCAACTTTGGCTGAGGTTTCTTTAATTCCACAAGAGAATCTGCAGAAATCCAGGGGTGTGGGGAGATGGGAGCTTTCCAAGTGGAGAGAAGAGAAAGCAAAAGTTCTGAGATTGAACCATGTCTGGCATGTTTGAAGAACAGGAGGTTGGCATAGCTGGCATGGAGAGAACAATACGGAGAGTAAAAAGGTGGTGGGGAATCACTCTTATAGTCTGGTAGGTCATGGTAGGGGCCTTAAATGTTTCTGTGACTGAGATGGGAAGCTGCTCATTAGACATGATCTGACTTAATGTTTTACCAAGATCATCCTGACTTTAAAGTTGAGGATAGACTAGAAAGGTCAAGGGCAGAAGAAGGGAGTTCAGTTAACAGGCTATTGTAATAATTTAGGCAAAAGATGATTGTGGCTTAGGCATTCAAGTGGTTGAATTCTGTCTTTATTTTAAATGGAAAGCCAACAGACCAGATTTAGGGCTAACAAAAAAAGAGTAGAGCCAAGGATGGCACCACAAGTTTTGACTGAGCAAATTTTTAAAAATGGTAGAAACTGATTCAGGGAGGATAGAAGGGATTCCATTTGGATTGCAGTTGACCCTTGAACAACATGGGTTCAAACTGCACAGGTCCACTTATATGCAGATATTTTTCAATAGCAAATACTACAGTACTATACAGTCAGTGGTTGGTTGAATCCGAGGGTATGGAGGAACCTTGGGTATGGATGGCCAACTATAAGTTATATGTGGATTAAGCCCTGTGTTGTTCAAGCATCAACTGTAGTTAGGTTTGAGATGTCCATTGGTTATCCAAGTAGAAATGTCAAACAGGCAGTCAAGTTCAAGGAAATCTTCATTAAAGATATAAATCTCAAGTCATCAGCATATAGATGATATTTGAATGAATACAGATAGAAAATAATTGAAAAAAAATGTCAAACTTTTAACTTTTACTGTCATTGGAGCTGTTTCAAAAATAAGGACATGTGTAAACACTCCAAGAGGCCGGATTGCAAAATTCAGCTAAAGTTAAGATATGAACACATGAGATGGATGTGTTTTCACCGTCTAGTCTCCAAAAAAATGATAAACCAAAAGGAAGAAGTCTCATCAGTTTGGTTACTTTTTTTTTTAATAAATGTATTTTATTTATTTATTTAGGTTGTGTTGGGTCTTCGTTGCTGCGCGCGGGCTTTCTCTAGTTGTGGCGAATGGGAGCTACTCTTCGTTGCGGTGCACGGGCTTCTCATTGTTGTGGCTTCTCTTGTTGCGGAGCATGGGCTCTTGGCACACGGGCTTCAGTAGCTGTGGCACGTGGGCTCAGTAGATGTGGCTTGTGGGCTCCAGAGCGCAGGCTCGAAGTTGTGGCACACGAGCCCTAGAGCACAGGCTCAGTAGTTGTGGTGCACAGGCTTAGTTGCTCCATGGCATGTGGGATCTTCCTGGACCAGGGCTCGAACCCGTGTCCCCCGCATTGGCAGGCGGATTCTTAACCACTGCGCCACCAGGGAGGCCCTGGTTACTTATTTTAAATCCTTATTATGAGTTATTTTATCCTATAAGTAGTTCAAATCTTCACATGATTAAGGGGTTTTCATGGCTATCAGGACAGGTCTTGGGCTGGAGAGTCCCTGCAGACACCTCCTTCCACAGCCTCTCATATCTTGGTTTAATCCACATAGTTAATCATCTTCAAGTAAGAGCTCTTCTAGCTGGCCATTTTCTCAGCTTGCAGCTTTGAGAGAAGCATAATTAGAATCATCCACCTTCTATAACCTAGGGAGGAGATTTGGAGCCAGGATGCATTTCAGGAGCAATTTCATGCTGAAAAGTCTGGTAATTTATGTCTTGTGGAGTTTCAATGTTCCAGTCAACCTGGACAGATGGCTCTGAAGAATGAATCTGTTGAGGCATTCCTGGAATCATACTGGAAGTTCCTGGCAGGGATTCCTGCTTCAAGGCTTCCTTCTCAAGGGGTTTTGTGTTCTCCTGCATAAACATGGTCTTCTTTGTGGAACCCACTACAGATATCAGTGGCTAAATAGAAAACAGAAGAGAAAAAAGTCATTAGCAGAGACTAAACATACTGGGCATGGCAAGAATACAATATTGCCATTTTCATGCCCAAGACTGAACAAAACTGAAAAAGACCTAATCCAGCAAAGCATAAAACAAATCTGATTGGATCAAGATAATTCACCAATAATTTAACTGCCTGACAGAACAAAATTCAACACCTTTTAAAGGAAAGCTACGCAATCTAGATGCCCTATAAAGTATCATCTACAATGTTTAGCATACAGGTAATAATTACTAGACATGTGAAGAAGTAGGAAAATGTGAACCATAATCTAGAGAAAAAGTATTTAATAGAAAGAGACCTCAAAATGACAAAGATGATGAGACTGGCAGACAAGAACGTAAAACAGTGATTATAAATATTTTTTAAAATTGAAAGGAGAAAAATGGCCATAGTGAGTGAAAAGATAGGGTATATCAGCAGAGAAAATGGAAATTATAGAAAGGAACCAGATAGAAATTCTAGAATTGAGAAAATATCTGAAATGAAAAAAATTCATTGAATTCCTAAATAGGATTGGACATTGCAGGAGAACGGATCAGTTAACTTGAAGACAGATCAATGGAAATTATCCAAACTGAAGCACAGAGGAAAAAAGATGGAAAAAATGAATGCAGTCTCAGTGACCTATGAGATGATATCAAGCGTCCATGTAATTGCAGTCCCTGGTGAGATAGGAAGCTTGGAGCTTGAGCTCTACTGGCCATCTCTACCCCCATCTTTGTCCATTGTCCACTCAACAGTGGACCCTGTGGGGCACTGCAGCGAGCTCTGTGGAGTACTTGCCCACATGATCTTTAAGACCCTCTAACTCCAAAGTGCTATGAATCTATGCAGCAAATCTGTGTATTGTTTCCATAAAAACTTATTTCTAAAACATCTGTATGGCTCAGATCTTTATATCACAGGGATTGCTTTCAGACTTAGAAACAGAATAATGGTTTACTTACTCAAAGCTGCCTCTGCTTAATGAAGAGAAATCAATACAAGGGCAACTTTTGCCAGCTTTCTTCTAGGTCTGACTCAAATGTTATCTCCTCTGTGAGTCTCTTCTTGATTCCCATAATTAGGTATGATCTCTACCACACATAGTGCTCTGTTTCTACTCCCCTTTTGACACATCCACTGGACCAGCAGTATTCAATCTGGGGTACTAAAAGCAATGATGGTTTTAAGATATTAAGGAAAATCTTGCAAAGCTTTTAGTATAGGCGTAAAAGCCCATCAGCTAAATCAGCAGGCCTGCTGAAATCCTATGCAACCTATCCTGGGCCTATTTCAGATAAGTTTTACAGCTCTGGTGATGAAATCTAAAGATGACAGTAGCAAGGAAAAATTTGCTATTCACCTTGAGCCAACAAGAAACCAGAACTTAGAATCTCATCTTATTTGATGTACCTCCACCTCTTCGCCCTTTATCTAGCTCTTTCAGTTTATACTAGGAGAGCAACTTGCACTTGGATGATGTGGCTCCCCCTTGCCACATAAGCAATAAGCTTTGTTTTACATCACTGTCGGGTTTTCTCTATTTCCTTCTAACAAAGGGAATCGATTTCCATAATCACAATTTGCACATGAACTCTTTCCTAAAGCTGAGAACTTGCACATAGTGCAGGCATCAGGCTGGCTCTCATTTCCCATCTTCCCTTACAATCGCCCATTGTCTCACACTTGGCAAAAGAAGAACAAACCTTTTACTCATCGGAATCTTGCTAAGAAATACTGCTTCAGGGTATAAAACCTCCTGAGTGTAACACAAAGGGACAATTCAAAACGTTGATGTGAGCGAGGTGTTCTTTAACAAAGGCATCATAAAACCAGGGTAGAGTTTTGGGAGTCTTTCCCTGCCTTATATATTTATATTTCTATTAACAGTGAAGCATGGTGTTAGGAAAGGATTAGAGTGGGCAGCAAGGTGACGACGACAACTTTTGCTTAATGATCTCAAGTCTATCATCTCCCAACAACTGTTCCAAGAATGAACTGTTCCTGAGGGAGAGTTCCTTCAACTACTGTTTTCAGACTGTAGTAGGAAACTATCTTTCTCTTGATTTATTTATAAAACATCCAGACTTAAAAATATAAATCTATTAATTATGAGAAAATCTGAGAATATTGATATAAATGTACATAAGCTTAATATTTTCATGTCTTCACCAAAGTTGGCTTTGAAACTAGCAAAAGCTAGTAAATTGTATAGGACGACATTAAAGATTTTCATGCACAGGACAGATAGTTAAAAAGATGCCAGATATCAAGTTCAATAAGTGAATTCACTCTCCAGGTGTCATGCACTTTGCAGAAAGCACAAAATGACACAAGGTGTTTTTCAGAAGACTGTGGCAAAAATTGTGCGGGATAAAAGATATGCTTGTCAGACGAATGAATACACAGTTGTTTCCAACTATTCTAAGTTAATAATTCATGACCGCTATTAGAGCAACACAGAGGAGACATCTGTGGCTTGATACATAAATAAATAGCATATATTAAATTAAATACTTAAGTAAATAGTATATAATAAATTAAATAATATACCTGAAGTATTAACCAAAACCATATTTGGTTTCTGAAAAATACTGAGTAATTTTTGAAAAGGATTCAAAGGATCTTGTATGGAAATATATTTGTTCCAAGTGACACATTAGATTTTTCTTAAAATCTGATTTTTTAAACCAGTAACATGTAATTTATTCCCTGACATCAAAAATGGAATTGCCTTTAAGCATTTTGTTTGTTCATTACAAGGATTTTATTGACAAGGATTGTCAATAAGATTGATTTACATACAAACATATGAATATGGAGGGGAAAGTAGGCTTTGGGAGCCTCAGTGCACTTTGCACTGTGGTTGAGCTGTCTTGCAGATTTCCTGGTACCCACCACGGGATGACACTTTTCACACTTCTGTTGAATCTCACACTCTTCTTGCATCAGCATTTCTGTCACTCTGGTTTCTTTGAGGCTATTTTCATATTCTTCCTGCAGCTGGACCTTCTCTTGCCTATCCTGGGGCGATATGACAGAGTGGCATAAGGTCAGTCCTCGGAAGCAGGGACCCTCCCAGCACAGGCCCCGGGCCCTTCAGGCCTCCTGACTTTGCTCCTGTAACTAACTAGCTTCAACCTGCTAGTATCTCCAAACCCACCAACCCCACAACTTCTCTGAGTTGGATTCTCTCTTCAGCCCCCAGACTCCCTATACTTCAGGGATATCTGGGCCTAAGCCATCCTCAAAAGTGGAATAAACCATGACACTCCCCAGGCCAGCTCCAGAGTGGTGCCTTGGATTTCAAATTCCTCTGGGAAAGCTGAAAGCCCTCCCCAAGTCAACCCAGTGCACACACACACCTTTTCTTTTGCTATCACAGTTTTCTTGTGATGATAAAGCCAGTGAGCCAGGTACTCTATGGGGTCACTGGGCTGAACCTTTGCCACCTCTGCCAGTGCCTGGGCCAGGCAATTTCCAAAGCACCTCTTCAGGTATTCGGTTTCCATCCTGGTGGGTTTGGAAAACGTCAAACAGGGTCACACTATTTTACAAATCTAATTGGACATAAAAAATAGACACACTCTAACCAACGCAGATTCATTTCAGGACAAATATGAGATGTTTCTGGAGCCCATCTTTCCCCAAAGAACCAATAAATACATAGGTACTTACCAATAGCTCTTAATTCAAATGGACTTTTTTCTAAAGCTCTCCAGCTCTCCAAGGTCAGTAAATAGGTCCCGGGGCGCATCAGGCTTGAGAGGAGCTTGATGGATTGGTGCTTAAAAGTGGCTAAGGCCTCCACTACATGACTCTACCCTTGAGTAGGGAGGAAATAACTGAGCAGGCAGAGGGCCCAGGAGGGGCTCTGAGCACCCAGCAAGCTGCACTATTGTGAGGTTGGGAGCTACAGTCATCTGTGACGTAGATAAGACAGGCTTATCTATTACACAATGGACCACCGAGAAGCCCTGAGGAGGAGAGGGAGGGAGAATGCCCAGCACTGTAGCTAGAAAATATTCCATTTTCTATTGCTTAAGCAAGAAACTTCTTTAGGTTGAGTTGAGCCCCTGGATTTACTCTTAATCAGATGTCAAGAATTGGAGGGAACGAAGCCTGAGTTAAACCATAAGTTAGGAGTGGATGTGTAGTGTAGCAGTAGGAATGTAGAATTTGAGATCAGACAGACCAAGTTCCAGTCCTGGCTCTGCTTTTTATTAGCTGTGTGATCTTCAGCAACTTACTAAGTCTCTCTGAGCCTCAGTTTCCTGATCTGTGGAACAGAATAACAAAAATATGTGTCTCATAATTGTGAGGATTAAAAGAGATAATGAATACATGTGAAGCACATAGCCTGGCGCGTAGTAAATGTTTAATAAATATTAGCTGTTACAGTGGAAGATTGCGACATGAAATGGCCTAAGACCTAGCCTATTCCTGAACATCTCCATGTTCCTGAAGCTGACAGATTTTAACTCCAAAAGAGCTAATAATAAAGTGAACAATAAAGGCTTAGATCAATTCCTAACATTTTCTGGAGGCATTTTTCAGTTTAAGAAGGGAAAGATAAGTAGATAGATAGATACGAATACAGAAAAAAAAATTCCCAGCTCTTTCCACTGCAAACGCCTAGAAGCAAAAACACCTCAGTAGCAATGAACACACAGAATTTGCTTTTTTAAAAAAATTGAGGCATAGTTGATTTACAATGTTGTGTTAATCTCTGATGTATGGCAAAGTGATTCAGTTATACATATATATGTATTCTTCTTTATGTTCTTTTCCATTATGGTTTATCACAGGATATCGAATATAGTTCTGCTAACCCCAAACTCCCAATCCATCCCTTCCCCACAGAATTTGCTTTTATTTATTTATTTTTAACATCTTTATTGGAGTATAATTGCTTTACAATGGTGTGTTAGTTTCTGCTTTATAACAAAGTGAATCAGCTATACATATACATATATCCCCATATCTCCTCCCTCTTGCGTCTCCCTCCCACCCCTCCAGGTGCTCACAAAGCACCGAGCTGATCTCCCTGTGCTATGCGGCTGCTTCCCACTAGCTATCTATTTTACACTTGGTAGTGTATATATGTCCATGCCACTCTCTCACTTCGTCCCAGCTTACCCTTCCCCCTCTCTACGTCCTCAAGTCCATCCTCTACATCTGCGTCTTTATTCCTGTCCTGCCCCTAGGTTCTTCAGAACCTTTTTTTTTTAGATTCCATACATGTGTGTTAGCATATAGTATTTGTTTTTCTCTTTCTGACTTAACTTCACTCTGTGTGACAGTCTCTAGGTCCATCCACCCCACTTCAAATAACTCAATTTCATTCTTTTTATGGCTGAGTAATATTCCATTAGAATTTGCTTTTAAATAGGCTTCACCACTTAGAAAGAATCAAGGTTCCTTGGAGAAATGACTAATTCCAAGATCAGGGCAGGAAATGTCTAATAACCCTGGAATGTTTTGTTGTCCCAGAAAGGAAATGCTAAAAAATAAAATGGTTGGGGACACAGGAGCCAGCTTGAAGGGGCTGCTACTAGCCAAATCTGGGGCAATTTGGCCTCCAAAATTAATAATGACTGTAATGGATTATAACCAATTGAGTAAAATAAGAATCCATGAGTCCATGTAGGAATAAACAAGTGAATGGGAGAGCAGGTAAGTTCTTTCTTAAAGTAGAATGCCAACTAA
The DNA here is from genome assembly GCF_009873245.2 of Balaenoptera musculus. Classification (NCBI taxonomy): domain Eukaryota; kingdom Metazoa; phylum Chordata; class Mammalia; order Artiodactyla; family Balaenopteridae; genus Balaenoptera; species Balaenoptera musculus. The sequence continues at coordinate 55,486,094 of NC_045800.1, forward strand.
TAAATGTGGAAAGAATAATGGAGTTAAAGAAACATTTTGAAACCATCACAGTATAACTGAAGCAGCTATCAACAAGCACTAAAACTTGGTGAATATTTGACAAGGAATAGGATATTTATATATATTCTCAAAGTTTCTCCCCACAAATTATGGATTAATTCCAAAGTAAACATAGAAACTTTACAGTGGTGAAACCTGGCCAACACAATGTTAACCAATTGATCAAAGTAAACATCACCAATAAAGGGACAAAATAACATCATGTGTCTCCTGATGCGATGCACTTCTTAGTAGGACATAATACATTTCTGTAGATTCCTGCTCCAAATGCAAAACTAGAATCTGATTGAGGAAACATCAAACAAAGCCAAATTGAGAGACAGTCTACAACTGGCCTGTACTCTTAAAAATGTCAAGATCATGAAAGACAAAAGAAGATGATGCCAGGAGTTCCCTGGTGGCCTAGTGGTTAGTATTCGGTGCTGTGCTGTCCCTGCTGTGGCCTGGGTTTGATCCCTGGTCGGGGAACTGAGATCTGCAAGCTGTGCGGTGTGGCCAAAATATATAAAAAACAAACAAACAAACAAAAGATGAGGCCCCAGTCCAGATCAAAGGAGCCTAAACAGCCATCACAACTACATGCAACACATGATCCTGGGTTGGATCTGGAACAGAAAATAGAATTCTGTAAAGGACGTTGTTGGAAAAACTGAATGTGAATTGTAGATTACATAATAGAATTGTATCAGGGTTAAAATTCCTGGTTTTGGTAATTGAAATATGAGTAAGTAAGAAAATGTCCTTGTCCTTAGAAAATACAGTGTGGTAGGGCTGAATAATGACTTTCCAAAGTGTCCACATCCTAATACTTGGAATCTATGAAATATGTTAACCTTATATGGCAAAGGGGACTTTGCAGATGTGATTAAATTAAGCATTTTGCTTGGGTGAAATTTTACTGGATTATCCAGGTAGGCACAATGTAATCCAAGGGTCTTTATAAAAGGGACACAGTAAAGTCAGACAGGGTAGAAGGAGATGTGGTGATGGAAGCAGGGGGAGAAAAGGTGATGTGATTCAGGGCCATGAGCCAAGGAGTGTGGGTAGCCTCTAGAAGATGGAATAGGCAAGGAAATAGATTGTCTCCTAAAGCCTCCAGAAGGAGCCAGCCCTGCCGATACTTTGGTTTTAGCCCTGTAAGATTCATCTTCGATTTCAAACTTCAAAAACTGTAAGATAATAAATGTGTGTTTAAAGTCACTAAGTTTGGGGTAATGGTGGAGGGTGGGGATGGGATGTGTGGTGGCTCCTTCTGCCAATCTGTGGCCCACCTGAACCAATGCACCTGAATAAACTATCTTCCACACCCCTTCTACTCAAAGTGTGGTCCACTGTCAGCAGCACTGCTTCACCTGGAGGTTGTTGAAATGCAGATTCTCAGGTCCCACCCCAGACTTACAGATTGAGAGTCTGCATTTTAACAAAATCCCCAGGTGACACACAGTCACAGATGTCCTCTGCCTTTATCACAGTAGAACTACCCTTCCCAGAGGGTGGAATCACCAACTCTGCATTCCCAGGAAGCCTCTTCACTGCCTGGTCCTTGGTGGCGGCCACTCTGCAGTAGGTGTGGCAAACCCCTTCTGGAGAAAGCATCTGCACATTTTCAACAATGGTCTCAACAAAATACACTGACCTGACCGTCACTAAGACTTGATGTGAAAACAGCAGAGCCAGAAAAAAAGAGCCACCATATGAAGCCTGGAGAGGGAGGAGCCAAAGGGATGCATTTTATAGCCCACTCCCCGCCAAATCAGGCCACACTCACCAGTGAGGAAGGGGCTATTTTTCAGTTTCCCAGGGCTCCTCTGAGCGTCTGCTTATACTGGACCTCCTTGCTCATGGCCTTGCATTCAGTAAGCGGGGCGCTAAGTATAGGGATTGTCTTTGTTCCCACCACATCCTTAGTGCTGGGCACTCAGTACTTGCTCAGCAAATATTTCTTGACTTAAGCAGTGAGGGCTCTGATGCTTGCGGGCCCAGGCAAGAGCTCATGCTCCCTTCCATTTGTCAGTGCCCACGCTGGCACTTACTAATTTCCTCAACTAATGGTTAATGAGGCATCTCCTGCCCAGCACTGCCCCACATAAATTGAAACAGACCATGGGAAATGCTAGCTGAGGACTGTGCACAAACCACTAGCCCAGGGAAGACTGCAAATGGCAAAGGCTAAAAGGCTTCCTGGAGGTGGGGGTACCTGTGCTTGTTCTGAAAGGAATGCCAACTAAAGAACGTCCCCAGCCAGCTGGCTATACTAGGCTTGAGTCATTAGCCACTGCAGTTGTTGAGTCACTAACACACCCTGGAAGGAGTTCAGGGTGGAGATCAGGAATGTGGAACTCTGCTCTCCGGGAAAATTGACAGAACAGACCTTCAAGTAGAAATTTTCAAGAGGAAATTTTATAAACCCAATTTCTTGCATCTTCCCATACTTAGAAAAGCACTAAAATAATTAAGCTATCTGTGCCTGGTGGCTAGCAGTGACCTTTTACCTAGATATGCGTTTGATTGCAGGTATCCCTTCTCCAAAAATCACATATATGCTGACCTCCCCCCTTACCTCTTCCAAGCAGAAGCAGTTTCTCAGAGTTGTCAGAGCAGCTGTCTCCAGGGCTAGAGTCCTCAGCTAAGTCCCCAAATAAAACTGAACTCACAGCTCTCAGATGTGCGATTTTTTTCAGTGGACAGGAACTAAGCAGAAGTCACCAGCAAATGCAAAGGTGCTAAGTTGGGAAAATACCAGGCCGCTCAGGTAGCTAGCCTCCTCTGGCGTAAGGCTGTGGGGCTTCACCTACACGTAGTCTTTGCGGCTACTCCCCCCGCCACTCCCCCCACCCCGCGCAGGCCAGCCCTCTGCCCTTTCTCTCTCCCAGTGTGCGCCCACCTGCCGGCCCCGCTCGCTCGATTCCCCTTTTCGGCTGCCCCCTCCTCACAGCCTCTAGGTTGCACGTCTCTGTTCACCTACCCCGGTGTTCCCTGCTCTCCACCCGGCACCTTGCACACCCCGCGCGCCCCCTGCTGTCAACTGCTCGTCCTACCCCTCCCCGCTCCGCCCGCCTCTGCTCTCTGCAGCACCTCCTCCTCCGGGCCCCGCCTCCGATCAACCCCCGCCCGCGCGCCCCCTCCCACGATCCCCGCCGGGCGCAGTCGGCTCAGCTCTCCGCGGGCGCCCCTTCCTCTCTGCCCCCGGCCATCTCCCGCACCTGGAGCGCGCACGCTCGTTGCCTAGCGACGGGACGCGACTCGCGGGTAGGTAGGCGCGTGCGTCAGCCGCCCGCATTTAGAACGCAGGCGCAGTCTGGGAAGAACGGCTCCTGGTGCTGGGCTGGGTTCCGGCGGACGGAGGCGGTTTTGACCGTTGGACCTTGCGAGTGGTGTAGGGCTCAGGCGACGTCCAGGCTCCAGAGGCGAGAGAGGGTTAGCTCAGCGCCAGACTCCGTGGACACCTCTGCGGCTGGGTCCTCCTCCTCGGTGGTGAGCGGCGCCGCGCCATTTGGAGGGGCAGGGGAGGCGGGCACCCTTCCGCGGACCCGGGATGGAAAACCAGCCATAGCGCTCGGAATCCAGGGTTGCCAGATAAAATTCGGCGTACGCAGTTAAAAATGAATTTCACAGATTTTGTGCTTTTTAGCACAAATATAGTATAATACAAAATTAGTCTTTGTTTATCTGAAATTTAACTGGGCATCCTGTATTTTCATTTGCAAAACTGGCAACCCTACCCGGTCCCTTCCTTTCCTACTCGGCCGGCTTTCTCCCAAGCATGAGCGAGGAACCGCCTTCTATTTCTTCTGACAGCTTCTCCAGGCTTGAGGCAGCTGTTTCTGTGGGAAGGGGCTTTCTTATGTATGAGCCAAGATGCCTGTTGCTGTGTATGAAAAATAATATTCCTTACAACAGGCTTTTGAGATGGGTATTGTCGCTGTTTCATGGGCAGGAAACAAGCCAAGCGAGGTAACGAGTTTCACCTGGGTTCCGCTGTTAACGAGATGCAGCCTGCGTAGGTTTGAGACCAATCCTACTTGGGAGGTTTCTCCTTACGGACCACGGTACCCTTCCCATGTGTTTGTTATCTTTCTGGAGTAGCAGCAGTAATCTGTTCCCTTTTTAATTGTTACTCTGTTTCAGATGACATTGAGATTTGTCTTTAGAGTATTATTGAAGAAGTACGATGAGGATACTGTGTTCCATACTCAGTTGTAATAATTCTTTTCTCTGTGTGGTTAAGACACACAGCTTGACAGGGAATTAGGTTCGTTTGTGCCGGTTTTTAGTTTGTTTTTATGACTACATTTATGTATACACACATACACATTCCCTTCCCCACTGCTGTTGCTAATACAAACGACGGTATACTATACGCAAATTCTTCATCTTGCTTTTTTTCACTTCACATTGTGTTCTAGAGATCACTCCCAATTTTGGAGATCTTCCTCATTCTCTTTTTATCTGCACAATAATTCATTGTGTAGCTGTATCTCATTAATCCTTTAATGATGAACATCTGGATGGGGTCCCAATTTGGCTATCCTTAGTAATAGTGCAAAACAACCCTGTGCATATATCACGCATGTTTTTGCAAGATAGGATCCCAGAAGTGAGATTGATCAGTCAAAGGGTAAATACATACGTAATTTTCTAGATATTTACAAATTTTTCTCCATGGGGTTATGCCATTTTGTACTCTACCACCATCATATGAGAGAGAGTAGTATTGGGGTCTATGGATGAAACTCAGGAGGTCATTGTTTCTCAAATTTTGTGCAGAATGTTAGGTGGATTTGTCCAGGGACAGGTCTAGACACTGGCAGTCTGTTCCCTATAATTGCTCATGCCTGACATGTAATAGGTACTCAATATATATTTGTTGAATAATGAGTACATTTCATCAGATTCTCAGAGGAGTCTGGATTCCATAAGGGTAATTCGAAGGTGATCAGTTTTTTCAAAGCACCTTAAATAGAGTAGTTACTGCATTTCCCTTTCTTTCTTTCTTTCTTCCTTCCTTCTTTTCTCTTTCTTTCTTTCTTTCCCCCCCCCCTCCCTCCCTCCCTCCCTTCCTTCCTTCCTCCCTTCCTTCCTTCCTTCCTTCCCACCTCTCTCTCTCTCTCTGATCTGAGATGATTCCTGTCCATATTTGTAAATAAACTGGGACATTACTGAGAGAGTGGAGAAACTCATTCACTTGCCACCATGGAGAGCCAGCTGTGTCCACGCTGTAATTGAAACACGCTTTTTGAGGAGCTAGAGAAGTTTGTCCTCTAGCAGGAGGACAGACATGTGCATACACAGATAATTCTCAGATAGTGTGACAAGTACTGTGTGAGCTGCTTGGGGAAGGAGGAACGTCTTTGTGTTGCCTGGGAGACGGTTGTATTAGCCACAGCGGTGAGGAATTAGAGATGATTGATACCTTGCAGATGAGGAGATATTTTCCAAGCTGAGAGAAAGTGAGGGGGCCATTATGTGCAAAAGTCATGGAGATGGAAACATGCAAGGTGTGAGCAGCAGAATGGCAGGATGTTCTGTGTAGTTAGAGCCCAGAATATGTTAGAGGCAGAAACAATATCTAGAGGTGAGCCTGGAAACAGAATTGGGGCCAAAGCATGAGGAGCTTCATATGCTGTTCTTTGAAGGTTGAATTATTTTATTCTTTGGCCTTGAGATACTTGGATTTTTAAAAAATTTGAGGTGGTCTTTTGTGATATTTTCTAGAAACGACTCTCATGGCTCGGGAGGAGCATCTTAGTAAGTCACTTAGGGTAATGACTCTGGAATCAAGAGTTGGGTATGAATCCCTCTTCATTATACGCCACCTGTGTGATCCTGGGCTGTTCACTTATGCTCTTTGGGCCTGGGCGACCTCATCTGCACAGTGGGGCTAATGATACCATGTTCAGGTATGTTGTAAGGATTTAGTAAGACATGCATCACTTGCCATATAGTCGTCTCACCATCAATAATGACAGTAACCCTTTTCTGACTCTTGGACTCCTGGGTCCTTCAGGTTTTTGAAACTATTTTAGTTGTAGTGACTTCTGTGGAGGCTTTTTGGAAACTGCTAGAAGTGTCCTGGAGCCAGCTTGCTTGTGCCATCCCTGATGGCAGGTGCCCATGACTGGTGACAGGATGTAATGCTTTGTTGGCCTCACTGAACTCTACTTTGATTGTGCCTTCATTGAAAATTTCCTGCACTAATGCAAAACGTTTATCTTTCAGAGGTTTTTATTTAGCAGTTAGAAATGGAGTCGGCATATCTTCAAAAGAATCTTGGGACCTGTCTAACTCAAGGTCTTGCAGAAGTGGCAAGGATGCGCCCAGTGGATCCAATAGAATACTTAGCATTGTGGATTTACAAGTATAAGAACAATGTGACCGTGGAGCAACAAGTAAGTATGGATCTTCTTTTTTTTTAATTTATTTTTTATTGAAGTATAGTTGATTTACAATGTTACGTTAGTTTCAGGTCTACAGCAAAGTGACTCAGTTATGCATATATGTGTGTGTGTGTATATATATATATACACACACACACACATACATATTTTTTTTCAGATTCTTTTTCCATATAGGTTATTACAAAATACTCAGTATAGTTCCCTGCACTGTACAGTAGGTCCTTGTTGTTTATCTGTTTTATATATAGTAGTGTGTATATGTTACTACCAAATTCCTGATTTATCTCTCCCCTCCCAGCCTCTCCCTTTTGGTAACCATAAGTTTGTTTTCTAAGTCTGTGAGTCTGTTTCTGTTTTGTTAATAAGTTCATTTGTATCATTTTTTAGATTCCACATATAACTGATATCATATAATATTTGTCTTTCTCTGTCTGACTTAATTCACTTAATATGATAATCTCTAGGTCCATCCATGTTGCTACAAATGGCATTATTTCATTCATTTTTATGGCTGAGTAGTATTCCATTGTATATATGTACCACATCTTCTTTATCCATTCATCTGTCAGTGGACATTTAGGTTGCTTCCATGTCTTGGCTATTGTAAGTAGTGCTGCAGTGAACATTGGGGTGCATGTATCTTTTAGAATTATGTTTTTCTCCGGATATATACCCAGGAGTGGGATTGAAGGATCATATGCACTCTATTTTTAGTTTTTTAAGGAACCTCCACACTGTTCTCCATAGTGACTGTACCAATTTACATTCCCACCAACAGTGTAGGAGGATTCCCTTTCCTCCACACCCTCTCCAGCATTTACTATTTATAAACTTTTTGATGATGGCCATTCTGACTGGTGTGAGGTGATACCTCATTGTAGTTTTGATTTGCATTTCTCTAGTAATTAGTGATGCTGAGCATCTTTTCATGTGCCTTTGGCCATCTGTATGTCTTCTTTGGAGAAATGTCTATTTAGATCTTCTGCCCATTTTTTGATTGGGTTGTTTGTTTTTCTGATATTGAGCTATATGAGCTGTTCGTATAGTTTGGAGATAAATCCCTGTTGGTTGCGTCGTTTGCAAATATTTTCTCCCATTCCATAGGTTGTCTTTTTGTTTATGGCTTCCTTTGCTGTGCAAAAGCTTTTAAGTTTAATCAGGTCCCATTTGTTTATTTTTGTTTTTATTTCCATTACTCTAGGAGATGGATCCAAAAAAGGTATTGCTGTGATGTAGGTCAAAGAGTGTCCTGCCTATGTTTTGCTCTAGAAGTTTTATAGTATCCAGTCTTACATTTAGCGCTTTAATCCATTTTGAGTTTATTTTTGTGTATGGTGCTAGAGAATGTTCTAATTTCATTCTTTTACATGTAGCTGTCCAGTTTTCCCAGCACCACTTATTGAAGAGACTGTCTTTTCTCCATTAATTGACCATAGGTGCTTGGGTTTATTTCTGGGCTTTCTATCCTGTTCCATTGTGGATCTTCTTTTATAAAATTAGAGGAGTGAAATAATTGGTCCAGCTTCTTTGCTTTTTAAAAAAAGTTCAATATTATCATTTCTTTCTATTATAAAAATAGTATGTTTATTATACAAAACTTGGATAACATGAAAAAGTAGAAAGAAGAAAATAAAGAAGACCTCTATTTAGATTCTTAGGTATTTTTAGGTATTCTAGTCTTTTTTCTACACATTTGCCTGGAGATTTTTTTATTTTACACAATTGTGACTGTATTTGCTGTGTAATTTTAATTTTGTGCTCTTTGTTGAAATAAAACACACATTTCCCCCAATTATTATACAGTTTTCAAATGGATAGACTATAATTTGCTTAATCCTTTCCCTACTGTTGGAGATTAAGATGCTGTTAAGATTGTTTTTGCAGATTGTTTTATCTGTAATTAGTCACATGGTGTTGTTTTTTTTTTAAACCATGTTAGAGACAAGAGGAAATGGCCCAGTTGGAGCATGAAAGAGAATTAGCTGTGATGGAGCAGGAAATGATGGAGAGACTTAAAGCAGAGGAGCTCCTGTTTCAGCAGGTGAGACAAGAGAGTTTAGTGGTGATTGGAACTAGTGGAGTCACCCTTGGTGTGGTGCAACCCAAGTGTTCAAAAACTCATCTCTTGTTGCTTAGATGTAGCTTTCTTATATCTTCATCTTTATGTCTGTATGTGGCTTCTTTACTGGAGAAGAAGCAGTGGTGGTGAGGTAGGAGGAAAACCCAGAGAGTCTGCTGTCACAGAAGCCAAGGGGACAGTGTCTCAATGAGACCTGAGTGGTCAACCATGTCTGTGGCCGGTTGAGTGGGAACAGAACTGCCAAGTCTCATTTAAGGCCACTGGTGACCTTGGTGGGAGCAGCGAATGTGGGGTGGGGTAAAGCAGGGGAGATGGAGATGGTGAGTAGAGGTAATGCTTTCAAAGAGATTTTCAGGGAAGGAGTTTTCTTTTGTTTATTTGTTTGGTTTTTTTAAGGAACAGAGTGGAGGGGAGTGGTTGATGTAAAGAAATAAAGGGGATGATTACTAGAGTCAACTTTTCATGGAGACGAGAGGAAATTGGCTCTGGAACACAGGTTAGGCAGGTGGAGGGGCCCTTCTTTGATTCTTTGATTCAAGGAAAGAGGAGAGCACGGCATTAGGTACATGTGGTGTGTAGGTTTTGTGGCAAAAGTTGAAAGCAGTTTCTGTGTGACTATTTCTTTTTTATGAAGTAGGGACCATGATCATCTGCCCAGAATGAGGTGGTAAGGTAGGAGGTGTGGGGAGAGTGGGGAAGGTTTGAAACAGTGGCTTTGGAGAGGTAGAGTTGACCAAGGAAACTTAGCATCCCTCGGTAGCACTGAATTCCCTGAGACCAAGCAGTCATAATGGGGCCTTTTGGTTTGGTTTTGTGAAGATGTGATTTTCTCCACCTAGGCCTGGATATTTGAGTGAGGATGTGGAGGAGACAGACCCTTTGACTGAAGTGAGTTTGGGTTAGCAGGATTGGGGAGCTAAAGATGTTGGTTTGAAAATGGTTGAAGAGGTGGGTCATGGAGTATAAACCAGAGAGGGGAAAGTTCTAGAGTGACTTCTGGACTAATTTAATTTATGGAGCTCTTCTAAACCAAGTTGGAGTCACCCTATACTTCTATCATATGGTACTTAACTCTAGATTCTCAACTCCAGTTTACATATTATAAAAAGGGAAAGAAGCCTATTATTTGGGTGTGTGGATAAAAAAGGAAAATGTAGACATAGAAACTAGCTTCTCTGTCTTGTCTCCCATCCTTGATACTGGGGTAGATCATTCTAGGCACCTTAGATGGATATGGCTATTCTAGGCACCTTTACTGCTTCTGAGTCTTCATTTTTCAGTCATTTGGCTTATTTTTGTGGGGTTGCACAGTGTTGAGTCAAATGACCGTCCAAATGGGCAAGTGTCTGCTGCAGTCGCCCCAACTTTGAGTGAGGAGCTGCCCTGCCTCTTCCAGCTCCTAGAGCTGGCATCTGTCCCCTGTCTATCAGAATAAGGAGAACTTCTCAGCAGTTCTCCTTCCCTAAGATAGTTAGATCACAGATATGGAGATGTTTAACTTGCTTTGACTCATCTTCTTTACCTTACTTAAATAAAGTTTGGCAATACTAGAACCCAAACATTTTTCTAGCTGTATCAGTATGAAGCCATCCCCTGTGCATCAAACCCTAAGCATTGTATTGGGGGTGGAAGACATAGTGATATCCTGCAGAAGATGTGATGGCCCATTAAAGAAGTGGATTGGTGGGCAGAGATAGATGAGAGGAGGAGAAGGGACGAGTGGACCAACAGATGAAGAGAAAGAGAGAGGCCTCTCCATGTCCCCCGAGTCAAGTGAGCTGGAAGGTCAGGACTCTGGTCACCTGCCTGTTGGTTGCAAGAGCAGGTGTCCTCATAATCAGTACCACTGAGTTGAAATTCCTTGAAATTTTAGGCATCCTCCAGCAAGCCTGGGTCCTTGTGAGCAGGGAAACATTTTTCTTGCTGTTTTCTGCTTAAGAGTTCATTTTGGAAGTACTAGCTTTTGTATTTGTTTGAATGTTTTTCTAATGGTTTTACACATGTGTGAAGAAAGCGACTGGGTTTCGAACATTTCCTGAAAATGTTAAGAAACCGGTTATGTTGACCAATGTGGTTGGTATTTAGCAACTGCACTTTGTGTTATTGTTGAGAGATTAATTTCGCTTCCTCTACAAATAGCGGAAAGTTGATTGAATGATAACGTTCCTGCATTTCGGCTACCTAGCCCATCAGTTTTTTTTTTTTTAATTAATTAATTAATTTATGTATTTTTGGCTGTATTGGGTCTTCGTTTCTGTGCGAAGGCTTTCTCTAGTTGCGGCAAGTGGGGGCCACTCTTCATTGTGGTGCGCGGGCCTTTCACTGTCGCTGCCTCTCTTGTTGTTGGGCACAGGCTCCAGACGCACAGGCTCAGTAGTTGTGGCTCACGGGCCTAGTTACTCCGCGGCATGTGGGATCTTCCCAGACCAGAGCTCAAACCCGTGTCCCCTGCATTGGCAGGCAGATTCTCAACCACTGTGCCACCAGGGAAGCCCTATCACTTTTATCTTAGTGGGGATGATATAGGAATATGAAGAAATTACCTTAAACAGCCCTTTGTTAATGAATATTAATCACTGTTTATTATCTCTTTGTAAAAATGTATTATTTTTTTAAATGTGTTTAAAAATATAGTTTTAAAGTGCTCTTAATGGAATGAGCTTTTATTAGGTCGTTTATGGGGTGGCACTGGACTGATAGTGAGAAATTATTTTCTAGCTGAGGTTGACAAACTCTTTCTGTAAAGGTGGATATTTTATGATTTTCAGGCCAAGAAGCAAAATTGAGGATATTATGTAGGGATTATGGTATACTATGTAGCTATAGCAAGAGAGAAAATAAATTTCTACAAATGTTTTATTGATGAAGTAAAAATTTTTAAAAATCAAATACAATTTTTTCTGCAGTGTAGGCTTATTATTGAGAAGAATTACATTCCCTTTTTTAAAAAAAATTAATTAATTAATTTATTTATTTTTGGCCGTGTTGGGTCTTCATTTCTGTGCGTGGGTTTTCTCCAGTTGCGGCGAGCGGGGGCCACTCTTCATCGCGGTGCGCGGGCCTTTCACTGTCGCGGCCTCTTGTTGCGGAGCACAGGCTCCAGACGCGCAGGCTCAGTAGTTGTGGCTCTACATTCCCTTTTTAAAGATAACGTTTCACTTAGTTGGAGTTCAAAGATAATGTTCCCTATCATCAAAATGTATTGAAAATATGTATCTGTTAATGCTGATCTATAATGAGATTTTATGTATGTCATCTTTGAAAAATGTCTTTTCCCTCATAGGTCCTGCCAAATATTGATATCAGTCCATGTGCCTATAGTTTTGAGTGTATTCATCTCTTGGAAGGCACTCGTAGAATTCTATTAGATTTTCCTCTTGATATTTGTCTTTTAGCCACTACCTGGTAGATTAATCCTTTCCAGTTGAAGGTTGGTGAAAACTTCTCAGTTACACAGTTAAATGGATTTTGAAATGTGGGAATTTCCTTTGCACTTACGTCGAGGCCTAAAAACACTCTGGAACTATAGTTTGAGCTTGGAAAATGTATCTGTCACAAATTTGTGTGGGAATGGAAATCCCGTTTCTGACAGCACTGGGAGTGTATAAAGCAGCTTGACATTGTGATTCAGAAAATTAGTTATTGCTGAAATGACTTTCCTGCAGTGTAAGTTTTACATATGAGTGCTGTTTTGCCTTATAGGCAACTTTTAGGTTAAATTGATTAAAAATCGTTATTAAGTCTGCAGCGGAAGCTAATTTCCAAAGCTATTTAATGTTTGATAATTGTAGTTGAAAATGGTCTTCTCATTAAGAAAAACGTCAGTCTTGTCCCTGGGCTCAAAAATTCACAATAAAACATTACCGCTGTTGAGCCATGGAACTATGGGGTGGTAGGGCAAGTCAAGATATATTCAGCTTCTATTTCTGACAGAAATTCACAGAAATGATGCTTAAGTTCATAAGGGTAAATGAAGGTCACTGTTGACACCGTTACTGAACCAAACTCGGGTCTGCTCGCCCAACACACAGCAAAGCCAAATCTATTGACAGTGGGTTGTAGTGAAGGAAAGTACAGAGTTTATTGCAGGGTACCAAGCAAGGAAGTGGGAGACAAGCCTCAGATCCACTCCAACTGAGTCTTTGAGTGAGGGGTTTTCTTAAAGGGGAAGAGTAAAGAGGCTAGGATTAATCTTGTGACGTTTCTGTGACATTTCTTTTCTTTTTTTTTAATTGAAGTATAGTTGATTTTGAACTCAACATTGACTCTTTTGGAAGTGAGGATGTCTCCAGTTTACAGTTCTCCGGCCAGGTGGTCCATGGCTTGGGGGGTCTGTTAGCTCATCTTGTCCTAGAGAAACAACCTGAGTTTGTACATTAATGATGATATCTATAATAGCAATTTTAGTACATTAACGATGCTATTGACAACAGCAATTTTAGTCATCTGACTCTGGTTGATTAGTGTTCAGTTAGCACAGGATTGGGGTCAGAGGGGACAAGAAAGGGAATAAAGTTTTGGATAGAGAGATTAATCAGAAACTCAATAAGGGAACTCAGCTTTAGGGGGGACTCAGTTTCAACACTGCTGGCTCAATAACACATGATAGAGTCAAATATTTTCTGCAGAGTAGCTGCTGTTGAATCATAAAATGAGAACTCATAGGTTTTAAGCACTGTGTTTTCACCAACTTTGTAAATTTTGTCCAATTAAGCCTTTTTCTGTTCCATACACACTTTTATCACTGTTGGTTGTAACACATCTGAGCAGATGTCACATCTGGTTGTACTGAATTAATGTTCCTCAGCGTCTTTGAAGATGTTCTTGCCTGTAGTACTGTTCATGAAGACTGTTCACAGCAGTTGATTTTTCAGTCACTGCAAACTCAGCATTGACTCCTTTGATAAACAGCAACTAAGCAGTGTTGGGAGCATTTGTCTACTCATCAAGAGCCAAGGAAAACCACTCAAAACCATTTGCCTTGTCTTTTTTTAAAATTTATTTATTTAATTTATTTATTTTTGGCTGTGTTGGGTCTTTGTTGCTGGGCGTGGGCTTTCTCTACTTGCGGCGAGTGGGGGCTACTTTCCGTTGCGGTGCACGGGCTTCTCATTGCGGTGGGTTCTCTTGTTGCGGAGCACAGGCTCTAGGCACGCGAGCTTCAGTAGTTGTGGCACGTGGGCTCAGTAGTTGTGGTACGCGGGCTCTAGAGCGCAGGTTCACTAGTTGTGGCGCACGGGCTTAGTTGCTCCGCGGCAAGTGGGATCTTCCCAGAGCAGGGCTCGAACCCGTGTCCCTGCATTGGCAGGCGGATTCTTAACCACTGCGCCACCAAGGAAGCCCTGCCTTGTCTTTAATTGATCATTCATTTTGCTCCCCGTGTAATCGACTCTTTAAGCAGCTGTTCTCACCAAAAGGATAATAATCTTAAGTTTATGTTTTTTCTGGACATTGAATTCTAACTTGTTTTAATTGAATCACCAATGATAAATGTATTTCTTTGCTTGGCTAACAAAAGAGCCACTTGGGATCTTACTTTCGTCGCACCCTCCTTTTTTTTTTTTTTTTTTTAATTTTTATTTATTTATTTATTTACTTATGGCTGTGTTGGGTTTTCGTTTCTGTGCGAGGGCTTTCTCTAGTTGTGGCAAGTGGGGGCCACTCTTCATCGCGGTGCGCGGGCCTCTCATTATCGCGGCCTCTCTTGTTGTGGAGCACAGGCTCCAGACGCGCAGGCTCAGTAATTGTGGCTCACGGGCCTAGTTGCTCCGCGGCATGTGGGATCTTCCCAGACCAGGGCTCGAACCCGTGTCCCCTGCATTGGCAGGCAGATTCTCAACCACTGCGCCGCCAGGGTAGCCCGCAGCCTCCTTTTCATTTTTAATTTTTGTGAAGAAATTCTGCTCTCATGAAATAATTCTGTTTTAAATTCCTTAATATTTCTGACCTTTGCATTCATGTGAGTTGAGAAGATTGTGATGAGTGCTTACTCTGGTAATGCTGATATTTACTGTATTCTTTTAGTACAGTATCGTTGCATGAGAAACACTGTCCTTTGCTGTTTAATCTGATAATAAAGTAACCCACACTTCACTGTGTCTTAAAAGGACAACATTCAAAATCCACTTCTTTTCTTGTTTTGTTATGATGGGTAATGCACTGATAAAAAAATAAATAAATAAAGTCCCGGTATAGTGGTACCGTGGCACTCCAAACGCTGTGAGTTATAATGGTGTCACTGAACTTGTGGTGTGCTGAGCAGCAGTTCAAGGCAGTGAGAGTACCACCTGTGGTCTCTGTTGCATATCCTCAGCTGTGCTGTCATGGGGCAGAAGCAGTCACAGTAAATAAGTGAGTGAGCGTGAGCATGGCAGTGTTTTTTTTAAATTAATTAATTAATTAATTTATGGCTGTGTTGGGTCTTCGTTTCTGTGCAAGGGCTTTCTCTAGTTGGGGCGAGCGGGGGCCACTCTTCATCGCGGTGCGCGGGCCTCTCACCGTCGTGGCCTCTCTTGTTGCGGAGCACAGGCTCCAGACACGCAGGCTCAGTAGCTGTGGCTCACGGGCCCAGTTGCTCCGCGGCATGTGGGATCTTCCCAGACCAGGGCTCGAACCCGTGTCCCCTGCATTGGCAGGCAGATTCTCAACCACTGCGCCACCAGGGAAGCCCCATGGCAGTGTTTTAATAGAGCTTTATTTATAGACACTGACACTTGAATTTCATATAATTTTCATGTGCAATGAAATATTATTCTTTTGATATTATTCAACCATGAAAAATGTATAAAAACCATTCTTCACTCGTGGGCTGTACAAAAACAGGAGTTGGGTCAGGCTTGGCCCAAGGAATTTAGTCTACCGACCCCTATTCTCACGTGGCTAGAATATATGTTGAGTTGGGACCAAATATGTTGTTGATTATCTCTGGTTTCAGATAATATACTTAAAATGTTCTTATCTACTATTTTACAACCAAGGTTTGGCTATTTGAAGATCCATCTGTGCTTAAAGAGATTTTATCCAAAAAAAAAAAAAAAAATCACTGCAGTCTCATTTGTAGCTTCAGGAAGAACAGAGAAAACGACTTGATTTTGTACAAACAGTGCTTTTCTAAAATTAGCAATTAAGGAAGCTTCCTTTTTAATTTTATACTTCAGGAAATATTTGTAAAAGCTAAAGTACTGGGTGGCTGTGACCATTTATTTTTGTAAGTTTCTGAAATTTAGGTGGGCATAAACTTAATTATCCTGGGACACTTCAGAGTAATAGAGTGAATTCCTTGCAATTGATCTGACTCTAATATGACTTATTTATTTCTAAATATTCAGCAACAGCTGGCATTCCAGCTGGAGTTGGAAATGCAAGAAAAAGAGAGACAGAGAATAGAAGAACTGCAGAGAGCTCAAGAACAATTTGAGAAGGTAATTTGAAGTTTTATAAATGTTTGTTTTATTCAAAACCTCTGAGAATCCTCAAGCTGTTTCTTCCAGCTGTTATAGCAGGGGATTCATAGTCTAAAGACCTGCCAGGAAGGTCTAATGTTGCCAGGAAGCCCTGGTCAACATTTTAGTCACGAGATAGTTGTTCCTAATTATGGTAGCTGATACTGAAGGTGAAGTTCTTTGTAGTATTGGGGATATTCTGATCTCTGAGACAATAGTTTGTTTCTTTTCTTCATGTTAGATGTATTATCAACAATCCTTTACATTTAAAACTATGTTTTGGGGACTTTCCTGGTGGCACAGTGGTTAAGAATCCGCCTGCCAATGCAGGGGATGTGGGTTCGATCCCTGGTCCAGGAAGATCCCACATGTGGTGGAGCAACTAAGCCCATGCGCCGCAACTACTGAGCCTGCGCTCTAGAGCCCATGAGCCACACTGCTGAGCCCACACGCAGCAGCTGCTGAAGCCCACGCGCCTAGAGCCTGTGCTCCACAACAAGAGAAGCCACCACAATGAGAAGCCCGCGCACCGCAACGAAGAGTAACCCCTGCTTGCCGCAACTAAGGAAAGCCCGTGTGCAGCAACGAAGACCCAACGCAGCCAAAAATATATATATGTATGTATGTTTTTATTTGGATTTTTCATGTCTTTCTTTAAATAAACTATTCAGTAACTTATGTCAAAAAAGTCCATCTCCATTGACTGTGTCTGTGTTTTTTTTTAATAAGTTTATTTATTTTATTATTTTATTTTATTTTATTTTTTTGGCTGCGTTGGGTCTTCATTGCTGCGCGTGGGCTTTTCTCTGGTTGCGGTGCATGGGCTTCTCATTGCAGTGGCTTCTCTTGTTGGCGGAGCATGGGCTTCAGTAGTTGTGGCACTTGGACTCAGTAGTTGTGGTGCACGGGCTTAGTTGCTCCGCAGCATGTGGGATCTTGGACCAGGGCTCGAATCCCCTGCCTTGGCAGGCGGATTCTTAACCACTGCGCCACCAGGGAAGCCCCCAGACTGTGTCTGTCTTATGTCAAGCCTCCTGCTTGGCCAGTGTTTCCTTGTGTCCGAAAAGTATGTGTCGTATAGACCAAACTTCTGCATGACTGAGTTATACTTTTCAACTGGATATTTCATATTGTTTCTTATAGCTAGTATCTGTTACTCAAATGTTACTCCTCTATTTATTCCGTAATTAAAATTTTAAAAAGAAGCAGGTTTTGTAGAAGATGTTTATTAATGGCTTAGATGAAAGCATCATTATTTAAAGCAATTTTAAAAAGTAGGAAGGGGGGGCTTCCCTGGTGGCGCAGTGGTTGAGAGTCTGCCTGCTAATGCAGGGGACGCGGGTTCGAGCCCTGGTCTGGGGGGATCCCGCATGCCGCGGAGTAGCTGGGCCCGTGAGCCACAGCTGCTGGGCCTGCGCGTCTGGAGCCTGTGCCCCGCAACGGGAGGGGCCGTGATAGTGAGAGGCCCGCGCACCGCGATGAAGAGCGGTCCCCGCACCGCGATGAAGAGTGGCCCCCGCTTGCCGCAACTGGAGAGGGCCCTCGCACGAACCGAAGACCCAACACAGCCAAAAATAAATAAATAAATAAATAAAGTAGCTATTAAAAAAAAAAAAAAAAAAAAAAGTATTTATAAAAAAAAAAAAAAAAAAAGTAGGAAGGGTAAATTAAATTTTTTTAAAAGATGAGATTTAATTAATTAGTTAATTACTTTTTTAACTCTTGAGGTAAATTCAATTCTTTTCTTCTCATCAATGTACTATGCTCATCATTCTATAATAAGAGATTAATCTATTAAGAATTGTTCTTTACAAAGTGAAATCACTTAGTCCTGTTGTAGCCCAAGTGTCGGAAAACTACTTTTGTGAGTCAAAAGGATGAGATTTTAAAAGGATAAATTCAAATCTCTGTACATAGTTTTTTTAAAAAATTTAATTAATTAATTAATTAATTTTATTTTTGGCTGTGTTGGGTCTTCGTTTCTGTGCACGGGCTTTCTCTAGTTGCGGCGAGCGGGGGCCACTCTTCATCGCGGTGCGCGGGCCTCTCACTGTCGCGGCCTCTCTTGTTGCGGAGCACAGGCTCCAGACGCGCAGACTCAGTAGTTGTGGCTCAAGGGCTTTGTTGCTCCGCGGCATGTGGGATCTTCCCAGACCAGGGCACGAACCTGTGTCCCCATAGTTTTAAAAAACACCGATGCTGATCTATTTTTGTCTGAATATGATAGGACACATGGATACCCATGCATGCACACACACGTAAATGCATACCCCCTTCCTCTTCAGTTAAGATTCCGTGATCGCAAAAGAAAGAAGAACCGGAATACATCAAGAAGACGGTGATCAAAATAATAAGAGAATTGAAAATACTTTTTATTGAGATGCCTGATAGCTATATGTGAGTGCTGGGAAGTCTGTGATTTATAGAAGGGATTGGCTCCAGAGGGTCCCATTCATGTTACTCTGTGGCCATTACCAGACTGTGTGATCAGAGCCACAGTAACTTTAATAAGTCATATTCCTACTGGCTTATCACCCCTCTCTTCCCTGCAACATAGTGCTGCTTGACCCCTTGCTGAGAGACAAATTCATCTATGTCTTTTCGTCCTCACCTTTTTATGGCTTCAGAGACATAACTTAAACTATCATTTGCAAAAGGAAATTTATTGGAAGGATCCTGGGTTGAAGAAAGGGTTTTACAACTAAACTGTGAAGGGCTCTGGTTGAGTTGGGTCTTCTAGACCTTTGGGAGCAAGAGAATCAATGCTGCCAGGGCTCTTACCGCTGCTGTTGTCTCTCACTGTGGCCTGGTTTGCTGCACACGGGTGAGGATCATGGTCCTTAATAGTTCCTGGGTCTTGTAATGTGGCTCCTACTGTCTGAGAGGAATAGATTCCTTTCTTTTGGGTTTCAGTTAAGAAAAGAATCTTGGGGAAGGATTCTGACTGGCTTAGTTTGTGTCAAGTATCCATCCCTTGGCTGGGGAACAGAGTCCTGTGAGAATATATGCTTCCCCACCAGAGCCATGTGGTTGTGGGATAAGACATGCCCAGGAGAAGGGAATGATCTTGAGAAAACCATATATGTCCCCAGTAATCAGGGTGACTGTATATATGGTCACAAGGTCACTAATCTTTGAACAGCTGAAATGAATCAGCTCAGGAGCAGTTAGTTCAGCCTGCTGCCTTGGAATGAAAAGATAGAGGCCACAGCAAGGTTTGACTTGGTTAGCAGATTCTACGTTTTCACATTCAGAAAGCAGTCTCCCATGTGTTCAGAGCATTATAGAGGGCATTGTCCAGGTACTGTGGAGACGTGTCATGTATTGGATAGTGCCTTGGGCCAGATTAATTCCCTCAGAAATATTTGCTTCTTTTTTACTATGTATAAAATTCTACATAACTGTCAGTTCTTTCAAAATCTCGTATTCTAAGAGTTTATTAAAATTGTTATTTTGTCACTTTTCAAATTTGCTAGTAATTTGGCTTCAGGGTTAGTGAAATAGTTAGCCTTTTTCATTTTTTAAAAAGTTCTATTTAATTATAGACAAAACATCGTAGTCACCTCTTAATAGAGTATTAAATGAGACTGTTATCTGCAGTTTTGTATTCACATTGCTCCTTTAAGAGGGACAGCATTTTTGCTGTTAAATTGATCATAATGTAAAAATAAAATGCTTGAAAATTAAACATGGAATCAAAATGAAAAGTATATTCAAAGTATTTTTCTTCATTTTTATGTATTATAGGAGTTGAGAATGAGTATGGAAAATATAGCTAAGGGTGAAGATATTTCACATGGAGAGGTGAGAAGAAAAAGTTACTCTATGTTATGGGAAATGAATAAGTATCCTGGAATGTAAAGCTTAATTTTGATGCATTAATAGCTAAATTTTTAATACGGAGATTATCAAAACTGATAGTCCAAGTACATAGTCTAGTAATAACAAGTCACAAATATGATGTGCTTTGAAGCAAAATCTCAAAGTGGGTAGAACTGGGAGATTTGGTTTGTTTTTGTATTTTTAAAAACCAGAATATTGTGAGATTATTGACCACATGATTACATGCAATGATATGTTTTAAATTTCCGATGTATTTTTTTAAACACGTTTTTGCGTTTATTCCTGGAATTCTTTTGTCATTAACAGGTATTGGTTCGTTCCATTAATTGACAATGTTGAATTTTGATGTTGTAATACAGAAGTGTCTTAGCAAAACTGAAAGCAAATTAATGTATTAATCTCAAAATCATTTGAAAGTGAAAATGAACTCTATGATTGTAGGATGGAACCGACTCAGGCAAAACACTAGCTGAAATTAGTGATCGATACGGAGCGCCGAACTTGAGCAGAGTGGAAGAACTTGATGAACCGATGCTATCTGACGTGAGTATCCTTAGGAAAGTGTTTTGTGAAAAGCAGATTTTTTTTTTTTTTTTAACTTTGGGAGAGCCTAGTGTATCTCAGGCCAAGGTTGGATGGCAAAATGGGCCTTTTGTTTCCTAGAAAGAAAACCAGTGTTCTGGGTGCTGACTTATCCCTAATTGGCCTTCCACCCTTCTGTGCACTGTGCTACTGGCCCTGAGGGTGAGGGCGGGCACTTGTCTGGCTCCACACAAATGTGTGGGCACTGATGGGGAGGTCACTGGGCATTAATGTGGAGGGAGCAGTGTGCCCTCCTGTGCAGAGGGTGATGTGTATATTTGGAAATGAGCCTTTGAAAATTTCGAAATCTCTTCAAAATATGTATTCAGAATCGTGGTGAAATACATAATCTTTAAATTAAATTTTGGGGGGGCCAACGTTTTGGTTCTCAGTAGCAAACTGTGGAGCCAAGTAAATATCCTAATGAGAGTGCATGCTTTTAAAGTATATAAGTCCATTTGCTTATTTAATAAACATATAGTGTTTCCTATGCACCGCGTAAATTGTGCCCGATGCTTTTATGACCGAAAACAGGTCCATCTTGACTTTGTCTAGGGCAGAAACAGACAACTGGACAAGCAATTGATAGTCATTGTTAGAGTGAGCAGGTAATGTCTGGTCCAGAGCAGTATGCTTGGAGAGCGAGAGGAGGGGCTGTTGATAACTGAGGCCCATCAGCAGCTGTAACCTGGGACTGCCCTGGCAGAGGGCTGCACTGAGTCACCTGCATCAGTAGGCACTGACGAAGCGGGACAGCCACCCAGTTGAGGACCCTTGGTCAGGGAAGGCTTCCTGGAGGAAGTCAGCTTTGTCACTCAGTGGTGGGATGGGAGGCTGGGAAGGGGAGAAGAGAGAGTGGGAGACAGGGAGAGATCAGAGCTGAGGCAGTGGAGAGCAGGGGCCAGACCATGAAAGGACTTGTAATCTGTGCTCAGACGCTTATATGTTATCCTAAAGGTAGTGGAGGCCAACATGATCAGAACTGTGTTTTAGGAAGGCCATCTGGCTATAGCGTGTAGAAGAGAATGGAGTGATCGATTTGAGGAGACCCACCAGGAGGCTATTTGTAATCTACAGAGAGATGGCACTGATGGCCTGAAGTAGTGAGTGGTGTTTTTAAGAGCTGTTCAGAAAGTGGAGCTGGGAGAATTTGGTGCTAATCGGTCAGTGGATACATTTTTATTTAATGGCTGCTGTGTTTTGGTACCATGCAGGGAGCTAGAAAATACCAGTGAACAAAACAGATAGGGTTTTTGCCCTTTGGGGACCATGGGCCAGCGGGGAAGGTGGTCTGAGAGGACAGAGCAGGGAACCCTGACCTAGCCTGGGTGAGTCTGCTCCAGGAAATGACGTTTAAGGAATTAACCTGAGATGAACCCAGTGGATGGAGAGAGCAAGATGCTTTCAAGGAATGCAAATAGTCCAGTATTTTGGCTGAGTTGTATGAAGCTAGGAGAATGGTGTGATTTGAAGCTGGGGAAGTGGATAAAGGCCAGATCACACTGGGCTCTGTGTGTCCTCTTAAGGATTTTGGACTTACGTGCAGTGGGAGTCATTGAAAGCGTTTATGTAAGGATTAGATATGTGTTTTTAGAAGGTGGAGAGAGGATCTGAGTGGACAGGAATGGAAACAGGAGACCACTTAGGAGGTTATCACAGTCATCCAGATGCAAGATGACCAGGGCTAGGACCAGACAGCAGAGATGGGGACAGCTGAGTAGATTTGATATCAGCTGGGAAGATAAGGGAGAGAAAGAAATTAAGGATGAAGCCCAGATTTCTGCCTTGGGCAACTGGACTCTTCACCATTTTTTGAGCTTTACCATTCGTTAAGTTGAGGAACATATGAAGAGAAAGTAGGTTTTGTGAAAATGATGTCTTCAGTTGTGGACATGTTGATTTCATGTCACTCTGAGGTATGCAGGTGAAAATGGCCAAAGACCCCTTGAAGTACGTTATGGGTCTGGAGGAAGGAGAGAGGTCCGGGCAGGAGAGATGAATTCAGCAGTCATCAGCATATATGCTAAGTGAATCTAGGAGAGTGAGTCAGGTTACCTGGCTCACATGAGAAATTTCAACATTTAAGGGATGCGTACAGGACCCCTGCAAGAAGGATACTGATAACAATAAGAGAGAATAGCAAGAGAAGTAGAAGAAAGGATGGGTTGATAAATACATTCAGAACACAGTTAAATTATTATTATATTGACTTTGGATTTTATTTGAAATAATCTGAAACTATCAAAAAGCTTCATTTACATAGTCACATAGAAGTTACCTAAGCTTTAATTTTCTGTGGCTTGTACATTTCACAGTTCTAGTTGTATTAAAGCCTATTTACTTCTTGTTTTCAGGTTGCATTAAACATTGATCAAGATTTGTAGGATCAACCAACCAAAGAACAATAAATTTTTTCTTCTTCTTTCAAGTTTCAAAATAGAAGGTCCCCAATTGTTTTTTTTCCCTCCAAACTTGAACTCTGCTTTTCCTCCCTCTAAAGACAGCTTTATAAATGGGCTTCCAGAGTGGCCTTAAAATACTGTTTTGATTACTTGTATGACACCATTTTGATTACTTGTATGATGCCAGTGAGAGAACAGGAGAGAGTGTTTCCCAAAGCAACCAAAAGGGGCAAATGGGAGACGAGCTGAAAAGAATGTGTGCATCTATGTGAGAACAAGATTGCCAGAGTTGAAAGTTACTGGTTCTATGACAAGTGAAAGAGGCTGCCACTGTGTAGAGCTCAGGAATCGTCAACATGCTTTAGATATGGTGGGTCCTCCTGGGAGTGCACTGCAAAGATTCCCCCAGTTTTCTGGGGAGTGATGCTTTGTAGTACCACTTTAATCCATGCTTATTGATGGGGCTGGGATGGGGAGGGATGCAAAGGTCCCAGGAACAGGGTAGCATTGTTTTTTCTGGAACAGTCACTGGGCAGAGGGCCTGTGCTGCTGTTGAAAGGAAGATCTTAGTGGACACAGGCCATGCAAGGTGCTTCCTTCAGTGGATGCTGGGTGGTCTGTGGACCTTGACTGCACTCTTGGCCTCCTGGAGGTTTCATGTCTAACTTTGAGCTTTAGGGAGAACTTTGCTTCTTTTATAAAATTCTTCCAAACCTAAGTCTATGTTATGAGTCCTTTCTGTTCCTTAAGGAATGGTGGAAGCATAAATGCCAGGAAGAGGCTTCTTTAAAAAAAAAAATTCTGTTTTTGGTTATAACATACCTTTCCCGAGGCAGTGAGAACAGAACAGCCTAGTTGCTTAAATGGGAAAAGAAAAAGGGAAAAAATAATGGGAAAAATATCTATTTAATTAAAAGAAATGTTATATCAGTTCTGTACATTTTATAACAAGGTTTTTTTTTTAAATTTTATAAATTTATTTATTTTTGGCTGCGTTGGGTCTTCATTGCTGCATGCGGGCTTTTCTCTAGTGTAGCGAGCAGGGGCTACTCTTCGTTGTGGTGCGCAGGCTTCTCATTGCGGTGGCTTCTCTTGTTGCGGAGCATGGGCTCTAGGCGCGCGGGCTCAGTAGTTGTGGCTCATGGGCTCTAGAGCACAGGCTCAGTAGTTGTGGCGCATGGGCTTAGTTGCTCCGTGACATGTGGGATCTTCCCGGACCAGGGCTCGAACACATGTCCCCTGCATTGGCAGGCGGATTCTTAACCACTGCGCCGCCAGGGAAACCCAGTTCTGTACATTTTTTTTTTTTTTTTTAAAGGAGCACTAGTTTTTTTTAAATTAATTAATTAATTAATTTATTTATTTATTTATTTTTGCTGTGTTGGGTCTTCGTTGCTGTGCGAGGGCTTTCTCCAGTTGCGGCAAGTGGGGGCCACTCCTCATCGCGGTGCGCGGGCCCCTCACTATCGCGGCCTCTCCGGCTGCGGAGCACAGGCTCCAAATGCGCAGGCTCAGTAGTTGTGGCTCACGGGCCTAGCCGCTCCGCGGCATGTGGGATCCTCCCAGACCAGGGCTCGAACCCATGTCCCCCGCATTGGCAGGCAGATCCTCAACCACTGCGCCACCTGGGAAGCCCACATTTTTTTTTAATACATCTTTATTGGAGTATAACTGCTTCACAATACCATGTTAGTTTCTGTTGCACAACAAAGTGAATCAGCCATATGCATACACATGTCCCCATATCCCCTCCCTCTTGAGCCTCCCTCCCATCCTCCCCATCCCACCCCTCTAGGTCACCGCAAAGGACCGAGCTGATCTTCCTGTGCTATGCTGCTGCTTCCCACCAGCCAACTATTTTACATTCAGTAGTGTATATACGTCGATGCTACTCTCACTTCGCCCCAGCTACGCCCTCACACCCCATGTCCTCAAGTCCATTCTCTATGTCTACATCTTTATTCCTGCCCTGCAAAGGTTCATCAGTACCTTTTTTTTTTTAATTCCATATATATGCATTAGCATACGGTATTTGTTTTTCTCTTTCTGACTTACTTCACTCTGTATGACAGACTCTAGGTCCATCCACCTCACTACAAATAATTTCGTTTCTTTTTATGGCTGAGTAATATTCCATTGTATATATGTGCCACATCTTCTTTATCCACTCATCTGTCGATGGACATTTAGGTTGGTTCCATGTCCTGGCTATTGTAAATAGTGCTGCAATGAACATTGTAGTACATGACTCTTCTTGAATTATGGTTTTCTCAGGGTATATGCCCAGTAGTGGGATTGCTGGGCCGTATGGTAGTCCTATTTTTAGTTTTTTAAGGAACCTCCATACAGTTTTCCATAGTGGTTGTATCAGTTTACATCCCCACCAATAGTGTAGGAGGTTTCCCTTTTCACCACACCCTTTCCAGCATTTATTGTTTCTAGCTTTTTTGATAATGACCATTCTGACCAGTGTGAGGTGATACCTCATTGTAGTTTTGATTTGCATTTCTCTAATAGTTAGTGATGTTGAGCATCTTTTCATGTGCCTCTTGGCCATCTGTATGTCTTCTTGGTGAAATGTCTATTTAGGTCTTCTGCCCATCTTTTTAACTGGATTGTTTGTTTTTTTGATATTGAGCTCCATGAGCTGTTTGTATATTTTAGAGATTAATCCTTTGTTGTTTCATTTGCAAATATTTTCTCCCATTCTGAGGGTTGTCTTTTTGTCTTGTTTATGGTTTCCTTTGCTGTGCAAAAGCTTTTAAGTTTAATTAAGTCCCATTTGTTTATTTTTGTTTTTATTTCCATTACTCTAGGAGGTGGGTCAAAAAAGGTCTTACTGTGGTTTATGTCAAAGAGTGATTTTTCCTTTGTGTTCCTCCAAGAGTTTTATAGTGTCTGGTCTTACATTTAGGTCTTTAATCCATTTTGAGTTTATTTTTGTGTATGGTGTTAGGTAGTGTTCTAATTTCTTTCTTTTACATGTAGCTGTCCAGTTTTCCCAACACAACTTATTGAAGAGGTTGTCTTTTCTCTGCTGTATGTTCTTGTTCCTTTGTCATAAATTAGGTGCCCATATGTGCGTGGGTTTATCTCTGGGCATTCTATCCTGTACTGTTGATCTATATTTCTGTTTTTGTGCCAGTACCATACTGTCTTGATTACTGTAGCTTTGTGGTATAGTTTGAAGTCGGGGAGCCTGATTCCTCCAACTCCGTTTTTCTTTCTCAAGATTGCTTTGACTGTTCGGTGTCTTTTGTGTTTCCATACGAATTGTAAGTTTTTTTGTTTTAGTTCTGTGAAAAATGCCATTGGTAGTTTGATAGGGATTGCATTGAATCTGTAGATTGCTTTGGGCAGTGTAGCCATTTTCACAATATTGATTCTTCCAATCCAAGAACATGGTATATTTCTCCATCTGTTTATGTCATCTTTGATTTCTTTCATCAGTGTTTTATACTTTTCTGAGTACCAGTCTTTTGCCTCCTTAGGCTGGTTTATTCCTAGGTATTTTATTCTTTTTGTTACAGTGGTATATGGGAGTGTTTCCTTAATTTCTCTTTCTGATTTTTCGTTGGTGTATAGGGATGCAAGAGATTTCTGTGCATTAATTTTGTATCCTGCAACCTTACCAAATTATTGATTAGTTCTAGTAGTTTTCTGGTGGCATCTTTAAGATTTTCTATGTATAGTATCATGTCATCAGGAAATAGTGGCGGTTTTACTTCTTTCCAGTTTGTATTCCTTTTATTTCTTTTTCTTCTCTGATTGCCGTGGCTAGGACTTCCAAAACTATGTTGAATAAGAGTGGCAAGAGTGGACATCCTTGTCTTGTTCCTGATCCTAGTGGAAATGCTTTCAGTTTTTCACCATTGAGTATGATGCTTGCTGTGGGTTTGTCATATATGGCCTTTATTATGTTGAGGCAGTTTCCCTCTATGCCCAATTTCTGGAGAGTTTTTATCATAAATGGGTGTTGAATTTTGTCAAAAGCTTTTTTCTGCATCTATCGAGATGATCATATGGTTTTTATTCCTTAATTTGTTAATATGGTGTATCACATTGATTGATTTGCATATATTGAAGAATCCTTGCATCCCTGGGATAAATCCCACTTGATCATGGTGTACGATCCTTTCAGTGTGCTGTTGGATTCTGTTTCCTAGTGTTTTGTTCAGGATTTTTGCCTCTATGTTCATCAGTGAAATCGGTCTATAATTTTCTTTTTTTTGTTATATCTTTTTCTGGTTTTGGTATCAGGGTGATAGTGACTTCATAGAATGAATTTGGGAGTGTTTCTCCCTCTGCAATTTTTTGGAAGAGTTTGAGAAGGATGGGTGTTAGCTATTCTCTAAATGTTTGATAGAATTCGCCTGAAGCCATCTGGTCCTGGACTTTTGTTTGTTAGGAGACTTTTAATTACGGTTTCAATTTCATTACTTGTGATAGGTCTGTTTATATTTTCTAATTCTTCCTGGTTCAGTCTTGGAAAGTTGTACCTTTCCAAGAATTTGTCCATTTCTTCATGGTTGTCCATTTTATTGGCGTATAGTTGTTTGTAGTAGTCTCTTATAATCCTTTGTATTTCTGCAGTGTCAGTTGTGATTTCTCCTTTTTCATTTGCGTCCTCTCCCATTTTTTCTTGATGAGTCTGGCTAAGGGTTTATCAGTTTTGTTTATCTTCTCAAAGAACCAGCTTTTAGTTTTATTGATCTTGGCTATTGTTTTCTTTGTTTCTGTTTCATTTATTTCTGCTCTGATCTTTATGATTTCTTTCCTTCTACTGGCTTTGGGTTTTTTTTGTTCTTCTTTCTCTAGTTGTTTTAAGTGTAGGGTTAGATTGTTTATTTGAAATTTTTCTTGTTTCTTGAGGTGAGATTGAATTGCTCTAAACTTCTCTCTTAGAACTGCTTTTGTTGCGTCCCATAGGTTTTGGGTCGTCGTGTTTTCATTGTCATTTGTTTCTATGTAGTTTTTTATTTCTTCTTTGATTTCTTCAGTGATGTCTTGGTTATTTAGTAGCACACTATTTAGCCTCCACGTATTTGTGTTTTTTACAGTTTTTTTTCCTGTAATTGATTTCCAATCTCATAGCGTTGTGGTCAGAAAGGATGCTTGATACGATTTCAATTTTCTTAAATTTTCCGAGGCTTGATTTGTGACCCAAGATGTGATCTCTCCTGGAGAATGTTCCATGTGCACTTGAGAAGACAGTGTATTCTGCCACTTTTGGGTGGAATATTCTATAAATATCAATTAAATCTATCTGGTCTACTGTGTCATTTAAAGCTTGTGTTTCCTTATTTATTTTCTGTTTGGATGATCTGTCCATTGGTGTAAGTGGGATGTTAAAGTCCCCCACTATTATTGTGTTACTGTCAATATCTCCTTTCATGGTTGTTAGCATTTGCCCTATGTATTGAGGTGCTCCTATGTTGGGTGCATAAACATTTATAATTATTATATCTTCTTCTTGGATTGATCCTTTGATCATTATGTAGTGTCCCTCCTTATCTCTTGTAACTGTCTTTATTTTAAAGTCTATTTTATCTGATATGAGTATTGCTACTCCAGCTTTCTTTTGATTTCCATTTGCATGGAATGTCTTTTTCCATTCCTTCACTTTCAGTCTGTATATGTCCCTAGGTCTGAAGTGGGTCTCTTGTAGACAGCATATATATGGGTCTTGTTTTTGTATCCATTCAACCAGTCTGTGTCTTTTGGTTGGGGCATTTAATCCATTTACATTCAAGGTTATTATCAATATGTATGTTTCTTTTACCATTTTCTTAATTGTTTTGGGGTTTTTATTGTGGGTCTTTTTCTTCTCTTGTGTTTCCTGCTTAGAGAACTTTCTTTAGTATTTGTTGTAAAGCTGGTTTGGTGGTGCTGAATTCTCTTAGCTTCTGTTTGTCTGAAAAGCTTTTGACTTCTCCATCGAATCTGAATGAGATCCTTGCTTGGTAGAGTAATCTTGGCTGTAGGTTCTTCTCTTTCATCACTTTAAGTATATCCTGCCACTCCCTTCTGGCCTGCAGAGTTTCCACTGAAAAATCAGCTGATAACCTTATGGGGATTCCTTTGTATGTTATTTGTTTCTCCCTTGCTGCTTTTAATATTTTTTCTTTGAATTTAATTTTTGTTAGTTTGATTAATATGTGTCTTGGTGTGTTTTTCCTAGGGTTTATCCTGTATGGGACTCTCTGTGCTTCCTGGACTTGGGTGACTATTTCCTTTCCCATATTAGGGAAGTTTTTGACTATAATCTCTTCAAATATTTTCTCAGACCCTTTCTTTTTCTCTTCTTCTTCTGGGACCCCTTAATTCAAATGTTGGTGCGTTTAGTGTTGTCCCAGAGGTCTCTGAGATTGTCTTCAATTCTTTTCATTCTTTTTTCTTTATTCTGCTCCTTGGCAGTTATTTCCACCATTTTGTCTTCCAGCTCATTTATTCGTTCTTCTGCCTCCGTTATTCTGTTATTGAGTCCTTCTAGTGTATTTTTCATTTCAGTTATTGTATTGTTCATCTCTGTTTGTTATTTAGTTCTTCTAGATCTTTGTTAAGATTTCTTGTATTGATTGTCTAGATTTCTTGTATTTTCTCAATCCGTGCTTCTATTCTATTTCCGAGATTCTGGATCATCTTTACTGTCATTACTCTGAATTCTTTTTCAGGTAGATTGTCTATTTCCTCTTCATTTATTTAGTCTTGTAGGTTTTTACCTTGCTCCTTCATCTGTGACATTTTGTTTTGCCATCTCATTTTTTTTTTTTTATGAGTGGGGTTGTGTTCCTGTCTTACTGATTGTTTGGCCTGAGGCTTCCAACACTGGAGTTTGTAGGCTGTTGGGTAGAGCTGGGTCTTGGTGCTGAGATGAAGAACTCTGTGAGACCTCAGTCCTATGAATATTCCCTGGGGTCTGAGGTTCTCTGTTAGTCCAGTGGTTCAGACTTGGAGCTCCCGCTTCAGGAGCTTCCGCCTGACCTTGGGCTCGTGAATCAAGATCCCGCAAGCTGTGTGGGGCAGCAAAAAAAAAAAGAGAGAGAGAACAATGACAAAGTAAAAAATAAAATTAGACTAGGAAACTAACAGATATGTTAGAAAGAATGTAAAAATAAAAATATAGATGAATCAATGACCAGAAGGTACATCAGTACCACAACAGTAAAAAAGAGGAGGAAGGAAAAGAAAAAAAAAAAAACACAACCAAGGGCAGGGGGGTGGGGGAAGGCCTTGGCTGTGGGGGGCAGGGCCTAAGCAAGGGCAAGGTTTGGGCAGTGGGTGGGGCCAGTGCTCAGGACCCACAGGGCTGGAAAAGGCCCTGGGGGCTGTGGGGGGTGGGGCTTAGGCTCAAGGCTCAAGGGACAGAAGGGACCCAGGCATGCCCCCCACCCCTGGTCTCGAGGGCAGGGGACCTCACCTGGGAGCCCAGCAGGCTTCCTGGGCTCGAGTGGGCAGGGCAAATGCCCTCCTCTCCTCTCCTGCTCCTCTGGTCTGGGGTCTGGGAGGGCCCCTCCCGCCTTCCTCTCCTGATTCCCCCCAGGCTTCCCTCCTATGCTCCCAGGACCAATGCGGCCGGGGAGGTGGGGAGGGGGGCCTTGGAGGGCAGGGGACTGGCCTGGGATCTCTGCAGGCTCCTTGTGCCTGAGTGGGTGGGGCAATCGCTCCTCTCCTGCTCCTCCCAGAGGACCCCTCCCACCTGCCTCTCCTGGTCTCCCCGCCTCCGTCCTATACCTCCAAGGACCCATGTGGCCTGGAGGGGTGTTTGGAGGGCGGGGGATTGGCCTGGGAGCTCAGCAGCTGTAGACTGGGCTTGGGCCCAGTCCCTGGGCCCAAGTGGGCAGGGCAGTGGCCCTCTGCTCCTCTCCCACTCCTCCTGAGGGCCCCTCCCGCCTGCCTCTCCTGATCTTCCTGGCCTCCCTCTTATGCCCCCAGGACCCGTGTGGCCTGGAGAGGGCTTTGGAGGCGGGGGAAGCAGCTTGGGAGCTCAGCAGACTCCCCGGTCTGAGTGGGCCAGGCAGTCGCCCTCTGCTCCTTTCCTGCTCTTCCCGGAGAGTCCCTCCCACCTGCCTCTCCTGATCTCCCCAGCCTCAGGGGTGCTGATCTTGTCTGGCGTCCACTTCTCCTCCCCCCTGGGTCCCCCTACGTCCTACCGGTTCACTCTGGGCTTCCTCCTGTCTCCTTGGGATTCAGAGTTCCCCACCAGCAGCCGGCAGGCACCCTAGTTGTGGGGAGACGCTAACTCCTTGTCTTCCTATACTGCCATCTTGACTCCTCTCCAGTTCTGTACCTTTTTGAGAAAAAAGTCTCAGGTGCCCTGGAGAGATGACTTCTGTGTCAGTCAGTCTACCAGGCACTGTGCCCCCCACATGGATGCCCTGCATTCACTTCACCCAGGTAGGAGTGTCAAAGGCAGCAAGAGAGTATCCTTCAAGGCCTCAGCCTCAGCCTATGTGGTACCATTGTGGAGGGCTAGGTGTGGAAGGGAAGGCTCAGAGGGCATCTTGGGCTCAGCACAGCCCATGCTGGTCTGCAAAGGGTGCAGTCTGGCTCTGGGATTTGACAGCAAGAGTCTCGGAGTGTTAGCCAGCATTCAGAGTGTTAGTCACTCTTGAAGCATTGTGGTTCTGGGCAGAGGGTAGTCTTGTGTGAAGAGCTCCCAGCCAGAACTAGGCATAAGTGAGGAGGTAGAATGGGGTAAGAAAGGAGATGAAACATGTTCAACTTCTGTCTGGAGAGAGAGCGCTCATGAGGATTTAGCTGGTGATCAGGGTGCCTGGGAAGAGGCTCCCATGCCCACAAGGAGATGACTCACAGAGCAGATGCCGACTGCCTGCTGGGACTGGAGCAAGCCTGTTGTCTTTGGGCAGACACCTATGCTGAGTCTGGATCTAGGCCTTAGCGTTTTTTGCCAGTGGCAGCAAGACTTATTTTAGATGCCTCCTGTTCTGGTGGGCTTTTCTGTAGCTGGGTGACATCCTGGTCTTGGTTGAGGTATTCTGGATTTCCCTGTGGATCTGGTTCTTGTGGAAGGGAAGGATAACAGAAGGGGAGGAGGAAATGGATGAAAGAATGGAGAGACCTAAAGGATCTAAACATAGGTAGTTAAACTACATCTCTTACTGCAAAAGGTGAGACAGAACAAACCATCAAAATACAGGTGCACCGAATAGACATTTTTTAATGTATTTTTTGTTATTGAATGAAAGATTCTTTAAATTCTGTAGTACTTCACAATTTTCAAAAGTTTCACACAAATTATTTTGTATAATCCCATAATAACCCTTTTTAAAAAAATCCCCTACCCCTGTATTGCCTCTCCCCACTGGTAGAACTAGTTTGTTCTCTGTATCTGTGAGTCTGCTTCTTTTTTGTTTTATTCACTAGTTTGTTGTATTTTTTTAGATTCCACATGTAAGTGATAACATACAGTTAAGTAGATGTTTTGGCTGAGTCTTGAATGACCGAGTATTAATCTCACTGTTCAGCCAAAGTCAAGGCTGAAGTTATATGTTAACTTATGAGATACAACAATTTGAAAAACTACACTTTCATTAAAATTTTGGTAGTTTAATATTATGGTGCTGGAGCAGTAATTTCTCAACATTTTTAACTGCTGTGGAACTTTTGTGGTCACTGTGCCACACATTTGTGATACTATGTAAATGTTTATTCTCTGCTAAAATGGAAGAGATACTTTTCAGTACTTTTTTTCTCTAGTATGTTTTTTTCTTTAGACTCTCTATTCTTTGTGTTTGATACTTTTGGGTACCTCATTTTTCTCCAATCCCATTTTCTTCTCTGTAGATGCTATATTTTTAATTTTGTTTGGATTGAAGATACTTTATCCTGGATATAGCTGTATATGATTTTTTGGGGGTGGTAACAGCTTTATTGAGAGAAAGTTCACACACACACAATCACCCATTTAAAGTTTACTATTCATTGGTTTTTAGTACATTCACAGATTTGTGCAACCATCACCACATCAGTTTTAGAACATTTTTGTCACCCCAAGAAGAAACTCCATACTCTTTAGTGGTCACCACCCCCCGTCCTTCCCTCTAAACTCTAGGCAACCACTAATCTAGTTTTTCTGTATTATTGTACATCAGAAGACACAGTATCTGACCCACTATCGGTAAAGCTAAGATTAACCACTGGGTTAGGGTGATGACAGTCTGTGCTTTCCAAGCTTTTGTGGCTCCCCTTGCAACTCCAAAGTAATTTGTGTGGTGTTACAATATGACCGTCCAATTGTAATCATTTTAATACCAGTTGCTAATTTTTACCCACATCAAAATTTGCATTGGAGTTTGTGAAATGCATTTTGTTAATTCTATATTCATTTTATTTTTATGTTTAGCATTCTTCTGAAAAGCTTTTCTTAATCATTGGGAATTACTGGGTTACTCTAAAATGTAATTCCTCCTGAAAAGCAAATGTTTCTTTTCCCTTAATTACTAATGTTAAAAGTAAGGAGTTTTTGAAGTAGTTATGAATAGTGACAGTTTTTCTTTTCTGGCTTTCTTTTAATTGATTGTCATTATGGACTCATGGTATTTCATTCATTTAGTGTTTTTCATTCCATTACAATTATTTTTTATTGTCATAACCTTGGTAAGTGGGAGCTCCTTTATTCCTTATTTACAGTATTGTCATTACTCAGGACCCTGAATAATTGATATTATTCCCTATTCTATAGATGAAGAAACTGAGGCACAAAGAGAGGAGTTTTGTCTCATTTTATACAGTTGGTAAGTGACAGGGCGGACCTGGGCTTAGCCTTTTTTGGGCCCCAAAGTCACAGTGACAGTACTTTCTGTCACTTCACTATACGGCTTCTGGGTAGGGACAAGAAAATTGAAAGCAATAATTTAAAAAAAGATCTGAAGCAATTATATTTGTATAGATCAATGTTCATAGAGAATTAGACTTTTTAAGTATATGTTTTATTTCCTACTGTGGTAAAACACACATAACATAAAATTTACCATTTTAACCGTTTTAAAGTGTACAATTTAGTGGTATGAAGTACAGTCAACTATCACTGTACTTGTTGTGTAACCATCACCACTATCTAGTTCCAGGACTTCTTTATCATCCCAGATGGAGACCCCACACACATTAAGCAGTTACTCCCCATTTCCCCCTCCTCCCAGCCCCTGGCAACCACTAATCAGATTTCTGTCTATGAATTTACCTGTTCTGGAAATTTCAAATAAATAGAATCATAGTATATGGCTTGGGTTCTGTCACTTCCATAATGATTGCAAAGTTCATCTAAGTTGTAGCATGTATCAGTACTTTTTTTGTTGCTGAATAATCATTTATTGTATTGATATACCACACTTATCCATTCATCAATTCATGGACACTTGGGTGGTTTCTACCTTTTGGCTGTTGTGAATACTGCTGTGAACATGTGTACACAAACTTTTATGTGCACATATGTTTTCAGTTCTTTTGAGTATATACCTAGGAGTGAGTCATACAGTAAATTCTATGTTGAAGTTTTTGAGGAACCGCCAAACTATTTTCCACAGTAGCTCACCACTTTACATTCCTACCAACAATTTATCACCCCCACCTACACTTGGTGTTTTCCATTTTCTTTTTTTTTTCTTTTTTTTGGCTGTGTTGGGTCTTCACTGCTGCACGCGGGCTTTCTCTCGTTGCGGCTACTCTTGATTGCGGTGCGTGGGCTTCTCATTGCAGTGGCTTCTCGTCATGGAGCATGAGCTCTAGGCACGCAGGCTTCAGTAGTTGCAGCATGCGGGCTCAGTAGTTGTGGTGTGCGGGCTTCAGTAGTTGAGGTGTGTGGGCTCAGTAGTTGCGGTGCATGGCCTCTAGGGTGCATGGGCTTCAATAGTTGTGGTGCGTGGGCTCTAGAGCGCAGGCTCAGTAGTTGTGGCACACGGGCTTAGTTGCTCCATGGCATGTGGGATCTTCCCGGACCAGGGATTGAACCCATGTCCCCTGCACTGGAAGGCGGATTCTTAACCATTGCACCACCAGGGAAGTCCTTTCCATTTCTTTTTCTTTTTCTTTTTCTTTTTTTGTGGCCATCCTAATGGGTGTGAAGTAGTAGGTCAGTGTGGTTTGGTTTGCATTTCCCTAATGACTAACGACTTTAAGCATGTTTACATGTGCTTGTTGACCATATGTACATCTTTGGAGAAATGTTCATTCAGGTCCTTTGCCTATTTTTAAATTTGGTTGTTTGTCTTTTTGTTGTTGAGTTTTAAGGTTTTGGTTTTTTTAAATATATATTCTGGATTCTAGACCCTTACCATTTATATGATTTGCAAATATTTTCTCCCATTCTGTGATTTGTCATTTCACTCTCTTGATAGTGTCCTTTGATGCCCAAATGATTTTCATTTTCACGAAGTCCAGTTCATCTATGTTTTTCTTTTGTTACTTGTGCTTTTGGTGTCATATGTAAGAAGTCATTGCCAAATCCAAGGCCATAAAGATTTACATCTATAGTTTCTTTTAATTTTAGCTTTTATTTGGGTCTTTGATCTGTTTTGAGTTAATTTTTATATATGATATGAAGTAAGGGTCTGAGTTTCTTCTTTTGCATTTGCCTATTCAGTTATCCCAGCATCTTTTGTTGAAGAGACTGTTCTTTCTCCATTGAATGGTCTTGGCACTCTGTTGCAATCAGTTGACCATAATGTATGGGTTTACCTCTGGACTGTCCGTTCTATTCAGTTGATCTATATTACTATTTATATGCCAGTACTACCCTGTTTTGACTACTGTAGCTTTGTAATTTTTGTAAATTTTGAAATTGGGAAGTGTGCTTCCTCCAACTTTATTCTTTTTCAACATTGTTTTGGCTGTTAGGCCCCCTTGAAATTACATATGAATTTTAGGATTGGCTTTTTCATTTCTGCAAGAGAGGACATTGGGATTTTGATGGGAATTTCACTGACTCCTTAGATAGGTTTGGGGTGTATTGCCATCTTAACAATGTTAAGTCTTCTAATTCATGAATGTGAAATGTTTTTCTATTTATTTAAGTTTTCTTCATTTCTGTCAACAATGTTTTGTAGTTTTCAGTATACAAGTCTTGCTCCTCCTTAGTTAAATTTATTCCTAATTATTTTTAATGCTATTATAAATGGAATTATTTTCTTAATTTCCCTTTTACATTGTTCATTGCTTGTGTATTGAAATACAACTGATTTTGTTTGTTTGTTGGTCTATTGTTGAATTCATTTATTAGCTTTAGTAGTTTTTTCATTTTGTGATTCCTTAGAATTTTCTATACACAAGATTGTGTGATTTGCAAAGAGAGATAATTTTACTTCTTCCTTCCAATTTAGGAACCTTTTTACTCTTTTTTATCCCCTCTAATTGCCCTGGCCAGAACTTTCAGTATAATGTTGAATAGAAGTGTTGAAAGCAGGAATCCTTGTCTTGTTCCTGATCTTAGGGAAAAAGCTTTCCATCTTTCACCATTAAGTATGATGTTACTGGGGTATTTCATACATTTTTTTTATCCAGTTGAGAAAGTTCCTCTGTATTCATGATTTGTTAAGTGTTCTTATCATGGTATGATCTTTTTTATGTGGTTCTAGAGTCAATTCACTAGTAATTTGTTGAGGATATTTGCATCCATATTCAAAACAGATTCTGGTCTGTAGTTTTTTTGTGATGTCTTTGTCTGGCTTTGGTATCAGGTTAATACTAGTTTCATAGAATAGGTTGGGAAGTATTCCTGTCTCTTTTGTTTTTGAAAGAGTTTATGAAGGATTGATATTTATTATTCTTTAATGGGTACAATTTTTAAAAATTGGTATAATTCACCCATGAAGCCATCTAGGCCTGTACTTTTCTTTGTTGGGAGCTATTTATTACTAATTCATTCTCTTTACTTCCAGGATTTCTGTTTCTTCTTGAGACAGTTTTTATAGTTTGTGTCTTTCTAGGAGTCTGTCCATTTCATCCAGGTTATCTAATTTGGCATACAGTTAATATACAATTATTTATAGTATTCCCTTATAATCCTTTATGGGGTGTGTATATCTTTTTGAGTTATGTTTTCATTTTCTTTGAAAAATACCCAAAAGTGGATCATATAGTTTTATTTTATTTTTTGAGGAACCTCATACTGTTTTCCATAGCGGCTGCACCAATTTACATTCTCAAAAATAGCGCACTGGGACTTCCCTGGTGGTCCAGTGGTAAAGAATCTGCCTTCCAATTCAGGGAACGCAGGTTCGATCCCTGGTCGGGGAACTAAGATCCCACATGCTGCAGGGCACCTAAGCCCTCGCGCCACAACTACTGAGTTCATGTGCCACAACTAGAGAGAAACCCGAGCACTACAACAAAGATCCCACGTGCCACAACTCAGACCTGATGCAGCCAAGAAAATAAATAAGTAAAAAAAAAAAAAAAAAAATAGCGCACTGAGGACCATTTTTCTCCACATCCTCACCAATGCTTGTTATTTCTTGTGTTTTTGATAAAAGCCATTCTAATGGGTGTGAAGTGATATCTCACTGTGGTTTTTATTTGCATTCCCTGATGATCAGTCATGTTGAGCACCTTTTCATGTTGGCCATCTGTCTGTCTTCTTTGAAAAAATGTCTCTTTGGAGCCTCTGCCCATTTTTTAATTACTGTTTTTTGCCATTGAGTTGTATGAGTTCTTATCAGATATATGATTTTCAAATATTTTCTCCCGTTTGGTAGGTTGCCTTTTCATTTTGTTGATGGTTTCTTTCGCTGTGCAGAAGCTTTTTAGTTTGATGTAGTCCCACTTGTTTATTTTTGCTCTTGTTGCCTTTGCTTTGGTGTCAAATTAAAAAAATAATTGCCAAGACTGATGTCAAGGAGCTTACCACTTTGGTCTAGGAGTTTTATGGTTTCAGGTCTTATGTTCTTTAATCAATTTTGAGTTAATTTTTGTGAGTGGTGTAAGATAGTGGTCCAGTTTCATTCTTTTGCATGTGGCTATCGAGTTTTCCCAGGACCATTTATTGAAGAGACTGTTCTTTCCAAGAAATATGTTAATATATAACACTCTATTTTAAGATAATACCTACTTAATTTTATTTATTTACAAAAACTTTGCTGCTACATAGCTCCATTCCCTCACTCCTCTTTTGTTCTATTATTGTCATAGAAATAACATCTTACAATTTGTATACCCATTAACACAGATTTATAATTGTTGCTTTTAAATAATATAGGAGAAAAAATGTTACAAACAAAAATACATTTATATTGTCTTTTATATTTACCTACATAATTATGTTTATCAGTGCTCTTTATTTCTTCACGGAATTCAGATTACTGTCTAGTATCCTTTCATTTCTGCCTGAAGAATTCTCTTTAGCATTTCTTACAGAGCAAGTCTGCTAGCAGTGAATTCTGTCAGCTTTGTTTACCTGGGAATGTCTTAATTTCTCATTCATTTCTTTTTTTTTTTTGGGGGGGGTGGTCTGCCTAACATTTATTTATTTATTTACATCTTTATTGGAGTATAATTGCTTTACAATGGTGTGTTAGTTTCTGCTTTATAACAAAGTGAATCAGCTATACATATACATATATCCCCATATCTCCTCCCTCCTGCATCTCCCTCCCACCCTCCCTATCCCACCCCTCTAGGTGATCACAAAGCCCCGAGCTGATCTCCCTGTGCTATGCGGCTGCTTCCCACTAGCTATCTGTTTTACATTTGGTAGTGTATATATGTCCATGCCACTCTCTCACTTCGTCCCAGCTTACCCTTCCCTCTCATTCATTTCTGAAGGATGGTTTTGCTGGACATAGAATTATTGATTATCAGCATTTTCTTTCAGCACTTTGAATATGTCATCCCCACTGCCTTCTAGCCTCCAAGGTTTCTGATGAGGAATTAGCTGTTAATCTCATTGAGGATCCCTTGTATGTGAAGAGTGCTTCTCTATTGCTGCTCCCAGGATTCACTCTTGGTCTTTGGATAGACTGACTATGATTTCTCTCAGTGTGCATCTCTTTGAATTTATCTTACCTGGAGTTCACTGAACTTCTTGGATATGTAGATTAATGTTTTCCATAAAATTTGGGAAGTTTCGCGCCATTATTTCCACAAATACTTTTTTAGCTTCTGTCTCTCTTTCCTTCTGCAATTCCATTATGCACATGTTGGTATACTTGATGGTGTCCTATTTGCCTCTTAGGCTTTGTTATTTTATCTATATTTTTTCTTTCTGTGTCTCAGAGTGAATAATGTCAATTGACCTATCTTCATAATCATCGATTTATTCTTCTGCCAACTCAAATCTGCTGTTGAGTTCCTCTCATGAATTTTTCATTCTAGTCGTATTTTTCAACTCCAGAATTTCTATTTGTTTTCTTTAGTTTTATGAATGGTTTATTTTAACTCTTTGAACATATTTAAAATAGTTGATTTAAGGTTTTTGTCTAATAAGCCCCATGCTTGGCCTTCCTCAGGAACAATTTCTTCCTTTTTTTTTTTTTTAAATTAATTTTTATTGGAGTATGGTTGCTTCACAATGTTGTGTTAGCCTCCACTGCACAACATAATGAATCAGCCATACACATACAGATATCCCCTCCCTTTTGGACTTCCCTCCCATTTAGGTTACCACAGTGCACTAGATGAGTTCCTTGTGCTATACAGCATGTTCCCATCCGTTGTCCATTTTATACATAGTATCAATAATGTATATGTGTCAATCCCAGTCTCCCAATTCCTCCTACCCCACCCCTTTCCCTCTTGGTATCCATACATTTGTTCTCTGCATTGGTGTCTCTATTTCTGCTTTGCAGCTAAGATCACCTATACCATTTTTCTAGATTCCACATATATGCATTATTATACGATATTTGCTTTTCTCTTTCTGACTTACTTCACTCTGTATGGCACTCTCTAGGTCCATCCATGTCTCTACAAATGACCCAATTTCATTCCTTTTTATGGCTGAGTAATATTCCATTCTATATATATACCACATCTTCTTTATCCACTCCTCTGTCGATGGACATTTAGGTTGCTTCCATGTCCTGGTATTGTAAATAGCATTGCTATGAACATTGGGATGCATGTGTTTTCTTTGAATTATTGTTTTCTCTGGGTATATGCCCAGTAGTGGGA
Organism: Balaenoptera musculus; assembly: GCF_009873245.2. Taxonomy (NCBI): domain Eukaryota; kingdom Metazoa; phylum Chordata; class Mammalia; order Artiodactyla; family Balaenopteridae; genus Balaenoptera; species Balaenoptera musculus. Next base: position 55,526,025 of record NC_045800.1, read on the forward strand.
TTGCTGGGTCATATGGTAGTTCTATTTCAGTTTTTTAAGGAACCTCCATACTGTTTTCCATAGTGGTTGTATCAATTTACATTACCTCAGGGACAATTTCTAATAGTCCTTTCTTTTCCTGAATATGGGCCATACTTTCTTGTATCTTTGCATGCCTTGTAAGTTTTCGAAAACTGGATATTTTAAAATATATATATTGGCAATCCTGGAAAACAGATTCTATCCCCCTTCCCAGGATTTCTTATTATTGCTATTTGTTCTTCTTGTTGCTATTTGTTTGTTTAGTAACTTTTCTGAACTTTGTAATGGCTACATGTTTTATCATATGTGGTCATTGAAGTCTGCTTGGATTGCTTAGTGGTCAGCCAGTGATTTGACAGAGATTTCCTTAGATGTCTGGAACCAATAGATCTTCCAGACTTTGTTGGTGGCATACATTCAATGCTTAGGCATGTATTGGGTTGACCAAAAAGTTCATTTGGGTTTTCCATAAGATGTTACAGAAAAACCCAAATGAACTTTTTGGCCAACCCAGCAGTTTACAACTCTGCTTTAACCTTCAGTTTCTGATTGTGTTGAGGCCTCCAGTTCAGCCAGAGATGAGAGCCTAGGGTCTTCTTGGGTCTTTCTCAACTGTGCACATAGCCTTAGGCATGTGTACAACCCTGCAAATATGTGTGGCCTTCTCAATTCCTAGCAATATGCCAGAGATTTTGAGGTCCCCTTATGGAATCTCATTCTCAAGCTTTTCCACTTAAGTTTTTGGTCATCTTGTTCTTTGTCCCAGCTGTTATCACTGTATCAGGCAGACATGATGTTAAAAAGTTGATGCTGATTTTTGTTGACAACACCTCTGGGAAAAAGGCTGGTTGCAATGGGTGAACTCTGAGTTATGTCAAATATAGTTTTTCAAGTGGGATTTTCCATGGAACTTCCAGACAAGTCAAATAATGACTGTTTTCTGGGAATTGGGCTTTAGAAGAGTTCCATCCTGATTCTGACTTTTTTATTGGCTAGCAGGTCACTGATTTTCATCATGGTTTCAACATGAAAGCCCTGTTGGTTTTCAAGGCTACCGTAGACATGGGAGTAGGGGAATGGGACTAGAGAAAAGTAAATAGCCACAAAGCTCGTGCTGTTCTTGAGATTCAGCTGTTTTTCTTGAATAAATATTCCCTGTATTGTTGCAAGCCTTTGGTTAATTTTAAGAGTTCTGAAAAAGTCGATATTGACAGTTTGCACCATTACTATCATTGCTTTTATGGAGGAGAGGATTTTTGGAGATCCTTATTCTACCATTTCTGCTGACATTATTTTACCTTCATTTTTAAATTATTTATTTTTATTCTTCTGCATCCTAGTGAGATAAGGCCAAATGGTACATTTCTTGCTAACATTAAATGAAATCTGCAATCATCTATCATGTAATGATATAAGACACAAGTCTTTGAATTTTGTGTAGTTTTTGAATTTTGTATATAAATATATTTTCTGGATTTTTACCTTTGTTTTTGAAGGAGTTTTCCACTGCTTATAGAATTGTAGGTTGACAGTTTTTTCTCTTCTAGTATTTTAAAGATGATTCCTTGCTGTCTTCTCATTTGCATTGTTTTTGATAAGAAATATCATCCTTAACTGTTCCTATGTAATATGTCTGTTTTCTCTGATTTTAATATCTTTATCACTGGTTTTGAACAATTTGATTATAGTGTGCCTTGGTGTAGTTTCCTTCATGTTTTATATGCCTTAGGTTTGTTGAGTTCCTTGGCTTATAGGTTTTTATCAAATTTGAAAAAAATTTAATCATTATTTCTTCAAGTATTTTTTCACTATCTTCTCTCCATTGGGTGAACTGAGCTCTCACTGATGCTTTAATTCCTTTTAATTTTTTTTCTCTCTGTGTTTCATTTTTGAAAGTTTCTGTTGCTGTATCTTCAAGTAAACTTATCTTTTTTTTTTTTCCTGCAATGTCAAATCTGCTGTTAATCTTGTCTGGTATATTTAGCATTTATATTTATTATTTTTAAAAAATGTCATCCATCCTCTACTTAATATGTTCATTCTTTCCTCTAGCTTCTAAAACATAGAAGACAATTAGAATGACTGCTTTAATGTCTTTGGTTACTAATTCTGTCATTGTATTATTTCTGAGGCAGAGTTTTTTTCTCATTATAGGTCATTTGTTTTTCCCTACTTCTTTCTATGCCTGGTAATTTTTAATTAGATACGAATTTTATCTTCTTAGATGTTGGGTATTTTTATTCCTAAAATAAATATTTTCGAGTTTTGTTCCTAGGTCCAATTAAGTTACTTGGAAATAGTTTGATTTCTTTTCTGATCTTAGTTTTAAGAAGCTTTGTTAGGTGGGACTAAGGGAGCATTCGGTCTAGGGCTAATTTTGCCCTACAATTAAGGCAGCCGTCTCTGGGTGTATGCTACCCAATGCTGAGTGAATTATGAGAATTTCCACTTTGGCTGTGGGAAGATAAATTATTTTATTGTATTTTTATTTTTTTAATAAATTTATTTATTTATTTTTGGCTGAGTTGGGTCTTTGTTGCTGCACGCAGGCTTTCTCTAGTTGCGGTGAGCAGGGGCCACTCTTCCTTGCGGTGCGCGGGCTTCTCGTGTGGTAGCTCCTCTTATTGCAGAGCACGGGTTCTAGGCACGTGGGCTTCAGTAGTTGTGGCACATGAGCTTCAGTAGTTGTGGCTCGCGGGCTCTAGAGTGCAGGCTCAGTAGTTGTGGCCCATGGGGTTAGTTGCTCTGTGGCATGCGGGATCTTCCCGGACCAGGGCTTGAACCCATGTCCCCTGCATTGGCAGGCGGATTCTTAACCACTGCGCCACAAGGGAAGCCCTATTTTATTGTATTTTTTAAAAATTTTTATTTACTTATTTATTTATTTATGGCTGTGGTGGGTCTTCGTTTCTGTGCGAGGGCTTTCTCTAGTTGCGGCAAGTGGGGGCCTCTCATTATCGCGGGCTCTCTTGTTGCGGAGCACAGGCTCCAGATGCGCAGGCTCAGTAATTGTGGTTCACGGGCCTAGTTGCTCCGCGGCATGTGGGATCTTCCCAGACCAGGGCTTGAACCCGTGTCCCCTGCATTGGCACGCAGATTCTCAACCACTGCGCCACCAGGGAAGCCCTTATTGTATTTTTAAAACCACTTTATTTTTCCAATGAAAATCTATTATTTTTTAAAAATTATTTATTTTATTTATTTAATTTTATAGAAGTAGAGTTATAATGTTGTTAGTTTCAGGTATACAGCAAAATGATTCAGTTTTACATATACATATATTCATTCTTTTTCAGATTCTTTTCTCATATAGTAAAACCACTTTATTGATGTGTGATTAACAGGAAGAGAAATTTTTCCTGGCTCTCTTTGAGCCATGGTAATGCCCTCTAATCACTTCAGGGGGTTCTTTCCTTACCTTTGTGTCATTTCCTCATATACATGCATTTATCACTCAGCTGAAGACTCGAGGAGGACCCTCTGTAGGTACCTCTGTGCTCTCAGCTCCTTCTCCTTAAGTCGGGGAGACCAGCAGGCTTCGTATACATTCCGCCTCCCTGCACTGTAGCTGGGCAGCACTCTCAAGGAAGTACACTGGGACAATTGTAGGGAACACTTTAATTGTTTCTCATTTCCCAGGGGTTATTGTCCCTTGTTGCCTTATGTTCACTGTCTTGACAAGTATTGTTTCATGTATTTTGTCCTGGTTTTAATTGTTTCATGTGTAAGTCCTATCCCTTTTAGACCATCCTGGCTTAAAGCCAAAGATCAAACCCTATAGACTTTTTCTCATGGAAAACTATTCCTTTGCTATACTCAACTTTCCTAATTTCATGAAGTTTAATGTGATTATTTTCTGAGAAGAACTTCGGGGGTCCTGGAGGTACCTAATGACTTATATCTCTTATCCTGTTTGGAACCAGGCATAAAGGGCCAAATGCGAGTCAAAGAATCAACTTTACAAATGTTAAAACTTCCACAGAGAGTGCACTTTGGACACTGGGCCCAAACTGAGTATTTTATTCCTACTGGCTAGTCTCAGGAAAAGCATTCGGGGAGCTGCAGTTCTCTCTGTGTCAGGTGGAGAGCCCGGTCTGCTCTGCTTCTCAGAGGGGAGATGGAAGCATGGAGGGTCCGTGGTCAGTTCTGCTTGCTGAGACATTCAGGGGCAAGAGCTCAAAGACCCGGTTGAGCCCGGGACCTTTACCCCAGACCAACTCATCCTTCTCTTGGGAGAATCAAGAGAGGAGGGTGCAGAAATAGCCTGGCCTCCTCATCTGCCACACCATTCTCTTCTGGGAAATTATACTGTATTAGTCTTATTTTGGCTGAAATAACTAAAAAACCCAGACTCAACTGGCTTTATAGATCAAATGACTTAATGTCTCCTACGAGAAGTGCAGAGAATGGGCAGGTCATAAACATGACAGATCAGGGCTCTAGCTCCCCCCTCTTGGCTCCGTTTTTCTCTTCTATTGGTTTCATCCTCGGGTTGCTCCTTGCATGGCTGCAGTGAATAAATCCAGGTGTTATATTCAGACACAACGGCATCTTGTGTAAGAAGTGGGGAGAGTCTTCCTGGGTGGTAGTATTTATATTCCTAGAGACTCCTCAGCAGACTTTTCCTGTCTCACTGATTGTGATTGCACTATATGCCTATCATCTCCAATCTCATTCCCGACAAAGATGAGTAGTCATCACCCAAAGTACTTACACTATCATCTTATTGATTCATTGGTTTAGATTCATTTATTCTCAATCTGCGTCAAAGAGACGTCACTAGTTACAGGGCTGGGCCAGGATGAGGCAAATGCGGTAAAAGTTTAAGTGCTGACTCTGTAATTACAGGAACCTGAGTGACTGCCTCTTAAATTTTGCCCCGTAGGCACTCCGTTTGCCTTGTCCTAGTCCTGCCCCTGCTAATTACTGTGGGAAATAAGAATAAGGCATGACTTTTGCCCTTACAGAGCTTTTGTGTGGTTGAAAAGCATAACTTGTGTGCACATATAATTTGAGGCAGTATGTATGAAGAACTATTAATTGTCACAAATAGGAGCTAAGAATTTAGAGGAGAGTATGATTTGAGCAACCTTTATGAAAGGGAGAACCTTGAAAAAAAACCTTAAAGGAGAGGTAAGTTTTGAACACGTGAAACCCATGGGGATGTGAAGGAAACTAGCCAAAGAGAGGGCTAGAGGGACTGTTAGGAGACAGATCATGGAGGCCTGGACGCCAGCCTCAAAGGTCTGGACTTGCGACACGGGAGTGATGTGTAGGAAGACCCGTGATGGCTTTTGAGGACTTTTTACAGTTTTCATTAGGATGTGGAGGTGAAATTCAGATCATGTGGTTAAGGCGTGAATTTTGGTAAAGAAGGGAAAGATTGTAAAGCTATTCTTTGGAGAAATTTGGTGATGAAGAGGAAGTAGCTTGAGAATTTTACAAGGTTGAGAAGGAATTCTTTTTGTGAGGAGAGATGAGGTTTTGTTTGTGTTTTTGGCAATAGGAATGTTGGGGAGTTGAGAGAGAGAGGCTAAAACTGTGGTTCAGGAGGGTTAGAGCAGGATTCCAGAAGAACTGGGTGTGGAACAAAGTCACAGAGGGAGGAAAGCACTTTGGGAATTACTCTTTTCTGTCATCCAGGGGTGGGAAATATATAGAGATATTTTGAGGGAAGGGGATGAAATTTGGGATAGTGGTGCATTGCAGAATTTGCAACATATACCTCTGATCCTCTTGGTAAAGAAGGAGGGAAGGGCAGAGGTTGGTCAGGTACTTGAATGAGAATGAATTTTAAAACATCTGCTGGAGGAATGGATGAATAAAATAATTGTTGGACAGCTCTGTGGGCCCTAAGCTTAAATGAATTAAATGACTTAATTCATGTAAAGCTTTTGTAGCAGTGCCTGGCATTTAGTAGGCACTCAAGTAGTGAAGTTGTTACTACTACCATGTTATTACATGCTGGGTACTGGGCTAGGTAAGTAGAGACCTCATCAGAGCTCTTAAATCATGTTCTCCAATAGCCCGTAACAAACTCAGAGGTAGAGCAGTCAGTGGCTAATGGCGATGCCTTAGAGCTGAGGGTTGGTAGACTGTCACAAGACCGTGGGGTCTGGAGTCCAGCGAGAGCAGCAGTGGAGTGTGCGGCTCCCAGGCCCACTGTCAGCTGGATGACCGCACTGCGGCTCTAGGGCAAGAGGTGAGTGGCCTTGTTCAAAGCAAATTCCCGGCCAGGAACAGAGCAATAGTGGGAGGGAGATGGGGGCAGGGGGCCAAGGTAGGAGAGGAGAGAGCAAACAGCACAGCTCATGGTAGAGGACTTTGCAAAGATTTGGCCCAGCCAAGGAGTCAGTGTTTACCAAGGAGCTTGACTATAAATCAGGAGCAGGACCAATGCCCATTGTCCAGCCTAAACACACACTATCAGGATTGGGGCAAGATAGAAGTGGGCTTGTGAGTGGGTGGAAAGGGGTCAGGTGTGAAGGTGGTGAAGGAGAGAGAAAGGGGCTAACACTGAGCCCTTCTTAATGCTGAAGGCTCTACTGAGGGTTCATGGGATTGTTGATAGGAGCCTGTATTTGAATGTATTAGAGAAAGGAAGTTTCAGAAAGTCACTGTTCCGAGTTGTCCAGCTAATGTGCTGGAGCTGGCCTCATTGCCCAGTTCTGTGTGACATATTTAAACTGCTGAATGTATTTGTGTGTGCTAAGAATGTTACAAAAACAGCTGTGTCTGAAACATAGTTGACTTTATTTTCCTAGACACTCTCTCCCCTCTTCACCTCTGCAGTATCACAGGCGGCTTCATTACTGTCCAGGTGCCCAGTTTATCAGGTGGGAGTCTTGTGGTTATCATGCTTCTTGTCCAATACAAGGAGCCTGATACTCCTCTTTTCTCTCATGTTCCGAAGCCACCGGTGATAGGTTTTTTAGCTCATCACCTTAGTGTCACTGTCGTCAGTCCCTCATCAGATTATAAAAGACCAGCTTGTTTAACACATTGTTCAGAATCATGTGCCGGGTACCTCCAGATTAAAGATGATAAGGGCTTATCCTAATTGCAATCAATGGCCTCCCCCCACTTTACCTGACTTACCTCATTTCAACAAGTCTCTCTAGGTGGCTCCCCTCTGAGGACTTAGCTGGTCTCTGAGTGCACAGACTGGTGTGAGAGGTGCTCAGTGCCACTGCAAAGCTCTCCCCCGCACGGTGAGCAAGGGCACGGGCAAGAAGGTAAATCATGATGGAAGCAGCAAAGGACCAGTTGGTAGTTAGCGCTATGAACTTTTTACGTGGACAGAAATCACTTAGAGCTTCATGGAAGTGAGAGATCAAAACATACAAAACACATAAAAAACAAAGAAGAAAGGTTCAGAATTGATTATGGGTGGGTAGGGGGAGAAATGTGAGCAGAGAAATGAAGGCAGGAATGCCTGCAGGCTGCCTGAGGAATAGCAGATCCGTGCAGGGATGAAGTAGGAGGGAAGTTCAGAAAAGTTGATCTGGATCAGATTATGAAGCATATTAAAGTCCAAGCTAAGAAGTCTAGGCTGAGAGTGAGAACGGAAATGAGAAGTGTACGTTGAAAAACTTTATTAGGAACAGGGCATGAGAAAGTGGTGTTATTTTGCAAAGAGATGTTTTAAGATGCTGAATTGGTGGTGTTTAGGATGGTTTTGGCTTAGGATACTGTTGTCTTAGTTTAGGCTTCAGGTAATGAAGGTCGGGACCTGGGTTGTGGTAGTGGAAATCCATCAGTAACATGTATTGTGTACCTACTATGTGCTAAGAACTGTTCTAGGTTCTCGTGGGGAACATCTGTGCTAGACGTGGTTCCTACTCTCAAGTCACTCACAGTTTAGTGGGGGATGTAAAGCAAACAAGTGTAGACATGGCACATTCTGTAAGCCAACTTGGAAGCTGATTGTGTGGATATGAAGGACGTAGGAAGAGCCTGGGGCCTGGAGTAATGGGGGGGCCATTGAGGGCTTGGAGGGATCATGCAGGAGGTGTAGGTCAGGGGCAGGAAGGGATGCCTGGCAGCCGGGTATGTGGCAGGGTGTAAGAGAGAAGCTCAGAGCTTCTGCTGCTGCTCTCACTGACCCAGAGAATGGGATGGCAGGGACGCCCTTGTTTGGGGGACACTAGAACTGACGTAATTGATACATTTTTCAGAGCCATATAATTAATGAATATGAGATGATAACCTTATTTTAAAGTGTCATACCCATTAAAAATATTCAAGTACAGACCACTGAAAACAAAAATAGAAACAAAAAGAACACGTTTTAAATTTTTTGTGAAATTTAATTAAACCAAGAAATCAGGTATTAATACATTGAATCAAGCTTGTTTCTAATTGTGTATTAAATTGTAACTATTACTACTACCACTAGGTGTCACAAAGATTCCGTTTTTAAAGGCCCTACACCTCTTGAGGCTGTGGCTTTGAAACATTTCTTTTTGTACAGAAATACGGTTTTCTAGTATTAACAAGTATAATGAAATGCTACTTTAAAATTTTTTAATTATTATGAGATACCCCAAATATGCACAAGAATACACAGAATAATACAAGCAGTATCTTTTACCCCAACCCAGATCTAACAAATATTAACTTTTTATCATATATTTGACAGTTAAAAAAAGACTAAAATCTTACAGTTGATGTTCTTTTTGTCCTCCTCCATCCCATTCCTCTCATTTCTTGCCCATGGATAACCATTACCTTGAGATCAGTAGCTGTACTTCCCAGGTACACCCCTGATGTTTTCACACAAATGCTAATTTATTTATTCAAAAATAGCATCAGTATTTTGGGGTGAGATTTTAACAGTGTTAAATGGTATCATACTATAGGTGTCATTCTGCAGCTTGCTTTTTTTCATTCATGTTATATTTTCAAGATTTATCCTTGCTGATTCCTGAATATCTACTTTGTCTATTTTAACTGCTGTATAGTGTACTGTTGTACCTGTTCTTCTACAGGCAGCTGTTTAGACTATTTTAAATGCTTTATTTGTATACATATGTCTTTGTGTGTACCTCTTTGTGCAAATGTGTGCCTTTGAGGAAATCTGATTGTCTGCACACTGTCCTTTGACTCTCAGTGACATGCTGTCCTGGTAAACCAAGGTCTGTCTGTCAGACCACCTTCCCAGAGAATGTATCACGGACCACGTCCCTGGTATTCTGACACAATGTCCTGTTGAAACAGGTAAGGACGAAATGTGTGAGAGCTTCTCTGGGGCAGTGGTTCTGAAACTCGAGCATGCATCAGAACCTTCTGGAGGGCTTTTTAGAATGCACCCCCAGTAGGGCAGTAAGTCTGGGCTGGGGCTGGAGAATTTGCATTTTCCCTGATGATTAATGAGGTTACAGATCTTTTCATGTTTATTGCACAATGGGTTTGCTCTTCTGGGAGTTGCTTGTTCATATTGTTTGCTTATGTTTGTTATTGATTTATTTGTCTTTTTCTTATTGATTTTCTTTGTTGGTTGTATGTGTTGGGAAATCTCTCAGTTGATGGGTTGCCTTTTAACTTGGTTTTTGGTGTTTATTGTTCGGCAGAAATGTTGTTTTATTTTAGTTAACTGTACCTTTTTTTCCATTCATGTTTTGTGCTTTTTTTGGTCTTTTGTTTAACAAATTAATGAAGCATTATTAATTCTGAAAAACTTATAAGATGCCCAGTCTGATTTAAGGATTATCTTTAAAAATTATTTCCATGTATTTTAACTTAGATTTTTTCAAATTAATTTCCTTCAAGTATAATCAGTAATCAAACCGACAATTTAAAAATCAGGCTAGGGACTTCCCTGGAGGTCCAGTGGTTAAGACTCTGTGCTTCCAATGCAGGGACGTGGATTTGATCCCTGGTTGGGGAACTGGGACCCCACATGCTGCACGGTGTGGCAAAAAAAAAATCAGGTTAAAGCATGATTTTATTAGTTATACTGAATAATAAAAACAATTCTAGTTTGTAACTTGTCCATTGATGATATTGCTGAAATGATATTTTAAGTGCTAAAAATGAGCTTATTGCCGTTTAAACTTATTACTTCCACCACTGCTAATACTTTTGGCCATTTTATTTGATGATTAAACAGTTTTTCCAAGGAGAAAGGGAGAAGAGCTTTGGAATCAGAGGACTCCAAAGTATAAGTTAGTGTAGGAGAAGTTACCAGGTAGGAGGGGTGTGGTGTGTGACTTCCAGGCTGGTGGCAGTTGGCTGATGCGATTTTCCATGTCACAAGAAACGCTCGCCTACTCCAGAATGTCCCCTGTGTGGCTACACTGGCCGGAGCAGCACCAACTAGATATTTATTTGCATCAACATGATTTTGAAATTCAGTTTTCTCTGATGTTACTGGCTCATTCACTCAAAAGGAAGAGAGCACTTACTATGCGCCAGGCATGGTATGCAAGATGCTTTGCAGTATGTCTACTCCCTTTGTAAGGCAGGGATTATCCTTATTTTACAGAGGCAGAAATGGAAGTTCAGAGAGTTTTTAAATCTTCTGAGACTCGCACAGCTAATCATTGAGAGAGCAGAGATGCAAACCCAGATTTCTCTGACTTTAGAACTTTCTTGCTACCACTGTGTTCTCTCAGTAACATTCTATCTGAGCCCACTGTTTGTTGGCATTATTAGCTATTCATACTTTAGTGTGACTACTTTGCTAAATATTAAGCAGGTTATTCTGCGGAACCGTGAAACCTAGCTGAATTGGATATACTGTGGGAATAGATGAGCAGGTGGGCTGTCGCTGGAGGCTTTGAACTTGGCCATAACACCTTCTTAGAGCCTGAAATACTGGTACCCAAGGCCAGACAGGAGGAGGTTCACTTGCTTTGTCCTTTTTCCTAGGGTAGTGCTTCTCAAATTTTAATTTCTTATAAATTAATGGGGGAGAGGGGATTCTGTTAAAGTGCTGATTCTAATTTCCGAGTCTAGGGTGGAGCCCCACATTCTGCATTTCTAACAAGTGGGCAGGTGATGCTGAGGCTGCTCGTTAGGGAACCACACTGAATAACAAAGGCCAAAGTTATACTCAGAAGGTGTGTGTGGAGGAGAACGGACTGGAGAAGAAAGAAAATGTGTTTGGTAGGCACATGGGTCGCTGGAGGAGTTTGAGGGCCGAGCAGCAGTGCAGCAGTTTTAAGGAAGGTGATGGAGGCTGCCGCCTGGGTGGGGGATGATGGGGGAGGTGGGTGGTGGGCACTGTGCCTGCAGTGCCTTTAGTTCATGCTGTGGGTTCAGAGCCCAGGCTGAGCACAGTGTCACTTGCTCCATTATGGTGTCTGGTGATTCACTGGACATGGTGCTGCAGTACAAGTGATCCTTATGGCTCAGAAGCCAGCAAAAGCAGATCACGCTGAGCGGTGGAAGTAGAGATGTGTTTGCTTCATTGTCCAAGGACCCTTTGGTGTAATTCTGGAGTATTCAATAGCAAGCTTTCTGCATTTGAGGCTGAGAAAGGCTTTTTTCCTGAGCTCTGGTAGCAGAAAGTATTACAGTAGCTGGCAGCAGCTAAATAAGTAACCACACTTTGTGGGTAATTACTTTTTTATTATCTTGAATTAGGAAAAAAATGAAGCATTTTTAACTGGCCGCACAGTGTGGGAAAAGGAGAGAATATTTGGAGTTGGAAGGACTGAGTTTGAGTATGGTGTGACTTACCAGTTGTGTAACCCAAAATAAATCACCGAATCTCTCTGGGCCTGGGCTTCCTCCTCTGTTAAATGGGGACAGTACCCTGCTGAGTCATTGTGAGAGCTGACTGAGCTGACACTTGCAGGGCTGCTTTGTAAACCGCAAGACTTTCTATATGTATTTATTAATATGGAAAATTGGCATCAGAGACATCAGAGACAGAGTAGGAATGGGAGGCTGCTTCCACATAGGCTTGTGGGGTTTTTTCACACAGGTTTTTTTTTTTTTTTTTTTAATTGAAGTATAGTTGATTTACAGTGTTGTGCCAGTGTCTGCTGTATAGCAGAGTGACTTAGTTATACACATCTTTACATTCTTTTTTATATTCTTTTCCATTATGGTTTATCCCGGGAGATTGGATGTAGTTCCCTGTGCTATACAGCAGGACCTTGTTGTTTATCCATTCTAAATGTAATAGTTTGCATTCACAAAGGTTTTTAAAATCTGTTTTCAGCCCCCCAAATGAGATAATTTTATAGACATTTCAAAACATGAAATACTTCTGACCAAATTTTATTTATTTTTGTATTGGAGGGTCAGTTTGGCCTAAATTACCTAAATAATTATTTTAGTTTCTTATGCCATTTAAAATATTTAGACCTCAACAACACTATTCATTTATATAAAAATATTTTCTACAGTAAACAAGAGAAGGGCAAAATATCAAGAGAAGACTAAAGCCAGATGACTTCATGACTGTAATTTTCTTTCTCTACAATTTTTGCCTCTAAAATGTTCACCCTCCCTGTTTGGGTGTTTGAGATGGGGATTTGTTTAGTGAAGAAACTGTATTCTGGGAAAAAGGTGACGACTTCTGTCTCTGCCATACCCTTTGGCTGTCTTGTGAAACCGTAGGTCAACGATTTAACTCCATTAAGTAAATTGTGGACTGAGGTCATATAGTTCACTGTCAATCCATACACTTCCCAGATTTCCCACCAGTGTTGATGAGTTTATGGTGAGTTGACTTAGAGGGAAGGACATGATATTTTAAATTTCTATAAATGTAATAAGGTCAATTGGGATAACCTTCAGTTTTAATTTATTTTTTAAAATTTTTATCAGAGTATAGTTGCTTTACAATGTTGTGTTAGCTTCTACTGTACAGCAAAGTGAATCAGCTATACGTATACATATATCCCCTCATTTTTGGATTTCCTTCCCATTTAGGTCACCACAGAGCACTGAGTAGAATTCCTTGTGCTATACAGTAGGTTCTCATTAGTTATCTATTTTCTACATAGTATCAATAGTGTATATATTTAACCTTTCCTTGTGCTATACAGTAGGTTCTCATTAGGTATCTATTTTCTACATAGTATCAATAGTGTATATATATAACCTTCAGTTTTTAAAATAAAACTGATTTATAATGACTGGCTACGGCCATGATGATTCTATTTCAAGATGGAAGTTATGTGCATACGTATAGTCTTTAGGGGTAAGCTGACATGTCTAGATACATCCTAGCTATCTTCTAAGTTTAGAGTTGAGAGGTGATGGCTAATTCCTTGAAACCATGTATAGTATATTTAACATTCATATTGATTGCTGTGAATTGATTCATAGATTTGACTCAATGTTTTTCTACTTTAAAAATACTAAGTCATTCTACAGCGAAGCTATTTTTAGCCCAGCAGAGAACTCTGTAGAAGCACTCTGAATTCGTGATTCCCTAACAACAGTTGGGCTTGTGTAGTCCGCCCCTTCCTTCCCTCCACCAAGTTTACGCTGAGTTGGGAGATCAGCTGGCCAATCATATGCTGCTCTTCCATCCCACCCAACTTCCTGCTTTTGCCTCCGAAATTACTGGCTAATTTAAACACACCCATGTTGCCTCCATTTTTACTTCAGTTGGATATTTACCTTGGCGAGTGTGTTTGCTTACATAAAATAGAGTAGTGTTTACTTCGTGATAACAAGAACCTTCAGAATATTGCTTTTTTTTTTTAATATAGAATCACATATTTATAGAAATCCTTACAGAAATGGCCTTTTCAGGGTGTGGGGTTATTTTCATATTTTATATCTGTAAAGACTGCTTAAACTTTCTGGAGGCTCATTTAATTAATACATCCTGACCTGTTGAGTAAGACCTGGGGAATGACGTAAAGGCAAATACACTAGCGTTTGCAGGGTAGGAGACTGACACAGGTCCCTGAGAGCACCCAGTCCTCTCCAGAGCACCAGCACTCACTCACCTCCTGGCAGGGTCTGACTCATCCTGGGAGCACACAGTGTTTGTGTTTATTGTCATTATTACTGTACTCTGGCATCCCATGAATTCATCCAGGTCAGACACTTGGAAGTCATCCCTGAATCCTCCCACCCTTTTGCTTCCTACATCCAGTGAGGTGTCAAACCCCACTTCTGCTTTCCGCCTATGCCATGTAATCTCTCTGCCTCCGGGGCAGCCCTCTCTAGTCTGGTCACCATAGAACAATAGCAGCAGCTGGCAAAATGGTTTCTGTAAAAGTCTGCGTCTGATCATATGCCCCATCCATGCACATCTTTTGCTTGAAACCCTTCACCGGCTTCCGTTTGTCATCAAGAAAAAGTCTAAACTCCTTGTAGGACCCACAGAGCCCTTCATGATCTGGCCTGTGCCACCACCTCTAGTCTTCTCTCTGACAGTGCCCAGCCCACGCCCCAGTCTCACTGAACCGCTTGAAAAATCATGAAGGCTTCACGCTCTCTCTAGCTTGTGGGTCTCGGTAAATGTTCTTCCCGTTACCTGGAACATCTCCCAGTGTCTCCTGGAATATCTATGTTTGTCCTTACTGTGGAGGGCCTACCCTATTCCTGGTATACAGTAGGTGTTTAGTTCATGTGCAAAGAAAGAATGTGTGGCGTGTGAGCATGGGAGGAGGGTGGATGCGTGGATCCCTGTGTAGCTGAGGTGGAGCCTGTCCTGGTCACGCTGCCCAGCTGCCTTCCTGCCACTGCTGAGACTGCACCCCAGTAGGGCACGTTGCTTCCTCTCCATGTCTTGTCCCCAGCACAGTCTGGCTTGCAGAGAGCCAACAGCTAGCCTGGCCTTCTGGTGTAAGCCTAGCCTCAAAGTAATTGTTCCTGCTGAGGCCAGGGGCTAGGCCGCCTGCTAGGGATTTGCCTTATTTGGCTGCAGAACTGCCTATTACTCCTCTTTGGAAATCCTGCTCTTTGATTGTCAGTTGACAGATTGTATGGTCTTCAGCCTGGGCTTTTAACTTCTCATAGATTTTTCTTCTACAGTGAAGACTCAAGAAGATAATTTTTAATTTTGAAAGTGGTGACTTTTTTTCTGTGGCTTGGCAACCACTTATTATTATTATTATTTTTCATTTTCTGCTGCAAACTCCTTGATGGCAGGAATCGTGCTGGGTTTTGTTTTGCTGTTTGTATCTCCAGAGAATAGACTAGTGCCTGGGACATGACATAGTAGGTGCTCAGTAAATAATTCAGTGAGTAACGTGAATGAACATAAGAGTGAAGGAGCCAAGGTAAATATTTAGTTTAAAAAAATTTTTAGAACACTTTTTAAAAAAATAAATTTATTTATTTTATTTTTAGCTGTGTTGGGTCTTCGTTGCTGCACGTGGGCTTTCTGTAGTTGTGGCGAGCGGGGGCTACTCTCTGTCTGTTGCCATGCACAGGCTTCTCATTGCAGTGGCTTCTCTTGTTGTGGAGCATGGGGTCTAGGCGCATGGGGTTCAGTAGTTGTGGCACAAGGGCTCAGTAGTTGTGGCTCATGGGCTCTAGAGTGCAGGCTCAGTAGTTGTGGCACACGGGCTTAGTTGCTCCGCGGCATGTGGGATCTTCCCCGGGCCAGGGATTGAACCTGTGTCCCCTGCATTGGCAGGCGGATTCTTAACCACTGCGCCACCAGGGAAGTCCCTAGAACACTTCTGGATTTACGGAATTATTGCAAAGTTAGTACAGAGTTTCTGTGTATTCTGAACCCTGTTTCCCCTATTATTAGCATCTTACAGTGTTATTGGATCTCTTTCTGAGCTCTTCCCTCGGTGATCTTTCCAGTTTTTTCCCCACTCTGGGCCTCCCCTTTTTGGTCTTTTGTCCAGAACGCTGGGTTTCAGTTACCCCACTCTGCTGTACACTTTGATGGCTAAGCCTGTATCTGAAGCCAAGTGGCAGAAGATACACAGAGAAAAAACAACAGGGATTGGTTCCACTTTCTTGGGATCACAGCTTCTCCATTCAGAGAGAAAGTTTCCCCTCCCTCAGAATTTTAGTTGTCCGCGGGCCTCCACTGCCAATTTTGTCACCATGGAATTGTCTGGGGGCTGCGGCTCAAGAGAGTGGAAAAAAGAAAAAGAAACCCAAAGGATTTCCCTCCACTCTTGCAAACTTAGGAATCCCCTTTCCTGCTCTTGATCAAGTCAATAAAAGGGCCTCTCCCAGAGCTTTCTCTGTGTGGGCCCTGGCACCCACTTCTGAGTTTCGCACTGCCTTGGGTCTAGGATACAGGAGGGGGAAAAAAAGGGAACCTCACTGCCTTTTTGGTCTCTTCCCCTATTTGCCTACTACTGTTTACTTTTCAGAATCCTCAAACAGCTACTCCATGCATTCTGTCCAGATGTTATAGCTGCATTCAGTGGGAGAGACAGGGGGAGTGTGCTTATCGTGCTTATTCCATCTTGTCTGGAACTAGAACTCGACAGGTTTAATTAACTCTCAGATTTTTATCTAAGTAACACATACAGGGGACTATACCTATATAGATATATGGATATATTTCCTTCAAGAGAAAATATACCAGCGTATGAACTATGCTCATCAACCTATGAGTGGAAGGATGTACTATATTATTTTTCTTTTCTGTATTTTCTAAAAATTTCCCACAGTTACCATAAATTACACCATAATAAAACTCAACTTTTTTTTTTTAAGAAGCCTAATACAATTGAACCTTGTAATTAGAACCTCACAGCACCATTTAATATGAAACATTTTGCTTTTATTTCAGTATGAGAAACCAGCCTAGGAAAGCCCAGAGGTTTGGGGATGTTGTATTGCTTTCTAGTTTTGGAAACATTTTGCTTATGCCAGTATCAGATACTGTTTTGATTGCTGTAGCTTTGTAGTAAGTTTTGAAATTTGGGAAATGTGAGTCCTCCAACCTCATTTTTCTTTTTCAAGATTGTTTTGGCTATTTGAGATCCTTTTCAATTCCATATTAATTTTAAGATAAGCTTTTACATTTCTGCAAAAGAGGCCTCTGGGATTTTGATGGAGATTGCATTGAATCTGTAGATTGCTTTGGGTAGCATTGCCATCGTAACAGTTTGTTTTCCAACCCATGAATATGAGATGTCTTTCCATTTACTTAGGATTTTTAAAATTTATTTCAGCAATTTTTAGTAGTTTTCCAGTGTAAAAATCTTGAACCTCCTTAAATTTTTCTAATTATTTTATTCTTTCTGATGCTATTATAAATGGAATTGTTTTTTTTTTAAATTAATTTATTTGTTTTTGGCTGCGTTGGGTCTTTGTTGTGGTGTGTGGGCTTCTCATTGGGGTGGCTTCTCTTTTTTTTTTAAACATCTTTATTGAAGTATAATTGCTTTACAATGGTGAGTTAGTTTCTGCTGTATAAAAAAGTGAGTCAGCTATACGTATACATATATCCCCATATCCTGTCCCTCTTGCGTCTCCTTCCCACCCTCCCTATCCTACCCCTCTGTGAGGTGGCTTCTCTTGTTGCGGAGCACAGGCTCTAGGCTTGTGGGCTTCGTAGCTGTGGCACACGGGCTTCAGTAGTTGTGGCTTGTGGGCTCTAGAGCACAGGCTCAGTAGTTGTGGTGCACAGGCTTAGTTGCTCCACGGCATGTGGGATCTTCCCAGACCATGGCTCGAACCCATGTCCCCTACATTGGCAGGCAGATCCTCAACCACTGCACCACCAGGGAAGCCCTGGAATTGTTTTCTTAATTTCCTTTTCACATTGTTCATTGATCATGTATAGAAATACAACTGATTTTTGTGTGTTGATCATGTACCCCAAAGCTTTGCTGAATTAGTTTATAAGCTCTAATAGTTTACTTTTGTGTGGATTCCTTAGGATTTTCTATATGCAAGATTATGTTATCTGCAAATAGAGATAGTTTTAGTTCTTTCTCTCCAATTTCAGTGCCTTTTATTTCTTTTTCTTGCCCATTTGCTCTGGCTAGAACTTCCAGTACAGTGTTGAATAGAAGTGGTGAAATGGGCATCCTTCTCTTGTTCCTGATCTTGGGGGGTGGGGGGGAAGCTTTCAGTTATTCACCTTTGAGTATAACGAGCTGTAGGTTTTCCATAAATGCCGTTTATCACGTTGAGGAAGTTCCTTCTAGTCCAAGTTTGTTTAGTGTTTTTATCATGTAAGACAGTTGGATTTTCCAGATGCTTTTCTTATATCAAATGAGATGATCATGTGTTTTTTCCCCCTTCATTCTATCACTATAGTGTATTACACTGATTTTCATATTTTAGTCACCTTTGCATTCCTGGGATAAATCATCTTTGGTCATGATGTGTAATTCTCTTAATATGTTGCTGGAACTTGTTTGCTATTATTTTGTTGAGGACTCTTTCATCTATATTCATAAGGAAATACAGTATTGGTCTATAGTTCTTTTCTGATGTCTTTGTCTGGCTTTGGTTTCAGTGTAATGCTGGCCAAATAGAATGAGTAAGGAAATGTTGCCTCCTCTTTTATTTTTTGGAAGAGTTTGAGAGGATTGGTATTAATTATTCTTTAATTAAGGATTTGGGGACTTTACCAGTGAAATCATCTGGATCTGGGCTTTTCATTATTGGAAGGTTTTTGATTGGTGATCCAATCTCTTGACTTGTTATAGTTCTTTTCAGATTTTCTATTTCTTTTTGAGTCAGTTTTTGTAGTTCATATGTTTCTAGAAATTTGTGCATTTCTTCTAGGTTATCTAATTGACTTACAATTGTTCATGTATACTCTTATAGTCCCTTTTATTTTCTTAAGGTCTGTACTAATGTCACCAACTTTATTTCTGCTTTTAATAATTTCAGTCTTCTCTTTGTTGTCTTTTGGTCCATTGAGCTCAATGTTTATCAATTTTGTTGATTTTTCAAAGAAGTAACTTTTCATTTTGTTGATTCTATTTTTTCCTAGTCTCTATTTCATTTATCTCTGTTCTAATTTCTATTATGTTATCCCTCTGCTAGCTTTGGGTTTAACATGTTCTTTTTTTCCTAGGCTTTTAAGGTGTAAAATTAAGTTATTGGTTTGGGATCTTTTAAAAAATATATAAGCATTTACAGCTATAAATTTCACTCTGAGCAC
This sequence comes from Balaenoptera musculus, assembly GCF_009873245.2. Classification (NCBI taxonomy): domain Eukaryota; kingdom Metazoa; phylum Chordata; class Mammalia; order Artiodactyla; family Balaenopteridae; genus Balaenoptera; species Balaenoptera musculus. Next base: position 55,545,064 of record NC_045800.1, read on the forward strand.
TGCTTTTGCTGCATAACATAAATTTTATAATGTTTATTTTCCTTCATATCAATGTATTTTCTAATTTCATTTATAATTTCTTTTTGATTCATTTTTGAATCAAGATTGTGCAGGTTAATTTTCATGTTTTTGTGAATTTTCTAGTTTTCCTCCTGTTACTGATGTTTATCTTCATTCCATTGTGGTCAAAGAAGATACTTTGTATGAATTCAGTCTTTTCAAATTTATTGAGAGTTTTGTCACCTAATATATGGTCTATTCTGGAGAATGTTCCATGTGCGGTTGAGAAGAATCTATATTCTGTTTTCAGGGGGACTTTTCTATATGCATCAGTTAGGTCTAGTTGGTCTATAGTGTTGTTCAAGTCCTCTGTTTCCTTATTGATCTTCTGTATAATTATTCTGTCCATTATTGAAAATGGAATATTGAAATCTCCAACTATTTCTACCTTCAATTCTGTCAGTTTTTGCTCTATGTATTTTGGTGCTCTGTTGTTAGGTGTGTATATGTTTATATTGGTTATATCTTCTCAATGGATTTATCCTTTTATCAATATATAAAGTCATTATTTTGTAACAATTTTTGACTTAAATTCTATTTTGTCTGATATTAGGTTAGCCATCCTAGCTCTCTTCTGGCTATTTGTGTAGAATATCTTTTTCCATCCTTTCACTTTCAATCTGTTTGTGTATTTGGATCTAAAGTGAGTCTCTTATAACAGTATATAGTTGGATCATGTTTTGTTTTTAATACATTCTGCCTTTTAATTGTAGAGTTTAATTCATTTATATTTAAAATAATTGTGGATGAGAAAGGACTTCAGCCATTTTGCTGTTTCTTTTTCTGTATATACTTTAGGGTTTTTTTTTTTCCTTAGTGCTTACCTTACTGGATTTTTTCCTTAGTGGATTACAGTTAACATCTTAAATTCATAGCAATCAAGTTTGAATTAATACCAACACAGTTTCAATAGTATACAGAGACACTGCTCAGCCGGTCTCCCCTGTCATGTTTATTGTCCCTGATTGCAACTTTATACATACTGTGTCCATTAACAAAGATTTATAATTGTTTTATACATTTGTCTTTTAAATACAAAAAGAGTTATGAAAGAAAAATCCAATAATACTACCTTTTATGTTTACCTGTGTACCTGTGTATGTACCATTGTTCTTTCTTTCTTCGTGTGGCTTTGAGTTACTGTCTACTGTCCTTTAATTTCAGCCCAAAAGCCTCCCTTTAGCATTCCATATAGGGCATGTCTACTGTGACAAACTCCCTCAGTTTTTATTTATCTGAATGTCTTAATTTCCCCTTCATTTTTGAAGGATAATTTTGTTGGATGTAGAATTCTTGGTTGACAGGTTTTCTTTTTTTCCTTTCAATACTTTAAATATGTTATCTCATTGCCTTCTGGCTTCCACAGTTTCTGAAGAGAAATTGGCTGTTAATACTATAGAAGATTCCTTGTATGTCATGAGATGCCTCTCTTGCTGCTTTCAAGAATCTCTCTCTCTCTGTCCTTCAGAAGTTTGACTATAATGTGTGTCAGTGTGGATCTCTTTGATTTTATCCTGCTTAGATTTTGTTGAGAATCTTGAATCTGTAAATTTGTGTCTTTCACCAAATTTGGGAAGTTTTTAGGCATTATTTCTTCAAGTATTCTTTCTGCCCTTTTCTCTCTCTCCTATCCCTGTGAGATTCCCATATGCATATGTTGTTAAACTTGATGGTATCCTACATGCTTCTCTGACTCTGTTCATTTTTCTTTATTCTTTCCTATTTCTGCTTCTCAAACTGAACAGTCTCAGTTGGCCTGTCTTTATATTCAATGACTCTTTTGTCTGCCTGAATCTGCTGTTGAACCTCTTTAATGAATTCTTGATTTCTATTATTATACTTTTCAGCTTCAAAATTCCTAGTTGGTTCATTTTTATCACTTTATTGATATTCTCTGTTTGGTGAGACACCATGCTGGCTTCCTTTAATTTTTTTGTCTGTGGTTCCTTTATACCTTTGAGAATATATGACAGTTGATTTTAAATCTTAGTCTAGTAAGTGCAATGCATGGGCTTCCTCAGGGACAGTTTCTATTAGTTTCTTTTTTTTCCTCCTTGCATATGGGCTATACTTTTTTGTTTCTTTGCATGCCTGGTAATTTTTTGTTGAAAAATGGACATTTTGAATATTATAATGTGGCAACTCTGGAATAAGATTCTCTTCTCCCTGGCATTTGCTGTTGCCATTTGTTGTGGGTCACTGTTGTTTGTTTAATACTTTTCTGAACTATTTTGTATTCTTTTGTTGTGTGTGGCCAATGAAGTCTGTGTTCCATTAACTTAGTGGTTAGCTAGTGTTTTGACAACATTTCCTTATATACCTGGATCCTAGAAAAGAAGAAAATACTCTCCCAGTCTTTGCAGAGTGCCTCCATGTTAGGGAATTCTTCAATGCTTAGTTAGGCCATCTACAACTCTGCCTTACCCTTGACTTCCTGTTTTTGGGACCCTGAAGTTCAGCCACAGGTGAGAACTTAGGGTCTTCTCAGGCCTATTCTGAGGATCTGTCTGGCTCTGGTCATGTTCTTGGCCTTCTTGATTCCCTGGTATACATGGTAGCTTTAAAAATCTCTTATTCCCCATATATCTCTTTCCCCAACCTCTTCCTTTCCAGGCTTTTGGTCTATTCTTGCTTGTCCCAAGTGTCATCCTTTGCCTCAGTCTGCTGTGGCCAACACTTTTGCCTTGAAATGCCTTCTGCAAATGCCATCTGGGAAGCTGCCTTTTCCTGTCAGATGGAACCTCCCATTTTCTTGCTTTTCTGCAGGGCTACTTACTGCTCTGAATCCCAGCTCCTGACCTCCCTGGCTTCCCAGCCCTCTACCTCCCTGCCCAGTTATCCCCACCCCTCAGGTGGAGTCAGAGCAGTATACAAACTCTAATTAATGCTGTGGCTTCTTGGCTGTGAAGTCTCCCCACCTGCCCCCCCAGAGTCTCCCTTTCTCTCTGCTGCCTTTTAAAATCCTGTAATTCCTTTGGGGTCTAGCTCAGGTTCTGCTTTTTCCACGAAGTCTTTCCACATTTCTTTCTTCCTTTTCAGAATAGCTGTTATATATGGGGTGCTTATTTGGACTTTTTACTGGATGAAGCTCACATCGTGCTGAAATTACCGAAAAATTTTTAAATGTACAGTCTGAGTCAGTTTTTTTTTAATTGAAGTATAGATTATTTACAATGTTATTAGTTTTAGCTGTACAACATAGTGATTCAATATTTTTATAGATTATGCTCCATTTAAAATTACTATAAAATATTGGCTATATTCCCTGTGTTATACATTACATCCTTGTATCTTATTTATTTTATACCTAGTAGTTTGTACCTCTTAATCTCCTTCTTCTATCTTGCCCCTCCCCCCTTCTCCCCACTGGTAGTGACTAGTTTGTTCTCTATATCTATGAGTCTGTTTCTGTTTTGTTATATTCATTTGTTTTATGTTTTAGATTCCACATATGTGTGAAAACATACAGTGTTTGTCTTTCTCTGTCTGACTTACTTCACTAAGGATGATACCCTCCAGATCCATCCATGTTGTTGAAAATGGCAGTTTCATTCTTCTTTATGGCTGAATAATATTCCATTGTGCATGTGTATGTATATATATGTGTGTGTGTGTTTGTGTGTGTGTGTGTATAATATATATACACACACACACCCCACATCATTTTTTCTTTTTTTTAATTAATTAATTAATTAATTAATTAACTTATTTTTGGCTGCTTTGGGTCTTTGTTGCTGTGCACAGGCTTTCTCTAGTTGTGGCGAGTGGGGGCTACTCTTCATTGTGGCGTGCAGGCTTCTCCTTGTGGTGGCTTCTCTTGTTGTGGAGCACGGGCTCTAGGCATGTGGGCTTCGGTAGTTGTGGCTCTTGGGCTCAGCAGTTGTGGCTTGTGGGCTCTAGAGCACAGGCTCAGTAGTTGTGGCGCACGGCCTTAGTTGCTCCGGGATCTTCCCAGACCAGCACTCGAACCCGTGTCCCCTGCATTGGCAGGCAGATTCTTAACCACTGCACCACCAGGGAAGTCCCCACATCTTTTCTATTCATCTGTTGATGGACACGTAGGTTGCTTCCACATCTTGGCTATTGTAAATAATGCTGCTATAAACGTTAAGGTGCATATATCTTTTTGCATTAGTGTTTTTGTTTTCTTTGGATACATACCCAGGAGTAGAATTGCTGGATCATATGGTAGCTCTGTTTTCTTTCTTTTTTTCTTCCTTTCTTTCTTTTTTTTGAGGAACCTCCATACTGTTTTCCCTAGTGGCTGTACCAATTTACATTCCCACCAACAGTGTAGGAGGGCTCCCTTTTCTCCACACCCTCTCCAGCATTTGTTATTTGTAGACTTTTTAATGATGACCTTTCTGACTGGTGTGAGGTGGTGCCTCATTGTAGTTTTGATTTGCACTTTTCTAATAATCAGCAATGTTAGGCATCTTTTCAAGTGCCTGTTGGACATCTGTATGTCTTCTTTGGAAAAATGTCTATTCAGGTCTTCTGCCCATTTTTAAATAAGGTTGTTTGTTTTTTGGTTATTGAATTATAAGAGCTCTTTATATATTTTGGATATTAACCCCTTATCAAACATATCATTTGCAAATATCTTCTCCCATTCAGTAGTTTGTCCTTTCGTTTTGTTGATAGCTTCCTTTGATGTGCAAAAACTTTTGAATTTAATTAGGTTCCATTTGTTTATTTTTGCTTTTGTTTCCCTTGCCTGAGGAGACAGATCCAAAAAAATATTGTTAAGACTTATGTCAGAGAGTGTAATGCCTATGTTTTCTTCTAGGATTTTTATGGTTTTCAGTCTTACATTTAGGTCTTTAGTTCATTTTGAGTTTATTTTTGTATATGATGTGAGAAAATGTTCTAATTTCATTCTTTTACATGTAGCTGTGTTATGCAATCCCTATCAAAATACCTACGATGTTTTTCACAGAACTAGAACAAATAATCCTAAAATTTGTATGGAACCACAAAAGACCCCAAATAACAAAGGCAATCTTGAGAAGAAAGAACAAAGCTAGAGGTGTCATGCTCCCTGACTTCAGACTATACTACAAAGCTATAGTAATCAAAACAGTATGGTTATGGCACAAAAATAGACACATAGATCAGTGGAACAGAATAGAGAGCTCAGAAATAAACCCACACACATATGATCAATTAATCTATGACAAAGGAGGCAAAAATATACAATGTGGAAAAGACAGCCTCTTCAATAAGTGGTGTTGAGTCAGTTTTACCTTTTTTCATGAGTAAGTTATTTGTGTTCCAGGATGACATATGTGATAAAAGTTTGTGTTTAATGAGGGCAAAAGAAACAAATATTCCATGTGGTAATTATGCCATTTAAGTTTAGGGGAGTTTCTCACCAAAGTTTAGAAATGTTTGCACTTAAACAGCATTTAAGAGGTGGATGCACACTCCACTTCTGAATCAGAGTTTTAGGTCATCAAACTGCCCTTTCTTCTGCCTGTGGCATAGCCATCAGACATGGCAGTGCAGGGGCAGGCAAAGGGCACCATTGGCCAGCTGCTTTCCACTAGTTCTGCTGCCTCATGGTGTTACGTGGGATAAGGTGCCCTTAAGCTTATTCCTGAAACTGGTCAGTGTGGCTTACATATACTGTTCATTGGAAACATGGTTTTCCACTTGATATTTTACATTTAGAGATTCCTCAGGGGTAAATCTAACGGAAAGTGATATTTTCAAAGGCAAGTTTCTTCAGAGATTAGTCAGCAGAGTTTTAGAGTTGAAGGTTGCTACATGGAAGTGAGATCAACTCTGGGCCTTTGACACGTATTGGACTTAGGTAATCAGTGGGGCTGGGTCGGGGGCCATTAGGACAATTCATGCGTAAGGGAGAACGGGACAGTCTTTGCGTAAGGGAGGCTTTGAGTTTATGATAGCAGATTAGGGCTATGTAGTTCTTGTAGGTTCAGCTCTCTAAGTAATTATGTCATTGCCAAGGTCTGCCAATTATATCTGAAGGGGGCAGATTGATGCTGCTGTTTTAACTCTTCGTTGAAGTGCTATTTCTTTTCTCTAACTGGGTAAAATTTATTACAAAAGGGAAATCTTTGGTCTAGTTCAGCATTGCCAGGCCCTTGCATTTTGTTTTTTTATAAAAGGATGCCAGTGATTAGTATCTTCTCTGCAGCATTATGGTAACACTAAATAATTAGAGAAGTTGAAAATATCCAGCCATTGGGGAATGAGTGGTTAAATAATTTACGGTATATCCTCATTGTGAGATACTAGTCAAGTGCTAAAAATGAGGTCTGCCTATATGTTGAGATGTAAAAAGTGGACCATAGTATATTGTGAAAAGCAAGATGCAAATAACATGTATACGGTGAGCTATTTTTATTTTTTCAGAAGAAAATCATGTACATGTACGTAGAAGGTGCTTAGGTAATATTTTATTAAACCCTTGTTGTGTGCTGGCACTATGCTCAATACTCAGCATACCCATGTGATCTCTTGTAGTTCTGACAGCAATGCTCTGAGGTAGGTAATTATTTAACCTGCTTTAAAGATGAGGAAACAGCAGCCTAGAGAGTGTAGGAAGCCTACCCCAGGGTACATAGTGGGTTAGAGGCAAAACAGGACTCCAGCCCTGAAGCCTGCACTCCCAACTACTGTGTATTGTGCACTTCTTGTTAACATTTATTTGCTGAAAGAGCGTACGGTGGCCTAGTAGTTAGTAGGGATGTCATATGAGACTCATATAAGATGGATACTCAACTAGGTGCCTTCCAGATCCTTCCCTCACTCTGCATTTATGTCCAGGCTGCAGAAGCCTCCTGCATACGTTTCTGAAAGTGTGGCTTCTCCGGACAGGACATTGTCCCCTCCACCCCACCCACTCCCCCACCCCCACCCCTGCCCCACACCTCTTCGCCCCATGATGCTGTTATTCATTTTGGAATTCAGAGGGCAGTTAGGCTGCTTTGTTTTCTGGCTTCTTGCTAGCGCTAGGAATCTGCATGACTACTTGAAACTTCATCTTGCTCTTAAAGCACATTTAGAACATAATGGCTGTAGTTGTAAATGCTACGGTAACCTAGGCCTACAGTTCACATTAAACATTAGCTCATGTTGCCTCCAAGTTTGAAACCAGTGTACCCAGAAGAAATTTACAAAAGGACAGTGATGTTGAAATATTTTAAGTGCAAACAGGAGGATTCCTGTGTGTTGACAGGGACAAGGCTATGTTGTCTAAAGTCCCTGTTTGATTCCTCATTTTCCATCCCTTCCCAGTGGCCTTTTCCTCTTTGGACCTTCTGCAGTCTTGTGACTGAGCATTCTAGCTCCCTCCTTGTTAAATGCCTCTGATTAAATGTGTATATGTAAAATCTCTTACTTTATCCCAGAGGGCATCGCTTTAATATGGTATTAATTCCCTGGAGGGATAGTACTGCCACTGTTGACCAGTTGGAAAACTCAAGATTTGGAAAAAAAAGTTTTAAATGCTCATAAGTACAGAGGGGATTTGGTTGCCAGAACTGTTCGTTGGGGCAATTGTGTCCTCCCTTTTGCTTCCCACAGTCCAGTGCTTAATGCACAAGGTTTTGGTTGATTACTTTTTATTGCGTTCTAGTGGGAACCAGTTTCTCCACCCATTCTCACTCTCCGTGATCTCAATTCCCTATTGTTCCTTGGGCCTGAGGATGCAGCTAGACCTGAGAATGGGAGGGAATGAAGTGAAAGATGCTGTCATTTAGTGTAGGAATTGGTTCAGGATATAATCCTGTCCACTTCTTTTCCTGGTCAAAGCAAAAATAATGCAGGAGTCACGTAAGCAGGATGTTTATCAAGTGTATAGGACCAATATGTAGATGTTTAATTTATCATAAAAAACTTTGGGAAACTGGACTCCGATGATTTTCCCATAATGAATCTGCCTGTCAAGAATCCTTTTCCAAAAATCATTGTTCTCTGTAGCCCGTCCGGATACTTTTTTAACATCTTGCTTGTGAATGTGATTGCCAGCGTTTTAGAGAAGTTGACAGTTTCTGTGATTTCTATTAGCAGAAAAATGTGGGCTCAAAAGCTTTTCCTCTAAATGAATCTGTTGTGTAACATCCAAGCTGACTCAGAATATAGGTGCATACTCTTGCCCTGAGAAGGTAGAAGAAGGGGAAGAGCCCAATTCAGACGAGGTGTGGGCGAGGAGGCAGGGCGCCCAAGAGCAAAGGCACCCTGTGCTGTAATCTCAGCCTAAACCATATCTCTGGGAAGGAGTTTTTTGCTTCCTATTTGTATCCCTGAGTAACCACAGACCCCCACCTCCAACGTGGGATGTTAACCTTGGTGCACTGAGGAGATGAGCTGCAGAGCTAAAGCAGAGTCCCAGAGGAGCTTCAGTTATGCAGAACCTATACAACCTTCTTTGCCATACATTGACCACACGCTTAGGGCTTGGGAGATGAGAGCTAAGGGCTGAAATTCCTCAAGGTAAGAAGACCCTCCCCCCCCCCAGGAAGTGGACTCCTCCAATTTTCTCACATGATTATGCAGGCACTTTCACTTTTCCATATATAGGAGTCACTCAGGAGCAAGCTCTGGCCAGTTGGAGGGAGTGACACATCCCTCTCCAGTCCCTCCCTTCTCATCCCTCCGCACCTTTACTCTCACGTGCGCTCGCAGGCACTTAGGCAGAAGTGAGCCCTGTGGCTCTGCGGAGACGAGCCTGTTGGGTTTAAAGAAGGAAACAAACAAACAGACAGAACCCTCAGGCCAAGTCCCAGCATTAAAATTGTTACCTTGAAGAAGCTGAGTGGAGCAGTGTGAAGAGATGAATGGACCGGTGGATGGCTTGTGTGACCATTCTCTAAGCGAGGAAGGGGCCTTCATGTTCACTTCGGAATCTGTAGGAGAGGGGCACCCGGGTAAGTAGGTGGTCCTGGTGGGATGGTTGACCTGTACCGGGGGGGTCGCTGTTACTGAAGGCCTGGAAGACAATGTGTGTCAGTAACTATAAGGGATCTTGGCAAGAACAATCTGCAGTATTTTTTTATTCTGTTAATTTGCAGTTTTGTAAAACAGTCACTTGTTATGCAAATAATAGATTGTAAGTTAAGGAAGCCGAGACTCTGTGCTGCAGCCCCCCACCAGCATCTGCTCACAGTGGGACTGTGACAGAGGACACACGGTTGGTTGGATAAACATATATGTGTAAAATGTATCATCAGGTATTAACTCTATAGAGAGATTTTTTTTTTTGAGTAAAGCTTTATTATCAATGAGCAGCTTAAGTCAACAGAGAATGTTCCCTCAAGCAAGACCACGGGTCACTAAGTTTTGCATGTAAAGCATGTGCAGTTTAGAAATGAACGGCAGTGCGTTCTAAATAGGGGCTGAGACAGATCTCTGGAAGAAAATTCCAGCATTTTATTGGGTCTCTGAAAGGTAGGAGGACTGTGATGTGGGGAAACGAGAGAGGCTTCCGTGAAGACCACAATGGGAGCCTCAACTTTCTGGGACAGTGGTTCCCAGGCTTCAGGGTGCATCAGCGTCACCCCACGGGCTTGTTAGAACACAACGTGCTGGGCTCCACCCCCAGAGTTTCTGATTTAGTAGATCTTGGGTGAGGCTCAAGAATTCGCAGTCTTCAGAAGTTCCCAGGCGGTGCTGATGCTGCTGCTGAGGGAGCCACACTTTCAGGACCACTGGTCTAGGAGGACCTTGGGGGCCGGACACACGGATTTATGTACTTAAGCACCTCTTCAAAATTCCCTGGAGTATTTGAAGTTCTTGGTAACTAATCATCACCAAGTCTAACTTTTTTCATCTTCCTCATCCTTGTTCTTTCTCAAAGAGCTTTAACTTTCATACCTCGTAACCCAGCTTTAGGTATCTCAGTGCACTGCTCCTTCCATATGCTTCAGCCACTGGTTCTCAGCTGGGGAGGGTGTGCCCTTTTCCTGCAAGGGCATTTTGTAGTGTCTGGAACATTTTGGCTGTCACAGCTGTCGGGGGGCGGGGCGGGCGTGGGGTGAAACTGGCATTTAGTGGATAGAGGCCAGGTGTGCTTCTAAACACCCTGAATGCACAAGACCATCCCCCACAAAGAAGACATTTTCCAGCCCCAAAGGTCAGTATTGCTGTTGAGAAATCTTGGCTTAAACTGAGTTTTGTATGTAACTTAGTTCAATGTAAATAGCATCTTTACTTCTGCACGACTTTATGAAGTTTCTAGGTTTACTATACTCATAATCTCAGATCCATTGCTATGTCTAACATATTCTGGACAGCTCCATGGCGTATGAAAGCCATATACAGGTTAGGAGATGGCCATAGATAGGATTTGCTCCATGTGGAGGAGGTGGGTGCTTTGTCACACAGTGGCCAGTGGTCCCATTGTACACACAACAATGAGCTCAATGGACAGAGAGTGAAAATTCCAGCCAATCGGTTGGCTGTTCTGTCTACTTAATGGCAGCCCTTCAGTTTGTCTGATTCTCCTTGCGCTTGCCACTGTAAATTAGCCGTTCACGTTAAGACAGTTTCCTTGGTGGCTTTCTGCTTGTCATTCCAGTGCTGAGTTCCTCTCCATCAGAAAGATAAAATTAATGCTTCTTTTTCAACTTCCAAGAAAACCAACTATTGGCTATCTTAAGACTACTAAGTGATATTGATAGAAATTTTGAAAGCCTCAAGAAACAGTTCAGAAAGGACCTCCTAAGGCATTATCTTAGTCTGTGAAGCTGTCTTAATACCCTTGCTCAACTCCAGCTTTATCCCTAATATCCCTTATCCTATTTCCCTGTGTGCATTGGAAACATGTGACCTGTGTCGTCTAAACGAGCAGAGCCATCCATGGTCATTGTGTGAGTGGCTCCTAGGAGGCCTGATGGCTGGGTCTAAAGTGGATATTTGAGCAGCAGGAGGCCGTGATTGGTAGGGGGCTGCAGAGGCACGGACTCAGGCAAACCTAGATTTATAACCGGGATCTGCAGGAAGATCGAAAAACTCAAATATATGTTTAGTAGCAGTTTCTGAAGGAAAGATTAGAGAATTCACCTTCAGATTAACTAACATTTTAACTACAGAACTTAATGGGCACTTTCAAAAGCAGAAATGCTTGATTCTGGACCTGCATTCTTAATTTAAAAACTTAAAAAATGACAGGAGGGACACAAGGAAATTTTGGAGGTGATGGATGTTTATTAAACCTTGACTGTGGTGATGGTAACACAAGTATGTACATATGACCAAACTTACCAAATTACATACGTTAATTATATGCAGATTTTTATATACCAATTATACCCCAATAAAGCTGGAAAAAACCTTATTAATTTACTAAGAGCAGACTCTATGGGTATTTTTGAACACTAAATGAGATGTAATATGTGTAAATAGATGTCACTTTTTTTCCTGAACTTGTGAACATAACGCCAAAGCAAGAGTGGATTTTTCCACAGTGTCTACATACTCGACCACGGGGAGTCTTTTTTTTTTAATTTATTGATTTGTTTTTATTTTGGGCTGCGTTGGGTCTTCATTGCTGCGCGCGGGCTTTCTCTAGTTGCGGCGAGTGGGGGCTACTCTTCGTTGCATTGCACGGGCTTCTCGTTGTGGCTTCTCTTGTTGCAGAGCACGGGCTCTAGGCGCGTGGGCTTCAGTAGTTGTGGCTCGCGGGCTGTAGAGTGCAGGCTCAGTAGTTGTGACGCACGGACTTAGTTGCTCCGCAGCATGTGGGATCTTCCCGGGCCAGGGATCAAACCTGTGTCCCCTGCATTGGCAGGCGGATTCTTAACCACTGCGCCACCAGGGAAGCCCTAGACCATAGAGAGTCTTTAAGGCAAATCGTAGAATAAGATGAAATGCCAGCTCATGTTGAACTCTTTGTCAGTCCCACCTTGATTGAGGAGGTCAAACCCAGCTGTTAGGATATCTGGTTTTCAGGAGGCTGAGTGACGGTGGGAAGGATCTGAGAGCTGCTTGTGGAAGTATTCTGCAAAACAGCAGTGGCAGTAATGTGCAGAGGTTCTCTTACAGGATTCTTACAGGTGTAGTCCCAGAACCGGGTGTGGTATTTTCTACACAGCGCACTGCATCTTGTGGAACCAGCGGTACAATGTGTCTGTCCCATCCTAGTCTGCCTCTTGGCACCTAATCTTACTGATGTCATCAGTTAGTGTTTTAACTTCTGTTTCTAGGACTTTTCTAGATGTTAGAATTAAAGGGAATATGCTGAGGAATGAGATACTTTTTAGTTAGAAGAATATGCGTGCATGCGTGTGTGTGTGTGTGTGAATTGCTTTAGGCTCTTGTAACTGGTTTTAGAATATATTTCTTTTTTGGGGGGAATTCTATGACTTTATATAATATACATCGTCCAATATTAAGGCAGAAGTGGGAAGAAATAAAAATTTCAAAAAAATTATAATTTCTTATATTTAAAAAGTGTCCTCTTAGGTAGATTTGATATGTAAACTGACGAAATATCTAATTATTTTAACATTTCAGTTTGCTAGGCTTAATATTCCTGTGATTCTTACACACGTTCATTCTTGTCCAGATAAGATCTGTGACCAGATCAGCGATGCAGTGCTGGATGCGCATCTCAAGCAGGACCCCAGTGCCAAGGTGGCCTGTGGTAAGAAACGCTGATCCCTCCTGCTGGAGACCTGAGTGGGCTGAGCTTGAAACCTTTGCCTGTGTTGACGCTTTCAGCATAGCAGAGAGCCGGGGACTTCAGAGCCTGGAGGGCTCCAGGGGTGATAGGTCTAGCCCCCTCACTTTACTGAGGGAGATCTTGGGTGCAGCTTAATCAGGGTCTTGGCCAAGGTCATGGGGTAGGGGTCCCGGCGTGGAGATCAGAGCCCCGATCTCCTCACGGTCAGCACCCTGTCCTTTCTGCTGCACAGACCCACCCTTCCCTCTCCAGGGCCACCCGAGCCCCCAGAATGAGCACTGTGGGGACCCGTGCCCCTCTGAGGGTGGACTTCACCCTGACATCTTTACAAATAACCTGCCTTGATTCTCTGCTCAGGACCCCACGCCTAAAGCCTGCAGTGGAGTTTTAGCAGTAACGGGGCAGGAGAGGCCTCACGTATGTTGGCTGCATTCTGCATTCTTTATGACCGCATATGGCCAGTGTCTCATTCTAATCCACACAGCAGTCTTATGATTATCTTCATCCAACAGCTGAGGCTGAATAAGTAGTTCAAGGTCAGGCAAGTATGCAATAGTAAGTGCGAGGTATGAAAACTCAGGTGTGCCCAATTCTTTCCGAACCGCAGTTCTCCGGGTGGCCTGTGAAGATGGTCAGCACTTGTGCTGGGATTTACTCTCCTTATTAGCGTTATGATTTTTCCTTCTGGAGTCCATTCCTTGTGCGGTTCCTTGCGTGTCTCTTTCTCAGCACTGTGAGAGGTCCAGGTGTGGAGCCCCCGTCGCCAGCACGTGGCCACTAACCTGTCTCCTTCCCTTCAGAGACGGTGTGTAAGACGGGCATGGTGCTGCTGTGCGGGGAGATCACCTCCATGGCCATGGTGGACTACCAGCGGGTGGTGCGGGACACCATCAAGCACATCGGCTACGACGACTCGGCCAAGGGTGAGGCCAGGGCCCCCAGGGCTGAGTCCCTCCTGAGGCTCTCCGTCTCCTGGAAGAGCAGATACCTCCTGGGGGAAGAACGCTCCTAGGCCCGCCTGCCAGGGTCCAGGGCTCACAGCCTCTGGCACAACAGTGTGGCAGCCCAGGCGGATCAGCCCCTGTCCAGCCATGGCTGACTCTGGTCTTGTTTATGGTCCTGCCATCTCGGAAGAGGAAGAAGCTCCCAGTACAAGGAGCTGCCCTCTGTTGGGGACGTGTCCTCTGCCGGGCTCTGGGGCTGGTCTCTGTGTGCATCTTCCTACCTAACTGTTCGAGGAACTCTGCTCTGCTCCTTATGCAGATGAGGAAGTTGAAGCTTCCATATGTCAGTAACTTGTGTAAGGTGACACGGTCAGTAAGTGGCTGCCCCACCCCCCCGGTTGGGACTCCTGCACTTTCTACTAAGTTATGCTGCTTCCCCACACAGACAAAGAAGAAGGTGACTCAGTCCAGAACGGGTGCCAAAAGCAGGCAGAGGAGACAGGCTGGCCCAGGGTAGCTCCAGTGCCAGGCAGTGTGGGAGCCTACAACCCAGCGAAGGGACCCAGGCCCTGGCGGGAGTTGAGGAGGAGCCCTGTGATGGGGTGGGGGTGAGAGCTGGAGAGAACTGAGGGCCCTGAAGCAGACTCCCACACCTGGGACTGGGCAGGCTGGGAAGGGGCCCAGCCTGGAGGGTGTGAAAGGACAGGGTGCGAGGGCCAGATCCTAGGGCCAGTGTGCACTACGTTCTACTTATTGGTTGTTTGGGCTGACGTGTGGCATCTTTGTGGGTCAGGGCAGGCTGGGGTGACGTGCACGCATCTCCGTAAGTGAGAGAGGCTCTCTCTGCATGCGGGCGCGGACACGCAGAAGCTCAGTGCAGCCACCTCCTGGCTCGCCCAAAGGGCTCACTTGAGCACACGAAAGCTTTGGGGGTGTATCAAGAATCGCTGGGAGGAAACCAGTGAGTACAGGTTGGTTCTCCCAGCCAGCATGCGGGGTGTCCGCGGAGGAGACGCGTCGTCCCAGAGCAGCAGCCTCCGGACACGTTACCACGCAGAGCCTTCGCCCTGTTCTACCAGGAAGAGCCGACTTGTTTATGTACATTTAGACCTTATTCAAGAGCGAACCCTGCTCTGCGTTAGGCAGCAGGAACGTTTCGCCGGAGGTATAACGTCCCCTGGAAAGGGAGGAGCGGGAGCGAGCCCCCCTCTGCCTGTCAGTGCGCCTGCACCAAGCGGGCCAGCAGGCTGCGGGCTGGGCTGCAGTCACAAGGCCCCAGGCTAGTGGCTCCCCCTGCTCTTTGCTGCACAGTTGCTGGGCTCACTGCCCTTTCCAAGCCCTCCTGCTCTCCCCTTAGTCCCCTGAACTCTGTTCTCCTGAATCACTTGGAGCCTTTAATTTTCAGCGCTAAGAAGATTTATTATTTAGACCCGGAGTGATGAGTTGAGTCCTTGGCAGCTAAAGATTGTTCCCTAAAGGTTGTTCCTTGGTTTGTGCCTTCAGAAACCTGCACTGCAAACAGGGGCTGCAGAGGACAGAGGTGGCCTGATGGCTCCTGAGTGGGGGCACTGCCTGGCATTAGTGATACAGTACGAGGTGCCCGGCGGCCAGTCGGAGGCAGAGTGTGCAGTGAAGAGCTGCGGGGGTGGGGGGGACCGTCCAAGGACGTTTTCGGAGAGCTAAATGGACTTGTGGAGGGGGATGGGAGGCAGAGGAGGAGAATCCTAGGCAGAGACCCCTAGTGGAGGTGGAAAAGGAGGTCATGTTTAAGGCTAAGCCTGAGTTCCTGTTGGCTGAGAGCTCTCAGCTGGGAAGGCCTGGCTGGAGCTGAGCAGTTTCCGGTTTACTTCCTTTGGCGGTAGGTCCCCACTTGAAGCATGAACATAAACAATAGATTGAACCTAGGCTTTTTTGTGGTTTTGTTTGTTTTAATAAGCCCATTCTGGCCACATGGGTAGGAGGACAGACTGGAAAGGGTGACAGTCATCTTGTCACTGATACGTGTCCCTGTGATGCGGCCTCTGTGCGCTTTAGCTCCTCATTTGTGTCCGTCCTGAAGCTGAGCCCAGTGAGGACGAGTGTCGGGGAGATTGTGCTCTCTGCCCGGCGGCTCCCTCTCAGGGCTCCTTGGCCTGGGCTGCTGCTACCCAAGACTCCATGTCCCAGGCCCCAGCCCGCTGTCCCCACCCTGGGGGGGACCGGCCTCCATCTCTGTGCTTGAGCTTTGGGGATGGCCTGAAGGGGCCTCGGCCTCCAGAGGTGTGGTTTTTCCATTTTGCTCCAGGCCTCAGGCACATCTCGGGCTCAGGGGACTCTGGCTCTGGGAGTGTCTCTGGATAGTTCACATGCACCGTATTGTTCAGTATATTTGATGCTTGGGTTTGGCGTATGCCTGGGCTTCTGAGCGGCAGTGTTGAAAGGGCCCTTGATGTTCATTCAGTGCAGTGATTTTCCACCTGGGTCCTGGGAGGTGCCTCTGGGAGAGGCAAAGGGGGCAGGGCCGTGAGTCACCCACCTGCCCTTCAGCCAGGGCAACTGTAGCTGTTATTTGGTCTTCATACTGCTGCTCTGTGTAGGATATATATTTTTAATCAAGGTGTAATTTAATACACTGTGGAGGATTTTTTTTGACTAAAGAGTTGCACGTGATAGGATGGGAAGGATACTGACGTTCCCCGTCCTGGGCCTCAGCTCTGGGCCCAGACGGATGGTAGAGAGACCACCCACGCCGCTAAATGCCCTGTCGTGCGCCGAGCAGTCCCCCAGGAGCTCCAGCCTCCCTCTGCTCAGGCCTGCTCTCCTTGTGCCTAGGCTTTGACTTCAAGACCTGCAACGTGCTGGTGGCTTTGGAGCAGCAGTCCCCGGATATTGCCCAGTGTGTCCATCTGGACAGAAACGAAGAGGATGTCGGTGCCGGAGATCAGGTCACTAAACGCTGAGCGTTGGCCCTGCGTCAGGACGGCAGTGCAGTGTGCTCTGTGTGAGGGGCTAGCCGGGGAAGTTCATGTGTAATGGACTGAGTGCACTGTGGGGTAGACCCCCCCGCCCCCATGCCTGGAGTGAGTCACCCCTTCTTCAGGGTAGCGACTTGAGGGCAGGGAGAGCTGGGGGACACCCGGTGTGGGCTTGTCTCCCCTTCTAGAGTGTTGAGTTCGGGGACCACGTCTTCCCCTCCACGAGTGCCCAGTGCAAAAGTTGCATACCCGCGAGAATGGAGGGCCAGTGGGGCTTTAGGTTTGAGGAGCGTTGTAGCCTGTGGTCTGAAGCAGGTGTCTGCTGCAGGGCCTGATGTTCGGCTACGCCACAGACGAGACGGAGGAGTGCATGCCCCTCACCATCATCCTGGCGCACAGACTCAACGCCCGCATGGCGGAACTGCGGCGCTCGGGGCAGCTCCCCTGGCTGCGGCCCGACTCCAAGACGCAGGTGAGCCCCTGCCCTCCACCCCGCCGTGGGGCTCCAGACACATGCCTCAAACACCACCCCCCTTCCTCTTGATTCTGATCGTTGTTAAGATCCAAATGTTCCGTCTGGGCATTCAAAGAATTGTTGATTCTGAAAAGAACTATTTATTTCAAAAATCTTCAGCTCCAGATCTTTTCTCCCCTGCCCCCAACATTTTATTATGAAAAATTTCAAAAAACACAGAAAAATGAAAAGAGCAGTTCTAGGTTTTCAGTGGGGGGGCTTTCTTAGTATAAGTTGACTCTAGTAATATGATTCCCCAATTCCTGCCACAAACCTCCTCTGTAACAGTTTTCAGACTTTCCGTCGCTGCCTATCAGGTCTCCACATCTTGAGCAAACCTTCAACACACCGTGAACAAGTACCGTCTGCAGCTCGCTATGGCCCTTTCGCTTTGTTTCTCATGAAAAGGCTTTGCCGATTCTGACTCTGTGGCAAGCCGCCCTGGCCCTTGTGCTCCCTGCGGTGATGAAATCCGCACCGAAGTCTGCATTTGAAGGCCGGTGGTGATGCAAGTGTTGCCACACGCAGAGGCGGCCTGTCTGCCTTCTCTCCCCGCATCCTGATGGCCCTGATGGCCCCTTTCCTCAAGGCTTCCTTCCCCAGCTCTTCTTCCACACTCCAGCGGGGTCTTGGCACTTCCTCTTCCACGCTCTTTCCTCCTGCCCACGCTTGTGAATCCAGCTTTCACCTCTGCACACTCCGCTTCCAAATCTTCCACCTGCAGGTCTAACTGAATCACCAGCCCCATTTCTCATTCACCCTGCAAGCACACGGGCCCCGGGAGCTCTCCTCAGCTGAAGGAGTGCGATGCAGCCCACCTTTCCCCGGCCCTGTCTGTCTCCACTCTACCTGGGCTCCCGTTTTCCCTCTAGCGCATCCCTTCCGCTCCAGCCCCATTTCCCAGGCCAGGCCCAGGAACAGTGCTGTGTCCTCCCAAAGGTTCTCCCTCCCTGGAAACTTCAGTTAATTCCTTTTGGGCTTCACTTTTAATTTCCTTGTATCTGCTCAGAATTGTCTGCAACTTTCTGCTTCCTTCCTACTTGTTCTGGTATTTAACGCCTTGTATGGTCTTCCAGCTTTACCTTCTTCTGTCCCCACCCCCAGTCCTTGCTTAAACCATATCCTTTCACTCATGTTCCCCTTTTTTTCTTGGTGCTTTGCACCTGTGCTCCCACACTTCGCCTTCCTTGGAAGCTTTCTCTGGTCCCTGCCTGTCCGTCAGTGGCCAGCGTGGTTCCCACCTCCTCATGATCTTCCCTGACCGCCCTCAGGTGGGACCTCCTCTTGACCCCGCACTTGGAATTTGGCTCATGTGGTTTTATAGCTCAGCGCGGTGCACGCGACTCTGTCCCGTTACTCCAGCTTCACAGAGGTGCATCCTTCTCACCCCAAGTGTAAGGCCACACAAGGCAGAAGTTGCAGATCGGCTGTACCTGGGGCAAGGGAGTACCTCTGTGGCCTAAAAGAAACCCCCCTTGGGACTTCTGGTGTTACCCACATGACCCCCACGGTGAGAAGTGGAATCCTGAGCGTCCCTCAGGTGTTCTTTGAGGCTGTGGGCAGGAGAGCTAAAATGTGTAGATTGTGATGGTACCAAAAGAAAAGAGGCCTCCCCGTCCTGTGCCAGAGCTGTGCTGTGATGGGAAGCAGGTTGGCGATTCACAGAAAAGGAAGTCCTAGAGCAGGGATGGGAGGAAGTAAGTGGAGTGACTTGGGTTTCCTTCTGGCTGCCTGAGGGTAAGGACTGGAGGGTCCACCTACTGGACCCGCTGAAGTAGGAAAGGCCTCCTGTATTTGCTTAGTAATAGAAGGTTTCTGAGTCCAGAAGGCAGTGAGGGAGGGAGGGGAGGATGGGCTCTTCCAGGCTTTCCCTTCTTGCAAGGAGACACTGAATTCTCTTACAAGTGCTACCTTGGATACCAAAGTCGGCCTCACTCCCCTGCCGCAGGCAGGCCCTGAGCCAGCGGGCATCAGAGAGGGTGCGGGGGTCTGCTGACGGAGCCGCTCCCTGAGGCCCTCGGCCGGCCTCCGCGAGGCTGCTGTGCCGGGACGGGCACCCTGCCAGGAACAATGTCTGGGCCTTCTCCTCTATACCTTACTGGTAAAGGATTTTCATCATCTACCCAGAGTGTTGACTGTGAACAGGATGAACCTTTCCACCTGAACAAATTCTTGCTGCTGATACTGAGAACTGAGTGGCAGTACGGATGGCTATTTTTGTACCTGGCCAGAGTTGTGTTTTCCACGGTGTACTTTTCCCCACATCTTGCTGACGTGATGAGATAAGAGCGATGCTTGGGGCCCTTTGCTCTGCCACAGCTCTGCTTGGGGTTTGTGGCAGAGCAGGGGAGTCCGGTAGCAGTGGAGATGGGCCTCAGCAGCTGCGCGGGATAGGAGCCTTCTCCTGAGGCCAGATGCAGCAGGTCTGGTCCCAGAGCCGCCACAGGGCCTCCCCTCTGGAGCCCGCCAAGCCCCCAACTCCAGCTCCCTGTCACAGGGCCCTGTGTGCATGCAGCCCGGCATTAAAGGGCTGCTCTCAGAGCACAGGGGTGTGCCTCTGCCCATCTCACCAGGATCAGGCATGGTGGGGTCAGGGCTCTTTCTCTTCCTTCTTCTGGATCCCACCCTATGGCTCTTTGGACCAGGCAGGACATAGAGTTTGATACACGTCCCGTGTTTGATGGATATCTGAGAGGCCTTTGGGCAGGCCGGGACCTCGCCTCAGGCATAGCCCCAGGAGCCACTGTTTGCTGCCCTGTGGTCCCGTCAAGGCCCTTGGGGTGGGGAGCAGTCATGTGCCTGCCGGCCAGTGTCCCTGCCAAACCGTCCAGCATAGCTGCACTCCTGCAGGCGCACAGCCCCTCTGGGCACTGCCCTTGTGGGTCCATGCTGCCTCGGGTAGCGACGGGACCTGTGGCTCCAGCCTTGAGGGTCTTGGGTGACGACCTTGTGCTGGGCAGAGCCGCGGGCACCAGGCCGCACAGCGCAAGGTCACAGCCCACCTTTGCTGGCTGTGTGATCTTAACCAGAGTATTTATGTTCTGGAACCTCAGCTTTCTTGTCTTTAAAGTGGGGCTGTTAACAGCTGCTCACAGCTTTTGGCATGGCTTGTCGCGTACAGTGCACACTCAGTCAATTGCTGGCTTCTCCTTTCTTTTCCCAGCCTCATCTGCCATCCTCACCATCCCTTTCCCTCTCGCTCTGTAAGCCCAGGGTGCCCAGGCTGCTCTCCTTCGTCACCGGACAGATCAGGCTGTGATGTCGGGCTCTCGCACTCCCTGATGTGTTGGTAGAGGACAGAGTGCAAAAGCATTTTCTCTGTGCTGCTCTGGGCGTGACACAAGCTTTGGGGGCAGGCAGAGCAGTGTTTGGCTCTTGGGCTTTTCACTGACTGGCGTGTGACTTCTGGGAAGTTGTTTCACTTCTCAGAGCCTGGTCTTTCTCATTTGTAAAGTGGAGACAGTAATGCTGATCTTGCTGGGATGGTTTAAATATTCATCAATAATACATAGAGTGGGCACAGAACTGACCCACGCTGGAGGGAGTGAACCCCAGCTCTGTCCCTGTGGCCTGCCCTGCGAGGCAGCTGCAGGCAGGATCCTTCCCTCCACGCGCTCTCTGCTTTTCCTTGCTTTTGTCCAAACACACAGAGGCTGGTAACCCAGAGCTTGCTGCTCCCTCTAGCTCAGTCTCCCTGGCTCGAGTCCCTCTCACCCTGTCCCTCCAGCAGGCAAGGCCCCTGGCCCCATATGCTGCCAGAGCTCCTCCACTGAGGGGGCCGGGGCAGTGGGCATGTGGCCTGTGGACTCCTGTGTTCCTTGGTGGGAGCCGGGGTGTCTTGGTCCTGGGCCACGGAGGGTCAAGACCGGGCTTTGGCAGAGGGACATTTGCTGGCACCCAGAAGCCTCTGAGGTAGGAGGAGTGGAGTCTAGTGGGTCACAGAGCGGAAACTCTGTGACACCTGAGTCTCCAAGTGGCACTGATTGTGGTCACAGGTGGGAATAGCTTGTGCCTCATGCCCAGTCATCTCACAGCGCCAGGCAGTTATTCAGTTTAAGAACGTGTCAGATGAACTTTCCTGAAGGCCCTTTGAGGACAGGAGGTCCCTCTGGCTCCTGGGAGCCCTGCCTGCCTTCTGGGCACCTGCGCCTGGCAGCGATGTGTCCTCAGCTCAGGGCAGGGCCTCACGACGTTTCCTCCCTCCCTGCCTCCCGCCAGGTGACAGTGCAGTACACGCAGGACAGCGGCGCGGTCATCCCCGTGCGCATCCACACCATCGTCATCTCCGTGCAGCACAACGAAGACATAACGCTGGAGGACATGCGCAGGGCCCTGAAGGAGCAGGTGATCAGGGCCGTGGTGCCGGCCCAGTACCTGGACGAGGACACCATCTACCACCTGCAGCCCAGCGGGCGGTTTGTCATCGGAGGCCCCCAGGTGCGTCCTCGGCTCTGAATGAGGCCCTGACTTTGCTTACCTCCCTGAGTGCAAAGGCCACAGGAGGGTGGTGGCTTTGTGTGGCTCGGCCAGGTAGGTCTGGCCCTGGACGAAATGTGAAGTCAGCTCGTTCTGTGAAGCCTGCTGTGCGCCCTTGAGTACAGGAGGAATTGGGGACATGTCCCCAGGAGGCTCCCCCTCAGTGCTGCCTGGCCCTCCCCCTCGAGACGTCTCATACGTGTCCAGCTGCCACCTGACCCTGCCTGGGGCTAACTCACCATCATGGGCACTGAGCTTGCCTGGGTGGCGCTTCCTGGGTCTTGGCCACACGTGACCTGCAGCTCTCGTGGGCACCAAGGTGGGGCTGTGTTTTAGATGGGGACACGGGGCTGCCCCTTTCTTCTGTGCAGCCGGCGTGAGCAGTTGGAGAGTTCCCTAGCCCCTCCGAGAGGCCGCTGACCAGTGCCGTGGCACCTCCCTGTGGACGTGTTGCCACAAAGTGGAGCCCCCAGGTTGGGTCCTATAGCCAAAGTAGCGCAGCAACCCAGGGTGAAAGGAAGGCACAGCTCACTGTGTTTTCCTGCTGGACTTCTCAGGGCCTCGGCATGCTGCTGTGAACTGTGGATCTCTAAGCCGGGGTAGTGGGGGATGGTATAGTATGCAGACTTTCCCCGCATCATTTAACATAGAAACATAGAGGCCCCCCCCCCCGCCCCCAAACGTCTTTGTTGACAGAGGTGCACAGAGCAGACACTTGAGGAAATGGGCAACTTAACGTTTGCCGGGTGGCACCAGCCGGGGCACAGCCCGGGGTGTATTTGTCACAGCGCGGTTTCCTCCTGCACTTGGATTTCTCCGCTATGATTGACTCCTACAAACAAAGGCTTTACGAGCGGGCTGTGACCCCAGCTGGCCCATCTTTTGCCCTTTCTGACGAGGCTCTGACAGGTGACCTGACTTCTGTGACTAGTCAGTGATTAAACTGGGATTAGAGCCCGGGGTTTCTGGCTGACTCGCAGCCAAGGGGTCTTTGGAATGTGTGTCCCCAGAAGCTTCAGGGACCGCCTGCAAGTTGTGGTCCAGCGGCCACTGCAGTGCTTTGGCCGCCCCCTCCTCCCACATCCTCCCTCTGTGTCTTCCTTTCCCTCTGCAGGGGGATGCGGGCGTCACTGGCCGTAAGATCATTGTGGACACCTACGGCGGCTGGGGGGCGCACGGCGGGGGCGCCTTCTCCGGGAAGGACTACACCAAGGTGGACCGCTCGGCCGCGTACGCTGCCCGCTGGGTGGCCAAGTCCCTGGTGAAGGCGGGGCTCTGCCGGAGAGTGCTTGTGCAGGTGGGTTGGACCCCACGCCGCTCGGACCCCCAGGTCTACCCTGAGTAAGGGCACCCTGGCCTAGGGGAAGGCCCACACTTTGTCAGAGGATGCGACTCTGTGTGTGTCGTGTTGGGCTCTGTGGCCGGTGCCCTGCAAACCTGGGAGCGGGAAAACAAGTCTTCAGGCAGCGAGGCACGTACAGAAACCTCCCACCGTGAAGATGGCAGGGATTTCTAGGCAGATGGGGGGCTGTGGGAACGTGTTGGGCAGGGCGTGTGTGGTTTCAGCGTCCCCTCCCTGAGGATGTCAGGGTCTCTGCAAGGGGCCCGTCCTTGACCCTGGACTCTTCTGGAAGGTGTCCTATGCCATTGGTGTGGCCGAGCCACTGTCCATTTCCATCTTCACCTACGGAACCTCCCAGAAGACAGAGAAAGAGCTGCTGGATGTGGTCAACAAGAACTTTGACCTTCGGCCTGGCGTCATCGTCAGGTAAAAGGACCGCCCCCTCTGTTGGGCAGGACCCTCTTCCCTCACCCGGCGCTCAGCTCATTGGAAAGGGAAGCAGAAGGAAGGATGTTCAGTCTCCAAGAAGCAGGAGGGGCTTCAGGCTCTTGGTCCAGCACAGTGCAAACCCCAAATACAGGATGTCTGGTTTTCAGGTTGAAGGCGGCTGGGTTGGGTCCCTGCTGGCCCAGCAGACACTGACCGCAGGGGGGCCATCTTTGAGCAGGTGGGGGATCTTAGGAAAATAATTACGAGGCCCGTTGGCTGGGAATTTAGTCGGCAAGTCCAGCCCCACCTGCTCTCGTTTCTGCTGCCACCCCTGCTGCCTGGAGCTTGGCAGTGTTGATGTCGGTCTGGGCCAGGTGAGTGGAGTGGAGAGTAGGCCAGAGTTCAAATCCTTGGTTCCTGGTGCATTTGTGTGATCAGTCGGGCTGTCCCTGAACCCTGAGCCTGTTTCCTAAGCACCATTGGCAGTCACCTCGTAAGACGTGGCATGGCAGAGACAGAACACTTAACGGGCAGTTGTTCTCGGGTGGGTAACACCACCCACACAGACCGTCGTAGTCTCTTAATCGCTCCTGTGCCCAAATTCAGAGAAGGAAACTCTGCTCCTTTTCCATTAGAAATGACCTTTTTTTCTGCTGAACATGCAGGGACTTGGATTTGAAGAAGCCCATCTACCAGAAGACGGCATGCTATGGCCATTTCGGAAGAAGCGAGTTCCCCTGGGAAGTTCCGAAAAAGCTTGTGTTTTAGTGCCAGTGGGACCGGGCCTGGCCGCACCGTGGAGGCATCTGGGTGCAACAGAGCCGTGTTCCTCTTCTCTAGGACCCCAACTCTCAGATCTCCCGGACCCCGGGCTGGGCCTTGCCCACCCACTGCCGCCCCCCTGGCAAAGCCAGGCCCCTCTGATTTAGCAGGAGGAGGGGGCCTCCTGGTGCCAGGCTCAGATCTCCTCGTGAGGATAGTCACGAGGTTCCCCTGCCTCTCCCTCAGACCAAGGCAATGCGAATTTAGTGGAAATCCCACCCGTGTCGGCAGTCAATCCCCTCGCTCACCTTCCCCCACGGCCTGGACGCTGACCAGCCCCTGCCTCCCTGGCGTGTGCCGAGGGCAGCACACGGCACAGATCTCAGGGCTCCGTGTGGGCCTGGGTGTGCCGGGGCTGCCCCTCACGTCTGCGGCCGTGCGGTCAGCGTCCTGAGCCCAGGCCTTCCAGAGGCCCTCCCAGGCTGGGCTTGTGGCAGGGGTGAGAGCGTCTAGTGTGTAAGGGACCGAGCTACTCACTGATCTCATTTCTTCTTCACTGCAACACAGTGAGGTGACACCCTGTGTTACCTGCATGTGTAGATGGGGAAGCCGAAGTAGCTTTCACAGGGCCCCACAGCTGCGTGGGTCAGGGCCTAGATGTGAGAGCGGGAGCCCATACACCGTGTCTCCCACCGCCAGCCCCCCCACCATCTCATGCCAGAGACAGGGCTGCGCAATGACCAAGCGGATTGAGATGAGGCTGTGACCTCTGTCCTGAAGACCTGAGGTTGCTGGGAATTAGGGGATTAACCCCTTGGGGAGCCCTGGGCCATGATCTGCAGAGTCAGGACAGAACCAGAGGGGTGTTTCCTTTGCCTCTTTCATTTCAGAAGACAGTTCGGGGTGCGCTGGCTATCCTGGCCCACGGGGCTGGGCTGGAGTTGGGAATTAAGAGGCAATGGTATAATCCCAGCCCCTGACCACTCAGGGACATGCAGGGCTGGACCTGTGGCCCCCGGGGGTAAGGGTCCAAGGCCAGTCCTGTCCCATTGGGCTTCCTAGAGCAGGAGCAGGAGCTTGTCCCGTAAACAAGGGATGGAACCCTGTGTCCTCCACGGCTTTCTCTCTCTCTGGCCTCTTTGTAACCCCTGCAGTCTGAGTGCTGTTGGAATAAGTGGGTGAGCCCTTCAGACCCCCCTTCCAGAGAGGACAGCCCTAAGGCCCGAATATCAAATGTTAAATGGTGACTCAAGTGGCAGGGCTTGACCCCTAACGGGAGATAAGTCAGTCAGGATGTCATGAGATTTCTGCCTTTACCAGGCAGCCTCTGGGGGCAGCTCTACCCCTGAGGTCCTGGGTGGTCCTTTGCGCACCAGGGTCTTGGAAGCTGCACATTCCCCAGCCTTTCCATCTGTGGCTGGCACCCACTCCCCCCAACCCCCTTCCTCAACCTGGGCCTGTGACAGCTGCACTTCTACCTTCTCCCCAGCTCCCCAGACCACAGGCTCAGGTAGGGGCCTCCATGGGCTTCCGGAGAACGCTGGGGACTGGGCTTCTTTCTGGGGCACCCGGTGCTGGATCTGGCTGGGAGACGCAGCCCAGGAAGCCTCATCTGGGTGGCAGATGGCCGGCAGCTGGGCTCTAGGCCTGAAGCACAAAGACCCTTGGCTTTCTCTTCCCCTCGGGGAAAAGGCAGCTGTTCAGGGCAGAAAAAGAAGTCCAGATCTCCATAAAAACCTAGAGCTGGTGTGTGATACGGAAGCTCAAGTCTCTCTCAGGGCTCCAGGTCACCCAGGAAGCCTTGAGTTTCTTTCGGGAGAGGGAGGCTCAGCTTTGCAAGTGGCTGAGTTCCTCTAACTTGGGCCATATTCAAAGTGAAAATTCAGAATTTTATACTTTCGCCACCCGCTGGAGAAACAAGGTTTTTTTGGTAAACACTGTTTATATGAAACTAGAGTCTTTATTTGTTAATATAGTTCCTGCTAAACCAGTGAATAAAAACTCAAGGAGCAACTACTCTATGCTTAGTTTTTGTCTGCAACCCCCTAGAAACTCCCCCTCCAAGTAACATTACCTGATCCCCACCCCGCAGCGAAGCAGGTGTCCTGCCCCCGTGGTTTCCCAGCCAGGGTCCCTCCGATCCCGTGCATGCGGGGCCCAGCCAGCACTGGTTAAGGCGTCTCATGCCACCTCCTGCGTCATCACTGTATCACCGTATTCATTCTGCAGCACGCTGCCCAGAGGTAGGCATTCATAGCAAACCCACGTCACACGTGGAGACCCTGAGGCCCAAAGTGGGATGGGAGTGTGGCCGAGGGCAGCTGGCTGGCAGGTGGCTTCAGAGTGTGCCCCCTCCATCATGTTGCGTTTGTGCCCCTTGTCCTCGCCTGGTTCCTTCTGTTGCCCCTCCCTGCGTGTTGTCTACAGTAAGCCTGGCACGAGGCCGGCGCTCCGGCAGCCGGGCAGCTGGTTCAGTGACTGAAGTGAGGTGAGTGAATGAAGGGGGTTGGTTGGCAGAGAGACGAGCCAGGCCTTCAGTGGCTGCACGTTTCCCTTCACACGTCTCGTGAGGAGAGTTAACAGACCATCGTTTGGATGAGAGATTGTCCTCTCAGGAGCCCCCAGAGAGGTCGTCCTGGGGCGTGGTCAGAGCACGCGTTGGGGAGGGGATCAGCTCTGGGGAAACGTCCTGATCAGCCCGAGGAGGGGGAGACTGCGGAAAGAGGTTTCTGGTAACACCCCGACACAAGACAGGCTGACCAGGGCGCCAGGAAGGACAGACCTGGGAGTGTGGCAGAGAGAGGAGACCTGTGCTCTAGAGGCTACTGCCTGGGCTGTGCAATGACTACATTTCCTAGAAAATAATACACATAACACATATAAATAAAAAGATGCATGTGAGCCGTGTTAGGTTATGTGCCCGGGAGGGAAGGTGGTAGAAGAATGGCTCTGTGGGCATCCAAGGCCGAATAATTAGTGAAAGCAAGGAGGGGAAGCCCCTTCTGGGCCATGAAGTTCCCAAGTGTCAAAGTGTCAGGGAAATGAAACAGCAAAGGAGACGGGAAGGGAGCGGCCGGGGGCAGGGGCGAGGGGAAGCCAGGAGAGTTGGGGTGGGAGTGGGGAGCGTCCTTGGGAGCTAAGTGAAGATGAGCGCGGGTCGCCCACGTGGAATGACACCGGCGGCTTACGTGACATGAGGCTTCGGAGTGCCCAGGGACTTCAGCCACATGGAGGTTGTCGGTGACCTGGGGAAAGGAGACTCCTTAAAATGTAAATGTGGCCGTGCTTCCCACCCCAGTTGTAATCCTTGAGTACCTCTAATGCACCAAGTGTTAGCTGTCAGTGCCCCACGTGCCTGCCCACTACCCATCTGTCTGCCCTCATTCTGGGCTCTCCCACCCACCCCACTCCAGACTCCCTGGCTTCTTTGGCTTCACCAAACAGGCCCCACTCACTCCTACCCCAGGACCTTTGCAAATGCCATTCTTTCTTCTTCTGTCTTTGGATGGATGCTCTGTCTCATCCTGTAGGTTTCAGATGAAATTTCTGTGTTTCTGAAAAACCCCTTCCTTGGTAACCTCCCCTTTCTACTCCCATTTTTTGTTTCTTGTTCAGTGTGTATAATTTGTAAATATGTTATATCTTTGTTTAACCTTGGGGCCCAAACCCCTCGTGTCTCCTTCTATACCCACCCACCCTCTCGTCTCTTCACAGGTGGTTCCTCTGAACCCTTCCAGTCTCAGTTTACTAATCACCCTCCAGAAAGACTCTCCCAAACATCCTCCATAAGTGATGGCCATCTTACTCTGGTCCTGGGCCATCAAAAGCTGTAATTCCTTGTGGGTGGCAGTGCTTGCTTGTTCATGCCTGTCGCATCCATAGGACTCAGAATTCTTTTTATTTTTTATTTTTTATTTATTTATTTATTTTTGGCTGCGTTGGGTCTTTGTTGCTGTGTGCAGGCTTTCTCTAGTTGCGGTGAGCGGGGGCTACTCTTTGTTGCAGTGTGTGGCGGTGGCTTCTCTTGTTGCAGAGCACGGGCTCTACACACATGGGCTTCAGGAGTTGTGGCTCGCGGGCTCTGGAGCGCAGGCTCAGTAGTTGTGGCACACAGGTTTAGTTGCTCCGCGGCACGTGGGATCTTCCGGGACCAGAGCTCAAACCCGTGTCCCCTGCATTGGTAGGCGGATTCTTAGCCACTGCGCCACCAGGGAAGCCCCGGACTCAGAATGCTTGAGGTCTTGCCTTGGCTGCTTTGTTTGCCATTTCATACCTGGCCCCAGTGCAGGGCCTGGCACAGAGTAGGTGCTCGATGTAGTCATATCAGAATGAATCCTAGATGTGCCCATCTCTCCTGCTCCCTGAGCTCCCCTTATCAAAGAGCTTCTGCAGGTGCTGAGAATCCTGCTTGCCCTCCGGTGGGTTCTGTGCCAGGCTCAGGTGCCCAGAGATGTAGATGTAGATTACCATCCTTCATCAGAGTTGTGTGGGGTTTTTTTGTTTGTTTTTTGGTTTTTGGGGTTTTTTTTTGTATGTGTGTGTGTGTGTTTTAGCACTTGTTAAGAAGTAGCACTGTAACTGAGGAGTCATACAGCAATCACTTGGCAATTTAATGTTTCAACACTGGAAGTGAACATGGAATGAATGACACGATATGACAAATCCCATTTCCCACAGAGGGTCCAGGGGAAGGTGACATCAGATGGGGAGGCACTCGGAGGCGGGTATCGAGGAAGGGGAGTTGGGAGTTTGGTCTGAGAGGTGGTGGTGGATGGAGGGGTGGGGGAATGAGAGGCGATTGGGAGAAACAGCAGCCCAGCAGTGGGTGGCTGGGGTGAAAGGCTTGGAAATGGAAACTTCAGGAGACATTTTGGCCTGGGACAAATTCCCCAGAGCAGATGTGACCCGGGCACAGTGTAAGAAGCAGTGACACAATAGTCAAGATATGGAAACAACCTAAGTGTCCACCAATGGAAGAATAAATCAAGAAGATGTGTTGTATATATACAGTGGAATATCACTCATGAGCAAGAAGGAAATCCTGCCATTTGCAACAACATGGATGAACCTGGAGGGCATTATGCTGAGTGAGGTAAGTCGGAGAAAGACACACACTGTATGACGTCACTTACGTGTGGGATCTACAAAAGCCGAACTCACAGAAGAGTGTAGAATGGTGGTTACTGTTTTTTCTGGAAATTTAAATGCCATGTTTGTCAGGTTTGACCCTTGGGTCAGAGGTGCCATCAAGATAGGGAGGGAGTGCTTTGCTCCCAGACCTATGGGTCAGGTGGCCACACCCTGTCCTGAGGAGGGCAGGAGGGCAAGGTCGGTGTGGGCTGACCGGATCACGGTGGTCGGGGGGAGGGAGACTCTCAGGAAGCCCACGTCTGTTCTTGGCCTCCTAAGAGCAGGGCTCCCCCCTTGCTGCCAAGGCGGAGGGGGCTACCTCTAGGGTGTTTTGTGGAGCCCCCAAAAGATGGTCCTGGGACACAGGGGCTGGGAGGAGCCCTCGTCCTGCACAAGCCAAGGCTGCAACTGCTGAGGCAATCATGGCAGCCTAAGAGGACCATTCAGATCCCCAGGTTACAGAGGAGGAAACTGAGGCTCAGGCGGGTGAGGCCACTTCTGAGGATCCCCACTCAGTAAAGGGCAGACCCTGTCCCCGGGCAGGATGGGAACCACGGGTGTGGCAGCATGATTCCCCTTCCCTTCATCGGGAGAAGCAGCTGGATCCTGTCCTCACCCAGCACCGGGCCTCGTCCTGCTGCTCTGGAGGGGTGTGAGGACCCTCGGAGCTGTGCGTGTTCTCCAGCAGGAGGGGCAGCCCCTAGGGGAGGAGTAGGAGACCCCCTTCCCCTCGGCCCTGGACCCGCCCCTCACCTCCAGGGCCCCTGACCCCAACCGCTGTGCCCACCTCCCTCCTCCCAACAGGAGGTTGGACGGCTTGTTCTAGTCTCAACTCTGGGCTGAGGGATCCCCTAAGACAGTCCCAGGCGGAGCACTTGGCCAGGCTGACCCTGCCCCCTCCCGCTCCCCTCCTCCAGGGCTGCTCCAACCCCCCAAGAGGCACTGTGGTCCATCCATCTCCCCGCACAGAACTCCGAAAGGCAGCTCTGAACATTCTCCCTTTAAAAAAAAAACGAAAGAAGGAAGGAAGACAGAAAGGAAGGAAGGGAAGAAAGGAAGAAAGAAGGAGAAGGGAAGGGAGGGAGGGAGGAAAGAAAGGAAAGAAAAGGATGGAAGGGAAGAAAGGAAAGAAAAGGAATATCACCTTGTAATTAGCTCTGATTTTGGCATCAAACATCCTGAGGTTATGAGTTCTAAGATATTTCATTTGTTTTGACCTCATTTCTATTTCTCTGCTTTCCTTGTGTTTCATTTTCCATTTCTAACTTTCTGAGCTGCATGTAGGCTCAGCTGCTTCTAGATCCAAAGTTTACCCCCAAGGCAGTTCTAAAATTTCCACATGGTTGTTTTTGCTTGAATTTTTTCACTTGTTCCTAGTTTCACTGACAGGCAATTACAGAAAATAATCTCTGTTATTTGCACTTTTCAAAACTTTTTGAGGTTTTTGTTGTATAACAGTCCAAAATGGTGAATTCTAATGTTATGTGGTCACCTGATGTTATTAGCATGTAGATTTGCATTTATTTTAATTTGTTGAATATTTCAATTTATATAACATGTATTTATATTTTAAATTATGTAATTTGTAATTCAGATACTCCTGTGGACAGTAATTTTAAGCTTTCCTTAGGGAAAGCCACAGACAAGAGAGGAGAACAAAAACGTGTGAATGCTCAGGAATGGCAAACGGTGGTTTCCTCCCTCCCTGATTTCCTCCCTCCCTCCTTCCCTTCCTCCCTCCTTCCCTCTTGCCGTCCAAGACTTGCATGGATCATGGAGCGCTGTGCCGCGGGCCCTGGGGACATGAGCCAGGGAACCCAGGGGTTACGTGTGGGAACGTGCTCACAGCATGAGCAGTGAGAGGAAGGGCTCACCAGACAGAGGGGACAGTGTGGGCAGAGGATGGGAGATGGGTCCTCGGAGACCACAGAAGCAAGGCTTCAGTAGAAGGCAGGAGGGTTGAGGGTGTGTGCCTTTATTGTTGCTGTCCTTCCCTGCCCTCCTGTAGTGATGGTCTGCCCTGGTTACCAGGCACAGGTTTGTCCCCTGGTCTCCTCCCTGTTGTGGCCCAGCAGACCATTGAGGGTGGGGGCCCTTCATCAGCCTGGGGAACTAGGGAGGACTTAGCCTCCCGTGAAGCTGTTATAGCGGCAAACCTAGGAGATGCTGCACAGTTTCATGGCAGGAGAACCTTCTGTCTGATATGAGGCCAAGTCTGACTCTCCCTGGATCTCAGTGGGAGATGCTGGAGGGTGCTGTGGTAGGTGTCCTGGTAACAGTTCTCTTGTTTCTGATGGACTCCTTCAACCAGTGGCAGACGTTCTTTACAGGGAGCTGAGAAGCATGCCAGTAGCAGTTCAGCACTAATTCTAGGAAGATGTAAAGCCCTCATCAAGTTTTACCCTGGAATAGAAGAAGACCAAAGCCCAGAGATGTCAGATGTCCTGGAGGTGTCCAAAATGGATCTGCAGCTACAGAGAGTGATTCAAAGATCTTGGAACATCCCAGTGCAGGGGGCCAGGGTTCAATCCCTGGTCAGGGAACTAAATCCCACCTGCCACAACTAAAGATCCCGCCTGCCGCGGCTAAGACCCGGCGCAGCCAAACAAATAATTAATTAATTAATTAATTAATATTTTTAAAAAAACACACAAAGATCTTGGAACAAAGCTGGAAAGATCTGTTTCTTCTTCTCAAAACAGGATTCTGTCCCTTGAGCTGAAAACTCATGATCGTTGAAGGCTGAAAGAAACAACATCACCTCCAGACAGGAGGTGCAGGCCCAAGACAAAGAATATCAGAAACAGCGATTAAACCAGAGTTTCCAGCGGGGAGATCAGGATGGCGGAGTAGGAGGACACTGAGCTCACCTCCCCCCATGAGCACATCTGTAATACACGCGGAGCAGCTCTCACTGAAAACTAACAGGACTTGCAGAAAGGCTCTTCCCCAGTCAAGGCTGTAAAGAAAGATCCACATGGAGTTGGGCAGAAGGGAGAAGTGATCAGGTCAGGAGCTGTGCCCCTAGCAGGGGACATAGAAGAGGAAGATGATTGCATGGGCTTGGAGATACTCCCTGGGGAGTGAGGGGTTTGAGCCACACATTGCACGCCCCAGCTCTGGGGTCTGATGCGGGGAAGACGAGTCCCCTTGGCTGGTTTGAAAACCAGTGGGACTTACTGGAGGGCTGTAAGAGACCTAGACACCACCCTTGAAGAGCGCACACATACTCGTGCTTAGTCCTGGGAGCAAGGCAGAGGAAGCAGATGGAAACCTCCCCCGGGCTCTGGCCAGTTTCATGCGTACCCCAGCCCACAGCGGGAGCCTGCCCAGCCACTCTTGGCTCTGGCGCAGCTGTCCCCCAGGGCAAAGGCTGCCATTGCTAAGGAGAGAGCACGCTTGGGGGGATGAGGACGGCTTGAACCTGGCCCTGCCTCCAATAGGGTGAGGGCTTCTGTAGGTGGCGAGCGTGCAGAGACAGCAGATCAGCAACGACCAGGGCTCTGACGGGCTTGCTGGAACTGTCCCAGAGCGTACCCCAGCCCACAGCGGGCACCTTCTCCAGCCTGTCTTGCTGCAGTGCTGCTCTCCACTAGGGTGGAGGTGCTGTTGCTGGGGGGAGGGCACACACTTAGAGGGAATGGAACCAGCTTGGACCTGACCCTCAGGGCTTCTGCACCAGCACCTGGGGCCCTGACCGTGACCCCAGTAGGGACTGATGGCCACTGAGCAGAGGAGACAGCCCTGCTCACAACTGGCTCCAGCTCTAGCCCCTCCCTCTCCAGCCCTACCCCCCACCGAGGCGGTAGCTGCCAGCACACCCTGAGGGAAGATGTGACCCACGCTCACTTCCACCAGAACCACTGGGCACACGCACACTGCTTAGGAGCACTCTCACACAAGGTCACACCTTCAAGATGGGGATAGGTTACTAACTGTCACCTAATTTTATAGAGACAGTTAAACAGAATGAGAAGACAGAGGAATTTGTTTCAAACAAAATAACAAGAAAAAAAGTGCTGATGAAACAGAGAGATTTACCAGATAAAGAGTTCAAAGCATTAGTAATAAGAATGCTAACTAAACTAGGGAAAAGAAGAGATGAACACAGTGAGAATTTTAACAGAAAATATAAAAAAGAACCAGTCAGAGAAGAATACAATAACTGAAATGAAAAACAGAAGGAATTAACAGCAAACTAGGTGATACAGCAGACTAGGCGATACAGAAGAACGCATAAACAATCTGGAAGATAGAATAACGGAAGTCAACCAATAAGATCAAGAAAAAGAAATTTTTTAGAAAGGAGGATAGTTTAAGGGGGCCTTAGGGACAACATCAAGTGTACTAACATTCACATTATGGGAGTCCCAGAAAGAGAAGAGAGAGTGAAAGGGGTAGAAAATGTATTTGATGAAATCATGGCTGAAAATTTCCCAAAGCTGAAGAAGGAAACAGATTTCCAGGTACAGAAAGCACAGAGGGTCCCAAACAAGATGAACCCAAACAGACCCACACCAAGGTATATCAAGATAATTAAAATGGTGAAAGTTAAAGAGAATTTTAAGGGCAGCAAGAGAAAAAAAAGATTCACATACAAGGGAACCCTCATCAGCCAATTTTTCTGCAGAAACTTCACAGGCCAGAAGGGAGCTCTTACAACTCAATATAAAAAAACCCAAACAACCCAATAAAAAAAAATGGACAGAAGACCTGAATAGATATTTTTCCAAAGAACACATACAGGTGGCCAACATTCACATGAAAAGATGCTCAACATCACTAAGCATCAGGAGATGAAAATCACAACCACAATGAGATATCACCTTGAACCTGTCATAATGGCTATGATCAAAAAGAGAATAAATAAGGAGTTCCTTGGTAGTCCAGTGGTTAGGACTCGGTGCTTTCACTGCCATGGCCCGGGTTCAACCCCTGGTCCGGGAACTAAGATCTCGCAAGCTGCGCAGCATGACTGAAAAAAAAAAAAATCCACAGAGAGAGAGAGAACAAATAATAAATGTTGGTGAGGATGTGGAGAAAAGGGAACCCTAGTATATATACCATTTGTGGGAATGTACATTGGTATAGCCACTATGGAAAACAGTATGGAGGTTCCTCAAAAAATTAAAAATAGAACTACCATATGATTCAGCAATTCCACTCCTGGGTACTTATCTGAAGAAAACAAAAACACTAATTCAGAAAGATATATGCATCCTAATATTCATAGCTGCATTATTTACAGCAGCTAAGATAAGGGGCAAACTAAGTGTCCATCAACAGAGGAATGGAAAAGAAGATGTGGTACCTATTTACACTGGAATATTATTCAGCCATAAAAAAGAATGGAATTTTGCCATTTGCAACAACATGAACGGACCTGGAGAGTATTATGCTTAGTGAAATAAATCAAACAGAGAAAGAAAAATACTGTATGTTGTCACTGATATTTGAAATCTAAAAAACAAAACTAATGAATATAACAAAAAGGAAACAGACTTATAGATACAGAGAACAAACTAGCAGCTACCATAGTAGAGAGAGAAGCGGGGAGGGGCACGATAGGGGCAGGATTAAGAGGTAAAACACTATCTTTAATATAAATAGGTGACAAGGGAATATTGTACAGCACAGGGAATATAGCCAATATTTTATAATAACTTTAAGTGGAGTATAATCTATAAAAATATTGAATCACTGTTGTATACCTGAATCTAATATAATATTACAAATCAACTATAATTTAAGAAAAAAACAAACAGAGCTTCTAGACTTGGGTCACACATCTGATGATCCAGATGGAGCACTTATCAGGGAGCACATGCTACCCGAGCCCTGGGCCCTTGTTTTTCTCCCCCCACTTTTTCCCTCCGTGGCTGCCAGGCGTTCCCTGCCCCTCCTCTTCCTCCACGTTGTCCAGTGAATCCACATGTGGAGTTCATGGCGGGAGGATGTTCTCTTCCACCCCTTCCTCCAGGAAGCCCAGGCGGGCCCCTGAGCTGGCTTCTCACCAAGAGGTCTTGGTCCTCCCCGTCGTTCTCCCTCAGGGGCTGGGTCTTCCCTGAATACGGTCATCCAGAACATGGAAATGAGTTACCTCCTAGCTTCGTGACCAAATCCCAAATCACCCCAAGGCCCACTATAATAGCTCACCTTTGTCCAAATGTATTTTTGAATTATCTATATTTGTTTTTAGTTTAAAGAACTCTTTTTACGTAAGTCTTTTACTCTTTCTCAGATTGTATCTCAATAGTATTATAAACAAACTTCCGGATAGTATTTAGTAAGTAGTGGTTTTTTTAAATGATTCTCTTCATATTTTAATTTCTAGAAAATATAACGGGTTAAATTTAAGTTGATGACACAATTCACTATTTCTTAAACAACTATTCTCTGGGAGGAGTTCAACCACCAGAGACATTAGAAATATCAGAACACTTTCTCTCTGCCAATGATTCTATGTTGCCGGGTAATAAGAGAACGGTGGGGATGATGTCATGGTCTCTGTAAACAGTAGTTGATTAAAGAATGGCTGGGCTGTGCTGACTGTGTGGGGAGCAGGTGTGTGGAAGGAGGGGCCCAGGGGGCTCCTGGTGTTCTGGGCCCAGTAGAGCTGCTGCCCTCTGGTTGTCAGGGCCCCTGGCCAGGGCTGGACTGAACTCAGTCACTCGGGGCTGCAGAAGGTGGGTACAGGCTGGGATTCTCAGCTCTGTTCCACCTCTCCAGGGCATCTGGGTCTTTTCAGCTAGAGCGAAGAGCCTGCCCCAGTGGTACCACCGGCTGTGCAATGCACCTGCTGAGGGCCTTGGGGGCAGCCTGTACCAAGCTCTGGGCCAGCAGCCTTGGGGCTGAAGGCTGGGGTATAAGTTGCTGAGCTCAGTCTAGCTGAGCCAGGATCAAGCACGTCCAGGGATGGATGTGGATTCTAGGCAAAGAGCAAGGCTGGAGCTTCTGGGGGATACAGTAAGCCGTCCTGGCACCTGAGGCTTGGATGAGGTCCACCTTGCCAGAGTGACAGTCCAAGAGGAGCCCATCCAGGGCCTGAGCCATGGCTGTGGGCAAAGAATGCACTGGATCTTCAGGGAAACCATGCCTAAGATGCTGTGGGATCAGATGGAAAGACGTTTAAACCAGGCTCTAGAACCTGCAGGCTGTGCCACTTCTAGTAAGTTATGGGAACCTCACTGAGACTCAGTTTCCTTCTCGGTTATAAGGGGGTAAAGATGGGCCCTGTCTTCCAGTGAGCCTGGGAGGGATATGGTAGATGTAAAGGTACCTAGCAGGTGCTCAGGAATGGACACTGGTTTATATCAGCCTTCTCTGGGACACAGCACTGAGCCAACCTCTGTGGACAAACAGGGATGGGACGATTAGCAAGGAGAGCCCTGACAAAGGGAGGCGCACAAGGGTGAAGACTCTGTATCAGACTAGGTCATGGGGAAGCAGGGAATAATCCTCATGGATACATCCAGGGGAGTCAGAGGATTAAGTCAGGGCCTATCACAGCACCTGATACAAAGTAGCCCTCCGTGAAGGTGGAATCAATGAACATGAAGGGTGATGTGTGATGTTTGTCCGCACATCCTCTCCTTTGACTGCAGTTTTTCACGCAGCCACCAGAGGGCAGAGCTGACCCATACATTCCTTGTGGGATCGAGGCCAGGTTCCCTCTTGTGAGTTCTGTCGGGGACGATAAGCCTCAGAACCCAGGGACCACCGTTCCTCTCTGTAGGTACAGAAGCCATTCACAGCCCCTGAGAGGTCAGAACCCTTTCCTCAACATTCCATCTCTCTAGAACAAAAAAGTCCAGTTGAGGCAAAGGTTCCGGTGTCAGTCTGACCAGATTTCTCAGGGCTTTGCTGTGCCTGTGCCCCCTCTCATCCCAGGGAGTACCCCCTCCTTTCTCCTTTGTTAGGGGTGTACTGTTCTGGGGGGGGGGGGAAGGATTATGCACATGAGAGATTGACCCTCAGGTTCTTCAGGAAACCATGGGGGACACAGATGCCGTCCAACATTTGTGTCTGCTCTTAAGTGGAACTTAGGAGGGGATGGGAATTCCTGATCAAGGACACTGAAGCCCCGGGCCCAGGCGCCATCCCCCACCCTACAGCGAGCCAGGCCTCAGGGGCACAGCTGGGAACCGCGGGCTTCCTGAGTGAGGATTCTCCCCAGGGTCATTAGGGTCTGAGGCACAGGCAGCAGCGTTCGTGGCACTGTGTCCTACCACTCCCTGGCCTTTTGTGACAACCTGGCTCTCCTTCCGCCCGTGGGCCCCTCTGCTCCTCTCATGTGTCTCTCCCAATCTGGCTAACTCTCCTTGGTTCTCCTTGGTTCTCTGGGGTGGACCGCAAGCTGTGTGCAACGGCTCTCTGCTGGTCTCTCAGTTCCCTCCGCATTCGCAGGGCGTGCTTGCGTCCTTGTGGGTCTCTGTGATTAGTCACCTGCTCCCTTCCCTGGTTCATGTTTATCCGAGACACTCATCCTCAGGTTACCCTTCCACACTTCACAGGCGGAGGCTCTTTCTCCTCCAGCTTCTGTATCCCTGTTGCTCCTCGGACCAGGCTGGATGCTGGGTCAGGATCTCATGCAGATTCCGTGTTTGTCCTATGGGTGTCTGCAGGGCTGTGTACAGACAAGCCATGGCAGTGGGCACAGCCCCAGGACATTACTGCTGGGTTGCTGGGACAAGGCTTTGTGGTGGAAGCAGACGTGGCTGGTGGCCAGTGGCCAGGCAGTGGTCACCTGCCATAGTTGCACTCCTGAAGGCCCTGCCGCTCTGAATGTCCCTGCAGGCCTGGCTCCTGGCCTGGGGCACTGCGGGGTCCGTGGCCCAGCATGTGCCCTCTGGTCTTGAATTGGGGCACAGCCATGTAGCTTAGGAGAGTCCCAGCTCTGGCACATGGTGGGACTGTGCTTGCTTTGCAGAGGGCTGAGTTCCTCTGGCTCGGGTCATATATGAAGCACAAATTCAGTTTTTTATATTTATACTCATAGTCATAATTTTTATATTAACACCATCTCCCAGTAAACCAAGATGTGTTTGGTCGAAGCTGTTTTAAATACATGTTGACTGGAAGCTGGAGTCTTTATTTGTTCCTAGTCAGTTTCTCCTGGGTCAACCAGTAGCAACTCCAGCACCCACCCAACAGATCCTCTGCTACGAGGGGACTGGAAAGCAGCAACCACACGCCAGGGGGTAGTTTCGGAAGAAGACCCTAGAGTTAGGAGTGATGCAGATGCCAGGGAAGCCCTGCCTGCTCCCGCAGAGGGCGGGCACTGGACGGGTGCCTGAGGAGCTGGTATCTTCCCCTCTACAGATGTGGGACACTCCAGCAAGGATCAGATTTTCCCCACACCAGTCACCCTGCCAGGAGCTCTACCTGAACTGTCATCTTTTATCATCTCTTCAGCCCAAGGGGGTGGAGTAGCCTGTGGTCTGGCTGCCCTTCAGGATGCCGTGAGGGAGCAGGGTGGGCGGTGCTGAGACCTCCTTCTCGGCCCCATTCTTGAGCCCCTTTTAAGCTGAAAGCTCCAGAGAATGCCCTCTCTTCTTGAACATTCAGGTCTTTTAGAAAATGAAACCCAGATCATAGCCAGTCTTAGGCCCACAACTTGGCCTGAGGGGACATTGCTCCGACATCCCAGATCACTGGGACAAGGATTGCAGGCCTAAATGCCGAGAGGCTTTGGTCCCTTCTGAAATGTTTTCAAAAGTCTAGAATGAAAGTACTGAGGTATTCTTGCTGTAATCTGAGGTTAATTAAATGTAGGAGGGCTCACAGAAGGGCACTGCACACGAGGGAGTAGAACACATCCAGGCTGCAGGACCAGGAAGAAGGAGCCTCTTTAGAGAGCTCTGTGGACACTCCCACAGCTGATGCCACGGTGTTCCGGGGCCTGGCTCCTGGGTGAGCCAGGAGGGGGCCAAGGCTGACACGGGAGGGTCACGTGGGTGTCAGGATGTGGACTCAGGTGTTCTCTGAGGACAGTGGAGGCCCCGGATGAACGTAGTGAATGTGGGGGAGGAATGGGGAGATCCATGACGGGAAAAGTCTCTTCAGTTCCAGTGTAAACACGAGGCTGGGATCAGACCAGAAGCTGGTTGTTCCGTGAAGCAGGGCGAAAAGAGAATCCCATGTTGTCCTGAGCCTGGAATTCTTCCCAGGGGAACAGCTGTGACTGCGTAGAGCACATGTTAATGTACATGTTTGATTCTGAAGACCAGGGCCTCCTTGATCCTGTGATGCACTAGAGTTAAACTAAAGTGTTGTCCATGAAGAAGCTTGCAGGCCATTGAAAGTTCTCTCCTGTCACAGTGTAGGTAGCAGACGGTTTCTCTAACTCCCTCAGGCTGGAATCCAGGTGCAGCCCATCCTGCATCTTTCCTGGGGAGAACCCCAGCCTGCTTGCTGCTAACCACCCGCCCCCCCCGCCCCTGCTGTCTGCCTGTCCTGTCCTGTCCCACCGGCTGCTCTCGGCTTTGTCTCCACCAGGCAGCCTCATGTAAACAACCACCAGAGCCTGAGCCCTGGCTGGTGCCTCCTCTCTGGGCTTTGCACGTGTGGTTTGCAAGGTGTCTGGAGCCCACTGCCCCAGAGAAAGGGACACAGACTCTGTGAGAAACCTCTGCACTTGGTCAACATCCCTGCTTTGATGGACACTCATCCCCAGGAAGGCTGGTCAGGAGCTCCAGCCACACTTGGTTCCTTCCTTTGCTCTGTCCTAACTGTGTCTTACCTTGCTGTCCTCCCTCCCAATGTAGCCATGGAAACTCCCTCGGGAGAGTCATTCTAGTCCAGGTGGAGGCAGGGATAAAGCAAATCCTGAGCTTTCTCACCCCCGGCTCCTGGATGTTCCCTGCCACTTCAGGAGAGCTGGGGTTTGTTTTAAATACCAGCCCCATTTGTAACCCATACACTCCACACTTCAGCCCCTGCTCAATAGCCACACAGAGGTCAGGAAGACTTTTCATCTGTATCTGAGCCAAAAATCAGCAACTTTGACAACGTGGTCCCAGACTAAACCCATAAGATGACAGCAAGCCGAAGGACGTCTCTCCTGCCTCACCCAAAGCCTCTGCTTGATGGTCCCTGAAGGTAGGTTTTCCAGATAAAATATAAGATGCCCAACTACACCCGAACTTCAGATAAACAATGAATAATATTTTAGTATAAGTACGTCCCAAATGTTGCATACCTACAGTAAAAAATTATTTGTTCCCTTGTGCACTGTTGGTGGGATTATAAACTGGTAAATGGGTCTAGCCACTATGGGTAACAGTATGGAGGTCCCTCAAAAATTTAAAAATAGAACTACTATATGATCCAGCCATCCCAGTTTTGGGTATATATCCAAAGGAAATGAAAACAGGTTTTCAAGGAGATACCTTCACTCCCATGTTTATTGCAGCATTATTCACAATAGTCAAGTTTATGGAAACAACCTAAGTGTCCATTGATACATGAATGGATAAAGAAGATGTGGTGTATACATACAACGGAATATTATTCAGCCACGAAAAAAAGGAAATCCTGCCATTTGCAGCAACATGGATAGTCCTTGAGGACATTATGCTAAGTGAGATAAGTCGGACAGAGAAAGACAAATATTGTATGACATCCACCCTTTTTTTGTGTGTGGCAGAAAAGGCAGTCAGAACACTCCAGACAAGAGAAGAATCATGCTCAGAGAAAGAGTGACATGGAAAGCACCCCTCAGTTCCGTGAACTTGGAACATCCTCTTAGAAGCTGCAGAAGGGAGAGTGGTGGAACACAGGATGAAGAAGGAGGTAAGGCCACGTAAATAATTAATTAGTCATTTTATTAGAATTTTTATGACACACTTTAATATATTGGCATTTAGCCATGTGAGTGACTTAAGTTAAACAGGTGACTTAAAAGATTAAATAAAATACCCCATGTTACTCTTTCATGTTTTTAAATAAAAATAATATCTGAACCAGTGTTAATTTCTTGATTTTGATGGTTATATTGGAAAACATCTTCATATGAAATATAAACTAATATACTAGGGTGATGGAGTATCATGTTTGCAACCTACTCTCATAGGTTCAGAAAAAAATTTGTAGTGCACCTGCATCTTTCCTGTAGTTTTGTTATTACTTCAAAATAATAATTTTTTTAAAAAAACCCAGAAAACCATGACTCAGGAAGTTATATAACCTGACCTAGGCCACATGGATAACAAGTGGCAGCTCCAAAGTGCAACTCAGGTGCGTCTGACTCCTAAGTCCACACCCTTCCCCACCAACCATGGCCCGGACCTCCAGGCTGCCTCCCCGCAGACCCTTTAAAATCTGCCCAAGAAGACCCCTGCTCCCGTTCCTTCACCTGCAGAACCGCATCCCCTCCAAGCCGAGTTGTAGTCCTTAAGCTGGAGCTGCTCCCCAGTTGCCCCAACCCTGCGCTGGCCCTGGCTCCCCATCCTGTGCCTGACAGAGTCGCAGGGCACGTGACAGGCGGCAGCAGGGCAGCTGAAAGCACTCCGGGCTCCAGAGAGGCTCTGACGGGCTCCCTGCTCCTGGGAGAGGGATTCTATTAGCTGAGCTCCCCCTCTCCCTGAGGACCTCAAGATTTTTCACACCACTCACAGGTAAGCATGGCGATTTCTTCCTGTCTCTGTTCCCCATCGTTACCATCCCTACGTTAGAGATTCCCTCCTCATCAAGCGGCTTGAAGAGGGAATCTCATCAATTCAGGCTTCACGTGTCATTCCACTACTTACAGAAATCACCACTGCAGGTCATCAGACATCACCAAGGCCAAGACAGAAACTGCTGCCCTCCTGTGACCTTCCAGCCCCGCCCTGCTTCCCCACCTCTGAGCCTGCCGGGGCGGAGGGATGGGGAACCCGCCAAGGGTTCACCTGTACCTGTGAACCATGTGTCCATCAACTCAGCTGCAGGCCCCAGAAGCAAGAGCTGGGGGCTCAGTGGTGAGCCACGCCCCATGACAGACAGTTTGTTCCAGCTCAACCTGACCACCCTTTGGCTTCAGACATGACCTCTGCACACTCTGGAGCCCTATGGACACTTCCAAGAGCCAAAGAGGCTCTGGAGCTGGAATGGCCCCGGGAGACAGCCCTGTATGTCACTGATCTGCCTCTTTGCTCCCCTGGGAAAAGAGTCCGGCGCTGGTATGTTCTCTCCAGCTGGTGGGCTTTTGGGGGATAGTGATTCTGGGGCTGCGAACGTGTCACTAGCCAGGACCGGGAGGCCGAGGCCCAGGAGAGAGAGGGCTCCCTTTGCCACGTGCCTCCATCGGTTCCCGTGTAAGTGCTCTCATCCTTCACTGCTTTTGGGAAACTGGATGGAGGGAGAGCGGGTGGCCTCCGGTCCATGGGAATTTTCCCTTCTTACCGATCTGGAGTTTCTCTTTAACGGGTTTCCTAAGTGGCCCTCCAGCCTGAGTGCCCTGTGGGGAAATGTACTGGGTAAACAAGATGACAGCTTCCTGCCTGGCTCTCCTGGAGTAGAGGCCCTTGTGACAGGCCCCTCTCGGGGGTGGAGAGGAAGCCTGGTAGCCTACATCAGTATAAATGTTGCTGTCCACCTCACCACCCTGATCTGGAGGCAGAGAACCACACAGGCTCCGTTCGTGTGGGTGAGTTTAGCCCCATCCCCTGGGTCTTCCCCAGGGTTGCAGCAGCATGAACCAGCCCAGCAGCCACAGGCTTCACTATGGGTCAGGCAGGGAAGGAGGGGCCCTCCCTGGGTACCACTGGGACTTGTTCCACAGAACCCTAACTATGGGTACAGGAAGATGGGCTTGCAAATATCCTCACACTTCACTTTGCTCCTGGGCCGGGCCCATTGGCCCCAGGGATTCATCAGGGCCTGCAGGGTGGAGGCAGGGGGAGAAAGAGCCTGCCAAAGAGGAAGCCTCCCAAGAAAGCAGGGAGGAGGGGACTCCCTATCATTGACCAACGTGGGGTGGCCAAGACATGGGCCCTGGTCATCTCTGCTCATCCTCAGGATCATGGTCCCTTAGAACTCAAAGGGAGGGTAGCTGAGAGTATGAGGGACAGATGGAGCGAGTGAATGTTGACCACATCCTTCCTCCCAACAGCCTGGGAGGGACAGGCCAGGACTGCCTCCAGGACAGAAGTTTCAGCTGAAGCCAAGAGAGGTGAAGTGAGTTCCCCACGGTCACACAGCTAGGAACAAACAGAGACTCCATTAGAACCCAGGTCCTCTGAGTCTCCAGAGCTCTCTACAACTCCTCCCCTGCCCGGGTACCACTCCACCTCCAGCCAGAGGGATGGGGCATGAGACCATGTTAGATACCAGATGATGCTGGGAGTTTCCAAGGATAGTTTGGGTCTTTCCAGAGCTCCTGTCTGTACCTGCCCTGGCCCTCAGGCTCCATCACATGCCTGAATCTTGACAAAGCACAGCAAGGGGAGACCTTGGCAAATGCTTCAGGTGGACCACAGCCCGCCCTTCCCTTCTACAGAAGGAGCCGCTGGAGCAAACGCCATGCTGCTGTGCTCTTTGACCCTCACCCTCATCTGGCTGGTGGTTTCTGGCCTTGAGTGCGACATGAAGGAAGTTTGTCTTGGAAGCCCTGGCATCCCTGGTACTCCTGGATCCCATGGCCTGCCAGGAAGAGATGGGAGAGATGGTATCAAAGGAGACCCTGGACCTCCAGGTACTGAGTG
Organism: Balaenoptera musculus; assembly: GCF_009873245.2. Lineage (NCBI taxonomy): Eukaryota > Metazoa > Chordata > Mammalia > Artiodactyla > Balaenopteridae > Balaenoptera > Balaenoptera musculus. The sequence goes on from NC_045800.1 coordinate 55,589,011, forward strand.
GGAGCTGAGGGACAATGACCTGTTTTCAGGGGGACTTGCTGTCCAGGGTTCCGGGCTGGGTTCAAGGGTCAGCTGGATGGTGGGAGTTTCCCGGGACCCTTAGACTGGAGCAGCCCTGGAGCATCTACCCTCAAGGTACCTGTGGAGTGACAGGTGAGTCAGCCTGGCTGATAATGGAGGTCCAGTCCCATCAGCCCCAGCCCACTGTGGGTGATAGATAGCATACATCCTTGTCCCCCTCTCTCTGCAGGCCCCATGGGCCCCCCTGGAGGAATGCCAGGCCTCCCTGGGCGTGATGGGATGACTGGAGCCCCTGGCCTCACTGGAGAGCGTGGAGAAAAGGGAGAGCCTGGTGAGAGGGGCCCCCCAGGTGAGCAGGATGTGGCCAGTGTACAGAAGCAACTGGACACTGTGCCCATGTGGTCAGTTACATGAGGGATGACGGGGATCAGACAAAACCACGGAAGTCCCCAAAGGGTATATTTTTCAACCTAGATAAGAGAATATGAGGTTGAGAAATCAGAGGGGTCTGGGTCGTGGGACTGGTGGGTATTGGAAGTGTTCCACGCATCACAGCAGCTGATGGGGAGACACAGGGCATCAGGTGTGGGAAATGGAACAGCACTGGGAGGAGGGGAGGCACTTCCTAGTGCTGAGGCATAGGGGCATTCTGAGGGTGTAGGGGGTTATGTGGACCAAGGACCAGACAGATGATATAACTGGGAACCCTGCATGTCCAGGGGAATTCTGGAGCTCTGAGCAGTAATCAAGATCCATCAGGAGAGTCAGAGAGAACCAGATTTGCTCTTAATGGAGGGTGGGGAAGGGGGCCCTGCCCAGAAACTAGAAAACCCCACAGAAGTGGACAGACAGAGCCATGAAAGGATATGGCAGGAAAGAAGAGCAGAGATGGGGCTGAGCAAGTGCAAGGCTGCATTAAAGGACAAGTGTGTAGGGAGTGGGAAACACACTCCACCCTCGTGGACCCTTATGACCTGGGGCCTGGGCAGTGGCTCTAGACAAGTGAAGGGCAGAATGCCAGGCTTGCCGCTGGCCTCGCACCTGCTTGGCACAAGTGGGGGTTTTTGTTGGCCTGCCCCTCTTCTTGCTGGGGATCTCTCTACAGGGCTTCCAACTTACCTAGACGAGGAGCTCCAGAGCACGCTCCGTGAGGTCAGCCATCAAATCCTGCAGTCGATGCGCGGTAAGGGGATCCCTGGGGCCTTATAGGGTAGGGGTTCCCATAAGTTCTCCTCATCCTCAGCATCAGGCTCCAGAATCTAGAGACTTGACCAACAAGTGTGGACATGGAGGTCCTCTTTCAGATGTTCTTCAACGGCTCAGAGGAGACCGAAGTAGATATGGATTATCTCCCTATGTCCTGGGGAAGCAATGTTCCTGGCTATACTGCTTTCTATTGAATCCCAGGAAATTGCACAGTTTCAGGCACATAATAGACAGTCAATAAGTAATTGTTCAATGGGTGAATGGATAATTAAATGATGGGAGCATGGAGGGGAATCCAGAAAGACTAGGATTGGAAGAGGGAGGGAAGAAAGAGAGAGAGGCAGAGGTGAAGAGATTGGAAAGCGCATAAAGGCAGAGCGCATAAAGGGAAGGAAAAGGACTTGGAAACAAAGAGGCCTGTGGCCTGACCCGGATTCCTCTGCTGTCAGTCCTCAGTTTTCAGGGCTCCATGCTGGCAGTGGGAGAGAAGGTCTTCTCCACCAATGGGCAGTCGGTCAATTTTGATGCCATTAGAGAGTCGTGTGCCAGAGTAGGTGGACGCATTGCTACCCCAAGGAGTCCAGAAGAGAATGAGGCCATTGCAAGCATCGTGAGGAAGCACAATACTTATGCTTACCTGGGCCTGGCTGAGGGTCCCACTGCTGGAGACTTCCACTACCTGGATGGAACCCCTGTGAATTACACCAACTGGTACCCAGGGGAGCCCGGGGGTCAGGGCAAAGAGAAGTGTGTGGAGATGTACACAGATGGCCAGTGGAATGACAAGAACTGCCTGAAGTACCGACTGGCCATCTGTGAGTTTTGAGCAGGCACCAAGGCCACAGGATGGAGAGGGTCCTGCCTTGCCTTTCAGCCTACATCCTGGGGAATCCACCTGGTCTGTGAGGTGCTGTAACACCTTTGTGGCTATAAGAGTTGGAGGCGTCTTAGCCACTCCACTCCCAGGTGGGCCCTGACTCCTCCCCCTTGATTACTAATCAGTCTGACTCCCCCTGGAGCCCCTTCTCAGCTTTGCACTCTAGACAGCCACTCTAACTTTGCCCTTCGGCAAGAGATGGAGGCTTCTTTCTTCCTCTTCTTGTCCAACTCCTTCATTTATAGATGGCAACAGTGAGGTCCTGGGATGGAGGTTCCCTCCAAAAGCACACACAGGGTGCCTGCTTCCTGGCCCCTCTACTCTTTCTTTGCAACCCACTGCCTGCCCAGCCTTCTCAAGATGTAGCAGTCAGTGCTGCTCAAGCATAATGATAGACGGGTGGACTTCTGGGAAATTCCAAATGTGTGGAGCTAAGGATACATCTGGGATTATCTGGCAGCCTGAGGTCTGTGGGGCACATCTGCTCAGGCTCTCCATGAGGTCAGAGGGCCGGGTGGTGCCCCAGCATGGTGGAGGCCAACCCACCCCTGGTGATTGGCATGTATTATCCACTCCCTTGACTCTTGGGGTACCAACTCAACTCCCTGACCTAAAAGCAGCCAGCCTTTGCCTCTAGGGAAGATCTCACCCCCCACCTCAGACATTACCCAAGTAACTTCCTGCTGACGAACACATCCCCACCACTTCAGACCTCAGTGAGATGTTTATTGAGCATATACTATATACCAAGCACCTTGACAAGCACTTCTAAGACATCTTATAAACTATGATTTAATCTTCACACGGTGCCATGGAACAAGAATTATTCTCCCCAGTTTTTATACAAGAACACTGAAACTTAAAGAAGTTAAATGTTTTGAGTTTTGTTACACGGAGCAAGTGACAGAGGCTGGTTTCAAACCCATCTACCTGAACCTGAAGCTTGTGCTCATCACCACCCCACCCTCTCACTGAACAGAGATGATTCAAGTATAATAAATCATGAATATGTTAACATGAGTTTCCATTGCTTTGGTTTCAAGAAATATTTCTGTGTTTTTAGAAATCAAGTTAACTCTGGCTCTGAGGCCCCACTTATCGGAAAAGTGGAAAGTTCAATCTCAGGTTAAGCTTTCTTTGTTGGGTGGAAGGGGCAACCTGCTCCCATCCTCAGGTTGTATGGGCAGATGGGGAGTTACAGAAATGTCTGGAGGAACAAATGAGCATTAGTGTTGATGGCTGGCATCAAGATAGCTCCTGATCTAAGTCTACATGTTCCATTTGTGGGTGGTGATATCATGCCTTCCGTTTCCCACTCAGCCCCCTGGATGTTTTCCATAGCCCAACATTGGTGGCATTCAGGGCTCTGTGAGCCACCTCAGTCTCAGGTCTGCATGGAAAGGGACCATGGCCCCCATGTCCCAAGGCTGTGTGGGAATTGGATCATGTCTCTACTTGCTTGAGGAGGCAACCATATATATGTCCCATTTCCAGAAAGGTCCCCACTTCTCCCACCTTCACATAATGCTCTCCCTCACTGCATATACTTCTTTTTTGGGACAAGAGGAAGTTCTAGATCACAATCCACAAAACCAGATGGGAATGAGCAGAAATATTTCTCATTCTTTTATGAATGTCAATTTTTAATCTGGTCACCCTGCCACATGAGCTTAGGGCCCAGCACACAAGTTATTGAGCCTTCCCCAAAATTCAAAAAAGTAAGGAGAAACATATTTCCCATATTTTACAGATGAACAGTCTAAGTCTCTGAAAATTTTTGTCTTCTCATTTCTTGTTAGGTTTTATTTTTACTTCCTTTATGGTGTTATTTGCAATTGTTATTATTTTTATCACATTTTAAATTAACTATTGCTGGTTTATAAGAAAACTATTGATTTATTTTTGGTTGATTGTATATCCAACCATCATTTTGGATTCTCATTTTCCCCCTAATATTTCTAATAATTGATTCTCACATTTTATAAATATATGCTCATATTTACAAATGACAGAAATTTTGCCTGTTCCTTATGGTATTTATATTTCTTATATATCATTCTTTTCTTTCTATAGGGGCCAGGAGACCCTATATATTGTTGAAGACACTCAGTGATAAATGTTATCTTTAGGGGGTCATTGAATGTATAATGAGAACATTTCCAGTATTTCAGCATTGAGTTGCTTGTTTTAGGTTTCTGATGCCTTTTATCAAGGCAAAGAAGTTCCCTTATTTTCATAGTTTGCTGAGATTAATTTTCATCATGAATGTGTACTGAGCTTTATCAGATGATTTTTTTGGCATTTCCTTTAAGCTGTTAACATCCAACGGGTGTCAAGTGTGAGTTGAGTCATTTCCTGTTCCTGGGCACTGGCATCTAGAGCCCACAGATGAGAGTAAAAGGGTCATCTTTTAGTGATTCCAGGGGGTTCCAGGGACCCCACCATGGAACCTGCAAGGTGAGGGCCATTCAACATGAGTGGTTTAGTAATTCGCATTCTGTTGCTCAGTATAAGGAAGACTAAAGAGGCGAAAGCAAGCTGACCTTCCGTGGGTGACATCTGTACTCTCACAATGGAATTTATCCCTTCCTCTCCTCTCCCTGTGGCATGGGGGAGGGGACTGTCCTATCCTCCTCCTAATCTTTGCAAATAGGGATGCCCAAATTACTTTGCCTTCCTTCCCTGATTAAGTCACCTAAGGCAGGAATCTTCTGTTCTAAAATTGCTGAAGAGCTGAACCAGCAGAGGGCCTGATCTTGCGGAGGCATGGGGAGATGGAGAAGGGGGAGAATAGAACTGTGAGCAGGTGTGTTCTGGGGCAACATGGATTTCCACCACTTGGATGGAATTTCCCAGGGGCTGCCAATGTCGATGTCATGGAAGCTAGCCAGAGTTTAAGCCCTACTCATGAGCAGATTGCTTCTTGGAACACAGGGACTTGACGAGCAAGAGACTATGAAGTGATATGTTCACTGATGTCATGTTGAGGGTAGGGAGCATGCAGCTGGAGGCTTTTACAGAGGCCCTTATCTGAAGGACCAGCTCCTGAGAGGAGCTGTCATTTATAATCAGTCATACAAAGGGACCCAACAACCAGTTAGGATGGGCCGAGAAGCAGCAGTGTTCCCACTGACATATGGTGCCTCCTGTGAGCAGGTATTGCCACCCTGGGCACCATCACTCTCTCTACCAACCGCACATGCAAAAAAAAATAAGAGAGAAGGCACTGTCCACCCTTCACTTCAAGAAGCCACCAGTCTATGGCCAGGGTGGTGATGAATCGGAGATAAAACAGATTTTAATAACAAAACTAAGGGACAATAATCATTTGGACTATATTTTAACTCAACCCTAGAAAGTTTGTATTCCAAGGGAAGAATATGTATGAAGAGTTTTGAGACCATGTATTAGTTTCGAGAAAAGGGTGAGCTTCAAGCTTCAAGATTGTACATATCTGCATTAAGGTTCTTAAACTTGTTATATATTAAATTAGTGAGTTAACTGGCCTATGTTTTGATGTTGAACCATCTTTGCATTCCTGGGATACCCTACTTGGTCTAATGGCTGATACTCTCATCACACTTACCGTGTGCCAGGTATTATACTTCCATTAACTCATATAATCCTCGTTAACCCTATTATGTAGACGTTATTATTACGCCCAATTTACAAATGAGAATATTGAGGCACGTAGAGATTAAAGTGATTTTCCAAAGATCATGAAGCCAGTTCATGGCAGAAGTGGGCTATGAATACAGGAAGTCAGATTCCAGGGACTGTGCTATTAACCATGGATGCATGGCTGGACTTTAATAGCTATTTTTTTACTTCAAGCATTCAAGGGAGTTCCTGTTCGTTCCACATCATTTCATTATTCTGATATTAGTGGCTACTAGGGACATATTCTTCCCACATTTAAAGCTGCTGCTCCCTTAGTGTCTGCTCACGGTCACATGGCCACGCCAAATATCAAAGGGGTTGGGGTGTTTACTCCACATGCTCCAGTGGGAGGCATTGCACAGTACCATGACAAAGGGCGTGGATATATATTTCTACGAAAAGAAAATGTGGAAATCAGGACAGTAATTCAAACCACCAGGGTTATGTTTGCCAAATTTGTTTATTTTTGCAAAGAATGGGCGTTTCTGAAATTTTATTAATAGCTCTATAGCTATTTCCTTATTCTAGTTCAAGTTTCACTGTTTAATTTTTATTTATTCCTTATTTATTTATTATTCCTTCTTTATTTATTCCTTATTTATACTGTCTTTTTTTTTTTAAAATAAGTTTATTTATTTATTTTTGGCTGTGTTGGGTCTTCGTTGTTTTGAGCGGGCTTTCTCTAGCTGCGGCGAGTGGGGGCTACTCTTCCTTGTGGTGCGCGGGTTTCTCATTGTCGTGGCTTCTCTCGTTGCAGAGCACAGGCTCTAGGCACTGCGGGATTCAGTAGCTGTGGTGTGCGGGCTTCAGTAGTTGTGGCTCATGGGCTCTAGAGCGCAGGCTCGGTAGTTGTGGTGCACGGGCTTAGTTGCTCCGCGGCATGTGGGATCTTCCTGGGCCAGGGATCGAACCCGTGTCCCCTGCATTGTCAGGCAGATTCTTAACCACTGTGCCACCAGGGAAGCCCTATACTGTCTTTTTAAAACTATCAATTTATCTGTTGTCTAGAGTTGACAGCATTCCGAGGCCTGTTTTTTGAGTCTTGTATCAGTCAGATTTCACTCTACTTATTTTTTACTGTGTTTGGTAGTTTTTACAAGGTGAATTCAAATTTACCTCATCTCCTGAGAAAATCCTGAGGTGCCTGGGTTAAGGGTAAGGTCCTCCATTGCTTTTACGTCCCCATGGTACACTAGATTGTGATGAGCTGGGACACTTGAAAAACAATTTTTCATCTTGGCATGAAGGGAAAATTTTAATAATAATAATAATAGCAAAATAATACTAATAAGCATAAATTCAAACCCCAGATCTATGAGAGGACAGACTCAATGGATATGCATCCTCGACGGGGGTCTTTTTCCCACCAGAGTCAAGTATTTCTTATTGTCCCTTTGCTCACAGCGCATATCCCTCCCTCCTCCCGTTCTATCCTCTTCCTTCCTTCTAAAGCCATCTTTCCTCTAAGTCTGTAGGACATGTAGGGTCCTGGCTGTATGTAAATCTCTCAGCTTCAGATTTCCACCTTTCTGGGAGGTCTGCTCATTTGCCGTAGGGTTTGAGAATTCTTTGTCCTCTGAGCCTATGGGCCCTTCGGAGTTGTGACAATGGCATCAGTAAACACAGCCCTGGGAGGGGTCTTCTTTACAATGGGCCCCTCTCAGTGCCTGGCAGCCTCCTTGATAACAGGAATCTGGGAGGCTTGCTGAACAGGGCACATTGACTTGAGTACACAACGGCCGATGACTCTTGAGGGGCCAAAGCACCAATCACAAGGCAGAGTCAAAGGGAAGTGGTCCTACCCCTGCTCCACCACAGGGAAAAAGCAAACCTCTAGAGTTGTTTGGTGAGACTAAGTGTTTCAAAGAGTGGGTGTAAGTTTGGGGGAAGGCAGGAATCAAATGTTATATCAGGGACTTGAAAAAGGCCACTTGATCAGGCTCTGGAGATAAGAACCGGACACTCCTGGAAACCCAGGCGTGGAGGAGCCACAGACTGATCTGGTGTCTGCCCTGCTCAGGGTCTCTGCTTCCCTCCTCACTCTCTCAGTGGATCCTCCCCACGTGCCCAGCCCTGAGTTACACCCTGGAGACAAGGAGGTGAATCAAATGCAGCTCCTGCCCTAGAAAAGTATTAAAAGCACTGGGAGAGTGGGCACAGATGTTAGCTCTAGCTGGAGGCAAGTCAAGAGGGCCACTTTAAGGACACGATGCTGGAGGATTCCTTTGTTCCACAAATGTTTGAGCATTGATTCCGTTTCCAGGCCCTCTTAGAGGTGGGGAAGCAAGATGCCTGTTCTCATGAAGTTCCTGTTCTAAAGGAGTGGGATGGTCAATAAATATGCAACCAAAGAAATAAGACAATTTTACATAGAGAAGAATTATAAGCAGGTAACTAAAACAGAGAATTATAATTTTGTGATAGAATGGTTAGGGAAAGCCCTTTCTCCAGCAATAATATTTAAGATGAAATCTGAATGACAACAAGCAATTATGCAAAGATGGAGAGAAGTGTCCTAGGCTGGAAGAGCTAGTGCAAATGCCCATGTTCAGCTTTGAATTTGAGTTGTCTACAAACACTTCCTTTCCTTGTGTCTAGCCCTGCGATGCGCCCAGAGAGGACAGCTGACGAATGTTCTGAATGACAAGGGAGGAATGAGGTGACTCAGTGTTGTAGGTGTTTAACCCCTTCCCTCCTGCTCCTAGTAAATTAAATATGAATGGAAGGGGGAACTAGGCAGAACAACTGGTACACAGGTGTGCGCATGTACATGTGTGTATGCATGAGCATGTGTTTGGTAGGATGTCTATGCACGTCCCTTCCAGAGACAAATATTTGGAAAGAACTATCCTCTGGGATTCTGATCTATGATCTGGGAATCTGTGATTCTAGAGGATCAGATAGCCGAGCTGTAGAGAGAGATGCACGGGAGGGAGCAGTGGGAGGAGTCTGGGGTGTTGCAGTAGAGAGCTGCCCAGTGCTAAGCTGGAGACCCCACCAGCAGCCCTGGAGAACTGCCCAGCATACAGCGGTTCTAAGGATGGTTGTTTATTAATCTGGGGTTGAAGGCCAGTCCAGCACTGTCCCTGGTCACCAGACTAATTGGGGCTGACATTGCTGAGGCATCTGCCAGAGGCCTAGGCTGGAGGACCAGCTTCCCTGCCATAGCCTCTGTGCTCTGAGGAGGCCCCTAGTAAGTCATTTCTGAGGACAGAAGAGGAGGCCTTGGCCAAGAGTCTGGCCACTCGGCTTGATCCTGGTGAGTTCCAGGCAGGGGCTGTGGTGGGGTTGTCAGGCCCCCTGAGGGCCTCTGTCTCTCTGACCTGGGGCCTTGTGCCCTTCCTGGATCCAGGTTACCATCTGCAAGCTAAAGGTGGTCTTTTCAGCCAAACAGAAGAATGGAAGTCGGGTGTGTGTGCCAGCAACGTGTTTAGCTCTGGCTTTGGCCTCCCACATAATCAGGGGAGGTTAAGAAAGAGGGAAGGTGGAGAAGATTTGATAAAGAAAATTCCCTTCCGGGACTTCCCTGGCAGTCCAGTGGTTAAGAATCCGTGCTTGCACGGCAGAGGACATGGGTTCCATCCCTGGTCAGAGAACTGGGATCCCACGTGCCACACAGTACAGCCAAAACAAAATAAACAAACAAACAACAAAAAAAACCAAAACAAAAAAGAGAGAGAAAATAAATTAAAAAAATTAAAAATCTTAAAAACAAAAAAAGAAAAAAGGAAAGAAAGAAAATTCCCTCCCAACTTGCTACTTCTCACTGAGTCCTGGAGGAAAGGAAGGGTTAAGGGAGCTGACAGGCCAGGGTGGCCAAGGACAGATGCAGTAGTGATGCAGCAAAGGCAGGGACATTGGAATTAGAGGCCAGAGAGGAGCAGAGGGATAGGCCCATGGGGGCTGGGCTGTGAGGCTTCCTGGAAGGGGACCAGCTCGAGCAAAAGCTGGATGGGAATCTGGTGGCTGGATGGGGGCACAGAGCCGGAGAGGCGTCTCGGAAGCATGCAGAGAATCCTGCCAGGAGGAGAAGTATGAGCTGACCCTGCTGGGCCCAGGGTGAACAGAAATTTTAGGAGCCTGGGTTCTGGCTGGAAAAATGGCCTCTCAGTGGAAAATCTCAAACCAAGGGAAGGAGGTAAATCTAAGTGTCAACTGGCCAGGATCAATGACCAAAGAAGGTTCCATTCTCAGGGTCAGAATAAGTTTCCATACCTCAGGGTACTCTGGGTCCCGAGTCCCAGCAAGTGCCTGTCACAAAGTAGAGACTTTATTAAACAGGATGATTGACAGGCTGTTGGGGAAACAGCTGTGGTTCTGGGGGTGGTTGGGGCCCTGAGGTGTAAAACAGAGATTTTTATGTGACATGAGACAATGGATGTTGTAAAACAGGTCCCGCCAAGCAATGGGTCACATGCTATAGTTTGAGTCTACCTTTAGCGTCCATAAGGAAGGAGAAGAAGAGGGAAATTTAGGCTACTTAGGCCCTCAAGAAAGGGAGTTGAGAAGAGAGCAGCCAAAGGTCATGCAAGAAATGAGCCCTCTTTGCCGGGCCATCAGGAACAGGGCTTGTGTGTCATTTGTAGACCCTGTGGGCTTTTGTGCTTAGGGCTGTCTAACCAACTAAGCCTTGGGCCCACAGGGCATGAGAACCCCAGGGAAAGTGGGCCCCTATTATATTACTCTTGCATCTATATTTGTTTTAGCACTGATCTAACTCTAATGCATTTTGCTTGTGCTAGTAGTAGTTTTCCTAGTAGCCTGGAAGTAACTCAGGGCCAAGAGTTGTGATATCCCCCTCTGTGTCAGCTGCCCTGAGCACAGGGTCCAACACATCAGAGATGGTAGCAAATGTTGACTAAACCAAATGAGATGGAATTATTTTCTTTGACTTTCTCCACTCTAAGGTAAGGACCATGTTCCTGTTTTTGTCACTTCCTGTCCTCCTTCTGTGTGTGGTGACAGCATCCTGCTCAGAAACAAAAGCCTGTGAGGATGCCCAGAAGACCTGTTCAGTGGTGACCTGCGGCATCCCGGTCACCAACGGCACCCCAGGCAGAGATGGGCGAGATGGACCCAAGGGAGAAAAGGGAGAGCCAGGTATAGGACAGGCTGCTGTGACTTCTTAAATCTTTTACCCCAACGGGAGAGTTTTCTCTCTAAGGGATCTAGCACAGAGACATGAGGAGGCTCACCTTTCATTATGGTAGGTGATGATTCACTGAGAAAAATTCCTGTAAAAGGGCATTCTCTCCAAAATAAAGATGCTTCTCTGGCTCTCCAGGATCCCTCATTGCCACCCAGGAATTGGTGATGTGTGGTTGTCCTTAGAGAAGGGGTGTCTTTTCTGCTCAGGGAGCTGGACCTTAGGACAGGCCATCCCCTGAGATGCAGGAGGATCTTTCTTCTTTGGATCACTACTAGCTGAGTGGTGGTTTCTTGGGGTCAATCAAATATTGAGCTTTTGGAGAAAGAGAATGAGTGACAGACACTGGGTCACATTTCCTTCCTCTTCCAACAGGGCAAGGGCTCAGAGGCTTGCAGGGCCCTCCAGGGAAAATGGGGCCTCAAGGAAACATAGGGAAACCTGGGCTTCCAGGACCAAAGGGCCACAAAGGAGATCGTGGAGACAGTTCGGGTAAGGAGCTCACCCCAGCAAGTGATGTGGGCTGAGGGGATCCAGGACCTGGGAACTCCAGGGCCAGGTGGGAGGTGCCCCGTCTCCTGCTGCCCTACTGGAAGATGCTCAGCTCTGCTTCCTGACCCAGCACCCTCATTCCTCTCAGCTCCTTGGGGCCCAAGGGGATTCCCACTGGTGCCCGGGTATAGACTTCCGAACCCTGCCCGCCTCTCCCTCAGCAGACCTCTGTAGGACATGTGCCCTGGCCCTACTTCAGCTGCAACAGTCCAGTGCGTGGTTCCAGGCTGCAAGGGAGGAAATTGGTCCTCTCTGCTGTTGGATCATGTCTGTTGTCACAAGAGTGGCATGAAAAGGGTTGGCCTCATAGGACCCCTGGATAATGGGGAACATCACAGCAACTTAGTTCAGAGTAAAATAAATTCAGTAACAACAAAACCAAAATGATGACCTCTTATATTTGTCCACTGGCCTATCAAAATAATAAACATATTAAAGAGTTTGCCTAGAATAGGAAATGAAAATATGGTTAAGAAAAATTTTCAGAAAGGAGAATAATTAGCTGGGCCTTTTCTTATAAATAATTATAATATTGCAATATTTAAGCAGTATATGAAGAAAAGGATCCAGAGCTATAGTTTATGGTATTATTATTATTTCCAGAGTTATGGTTTACAATAGTTACTAAGTATATCTGAGAAGGCAGGAATACAGTGTTTTTCCTTTTGCTTCTTTTTGTTTTCTTATTTTTCTGGAATAAGAATACTTTTTAGTAGCTAATTTTTTTTTTTCCAAAATACTCTGCTCTCCAAATGAGGGTCTTCTTTTAAATAAATATCCTCTCCCTATTGCTTTATAGTTGCCGAGGCTAAGCTGGCTAACTTAGAGGGACAGATAAGGAGCCTGAAATCACAACTGGATCACATCAAAAAGTGTAAGCTTTTTTTCTGTCCCAGTGTGTTCTTGACTCTAACTTTTTCTCCAGAGTGCTCTACGTTTGGGGGGACGGTGGAAAAGAACTTACATTTATGACGACTTATTATATACTAGGTTGGAATTTTCTCATAATGTGGTTTTATTCAATCCTCTTGCCATCCCTATTTGTGGGTATTACACCCATTTTATTTACAGGTGAGAAAAAAATAGGTCCAGGAAGTCTAGATAATTCATTCAACAGCCTACAGTTAGGAAGTGGGAAGGAGGATGGCGTGGAGGTCTGCTGACTCTGGAATCTTTGCTCCTTCCTTAGCACCCACGGGCCTCAGATGGCGGTCCACGACTCTTTCTCATCCTGGTGCCCACGTCTGGCAGTGGGGCTCAAGCATGTTTCCCTAGGCCTACCTGTACTGGGACAGTTTTCAACAGATATTTGTCCTAAGGATGGGACATGCCAGGAGAGCCCCGGCTTGCTGCCAGGGACTTGCCTTCCACCTTCTTACTAGGATCTCACCAGGGGTGGTAGAGAATGGGGCTCAACCCCAGACTCCCAAGTTCCCAGAGAAGGGTTTTTTCATCTGCTGTCCTAGGCTGGGCTTGAAGCCAAGTCAACCTCACCTACATTTTGTGATTTCAGTGCAAAGCTTCTCCTTGGGTAAAAAGTCTGGAAAGATGCTCTACGTGACCAATGGTGAAAAGATGCCTTTTTCCAAAGTGAAGGCTCTGTGCGCTGAGCTTGGGGCCACCGTGGCCACCCCCAAGAATGCTGAGGAGAACAAAGCCATCCAGGACATGGCCCCTGACATAGCTTTCCTGGCATCACAGATGAGGTGACCGAAGGCCAGTTTATGTATGTAACAGGAGGGAGGATGGGCTACAGCAACTGGAAGAAGGGTGAGCCGAATAACCATGGCTCAGGGGAGGACTGTGTCCTCCTCCTGAGAGACGGGGCTCTGGAATGACATCTCCTGCTCTTCCTCCTTCTTTGGCCATCTGTGAATTCCCAGCCTGAAGAGGCAGGTTCCTCCGCCCCCTCCTTGGCTCCCTGCTGAGGTCCCTGCTGCTCTGAAAGAGAATTCAGTGCCAGTTTCCCCGTGTCCAGTGTTGATCATTCCTTCATGGGATGGGAGAAAAGCAAGGGGACACATTTGATTGTGGGAGGATGAAGTGAAAAGAGACTGACCGTGGGGCATGAGGGTTTCTGGTCCAGTCCAGTCCATGGCAAAGGACACCTTCTGTCCTGCCAAAGAGCACAGCATTGGGTCAGAGTCAATCTCAGAAAAAGCACCTTCAAACCCTCTCCTTTTTTTAGTGAGGACACTGCAGCCCAGCAGACGGATCAATGGAGGACCACATCTGTGTCCGAGCAGGCAGTGTCTCAGCTTCCAAGAGATCCAATTCCCATTTTTCCAAGTTGCCACTACCTGGTGCCAAAGTCTCCTTCCCATGGCTAGCCCAGCCGTGTCTACGACATGAGTGTTGTTTTTAGTTGTTCATGAGCTATACCCTAAACTGTAACACTTGGCCATGTCCTACACGGGTAACAGTGAATAGTCCTAGGAATCCCCTCACTTGCCCAAGTGGCTGTGGCCTCGCTATAGTCACTAGGGTGATCTTGAGGACAAAGGGCAGCCTTCCCTTCCCCGCATACTTTTAGGAGACTGTTTTGATATTGTGGCATACGCCAGTATCGCGGGAGGAAGCAAATGGTCAGGCAGGCTGGGTCCTTCCTTACGGGCATCATCAGTCTTAATGCCTCCATGTTCAACATCCCCTTTCTTCTGTGACATCCTCATCCCATTATAGGTCAATGGGTCCATTATTCATAGAGACAAGAGGGAAAATCTCCCTAAAGGTGCATTTCACACACTGGGGGGCAAATTATGCAGCACCATCCAGTGAGCAAATAAAACCTCCCTCTGAGCAGAGTTCTGACACCATCTTGGCCCACAATCAAGCTCATGACCGTGGATGTTCTTGAGCAATCTCAGGGTGGATGGAGCTGGGATTATACGGAGCCCAGGCAGCAAACTGGGGGACGAGAGTGAATTCCGGTTCCAGCTGTATGCCAATCACAAAAGGAGGTTGAAAATATTTCATGAATGGGCTAAGGGCCATTTTAACTTAATGAAATATCTTTGTTAAATTAGTTTTCCATTTTATTTTTCTTTGTATCCAAACTACCAGAGGGAGCGCCTCGCACTTGTAAGTGCTTGATGAGTATTTGTTGTATGGGTGCCCAAAGAATTACCAATGGGACGAGTGGGTGGGATACGCGAATTGAATATTATAGGGTAGAGTTCTCTCTGAGGTGTGCTTCTTCTGTGAGGCTATCGGGGTAGGTGTGGGATGTGCTGAAGACATTGGGGCTGGCAGGGTGAGGGAGACAGCACCTGTGTGCTCAGCCTCTGGCCCACCTAGACTGTCACATCACTGAATTTTCAACCTCATGAAGCTTTTCTTCAGGCACTGAACTTGGGGGCAGTGAGAAGGGTACTTTTGTGATGTACAGAACAATTCACTATTTGCACTTCAAATCCAGACTGCTTGCCAAAGGAATGGGAAACTGCCTAAAATTAGAGGCACATATGAAACCTAGGTACGTAGGTTATGGCAAATGGAAAAAGGAAAGACCAGAAAGTTTTTAGAAGAAAGAAGATACATGTAAGACAACCCAGAACAAGAGAATTATCATAACCAAGCATGAAAATTCCACCTGAATTTTCTCATTGCCAAGACAAAATGAGAAATGGACAGGTACCCATTATATAATTCTTTCTATTTCATGTAAGGTGGGGGCGGGGACCATGTCTACCCTGAGATGATTGTCTCCTTTGTTTTATACTGTGCATAAAGGTCAGTGTACAAGATGCAGTCATGTGCTTCACAGGATTGTTTCCCAGCATGTAATGAGTGCCCCCTCAGTCAGGGAAATGCAATAAAAATCTGTGGATGAGCTCAAATTCTTCCATTTCCCTTCAGTCTTCTCCTTCTAGTCCTTCCACGGTGTTCCCTTCCCCCTTCATCCCTCAATCACTAGAGCCCCACATTCCTGCTCTGAGAGCTTTCTATGCCACCCAAGACCTGCCCCTGCTCCCCTACCCTTAAGCCATCCCCAGGGGACATGAAACTTTCTCCCCAGGCTCTTGGACATGTAGAGCTGGTTCTTCCCCTGATCGAGCACCTGATCATCTTTTCAGATCTCCTCTCTCTAAATGTATCCCCTGGCCGGCATTCTTCCCTCAGTCTAGGATTGAGGCAACAACCTCCCTATATTCACTTCCAATTCTTATCAGCAAGCAGTGGGGCCCCAGGCACATCAGCTCAAGAGAAGGTGGAGTTAACCTAAAAATGGATTCTCATGAGAGTCCAAGGATAGAAACTACAGTTCATCCAGGCTTCCCAAGACCTAAAACAAGAGGGAAATTATGGATTCAAGAATACTGTCTAGATCATCTCTTTCACTCTCTCAAGGGCTGAGGGCAGGCTGTTTTCCTTTACTAAGGGACATATGATGATTGACATCTCTTGCACAGGGGACCTAATGAAGCCAGGTGCTCCAAGGACAGACCTCAGGGGCCTCGAGCAGCACATTTCCCTCGGGACTTCAGGACTCTGAGCAACTTCTTGAGCCCCGTTGTTTGTTCTCATGGAATAGGAGTCTTCGCCATGGCATGCTGGCTCCCTGGGCCTCAGTTTCCCTATCTGTAAATTGGTCAGTAATGGCTTCTCCCTTTTAAAGCTGGATGAATCAATGATCACACACAGATGCAGACCTGCAGGGCCCATTCCAGGGGCAAAGCTGCAGGATCCGAGAACTGTCTTCCGTTTTTGTTACCTGCCAATTTTTTCCAAACTCATTGTGCCCTGAACACTTATCACCAATTTCTCAGTTCCATAGAAAGTCAGACTGAGTGAGTTAGAATGGCAAACACACCCTGCTCTTGAGATGGGGACTCTGAGTTTAAATTATGTCTGTAAGTCAACAGTCTCCCATGAAGGTATAGATACAACCAATGTGATTGCAATTTGCTTCCTGTACTAGAATGAAAATAACTACCAAAACTCGCAACATACAAGGCCCGGGCTCTGGCCTGGATTCTGGATCCTGGTACGGCAAGGGCTTGTTCCCACAGGACAGGACAGTCTTCTTTGGAGTCTGCCAGCTCTACTGTTCTCACTTTTAGCCATGCCCAAGCCAGAGGACAGGGGTTTGGGGGTACAGCTGAAGGCCTAGCATTCACACTCCTGAATCCCCTTCCTGCCCAGGACCAGCCTGCCTCCCTTCTCTGGCTGTCAGAGGTGTGCGGGAACCAGGGTTCACAGTTTGCTCATTGCTGTCAAGGTTGTTTGCTCATTATTGTGTAAGTGAACTATGCTTTAGAACCTGCCAGGAATCAGGGATATTTTTTTTTTTCTTTTCTTTTCTCATTAACGAGGAAGGGATTGAACATTATCATGGAGTGTGGGCTGGAGATGCCGGGAAGTGGACTTTGAAAATTGATGCTGTCCTCCTAACCTGAAGTGGCTGGTGGGGTGCTGGGAAACGAGGAGGATCTCAGGGCGGGGGTCCACCTGGATGGGATGTTCTTAGCCCTGGTGGCAACCTGTGTGGGGAGGAGAACAGTATCTCCAACTATGGACCCGTGGTTTGCCAAGCAAATACAAGTGTCATGCTCAAAAGCCAGTGAAATGCAAGTAACCATTTATTAGCCTAACAAACGCCTTGGGCTGGGCCAGCCGCCGCCGACCCCAAATCCAGCCTGCCCTGTCCTGGCAAGCACAGCGCTTATGCCACCTCATGCAGCTCTCAGAGCAGCGACCCGCAGAATTGCCTGGAATGCTAGCCAAAGTCATAGGCTCTCAGCTCCACTCTGCTCCCAGTGAATCAAAATCTCAGAAATCTGTTACCTTCGCGAGGCCCCGAGGTGACCTGGGTTTTTTGTCAGTTTGGGAAACGACTGCCCTAAGAAATATAGTCACCATAGCTGCTTTCTGCCTCCCCCTCACTTTTGCAGGAGGGCCTAGAACCAGGAAGCCAGGCTTCTCCTTTCCTTGTAGACCCTTCATGAGGTGAAGGGCGTCCTGCTTCACTCTGTATATTTTTTCTTCCATTTTTGTTGAGATATAACTGACATATAGCACTGTATAAGTTTAAGGCGTACATATATTTATATTGCATTGGAAGTAGAAGAGTTGAATGAATGAAATCCTTAATTCCTACTTATAAATCTATTCGTAGGCCTGAAGAAATATTATATTTATATTTATTTGTTTTGGCCTTTATTTTTGGTTGTTTTTAAAATTTGTTTTAAAAAGATGAACATTCAATTCAATTATTTTCAGCACACTTTTTTATGGTTTTTAAATTTTTAATAACAAAAGTAAAGTGTATTTTCCTCTGACTATAGCTTTAACTATAGCCCATAGATTTTGGATACTTATTACTGATTAATTTGAGTTTCTTTAATTACTACTAAGATTGTGCATTTTTTCATGTTTCCATACTATTGGCCATCAGTATTTCTTCTTTTATGAATTCCCTCTTCTCATTCTTACTTATCCCATTTTTTCTACTTAGATATTAATTTTCTTATTGATTTATCTGTTATGTACTTTGCAAATAAATCAGACTTTTAATTTTGATTTTATGTTGTGTTTTACTTTTTGGCAGAGATGTTTTATATATTTTTTGTGTAGATATATCAATATTTTATTTGGATTTTCTTCTCTGATAGTCTTAGCTCTTTTCCCTTCTAAGACTACATAAATCATTACTTATATTTTCTTCTGATTTTGATTTTTATATATAACTGAAAGAATCTGATTTTGTTTTTCTTCCAAATGCTTAACTTTTTAATTCAGCATTACTAATTGAACAATTCATTATTCTCCTACAATTTGGGTATTCTATTTCTATCTTTTATCATGCATATATAAGATATATATGTATATATATGTATATATATGTATATTTGGACCCGTTTTTTGGAGTCTGTGGTTTTTTACATTGTTTTATCTAGTCCTGTGTCAGTAATACACTGTTGTAATTATGTTAGCTTTCTAAAACCCTTTAAAATAAAATGACCACGTCCATTCTCCTTATGTTTTTAAATTAATGTTTATGACTATTCTAGGATGCTTATTCTTTCATCAGAGCTTTGGAATCATTTGATGAAGTCCTCACAGCCTCAATCACTGTTTTTCTGGGGGATTGAATCTTTGGAGAATTCACATCCCTCTCATCCCTCTGGGGACCAGGCATCCCAGGCTTGCTCAAAAGCCACCACTGGTTTTCTTCCCTTTCCTGCCCTGGTCCATCTTTCTGGTCACAGGATGTGTTTGCTTGGCCTGAAGTTGTCATCTGACCTTTTGGCCCTGGCCTGGCCCCAGCCACTTACCCCTGAAATGAATGAAGTATTCAGGGAATTAATAAATGTGCAGAAAGTCTGGCAGTGAGGTCATGGTGCTATTTCCTCATGTCAAAGAGCCTGGAAACATCTTGAAGGCACTTTCTTCAGGCCTACGAATAGATTTATAAGTAGGAATTAAGGATTTCATTCATTCAACTCTTCTACTTATTCACTTCATTCATTCTGTCTCCTTACTAAATAAATATGAAAAGTACCATTTTGCTCAGGCAGGGCCCTCTTGAGTCCTTCTGTGGCTCCAAGTTGTTTCAGCCAGGCAGTCTGAGAGAGACTATACTGCTTAAGTAAATGGAGATCAAATATGTGAATATTCAAAATGTATCCAGTAAGGATGGGCTACACATGCTGCAGTAACAACCCCCAAACCCCAGTCAAAATCCAAGTGGATCTGGGTGATCCCCAAGGGCAGTTGTTTTCCATCCATTCACTCAGGTGTCAAGCATCTTGGATTGTCCAACCTTATAACCACCAACACTTCTGTGCTCACCAGGGCAGCAGAAAATTGGGCATTTCAGAAATGTGCACTTGCCCTCAACTGCTCCCATCCAGAAGGAATACATGTCACAGGGTAATGCCTGCCTCCATAAGGCCTCTCTTATTGAAACAGTGAAAAACAATAAAATCTACCAAAAGATACCAGTTATTAGCTATACAGAGGCCTAAGAGTCACAGGCAATTAGATTGAACAATAATGAGTGTCTTGGTCTCTGAGTATCTTGGTGCCTTCACAAGAAGATGGCTCTCCTCTATTCTCCTGGTTAAAAGGCTCTATAATCCATCCACTCATTCCCAATCTAGCCCTTGAGCACCTTCACTGCCCATTGCTGAAGCACAATTCTACAGCTGATCTCTAATGTTAAGGAAGTGCAGGGCTGTAGCATATGTGAGGGCATGACCAGCTGTTTCCATCTGTGTATCCAGTGCCTGGATAAGTATTTGGCATATAAATTAATATTTTATTTCTTCTGATAGGTACCTGGTACCTTTGCCCTACTATATAAAACACAAGTAACCCAAAAAGGTCCAGTACACCATTACACTTGAATTAAGGACATCTGGAAGGTAATAGTGATTGAGAATGCTCTGAATGTAAGCAACTCAAACGCCAGTGATTTATTTATTTATTTGTTTGTTTTTAAAGTTAAGTATTTTTTAAATTAATTAATTTATATATTTTTTTGGCTGCGTTGGGTCTTCGCTGCTGCACGCGGGCTTTCTCTAGTTGTGGCGAGCTGGGCCTACTCTTCATTGTGGTGCGTGGGCTTCTCATTGCGGTGGCTTCTCTTGTTGTGGAGCATGGGCTCTAGGCATCTGGACTTCAGTAGTTGCGGTGCGTGGGCTCAGTAGTTGTGGCTCGCGGGCTCAGTTGTTCCACAGCACGTGGTATCTTCCCAGACCAGGGATTGAACCCGTGTCCCCTGCATTGTCAGGTGGATTCTTAACCACTGTGCCACCAGGGAAATCCCAATACCAGTGTTTTATGTCAGTGGAATTCAGAACAAAGATAGAATCCTAGAAAAGTAAACATCAGAGGGCTTCCCATAGGCTGTTCAGTATGGGATGTGGGCCCATCTGGTAACAGGAGGGTTGAAAACCAGGAGGCAACTTGAGAATATACTATAAAACAGGGACTTCCTTGTGTGGTTGTCCCCTCTCCAGGTATGGAAGGCTCCCAGCTTGCTCCCATGATATCACCTGGCATTGTGAGTGTCATAACATCTCTTGAGGATAAGGGTCACACAGCTCTGGCTTCATTTGGCACCTAGGCTACCAAACTAGGGACATGGCTACTATGGTTGGGGTGGGGCTGACATTGTTTAAGATCTATGTGGACCTTTGCCCATGAATGATGGTGTAGGAGAGACCTCTGTGCTCAAGAATGGGTAAGGACCTGCATTTTCTGAAATACTTGCCTCGGTCCTCTGCTTTAATCGGGTTGTGTCTGCAGAACCCAAACGACCCTCCTTACTTATTCTCCGTGTTGGAAAGCAAACCAGACCCCCGTGGACCATGGTGCAGGTTGATCTGAAGCTTGTTCCTAGGGTTTGGGGTCTCAGCATTCCCGGCCTTCACCAACACAGGAGATTTTTTCTTTCTTCTATGGAGTCACATAGTTCTGCCACTCTTTCCTTCCCTCTTGTCAAGAAATAGGCTTGGCTTACATATTGGGATGAGTAGTCATCACCATAGAGCATTGTCCAGACCACCATGACCTCGCAAGGATCCCAGTGGCCATATTGTACAATGTGGCTCCTCCCCCGCCCCCAGGTGAGTTGATTGGATCAGAGGTGGGCATCTGAGACAAGTAGATGCATTTCTACATAGTTTTGAATTGCTATCAAGCAAGAGTTTCTGATCTCTGGGACACACGAGAGACCTGGACGCAGAGGAAGCCGGTGTGCAAAGGAGGGAAAGAGGTGAGGATGGGCAGAGAGAGGCAGAAGCCAGGGAGGTGCACAGCGGTGCCTGTGCACCCCCAGTCCTTCGTAAGCCAATTCAGAATTCTCTGTCCTTTAAAAACACCCCCTCTTTGGCTTAACTAGATCCAATTGTTTTTCTTATTTGCAATAAAAGCAGTCTGTTCTAAGCTCCAGAGAGTTGTACTGGAGAGTTGTTTGCTCATTATTGCTTAACTGTTATATTGCAGAAGCTGCCAGGAATTGGGGATTTTTTCAAGTAATGGGAAAAGATATGAACAGGGAGGCTGAGCTTCATGCTGCTGAGACGTGTGTGTGGCTTTTGTTTTCAGATGTGCTGTCCCATATATGAAGTGTGGCTGCAAGAGTGTTGGGAAGAGGGGTAGGGCTCGGGGGTCCCATTCAGAAAGGGCCAGAGAGGGCAGTCCTCCTGGTCCCTGGGAACAAAGGGAAGAGTGGTAGGTTTCCTGTCTGGGGGAGGGGTATTCGTTGCCCCCTCCAATGAGCCTATGGTTCATCCAGGTGTCATTCCAATTTCTTAAGCACAGACGTCATTTAAATCTTTCTTTGCAGCAGTGTGTCAATAAGATCAACTAAATATACAGAGGCCTTTGGCCTAAAAATTTACAGGCCAGAAGTATAAGCTCTGGGGTCCGATGGCCTTTTTCATGAGCGAGCTGTAGCACCGGTACTACCTGTGCAAGTTCCTCCGTCTCTGTGTCTTAGTTTCCATGTCTGTAAAATGAGAAGGGTTTGAGTAGATTATCTCTGAAGAAGAGTGGAGAAGAACATCCCCGGAACTGCCAGGCAGGAAGAGGTTTGGGGATGAATTTGAACATGGCTGGGCACCCTCTGTGCCTGAGATTTCAGAAGGGATTAGGATTGTGCAGATGGTATGTTCTCCCCTGAGCCAACCACAGTCACACTGTCATGGGTAGAGAGAGATCCTGGGCGGTCAAGGATGAGGGGAGTCTATTGGGTGTAAGGCCACTCAGTCTGGCCAGAGAGGCAGGTGCTTCCCTGCCAGGTCATCCCTCTGTAACTGTGCAGCTTCCTAGGCTCAGGGCTTGAAGCAAGAGGCAGACACTGAGACCTCCCAGGCCCGGGCCTCCAGCTTGCACTGGCTGGAGGAGTCTGGGGTTCGGGGAGAGGTCTTGAACAGGGCTCTACGTGGGGGAGGCGTCAATAGAAAGGATTTGAAACCATGGGAGAGAATGAGCCCAAGCCTGGAGCGAGAATAAGGAGAGAGGGGAACTGGAGCTGAGGCTCCCGTGCCCCTCTGTGGAGCAGTCCAGGAGAGGAGGAGGGATGAGACTGATGCAGAGCAGCCAGAAGGATAAGAAAATTGCAAGCAGAAGAGGAAAAGGGAAGGAGGAGGCAGTGATCAGCTGGGTCAAATGAGGCCGATGGCTGGAGGAGGTGGAGGGCTGACGAGGAGATGCTGGATTTTGCAACAGGGAGTTCTTGGAGACCTCATTTTAGCCCTTGCCCTGGGAAAGCAGGCTGGCCTCCTTTTCCTCTGATAGGTCCTCCTGGTGTGAAGCCAGTTTCAAACTTTATTCTGAGGGAGGCGTTCCATAGCAGCCCTGCCTTCTGGCCTCACCCATGGCTCTGTGGAGAAGCCCTGGCCAGCAGAAGGTCACCTTTTCTTTTTTCTTTTTTATAAATTTTATTTATTTATTTATTTATTTATTTTTGGCTGCGTTGGGTCTTCGTTGCTGTGCGTGGGCTTCTCATTGCGGTGACTTCTTTTGTTGCGGAGCAAGGGCCCTAGGCACGCGGGCTTCAGTAGTTGTGGCTCGCGGGCTCTAGAGCGCAGGCTCAGTAGTTGTGGCGCACGGGCTTAGTTGCTCCGCGGCACGTGGGATCTTCCCGGACCAAGGTTCAAACCCGTGTCCCCTGCATTGGCAGGCGGATTCTGGACCACTGCGCCACCAGGGAAGCCCTGAGGATCACCTTTTTATTGGGACATTGGCAGCACACAGCTCTGGGCAATGCCCCACCCTCCCCGGGGGCTCAGAACTCGCAGATCACGAGGCGCTGTTCTCCGCAGCCCCTGTCGTTCCACTTGCCATTGCGATAGATCTCCACACAGTTCTCCGCGTCTCTGTCGTTGTTGGGCTCCCCGGGGGCCCAGTTAGAATACACCAGGGGCTCCCCTGTGGGGTAGGTGAACCTGCCTTCCCTCTTGTCGTCGGTCATGCTCAGGTAAGCAGCTTTGTTCAGGTCATTGACCAGCTGTCTCAAGGCCTCGTTCTCGGCTTCAGAGCGTGGGGAGGCCACCTGTCCCCCGGCCTGTGTGCATACCTGCTGTGCCTCCTGAAAAGTTTTTTCAAAACCTCCCGTCTTGAAGATCTTCTCCCCGACACCCCGGCCACTGGGGAAGAGCTCCACTAGGGGAAGAGGAGAGTCAGGTTGGGGTGTGGCAGCACCTGGACCTTTGTGCTCCAAACAGAGCCCCCCAGCCTCCCAACCAGGGTACCAGGGCACCAGATAGGATGAAAGCGAGGCACTGATTCCAGAGCAGCCCTGGTTCCACGATGCGCCCTGTGAGTGGTGCTGTGGTCTCCAGTTACAGGTGAGGACCCTGGAAACTCAGGGAGCTTACATAAGAGGCCCCAAAGTCACACAACTGTCAAATGTATAGTGAGGATCACACCTTGCTGGATGTGACACTAAAGCTTAGACGTGCACTTTCTGTTCCTCCCCATGTCGTATGCCAGAATTGGTTTTCAATTTACTGTGTAGATTGGAATGACTTTGGCCAGGGAAAATGACACGGTGCAGCCCAGGGCAGTTCCTGAGAGTGTGGAAAACACCATGCAGGGGGCTCGCTCTCACCCCTGCATGATGGCTGGGCATGTGGGGTTGTCAGAGGGGGGTCTGTGCTGTGTGAAGGGGTGAGGGGAAAGGAGAGGAGAGGGTGGGGCATCTGAGAGCAGCGACATGCTAATCTCTGCACTGGGGGCAGCCCAGTGTTGGCCTCTTGATATGCTTACGGGTGATGCCCCAGCCAGTCAGCCTCCCTGGACCGCTGGGCAGGGGATGAAGGCATCTGAGAGGTGTGTGTGGGAGTGGGGGGCGGGAGTGGGATCGGCGCTGGAGAGACCCCTGTTTGGGAGTCAGAAGGCCACGTGTTCAGCCCCAACCTGACAATGACGGTCCAGGTGGGCAAGGGAAAGTCACTTCCCTTTTCAGGGTTTCCCATTCCTTATTCTAAAGTAGGTGTACACTACATAAGGCATCACCTGTGTGACATGTTAAGTATCTCTCATTACTCCATCCTCTCCCCATCCCTTTGACTTCTAGGGTCATGCATGGAAATCTTCAGGGCTCCTAAGAGGGCTCACTGGACCGGGTAGGAACCCAGACTACACCCTGACCCACTGCCCTTCTCCTCTGAGTAGTTTCCAACAAGGACTCAGGGGCCAGATTCTCCAAGGGGTCAGGATGGCACCCAGAGCAGCCCTGGACAAGGTCAGTGCAAGTTTCATGTGCCATAATTGGGTTATGTCCCATGCACCTGGGTGGGTATGCATGTGTATGCGTGAATATGTCCATATATCCAATCTGAAGGTACACAGGTGGACTTAAGGTCCATCTGGATGGGTGTGCATATTGTGTGTGCATACGTGTGCATGCGTGCTCATGTATGTAGATGGTGTGGAGTGAGCGATGGTGTTAAGTACCCACACATGTGGCCGCGTGCATATGCCCATGTTCTCTGTTTGCATCAGTGGCATACGAGCAAGTGAATGGGTATGCAAATATGTTCGTGGAAGGAGGAAGACATCACATGCTGGCAACTCATCCTTACTACTTAGGTACTTAGTTGGCTTGAGTCCTTAGGAGCCAACCCTATATCTCACCCCATTATGCTCTACTCCTTCAGAAAACTCTTCTTTTTTTGGATCATGAGGTTTGATGAATGATGTGGACTCAAAGCTGATGTCAGGGAGAGCAGAGAAGGGGGAGGGGCAGTTGGGGACTGAGGCAGAGAGTCCCAAAGGCACCGGGCACTCAGGTGCGCACTCCAGGAGGCCTCTGCCTCCTTAGGACTCCAGGCTTAGGGAAGAATCTCTGCTTTAAACACCCAAGGAGATGCAGGGAGAGTCCAGCACTGGCCAGAGACTGGAGGCAGCCTGCCCCTGCCAGAGCCAGGGGCATCTTTAGGGTGAGATACTCGGTGGCCACACAGCAAGGTTGGGCCCCCACCAGACTTGAACCCCATGAGCGGCATCCCAGCCCCTGCTCACAGGACTATGTCTGGATTCTCTGCTGCCTGGGCTGTGCAGCTGCATCTCCGGGTACTTGCATACCTGGCTCCACAGAGGGAAGAAATGCATCGTGGGTTGGGTGTCCCCTTGTCTATCATAGGGACCTGCCCAGGGTAGGCAGGGGCGAAGGTCTGCTGCACTGGTGATAAGGATTGCATCCTCCTCCTTGTCCCTTGCATCTCCTTGCAGCTCCTGGAGCACGTGGCTGCACTGCTGTGTCCCAGCCCATCCTTAGCCCCACTCCCTGCCCCAGTTCCAGGTCCAGTCCTAAACATGGTTCCAGCCAAGTTCAATTTTAGACCCAAGCCCAGCCAACTCCAAGCCAAGACCCAGACCTAGTATGAGGCCCAACCTTGGTGTCTGGCTCAGGTTCAGGTCCAGGAACTCACCTTTCTTATACTGAGAGAAAGCATTCTGGAGGCGTTTTAGCTGTCCCTGTAAGGTCTCCACCTGCTGCCGGAGAGCAGTGATGTCTGCAAGGCAGAGAGGCCGAGTGAAGACAGGTCCAGCACAGCCTGGGATCAGCTCAGAGCCCGGGCCTCAAGGGAACGGTGCTCAGTTGCAGACGCATATTGGGGGTGGGGGTAAGGAGCTGGGACGGACCCCTAGGAAGCCCACATCTGCTGACATAGGTGGCCTCTGCTGCCCACAGGATTTCCTGTGGTTCTGCTATGAACACTATCCCCTAAGCAGGTCCCTGCACCACACTGACACTGAACCAGGTGGCACTGTAATTCCAAATTCTAGGAACCTGATAACACTTCCTTTTGCAGGGTGGGAGTAGAGGAATACACGTAGCTCGAGACCTTCCCATCCACTGGGTTATTTGAAGTTCAAAGCTATCTGATGAATTGGGAAGGGAGGTGTGCTCGTCCCAAAGATCAGATGGAAAAACTGCTCAGGTTGCCCTCCAGGGAGTCATAGAGGCTAAGACCAGCGTCCACTTTGACTTCCAGCCCCCCACCTGTAACTAAGGGGGACGCCTGAGAGGAGGGCCTGGGAGGGCCTCCTCCCACCCTCCATCCCCACCCGCGCCCCATTGGGGGCCCCCAGAGCTTCCTTACCTGGGAGTCCACTCTCTCCCTTTGCTCCTCTTTCTCCAGGAGCACCTCTGTCCCCCTTCAGTCCTGGGGGGCCCCTGGCACCTGCAGGTCCCTGTGGACCTATGGCTCCAGAAGGCCCTGGGATCAGAGAAGAGTTGGGTGAGTTCTGAACGCATTTTCTAGCATTTTTACCTCCCCCAGTACATGGACTATCTTATCGCCCAGCTATACGCCCTCCCCATATACATATGTCCCTCTGTGCCCTGAACCCAGCCTTGCATCCTCTCTCTGTATACTGACTGTCCCTGTCACCCAACAACCAACCTTCCCTGTACATAGACGGTCCCTGCTACTCTCCCTGCCCTCTCCCTAGAGACAGACAGTTCCCAGAGCCCAACACTGGCTGTCGCCCTGGAGTGCTAGCTCTGACCTGGCGGGTGATGATGGTGGGTACAGGGGAACAGGAGCTCAGCCCAGCTTCCATCGCTCACCTGCTGCCCCAGCACTTCCAGGGGCTCCGCGTTCACCGGGGGCACCTCTCTCTCCTTTAAGACCTGCGGGGCCTCTTGTCCCTGGGGAGCCCTGCATGCCTGTGGCACCCACTTCTCCTGAGGAAGGAACAAACTGGGACGAACACGGCTGAGAGCGCGCTCAGCACTTATCATTGCCTCAGAAGCGGAGCTTTTCACCCACAGCTCCAGGTGAGAGAAGGAACTGGGAGACGGTGCTCCTTAGTGCCTGGTCTCCTCTGGGGAGGGTATCGGGGAAATACGGTCAGTGTGGGAATCTGGGGGGAGAGGCCCAGGCAAGGCCTAGCTGGTGCAGATGGTCCGGGCTTTTCCAGGCACTGTGCGCATGCTTTAGGCCCCATCACAGACTGCCACGCCTCCTTCCCACACCCATCACACACCAGCCACCTACCACTGGGTCCAGTCTCGCCTTTGGGGCCTGGTGCACCTGCAGGTCCTCTGTTCCCCTGCCTCCCTGAGGGACCTTCTCTTCCAGCTGGACCAGGCATACCTCGAGGTCCTGGAGGCCCTGGGGAAAAGGACCAGCCCGGTTAGTGACACCGAATCTCCTTGGAAGTGGGCGTGCATAAAAGATGAGGGCAGTAATAGAAGTCTGAGAGGCGGCATCCTCCTAAAGGTGTCACCCCACAGCAGCTCCAGTCTTCCCTGAAATAACCCAGTGCCACCTTGAAAACAACCTTCTGCCTCCTTCCTGGGGGAGAATCTGTGCATGCCTACCGGCATGTCCTAGCGACAGCACACCACCTGCAGACCTCTGCATTCCATGCCCAGCTGCTCACCAGGTGGTCCAGTGTCTCCCTTTGGCCCGGGTTCTCCAGCAGAGCCATTGTCCCCTTTGGGCCCAACTGGGCCAGCTGGTCCAGGCATCCCTGCTCCTCCTACAGGTCCTGGTAAACCTGTGGCAGCAGAAGAAATGGGCATAAACCTGGCCCCAGGCCCCGGAGGAGCCAGATGGCATTCCTTCAGGGTTCTATAAGGTGTAGACACTTCACCTCGACAAGACCCGGTCCAGTGGTGATCCAGGAAATGGGTGTCCACATCCCCATTTTACAGGTGAAGAAACAGGTTTGCCAGAGTTGGAGGCAGATCAAACCAAAACCTGCCTGACTTTCCATACAATGCACCTTCCCCTGCCCCAAGGCCACAGTATTTATAGCAGGCAAGTCTGTCAGCTTTTGCCCTTGATCATGGACTCCTTGCCCTCCCCCTTCCCAGAACCAAAGTTTATATCAGAAATGGCACCTGATGCTAATCACCAGAGAAATATAAATCAAAACCACATTGAGCTATCACCTCACACTTGTGAGAATGGCTATTATCAAAAAGACAGCAAATAACAGGTGTTGGAGGATGTGGAGAAAAGGGAACCTTTGTGCACTGTTGGTGCGAATGTAAACTGGTACAGCCACTATGGAGAACAGTATGGAAGTTCCTTAAAAAATTAAAAATAGAACTACCATGCAGTCCAGCAATTCCACTTCTGAGTATTTAACCAAAGAAAATGAAAACACTAACGCAAAAAGATTCATGTGCCTCCAAGTTCATTGCAGCATTGTTTATAGTAGCCAAGACCTGGAGGTGGCCTAGAGCCTAAGTATCCATGGATAGATGAATGGATGGAGAAAATGCAAGGCGTATGTACAACGGAACATTATTCAGCTGTAAAAAGGAATGAAATCTTGCCATTTGCAACAACGTGGGTGAACCTTGAGGGCATTATGCTAAGTGAAATGGGTCAGACAGAGAAAGGTACCATACGATCTCACTTATACGTAGAATCTAAAACACAAATGACAAAACAGCGTGCTCATAGATACAGAGGACAGATTGGTGGTTGCTAGAGGTGCGGTTGGGGAGTGAGCAGGACGGGTGAAAGTAGTCAAAAGGTACAAATTTCCAGTTATAAAATAAATGAGTCCTAGGAATGTAATGTACAGCGAGGTTACTATAATAAATAATACTGTGTTGCATGCTTGAAAGTTTTAAGGGCGTAAGATCATAAAAGTTCTCATCACACACACAAAAAATTGTAGCTATGTGTGTTGATGGATTTTGATAAGCCTTATGGGCCATCATCATTTCACAATATATACAATATAAAATCATTATGTTGTTCACCTGAAAAGTCATATAATATTATATATCATTATATTGGTAATAAAAAGAAGAGAAAAAGCTATGTGACATGCTCTCAAAGCTACAGAAATTAGAACCAATTATTATGCATCATTAAGTGATAAAAGTATGCTATAAAAACTCTATTTCATACGATTCTGTTCCTAAATATGTCCATGAATGGGTAGGTAGGGCGTGTGCACACGTAAAACACATTGGAAAACCACAAGAACGCACATACAAAAGTGTTAACAGTTGCTGTTTCTAAGTGGTGCAATTAAGGCATTTTAAATTTCCTTCCTTTTATCTTTAGTGACCACATATTATTATTATTTTTTACACATATTATTTTTTATTGGAAAAATGACCGAACATTTAAACTTGTTACCTCAAGAACGGACTGCCTAAGTCTGAAATTATATGAGATCTACCTCGATTTAAGAATTTTACACTCAATTCTGTGAGTTTGGTTATTTTTTCATTGAGATGAAATTCACATAATATAAAATTAACCTTTTTTTTTTGTCTGCGCGTGCAGCTTGCGGGATCTCAGTTCCCCGACCAGGGATCGAACCTGGGGCCCGGCAGTGAGAGGGCTGAGTCCCAACCGCTGGACCGCAGGGAATTCCCTAAAATTAACCTTTTTAAATTTTAACAAGTCAGTGGCGTTTAGCAACATTCACAACGTTGTGCAACTACCACCTCTATTTAGTTTCAAAAATATTTCATCAACCCCAAAGAAAACCTCATATCTCGTTAATCACTCTGTCTCTGCTTCTTCCCAGGCCCGGCTATCGCTATTCTGCTTTTGTCTCTATTACCTATTCTGGATATTTTATGTAAATACATACAGTATATGAGCTTTTGTGTCTGGCTTTTTTAACTCGGAGTGACATTCTTGAGCTCATCCAATTCGTAGCAGTCTCAGCACTTCATTCCTTTGTGTGGCTGAGCAATGTTCTAGTGTCTGAACACAACACGTTCGTTTATCCATTCACCACGGATAAACGCTGATGGACACATGGGTTGTTTCCATCCTTTGGCTGTTGTGAATAAAGCGTTCACGTGCAAAAGACAAGAGAAGAAATGACACCTGTCAGGGGCTGCTAACTTACTCATTCACTTATTTGTTCATTTCCTCATTGTTCATTTATTTGTTCGCCGGGAAACGAACAATGGCACATAACTTTCTGCTTAGCACTGAGCAGGATGTAAATGTTAGCACCACGTCCTGGTCTGCAAAGGGATTTGTCACTGAATTTTAAACTGTGAGGCATGGGTAACGAGCGAGGAAGACAGTTTATGAGATGTCCCTCGTCCCATCCCAGCACCTCCAACCCCAGCACACACACATAGTCGGAGGAAACAGGACTTCAAGGCTGAAGAGGATTTAGAGAGACTTGGAGAAGAGAGGTGACATTTCAGATTTGGAAACCGTGCTCCAGGGTAAGAAAGGCCAGGGCCTGCCTGGGCCAAGCATGTGCTGGTGGTGAGAGACTGTGCATTTGATGGGTGGCTGAGAGCTTCTGTGTTGGGCATTGTGTTCTGCTTTTAGTTGCGATCCTCACTGGGCGTGAAATGGAAGCATAGAGGATGGGCCCCGCATCCCAATCCCACAGTGCGCCGTGCTCAGGCGGAGACATCCTGGCCCCAGGCCAAGCCTCTCTTGGGCTCCCCACTGGCCGGGGTGGCAGCAGGTACATGGGAAAAAAAGCCACTCCTTAGAGGGGAGCGTTAGAGGTTGCCTATCCTTGTGCACAAACCGTGGAGGCCATGAGAGCACCCTTTCCAGCAGCAAGCACCGTGCCTGCCAAAGCACACATTTTGCATCCTAGCACCCCACGAAGTCCTAGCCCTGTACCTTACTGCCACCCGAAGTGAAGCTTTATGCACCAGTGATTTGGCCAGTCTTAACTGTATTAAAATTCCTCCTCTCTTGGCAATTTACATTCATTTATTCCACAAGTATTCACTGAGCTTCTACTAGGTACAAGGCACTGTCCTAAATGCTGGGATTCTATTAGTGAAAAAAAACAGACAAAAACCAAATCCCTTTCTCATGGAACTTAAACTCAACTGCATAGAAATAGATCATCAAAATTAAAATGTACAACATATGATGATTTATCAGATCAGAATAAGTGCCACAGAGGAAAAACAAAGCACAGAGTATTGGTGGGGCTGTGCAGTGTTCTCTCTCCAACAGGAGGGCCAGAGAAGGACTCTGTCTGTGACTAAAGCCATGAAGGAGGTGAGGAGTGAGCCATGGGGATGTGTATGGAAAGAGCAAGGCCCTGAGGAGGCAGGGGGCCAAGCGTGCTTAGGGACCAGCGACAAGCCAGTGTGGTCAGAGCCCAGGGAGTGTGGGAGGAGTAGAAGGAAGTGAGATCAGAGATATCAGCAGGGGTGGAGAGTGGCCTTGGGGACTGCTGTGGGGTGTGAGGTTTTACTCCAAGGGAGATGTGCGCCCCTGGAGGGACTCTCTCACTGAATCCTTTCGGGCGGGGGTCTTGGAGGTGCTGAGGAATGAGGGAATTGTCCTTGGAAATTCAGCCCCCCAAGCAGGGTCCAGGTCTTATTGGCCCTGCATGAAATGTCTGGAGCATCACCAAGTGACCCAGCTCCACCCTCTACCTCTGCCCAAGGGTCTCTCCTCTCAGGCCCATCTTGTCCTTTACAGCAGGTTCTTGGGACCACGTGCATCAGAATCTTGTCACCAGTGCAGACTCTGGCCCCACCCAGACCTACTGGGTCAGGATTCTGAGGATGCTCTGATCTCCAGGAAATCCTCAGATCCATAACAGTTGAATAACGAAAGTGCCTGGAACTGAGGAGCCAGAGTGGAGCCTGGCCCTTGGTCCAGCTGTGTAGTGTTCTCTCTCCAAGCACCGACCCAAGGCCAGGCTTGGAACGCACAAGAAGGGGAGGGCTCAGCCACATCCGTGCTGCTCAGAGGGCCACTGTAGGAAAGTCTCCCTACCCCACACCCTGCCCCGGGATTCAATTCAGGGCCCCACTGGGAGCTACAGAGAGCTGGCACCTTGAATACCACCCTTCTCCCGAGTTCACTTCCAGACAACCTTCTCCAAGCCCCAGCCCAGTTATGTTGGGAACTACTTTCTGTCTGTTAAGGACAGACCAATAATTGTCCCTTATCCTACAAAGCCTGGGGATGTTACCTATTCTCTCCAGCTTAAATGTTGTTCATTTTCTTCCTCCCCAACCAAAATGCAAACTCCAGAAAGATAAAGACCTCAGTTGATGCCTGCATAGCCCTGGCCTAGCGCCATGGTGGTCCCCTTGTTCTTGTTGCTGGTTCATTGAATTCTCACTTCTTGCCGGTAAGATCCAGATCCTCCCCTGTGGGGCAGTGTTTCTCGGACAATTCCCTTAATGATCAGTACCTTTGGAAACCTCAGGAGAATTCACCTGATTGGTACAGCAAGAAGATGCAACTTTATCCTGAAGACTCAACAGGAAAATGAAGCCTTGGCTCAATTATTTGTCACTGTAAGGTAGATATTATTCCCATCTACACATGAGCAAACTGAGACTCAGAGACACTGAGTGCCTTGTCTCCGGGGGTCCCTGCTGTGGAGCTGGAGCTAGCAGTCAAGCACAGATGTGTCTGATGCAGAAGCCCATGTCTTTTTCATCTTCCAGGTTGGGTTTCACATAGCATCTTTGTGTCACAATTTTCCTACCTATCAAATGAGATTAATACATCCCTTGTAAGACTTTTGGTGGGATTAAATAAACCACTCAAGTGAACACCCAAGCACCAGGCTGAACAAAGGAATGTCAGCTGCCTTTCCTTCTCTCCTCTCTCCATAATGTATTTAGGGAAAATCCTTTTGACCGGGCCTGAGTATGTGGCCGCAGAGCCTCATCCTTTCCCGCCCCTCATGGAGTACAGTTTAATTACATATTAAAAATATTTAACATCCTGCAGAGGCACCATTTAATCAGAATGAACAAGTTAAGTTCTGGAGCAGGGTTCTAGAGGACCCCAAATACCAGTCATTTACTCACTGTTTGCTCATTCTTGGGGTGGGTGGAGTCAAGATCCTAAGGGAGGAATCAGGGCAGCTGCTGATGGAGTTGGGGGCTCGGGGCAGCCCATCTTTGCCAACCAGTAAGGCTGTGTTTTAAGTGGGCTGAATATCTGGGGGAAACCCACCCATGCGGGATGAAGAAGACCATCTCCAAGGTTTACACAGCAGAAAATCCAGAGTTTCTGGGTTGGTTACAATTCCAATGCCCACCCCTTCCCACCAGGACAAGCTCATGGTCCCAGCTCTACCTGGATCCCCCTTCTCGCCCTGGGGGCCTTCTCTCCCATCTCGTCCATCACGACCAGGAAGGCCATTCTCCGGGGTGCTACACACGACCAGGGTGCAGGCGTTGGCCAGTGTTTTCTGGGAATAGGTCTTCACTTCTGCCCCCAGAGACCTTGGGGGCCATGAGAGCAGGATCAGCATGGAGAGAGGGAGGAGAAGCATGTCCTAGGCAGAGGAACAGAAAGAAAGGGGACACGCTCTTGGTGCGAGGATGTGGATTAGGGCTTGGCCTAGCTCCCGGAGGTGAGGAGAAGCACTTCCTCCACCTCCTCTCCTCTGCTCTGGGGCCAAGAGCAGCAGGGCTCTGAAAGCAGTTTAGGGACAAGGTGGGCATAAGGTCTGGCCTGAGAGGGCATGAGTTGACCAGCTGGACTTCTGGGGTGACCACAGGGGTGACCAGCAGCACGAACCTATTCTTAGATGCTCTGTGTCATCCCTTCTTGTGCCTCCCCTTGGGCACTGCCATGGGCACTGTGGCAAGGATGTAGAATTCCTCACTGAGGCCATCTGTCACATCAGGAAGGACTCACTGAGAGCTCTCGGGTGGGACCCTTCCCATCTCTGGACCTCTTTCTCCCTTTCTGTACCAGTAAGTTGGTTGACTTAATTCCGACAAGGCAAACTCGTTTCCTCTCACTTGCTGCCTTGGATGGACTAGTACAGGTGGTCTCAAGTGCTGCCTGGGAAAAAGCCAGAGTCCTGAGCACAGGATGGGTGCATGACTGCATGTTTGCCAGGTGATTTGCCGTTCCTGGGCTCCATGAGGAAAGTCCCTGGGACACCTAGAGTCCTGTCCAGGCCTCCTGAGAGGACTTGGAACAGGGACCTCATGGAGGAAGGGGATGTGTGAGACGGGCACAGTCAGGGGAAGGCTAGTCTGGGGGAGGAAAGAGCAGATGTCCGAGAGCGCATCCGGTTACCATCGGAAAGGGACTCAGGAGCTAAGTGAGGTCAGGGTGGGTGCAGGACCTGGCTCATTCCCAATATTGGGCTTCTTTCCTCTCTCAGAGAGAAACTGTAAAGTTACGAGCATGGAAAGGGCTCATGGGAGTTGCAGAGGCTGAGAACAAAGGCTGAAGACCTGTGCAAAGGACAGGGGGTCACCAGGCAGGCTGAGGTAGTGGGAGGGGAGAGGCTTCCTGGCCAGAGAAGTGCCCCCTTCCAAGAGGAAGATGAATTGCATTTTTCACAGGGGCTTCCAGACAATGGCGTCTGAGGTCTGGTTGGATGTCACATCCAACTCACCCACCCTCTCCCAGCCCAGGAAACACACCTCCTACCGAGCAAAGGGAGCAAAATGAAGAGCGCTCCTTAGTACTCCATTGTGCTCTCACCTCCAGCAGCTACCCTCCGAGACGGCAGCAGCTACACAGACCTGCCTTCCTCAACACCACTAGGGTAAACCACCCAGACAGGCAGGGAGATATTCACCAGACATTGGGAAAACAGAATGAGAGGCAAGGACAGAGACACTCACAGTTGCTTCCTCTAGGGCTCTAGAATCTCCAGGCAAATTAGAGTTTCCTGGCAGGCACTGGCTATTTATACACGCCCTGTGAAGTAAACCTCCCAGCTCTGGTTTCCTGAGAACTCTCATCAAGAAGTAGGGCAATTTCCTTCCTTGTTGACTCACTCAATTTCACCCCACCTGCGTCTGGACACCTGCCACTGATGTTCATAAAACCACACACACATCACCTTAGAGTTCATAGAGCACCCTCAGCCCACGATTTCATCTGCACCTCACTGCAGCCCTGTGAGTTACGGGGCAGCATCAGTGTCTGTATTTCACAGATGTCCAGGAATCCAAGGTCTAGAGAAGACCAGCAAGTTGCACAATGACCTCCACCTCTTACAAAAGCAGCTTGCATCTACAGAGTCCAAGAGCCAGCACCTGCTGTGCCCACTTCTCTTCCTCCTTCATGTCCACATTATGGCTCAGATATTAGGAAAGAGGTGGGAGCTCCTTGGCACATCGGAGCAGGGTTGGGGCAGGTGGAAGGGCTGCCAAGGCAGCAGCCTGTGGGAGCCAGTGGCTGGGAGAGCTGCCACCCGGCAGGGGTCACTCTTTTGCTTCCTGCTCTAGATGTAGGACAGCCTCCCACTTGCCTTTTACGGGATGGCCTTCCCTTAACTTGCTTGCCCGAATCTCTCCAACTTTTTAGCCAGTGTTTCTCCATTACATGGCTCTAGTGGCCAGTTTGGATTCCTGAGCTGCTGATATACTGTTGTAACCATCCCCAAGGAAACTCTAATTTCCAGTGACTGTGGGGCAGTTGCTGGCATCTCTGCTTGCTTTTAGATCCCTGTGACTTTATCTCTTCCATCAACCCTTCGCCTAGGTCTACACACCAGCAACCCCAAGTCTCCAATCCTCTCCTTTGGCCACCCCACTGGCGGTGCTGACTTGCTCCTGGGTTTTGATGATCCTTGTATATTGTGGAATCTATAATGCCAGCTTTCCTCAGTTGGTAGGGAAAGGTCTTCTCTTTTCCATACTGCAATTTTTTGAAGGAGGATCCCATAGTAGAGAACCTGGGCCCCTAATGCTGGAGCTCTTCCATTATGAACTCACAGCCCTCTCTATTCTAGGATGTTCATGTGCCCCCTAGAGATGTAGGTCAGCATGGAGGTTGAACTGAACACTTGCTCTCCTCTCCACACAAAGCCTAATTGTCAAGTCTTATCCTGGTGGCTAGACAAACTCTCCTAATTTATGGTGACTTTTATTTCAGGAGTCCTATACTTTGTCTCTTCCTGCAAGCTGGCTTCTATTAACTGCCACCTCCTAGACTGTCAAATACATCCCTCATGATGCCCTCAGGCCCCATTATAGCACAGAATATGATGTTTCCTTTGTCTAACTTCACATTCCAACAGAATCCAGTTCTATTTATGATCCAGCCCAGACACTCGTGTTGCAACGATAACCTTTGCTTTTCTCAGTTCCATCAACGCAGGTGAGAAGAATCACAATGGCTTTCATGCAGAGGATCACTGGACCACGCTCTCTTCCCAATACAAAGTCCAGGATGACTGCACAGTTTCTTTGGCAGCTGGTCACTGGTGCTGTACTGCAGCCGCAGAAATATCTGCACCCCATGGTGGGCTTCATCAGCTGCACTTCTGTCAGAGCTAAGCTGTAGCCTCTGGTATTTTACCGGCTGCTTGTCCACATGACTGTTGAAACACCCAGCTCAGTGGGCCCGTGTAGGGTTAGGCCATTCAAGATGGCTGTTCTCTTGCTCTCTCTACATCCCCCTGCTCGACCAGTCCCTGCTTCACTCACATGACTATCCGATCCTTTTAATTATAGGGCTTAATTAGTAACTGCCTACCCGCTGCCCCAGCTGTTGGTTTCCTTGGTAACTAATGAGCCAACCTGACATCAATTCCCCCTATAAATGGTAGCCTCCTCCCTCGAGTGAGGCTTGTTACGTCCTTCCTGCTCTCTGCCGAACGTGGTGTGTCGTTGCTCTAGGATCCTTCTGCTTTGGACGTGTAAGATCCCTTGTCCGAGAAGCCACTGACGTCTTTGTCAGTATCTCCGGGCACTTTCTTCGGTCACAAGGCCGGGCATCAACAAGGCTTGCAGGCCTGCGGGGTGCAGCCCAACAAATGGTGAGTTCAGCCAAAACGCTGAGGAAACTCCCGGGAGAGCCGAGATACTGGGGAATGAGGACGGGGAATGGAAAGTTGCGGGGGTGATCCTGGGGTGGCCGTCCACCAGCATGTGGGGCCCCGTGGCAGCTGACTACTGTGAGAGTTGTCTTTCCGTTCCACTGTACTGATGACTTCCTGTGAACCCCAGAGTCCCTTTCCAGTTTAAAAGCAGCGGCCCAGTGCTAGTTCATCTGACTGCATGCGGAGGGCTGGTGGATACAGACAAAACGCAAGAG
This sequence comes from Balaenoptera musculus, assembly GCF_009873245.2. Classification (NCBI taxonomy): domain Eukaryota; kingdom Metazoa; phylum Chordata; class Mammalia; order Artiodactyla; family Balaenopteridae; genus Balaenoptera; species Balaenoptera musculus. The sequence continues at coordinate 55,626,401 of NC_045800.1, forward strand.
CCTTTCTGGGTGGTTGTTGTTGTTGTTGTTGTCTACAAAATACAAACATACCCCTGATCTGCCACCCGCAAACAATTACAGACAGAGGCTTTAAGGATATTAACTGAGGGACAGGCTTGTGAATTGGACGTGGCCAGTTACCCTGAAGGGTTTGTTTGGGGCCTGTGACAATGGCAAAACAATAAGGGTACCCTTGGGCTTCTGGTCCCAGCTATGGCAGGGGGCAGAGCAGCGATACAGTGTGATGGAGCAAAGCTATATGCAGCCTACAAGGCCTTACAACAGGTGGAAGATATTACAAAAGGCCTACCCGAGTTGTCAAGCAATGCAACAAACCCCGCTTTAGCGGCCATGAAGTTCAGGACTGGGCCGATAAAATGCCGTACACTGGCATTTCCACCTGCTCTTCAACCCCACTGCTGCCGGGCTAATTGAAGGATGAGCGGCCTACTTAAACAACAATTGAGACAGGAGACCTGCTGTCTCAACCTGTGGACCAGGAGGCTGACTCAGCTCATACGAATTTATAGCGAAGCATCCCAGGAGCAACCATCCCAGTGCCTATGCCGTGTTAACCCAGAGGCAACTAGTCGACACTATCCGAGTTCAGCTGTTGAGCACCCAGGACCATTGCCAGCAGGACAGTATCTCACTTTTGCCCTCCCCATGGGATCTGCCCCCAGGGGAACATATTATAAATGGCCCTGGGACTGGCAGGTGAGTCCCCGGTGGTTTGGGTTTGCCGTCCCATGGAGATTAGGACTAGAAAGGAATTTATAGATTTCACCTTTCTTCTACCCAGCCCCACCTAAGACTACTAAGGTAATAAATCCAGGCCCCTTACTGTAGAAAGGCGCCATTATATTAACCCTATGGTCTGTTGAACCCCCTCTCCGGTATTTGGCACCGGCCGTGGGGACTGAGGGGGGGACAGGCGGTGTGGTACTGCAGCCCAGGAGAAAAACCACAGGCAGGGGTGGTGTTATGTCAGAATGCTGTTACTGCTTGTATTTTGCTTAATGGTCATGATCTTCCCTGTATCGAGTTGGTCAGACATCTTACATTTCGTCTCTAGTCTGGGCGGAGGGAATCTGTTTGCAGGCTGGGTGACAGCGGTGGCCTCACTGCAGAATGAGTCTGATTGGTGGGTCTACAGTGAGATACCACTGTTGTCCTCCTCTGGAATTCCATGAACAACTGAGCCGATGAGCGCCTGGCCCCAAAGTTTACCCACCTTTTGGACTCTCAGTACTCTCTAGCTGCTGTTGTCTGTATTGAATTTGTGGTATCTGGTGGCAGTGCACCTCCACATACCTGACTCCAGGGATATCGTGGAAGAGGGGCGGGCCAAGATTACAAGGGTCATGTGGGATATGTAGTGGGGCAGTGTATGGTCAGGTCATTCAAGATGGCTGTTCTCTTGCTCTCTCTACATCCCCCCGTTCCAACAGGCCCTGCTTCACTCACATGACTATCCAATCCTCTTAATTATAGGGCTTAACTAGTATCTGCCTACATGCTTGCCCCTGCCCAGCTGCTGGTTTCCATGGTAACTGATAAGCCAACCTGACGTCAATTCCCCCTATAAATGGTAGCCTCCTTCTCCCCCAGTGTCAAAGATTGCGGCCGTGTCCTGCTGCCCTACATGGTGGGGGTGTTGCTCTAGGACTCTTCTGCTTTGGATGTGTAAGATCCCCTGTCCAGTAAACCATTGATGTCTTTGTCACTGTCCCTGGCCCTTTCTTCAGTCTCAAGGCTGGGTATCTACAAGGCTTGCAGGCCTGTGAGGTACAGCCCAACAATGGTGGACAGGTTGCTTTGGTTTTGGTCCCAGGGAACCGTTGGGGGAGGTCTGGCATTGCGGCCTTCTGCCGGGGCATTCACGGACCCACTTCTGCTCTGCTCTGGGTGCTGAGCTCTTTGGTTCTAAACCCATATCTAGGGTAGAAAAAAGGAGGCATGGACCTCAGAAGAAGTAAGATTCCAGCTCAGTTTCCCCCCGATCTGTCAGGCAGAGGGCAATGTCTGGTAGGCCTAATCTTGGGGATCCTATTTATATCTTTCACCTGGTCCTTGCAAACTAGGAGCAAATTCAGGGCAACTCTCCACACCTGGCTAGGAGTGGCTCCTACGTTGGTTGGCTAGAATGTCGGGCTCCTCATACACTATTACCTCTCTTGCCCTTTCATTTCTTGAAAGTTGATGTCTTAATATCTCCCACTTAATGAGTCCTAGGGCAAATAGTGATCTTCTTCCCCTTCCCTACCCAGAATACTCAAGTCCTCAAGTATACAAGCATTCCTTAAAACCTTTTCCCCCGTCTGCTAAGAGCTGTGATCCAAATGAAAAATCACCTTCTCTGGCTCAGAAGGATGTCCCGGTTCAGGCATGGTTGAAATTCATGCCTTCAGTGAATGTGCCCACTTGATATGACTACAAGCCCATCTCTTACGGACAGACGTTCAGACACAGGCAGCCACCAAGTCCAGATGAAAAACACCTGAGTCTAGAATCAACACTCTTCTTTCAGGGTTGTATCAGGAAAGGAGCTCTCCTGATGAGATTGAATTTCCTCTCCATCCATGGAGAACAGAGGTAAGAACACCGGGGCTTGCAAGCCAGTTGAAGCAGAATCACAGGTTCTTGGATACAAATGAGTCTTTCGAGACTCTGATATACCCAAAACCACTATCTTCATAACTTATGGAGAACAACAGTTCTCAACCAGGGGCAATTGTGTCTCCACCCTCAACCAAGGATAAGGCCAATGACCCTATATGATTAGGTTATTAGGGGTAGGGGAGGATGGATGTGGATTTTGGGCAGAGTCTGTATGGACCCCTAGGCCCCCTCAGGCCCAAGATGCTGATAAACAAATGTTACCTCTGCTTCCATAATAACTTACTTCAGAACTTATCAGAGATGCAGTCTTCAGCACAGGTAGTACCTTGGAGATGGGCATATTGTTTATTTCTTTATTCCTAACCAGCCTAATCCTTCATTAGTTCATGGACTTTCCTTTTGGACCATCCATTCAAATGGGCCTGGAGCCACTCAGCCACCTATGGCCACGTGTTCCCAAGGGATGCACATTCACTACTAGGATTTGAGTAAATGCTGTCTCGGACACACAAAAGGGGAGCATGAAGAGAAATACATCATCTTGGGAGTTTCCTGGTGGCCTAGTGGTTAGGATTCCAGGCTTTCATTGCCGTCGCCAGGGTTTAACCCCTGGTCAGGGAACTGAGATCCCACAAGCCACGTGGTGCATCCCCACCTCCCCCCCCCAAAAAAAAACAAAAACCAGAAACGTCTTCTGCCCAGCATGCCCTCAGATTGAAGTTCCTGTAACCCGTAGCTTATTGGGAACTATAACATTTGAAAAAACCCTGTCTCTAATAAGTTGCTTTACTTTATTTGTTGGTAGTCTGAATATGGCTTCTCCTAGAATAACTATTTTCTTTCCAGCTGTCTCTTTGATCTCTAGATGCATTGTTTTCTTTCTTTTTTATATTGATTATTCCACTCAAAATTATTCTACTGGTCTGTAAACTGTCCTCTGTCAAAAAAGTAGTACAAAAAAGGAATCCTGGTCTGAAAACTGGGAATATGGGTATTATTTTCATCCAGAGTCCTTATACTATATATTGTTCATTAATCTGTAATATTGATTGCAGTGATCAATGACAATGTACCATGATCAAGTTGACCCTATTGCTTACATTCTCTACAGTGTCCACATGTGACTTAATTTTCTATTGTGAAGTGAATATCCAGTACAATTCCCTTCCCCCATCAGTGAATGCCCCAAACCAAGTTTTCCTCCATTGGTAGAAGAGATAGACAAATTTATTTTTTGTATTTAATCCTTCATATTGTATGATATAACATGCAAAAACTTCTTAGCAAAATACCTGATATAAGGTATTGAGTCAAAATTGCTAGCCCAGATTGTCTCTTTATCTTGACCCTGAGAGATAATGAAAGAGAAATTCAATCATGCCTGGATTCTAGTTTCTGGAATGCCAGTTTCTTTTTTTTTAAATTGAAATATACTTAACATACAGCATTGTATAAATTTAAGGTGTACAACATGTTAATTTGATACATTTATATATTGTAATATGATTACCGTTGTAGTGATAATTAGCTCCTTTAACATAAACCATAATTATAATTTCTTTATAGTGGATGGAATATTAGGTTCTAGTCTGTTAGCATGTTTGATTACAATATACTGTTGTCTATATTCACTATACTATGTATTTGATCTCAAGGACGTATTTACTGCTTGTTGCAAGTTTGTACACTTAAAAAAACATGTTCTAACTCCCCCGTCATTATCCCCTAGTAACCATTTACTCTGTTTTTATGAGTTAGGCTTTTTTTAGATTCCATGTAGAAGTGATATCATACAGTATTTGTCTTTCTCTGTCTGACTATGTCACTCTGCCTAATGTCCCCAAGATCCATCCATGTTGTTGCAATTGGCAGGATATACTTCTTTCTCACGGCTGAATAGTATTTCATTGCACATATGTGTGTACCTCATCTTCTTTATCCATTCATTTGCTGATGGGCACCTAGGTTGTTTCTATATCTGAGCTATTAAGAATAATGCTATAAAAAACATGGGAGTGCATATATCTCTTAAAAAACCTCTTTTCATTTCCTTATGATATATACCCAGAAATGGAATTGCTATGTCATAGGGTAGATCTGTTTATTTTTTTGAGAAACTTCCATATTGATTTCCATAGTAGCTGAACTGACTTGCATTCCCAGTGTCCACGATGTGTTCCCTTTTCTCTTCATCCTTGCCAACACTTGCCATCCCTTGTCTTCCTGGTGATAGCCATTCTTAAAGGTGTGAGGTGATAGCTTATTGTGATTTTGATTTATATTTCTCTCTTCATGTACCTATTAACATGTTTCATGTACATCTTTTCATGTACCTATTAACCATTTGCATGTTTTCTTTGGGAAAATGTCTCTTTCATCCCCTTGCCTATTTTAAAATCAGATTGTTATTGAGTTGTATGAGTTCTTTATATGTTTTGGATATTAACCCTTATACATGGTTTGCAAAAATTTTCTCCCATTCTGTAGGTTGCCTTTTCATTTAATTGTTTCCTTTGCTGTGCAGAGGCTTTTAAGTTTGATGTAGTCACATTGGTTGTTTTTTTGCTTTTATCGTTTGTGCTTTTGGTGTTATATCTAAAAAATCATTGCCAAGACCGATGTTGAGGAACTTCTACCCTATGTTTTCTTCCAGGAGTTTTATGATATCAGGTCTTATGTCTATGATTGATTTCAAGTTAATTTTTGTGAGTGTTGTAAGATAGGGGTCCAATTTCATTGTTCTGCATGTGTTGATCCAGTTTTCTCAACACCACTGATTGAAGAGACCTTCGTTTGCCCATTGAGTGTTCTTGGCTCCCTTGTCAAATATTTTGACCATATTAGGAGGGTTTCATTCTGGGCTCTCTATTCTGCTCTACTGGTCTGTGTGTCTATTTTTAGTCTAGTTCCATACTGTTTTTATGACTATAGCTTTGTGGTGTATTTTGAAATCAGGAGGTGTGATATCTCCAACTTTGTTCTTCTTTCTCAGGATTGCTTTGGCTATTCAGAGTGTTTTGTGGTTCCATACAAATTTTGGGATTTCTTTTTTCTATTTCTGTGAAGAATGCCATTAGAATTTTGATAGGGATAGAATTGAATCTATCGATGGTGACCTATATCTATAAATCTGTTATCTATATCTAAATCTATGACCATTCTAACAATATTAAATCTTTCAGTTCATGAACATCAAACGTCTTTCCATTTGTTTTTGCCTCTGATTTCTTTCAACAAAGTCTTGTACTTTTCATTGTACAGATCTTTCACTTAAGTGCTTAAAATCTTTGCTAGGCATTTTATTGTTTTTAAAGCTATTAAAATGGGCTAGTTTCCTTCATTTCTTTTTTAGATGTTTCATTATTCATATATAGAAATGCTGATTTCTGTATGTTTATTTTTTTTTCTTTTTTTATCTTTCAACTTTACTGATTTTGTTATTTCCAACAGTTTTGGGTTGACTCTTTGGGATTTTCTATATGTAAAATTATATCATCTGCAAATGGTGGCAATTTACTTCTTTTTGATTTGGAAGCCTTTCATTTCTTTGTCTTGCCTAATTGCTCTAGCTAGGACTTCCAGTGCTGTATTGAATAAGAGTGATGAGAGTGGGTATCCTTGTCTTGAAAATGATCTTAGAGAAAAAATTTTCAATTTTTCACCATTGAGTAGATTGTTACCTGTGGGTTTGTCATATTTGGCCTTTATTACGTTGAGGTGTGTTTCTCCTATACACAGTAGGTTAAGGGATTTTATCATGAAAGGATGTTATATTCTGTCAAATGCTTTTCCTGCATCTATTGAGGTGATCACGTAATTTTTATCTTTCATTCTATTAATGGGATGTATCATATTTATTGATATGCATATATTGAACCATCCTTGCATCCCAGGGATAAATCTCCCTTGCTCATCATGTATAATCCTTTTAATGTGTTCTTGAATTTGGTTTACTAATATTCTTTGCATCTATATTCATCAGGGATATTGGTCTATAGTTTTCTTTCCTTCTACTGTCCTTATCTGGCTTTGGTATCAGGGTAATGCTGGCCTTGTGGAATATGTTTGGAAGTATTCCCTTCTCTTCAATCATTTGGAACAGTTTGAGAAGATTTGGCATTAATTCTTTAAATGTTTGGTAGAATTCATCAGTGAAGCCATCTGGTCCTGGGGTTTTCTGTGTTGGGTTTTTTAAAATTACTGTTTCAATTTCTTATTACTGGTCTGTTTAAATTTTCTATTTCCTCCTGATTCAGTCTTTTTATTTTAACATCTTTATTGGCGTATAATTGCTTTACAATGGTGTGTTAGTTCTGCTTTATAACAAAGTGAATCAGTTATACATATACATATGTTCCCATATCTCTTCCCTCTTGCATCTCTTTCCCTCACACCCTCCTTATCCTACCCCTCTAGGTGGTCACAAACCACCGAGCTGATCTCCCTATGCTATGCGGCTGCTTCCCACTAGCTATCTATTTTACGTTTGGTAGTGTATATATGTCCATGCCACTCTCTCACTTTGTCACAGCTTACCCTTCCCCCTCCCCATATCCTTAAGTCCATTCTCTAGTAGGTCTGTGTCTTTATTCCTGTCTTACCCCTGGGATCTTCATGACTTTTTTTCTTCTTAGATTCCATATATATGTGTTAGCATGCGGTATTTGTTTTTCTCTTTCTGACTTCACTCTGCATGACAGAATCTAGGTTCATCCATCTCACTACAAATAACTCAATTTCATTTCTTTTTATGGCTGAGTAATATTCCATTGTATATATGTGCCACATCTTCTTTATCCATTCATCTGTCAATGGACACTTTGGTTGCTTCCATGTCCTGGCTATTGTAAATAGAGCTGCAATGAACATTTTGGTACATGACTCTTTTTGAATTATGGTTTTCTCAGGGTATATGCCCAGTAGTGGGATTGCTGGGTCGTGTGGTAATTCTATTTTCAGTTTTTTAAGGAAGCTTCATACTGTTCTCCATAGTGGCTGTATCAATTTACATTCCCACCAACAGTGCAAGAGGGTTCCCTTTTGTCCACACCCTCTCCAGCATTTATTGTTTCTAGATTTTTTGATGATGGCCTTTCTGACTGGTGTGAGATGATATCTCATTGTAGTTTTGATTTGCATTTCTCTAATGATTAATGATGTTGAGCATTCCTTCATGTGTCTGTTGGCAACCTGTATATCTTCTTTGGAGAAATGTCTATTTAGTTCTTCTGCCCATTTTTGGATTGGGTTGTTTGTTTTTATGTTATTGAGCTGCATGAGCTGCTTGTAAATTTTGGAGATTAATCCTTTGTCAGTTGCTTCATTTGCAAATATTTTCTCCCATTCTGAGGGTTGTCTTTTGGTCTTGTTTATGGTTTCCTTTGCTGTGCAAAAGCTTTTAAGGTTCATTAGGTCCCATTTGTTTATTTTTGTTTTTATTTCCATTTCTCTAGGAGGTGGGTCAAAAAGGATCCTGCTGTGATTTATGTCATAGAGTGTTCTGCCTGTTTTCCTCTAAGAGTTTGATAGTGTCTGGCCTTACACTTAGGTCTTTAATCCATTTTGAGTTTATTTTTGTGTATGGTGTTAGGGAGTGTTCTAATTTCTTTCTTTTACATGTAGCTGTCCAGTTTTCCCAGCACCACTTATTGAAGAGGCTGTCTTTTCTCCACTGTATATTATTGCCTCCTTTATCAAAGATAAGGTGACCATAAGTGTGTGGGTTTATCTCTGGACTTTCTATCCTGTTCCATTGATCTATATTTCTGTTTTTGTGCCGGTATCATACTGTCTTGACTACTGTAGGTTTGTAGTATACTCTGAAGTCAGGGAGTCTGATTCCTCCAGCTCCATTTTTCGTTCTCAAGATTGCTTTGGCTATTCGAGGTCTTTTGTGTTTCCATACAAATTGTGAAAATTTTTGTTCTAGTTCTGTGAAAAATGCCATTGGTAGTTTGATAGGGATTGCATTGAATCTGTAGATTGCTTTGGGTAGTAGAATCATCTTCACAATGTTGATTCTTCCAATCCAAGAACATGGTATATCTCTCCATCTATTTGTATCATCTTTAATTTCTTTCATCAGTGTCTTATAATTTTCTGCATACAGGTCTTTTGTCTCCTTAGGTAGGTTTATTCCTAGATATTTTATTCTTTTTGTTGCAATGGTAAACGGGAGTGTTTTCTTAATTTCACTTTCAGATTTTTCATCATTAGTGTATAAGAATGCCAGAGATTTCTGTGCATTAATTTTGTATCCTGCTACTTTACCAAATTCATTGATTAGCTCTAGTAGTTTTCTGGTAGCATCTTTAGGATTCTCTATGTATAGTATCTTGTCATCTGCAAACAGTGACAGCTTTACTACTTCTTTTCTGATTTGGATTCCTTTTATTTCTTTTTCTTCTCTGATTGCTGTGGTTAAAACTTCCAAAACTATGTTGAATAATAGTGGTGAGTGTGGGCCACCTTGTCTTGCTCCTGATCTTAGTGGAAATGGTTTCAGTTTTTCACCATTGAGGATGATGTTGGCTGTGGGTTTGTCATATATGGCCTTTATTATGTCGAGGAAATTCCCATTATGCCTACTTTCTTCAGGGTTTTTATCATAAATGGCTGTTGAATTTTGTCAAAAGCTTTCTCTGCATCTATTGAGATGATCATATGGTTTTTCTCCTTCAATTTGTTAATATGGTGTATCACGTTGATTGATTGCATATATTGAAGAATCCTTGCATTCCTGGAATAAACCCCACTTGATCGTGGTGTATGATCCTTTTAATGTGCTGTTCGATTCTGTTTGCTAGGATTTTGTTGAGGATTTTTGCATCTATGTTCATCAGTGATATTGGCCTGTAGCTTTCTTTCTTTGTGACATCTTTGTCTGGTTTTGGTATCAGGGTGATGGTGGCCTTGTAGAATGAGTTTGGGAGTGTTCCTCTCTCTGCTATATTTTGGAAGAGTTTGAGAAGGATAGGTGTTAGCTCTTCTCAAAATGTTTGATAGAATTCGCCTGTGAAGCCATCTGGTCCTGGGCTTTTTTGTTGGAAGATTTTTAATCACAGTTTCAATTTCAGTGCTTGTGATTGGTCTGTTCATATTTTCTATTTCTTCCTGGTTCAGTCTCGGAAGGTTGAGCATTTCCAAGAATTTGTCCATTTCTTCCAGGTTGTCCATTTTATTGGCATAGAGTTGCTTGTAGTAATCTCTCATGATCATTTGTATTTCTGCAGTGTCAGTTGTTACTTCTCCTTTTTCATTTCTAATTCTATTGATTTGAGTCTTCTCTCTTTTTTTCTTGATGAGTCGTCTGGCTAATGGTTTATCAATTTTGTTTATCTTCTCAAAAAACCAGCTTTTAGTTTTATTGATCTTTGCTATCATTTCCTTCATTTCTTTTTCATTTATTTCTGGTCTGATCTTTATGATTTCTTTCCTTCGGCTAACTTTGGGGTTTTTTTGTTCTTCTTTCTCTAATTGCTTTAGGTGCAAGGTTAGGTTGTTTATTTGAGATGTTTCCTGTTTCTTAAGGTAGGATTGTATTGCTATAAACTTCATTCTTAGAACTGCTTTTGCTGTATCCCATAGCTTTTGGGTCATCGTGTTTTCATTGTCATTTGTTTCTAGGTATTTTTTGATTTCCCTTTGATTTCTTCAGTGATCTCTTGGTTATTAAGTAGTGTATTTTTAGCCTCCATGTGTTTGTATTTTTTTTTAATCAGTCATCAATTTTATACACATCACTGTATACATGTCAATCCCAATCGCCCAATTCAGCACACCACCATCCCCACCCCACTGCAGTTTTGCCCCCTTGGTGTCCATACGTTTGTTCTCTACATCTGTGTCTCAACTTCTGCCCCACAACCCGGTACATCTGTACCATTTTTCTAGGTTCCACATACATGCGTTAATATACGATATTTGTTTTTCTCTTTCTGACTTACTTCACTCTGTAGGACAGCCTCTAGATCCATCCACGTCTCAACAAATGACTCAATTTCGTTCCTTTTTATGGCTGAGTAATATTCCATTGTATATATGTACCACATCTTCTTTATCCACTCGTCTGTCGATGGGCATTTAGGTTGCTTCCATGACCTGGCTATTGTAAATAGTGCTGCAATGAACATTGGGGTGCATGTGTCTTTTTGAATTACGGTTTTCTCTGGGTATATGCCCAGTAGTGGGATTGCTGGGTCATATGGTAATTCTATTTTTAGTTTTTTAAGGAACCTCCATATTGTTCTCCATAGTGGCTGTATCAATTTACATTCCCACCAGCAGTCCAAGAGGGTTCCCTTTTCTCCACACTCTCTCCAGCATTTGTTGTTTGTAGATTTTCTGATGATGCCCATTCTAACTGGTGTGAGGTGATACCTCACTGTAGTTTTGATTTGCATTTCTCTAATAATTAGTGATGTTGAGCATCTTTTCATGTGCTTCGTGGCCGTCTGTATGTCTTCTTTGGAGAAATGTCTATTTAGGTCTTCTGCCCATTTTTGGATTGGGTTGTTTGTTTCTTTAATATTGAGCTGAATGAGCTGTTTATATATTTTGGAGATTAATCCTTTGTCCGTTGATTTGTTTGCAAATATTTTCTCCCATTCTGAAGGTTGTCTTTTCGTCTTGTTTATGGTTTCCTTTGCTGTGCAAAAGCTTTTAAGTTTCATTAGGTCCCATTTGTTTATTTTTGTTTTTATTTCCTTTACTCTAGGAGGTGGATCAAAAAAGATCTTGCTGTGATTTATGTCAAAGAGTGTTCTTCCTATGTTTTCCTCTAAGACTTTTATAGTGTCCGGTCTTACATTTAGGTTTCGAATCCATTTTTAGTTTATTTTTGTGTATGGTGTTAGGGACTATTCTAATTTCATTCTTTTACATGTAGCTGTCCAGTTTTCCCAGCACCACTTATTGAAGAGACTGTCTTTTCTCCATTGTATATCTTTGCCTCCTTTGTCATAGATTAGTTGACCATAGGTGCGTGGGTTTATCTCTGGGCTTTCTATCTTGTTCCATTGATCTATGTTTCTGTTTTTGTGCCAGTACCATATTGTCTTGATTACTGTAGCTTTGTAGTATAGTCTGAAGTCAGGGAGTCTGATTCCTCCAGCTCCGTTTTTTTCCCTCAAGACTGCTTTGGCTATTTGGGGTCTTTTGTGTCTCCATACAAATTTTAAGATGATTTGTTCTAGTTCCGTAAAAAATGCCCTTGGTAATTTGATAGGGATTGCATTGAATCTGTAGATTGCTTTGGGTAGTATAGTCATTTTCACAATGTTGATTCTTCCAATCCAAGAACATGGTATATCTCTCCATCTGTTGGTATCATCTTTAATTTCTTTCATCAGTGTCTTATAGTTTTCTGCATACAGGTCTTTTGTCTCCCTAGGTAGGTTTATTCCTAGGTATTTTATTCTTTTTGTTGCAATGGTAAATGGGAGTGTTTCCTTAATTTCTCTTTCAGATTTTCATCATTAGTGTATAGGAATGCAAGAGATTTCTGTGCAATAATTTTGTATCCTGCAACTTTACCAAATTCATTAATTAGCTCTAGTAGTTTTCTGGTGGCAGTTTTAGGATTCTCTATGTATAGTATCATGTCATCTGCAAACAGTGACAGTTTTACTTCTTCTTTTCCAATTTGTATTCTTTTTATTTCTTTTTCTTCTCTGATTGCCATGGCTAGGACTTCCAAAACTATGTTGAATAATAGTGGTGAGAGTGGACATCCTTGTCTCGTTCCTGATCTTAGAGGAAATGCTTTCAGTTTTTCACCGTTGAGAATGATGTTAGCTGTGGGTTTGTCGTATATGGCCTTTCTTATGTTGAGGTAGCTTCCCTCTATGCCCACTTTCTGGAGAATTTTTATCATAAATGGGTGTTGCATTTTGTCAAAGGATTTTTCTGCATCTATTGAGATGATCATATGGTTTTTCTTCTTCAATTTGTTAATAAGGTGTATCACATTGATTGATTTGCTTATATTGAAGAATCCTTGCATCCCTGGGATAAATCCCACTTGATCGTGGTGTATGATCCTTTTAATGTGTTGTTGGATTCTGTTTGCTAGTATTTTGTTGAGGATTTTTGCATCTATATTCATCAGTGATATTGGTCTGTAATTTTCTTTTTTTGTAGTATCTTTGTCTGGTTTTGGTATCCGGGTGATGGTGGCCTTATAGAATGAGTTTGGGAGTGTTCCTTCCTCTGCAATTTTTGGGAAGAGTTTGAGAAGGATGGGTGTTAGCTCTTCTCTAAATGTTTGATAGAATTCACCTGTGAAGCCATCTGGTCCTGGACTTTTTTTTGTTGGGAGATTTTTAATCACAGTTTCAATTTCATTACTTGTGATTGGTCTGTTCATATTTTCTATTTCTTCCTGGTTCAGTCTTGGAAGGTTATACCTTTCTAAGAATTTGTCCATTTCTTCCAGGTTGTCCATTTTATTGGCATAGAGTTGCTTGTAGTAGTCTCTTAGGATGCTTTGTATTTCTGCGGTGTCTGTTGTAACTTCTCCTTTTTCATTTCTGATTTTATTGATTTGAGTCCTCTCCCTCTTTTTCTTGATGAGTCTGGTTAATGGTTTATCAATTTTGTTTATCTTCTCAAAGAACCAGCTTTCAGTGTTATTGATCTTTGCTATTGTTTTCTTTGTTTCTATTTCATTTATTTCCGCTCTGATCTTTATGATTTCTTTCCTTCTGCTAACTTTGGGGTTTTGTTTGTTCTTCTTTCTCTAGTTGCTTTAGGTGTAAGGTTAGATTGTTTACTTGAGATTTTTCTTGTTTCTTTAGGTAGGCTTGTATAGCTATAAACTTCCCTCTTAGAACTGCTTTTGCTGCATCCCATAGGTTTTGGATTGTCGTGTTTTCATCGTTATTTGTCTCTAGGTATTTTTTGATTTCCTCTTTGATTTCTTCAATGATCTCTTGGTTATTTAGTAACGTATTGTTTAGCCTCCATGTGTTTCTGTTTTTTACGGTTTTTTCCCTGTAATTCATTTCTAATCTCATAGCATTGTGGTCAGAAAAGATGCTTGATATGATTTCAATTTTCTTAAATTTACTGAGGCTTGATTTGTGACCCAAGATGTGATCTATCCTGGAGAATGTTTCGTGCACACTTGAGAAGAAAGTGTAATCTGCTGTTTTTGGATGGAATGTCCTATAAATATCAATTAAATCTATCTGGTCTATTGTGTCATTTAACACTTCTGTTTCCTTATTTATTTTCATTTTGGATGATCTGTCCATTGGTGTAAGTGAGGTGTTAAAGTCCCCCACTATTATTGTGTTACTGTCAATTTCCTGTTTTATAGCTGTTAGCAGTTGCCTTATGTATTTAGGTGCTCCTATGTTGGGTGCATATATATTTATAATTGTTATATCTTCTTCTTGGATCGATCCCTTGATCATTATGTAGTGTCCTTCCTTGTCTCTTGTAACATTCTTTATTTAAAGTCTATTTTATCTGATATGAGTATAGCTATTCCAGCTTTCTTTTGATTTTCATTTGCATGGAATATCTTTTTCCATCCCTTCACTTTCAGTCTGTATGTGTCCCTAGGTCTATAGTGGGTCTCTTGTAAACAGCATATATATGGGTCTTGTTTTTGTATCTTCAGCAAGCCTGTGTCTTTTGGTTGGAGCATTTAATCCATTCATGTTTAAGGTAATTATCGATATGTATGTTCCTATGACCATTTTCTTAATTGTTTTGGGTTTGTTTTTGTAGGTCCTTTTCTTCTCTTGTGTTTCCCACTTAGAGAAGTTCCTTTAGCATTTGTTGTAGAGCTGGTTTGGTGGTGCTGAATTCTCTTAGCTTTTGCTTGTCTGTAAAGCTTTTGATTTCTCCATCAAATCTAAATGAGATCCTTGCCAGGTAGAGTAATCTTGGTTGTAGGTTCTTCCCTTTCATCACTTTAAGTATATCATGCCACTCCCTTCTGGCTTGTAGAGTTTCTGCTGAGAAATCAGCTGTTAACCTTATGGGAGTTCCCTTGTATGTTATTTGTCATTTTTCCCTTGTTGCTTTCAATAATTTTTCTTTGTCTTTAATTTTTGCCAGTTTGATTACTATGTGTCTTGGCATGTTTCTCCTTGGCTTTATCCTGTATGGGACTCTCTGCATTTCCTGGACTTGGGTGGCTATTTCCTTTCCCATGTTAGGGAAGTTTTCGACTATAATCTCTTCAAATATTTTCTCTGGTCCTTTCTCTCTCTCTTCTCCTTCTGGGACCCCTATAATGCGAATGTTGTTGCATTTAATGTTGTCCCAGAGGTCTCTTAGGCTGTCTTCATTTCTTTTCATTCTTTTTTCTTTAGTCTGTTCTGCAGCAATGAATTCCACCATTCTGCCTTCCAGGTCACTTATCCGTTCTTCTGCCTCAGTTATTCTGCTATTGATTCCTTCTAGTGTAGTTTTCATTTCAGTTAATGTATTGGTCATCTCTGTTTGTTTGTTCTTTAATTCTTCTAGGTCTTTGTTAATCATTTCTTGCATATTCTCGATCTTTGCCTCCACTCTTATTCCGAGGTCCTGGATCATCTTCGTTATCATTATTCTGAATTCTTTTTCTGGAAGGTTGCCTATCTCCACTTCATTTAGTTGTTTTTCGGGGGTTTTATCTTGTTCCTTCATCTGGTATATAGCCCTCTACTTTTTCATCTTGTCTATCTTTTTGTGAATGTGGTTTTTATTCCACAGACTGCAGGATTGTAGTTTTTCTTGCTTCTGCTGTCTGCCCTCTGGTAGTTGAGGCTATCTGAGAGGCTTGATGGGAGGCTCTGGTGGTGGGTAGAGCTGATTGTTGCTGTGACTCCCTCTTGCGAGAACACCAGAATCACAACTAGCTGCTGGACAGTCATTGACAGGAAGACACTGCTAGTGTTGGAAGGTCTTCTGCAGAGGCGGGGGGTGGCTCTGTTTCACCGTGGTGACAAGAACACTGGCAGCAGAAGTTCTGGGAAATACTCCTTGGTGTGAGCCCTCCCAGAGTCTGTCCTGTTTGTATTTTTTACAGATGTTTTCCTGTAATTGATATCTAGTCTCATAGCGTGGTGGTCAGAAAAGATACTTGATACGATTTCAATTTTCTTAAATTTACCAAGGCTTGATTTGTGACCCAAGATATGATCTATCCTGGAGAATGTTCCATGAGTACTTGAGAAAAATGTGTATTCTGTTGTTTTTGGATGGAATGTCCTATAAATATCAATTAAGTCCATCTTCTTTAATGTATCATTTAAAGCTTGTGTTTCCTTATTTATTTTCAGTTTGGATGGTCTGTCCATTGGTGAAAGTGGGGTGTTAAAGTCCCCTACTATGATTGTGTTACTCTCGATTTCCCCTTTTATGGCTGTTAGTATTTGCCTTATGTATTGAGGTGCTCCTATGTTGGGTGCATAAATATTTACAATTGTTATATTTTCTTCTTGGATCGATCCCTTGATCATTATGTAGTGTCCTTCTTTGTCTCTTGTAATAGTCTTTATTTTAAAGTCTATTTTGTCTGATATGAGAATTGCTACTCCAGCTTTCTTTTGATTTCCATTTGCATGGAATATCTTTTTCCATCCTCTCACTTTCAGTCTGTATGTGTCCCTAGGTCTGAAGTGGGTCTCTTGTAGACAGCATATATACGGGTCTTGTTTTTGTATCCTTTCAGCCAGTCTGTGTCTTTTGGTGGGAGCACTTAATCCATTTACATTTAAGGTAATTATCGATATGTATGTTCCTCTTCCCATTTTCTTAATTGTTTTGGGTTTGTTATTGTCTTTTCCTTCTCTTGTATTTCTTGCCTAGAGAAGTTCCTTTAGCATTTGTTGTAAAGTTGGTTTGGTGGTGCTGAACTCTCTCAGCTTTTGCTTGTCTGTAAAGGTTTTAATTTCTCCATCAAATCTGAATGAGATCTTTGCTGGGTAGAGTAATCTTGGTTGTAGGTTTTTCTCCTTTGTCACTTTAAATATGTCCTGCCACTCCCTTCTGGCTTGCAGAGTTTCTGCTGAAAGATCAGCTGTTAACCTTGTGGGGATTCCCTTGTGTGTTATTTGTTGTTTTTCCCTTGCTGCTTTTAATATGTTTTCTTTGTATTTAATTTTTGATAGTTTGATTAATATGTGTCTTGGCATGTTTCTCCTTGGATTTATCCTGTATGGGACTCTCTGTGCTTCCTGGACTTCATTAACTGTTTCCTTTCCCATATTAGGGAAGTTTTCAACTATAATCTCTTCAACTATTTTCTCAGTCCCTTTCTTTTTCTCTTCTTCCTCTGGGACCCCTATAATTCGAATGTTGGTGCGTTTAATGTTGTCTCAGAGGTCTCTGAGACTGTCCTCAGTTCTTTTCATTCTTTTTTCTTTATTCTGCTCTGCAGTAGTTATTTCCACTATTTTATCTTCCAGGTCACTTATCCGTTCTTCTGTCTCAGTTATTCTGCTATTGATCCCTTCTAGAGTATTTTGAATTTCATTTATTGTGTTGTTCATCATTGCTTGTTTCCTCTTTAGTTCTTCTAGGTCCTTGTTAAATGTTTCTTGCATTTTCTCTATTCTATTTCCAAGATTTTGGGTCATCTTTACTATCATTACTCTGAATTCTTTTTCAGGTAGACTGTCTATTTCCTCTTCATTTGTTAGGTCTGGTGGGGTTTTACCTTTCTCCTTCATCTGTTGTGTGTTTTTCTGTCTTCTCATTTTGCTTACCTTACTGTTTTTGGGGTCTCCTTTTCGCAGGCTGCAGGTTCGTAGTTCCCGTTGTTTTTGGTGTCTGTCCCCAGTGGCTAAGGTTGGTTCAGTGGGTTGTGTAGGCTTCCTGGTGGAGGGGACTAGTGCCTGTGTTCTGGTAGATGAGGCTGGATCTTGTCTTTCTGGTGGGCACGTCCACGTCTGGTGGTGTGTTTTGGGGTGTCTGTGGCCTTATTATGATTTTAGGCAGCCTCTCTGCTAATGGATGGGGCTGTGTTCCTGTCTTGCTAGTTGTTTGGCATAGGGTGTCCAGCACTGTAGCTTGCTGGTCGTTGAGTGAAGCTGGGTCTTTGTGTTGAGATGGAGATCTCTGGGAGATTTTCACCATTTGATATTATGTGGAGCTGGGAGGTCTTTTGTGCACCAGTGTCCTGAATTTGGCTCTCCCACCTCAGAGGCACAGCACTGACTCCTGGCTGGAGCACCAAGAGCCTTTCATCCACATGGCTCAGAATAAAAGGGAGAAAAAATAGAAAGAAAGAGGATAAAATAAAATAAAGTAAGATAAAATAAAATAAAGTTATTAAAATAAAAAATAATTATTATGAAAAAAAATTTTTAAAGTAAAAAAAAAAAAGAAAAAAGAACGGATGGACAGAATCCTAGGACAAATGGTGAAAGCAAAGCTATACAGACAAAATCTCTCACAGAAGCATACACATACAAACTCACAAAAAGAGGAAAAGGGGAAAAAATAATATATCTTGCTCCCAAAGTCCACCTCCTCAATTTGGGATGATTCGTTGTCTATTCAGGTATTCCACAGATGCAGGGTACATCAAGTTGATTGTGGAGATTTAATCCGCTGCTTCTGAGGCTGCTGGGAGACATTTCCCTTTCTCTTGTTTGTTCGCACAACTCCCGGGGTTCAGCTTTGGATTTGGCCCCGCCTCTGTGTGTAGGTCACCTGAGGGCGTCTGTTCTTCGCTCACACAGGACGGGGTTAAAGGAGCAGCTGATTCAGGGGCTCTGGCTCACTCAGACCGGGGGGAGGGAGGGGTACGGATGCGGGGCAAGCCTGCGGCGGCAGAGGCCAGCATGACGTTGTACCAGCCTGATGCGCGCCGTGTGTTCTCCCGGGGAAGTTGTCCCTGGATCTCGGGACCCTGGCAGTGGCGGGCTGCACAGGCTCCCGGCAGGGGCGGTGTGGATAGTGACCTGTGCGTGCACACAGGCTTCTTGGTGCTGCAGCAGCAGCCTTAGCGTCTCATGCCAGTCTCTGGGGTCCGTGCTGATAGCTGTGGGTCTCTGGAGCTCCTTTAAGCAGCGCTCTTAATCACCTCTCCTCGCGCACCAGGAGACAAAGAGGGAAGAAAAAGTCTCTTGCCTCTTTGGCAGGTCCAGACTTTTTCCTGGACTCTCTCCCGTCTAGCCGTGGTGCACTAGCCCCCTTCAGGCTGTGTTCACACAGCCCACCCCAGTCCTCTTCCTGCAATCCGACCGAAGCCCGAGTCTCAGCTCCCAGCCCCCCGCCCAACCCGGTGGGTGAGCAGACAAGCCTCTCAGGCTGGTGAATGCTGGTCGGCACCGATCCTCCGTGCGGGAATCTCTCTGCTTTGCCCTCCGCACCCGTTGCTGCGCTCTACTCCGTGGCACCGAAGCTCCTCGCTCCACCACCCACAGTCTCCGCCTGTGAAGGGGCTTCCTAGTGTGTGGAAACCTTTCCTCCTTCATGGCTCCCTCTCACTGGTGCAGGTCCTGTCCCTATTCTTTTGTCTCTGTTTTTTCTTTTTTCTTTTGCCCCACCCGGGTACGTGGGGAGTTTCTTGCCTTTTGGGAGGTCTGAGATCTTCTGCCAGCGTTCAGTAGGTGTTCTATAGGAGCAGTTCCACATGTAGATGTATTTCTGATGTATCTGTGGGGAGGAAGGTGATCTCCGTATCTTACTCTTCCGCCATCTTCTCCTCCGCCCCGTGATTCAGTCTTGGTAGGTTGTGTGTTTCTAGGGATTTATTCACTTATTCTAGGTTATCTAATTTGTTGGCATATAATTGTTTATAGCCTCTTTTGATCCTAAGTATTTCTATAGTGTCAGTTGTAATGTCTTCTCTTCCATTTATAAGTTTAGTCGTTTTTTTCTTTAACTAAATGTTTATTGATTTTTTTAAATGTTTTTGAAAGACCAGATCTTTGTTTTGTTGACCCTTTCTACTGTTTTTCTGGTCTTTATTTCATTTACTTCTGCTCTGATCTTTATTATTTCCTTCCTTCTACTAACTTTGAGCTTAATTTGTTCTTTTCTAGTTCCTTGAGGTGTAAAGTTAGCTTGTTTATTTGAGATCTTTCTAATTTCTTAATATTTGCAGTTATCTCTAAAACTTCCCTTTCAGAACTGATTTTGCCACACCCCCTAGGATTCAATATGTGTGTTTCCATTTTCATTTGTTTGGAGATAATTTTTTATTTCCCTTTTGATTTCTTCTTTGGCCCATTGGTTGTTCAGAAAGGTGGTGTTTAGTTTCCACATATTTGTAGATTTTCCAGCTTTCCTCTTGTTGTTGATTTCTAGTTTCCAACCATTGTGGTCAGAAAATATAATTGGTATAATTTTTTAAACATCTTTATTGGAGTATAATTGCTTTACAATGTTGTTAGTTTCTGCTGTATAACAAAGTGAATCAGCTATATGTATACATATATGCTCATATCCCCTCCCTCGTGCATCTCCCTCCCACCCTCCCTATCCCACCCCTCTAGGTGATCACAAAGCACCGAGCTGATCTCCTTGTGCTCTACAGCTGCTTTGCACTATCTATTTTACTTTTGGTAGTGTATATATGTCCATGCCACTCTCTCACTTCGTCCCAGCTTACCCTTACCCTTCCTCCTGTCCTCAAGTCCATTCTCTATGTCTGTGTCTTTATTCCTGTCCTGCCCCTAGGTTCTACAGAACCTTTTTGTTTTTAGATTTTATATATATATATATATAATATATATATGTTAGCATACAGTATTTGTTCTTCTCTTCCTGACTTACTTCACTCTGTATGACAGACTCTAGGTCCATCCACATCACTACAAATAAATCAATTTCATTTCTTTTTATGGCTGAGTAGTATTCCATTGTATATATGTGCCACATCTTCTTTATCCATTCATCTGTCAATGGACACTTAGGCTGCTTCCATGTCCTGGCTATTATAAATAGAGCTGCAATGAACATTGTGGTACATGACTCTTTTTGAATTATGGTTTTCTCAGGGTATATGCCCAGTAGTGGGATTGCTGGGTCGTATGGTAGTTCTATTTTTAGTTTTTTAAGGAACCTCCATATTGTTCTCCATAGTGGCTGTATCAATTTACATTCCCACCAACAGTGCAAGAGGGTTCCCTTTTCTCCCCACCCTCTCCAGCATTTATTGTTTGTAGATTTTTTGATGATGACCATTCTGACTGGTGTGAGGTGATACCTCATTGTAGTTTTGATTTGCATTTCTCTAATGATTAGTGATGTTGAGCATTCTTTCATGTGTTTGTTGGCAATTTGTATATCCTCTTTGGAGGTATGTCTATTTAGCTCTTCTGCCCATTTTTGGATTGGGTTGTTTGTTTTTTTGATATTGAGTTGCATGAGCTGCTTGTAAATTTTGGAGATTGATCCTTTGCCAGTTGCTTCATTTGCAAATATTTTCTCCCATTCTCAGGGTTGTCTTTTCATCTTGATTATGTTTTCCTTTGTTGTGCAAATGTTTTAAGGTTCATTAGGTCCCATTTGTTTATGTTTGTTCTTATTTCCATTTCTCTAGGAGGTGGGTCAAAAAGGATCTTGCTGTGATTTATGTCATAGACTGTTCTGCCTATGTTTTCCTCTAAGAGTTTTATTCTGTCTGGCCTTACATTTAGGTTTTTAATCCATTTTGAGTTTATTTTTGTGTATGGTGTTAGGGAGTGTTCTAATTTCATTCTTTTACATGTAGCTGTCCAGTTTTCCCAGCACCACTTATTGAAGAGGCTGACTTTTCTCCGTTGTATATTCTTGCCTCCTTTATCAAAAATAAGGTGACCATATGTGCATGGGTTTATCTCTGGTCTTTCTATCCTGTTCCATTGATCTATATTTCTGTTTTTGTGCCAGTACCATACTGTCTTGATTGCTGTAGCTTTGTAGTATAATCTGAAGTCTGGGAGCCTGATTCATCCAGCTCTGTTTTTCTTCTCAAGATTGCTTTGGTTATTCAGGGTCTTTTGTGTTTCCATACAAATTGTGAAAATTTTTGTTCTAGTTCTGTGAAAAATGCCATTGGTAGTTTGATAGGGATTGCATTGAATCTGTAGATTGCTTTGGGTAGTATAGTCATTTTCACAATGTTGATTCTTCCAATCCAAGAACATGCTATATCTCTCCATCTGTTGGTATCATCTGTAATTTCTTTCATCAGTGTCTTATAGTTTTCTGCATACAGGTTTTTTGTCTCCTTAGGTAGGTTTTTTCCTAGGTATTTTATTCTTTTTGTTGCAGTGGTAAATGGGAGTGTTTTCTTAATTTCTCTTTCAGATTTTTCATCATTAGTGTATAGGAATGCAAGAGATTTCTGTGCATAAATTTTGTATCCTGCTACTTTACCAAATTCGTTGATTAGCTCTAGTACTTTTCTGGTAACACCTTTAGGATTCTCTATGTATAGTGTCATGTCATCTGCAAACAGTGACAGCTTTACTTCTTCTTTTCCAATTTGGATTCTTTTTATTTCTTTTTCTTCTCTTATTGCTGTGGTTAAAACTTCCAAAACTATGTTTAAAAAGAGTGGTGAGAGTGAACAACCTTGTCTTGTTCCTGATCTTAGTGGAAATGGTTTCAGTTTTTCACCATTGAGGACGATGTTGGCTGTGGGTTTGTCATATATGGCCTTTATTATGTTGAGGTAAGTTCTCTCTATGCCTACTTTCTGGAGGGTTTTTATCATAAATGGGTGTTAAATTTTGTCAAAAGTTTTTACTGCATCTATTGAGATGATCATATGGTTTTTAGCCTTTGGTTTGTTAATATGGTGTATCACACTGATTGATTTGCGTATATTGAAGAATTCTTGCATTCCTCGGATAAACCCCACTTGATCGTGGTGTATTATCCTTTTTATGTGCTGTTGGATTCTGTTTGCTAGGATTTTGTTGAGGATTTTTGCATCTATGTTCATCAGTGATACTGGCCTATAGTTTTCTTTCTTTGTGACGTCTTTGTCTGGTTTTGATATCAGGGTTATGGTGGCCTCGTGGAATGAGTTTAGGAGTGTTCCTCCCTCTGCTATATTTTGGAAGAGTTTGAAAGATAGGTGTTAGCTCTTCTCTAAATGTTTGATAGAATTCACCCGTGAAGCCATGTTGTCCTGGGCTTTTGTTTGTTGGAAGATTTTTAATCACAGTTTCAATTTCAGTGCTTGTGATTGGTCTGTTTATATTTTCTATTTCTTACTGGTTCAGTCTTGGAAGTTTGTGCTTTTCTAAGAATTTGTCCATTTCTTCTAGGTTATCCTTTTTTTTTTTGAAAATTTTAAGTTTTATTTTCACTTCTTTTTGTCATTAGGCTATATCCCACTGGGGATATACAGCTAAATTACTGCATTTTATTTATTTATTTATTTATTTATGGCTTTGTTGGGTCTTCGTGTCTGTGCGAGGGCTTTCTCTATTTGTGGCAAGTGGGGGCCACTCTTCATTGCGGTTCACGGGCCTCTCACTATCGCGGCCTCTCCCTTTGCGGAGCACAGGCTCCAGGCACGCAGGCTCAGTAATTGTGGCTCACGGGCCTAGTTGCTCCGCAGCATGTGGGATCTTCCCAAACCAGGGCTCGAACCCGTGTCCCCTGCATTGGCAGGCAGATTCTCAACCACTTCGCCACCAGGGAAGCCCAGGTTGTCCATTTTATTGGCATTTAAAGCTTGTGTTTCCTTATTTATTTTCAGTCTGGATGATCTGTCCATTGGTGAAAGTGGGGTGTTAAAGTCCCCTACTATGATTGTGTTACTCTCCATTTCCCCTTTTATGGCTGTTAGCATTTGCCTTATGTATTGAGGTGCTCCTATGTTGGGTGCATAAATATTTACAATTGTTATATCTTCTTCTTGGATTGATCCCTTGATCATTATGTAGTGTCCTTCTTTGTCTCTTGTAATAGTCTGTATTTTAAAGTCTATTTTGATATGAGAATTGCTACTCCGGCTTTCTTTTTATTTCCATTTGCATGGAATATCTTTTTCCATCCCCTCACTTTCAGTCTGTATGTGTCCCTAGGTCTGAAGTGGGTCTCTTTTAGACAGCCTATATACGGGTCTTGTTTTTTGTATCTATTCAGCCAGTCTATGTCTTATGGTTGGAGCACTTAATCCATTTACATTTAAGGTAGTCATCAATATGTATGTTCCTGTTGCCATTTTCTTAATTGTTTTGGGTTTGTTATTGTAGGTCTTTTCCTTCTCTTGTGTTTCCTGCCTAGAGAAGTTCCCTTAGTATTTGTTGTAAAGCTGGTTTGGTGGTGCTGAATTCTCTTAGCTTTTGCTTGCCTGATTTTTCCATCAAATCTGAACAAGGGCTTTGCTGGGTAGAGTATTCTTGGTTGTGGGTTTTTCCTTTTCGTCATTTTAAATATATCATGCCACTCCCTTCTGGCCTGCAGAATTTCTGCTGAAAGATCAGCTCTTAACCTTATGGAGATTCCCTTGTATGTTATTTGCTGTTTTTCCCTTGCTGCTTTTAATATTTTTTCTTTGTATTTAATTTTTGATAGTTTGATTAATATGTGTCTTGATGTGTTTCTCCTTGGATTTAGCCTGTATGGGACTCTCTGCATTTCCTGGATTTGATTGACTATTTCCTTTCCCATATTAGGGAAGTTTTCAACTATAATCTCTTCAACTATTTTCTCAGTCCCTTTCTTTTTCTCTTCTTCCTCTGGGACCCCTATAATTCGAATGTTGGTGCGTTTAATGTTGTCCTAGAGGTCTCTGAGACTGTCCTCAGTTCTTTTCATTCTTTTTTCTTTATTCTGCTCTGTGGTAGTTACTTCCACTATTTTATCTTCCAGGTCACTTATCCGTTCTTCTGCCTCAGTTATTCTGCTATTGATTCCTTCTAGAGATTTTAAAATTTCATTTATTGTGTTGTTCATCATTGTTTGTTTGCTCTTTAGTTCTTCTAGGTCCTTGTTAAACGTTTCTTGTATTTTCTCCATTCTATTTCCAAGATTTTGGATCATCTTTACTATCATTACTCTGAATTCTTTTTCTGGTAGACTGCCTATTTCCTCTTTGTTTGGTCTGGTGGGTTTTTACCTTGCTCCTTCATCTGCTGTGTGTTTCTCCGTCTTCTCATTTTGCTTAAATTGCTGTGTTTGGGGCCTCCTTTTCACAGGCTGAAAGTTCGTAGTTCCCGTTGCTTTTGGTGTCTGCCCTCAGTGGCTAAGTTTGGTTCAGTGGGTTGTGTAGGTTTCCTGGTGGAGGGGACTGATGCCTGTGTTATGGTGGATGAGGCTGGGTCTTGTCTTTCTGGTGGGCAGGACCGCGTCTGGTGGTGTGTTTTGGGGTGTCTGTGACATTATGATTTTAGGCAGCCTCTCTGCTAATAGGTGGGGTTGTGTCCCTGTCTTGCTAGTTGTTTGGTGTAGGGTGTCCAGCACTGTAGCTTGCTGGTCATTGAGTGGAGCTGGGTCTTAGCGTTGAGATGGAGATCTCTGGGAGAGCTTTCGTTGTTTGATATTACATGGAGCTGGGAGGTCTCTGGTGTACCAGTGTCCTGAACTCAGCTCTCCCACCTCAGAGGCACAGGCCTGACAGCCGGTCAGAGCACCAGGACCCTGTCAGCCACACAGCTCAGAAGAAAAGGGAGAAAAAAAGAAAAAAAATAATAAAGTTATTAAAATAAAAAAATATTAAAAAGAAACAAATTAAAAAGTAATAAAAAAAAAAGAAAACAAAATGGACAGACAGAACCCTGGGACAAATGGTAAAAGCAAAGCTATACAGGCAAAATCACACAAAGAAACATACATATACACACTCACAAAAAGAGAAAAAGGAAAAAATATATCTATATTTAAAAAAAAAAGGAAGAGAGCAACCAAATCAATAAACAAATCTACCAATGATAATAAACTCTAAATACTAAACTAAGATAAACATAAAACCAGAAACAAATTAGATGCAGAAAGCAAACCCCAAGTCTACAGTTGCTCCCAAAGTCCACCACTTCAATCTGGGATGATTCATTGTCTATTCAGGTATTCCACAGATGCAGGGTACATCAAGTTGATTGTGGAGATTCAATCCACTGCTTGTGAGGCTGCTGGGAGAGACTTCCCTTTCTCTTCTTTGTTCACACAGCTCCCAGGGTTCAGCTTTGGATTTGGCCCCACCTCTGCGTGTAGGTCACCTGGGGGCATCTGCTCCCCCCTTGGACAGGATGGGGTTAAAGTAGCAGCTGATTCGGGGGCTCTGGCTCACTCAGGCCAGGGGGAGGGAGGGGTACAGAATGCGGGGCGAGCCTGTGGTGGCAGAGGCCGGCATGACATTGCAACAGCCTGAGGCGTGCCGTGTGTTCTCCTGGGGACGTTGTCCCTAGATCACGGGACCCTGGCAGTGGCAGGCTGCACAGGCTCCTGGGAGGGGAGGTGTGGTTAGTGACCTGTGCTTGCACACAGGCTTCTTGGTGGCTGCAGCAGGAGCCTTAGCGTCTCATGCCCATCTCTGGTGTCCACACTGATTGATAACCATGGCTTGCGCCTGTCTCTGGAGCTCGTTTAGGCGGTGCTCTGAATCCCCTCTCCTTGTGCACCCCAAAACAACAGTCTGTTGCCTCTTAGGCAGCTCCAGACTTTTTCCCGGACACCCTCCCAGCTAGCTGTGGTGCACTAGCCCCCTTCAGGCTGTGTTCACACAGCCAACCCCAGTCCTCTCCCTGGCATCTGACCTCCGAAGCCAAAACCTCAGCTCTCAGCCCCCACCCGCCCCCATGGGTGAGCAGACAAGTCTCTCAGGCTGGTGAGTGCTCGTTGGCACTGATCCTCTGTACGGGAATCTGTCTGCTTTGCCCTCTGCAGCCCTGTTGCTGCACTCTCCTCCATGGCTCCGAAGCTTCCCCCCCACCACCCTCCGTCTCTGCCAAGGAAGGGGCTTCGTAGCGTGTGGAAACTTTCCTCCTTCACAGCTCCCTCCCAGAGGTGCAGGTCCTGTCCCTATTCTTTTGTCTCTGTTTTTTCTTTTTTCTTTTGCCCTACCCAGGTACGTGGGGAGTTTCTTGCTTTTTGGGAAGTCTGAGGTCTTCTGCCAGCATTCAGTAAGTGTTCTGTAGTTTCTCCACATGTAGATGTATTTCTGATGTATTTGTAGGGAGGAAAGTGATCTCCACGGCTCACTCCTCTGCCATCTTGAAGGTCTCTTTATAATTTCAAACTTCTTAAATTTGCTAAGATTTGTTTTGTGTCCTATCATATGCTCTACCCTGGAGAATGTTACATGTACAATTGAGAAGTGAGTGTATTTTGTTACTGTTGGATGGAATGCTCTATATATGTCTGTTATGTTCACTTGATCTAAAGTGTGGTTCAACTCCAACATTTTCTTGTTAATTTTCTGTCTGGATGATCTATCCATTGCTGACAGTGAAGTACAGAAGTCCCCTACTATTGTGTTTGTTTGTTTTGGTTTTTGTGTTTGTTTTTTGCCTGCATCAGACAGCTTGTGGGATCTTATTTCCCTGACCAGGGATGGAACCCATACCACCTGCAGTGGAAGCATGGAGGCCTAACCATTGGACTGCCAGGGAATTCCCTCCCCTACTATTGTGATATTGTTTTCTATTTCTCCCTTCTTTTTCATTCAGCCAGCCAATCTGTGACTTTTCGTTGATAAATTGAATCCATTTATATTTAGAGTGATTTTGATATTTAAGGACTAACTACTGCCATCTTATTGTTTTTCTTATGGTTGGTTCACATCTCTTGTTTCTTTTCCCCTCTGTTTCTGCCTACATTTATACATGGGTGGTTTCCCATGGTGGTATGCTCTGCCTCCCTGTTTTTTTGCATTTCATGAATCTACTCTACATTTTTGCTTTTGGTTACCATGAGGGGTTATATAAAATATCTCCTTGATAAATTGCTATCAGCATAAAATGTAGTTTTATCTTTATTCACCTATAAAGTCTCCATCCTTTTATTCCTCTCCATTTATATAACTGATATCAAAATTTGCCTCTTTATGTTGTATATTTGTTAACAAATTATAATAACTGTAGTTATTAATACTCTTTTTTAACCTTTATACTATATACTTAAGATACCATTCTAATATAGAAAAACAGTTTTCAGATTCTAACTGCCTAATTTTACCTTTATCAGATTGTTGTGTACTTTCATATGTTTTCATGTTATTAATTAGCATCTTTTTATTTCAATTCAAGGAACTCCTTTCGGAATTTCCTGCATGGCAGATCTAATGTTGCTGAACTCCCTTAGCTTTTGTTTAGGAAAACCTTTATTTCTCCATATATCAAGGATAATTTGGCCAGATAAAGTATTCCTGGGTGAAAATGTTCATTTTCAGCACTTTGTCATTCCACTCTCCCCTGGTATGCAGAATTTCTGCTGAGAAATCCACTGATAGCCTAAGAGGGGTTCTTTTGTAGGTTACATTATTTTTCCTGGCTGCCTGGTGAGCTAGGGAAGGGCAGGTTTGACAACTCCTTTGGATCCACAGTCTGAGGTCTTATTTATTTCTGGATGCACAGGTAGGCTAGGAACCTCCAGGATCCATTGGTGTAATGTGCAGAGGCACTTTTGTTTTGTTATGGACATTTAATTTTTTGCTTAAAAAAGGAGAGGGAAAATGATTTATGCCACATGATGCTGACATTAGTCCTTTGGAATGCCAATTTCTTTGACCAATCATTCTCTGGTAGATAGCCCAGGGTAGGGGTTTTGTGAAATAATGCTGCAGAGTGCCCTTTGGTTAAGCTTCAAAACAATCTTCCTTCATCAGGATCTTCTCGGGAGTGAGCCTGTTTTAAAGAAAAGGGTAAGATTATTAGAAAGACTTCAGCTGATATCTATTCAAATTTGTGATGTGAGCCCATGCCTTCTATTTATGCCATGTGGAAACCTTCAAACTCTAATGGAATCTATTTTTACTTTATGGATACACCTAATGTCATGCTGAATTGCACACAGGGTGTGCTATATGTATATTAGAAAGGGTAACTATCAGTGAACTAGGTATTGATACCAACCACTAACAGTCCATAATGTAACATGGAAAGAAAAAGGGAAGCAAAAAGAAAAGCCATCAATGAAAGGAAAATGTAACAAGTTTAAATTTTTAAGAAAATATAAAATATGGTTTATGAAATTAAACTTGTATTTTTATAAACTTTAAAATGTTGATAATCATGTCCGGTTCTCTGTACATAGAATACCAACTTTTAAAAAATTAATTAATTTATTTGTTTATTTTTGGCTGCATTGGGTCTTTGTTGTTGGGTCTTCATTGCTGCACGCGGGCTTTCTCTAGTTGCAGCGAGCGGGGGCTACTCTTCGTTGTGGTACGTGGGCTTCTCATTGCAGTGGCTTTTCTTGTTGCAGAGCTCAGGCTCTAGACACACGAGCTTCAGTAGTTGTGGCAATGCACGCTCAGTAGTTGTGGTGCACAGGCTCTGGAAAATTAGAAAAATAACATGGTGTGTATACTTTTGCCCCAGAGAACTGATAAACTCAAGTTACGTGTACTAAGATGAATACAAGGAAACATATCCAGAATCAGTTGGGGATAGGACTAATTACACCAGGGACTAAATGTATTCCATTAGATTACAGTAATGCTAGGGGTGTGTGTGGGTGTGTTTGTGTGTGTTTAAGTACCAGAATTAGCCCCTGCTTTAACTAAAGGAAACATTATTAGTTTAAATAAAAGTAATGTCCTCTGGGAGGGGGAAGGGTAAGCTGGGACGAAGTCAGAGAGTGGCATTGACATATATATTCTACCAAATGTAAAATAGATAGCTAGTGGGAAGCAGCTGAATAGCACAGGGAGATAAGCTTGGTGCTTTGTGACCACCTAGAGGGGGGGATAGGGAGGGTAGGAGAGGGATGCAAGAAGGAGGGGATATGGGGATATATGTATACGTATAGCTGATTCACTTTGTTATACAGCAGAAACTAACACAACATTGTAAAGCAATTGTACTCCAATAAAGATGTTAAAAAAATTTTTTTTTTTAAAGTAACGTCCTCTGGAACCAGTAGGTCACTCTCCGAACTTAGTTTTCAGCTGGGGCTTGTTTAAATGATGCTTTACAGCACAGCAAGTCCTGTGGGTGGGAGGCCTCTAAGCAGGTTGTAATAAACGTTTTTAATGGAAAATTTGAGGCCCCTCTATTAAGAAAAGAGAGATGTTTGTGTAAGTTGTGTGTTGAGGAGCTGCATGATGGAAAATCTTCTCATTGTTTACTTTTTGCCAACATTTTGGGTTCTTTTAAAGCACTTTATTTAGGTATGCTTGACATGTAATTATATATTCAATGTATTCAATGAAATAAGATTGGAGATAAGTATACATCCGTGGAACTATCACCACCATCAAGTATATAAACATCCATCACCTCCCAAAGTTTCCTTCCCCACACTTTTTTTTTTTTTTTTTTTAGGGTAAGAACACTTATCATAAGATCTACTTCTTAGCGAGTTTGAAGTATACAATACAGTACTGTTAGCTTAAACACTCTGTTTAATAGATCTCCAGAACTTATTATATATGTGAAACTTTGTACCTTTAAACCATCACCTCACCTCCTCATTTCTCACTATCCCTATTCCCTGGCAACTACCATTCGACTCTGTTTCTTATGTGTTTGACTATTTTAGATTCCATTTAACTAAGATCACAAAGTTTCCCTGTCCACCACCATCATTATCTTTGCTTTCTGATAATAGCCATTCTAACAGGTGTGAGTTGATCTCCTGTTTGTGTGTGTGTGTGTTCCTGTTGATTAGTGATGTTGAGTATCTTTTCACATATCTGCTGTCCATTTGCATGTCTCCTCTGAGAAATACCTACTGAGGTCTTTTGCCCATTTTTAAACTGGGTTAAATGTTTTCTTTCGTTTAGCTGTTGAGTTGTATGAGTTCATTACGTATTTTGGATATTAACCCCTTATCAGATACATTGTTTGCAAACATTTTCTCCCATTCCATAGGTTGCCTTTTCCTTTTCCGATTATTTCTTTTGCTGTGCAGAGTATTTCTAGTTTAATGTAGTCCCACTTTACTTTTGCTTTCTTTGCCTGAGAGTTTAGCAACATAACCAAAAAATCATAGCCAAAACCAACGTCAAGGAAATTTTTCTGTATGTTTTTCCTAGGAGTTTTATGGTTCAGGTCTTATGTTTTAAGCCTTTAATCCATTTCAGATGATTTTGTGAATGGTGTAAGTTAAGTGTCCACTTTCATTCTTTTGTATGTGGATATCCAGTCTTTCCAACACCATTTATTGAAGAGACTATCCTGTCCCCATTGTGTATTCTCGGCACCCTTGTGAAAGATTAGTTGACCATATATGTAAGGGTTTATTTCTAGGCTCTCTATTCTGTTCCAATGGTCTATGTGACTATTTTTATGACAGTAGCACACTTTAAAAAATTTTCTATAGCTTTGTTACACACCTGAAACTAACACAACATTGTAAATCAATTATACTTCAATTTTTAAAAAAATATGTTAAAAAATTACTATAGCTTTGCAATATAATTTGAAATCAGGAAGTATGACGCCCTTGACTTTGGTTCTTTCTCAAGTTTGCTTTGGCTGTTTGGAGTGTTTTACAGTTTCATATAAAGATTTAGGATTTTTCTATGGATGTGAAAAATGCCATTGTAATATTGAAAGGGATTGCTTTGATCTGTAAATCACTTTTGGATAGCAGGGACGTTTTAACAATATTCTGTCAATCCAAGAACTCAGGGTAACTTTTCATTTACTTGTATCCTCCTAAAACGTTGCATAGTTTTCAGTTTACAGATCTTTCACCTCCTTGGTGTTAAATGTATTCCTATGTAGTTTATTCTAGTTAAAGTTACTGTAACTGAGAAAGATTTCTTACATTATTTTTTATAATGTACATTTTAGTGTATAGAAACACAACTTATTTCTGTATGTTGATTTTCTATTCTGCAATTTTACCAAATTCATTCATTAGATCTGTTTTTGGTGGAGTCTTGGGTTTTTTCTTCATAAAAGATCATGTCATCTGCAAACAGACAGTTTTACTTCTTCTGTTCTGATTTGAATGCCTTTTATTCCTTTTTTCTTGCCTAACTTCTCTAGCTAGGACTTCCAGTACTATATTGAACAGAAGTGGCTAGAGTGAGCATCTTATCTTGTTCATGATCTTAGAGGAAAAGCTTTCAGCTTTTCACTGTCGAGTATAATGTTAGCTGTAGGCTTGTTATACAAAACCTTTATTATGCTGAGGTACACTCCTTATATGCCTAATTTCTTCAGAGTTTGTATCATTAAAGGATCTTGCATTTTGTCAAATACTTCATCTGTATCTATTGTTATAATATATTCTTCATTCTGTTAATATTTACTTACAAATGTCAATCCATCCTCGCGTTCCAGGCATGAATCCGTCTTGATCATAGTATACAATCCTCTTAATGTGCTGCTGAATTAGGTTTGCTAGTATTTGGAAGATTTTTGTGTCTATGTTCATTAGGGCCTATAATTTTCCTTTGTTGTCCTTATATGGCTTTGGTATTAGGGTAATGCAGGCCTCTTAACATGATTGTGGAAGAGTTCCTTCTCAATTTTTGAAGACTTTGAAAAGGATTGGTATTAATTCTTCTTTAAATGTTTGGTAGAACTCACCACTCTAGCCATCTGGTCCTGGGATTTTTCTTTGTTGGGAGGTTTTTGACTAATGATTCAACCACCTTATTCTTTATTGGTCTGTTCAGACTTAGTTTTCATGACTCAGTATTAGCAGGTTTCCAGGAATTTATCCATCTCTTCATTGTCTATTTCAATAAATTATTTCAATTTGTTGGAATATATTTTTTATTGTAGTCCCTTATGACCTTCTGTATTTCTGTGGTATCAGTTGTAATTTCTCCTTTTGTTTATAATTTTGAGTATTCCCTTTTTTAGTTAGTCCAGCTAAATGTTATTTTTGTCTATCTTTTTAAAAAGCCAACTTTAAATTTTGTTAATCTTTTCTATTTTTCTAGTCTTTATTTCATTTATTTCTCCTCTGTTATTTCCTACCTTCTGCTAACTTTGGACTTAGTTTATATTTTTCTAGTTTCTTAAGGTGTAAAGTTTTTTTTTTAGTAAAAGTATTTGGGTTTTTTCTTAATGTAAGTGTCTATGATTATAAACTTTCCTCTTAGAATTGCTTTTGTTGCATTCTATAAGGTTTTTTTTAAATTAATTAATTTATTTATTTATTTTTGGCTGTGTTGGGTCTTCGTTTCTGTGCGAGGGCCTTCTCTAGTTGCGGCAAGCGGGGGCCACTCTTCATCGCGGTGTGTGGGCCTTTCACTGTCGCGGCCTCTCTTGTTGCGGAGCACAGGCTCCAGACACGCAGGCTCAGCAGTTGTGGCTCACGGGTGTAGTTGCTCTGCGGCATGTGGGATCTTCCCAGACCAGGGCTCGAACCCGTGTCCCCTGCATTGGCAGGCAGATTCTCAACCACTGCGCCGCCAGGGAAGCCCACATTCTATAAGTTTTGGTATGTTGTGTTTTCATTCTCATTCATTACAAGATACTTTTCAATTTCCCTTTTGATTTTTCTCTAACCCAGTGGTTGTTCAAGAGTATGCTGTTCAATTTTAACCTACTGTGAATTTTCAGTTTTTCCTTGTTATTCATTTCTAGTTTCATACCATTGTAGTTGAAGTTATTCTGTATAATATAAATCTTTTGAAATTTGTTAAGACTTATTTTATGGCTTAACATATGATCTATGCTGGAGAATGTCCTGTGTGTGCTTGAGAATGTGTATTGATATTGTTGCATGGATGTTCTGTATAGTTTGTTAGGTCCATTTTGTCTATAGTGTTGCTCAAGTCCATTTTTTTCCTCATTATTCTGTCTGGATGATCTATCCATTGTTGAAACTGATATTTAAAGTCCCCTACTATTATTGTATTGCTGCCTATTTCTCCCTTCAGTTCTGTTAATATTTACTTTATATATTTTGGTACTCAGCTATTTGGTGTTTATACCCTCATGATGAATTGGCCCCATTATCATAAATATAATGACCTTCTTTGTCTCTTGTGACAAAGTTTTTGACTCACACTCTATTTTATCCAATATAATTATGACTACCCTGCTCTCTTATTAACATTTGCTTGGAATAACTTTTTATGTTCCTTCGCTTTCCCCTGGATGTGTCCTTCAGGCTAAAGTGAGTTTCTTATAGGAAGCATATAGTTGGCTCTTGTGGTTTTTTTTTTTTTAAACCCATTCAGTCATTGTTTGTTAAGGTTGGAGAATTTAATCCATTTACATTAAATAATTATTGATAGATATGGACTTATTTCTTTCATTTTGTTCATTATTTTCTTACTTTTTTTCCCTCCTGTTTTGTTGTTCCTTTGTTCCTTTCTTGCCAGCAGGTCTAGGGGTGATGAATTCCCTCAGTTTTTATTTGTCTAAGAAAGACATTATCTCTCTCTTTCCTTTGAAAAGATTATTTTCTGGGTATAGTCTTCTTGGTTGAAAATTTTTTCTTTCAGTACTTTGAGTATATCATGCCACTTTCTCCTAGACTGCAAGGTTTTGCTGAAAAATTTGCTCATTTAGCAAAAAAAATTTGCTCATTTGCTCAAATATAGGGGGTTCTCCTATATATGACATGTAGCTTTTCTATTACTACTTTCAAAATTCTCTGTCCTTGACTTTTGATTATAATATGTCTCAGTGTAATCTTCTTTGGGTTGATTCTATTTGGGGTCATTTGAGCTTCATTAGTCTGGTTGTCCATTTTTCCTCCCAAGATTTGGGAAATTTTCAACCATTTTCCCTTTAAATAAACATCTCCTTTTTCTCTCTCTGGGACTCCCATAATGTGCAGCAGTTCTTTGGTGGTATTCCATAAATCATGCAAGATTTCTTTTCTTTATTCTCTTTTTCTCCTCTGCTTGGATGATTTCAAATGACTTGTCTTCAAGTTCACAGATTTTTTTCTTCTGCTTGATTGAGTCTGCTATTGAATCTCTCGATTGCATTTTTCATTTTATTTATTGTATTCATCAGCTTCAGAATTTCTGTTTGGTTCATGTTATAACTTCTCTTTGAATTTCTCATTTGGTTCACATTGTTTTCCTGATTCCATCGAGCAGTCTATGTTCTCTTAAAATTTACTGAGCTCCTTTAAAACAGTTATTCTGAAGGTTTTGCAAAGCAGTTTATAGATCTCCATTTCTTTGGGGTCAGTTAGTGGAAACTTAATGTGTTTTTCTGGTAGTGTCATATTTCCCTGATTTGTGCGTGTGTGTGTGTGTATGTGTTACTTGTGTCCATGCATTTGAAGGGAGGGTCCCCTTATACAGACATTATAGTCCAGTTTCAGTGCAGAAAGACCTTCACTTATGATTGGGTGTGAGGGAACCAGATGCGTGGGGTGCAGCAGCT
Organism: Balaenoptera musculus; assembly: GCF_009873245.2. Taxonomy (NCBI): domain Eukaryota; kingdom Metazoa; phylum Chordata; class Mammalia; order Artiodactyla; family Balaenopteridae; genus Balaenoptera; species Balaenoptera musculus. The sequence goes on from NC_045800.1 coordinate 55,661,389, forward strand.
CCAGGCCCAAAGAGGGGCACATTGGTGACTCTCACTCCTGGGGAGGTGCAGCAGTTAGACTCTGGGCATCTCCATCAGCTGGCATCAGCACTGGCAAAGACTTCACTGGTCCTGACTGAGGGAGGCTGAGGGTGTCCATGGTGATGACTAGGGCTTTTAAGTCCTTGGTGGCAAAGGACACTGAGAGTCTCCTTTTCTCCTTCTCCCTGCACGGGGAAGTCACTGTGGAAGGGACCTGTCTTTGCACTGGGGTCTGGGCACATGCATGCACTGACCTAGGCAGCACTAGGACTGCAGTGGATGGGTGTGGTGGCCCAGGCCCCAGGTATGCACAGTAGTGACTCCAGCTCTCAGGAGAGTGCCCCAGTGAGGACTACAGGGAATTACATTGGCTCATGTCAGTATCGTGAAGGCTTATGGGAGTCCTCAGTGGCAAAAGCTGTGGGTGTCCGCAGTGATGCCATGGGTTACTGGAGGCCTATGTCATAAAGGCTCTTTCAGTCCTCCTGCTCTCCTTTTCCCTCAAATGAGGAAGTAGTGGCTGAGGGGAATCCCTCATGGCACTGAGCAATACCAGCATGGAAGATGGGTTGATGCTAGTAGAGTGCTTCCTACACTTTTTATATAACTATCCTCAATTTTTGTGCTTCATTGGTCTGTTGCAGCTTTTTAATTGTAATCCAGAGCTCTCCAAGAGATATTTTTGACATACGAGAGGTATTTTTTGACCTACATAGTTATATTGTTTTCATGGGAGTATGAGGGTTAGGACCTCCTGGTCTGACATCTTGCTGACATCATTCTCTTTAATCATAACTAAGTTTCATGCCTTATGGTTATAAGATCTGTGTCATAACTGAATCTTGTTGTGTTGCTTGCTTTGTCTCTTCAGCTTGGTTTCTTGCCTTTGGGTATGCCCTGTTACATTTGGTTGAAAGACAAACATGTTCTATCAGATAATAGAAACTGATAAGTTCTCACACCTGATTTATGTTAATTATGTTAAACTGTCTAAGAGTTTGGCTTTGTTCATGTTTCCTGCAGCCTTAGGTTCCACAAACTCCAAATTCACCCAGTGTTTTTTTTTTTTTTTTTTTTTTTTCTGTCTCCCCTCTTGACTTCGAGCTTCTTCAAGTACTCCTCTTTAGAAAGTGTCAGTTTTTTGCAGCTCTTTCAGCTGTAATCCACTATTGTTATACTGAAGCCCTGTTGCTGTGGTGGTAAGATGAATAGGGGGGAGGCACCCTATTATCTAATTAAATCCTTTCTTTTGTGTCTGTGACCTTCACAAGCATTTCTTCCTGTATAGCCCTCTACCCTTTAGGTGAGATAGGGATGCTAGCATCTAGAGTGAGAAAATACCTTTTTCTCAGTTGGGATAAAGTTCTGGCAAAGTCTTTTACCCTGGAGTATAGTAGACCTTTGTGTGGAGAAGATTCTGGGTATATATCACTTTCCAGAGCCATGAGAGGATATTTCTCTGGTCTTTACTCTGAAAACCTGATGTGTTTCCCTAAGGTACAGGCCATGACTATGTGGGATCTTGCCTAAGACTATGGCATCTAGGAGTTTCTCACTCTCATTTTAGCTCACACACAGCTCCAGAAATTCCTCAACATTATCATTTAAGTGTTCCTACCAGTTTATAATTCCAGTAATAAATATGCTTCATAGATATGCTCAAAGTAAGCATATCTTGGCTGTAACTCTGGATCTATCTTTCTGTCAAGATTGAGATTCTGGTTTCTCTGAATACTCAGTTCTCTGATGGGTACAACGAAGTTGTTGATTATCAGTTTGACTGCCTTTTTTTTCTTGTGGTTACTTCCAAGTTCTTTACTTGGTGGTTTTGAAATCAGAAGTCTTCTGTTTCTTCAAGTATTTTTTGTCTGTATTAGTATTGTTCATCTCCTTCTGTGACTCCAATGACATGAATATTAGACTTTTGATAATTTACCACATGTCCCTTAGGCTCTGTTCATTTTTTTTTAGTCTTTTTACTGTTTGTTCAGATTGGATAATTCTTGGTAAACCATCTGCAAGTTAATTGACTCTTTCCTCTGCTATTTCCATTCATTCCCTCCAGTGAATATTTTTATTTCTGTTATTGCATATTTCCCCCTGGATTAGAGATGTCAGGTCATGATTTCTATTTATACTCAATTTGACTAAGTAGCGCTAGTTTGCATTTCAGAATGTCTATACCAATCTACATTTCCACCAGAAGTATATGAGGATTCCTATATCCCCATATGTCTACCAACATAGGGTAACTACAGATTTCTTATTTTTGCAAATCTAATAGGTATAAAGTATTATCTTTTTATTTTTTAATAAATATTTTCTTTTTGCCCTTTCCAAATTAAGATATAATTTACATACAAAAAAATGAATATATTTAACCAAACAGTTTGTTTTGACATACATGTACACTTATGTAAGAAGGTCAGGCTCAATAATTAGAACATTTTTATCACCTCAGAAAGTTTCCCTAACCTTTTCCAGTTAATTCCCCATCCAGGGCAACCACAGTTATGATTTTTTTTATTGGAATATAGTTGATATATAATGTTGTGTTAGTTTCAGGTATACAGGTATAAAGTGAATCAGTTATTCTTTTCCCATATAGGTCATTACAGAGTATTGAGTAGAGTTCTCTGTGCGATACAGTAGGTCTTTATTAGTTATCTATTTTATATATAGTAGAGTATATATGTCAATCCTAGTCTTCCAATTTATCCCTCCTCCCTGCTTTCCTCTTGGTAACCATAGGTTTGTTTTCTACATCTGTGGCTCTATTTCTATTTTGTAAATAAGTTCATTTGTTCCATTTTTCAGATATAAGTGATATCACATGATATTTGTCTTTCTGTGTGATTTACTTCACTCAGTATGACAATCTCTACGTCCATCCATGTTGCTGCAAATGACATTATTTCATTCTTTTTTATGGCTGAGTAATATTCTATTGTATATATGTACCACATCTTCTTTATCCACTCCTCTGTTGATGGACATTTAGGTTGCTTCCACGTCTTGGCTATTGTAAATCATGCTGCAATGAACACTGGGTTGCAGGTATCTTTTCAACTTATGGTTTTCTCCAGATATATGCCCAGGAGTGGGATTGCTGGATTATATAGTAGTTCTATATTTAGTTTTTTAAGGAACCTCCATACTGTCCTCCATAATGGCTGAACCAATTTAGATTTCCACCAATAGTGTAGGAGGGTTCCCTTTTCTCCATACCCTCTCCAGCATTTATTGTTTTGTAGATTTTTTGATGATGGTCATTCTGACCAGTGTGAGGTGATACCTCATTGTAGTTTTGATTTGCATTTCTCTAATAACTAGTGAGGTTGAGCATCTTTTCATGTGCTTTCTGGCAATCTGTATGTCTTCTTTGGAGAAGTGTCTATTTAGCTCTTCCACCCACTGTTATGATTTTTATCACCACAGATTTATTTAGCCTGTACTTCAACTTTATGCAAATAGAATCTTGCATTGTTCTTTGTGTGCAAGGCTTTTTTGCTTAATATAAGGTTTCTAAGATTCATCTAAATTGATATATTTATGTGTATTCATTGCTTTTGATTTTGGAGTATTCTGCACAATTTGCTTACCCATTCATCTGTTGATGGACATTTAGGTTTTGTCCAGTGTGGGGTATTATGGATGATGTACAGTCTTTACACATTTTCATTTTTTATAGGCATCTTCATAGGTTCATAGTGAAAGTGTACATTTAACTTTGGGATAATTTCTTGTAAAGTTTTTCAGAGTGGTTGTAACACTTCATACTCTCAAAAGAAATGTATGAGAGCCCCAGATGCTCTACACCCTCATCAACACTTGGTATTGTCAGTCTTTCTAATTTGGGCTATTCTATAAGCAGGAAGCAGAATTTCATGGTGGTTTTATTTTCACTTTTCCTAATAATGTTGAGAACTTTCCATGTGCATATTAGCAGTTTGTATATCTTATTCATGAAGTATGTGTTCAAATTTTAATGTTTCACTGGTTTTACCTATTTATTACTGATTTGAAGTAGTAATTATATATTCTGAAGACATGCCCTTATTAAGATATATAATCACAAATATTTTCTCCTAGTCAGTGGCTTGCCTTTTCATTTTATTAACATTGTATTTTCATGATCAGAAATTTTAAATCTTGATAAAGTAAATTTATGCAGATTTTCTTTATTGTTAGTACATTAGTGTCCTGTTAAAAAAAATTCTTTGAGTACTCCAAGGTCACAAAAATATTCTTTTATGTTTAATTCTACATTATGTTGTTTTAGCCTTTAATTTTATGATCCATCTCAAATTAATTTGTTTACAGTCTGAAATATGGTCAAAGCTAATTTTTTTTTTCTCAAATGGATATCTAGTTAACTCAACAGGTAATTGAAAAGAATTTTCTTTTCCTGCTGAATTACATTGGTGACACTGTCAAAAATCAACTGGCCATGTGTATTTCTGGGCTTTGTATTATGTTACATTAATCCATATGTCTATGCTTACAAGTAAACCAGACTGACTTGATTACAACAAACTTAAAAGACTGGAAATCAGGTGGTGTAAGACCTCTGACTTTTAAAGATTCTTTTGACAATGCTGAGATTTTAAATTTTCTATGTAATTTTTAGAACAGGCTTGCTAATTTTTATTAGAAAGGCTGTTTGGATTTTATTCATTGAATCAATAAACCAGTTTGAAGAGTATTGACATCTTAACAGTATTGAGTCTTCCAATATGTAACCCTGGTATATTTCTCCACTTATTTAGATTGTCTTTAATTTCTCTTAACAATGCCTTGTAAATTTCAGCATCCAGCTTTGTTTTTAGAGTGACACTGGCCTCATAAAGTAAGTTAAAATACTCCTTTCTCATCTATTTCATGAAAGAGTTTTTATAAGACTGTTGTTTATTTCTTAAAACTTTTGATAGATTTCACTGGTAGAAGGATCTTATCCTAGAATTTTACTTGTAGGAAGTTTATAAAAGCAATATTTCTTATTGGTATAGGCCAATTCAGATTTCTTTTTCATCTTCTCTCAGTTTTCATAAGTTGGGTTTTCACAGAATTTATCTATTTCATTTAAGTTGCTGGATTTAATGACATGGAGTTGTTCAGATTACTCTTGTTTTTTTAGTTTCTGTACAATAATTAATGGTTCTTGTTTTATTCCTGATATTAGTAATGTTTTTGTCTTTTTTCTCAATCAATCTTGGTAGTCTTATAAATTTTACTAAACTTTTAAAGAGCCTACTTTTCTTTGATTTTCTGTTCATTTTGTATTTCATTGATCTCTGGTTTATCTCTACTTTCTTTGGTTTTATTTCATACTTGAAGTTCTTTTTCTATTTATCTTCTTTGTTTTTACACCTTTATTTCTCCTTTCTTATTTTGTATTGAATGAGCACAAAATTTTTTCTTAGCACTTTGAACATTATAAACATTCATACAAAGTTGCAAGAATTTATGATTGAGGAGGAGGAAAGATGGCGGAATAGAAGGATGTGAGCTCACCCCTTCCTGTGGAAACACCAAAATCACAACTAACTGCTGAACAACCATTGACAAAAAAAAGGCTGGAACCTACCAAAAAAGATACCCTACGTCCAAAGACAAAGAGGAAGCCACAGCAAGATGGTAGGAGGGGTGCAATCACGATAAAATCAAATTCCATACATGCCAGGTGGGCAACCCACAAACTGGAAGATAATTACACCACAAAAGTTCTCCCACAGGAGTGATGTTCTGAGCCCCACGTTGGCTTCCCAGCCTGTGGGTCTGGCAACAAGGAGGAGGAGCCACCAGAGTCTGGCTTTGAAGGCCAGCTGGGTTTGACAGCAGGAATTCCACAGGACTGGGGGAAATAGAAACTCCACTCTTGGAGGGTGCACATGAGGTCTTGTGCACAATCAGAACCCAGAGAAAAAAGCAGTGACCTCATAAGAGATTGGGCTGGACTTACCTGTTAGTGTTGGAGGGTCCCCTGTGGAGGTGGGGGGGCAGCTATGGCTCACTGTGGGGACAGGGACACTGGAGATTCACATTATAGGGGTCTCAGAAGGAGAAGAGAAAGGACCTGAGAAAATATTTGAAGAGATAATAGCTGAAAACTTCCCTAACACGGAATAAGGGAACAGTCATCCAAGTCCAGGAAGCACAGAGAGTCCCAGGCAGGATGAACCCAAGGATGAACGTGCCGAGACACATAGTAATCAAACTGACAAAAATTAAAGATAAAGAAAAAATATTAAAAGCAACAAGGGAAAAACAACAAATACATAGAAAGGAACTCCCACAAGGTTATCAGCTGATTTCTCAGCAGAAACTCTGCAGGAGGGAAGGGAGTGGCACAATATATTTAAAGCAATGAAAGAGAAAAGCCTACAAACAAGAATACTCTACCCAGCAAGGCTCTCATTCATATTTCATGGAGAAATCAAATGCTTTACAAGCAAAAGCTAAGAGAATTCAGCACCACCAGACCAGCTTTGCAACAAATGCTAAAGGAACTTCTCTAGGCAGAAAAGGTAACAACTATAAATTTAAAAATCATGAATGTAAGAGCTCACCAGTAAAGACAAACATACAGTAAAGGTAGGAAATCATCTGCCCATATATATCAAAACCAGGTACTGTGAGAAGAGGAGAGCGCAAATGCATGATATTGGAAATGCATTTGAAACTAAAAGACCAGCAACTTAAAACAACCTTGTTTATGTACAGACTGCCATATCAGAACCTCATGGTAACCACAATCTACAGTAGATACACACAAAAAAGAAAAAGGAATCCAAACACAACACTAAAGTTGGTCATCAAATCACAAGAGAAGAGAACAAAAGAGGCAGGGAAGAAAAAACACCAACAAAAACAAATCCAAAACAAAGAACAAAATGGCAATAAAAACATACATATCGATAATTGCCTTAAATGTAAATGGATTAAATGCTCCACCCAAAAGACACAGACTGGCTGAATGGATACAAAAACAAGATCTGTATATATGCTGTCTACAAGAGACCCACTTCAGATCAAGGGACACACACAGACTGAAAGGAAAGTATGGAAAAAGGTAGTCCATGCAAATGGAAATCAAAAGAAAGCTGGAGTAGCAACACTCAGACAAAATAGGCTTTAAAATAACGACTATTATGGGACTGTCCTGGCAGTCCAGCGGTTAAGACCCCATGCTTCCAATGCAGGGGGCAGGGGTTCCATCCTTGGTCAGGGAACTAGGATCCCACATGCCACACAGCACAGCCAAAAAATAAAATGAACGTTTTAAAAAAAATAAAGACTGTTACAAGAGACAAAGAAGGACACTACATAATGATCAAGGGATCAATCCAAGAAGATATAACAATTGTAAATATATATGCATGCAACATAGGAGCACTTCAATTTATAAGGCAAATACTAACAACCATAAAAGGAGAAATCATCAGTAACACGATAATACTGGGGAACTTTAACACCCCACTTTCATCAATGGACAGATCATCCAGACAGAAAATCAGTAAGGAAACACAGGCCTTAAATGACACATTACACCACATGGACTTAATTGATATTTATAGAGCACTCCATCCCGAAGCAGCAGAATACACTTTCTTCTCTAATGCACATGGAACGTTCTCCCCAATTGATCACATGCTGGACCACAAAGCGAACCTTCCCAAATTTAAGAAAATTGAAATCATATCAAGCATCTTTTCCGACCACAGTGCTATGAGATTAGAAATTAACTACAAGAAAAACACTGCTAAAAACACAAAGGCATGGAGGCTAAACAATATGCTACTAAACAACCAATGGATCACTGAAGAAATCAAAGAGGATATCAAAAAATACCTAGAGACAAAAGAAAATGAAAGCACGATGATCCAAAACCTATGGGATGCAGCAAAAACATTTCTAAGAGGGAAGTTTATAGCAATACAATCTTACATCAGGAAATAAGAAAAATCTAAAATAAACAACCTGACCTTACACCTAAAGGAACTAGAGAAAGAAGAACAAACAAAACCCAAAGTTAGTAGAAGGAAAGAAATCATAAAGACCAGAGCTGAAATAAATGAAATAGAAATGAAGAAAACTATAGCAAAGATCAATAAAACTAAAAGCTGGTTCTTTGAAAAGAAACAAAATTGATAAACCTTTAGTGAGACACATCAAGAAAAAGAGGGAGAGGGCTCAAATCAATAAAATTAGAAACGAAAAAGGAGAAGTTACAATGGACACCGCAGAAATACACAGGATCTTAAGAGGCTACTACAAGCAACTATATACCAATAAAATGGACAACCTAGAAGAAATGGACAAATTCTTAGAAAGGTACACTCTCCCAAGACTGAACCAGGAAGAAATAGAAAATATGAACAGACCAATCACAAGTACTAAAATTGAAACTGTGATTTAAAAACTTTCAACAAACAAAAGTCCAGGACCAGATGGCTTCACTGGCAAATTCTATCAAACATTTAGAGAAGAGTTAAAACCTATCCATCTGAACCTATTCCAAAAAAATCTGAGGAAGGAACATGCTCAAACTCATTCTGAGGCCACCATCACTCTGATACCAAAACCAAAGATTCACTGATGAACAAAGACAAAAATCCTCAACAAACTCCTAGCACACCAAATCCAACAATACATTAAAAGGATCATACACCATGATCAAGTGGGATTTATCCCAGGAATGCAAGGATTTTTCAATATCCACAAATCAATCAGTGTGATATACCATATCAACAAATTGAAGAATAAAAACCATATGATCATTTCAATAGATGCAGAAAAAGCTTTTGACAAAATTCAATACCCATTTATCATAAAAACTCTCCAGAAAGTGGGCATAGAGGGAAACTACCTCAACCTAATAAAGGCCATATATGACAAACCTAAAGCTAACATCATACTCAATGGTGAAAAGCTGAAAGCATTTCCTCTAAGATCAGGAACAAGACAAGGATGTCCTCTCTTGCCATTTTTATTCAACATAGTTTTGGAAGTCCTAGCCATGGCAATCAGAGAAGAAAAAGAAATAAAGGGAATCCAAATTGGAAAAGAAGTAAAACTGTCACTGTTTGCAGATGACATGATACTATACATAGAAAATCCTAAAGATGCCACCAGAAAACTTCTAGAGCTCATCAGTGAATTGGGTAAATTTGCTGGATACAAAATTAATGTATAGAAATCTGCTGCATTTCTATACACTGACACTGAAATGTCAAAAGAGAAATTACGGAAATGATCCCATTTACCATCGCATCAAAAAGAATAAAATACCTAGGAATAAACTTACCTAAGGAGGCAAAAGACCTGTACTCTGAAAACTATAAGATGTTGATGAAAGAAACTGAAGACAACACAGATGGAAAGATATACTGTGTTCTAGCATTGGAAGAATCAATATTGTTAAAATGACTGTACTACCAAAGGCAATCTACAGATTCAACACAATGCGTATCAAATTACCAATGGCATTTTTCACAGAACTGGACCAAAATTTTAAAATCTGTATGGAAACACGAAAGACCCTGAATAGCCAAAACAGTCTTGAGAAAGAAGAAGAGATCTGGAGGAATCAGGGTCCCTGACTTCAGACTATACTACAAAGCTACAGTAATCAAAACACTATGGTACTGACACAAAAACAGACACATAGATCAATGGAACAGGATAGAAACCGCAGAAATAAATCCACACTCTTATGGTCAATTAATCTATGACAAAGAAGGCAAGAATATACAATGGAGAAAAGACAGTCTCTTCAGTGAGTGGTGCTAGAAAAACTGGACAGCTACATGTAAAAGAATGAAATTAGAACATTCTCTAATACCATATACACAAAAACAAAATCAAAATTGATTAAAGACCTAAATATAAGACCGAATACTATAAAACTCCTAGAGGAAAACATAGGCAGAACACTCTTTGACATAAATAACAGCAATATTTTTTTTGGATCCATCTCCTAGAGTAATGGAAATAGAAACAAAAATAAACAAATGGGACCTAATTAAACTTAAAAGCTTTTGCACAGCAAAGGAAACCATAAACAAAATGAAAAGACAACCTACAGAATGGGAGAAAATATTTGCAAATGATTCAACCGACAAGGGATTAATTTCCAAAATATACAAACAGCCCATACAGCTTAATATCAAAAAACCAAACAACCCAATCAAAAAGTGGGCAGAAGATCTAAACAGACATTTCTCCAAAGAAGACATACAGATGACCAAGAGGCACGTGAAAAGATGCTCAACATCGCCAATTATTAGAGAAATGCAAATCAAAACCACAATGAGGTATCACCTCCCACGGGTCAGAATGGCCATCATCAAAAAATCTACAAGCAATAAATGCTGAAGAGGGTGTGGAGAAAAGGGAACCCTCTTGCACTCTTGTTGGCAATGTAAATTGGTACAGCCACTATAGAGGACAGTATGGAGGTTCCTTAAAAAAAACCTAAAAATAGCTACCATATGATCCTGCAATCCCACTCCTGGGCATATATCCAGAGAAAACTATAATTCGAAAAGATACATGCATCCCAATGTTCATTATAGCATTATTTACAATAGCCAAGACATGGAAATAACCTAAATGTCCATTGACAGAGGAGTGGATAAAGAAGATGTGGTACATATATACAATGGAACATTAGCCATAAAAAAGAACAAAATAATGTCACTTGCAGCAACATGGATGGACCTAGAGATTATCATACTAAGTGAAGTAAGCCAGCCAGAGAAAGGCCAATATCATATGATATTGCTTATATATGGAATCTTAAAAAACAATACAAATGAACTTATTTACAAAACAGAAACAGACCCACAGACATAGAAAACAAACTTATGGTTACCGGGGGAATAGCAAGGGAGGAGGCATGGCAGGGGAGGGGGGAATAAATTAGGAGTTTGGGATTAACATATACAGGCTGCTATGTATAAAATAGATAAATGACTACTGTATAGCACAAAGAACCATATTCAGTATCTTGTAATAACCTATAATGGAAAAGAATCTGAAAAAGAATATATATGTATATATGTATGTATGTATAACTGAATCACTTTGCTGTACACCTAAAATTAACACAACATTGTAAACTAACTATACTTCAGTTTAAAAAAAAAGTTAACAGGGAACTAGGTAAAGTGGGAAGATTTATACTTTAAAATTATTTTGAAAAAAGGTGCTAATTACAATGATAAAACTAAACATATATTTAGGTATAAATCCAGAACTGATGTTCTCTTCTATACTGAACACTAGGTAACATCACTTAGTGAGATTAAGGAAGACTTAAATAAGGAAAAGATATAACGAGGTGTTGAAATTCTCAGTATTGAAGACAGGCTGTTCTGTAGCTTTCATAAACTTCCAGTAATTTTTATTGATTTGGCCTGTACCTCTATTTTTCATCATTTTCTGTTAAATTATCATTAGCTGTTAATTAAATCACTTATACTATGTGGTAGGATTAGAAAACATTGCATTTGTAAATTTAACACCAAAACTAACAATTGATTCAATGATTTAAGATAGTCTTTCATTGACATAAAATAAGCACACCTTTAAATGTCTCATTCAGTTGCCTCAAAGAGTCTACCCAGACTATATTGCTTGTACCATTCCAAAACTTTACCTTCAATTCCGTTGGTGAGTGAAAAATCTCCTGAAAACATCTCTACAGGAATTAGAGACATAAGAGAACAGGTGTGTCTATTAAAATTCTGTGTGCTGAAATTTTCCTTATCATGATCAAGAAGAAGTTTGCTCCTCATGGACCCCTTAGATGCAACTTAAAGATTATGAATATCATTCATCATTTATGTACTTTTGAGGCTACCTTCTTCTCTTTGGAAGAGCACAGAGCACTTTGAAAACCCTGCTGTCACTACTGAGCAGCACCAAAGTGCAGAGCACTGAGGATGAGAAAAAGACACTGATGCCCTGTTGATTAAAATCTTTGTGATGTGCAAAGGAAATGTGCATAATGAGGAACGAATTAATTAAAAAAAAAAAAACATGTCACCAGGTAAAGGATTGTTTGAGTGGCTCTCTACTCTGGGAAGATTTTCTGGGTTTTCTTGCTCTTGTGCCAAACCTGAACTTTCTGATGTCTGTATAGGAGAGTCACCATGTAAATACTGGTCCAGACCATAAGGAACACAAAGAGAATGTCATTAGTAAGAATAACTCTTATAAATGTAACACAAGGCCCAAATGTTGTACAGTATTTCAGAGGAAATCCATGCCCAGGAAAAGTGACATTTTTTGATGCCATACTACCTCTTATGACCTGGATGTTGAGCAAGATGTTGAAGGTCCAAAAGAAGAGGAAAGAAGATAAAATTAAACTGGATGCTTTGAGTTTGAGCCATAGCAGGATGCAGTGGCTGGGACTGATGGTGATGGCCTGGAAGATGCTCAGGAGACACGTGGAGCAGATAGAAAGTCCACATGCAACTCTATAATAATGAACAGCACTGCCTTACATCCAACATCATCTAGAATATGTTTAATTCCAAAATAAACATCACTTCTGGAATGTCTCTACAAATTATGATAACCATATTACAAAAAGTCAGATGGATGAGAATATTATCTGTGGCCTTCTTCTGACATGTGTCGAAGAAAATGTAAGCATATGCAGTGAGCAACGAGTTCCCTACAACTCCGATGCAGGTTTGGGAGAGGAAAAAAATTCCAAGGATCACATTGCTTGAAAACATTTTTTTGTGTCTTTGTTAGGATTAAAAACAATGCCCAAATACCTAGAAGTAGAATTAGATATAAGTTGATAAAATCAAATGATACACAGAAAATAAAATAGTGGAAAATTGTACCAAGGCCCAAGAAAACACTACCCCAGATCTTGAAACACTATATGCTACATAAGGGAACATTTTTTTTTTTTTTTGTCATTTGTGAGATCACTAGAGGAACAGATTACAAGATAATCAGAAATAACTAGATCTGTAAATATCACACAATTTTATTTGCTTCCTCAAGAAAGCAGACTACAGACCCCAACCAAGATGGCAGACTAGAAGGACGTGCTCTCACTCCCTCTCGGAAGAACACCAGAATCACAACTAGCTACTGGACAATCATCGACAGGAAGACACTGGAACTCACCAGAAAAGATACCCCACATCCAAAGACAAAGGAGAAGCCACAATGAGATGGTAAGAGGGGCGCAATCACAGTAAAATCAAATCCCATAACTAGTGGGTGGGTGACTCACAGACTGGTGAACACTTGTACCACAGAGGTCCACGCACTGGAGTGAAGGTTCTGAGCCCCACGTCAGGCTTCCCAACCTGGGGGTCCGGAAAAGGGAGGAGGAATTCATAGAGAATCAGACATTGAAGGCTAGTGGGAATTGATTGCAGGACTTCGACAGGGCTGGGGGAAACAGAGACTCCACTCTTGGAGGGCACACACAAAGTAGTGTGCGCATCGGGACCCAGGGGAAGGAGCAGTGACCCCGGGGGAGACTGAACCAGACCTACCTGCTAGTGTTGGAAGGTCTCCTGCAGAGGCGGGGGTGGCTCTGTTTCACCGTGGGGACAAGGACACTGGCAGCAGAAGTTCTGGGAAGTACTCCTTGGTGTGAGCCCTCCCAGAGTCTGTCATTAGCTCCACCAAAAAGCCCAGGGAGGCTACAGTGTTGGGTTGCCTCAGGCAAAACAACCAACAGGGAGGGAACCCAGCCCCACCCATCAACAATCAAGTGGATTAAAGTTTTACTGAGCTCTGCCCACCAGAGCAACAGTCAGCTCTACCCACCACCAGTCCCTCCCATCAAGCCTCTTAGATAGCCTCATCCACCAGAGGGCAGACAGCAGAAGCAAGAAGAACTACAATCCTGCAGCCTGTGGAACAAAAACCACATTCACAGAAAGATAGAGAAGATGAAAAGGCAGAGGGCTATACACCAGATGAAGGAACAAGATAAAACCCCAGAAAAACAACTAAATGCAGTGGAGATAGGCAACCTTCCAGAAAAAGAATTCAGAATAATGGTAACGAAGATGATCCAGGACCTCAGAAAATGAATGGAGGCAAAGATCGAGAAGATGCAAGAAATGGTTAACAAACACCTAGAAGAATTAAAGAACAAAGAGAGATGAACAATACAATAACTGAAATGAAAACTACTCTAGAAGGAATCAATAGCAGAATAACTGAGGCAGAAGACCGGATAAGTGACCTGGAAGACAGAATGGTGGAATTCACTGCTGTGGAACAGACTAAAGGAAAAAGAATGAAAAGAAATGAAGACAGCCTAAGAGACCTCTGGGACAACATTAAATGCAACAACATTCGCATTATAGGGGTCCCAGAAGGAGAAGACAGACAGAAAGGACCAGAGAAAATATTTGAAGAGATTATAGTCGAAAATTTCCCTAACATGGGAAAGGAAATAGCCACCCAAGGCCAGGAAGCACAGTGAGTCCCATACAGGATAAACCCAAGGAGAAACATGCCGAGACACACAGTAATCAAACTGGCAAAAATTAAAGACAAAGAAAAATTATTGAAAGCAGCAAGGGAAAAACGACAAATAACATACAAGAGAACTCCCATAAGGTTAACAGCTGATTTCTCAGCAGAAACTCTACAAGCCAGAAGGGAGTGGCATGATATATTTAAAGTGATGAAAGGGAAGAACCTACAACCAAGATTACTCTACCTGGCAAGGATCTCATTCAGATTCGATGGAGAAATCAAAAGCTTTACAGACAAGCAAAAGCTAAGGGAATTTAGCACCACCAAACCAGCTCTACAACAAATGCTAAAGGAATTTCTCTAAGTGGGAAACACAAGAGAAGAAAAGGACCTACAAAAACAAACCCAAAACAATTAAGAAAATGGTCATAGGAACATACATATTGATAATTACCTTAAACGTGAATGGATTAAATGCTCCAACCAAAAGACACAGGCTTGCTGAATGGATACAAAAACAAGACCCATATATAAGCTGTCTACAAGAGACCCACTTCAGCCCTAGGGACACATACAGACTGAAAGTGAAGGGATGGAAAAAGATATTCCATGCAAATGGAAATCAAAAGAAAGCTGGAGTAGCTATACTCATATCAGATAAAATGGACTTTAAAATAAAGAATGTTACAAGAGACAAGGAAGGACACTACATAATTATCAAGGGATCAATCCAAGAAGAAGATATAACAATTATAAATATATATGCACCCAATATAGGAGCATCTCGATACATAAGGCAACTGCTAACAGCTATAAAAGAGGAAATCGACAGTAACACAATAATAGTGGGGGACTTTAACACCTCACAAACACCAATGAACAGATCGGCCAAAATGAAAATAAGGAAACAGAAGCTTTAAATGACACAATAGACCAGATAGATTTAATTGATATTTATAGGACATTCCTTCCAAAACCAGCAGATTACACATTCTTCTCAAGGGCGCACGGAACATTCTCCAGGATAGATCACATCTTGGGTCACAAATCAAGCCTCAGTAAATTTAAGAAAACTGAAATCATATCAAGCATCTTTTCTGACCACAACGCTATGAGATTAGAAATGAATTACAGGGAAAAAAACGTAAAAAATACAAACACATGAAGGCTAAACAATACGTTACTAAATAACCAAGAGATCACTGAAGAAATCAAAGAGGAAATCAAAAAAATACCTAGAGACAAATGACAATGAAAACACGATGATCCAAAACCTATGGGATGCAGCAAAAGCAGTTCTAAGAGGGAAGTTTATAGCTATACAAGCCTACCTCAAGAAACAAGAAAAATCTCAAGTAAACAATCTAACCTTACACCTAAAGCAACTAGAGAAAGAAGAACAAACAAAGCCCAAAGTCAGCAGAAGGAAAGAAATCATAAAGATCAGAGCAGAAATAAATGAAATAGAAACAAAGAAAACAATAGCAAAGATCAATAACACTGAAAGCTGGTTCTTTGAGAAGATAAACAAAATTGATAAACCATTAGCCAGACTCATCAAGAAAAAGAGGGAGAGGACTCAAATCAATAAAATCAGAAATGAAAAAGGAGAAGTTACAACAGACACCGCAGAAATACAAAGCATTCTAAGAGACTACTACAAGCAACTCTATGCCAATAAAATGGACAACATGGAAGAAATGGACAAATTCTTAGAAAGGTATAACCTTCCAACACTGAACCAGGAAGAAACAGAAACTATGAACAGACCATTCACAAGTAATGAAATTGAAACTGTGATTAAAAATCTCCCAACAAACTAAAGTCCAGGACCATATGGCTTCACAGGTGAATTCTATCAAACATTTAGAGAAGAGCTAACACCCATCCTTCTCAAACTCTTCCAAAAAATTGCAGAGGAAGGAACACTCCCAAACTCATTCTATGAGGCCACCATCACCCTGATACCAAAACCAGACAAAGATACTACAAAAAATAATTACAGACCAATATCACTGATGAATATAGATGCAAAATTCCTCAACAAAATACTAGCAAACAGAATCCAACACATTAAAAGGATCATACACCACGATCAAGTGGGATTTATCCCAGGGATGCAAGGATTCTTCAATATACGCAGATCAATCAATGTGATACACCATATAACAAATTGAAGAAGAAAAACCATATGATCATCTCAATAGATGCAGAAAAAGCTTTTGACAAAATTCAACACCCATTTATGATAAAAACTCTCCAGAAAGTAGGCATAGAGGGAAGCTACCTCAACATAAGAAAGGCCATATACGACAAACCCACAGCAAACATCATACTCAATGGTGAAAAACTGAAAGCATTTCCTCTAAGATCAGGAACGAGACAAGGATGTCCACTCTCACCACTATTATTCAACATAGTTTTGGAAGTCCTAGCCACGGCAATCAGAGAAGAAAAAGAAACAAAAGGAATCCAAATTGGAAAAGAAGAAGTAAAACTGTCACTGTTTGCAGATGACATGATATATACATAGAGGATCCTAAAAATGCCACCAGAAAACTACTAGAGCTAATCAATGAATTTGGTAAAGTTGCAGGATGCAAAATTAATGCACAGAAATCTCTTGCATTCCGATACACTAATGATGAAAAATCTGAAACAGAAATTATGGAAACACTCCTATTTACCATTGCAACAAAAAGAATAAAATACCTAGGAATAAACCTACCTCGGGAGACAAAATACCTGTATGCAGAAAAATATAAGACACTGATGAAAGAGGTGAAAGATGATACCAACAGATGGAGAGATATACCATGTTCTTGGATTGGAAGAATCAATATTGTGAAAATGACTATATTACCCAAAGCAATCTACAGATTCAATGCAATCCCTATCAAATTACCAATGGCATTTTTTACGGAACTAGAACAAATCATCTTAAAATTTGTATGGAGACACAAAAGAACCCAAATAGCCAAAGCAGCCTTGAGGGAAAAAAATGGAGCTGGAGGAATCAGACTCCCTGACTTCAGACTATACAATAAAGCTACAGTAATCAAGACAATATGGTACTGGCACAAAAACAGAAACATAGATCAATGGAACAAGATAGAAAGCCCAGAGATAAACCCACGCACCTATGTGTTGACCTATGGTCAACTAATCTATGACAAAGGAGGCAAAGATAGACAATGGAGAAAAGACAGTCTCTTCAATAAGTGGTGCTGGGAAAACTGGGCAGCTACATGTAAAAGAATGAAATTAGAACACTCCCTAACACCATACACAAAAATAAACTCAAAATGGATTCGAAACCTAAATGTAAGACTGGACACTATAAAACTCTTAGAGGAAAACATAGGAAGAATACTCTTTGACATAAATCACAGCAAGATCTTTTTTGATCCACCTCCTAGAGTAATGGAAATAAAAACAAAAATAAACAAATGGGACCTAATTAAACTTAAAAGCTTTTGCACAGCAAAGGAAACCATAAACAAGACGAAAAGACAACCTTCAGAATGGGAGAAAATATTTGCAAACGAATCAACGGACAAAGGATTAATCTCCAAAATATATAAACAGCTCATGCAGCTCAATATTAAAGAAACAAACACCCCAATCCAAAAATGGGCAGAAGACCTAAATAGACATTTCTCCAAAGAAGACATACAGATGGCCAAGAAGCACATGAAAAGCTGCTCAACATCACTAATTATTAGAGCAATGCAAATCAAAACTACAATGAGGTATCACTTCACACCAGTCAGAATGGGCATCATCAGAAAATCTAGAAACAACAAATGCTGGAGAGGGTGTGGAGAAAAGGGAACCCTCTTGCACTGTTGGTGGGAATGTAAATTGATACAGGCACTATGGAGAACAGTATGGAGGTTCCTTAAAAAACTAAAAATAGAATTACCATATGATCCAGCAATCCCACTGCTGGGCATACACCCAGAGAAAACCATAATTCAAAAAGACACATGTACCCCAGTGTTCACTGCAGCACTATTTACAATAGCCAGGTCATGGAAGCAACCTAAATGCCCATCAACAGATGAATGGATAAAGAAGATGTGGTACATATATACAATGGAATATTACTCAGCCATAAAAAGAAACGAAATTGAATCATTTGTTGAGACGTGGATGGATCTAGAGACTGTCATACAGAGTGAAGTAAGTCAGAAAGAGAAAAACAAATATTGTATATTAACGCATGTATGTGGAACCTAGAAAAATGGTACAGATGAGCCGGTTTGCAGGGCAGAAGTTGAGACACAGATGTAGAGAACAGACATATGGACACCAAGGGGGGAAAACTGCAGTGGGGTGGGGATGGTGGTGTGCTGAATTGGGCGATTGGGATTGACATGTATACACTGATGTGTATACAATTGATGACTGATAAGAACCTGCAGTACAAACAAACAAACAAAAAAACAACTAATACTAAACTTTCTTTGGGTTATTTGCATAGAAATATGTTAATATAAAGGTTTCAGACATTATATGACATTTCTAAGAATCTTATATGTTCTGGTATAATGTTATAAGTCATAATAATAAAGTAATAAAGTTATTGCTTTAAAAAGTATATCTCAAAATAACTAAATTTCCTTGTCAATTGCATTATTATGAACTTTCATCAAATCTTTAACCGTGGTCATTTTTAAGTCTTTTGTCATTTACAGACAGTTCTGGGTGTACTCTGATGCTTTTGCAAAAATGTTCCTATAAAAGGGATTTATCTTCAAGGAATTCATGGAAAAGACTCTGACAAGTACAGGTTTCTGGTAACTGACTATACTGCTGAACTGAATGAATAAGCATTTTCTGAACTCTAATGGAAAACTGATGAATTCATCAAAGTAACAAAAGATCAAGATGAAAAAAAAAATTAATTACATGGGACTGAGTGAACTGATGAGGATGATTATAATTTTTTTGACTTTCTGTTTGAATAAAGAAAAAAATCCCACAAGGACTCAGAGGCAAAAAATATACAAATCAATTTTCACTGCAAAGTAAAGGAGCTGTTACAGTGGAGGATTACTGGACTGAATGTCAATATTATGACATAGTATGAGTGTGTTTCGTGTTTGGTAATTGCAATCATTGTTGCTTTTGTTGTGGTCATCCATTTACAATGCTTAGTGTCAGTTTATTTATCTCTTGTAAAAATAAAATACAGTGTGTGTGTGAGTGAAAAAAAAAAAAAAGAGGGGGCCACCCCAGAACCAGCACAGAGATAACCTCCCTAATTCTCCTGTCTGCAAATGTCACCAAAGTTCTGGTGAAGAAAATTGGTGGTAATTACCAGAACCACACACTCCAGTTATAAACAAATAGCATTTATAGCTTGTGATACATGAGTGTGAATATTTAAGAGGTGTTTAGTGAACTGTAAATAGTGCGGGTTCTGTTCTACCCAGCCAATCCTATATGACGTAATTATAAAGCCTCAGGTAAATATAAGCCCTTCAATTATCAGGAAGAGATATCTGAACCAAATGGAACCAACCAACAGGAGCAGCCAAACTCCTGTTACCCACAAGGGCAAGGGTATTTTCAGACCCTCTTAGTGGCATTATAAACTGGTTAAAAGAAAGCACACTTCTGGGAAGTAATTTTGCAATTATTTCTCAAAGGCTGTAAAAATGTTCATAACATTTATCCTTTGACTCCTCTCTATCCACTCTTGCAATATAACTTCTGGGAATATGGTTTACAGAAATAATACAGGTCCCCGGAGAAACAAAAGTTATTTGCTCACAGGTATTTGTAACCACACTGTTTTGCATAGTAAAAAACGAAAAACAACATAAACATTTAATTATTATGGGTATTAAAAAAAAAAAGCAGACTACAGAGAAAAGCAAACATTTGTGATCAATGCATGGATTAAAACAGTATTATGTTCTGCCTAAGAGAGTTATTAAAATTAAAATTGCAGAAATTTGGGGAAAAAAGAATTATAATGTGATATTTTAAAATATACATAATCCTACCCATATAGAGGTAAACACATTTAACATTTGATACTTAACTGCGGCTTTTTATAATTTTTTAAAGAAATGATAACATAACATAGAATTTTGTATCATGTTTGTAATTGAGAACAGAAGCATTCTCCATGTAGAGTGCCTTGTAAACACAATTTTAAATATATTTTTAAAATAAATATTTAATATTTCATAATTTCTGACAGCATTTTCATATTTGAAATTTCCTCACTAGAAATACTGCTGTGTTCTTCAGGAACAAAGCTTTATGTATAAATGGCAATAATTGCCAAGTTATTTCCAGAAAAGTTATACCCAAATAAACTCATATTCTACAAAGTATCTAACTAACTAACCAAACTGGCAGAGAGTAACTTTTGATAATCTTTGCCAATTTTTCTTTGGAGAAAAATATGGCTTTGCTGTTGTAACTTGATTAATTTTGTATTAGGTTGAGCTTTTAAAGCAAACTTGATGATTTGCCTTGCATCTTGTTAAATGTCAATTCAAAGTGTTGATTTTAAATGATTTGCACATTTGTATGGCTGATATTATATTTTGCATATTTAATAAACGTTTCAATATATGTTGCCATTAAATTTTGTTCATATATTTTTTCTAAGTTATTGACCCTAATTTACCGTACACAAAATTATTTTGTCCTTTGGCATTTGTTGATTTTAAAATAAGAAAGTTACCTGCTAACTTCTGAGATTTATTTCTAAGATTTCTATCAGTTATTTAGTAACAATTAACCTGATTTTAATCTGGAATTATTAGTGTGTGTATATATTAGTATATATGTACACATATACATACATATAGATATATTTATGTGTATATATGTACATATATGTGTGTATGTATATGTTCATATAAAATATCCCCTACCAAGAGTTATGCAATGGAAAATCAAAAAGTAGGAGACACAGTGAGATATTTGCAATGCATCCTGAACTGAAAACGTATTATTCTTATCTCCTCAATATGCTAATATCTCCTTTAAATCTATAAGAGAAAGACAGGATACCCAAAGACAACTGGACAATCTATGGAACAATATTTCATAGAAGGGGTTGGTTACCCAATGATCAGATAAGCTTTGAAGCTATATTTAACTCCAGTAGCAATTACAAAAATGCGTATTAGAAGAACAGGAAGATATTGTACTTCATCATCATGCTGGCAAGAACATCAGTCAGATAATCTCAAGAGCTAGTGAGGATGTGGGAAAATAGAAACTGTCAGATACTATTAGTGGCGCAGTAAACTAGTATGTTAATTCTAGAGTGTAATTTGGAAGTGTTTATTGAATTTAATATGTACATACCATCTGATACATCAGTTTTATGCTTGAATGTATATTCAGTATAGACAGCTTTACAAGGACATGAAACAACTATTCACCAATTCAGATATAGATGAATATAAATGTGAATGCTGCAAATAAAAAATGTGAAGAAGTTAGAATGATTTAGACTTAAATCATTAACATATAAAGATCTGAAAAAATAGCACTGAATGAAAAGACAAAATCAGACCAAGGAATATCACACAAAATTCGTGCACGTTAAATAGAATTCTGAATTACTATACAAGAGAAAAGGATTTGAGGAATGAATTTACAGGAACTGATTATGTGTTAATATGTAGATGTCTGCACATACTTCTGGACTGATGAAAGCAGTGTGCTTAAAGTGGGGCATATGATGGTGAACCCAATACAAAGGAGACAGAGACACATCACCTCACCTACAATTATCTAGCACTGCACTATTCAATAATAAGATATGTAAGTTATACTGTCATTTTAAGTTTATACTAGATACATTTAAAAAAATAAATAGAAACGGGGGGAAGGATAAATTAGGAGTTTGGGATTAACATATACACACTGCTATGTATAAAATAGATAAATGAGGACCTACTGTATAGCACAAAGAACGATATTCAGTACCTTGTAATAACCTATAATGGAAAAGAATCTGAAGAAG
This sequence comes from Balaenoptera musculus, assembly GCF_009873245.2. Classification (NCBI taxonomy): domain Eukaryota; kingdom Metazoa; phylum Chordata; class Mammalia; order Artiodactyla; family Balaenopteridae; genus Balaenoptera; species Balaenoptera musculus. Next base: position 55,683,890 of record NC_045800.1, read on the forward strand.
AATAGATTTAAATACATATGTATAACTGAACCACTTTGCTGCACACCTGAAACTAACATTGTAAATCAGCTATCCTTCAATTAAAAAATAAAGGGAAAAAATAAGTGGAAATAAAATAATTTAACCATGTATTTTATTTGACTCAATATATCCAAATATTATTTCAACATATAATATGAAAATAGAGACGTTTTAGATTTTTTTAAATTCTAAGTCTCCAAAATTCAGTGTGTATTTTATACTGAAAGCACGTCTTGGTTTGAATTAGCCACATTTCAGGTACTCACTGGCTAGTGGCTACCATTCTGGACAGCACACATATAGAGACTATTCTTTCCTAATTCTTAATGCTAAATTAGTATATACAGGTTGCTTATAATCCCTCTGATCTGCTTTTTAATGAACTACTTCTTTCCACTGAATAATTGAATTGTTAGCTAATCATCATTACACGTGTTTACTTATTGTTGCTTAAATGTAGTCAAATATCTGGCAGGGTAAGTTATCAAATTTGAAAATTTCCTTTTAGTTTTTTAAAATAGTAATCCTCACATTTACATTTTACTTTCAAAAGTTTTAAGAACAATACTGTATTATGAATTTCATCTCCTTAAAAAGTGTGATAATTTCAATTGTAACAGTAATTCACAAAATCCTCTATGCAGTCTATAGAATATATCTTTAGAATTTAGAATGTTATTAATATAAATTTCTATAGCACTATAGATATTTTTCTATGGAATAGAAACATTTACTCATAGGGTAATGGAATATTTAATGGAAAAAAATAAGTATAAAAAAGGAAAATAAATTAGGTGAAATAATTTAACACTAAAAGTTAGAAACTGTTCCACGTAAGACTTTTCTTATCTTCTTGAGGAATTTTCATCTATCTTTCCCATAGCATTTATCACACTACTAAAAGTATCTGGGGTTTCTGCTGCTTCTACTGGAAACTGAGCTCCATATAGGAAAGATCTGTTTCTGAGCTAACAGAGATATAATTATCCCATAGAAGATATTTTTTAACCTGTCAACATAATAAGAAAAAAATATAGGTGATAATTTAAAACATTTAAGAGCAAATATTGAGAGCAAGTGAGACGTCAAATTATAATGGAAAAAAAGAGGAGAGAAAAGAATGTGAAAAGTATAGGGGGAATATGGGTAAAGAATATAAGGTAAAGGCGGTTTGTGAGATAAGAAAAAAATAGACTCTCTAGAGAAACAAATTTATTGAATTGAAAATAAGATAGGATAAAGTGATCAAGAGAGTTGTTTGGGGAAAAAACACAGCAAACGATAGAAGAAAACTTATATTCAAAGAAATAAAGATGATAGAAGTACTCATACATAGAAATATCTCAAGATAAATAAATGAAAGAAGAAAAACATCAATAAAAATGCAAAATAATAGAAGATACATAATATTATAAAACTATAAAGGGAATGGGAGATGGGGGAGCAGAAATGAAGTGTAAAACACACAAGAGAATATGTGAAAAAATGTCACCTCTAAGGATAACTAAGCCAGATTACTAAATGATGAATAGATAAACAATAAAAGAAGAGATTTTAAACAAACAATACAGTAAATGTAAAAACGCCTAGAGAAGGCTGCATTCCTATGATGAATAAAATGGACTTAAGGACATTAAAGAGAGGTAAAGAATTAGAGAAAGAAAGGAAATTATAACTGTAAAGTTTTCTGTGCACAGGAAAAGATAGAAATGAATTAAAAGAGCAAAAAAGAGTGTAATAGAACACAAGTAAAAGCAAAGCAATTTAAAAAATAAACCCATGTTAGGCTATCAACAGAGGAAAAAAAGGTGTAGCTGAAGAAAATGACAGAGGTGCTAAAGAGAATTAAAAGGAGCTACAAATAAAGGGTGTAAAGCAATGAGAATATTAATAGTAGATCCTTATGGACCAAGCACACTTCTAAACAATTTATCTGTAATAATTTATTTAATCTTCACAACAACTTTATGGGGGAATTACTGTTTTTATTCCTGTTTTACAGATAAGAACATATATCTTGCCCAAGGTCATACATCTAGTAAGTGGTAGAAGTGAAATTTAACCCAGAAAACCTGACGCTAGATACAACTCTTCTAATATTGTGCTATGACACCTCAAAGAAAAGAGAATGAGATAAAATCAGAAAAAAAATTTAAAATGATGGAGAGATGTGGGTGAGAAAAGGAAGCATGAAAGAGACTAAGAAAAGATATGCAATGTGGTAAAAAAAATGAAATTTAAAAAACAAGAGAAAAAGAGGAAAGAAAACAGAGGACAGATCAATGATAACTGATGGAAAAGAAGATGACATATATAGAAAAAATAGAAGGAAAAATGAGAAAAACATGACAATGAGCATCAAAGGAGAAAAAAGAAAAAATTTCAGAAGAGTCTGTCTCTGTCATTCCCTGTAAGAGCTGAGGCAGAAGTGACTCATCTGAATGGGATTCCTCTCCCCCTGTGCAGGTGGGAAGTCAATGACAGGCTAGTTCTGGTGAGGAACTATCAGGCCCATGCTTATAAGGAATAGGTGGTGTTCTCATTTCCCATTTGGGATGCGATTACCATGTTACCTGCACTGGCCATGACAGACTCTAGGGTGAATCTCTGAGATGGTGTTAAAAAAATAGACAAATTATATTTGCTGCAGCAAATTATTCTACTAATGCTTTACTGTGACAATTAGCTGCCAAGGCAAAATAATCCTCTAGGGACACAAATTTTCCAGAAATAAACATGGCATTAACAGAAAATCAGGGATATGAAAGAGGAATGGAAATCAAGTACTGAGAATTTAAATTCTTCTGGTGAAAGAATAAATTAACTAGTAAGTTTCAGCATATCAACCTGATGGAATACAATGTAATATTTTAAATTACTGTTTAAGAAGACAATATAAATGAAAATAAATGACATATTAGGGACTTCCTTGGTGGTCCAGCGTAAAGAATCTGCCTTACAATGCAGGGGACGTGGGTTTGATCCCTGGTCAGGGAGGTAAGATCCCACATGCTGCAGGGCAATTAAGCCCACATGCCACAATTACTGAGCTCGCATGCCTCAACTAGAGCCCGCGTGTCACAAACTACAGAGCCCACACACTCTGGAACCTGTGTGCCACAACTACAGAGCCCTTGTGTGCTGGAGCCTGCACGCCACAACTAGAGAAGAGAAAACTCGCATGCCAAAACTAGACAGAAGCCCGCGCACTGCAAGGAAGAGCCCCTGAGCTGCAACAAAAGATCCCGCATGCCTCAACGAAGATCCTGCGTGCCACAACTAAGACCCAATGCAGCCAAAAATAAATTAAATAAATCTCTTTATAAAATAAATAAATGACATATTAGTGTTAAAAGCAAAACATAAAATAGGTTCTAAAGTCTAAATGTTGATTACCATTATTTAAGACAATATATATCTAAGTTATTAGAGATCAAGGAAAATGTATAATATTTCTGATTGTAGGTGATCCATGAATTTGTTCATTTAAAACTTTCTTTAGGGGGTGTGGGGAAGGGATGGAGTGGGAGTTTGGGGCTAGCAGATGCAAACTATTATATAGAGAATGGATAAACAACAAGGTCCTACTGTAGAGCACAGGGAACTATATTCAATATCCTGTGATAAACCATAATGGAAAATATGAAAAACAGTGTATATATATGTATAACTGAATCACTTGGCTGTACAGCAGAAATTAACACAACATTGTAAATCAACTATACTTCAATTAAAAAGAACTTTCTTTAAATGATATTGTCTCTTAAATAAAAAATAATAGAAAGGAAGAAACGGTATTCTTGCCAAATGCTTCTGCCAAGGAAAATATTATTTTTCTCTGTGATTTAATTGGTGGTACTTTCTAAATTACATGAGTAGAAGTGCCTTAGGTTACATACCACAAAGTCAGTAATAAAGTTAAAATGGAAAATAAAATGGTATCTTTAAAAAAAGTAAGTAGTAAAAATATCTTCAACCGTGAAACTACTAGGTTTACTGGCATCACATTTCCTTTCAAAACTAAAGCAGAGGAGACGGAGTCAAGATGGCAGTGTGGGAAGACATGGAGTTAGCACCTCCCCATAACTAGGGCAGCTGCTGGCCACTGGTGGGGAACTCTAACGCCCAAGGAGACGGGAGGAACCCCAAAGTGAACCAGTAAAATGTAGGGGGACTGACGGGGAAGAGAAGTGAAGGCCAGACAGAATCAGCCCCCCTAAGGCTGGGGAGATCAGGAGAGGCAGGCAGGAGGGACTCTCTGGGAAGAGCAGGAGAGGAGCGGAGGGTGATCGCCTGGCCCACTCAGGCCGGGGAGCCTGCTGAGCTCCCAACCCGGTACCCACCCCCCCTGCAACAAAGCCCCATCCAGGCCGCATGGGTCCTTGGGGGCATAGGAAGGAGGCCAAGGGGGGAACAGGAGAGGCAGGCAGGAGGAGCTGTCTGGGAGAAGGGGGAGAGAAATGGAGGGTGACTGCCCTGCCCACTCAGCCTGGGGAGCCTGCTGAGCTCCCAGGCCAATCCCCTGCCCTCCAAAGCCACCTCCAGGTCACATGGGTCCTTGGGGGCATAGGAAGGAGGCCAAGGGGGGAACAGGAGAGGCAGGCAGGAGGGGCCCTCCCGGAGGAGCAGGAGACGAGCAGAGGGGGTTTACCCCACCCACTCAGGCCCGGGGAGCCTGCTGAGCTCCCAGGCCAGTTCCCTGCCCTACAAGGCCACCCGCCCCCCCACCCTCTGGCCGAATTGGTCCTAGGGGCATAGGCCGGGGAGATCAGGAGAGGCAGGCGGGAGGGGTGCTCCCAGGCCAGAGGAGCAGGAGAGGAGAGGAGAGCATTTAACCTGACCACTCAAGCCCAGGAAGCCTTTTGGGCTCCCAGGTGAGGTCCCCTGTCCTCTGAGACCAGGGGTGGGGGGTACGCCTGGGCCCCTGATGTTCGTTGAGCCTAAGCTCCACCCCCAACAGCCCCCTGGGCCTTTTCCAGCCCTGTGGGTCCTAAGCATAGGCCCCACCCACCACCCAAACCTCACCCTTGCTTAGGCACCGCCCTCCACAGCCAAGGTCTTTCCCCCCCCTTTTTTTTTCCTCCTCCTCTTTTTTTTTTTTTTTTTTTTTTTTTACTATTGTGGTACTAATGTACCTTCTGGCTGCGGATTCATCTATATTTTCATTTTTATATCCTTTCTAACACATCTGTTAGTTTCCTAGTCTAATTTTATTTTTTACTTTGTTATTGTTCTCTCTCTCTCTTTTTTTTTTTTGGCCACCCCACGCAGCTTGTGGAATCTTGGTTCACGAGCCAGGGGTCAGGCTGAAGCTCCTGCAGTGGGAGCTCCAAGTCCAAACCACTGGACTAACAGAGAACCTCAGATCCCAGGGAATATTCAACAGAGTAAGGTCTCACAGAGTTCCTCATCTCAGCACCAAGACCCAGCTCTACCCAACAGCCTACAAATTCCAGTGTTGGAAGCCTCAGGCCAAACGACAAGTAAGACAGGAACACAATCCCACTCATTAAAAAAAAAAAAAAATGAGATGGCAAAAAAATATGTCACAGATGAAGGAGCAAGGTAAAAACCAACAAGACCAAATAAATGTAGAGGAAATAGGCGATCTACCTGAAAAGAATGCAAAAGTAATGATAGTAAAGATGATCCAGAATCTAGGAAATAGAATGGAGGCAGGGATTGAGAAAATACAAGAAATATTTAACAAAGATCTAGAAGAACTAAAGAACAAACAAACAGAGATGAACAATACAATAACTGAAATAAAAAATATACTAGAAAGAATCAATAACAGAATAACTGAGGCAGAAGAATGAGTAAGTGAGCTGGAGACAAAATGGTGGAAATAACTGCCAAGGAGCAGAATAAAGAAAAAAGAATGAAAAGAATTGAAGACAATCTCAGAGACCACTGGGACAACACTAAATGCACCAACATTTGAATTACGGGGTCCCAGAAGAAGAAGAGAAAAAGAAAGGGTCTGAGAAAATATTTGAAGAGATTATAGTCGAAAACTTCCCTAACATGGGAAAGGAAATGGCCACCCAAGTCCAGGAAGCACAGAGAGTCCCATACAGGATAAACCCCAGGAAATAAAACACCAAGACACATATTAATCAAACTAACAAAAATTAAATTCAGGGGCTTCCCTGGTGGCGCAGTGGTTGAGAATCTACCTGCCAATGCAGGGGACACGGGTTCGAGCCCTGGTCTGGGAGGATCCCGCATGCCACGGAGCAACGGGCCCCGCCCGTGAGCCACAATTGCTGAGCCTGCGTGTCTGGAGCCTGTGCTCCGCAACAAGAGAGGCCGCGATAGTGAGAGGCCCGCGCACCACGATGAAGAGTGGCCCCCGCTTGCTGCAGCTGGAGAAAGCCCTCGCACAGAAACAAAGACCCAACACAGACAAAAATAAATTAATTAAAAAAAAAATTAAATTCAAAGAAAAAATATTAAAAGCAGCAAGGGAAAAACAAAAAATAACATACAAAGGAATCCCCATAAGATCATCAGCTGAATTTTCAGTGGAAACTCTACAGGTCAGAAGGCAGTGGCAGGATATACTTAAAGTGATGAAAGAGAAAAACCTACAAGCAAGATTACTCTACCGAGCAAGGATCTCATTCAGATTAGATGGAGAAGTCAAAAGTTTTTCAGACAAGCAAAAGCTAAGAGAATTCAGCACCACCAAACCAGCTTTACAACAAATGCTAATGAAACTTCTCTAGGCGGGAAACACAACAGAAGAAAAAGACCCACAAAAACGAACACAAAACAATTAAGAAAATGGTCATAGGAACATACATATCGATAATAACCTTGAATGTAAATGGATTAAATGCCCCAACCAAAAGACACAGATTGGCTGAATGGATACAAAAACAAGACCCATATATATGCTGTCTACAAGAGACCCACTTCAGACCTAGGGACACATACAGACTGAAAGTGAAAGGATGTAAAAAGATATTCCATGCAAATGTAAATCAAACGAAAGCTGGAGTAGCAATACTCCTATCAGATAAAATAGACTTTAAAATAAAGATAGTTACAAGAGATAAGGAGGGACACTACATAATGATCAAAGGATCAATCCAAGAAGAAGATATAACAATCATAAATGTTTAGGCACCCAACACAGGAGCACCTCAATACATAAGGCAAATGCTAACGACCATGAAAGGAGAAATCGACAGTAACACAATAGTAGTAGGGTACTTTAATACCCCACTTACACCAATGGACAGATCATCCAAACAGAAAATAAATAAGGAAACACAAGCTTTAAATGACACAGTAGACCAGATAGATATAATTGATATTTATAGAATATTCCACCCACAAGTGGCAGAATACACTGTCTTCTCAAGTGCACATGGAACATTCTCCAGGAGAGATCACATCTTGGGTCACAAATCAAGCCTCGGAAAATTTAAGAAAATTGAAATCATATCAAGCATCTTTTCTGACCACAATGCTATGAAATTGGAAATCAGTTAGAGGGAAAAAACTGTAAAAAACACAAATACATGGAGGCTAAACAGTGCACTACTAAATAACCAAGACATCACTGAAGAAATCAAAAAAGAAATTAAAAAAAATACATAGAAACAAATGACAACGAAAACACGATGACCCAAAACCTGTGGGATAGAGCAAAAGCAGTTCTAAGAGGGAAGTTTATAGCGATTCAATCTCACCTCAAGAAACAAGAAAAATCTCAAATAAACAATCTAACCCTACACTTAAAACAACTAGAGAAAGAAGAACAAAGAAAACCCAAAGTCAGTAGAAGGAAAGAAATCGTAAAGATCAGAGCAGAAATAAATGAAATAGAAACGAAGAAAACACTAGCAAAGATCAATAAAACTAAAAGCTGGTTCTTTGAGAAGATAAACAAAATCGATAAACCCTTAGCCAGACTCATCAAGAAAAAAAAGGAGAGGACACAAATCAATAAAATTAGAAATGAAAAAGGAGAAATCACAACTGACATTGCAGAAATACAAAGGATTATAAGAGACTCCTACAAACAACTATATGCCAATAAAATGGACAACCATGAAGAAATGGACAAATTCTTGGAAAGGTAAAATTTTCCAAGACTGAACCAGGAAGAATTAGAAAATATAAACAGACCTATCACAAGTAATGAAATTGAAACTGTAATTTAAAATCTCCCAACAAACAAAAGTCCAGGACCTGATGGCTTCACAGGCAAATTCTATCAAACATTTAGAGAAGAGCTAACACCCATCCTTCTCAAACTCTTCCAAAAAATTGCAGAGGGAGAAACACTCCGAAATTCATTCTACGAAGCCACCATCACCCTGATACCAAAACCAGAAAAAGATATCACAAAAAAAAGAAAATTATAGACCAATATCACTGCTGAACATAGATGCAAAAATCCTGAACAAAATACTAGCAAACAGAATCCAACAACACATTTAAAGGATCATACACCACGATCAAGTGGGATTTATCCCAGGAATGCAAGGATTCTTCAATATATGCAAATCAATCAATGTGATACACCACATTAACAAATTAAGGAATAAAAACAATATGATCATCTCAATAGATGCAGAAAAAGCTTTTGACAAAATTCAATACCCATTTATCATAAAAACTCTCCAGAAAGTGGGCATAGAGGGAAACTACCTCAACCTAATAAAGGCCATATATGACAAACCTAAAGTTAACATCATACTCAATGGTGAAAAACTAAAAGCATTTCCACTAAGATCAGGAACAGGACAAGGTTGCCCACTGTCACCACTCTTATTCAACATAGTTTTGGAAGTCCTAGCCACAGCAGTCAGAGAAGAAAAAGAAATAAAAGGAATACAAATTGGAAAAGAAGTAAAACTGTCACTGTTTGCAGATAACATGATACTATACATAGAAAATCCTAAACATGCCACCAGAAAACTACTAGAACTAATCAGTGAATTTGGTAAGATTGCAGGATACAAAATTAATGCACAGAAATCTCTGGCATTCCTATACACCAACAACCAAAAATCAGAAAGAGAAATTAAGGAAACAATCCCATTTACCATTGCAACAAAAAGAATAAAATACCTAGGAATAAACCTACCTAAGGAGACAAAAGACCTGTATGCAGAAAACTATAAGGCACTGATGAAAGAAATCAAAGATGACATAAACAGATGGAGAAATATACCATGTTCTTTGATTGGAAGAATCAATATTGTGAAAATGACTATACTACCCAAAGCAATCTACAGATTCAATGCAATCCCCTATCAAACTACCAATGGCATTCTTCACAGAATTAGAACAAAAAATTTTACAATTCGTATGGAAACAAAAAAGACCCCGAATAGCCAAAGCAATCTTGAGAAAGAAAAACGGAGTTGGAGGAATCAGGCTTCCGGACTTCAAACTATACCACAAAGCTACAGTAATCAACACAGTATGGTACAGGCACAAAAACAGAAATATAGATCAACAGTACAGGATAGAATGCCCAGAGATAAACCCACGCACATATGGGCACCTAATTTATGACAAAGGAGCAAGAACATACAATGGAGAAAAGACAACCTCTTCAATAATTAGTGTTGGGAAAACTGGACAGCTACATGTAAAAGAATGAAATTAGAACACTACCTAACACCATACACAAAAATAAACTCAAAATGGATTAAAGACCTAAATGTAAGACCAGACACTATAAAACTCTTGGAGGAAAACAAAGGAAAAATCACTCTTTGACATAAACCACAGCAAGACCTTTTTTGACCCACCTCCTAGAGTAATGGAAATAAAAACAAAATAAACAAATGGGACTTAAACTTAAAAGCTTTTGCATAGCAAAGGAAACCATAACAAAACAAAAAGACAACCCTCAGAATAGGAGAAAATATTTGCAAATGAAACAACAGACAAGGAATTAATCTCCCAAATATACAAACAGCTCATGGAGTTCAATATCAAAAACACAAACAATCCAGTTAAAAAATGGGCAGAAGACATAAACAGACATTTCACAAAGACATACAGATGGCCAAGAGGCACATGAAAAGATGCTCAACATCACTAATTATTAGAGAAATGCAAATCAAAACTACAATGAGGTATCCACCTCACGCTAGTCAGAACGGCCATTATCAAAAAATCTAGAAACAATAAACACGGGAAAGGGTGTGGTGAAAAGTGTTCCCCTCCTGCACTGTTGGTGGGAATGTAAATTGATACTACCACAATGGAAAACAGTATGGAGGTTCTTTAAAAAACTAAAAACAGAACTACCATATGACCCAGCAATCCCACTACTGGGCTTATACTCTGAGAAAACCATAATTCAAAAAGAGACATGTACCACAATGTTCACTGCAGCACTATTTATAACAGCCAGGACATGGAACCAACCTAAATGTCCATTGACAGATGAATGGATAAAGAAGATGTGGCACATATATACAAGGGAATATTACTCAGCTGTAAAAAGGAACGAAATTGAATTATTGTAATGAGGTGGATGGGCCTAGAATCTGTCATACAGAGGGAAGTAAGTCAGAAAGAGAAAAACAAATACTGTATGCTAATGCATATATGTGGAATCTAAAAAAAAAAATGATACTGATGAACCTAGTTGCAGAGCAGGAATAAAGATGTAGACATAAGAGAATGGACTTGAGGACACGGGGTGGGAGGGGGAAGCTGGGGCAAAGTGGGAGTAGCATCGACATATATACACTACCGAATGTAAAATAGATAGCTAGTGGGAAGCAGCAGCATAGCACAGGGTGATCAGCTCGGTGCTTTGCAATGACCTAGAGGGGTGGGACAGGGAGGATGGGAGGGAGGCTCAAGAGGGAGGGGATATGGGGACATGTGTATGCATATGGCTGATTCACTCTGGTGTACAACAGAAACTAAGACAGTACTGTGAAGCAATTATCCTCCAATAAAGATCTATTTTAAAAAATGGCACAGAAACCATGGAAAACAAAAACAAAAAACAGGGACTTGAAATAATATTTGTTCACCCATGATTGTAGCAGCAATATTCACAGAAACCAACAGATCAAAGCAACCCTCGTTTCCACTGAAGGATAAGTAAATGAAATGTCGTATAAACATACAATGGTATATTATTTAGCTTTAAAAATGAAGAAAATTTTTTCTAGGTCCTACTGTATAGCCCAGGGAAATATCTATATTCAATATCCTGTGATACACCATAATGGAAAAGAATATGAAAAAGTATATATGTATAACTGATTCACTTTGCTGTACAGCAGAAATTAATCACAACATTGTAAATCAACTATACTTCAATAAAATTTTTAAAAAAGAAAAATTTTCTGTTGTTTTATTTGTATTTCCAGCTTTATTAAGATATAATTGACAAATAAAATTGTATATATTTATAAGTGATAATTTCGTATGGGTATATATTGTGAAACGATTATCACAACTAAAGTAATTAACACATCCATCATCCCACATAGTTACTTTTGTGTGTACTGTAAGAACACTTATGATTTACTCTTAGCAAGTCTCAAAAATACAACACAGTATTATTAGCTATAGTTACCCTTTTGTACATTAGAGCATCAGAAATTATTTATGTATAATAGAAAATCTGTACCCTTTGACCAACATCTCATTTCCTCCATGCTCCCAGCCCCTGGCAACCATCATTCTTCTGTTTCCATAAATTCAATTTTTGTTTTTAGATTCCAGATATAAGTGATATCACACAGTATTTGTCTTCCTCTGTCTGACTTAAGCAGCTGCTTCATCCATGTTGCTGCAAAGGTGAGATTTCCTTAATTGTTAAAGATAAATTATATATATATATATATATATATATATATATATATTACACATACACACACACACACAAAATGGAATATCACATTTTATTGATGGACACTGAGGTTGTTTCCATGTCTTCCCTATGGTAAATAATGTTGTAATGAAGATCAGGGTGCAGATATCTCTGAGATAATGATTTCACTTCCTTTGGATATATACACAGAAGTGGAAATGCTGGATCAAATGACACTTTTTAGTTTTTTTGAAGAGTCTCCATACTGTTTTCTATTATGACTGTACCAATTTACATTCCCATCTACCACATACAAGGGTTCCCTTTTCTCCACATCCTTGTCAAGATTTATTATCTCTTGGTTTTTTTTTTTATAATAGCCATCCTGACAGGTGTGAGGTAATAGCTCATTGTGGTTTTGATTTGCATTTCCTTGATGATTCGTAATGTTACACATCTTTTCATGTACAATTGGTTACTTGCTTGTCTTCTTTGGAGAAATGTCTATTCAGGTCATTTGCTCATTTTTTGTTCAAGTTACTCTTTTTCTTAACCATTGAGTTGTATGAGTTCTTTATATATTTAGGTTACTAAGCCCTTATCAGATGGATGGTTTCAAAATTTTTCTCCCATTCTGTAGGTTGCCTTTTCATTTTGTTGTTTCTTTTGCTGTGCAGAAGGACTGTAGTTTACTGTAGTCCCCACATGCATATTTTTGCTTTTATTGCAATGTGCTTTTGGTGTCATGTGCAAAGATTATGTCAAGACCAATATCAAGAAGGTTTTTTCCTATGTTTTCTTTCAGGGGTTTTCAGGTTTCAGGTCTTACAATAAGTCTTTAACCCACTGAGTAATTTTTGTGAGTGGTGTAATTTAGGGGTCCAATTTCATTCTTTTGCATGTGTGTATCCAGTTTTCCCAACACCATTTATTGAAGAATTTATCCTTTCCGCATTGATTATTCTTTGCTCACTTGTTAAATACTAATTTACCTTATATACATGGGTTTATTTCTAGGCTCTCAATTCTGTTCCTTTGTTATATGTGTCTGTTTTTAATGCCAGTACCATACTGTTTTGATTACTATAGCTCTGTAGTATATATTGAAATCAGGCACTGTGGTGCCTCCAGCTTTATTTTTCTTGTGCTAGATTGCTTGGCTATTTGGAGTCTTCTATGGTTCTATATTTATTTTATTTTAGGATTTTTTTTTCTATTTCTAAGAATAATGTCATTGGAATTTTGAAAGGAATTGCATTGAATCTGTAGATGGCTTTGGGTAGTATGGACATTTTACCAATATTAATTCTTCTGATTCATGAACATGGGATATCTTTGCATTTATTTGTATCTTCAATTTCTTTCACTATTTTCAATAGTTTTCAATGTACAGGTCTTTCACCTCCTTGATTAAATTTATTCTTAAAGTATTTTATTCTTTTTGATGCTATTGTAAATGAGATGGTTTTATTTATTTTTTTCAGATAAAATGTATTCTATAACAATGAACTATGTGATGATTTTGTATCCTGCAACTTCACTGAATTTGAGGGTTTCTCCCTCCTAGAAAATAAGTCATCTTCTCTCAGTGTGGGCTTTTTCTCTGCTTTAAGTGATGAGAAATTTTTCTGAACACTGGAGCATCTGCAGAATCTTGTTTTTTAAATTGAGATATAACTGACATACATACAACATACAGATGTATAACACAATGATTTGATATTTGTATGCACTGCAAAATTATCACAATAAATCTAACATCCACTATAAACACACAGTTATATTTTTTTTCTTGTGGTGAGAACTTCTGAGATCTACTCTTGAATTTATTATTATTTTTTATAAATTTATTTATTTTATTTTTATTTATTTTGGCTGCGTTGGGTCTTTGTTGCTGTACGCGGGCTTTCTCTAGTTGTGGTGAGCGGGGGCTACTCTTCATTGCGCTGAGCGGTGGCTTCTCTTGTTGTGGAGCATGGGCTCTAGGCACGTGCGCTTCAGTAGTTGTGGCTCACAGGCTCTAGAGCACAGGCTCAGTAGTTGTAGCTCACAGGCTCAGTAGTTGTGGCGCATGGGCTTAGTTGTTCCGCGGCATGTGGGATCTTCCCAGACCAGGGTTCGAACCTGTGTCCCCTGCGTTGGCAGGCAGATTCTTAACCACTGCACCACCAGGGAAGCTCTTGAATTTATTATTGATAACAATTTTTTTGTTTGAGTCTTCAGGGTTTCCTTTATATAAGATCATGCTATTTGCAAACAGAAAATTTTACTCATTCCCTCCCGTTTTGGATGCCTTTTATTTCTTTTACTTACCTAATTTCTTTGGTTAAAATTTCTGGTACTATGTTGAATAGGATTGGTGAGAGTGGTCATTCTTGTCTTGTTCCTGAACTTAGAGGAAAAACTTTCCACCCTTTCACTCTTAGGTATAAGTTAAGCTATGGGCTTGTCATATACAGCCTTTATTATGTTGAAGTACATTCCTTCTACACCTAATTTGTTGAGAGTCTCTATCAAGAAATAATGTTGTGTTTCATCAAATGCAAACGTTTGTCAAATTTTTGTCAAATGTATTGAGATGATCATATGATTTTTTCTCTTCTTCTGTTAAGGCAGTATATCATATTTATTGATTTGTGTATGTTGAATCATCCCTGCATCCCAAGGATGAATCCTAATTGATCATGGTGTATGATCCTTTTAATATGCTGTTGAATTTGGTTTGCTGGTATTTTGTTGAGGGGCACCACAGTGTTGTGAGATTTACCTCCAGGAGCTCAGCCAGGTTCCCATAATAAATATCATAGAAAAATCTCCTTGTGCTTCTGCCAGGAGGATGGCAAAGGAAACCATTTTGAAATACACCAGAGCATTCTGTTATTCTTAATAAGGCCTGCACTCAGGAGAAACTAGTTAACCAGATCCTAGCCTGCTGAGGTATGATCAAAACCTAAGTGACCTAGGGGGAGACAAATCCCTAACTAAAGCCAACTCTAGCCTTCCATGTGGGAGAAGGGAAATACCAACTGTAGCCCACTCTACCCATCCTCTCCTACCGAAAGGTGAACAAAAGAAACTGAGAAATTGTGAAGCTCACAGTCCAGAGGCATAGGCTTACTAAAAGATTGAGACCTTAGGATGATAGAATGCTTCCCCTAGTTCCATACCTTATTACCACATTACTAAAGGTTTATCTACAGGAGTTATTTTACTCAGTACATCATTTCCAGCTATTAAGAAAAAAATTACATACTATATGATTTCACTTGTGGAATCATAAGAAAGCTGAACAAATAGAAACATAGTGTAGGGCTTCCCTGGTGGCGCAGTGGTTGAGAATCTGCCTGCCAATGCAGGGGACACGGGTTCGAGCCCTGGTCTGGGAAGATCCCACATGCCATGGAACGACTAGGCCCGTGAGCCACAACTACTGAGCCTGCGAGTCTGGAGCCTGTGCCTCCGCAACAGGAAGAGGCCTGACGATAGTGAGAGGCCCCGCCGCACCGCGATGAAGAGTGGCCCCCCACTTGCCACAACTAGAGAAAGCCCTCGCACAGACAACGAAGACCCAACACAGCAAAAAATAAATTAAATAAATAAATAAATAAAATTAAAATACATACCATCTCATGTAGAAAAAAAAAAAAAAAAGAAAACATAGTGTAGATTACTGGTTGCCAGGGGCTGGAGGGTGGGGGCAATGAGGAGATGTGGTCAAAGGGAACAAGCTTCCAGTTATAAAAGAGTAACTTCTAGGGATCTAATGTACAGCATGGTGACTATAGTTATTAATACTGTATTATATGCTTGAAATTTGCTAAGAGAGTAAATCTTAAATGTTCTCAGCACAACAAAAAATGGTAATTATATGAGATGATGGATGTGTTAACTAACCTTATTTTGGTAATCATTTCCCAATATATACATGTATCAAATCATCATTGTATACCATATAATTAACATATAACACTGAAAATTTATCTCAAAAAAAGCTAGAAAAAAATACAGGGCTTCCCTGGTGGCGCAGTGGTTGAGAGTCTGCCTGCCGATTGCAGCGGACGCGGGTTCGGGCCCTGGTCTGGGAGGATCCCGCGTGCCGTGGAGCGGCTGGGCCCGTGAGCCACGGCTGCTGGGCCTGCGCGTCTGGAGCCTGTGCTCCCGACGGGAGGGGCCGCGATGGTGGGAGGCCCGCGCACTGTGATGGGGAGGGGCCCCCGCTTGCCGCGGCTGGAGGGGGCCCCCGCACAGAAGCGAAGACCCAGCACAGCCATAAATAAATAAATAAATAAAATAAATAAATAAAAAAATACAAAGGATGCCAAAGACCAAAACAAAACAACCCCCCCACAATTTGAAAAACAGAGTAAGCATCAGAATCAGACTTGACAGAGATGTTGGAATATCAGGACAGGAATTTAAAACAGAGTAAGCATTTGAAAAAACAGAGTAAGCATCAATTTGAAGAAACAGAGTAAGAATCAGAGTTGATTCTACCAATCAGGGGACACAGGTTCGAGCCCTGGTCCGGGAAGATCCCACATGCCATGAAGCAACTAAGCCCGTGCACCACAACTACTGAGCCTGCACTCTAGAGCCCACAAGCCACAACTACTGAGCCCACGCTCCACAACTGCTGAAGTCCACGCGTCTAGACCCCGTGCTCCACAACAAGAGAAGCCATCGCAATGAGAAGCCTGCACACCACAATGAGAAGTAGCCTCCGCTCACCACAACTAGAGAGAGCCGGCACACAGCAACAAAGACCCAATGCAGCCAAACATTAAAAAAAAAAAATGTATTTTTTAAAAAAGAAAGAAAAAATAGAACAAAAGTCAAAGAGGATGTCAGCAAGAGAGAGGGCTTGAAGGTCCCAATGCTCATCTCCCCCAGAAAAAACAAAAACAATATATAACTACAGGCCAAAGAAAATAGTCCAGAGAAAGCACTAAACTACAAAGCAGAAGCATCAAAACCCCTGTGGAGCTCAAAAATTGAGGAAGGTCACATAGAAAAGTATAGGAATCATATTACTTTGTGTCATCCCATTATACAGTCAAAAGCAGCATGGCACCACAAGGGTTGCCCTCAGAGGAATTTCACATCAGGGGAAATGGAGAGCAAAAGACCCCAGAAAGCCTCACCACCATGGACATTGCAGCCTTTGCTATAGAGGTCTCCGACAGTCTTCACCAACACTGAGCCCAACTGATGCAGCTGCCTGGTGTTCCTTTCACTGCATCTACTCCTCCTGACTAGAGCCAACTCTGGTGAGATTTGCCCTCAGGGATCCCAGTCGCTGCTATGCCCCATTCTCTGGGATCAGAACACCACAGCACCTGACCATATATGGTTCTGGAGCTGTCGTGGTTTGGTACCCCATCCCCAGGTCATATTCTTTGTCCCATACAGGGCAGCCTCTGCTCCCTCAGCCCTACTCCCTGCATCCCAAGTAGCAGCTCTGAACCATCATTGCTGGACTAGCCAGCTGCTGCCCTGAGCTCTACCCCTAGGTCCCAGGTCATGGCTTTGACCCATCATTGCTGCAACCATGCTTCTGGCTACCCTGAGCTCCATGACCCATCCCCAGGTTGCAGCTCTGATATGTCATTGCCCAGAAGCACTCTTGTTGTCCTCTATCAACCACCAATCCATTCTCTGTATCTATGAGTCTGTTTTTGTTTTGTTTATTGTTTGTTTTGTTTTCTAGATTCCACATATATGTGAAATATGTGGTATTTGTCTTTCTCTGTCTGATTTATTTCACTTAGCATAATACCCTCCAGGTCCATCCATGTTGTTGCCAATGGTAAGATTTCATTCTTCTTTATGGCTTCATAGTATTCCATTGCAGATAGATCACATCTTCTTTATTCATTCATCCATTGATAGACACTTAGGTTGTGTCCATGTCGTGGTTATTGTAAATAACGCTGCAACAAAATGTTAGCAAACCAAGTCCAATAACATATAAAAAGGATCATACATCATGATCAAGTTGGATTCATTCTCAGGATGCAGGAATGTTTCAATATTTGCAAATCAATGGGATACACTATGTTAACAAAAGGAAAGAAAAAAACCACATGATCATCTCAATAGATGCAGAAAAAGCATTTGACAAAATTCAACAACCATTCATGATAAAAACTCTCACCAAAGTGGGCATCAAGGGAAGATATCTCAACACAATAAAGGCCATTGATGACAAACCCACAGTGACATAATACTCAATGGTGAAGAGCTGAAAGCCTTCTCACTAATTCAAAAACAAGGCAAGGATGGCCCCATTCTCAGCACTCTCTATTCAACATAGTGTTGAAGTCTAGCCACAGCACTCAGACAAGGAATAAAAGGTATCCAGTTGGAAGGGAAGAGGTAAACCTGTCACTATTTGCAGATGACAAGAATAGATTCTATAGAATTATAGAGAATCCTAAACTCCACACAAAAAACATTAGAACTAGTAAATGAGTTCAGCAAGCTAGCAGGATATAAGATTAATATACAGAAATCTGTTGAATTTCTTTACACTAACAATGAAATGTCACAAAGAGAAAGTAAAAAAAACAATCCTGTTTACCCACTGGGTCAAAAACAAACAAACAAATCAAAAAACCTAGGAATAACTTAACTGAGGAGGGTAAAAGATCATAACCTGAAAACTATAAAACATTGATTAAAAAAACCTGAAGATGATTCAAAGAAACTGGAAAGATAACCCATGCTCTTGGATTGGAAGAATTAATATTGTTAAAATGGCCATACTACCCAAAGCAATCCACAGATTAATGCAATCCCTATCAAAATACCCATGACATTTTTCACAGAACTAGAACAAATAATCCTAAACTTTATATGGACCCACAAAAGACCCAGAATTGCCAAAGAAAATGCCGAGGAAAAGAACACAGCTGGAGGCATAACCTTCCCAGATGTTAGACAACACTACAAAGCTACAGTAATCAAAACATCATGGTACTGACACAAAAACAGACATATAGAAACACTGGAATCCAATAAAGAACCCAGAAATAAACCCACCACACCTATGGTCAATTAATCTTCAACAAAGGAGGCAAGATATACAATGGAGAAAAGCCAGTCTCTTCAGCAAGTGGTTTTGGGAAAGCTGGACAGCCTCATGTAAATCAATGAAATTAGAAACACTCCCTTACACCATATATAACAATAAACTCAAAAATGGTTCAAAGACCTAAATATAAGACACCATAAAACTCCTAGAAGAGAACATAGGCAAAACATTCTGACACATATAGCAGCAATATTTTCTTAGATCAGTCTCCTAAGGCAAAAGAATTAAAGAAAAATAAACAAATGGGACCAAATCAAACTTAAAAGCTTATGCATAGCAAGGAAACAATCAACAAAATGAAAAGACAACCTATGGAAGGGGAAAAAAATATTGCAAAGGATGTGACCGACAAGGGGTTAGTATCCCAAAATATATAAACAGCTCAATAACTCAATGTCAAAAAACAAACTACCAATCAAAAAACGGGCCAGAAGGATACATGCACCCCAATGTTCATAGACAGCACTATTTTACAATAGCCAAGACATGTAAGCAACTTCAGTGTCCATCCAGAGAGGAATGGATTAAGGAGATGTGGTGGTGGTGGTGGTGGTGGTGTGGTGGTGGTGGTGGTGGTGGTGGTGGTGGTGGTGGTGGTGGTGGTGGTGGTGGGGTGTGTGTGTGTGTGTGTGTGTGTGTGTGGTGTGTGTGTGTGTGTTGTGTATATAGTGGAGTACTACTCAGCCATAAAAAAGAAGAAATAATGCTATTTGCAGCCACATGAATGGACCTAGAGATTATCATTCTAAGTGAGTCAGAGAAAGGCAAATATCACATGATATCACTTATAGTGGAATCTAAAAAAATGATACAAATGAACTATTTACAAACAGATACAGACTCACAGACATAGAAAAACAAATTTATGGTACCAAAGGGGAGAAAGGGGGAGGGAGGGATAAATTAGGAGTTTGGGACTAACAGATACATACTACTATATGTAAACAGAATAAACAACAAGGACCTGCTGTATAGCACAGGGAACTATATTTTTTTAAAAAGGGGGCAGACAGAAGACCTAAATAGGACACCTCTCCAGAGAAGACATACAGATGTCCAACAGGCACATGAAAAAGATGCACAACATCACTAATTATTAGAGAAGTACAAATCAAAATTACAATAAAGTATCACCTCACACCTGTCAGACGGCTATCATCAAAAGTCTACAAATAATAAATGCTTGAGAGGGTGTGGAAAAAAGGGAACCCTCCTACACTGTTGGTGGGAATGTAAATTGGTGCAACCACTATGGAGAACAGTATGGAGGTTCTTTTAAAAACTAAAATAGAGCTACCATCTGATCCAGAAATCCCACTCCTGGGCATATACCCAGAAAAGATGAAAACTAATTCAAAAAGATACATGCACCCCAAAGTTCATAGCAACAGTATTTACAACTAGCAAAGACATGGAAAACCACCCAAGTGCCCATCAACAGACGACTGGTTTTAAGAAGATGTGGTATATACATACACATATATACATAATATATACACACACATATATACAATGGGATATTACTTAGCCATAAAAAAGAATGAAGTATTGCCATTTGCAGCAACATGGATGGACCTAGAGAATATCATACTAAGTGAAGAAATCAGACAAAGACAAATATTATATGATGTCACTTATGCATGGAATCTAAAAAATAATACAGGGCTTCCCTGGTGGTGCAGTGGTTGAGAATCTGCCCTGCCAATGCAGGGGACACGGGTTCAAGCCCTGCGTCTGGGAAGATCCCACATGCCGCGGAGCAACTGGACCCGTGAGCCACAATTACTGAGCCTGCACGTCTGGAGCCTGTGCTCTGCAACAAGAGAGGCCGCGATAGTGAGAGGCCCGCACACCCCGATGAAGAGTGGCCCCCGCTTGCCACAACTAGAGAAGCCCTCGCACAGAAACGAAGACACAACCACAGCCATAAATTAATTAATTAATTAATTTTTTAAAAAAATGAGGAAAACACTTACCAGTACACATTGAGATTTGTGGCACATTCTAAAAATAATACAAATGAATCTATATGCAAACAGAAACAGACTCACAGACATAGAAAACAAACTTATGGTTACCAAAGGGGAAAAGAGGAGGCAGGGGATGGATAAATTAGGAGTATGGGATTAACAGATACAACACTACTATACATAAAAATAGATAAACAACAAGGATTTACTGTATAGCACAGGGAACTATATTCAAGTCTTGTAATAACCTATCATGGAAAAGAATCTGGAAAAATACATATATAGCTGAATTCACTTTGCTGTACACCTGAAACTAAACACAATACTGTAAATCAACTATCCTTTAAAAAAATACAAAGCCCAGAAATAAACCCAGGCACCTATGTCAATTAATCTACCACAAAGGAGGCAAGAATATACAATAGGGAAAAGACAGTCTCTTCAATAAGTGATGCTGGGAAAACTGGACAGCTACATGTAAATATATGAAAATAGAATATTTTTTCACATCATGTACAAAAATAACTCAAAATGGATTAAAGACCTAAATCTAAGATATGAACATAAAACTCCTAGAGGAAAGCATATTTAAAGCTTTTGCACAGCCAAGTAAACCAACAGAAAGGTAACCTACTGAATGGAAGAAGATATTTGCAAACAATATGTCTGATAGGGTTAATGTCCAAAATATATAAAGAACACATACAACTTAATATCAGAAAAAACACAACCTGATTTTAAAATGGGCAGAAGACCTGAATAGTCCTTTTTCCAAAGAAAACATACAGATGGCCAATAGGCACATGAAAAGATGTTCAACATCACGAATCATCAGGGAAATGCAAATCAAAACCACAATGAATGAGGTATCACCTCACACCTGTCAGAATGGCTATTGTCAAAAAGACAAGAAATGACAAGTATTGGCAAGAATGTGGAGAAAAGGAAACCCTTGTGCATTGCTAGTGGGAATGTAAATTGGTCAGCCATTATGGAAAACAGTATGGAGGTTCCTCAAAAAACTAAAAATAGAGTTGCCATATGATCCAGCAATCCCACTCCTGGGCATATACCCAGACAAAACTATATTTCGAAAAGATACATGCACCCCTATGTTCATAGCAGCACTATTTAGAATAGTCAAGACATGGAAACAACCTAAATGTCCATCAACAGATGAATGGATAAAGAAGATGTGGTATATATATATACAATGGTATATCACTCAGCCATAAAAAAGAATGAAATAATGCCATTTGCAGCAACATAAATGGACCTAGAGATTATCATACTAAGCAAAGTAAGTCAGAAAGAGAAAGACAAATACCATATGATATCACTTACATGTAGAATCTAAAATACGACACAAATGAACATATCTATGAAACAGAAACAGACTCACAGACATAGACACAGACTTGTGGTGCCAAGGTGGGTCGGGGGGAGGATTGTGAGTTGGATTAGCAGATGCAAAGTAGTATATATCCGATGGATAAACAACAAGTCCTATATTCAATAGGGAGACTGAACTATATTGCAATATCCTGTGATAAACTATAATGGAAAAGAATATGAAAAAGAATTTATAGAGATCTATAACTGAAGCCACTTGCTGTACAGCAGAAATTAACACAACATTGTAAATAACTATACTTCAATAAAAATTTTTAAAGAAGAAATATACTAATTAGACCAACATAAAAATAAAATAAAAATGCCATCATTCATCAGACGCTAGATTTATTCACATTTATATAAGCTGTTTCACAACTTATTAAAGGTATATTTTATACCTTTGCTTTTCCTACTTGCCCAAATGCAACTTCTAGTGAATATAAACCAGTCTACGTTTTAAACTTTTGTGCTGTGTATGTATACATGATTTGTATCCAAGAATAATCAGTATTATTTACTATTTTTATCCTTATTTTCATAACTTATCACACTATAAAACTATTAGGCAAACTTGATGTTCACTGAACAGGATTCTGTATCTTAAAGCTCAAAATTGTGAAAAACCATTTTTAAAGTTAGGGTTCACAGACGCCAGGCTTTTCCTCAAAATTCAGGTTACCAATGTGGCATTCAGATGCTCAACTGGGTACTCTCAGATTTTGTGACGTCTTGTTGCTCCACATCCACAGGTGACTTTGTCACAACACCTGAGTCCCATGCACCAGCTCTCAGCTAAAGGATGTTGTGGCCTGCAACAGCTGATCCAACATCCTCCTGGGGCTCTTTAGAGTGCAACAGCTGGGCCTGCAGTCCACTGGAAGTTCCTACCTTAACTGGAGAAGCTCCAGGAGGCCTCAGTGAAGGGGCTGCTTCCAGATGTATGGAGACCAACTGATGTTGTTGGTCCTTCACAGTCAGGGCTGCGGTGAAACTGGCTGCAGGAAGACATACAGCTGCTGCCCTAGCTCCACGGAGTAGAGAGCTTTGCAATAGCAGCCTTGTAGGCATATCATCCAAAGGCTACTGCAGTTGTGCCCTTCATGTGCTTGTAATTGCTTTGGATTCAGCAACTTCTGTTGGATGGCTTGTCTTGCTGGCTATTGTGTTGTTGGTTTTGTGTTCCATACTCCAGCCCAGCTTTCTACACATTGCTATAAGCTGTTAGTTAGGGGCTATAACCCCTGCTGGGCACGCTGCTACCCTACCAGAAAGGATCAAAACAGCTCTTGGAGCTTTCCCAAAGACAGTATTTGCAGGCTCTGGAGAGGCCTTTGCCTTCAGCTGCTGTGTGGATGACTATGGGATGACCTATGGCTATTATTTCAGAAGCTTAGAATCACTTCCTAGAGCCACATTCTTGGTCCCAGCAGTTGACCTTTGTAGATCCTTCATCCAAAGCTGCTGCATTTGGGAACTGGGTTGCTCTGCAGCTCCTGCTGAATATCTTTGCCCATGAGGCATTGGCAGAGACCTGACCATTATTTGCCGAGGTACATGCTGAAGCTGAGAACAGAGAGGGTTCTCCATTAGTTTGGGAACACCCACCCCCCAAGGCTGTTATGACTGAAGCACGGGCACCTGCTGCCCTAAATCCCCATGATTCAGGTGCATTAGACGCTGTCCTGGGACTACAGTTTTCTCTTGTTGATTCTGAGGCTGTTGAGGCAGCTGTAGAGAACATAAGCAAACATTCTGCTGCTGTCCTTGAAATAGTGAGTAAGTAATACAATGGACCTTCTGCTCCTGTTGCTGCTGCCTCTCCCTGCACAGTACAAACATGGTGCAGAATGAAGGGCCTTGTATGCTGTCTTTCCCCTCTCCAGGCCTGTGCCTCTCAAAACACTGCACAGAAGATGTAGGAGGATGAAGAAGGAGTGCCGATTTGTAGCTGGCAAATGGATAGGCAGTACAAGTTTACTTCCCATGTCACCTTGGTACTCCAAAGCACAGCTTGGTTCCTTTTTAATACCTGGGACCAGAGTGTCACATGAGCCATCCTGTTGACTGGGAACTCCCTGTGTCTCCAGAGAAGGATAGTCAGCTCTACCCAGCAGAGCCTCCTGGGCGGAAGAGAAGGTCTGTTCAGTGATGTAGTTGGGAGATTCTACCTGGAGGCTTAAAAGTGAATGATCTTGGACAAGGAACTCACATGGTTTCCTAGCAGCAAACGTTCTGTGTCTCTCTCTAGGTGGTAAGTTGGGCATTTCTGTTCTGGAACCAGTTCTGAAGAGAATAGTGTTTTATCAAATTTACTTATCTGGTTGTATTCCACAATGTATTTCCATAATGTAGGAGAGGATTTTGTAGTTAAGCCTAGGCTCAGCATTATCACTGACTATCCTCCTGACCTTGAGTAAGACAAAAAATAACGGCGATCTTTCCTGCGGCTGCACATGTGATTATGGAAGTCATGCTGTACACAGTTCCAAAATCCCACCCCCTCCACCATATGTAGTGGTCCTTCTGTACTTGCACACCTAGGCCTTTCAAAATCTCCCTTCAACCTGTTTGCAATCTCTGCATTTAGACAAAACTGACTCCCAGCTGTTCTCTAAAACCAAACAAAATTTCCCCATAATTTTTAAATTTTTACTCAGGCTGCTTCACCAGAAAGAACTCATGACTGAATATATTCTAAATTATGTTTCTTAAATCCATTGTTTTCAAAGGCTACATATAAACAAGCAAGAGACGAGTCATAATTTGACTATTTATTTATATGTGACCCTAAGTATTTCATTTAACATCTCTAGTCTCCATTTTTTTTATCCTCCCTAAAATGAGGATGATTATACAGGCCAACCATCATCACTAGGACTTTGTGGGAGGTGGAAATGATAAATTCTCTTTGGACAATCCATCCCAATAAGCCATGGTTGCTATAAGGCAGTAAGAGTCGCACAGCACAGGCCATAGTGTCAGGGGCCTTCCTGTAATTTGCTCACTCCTGGACTGCCCCCCCTCCCACCATCTCCAAGTTCAGAACTGCTTTAGGCCGTGAGTTGCACTGAAGCTAGAAGGATTTCCGATACACTCATGATGACTGTTTAAGGCAAAACTCTGACTGGGAACAATGAACCAGACACCTCCAAACATGCTCTCATTTTCTCTTCACAACTCCACAACATAGATAATTTTACAAAAAGTTGAGTTGCAAGAGTCAATTTATCAAATGTTACAGAGCCAATTAGAAGGTTGATTTCACGAGGACCCAAGTGAAAAACACGTGCTCACTTTCTCTGATCTAACAGACTCCCATGATCCTCCCCCCAGTTGTGCTTACTTCCTGAACACATCCTGGGCACTTTCTCTAAACACATGGAACTCAATTCAATTGAACATATTTGGACGGCTGTATCTGTGAACTTCCTGTTATAAGTCTCTCTCTCTAATAAGTATGGAGGATTAAGAAATGATTAAAAAACAGTTTGACCTTGCGAAACCCAAATGATCATAAATCCGAAAATGTTAGTATTAACAGTGTTTAAGTACATTACCTATTCAGATTTTTCTACTTATTTGTATAAATTGTAGAAAATACCTTGAGACAAATGAAAATGAAAAACGTAATACCAAAGCTTATTTTCCTTGAAATGTTTTCCAGTTCATGAAACTTTATAATATGATTACATCATTACATACATAGTATTTGCCTATACTTTTATCCTCCAAAGCTACTCTTTCATGCCCTTTCTTATTTCCACTAAGATAATTTATTCCTATTGTCAAGCAACCAATTCAATGATTTACAAACAATTATAGAAGAAATATGGAAATTCATAATTGTGTATATAATAAAAAAAGTACAACTCTAATGAAATTTCATGCAGCTATTGCCAATCTTTTCCAAAAACAATCGTATCAGAGTTCTCCAAACAAAGAGTCATGAAGCACATACATACTAAAGCTGTGAGGTATTGTGCCAAATGGTGGGACACTATCAAACCTAGTCCCTTCTCTAGCACTTCAGACTTGTGTATCCAACTGTTCACTTTCTATCTCCTCTGGGAGGTCTAATTGGCATACTAAACTTAATATGTTCAAAGTGAAACTCCTAATGCCTCTGGTAAAAAATGACTCCATTCCCAGGCCGCCCTATCCTAAAAGCGACTCCAATCTTTGGTTTGCTTAAGCCAAAATTTTGGAGCCCTCTTTGTTGGATATACAGTGAGAGAATGCAGAGATCTCTCAGCAAACTATCATCTCCACCTTCAAAATAATGAAAATCTTCCCAGTTCTCTATACTTCTACAGCCAGCACCCTAGTCCAAACCATGATTGCCCCTATCCCGGATAGTTACAATAGATTCTTAACTGATTTCTGCTTCCAGACTTGCTTCATAATAGTCTATTCTCCCATAAAACTCATACATAACATATTCTACCCACATTGAGATGAACAAGGAAAGTGATCAGGAAAGTTCACAAAAGTGAACACTTTGTTCTACATGATAAATGTTATCAAACTTCTATAATTCTTTACATTTTCCATACTGTCTATAAAAAAGACATATCCGGATGCATCAAGAAAAAAGGGAGGGAGGCTTCCCTAGTGGCACAGTGGCTGGGAATCCGCCTGCCACTGCAGGGGACACGGGTTTGAACCCTGGTCCAGGAGGATCCCACATGCCGCGGAGCAGCTAGACCCGTGCGCCACAACTACTGAGCCTGCACTCTAGAGCCCATGAGCCACAACTACTGAGGCCCACGAGCCACAACTACTGAGGCCACGTGCCACAACTACCTGAGGCCGCGTGCCACAACTACTGAAGCCCACACACCTAGAGCCGTGCTCCTCAACAAGAGAGGCCATTGCAAGTGAGAGGCCTGTGCACTGCAACGGGGAGCGGCCCCCGCTTGCCGCAACTGGAGAAGGCCCGTGCACAGTGACAAGACCCAATGCAACCAAAAATAATAATAAATAAATGAATTTTAAAAAATAAATAAAGAAACAGAAAAAAAGGGAGAGAGAACCCAAATCAATAAAATTAGAAATGAAAAAGAAGTTACAACTGACTCCAGAGAAATACAAAGGATCATAAGAGGACTACTACAAATAACTATACCAATAAAATGGACAACCTAGAAGAATAGACAATTCTTAGAAGGTACAAATTCGCAAAACAAATTCTTAGAAAGGTACAATCTCTCAAGACTGAACCAGGAAGAAATAGAAAATATGAACAGACCAATTACTAGTAATGAAATTGAATCAGTATTTAAAACTCCTAACAACAAAGTCCAGGACCAGATGACTTCACAGATGAATTCTACCAAACATTTAGAGAAAAGTTAACATCTATCCTCTGAAACTATTCCAAAAGATTACAGAGGAAGGAACACTTCTGCACTTATTCTATGAGGCCACCATCACCCGCCCTGATACCAAAACCAGACAAAGATATCACAAAAATAGAAAATTACAGGCCAATATCATTGATGAACATAGATGCAAAAAGCCTCAACAAAATACTAGCAAACTAAATCCAACAATACTTTAAAAGGATCATACACCATGATCAAGTGGGATTTATCCCAGGGTTGCAAGGATTTTTCAATATCCACAAATCAATCAATTTGCTAATATGGTATATCATATTGAAGAATAAAAACCATATGATCATCTCAATAGATGCAGAAAAAAGATTTTGATAAAATTGAACATCGATTTATGATAAAAACTCTCCAGAAAGCAGGAATAGAGGGAACATACCTCAACATAATAAAGATCATGGGCTTCCCTGGTGGCACAGTGGTTGAGAGTCTGCCTGCCAATGCAGGGGACATGGGTTCGAGCCCTGGTCTGGGGGGATCCCACATGCCGCGGAGCAACTATACCCATGAGCCACAATTACTGAGCCTGCGCGTCTGGAGCCCGTGCTCCACAACAAGAGAGGCCGCAATAGTGAGAGGCCCACGCACCGCAATGAAGAGTGGTCCCCCGCTTGCCACACTAGAGAAAGCCCTCGCACAGAAATGAAGACCCAACACAGCCATAAATAAATAAATAAATAAACAAATACTTTAAAAAAAAAATAAATAAATAAAACTAGGGTAGGGATTGTCTTCAAATGTATGATTGGGATGCACAATTCATCATTAGTAAATGTACGTTCTTTTTCTTCTTCTCTTCATTTTGTTCCTTTTATTTCATGATGACCACTTTCTTTAATTGGAGATCATGAAAAATGTATAAATGGAAAGAGAAAAGCATTGGGGAATACTGATAATATATAGAAAAAGATGGTTAACCATTCGTAAAAGATGTTTTTAAAGTACAGCCCTACCCAAAGAGCGCATATGCGGTCTCCCCATACATGTGATCCTGACCCATGCAGGTATGGTGAGACCCACACAGTCCCCCGCACCCTATACCTGGGGCCACACATCCACACTCACCAGGGTGACTCACCTCCCCAGACCCCTCCACCTGGGTCACATGTCCACAGTCCCAGGGTGACCTCACCTCCCCAGACCCTGCACCTGTGGTCACACGTCCCCTTGGTCAGGACACCATGGCTCTGCAGGGGGCTCCCTCAATGTGGAAACAAGCTGGGTCCCTGGGACCTCCTGGGATGGGAAAAAGTGTCAGGTGGGTCTCCTTTCCCCACACTTGTCCCAGAGGAGTCCTCCTCTTCTCACTTTGGTTCTGTGTGATTTTAACTGTTTTTTAAAGCTTTCATACTAGAGTTGAACACACGACCCTGGTGCTGGCATGCTCAGTCCTTTCTCCTCTCACTTACATGTTGAGAAAACTCACAGGACAGCAGGGCTGAAAGCCGAGGGGCAGCTCTGGACTCTGCTGAGTAGGGACGGTAGACTGGAGGGAGAGCTCAGCAGCAGCCTCAGCTGTCACCCATCGGCCTTTTGCCCGATCTGCGTGCCCTGCAATCAATTCACCAGCTAAACCTGCTTCCCTATGCACCATGCACGTGCTGGTAAATTGGAATTATTGCCAGGTAGTCCTCCTGAGGATTCTCCATGAGCCCCAGGGAAGGTGAACCTTGCAGGGATTAAGACTAAGGCCCCGACCATAGCACTGACCCTTGGGAGGACCAGGTCACCACACTCAGAAGAGAGGCTGTTACGTAGACAAGCCCACCTCAGCTCCAGACCCCAGACATCTAAGCACTGACATTCAGATGCAGGCACGGAGCTTCCCAGTACTGAGGCCAGGCCGGGTCTCTACCCAGGTCCCCATAGTCCTAGCGTACACAGAACATGGTAAAAAAAAAAAAAAAAAAAAGTACAGCCCTACCTCATACCTATTGATAATAAAACTAACAATGGGTTAAAGGTCTATCTTTAAAATTATGATAAAAAAATGAGATTTATGATCTTCAAGGTAGGAAAAGATTTCTTTAGTCTAACAAAAAGTCACACATTATAAAGGGAAAAGACTGATGAAAAGATGCTCAGCCTCAAATGTAATTGAAGTAAACCAGCTCACATCCATCTGATAATTAACAATTTAAATGTGTGGGGGTGAAATGGGGGAAGAATGACAAAGATGAAAGGAAACAGGAAACTAGCATCAGGGTTAGTATCAACTGTTAGAACCATTTTGGAAGTAATTTTATTATACACAATCAAATTCAAAATGTAGCATACCCTTCACAGCAATCAAATAAAGGGCATTTGAAAACAGTAGGAAAGTTCTGTAGTGAGTTTATATATGAATGATAAAAACAATAACAAAAAATAGGATTCAACTATGTGCTGTCTACAAGAGACATATTTTAGATCTAAGGACACACATTGGCTCAAAGTGAAAAGATGGAAAAAGATATTCTATGTAAATGGTAACCAAAAGAGAACAAGGGTAGCTATACTAATCAAATAAAATATACTTTAAGTCAAAAACTGTTGTTAGAGACAAAGAAGGACATTATATAATGATAAAAGGGTCAATTCACTGAGGAGATATAACAATTTAAAATATTTATGCCCCAAACTTCAGAGCTCCCAAATATATAAAGCAAATACTGACAGAATTGAAGGGAGAAATAGGCAACAACATAATAGTAGAAAACTTCAATGCCCCACTTTCAATAATGGATTAAAAAAACCCAGAAGATCAATAAGGAAATATTGGACTTGAACAACACTACAGACTAATTGAACATAACGGTCATATACAAAACATGCCACCTAATAGAGTATACATTCTTCTCAAGTACACATGAACACATCACATGTTAGGCCACAAAACAAGGTTTAACAAATTCAAGAACCCTGAAATTATACAAAGTATATTTTCCAATCACAATGGAATGAAACAAGAAATCAAAGAATCTAAAAAGATGAATGGATAAAGAAGATGTGGCACATACATACAATGGAATATTACTCAGCCATAAAAAGGAACGAAATTGAGTTATTTGTAATGAGGTGGATGGACCTAGAGTCTGTCATACAGAGTGAAGTAAGTCAGAAAGAGAAAACCAAATACCGTATGCTAATGCACATATATGGAATCTAAAAAAATGGTACTGATGAACCTAGTGGCAGGGCAGGAATAAAGACGCAGACGTAGAGAAAGGACTTGAGGACACAGAGGGGGAAGGGGAAGCTGGGACAAAGTGAGAGAGTAGCACTGACATATAAACACTACCAAACGTAAAATGGATGGCTAGTGGGAAACTACTGCATAGCACAGGGAAATCAGCTTGATGCTTTGTGATGACCTAGAGGGGTAGGATAGGGAGGGTGGGAGGGAGGCTCAAGAGGGAGGGGATATGGGGATATATGTATAAATATAGCTGATACACTCTGTTGTACAGCAGAAACTAACACAACATTGTAAAGCAATTATACCTCAATAAAGATATTTTAAAAAGTAAAAAAAAAAATAATAAAAAACAGTGGATATATGTATTCGTATAACAGATTCACTTTACTGTACACCTGAAACTAACACAACATTGTTTATCAATTATACCCCGATAAAAATTTTTAAAAGAACTACTGGGTGTAAGATAGGCTAGAAGGATGTGTAGTACAAACAGGGAATATAGCCAATATTTTGTAATAACTCTAAATGGAGTATAACCTTCAAACATTTTATAAAAAATTATGACTTTTTTGAATTTTTAAACTTTTTAAAATAATAAATTCCCTTCTATTAAAAAAATCAATAGCAGAAGGAAAACTGGAAGATCCATAAATCTGTGGAAATCAATCAACACACTCTTAAACAACCAATGGGTCAAAGAAGTTGCAAGGGAAATCAGAAAATACCTGAGACAAATGAAAATGAAAAACATAACACCAAAAATTATGGGATGCAGTGAAAACAGTGCTAAAGGAAGTTTTATAGCTGTGAATGTTTATAGCTGTAAATATTTTAAAACCTTAAATCAACAATCTAACTTTATACCTCAAGAGGCTAGAAAAAGAACTAAACCCAGACTTAGAAGATGAAAGGATATAACAAAGCAGAGAGAGATAAACAAAATAGAGAATTTTTTAAAAACTGAAAAGATCAACAAAACTAATACAGTCATCCCTCAGTATCCACAGGGGATTGGTTCCAGGAATCCACACAAATGTCAAAATTCGAGGAAGCTCAAGTACTTTATACAAAATGATGTAGTACAGCATGATGCAAAACCCATGAATATGGAGGGCCAACTGTATATTTACTGAAAAAAATCCGCAGATAATAAGACCCACATAGTTCAAACTCATGTTGTTCAAGGGTTAACTGCAGTTGTTTTTTGAAGGAATAAAATTGACAGGTCCTTGACTAGATAAAAAAAAGATTCAAATAAAAATCAGAAATGAGAGCATTACAACTAATGTCATAGAAATGAAAGTGATTACAAGTGAATGCTATGAATAATTGTACACCAACTAATTGGATAACCTAGAAGAATGGATAAATTTCTGGAAACATATAACCTACCAAGACTGAATCATGAAGAAAATCTGAACAGACCAATAACAAGTAACGAGATTGAATAAGTAATCAATAATCAAAAATCTCCCAACAAAGGAAAAGCCATCTCCAGATGGCTTCACTGGCGAATTCTACCAAACATTTAAAAAATTAATGCCAATCTATTTCAAGCTCTTCCCAAAAAGACCGAAGAGGAGAGAACACTTCCAAACTCATTTTAGAGGCCAGCATTACCCTGAAACCAAAACCAGACCGCCCCCCACAAAAAAAAAAAACCACTGTAAGAAAACTACAGAACAATATCCCTAATGAATATTGATGCAAAATCCTTAAAATACTAATGAACCAAATTCAACAGCACATTAAACAGTTTTACACCATGACCAAGTGGGATTTATAAGGACAGTTTAATATACAGCCCCCTCAAATCAATGTAATATACTACATTAACAGAAAGAAAAAAACACATTATCATCTAAACTGATGCAGAAAAAGCATTTGACAAATTTCAACACCCATTCATCATAAAAACACTCAACAAACTATGAATAGAAGGAAACTACCTTCATATGAAAGCAAAATGTGAAAAACCCACAACAAACATAATACTCAAAGGTGAAAGACTGAAAGCTTTTCCTCTAAGATCAGGAACAAGGCAAGGATGCCTGCTTTCACTTCTATTCTACATAGTACTGCAAGTTCTAGCCAGAGCAATTAGGATAGAAAAATAAATTAAAAAGGCATCCACATCAGAAAGGAAGAAGTAAAATTATCTCTGTTCACAGATGACATGATCTCATATGTAGAAAAACCTAAAGATCACACACACACACACACACAGAGTGTTAAAACTAATTAACAAATTCAGCAAAATTGCAGGATACAAAAATCAATGCACAAAAATAACTTGCAGGCTTCCCTGGTGGCGCAGTGGTTGAGAATCTGCCTGCTAATGCAGGGAACACGGGTTCGAGCCCTGGTCTGGGAAGATCCCACATGCTGTGGAGCAACTAGGCCCGTGAGCCACAACTACTGAGCCTGCGCGTCTGGAGCCTGTGCTCCGCAACAAGAGAGGCCGCGATAGTGAGAGGCCCGCGCACCGCAATGAAGAGTGGCCCCCGCTTGCCACAACTAGAGAAAGCCCTCGCACAGGAACGAAGACCCAACACAGCCAAAAGTAAATAAATAAATAATAAAATGTTTAAAAAATAAATAAAAAATAACTTGCATTTTTATACACTAACAATGAACAACCCAAAAAGAAAATTTTTTTAAAAATCTCATTTACAACAGCATCAAAAGAATAAATTATGAATAAATCTAACCAAGGAGGTATACACTGAAAATTACAAAACATTGCTGAAGGAAATTAAAGAAGACACAAATAAATAGAAAGATATATGTGTTTGTGGATTGGAAGACTAATATTGGTAGGATGTCCATATTACCCAAAGTGATCTACAGAGTCAATGCAATCCCTACTAAAATCCCAAAGGGATATTTTTACAGATATAGAAAAATTCATTTGGAATCTCAAGGGACCCTGAATAGCCAAAACAACCTTGAAAAATAAGAACTTAGAGATCGCACACTTTCTGATTTCAAAACTTATTACAAAGCTACAGTGATCAGAACAGTGTGGTGCTGGCATAAAAACAGACATATAGACCAATGAAACAGAACAGACAGCCCAGAAATAAACCCCCACATGTATGTTCAAATAATTTTTGATAAGGGTGCCAAGACCTTTCAATGGAGAAAGATTAGTCTTTTCAGTAAATGGTGCTGGGAAAATTGGATATCCACATGCAAACGAATGAAGTCAGACACTAACATCATATACAAAATCAACTCAGAAATGGATCAAAGAGGTAAATGTAAGAACTATAAAATTTCTAGAAGAAAAATGGCAAAATCTTCATGTCATCGGATTTGGCAATGATTTCTTAGACACCAAAAGCACAGGCAACAAGATAAAAAATAAGTTGGACTACATCAAAATTTAAAACTGTGCATCAAAAGACACAATCCACAGATTGAAAAGGCAACCTAAGGAATGGGAGAAAATATCTCCATATCTGATAAGGAGTTAATATTCAGAATACAGGAAGCTCCTGCAACTCAACAACATTAAAACAAATAACCTGATTTTTTAAATGGGCAAATGACTTGAATAAATATTTCTCAAAAAAAGATATACAAATGGCTATTAAGTACATGAAAAGATGTTTAATATTACTAATTATTAGGAAAATGCAAATCAAAACCATCATGAGATACCACCTTGCACCCTTCAGGATGGCAACTATCAAAAAAAAAATAGAAAATAACTGCAGTGTTGGCAAGGATATGGATAAATTGGAACCCGTGTGCACCGTCATTGGGACTCTAAAAAGGTGTAACCACTATGAAAAACAGTATGGCAGTTTCTCAAAAATTAAAAATAAAATTACGATATGATCTTGCAATTCCACTTTGGGGCATATACACAAAAGAAGTGAAAGCAGGTCCTTGAACTGAAATTTGTACACCCATGTTCACAGCAGCATTATTCATAATAGCCAATAGATGGAAGCAACCCCAGTGTCCATAAACGGATGAATGGACAAACAAAATGTGGTATATACATAAAATGAAATATTATTCAGCCTGAAAAAGAAAAAAATCTGACACATGCTACAACACGGACGAACCCTGAGGACATTATGCTAAGTGAAATCAGCCGGTCACAAAAAGAAAATACTGTATGATTCAACTTATATGGGGTATCTAGAGTGATCAAATTTATAGAAACCTAAAGCAGAATGTTGGTTGCCAGGAGCTGAGGGAAGAGGACAATGAGGTGTTATTGTTTAATGAGTACAAAGTTTCAGTTTTTCAAGAAGAGTTCTGTAGATGGATGGTGATGGTGGTAACACAACAATGTGAACATACTTAATGCCACTGAACTGAACACTTAACGGTTCTGATGGTAAATTTTGTTAATGTGTTTTACCATAATAAAGTAATCCAAGAAAATATTCCAGAAATAGAAGACCTGAATCTATTGAATGAATCAAGTGTACTAAAGAAAATTAACTCAGGATGACTAACACCAAGACATATCCTAAAAAAACTATTAGACTGTAAAGATAAAAATTCCTCAGTGTTTCCAGGAAAAAAAAAAATTTTAAAGGGAATTTATATAGAATATTGGATTTATAAAAAACATACAAATTAAGGCAACGTTAGCACAGGATTTTCAAGAAACTTAAGGAAAGAATATGTGAACTAAAGATATTATATTGAGTAAAATAGCTAGCTAGTGGGAAGCAGCCGCATAGCACAGGGAGATCAGCTCGGTGCTTTGTGATCACCTAGAGGGGTGGGATAGGGAGGGTGGGATAGGGAGGATGGGAGGGAGGGAGATGCAAGAGGGAAGAGATATGGGAACATATGTATATGTATAACTGATTCACTTTGTTATAAAGCAGAAACTAACACACCATTGTAAAGTAATTATGCTCCAATAAAGATGTTAAAAAAAAAAAAAGATATTATATTGAGCCGAGGGGGAATTGGCCTCCTTCCTTAGCTGAGGCTCTTCCTCAGCTGAGGTGCAGAGCAGAACACTGCCCATCTGGTCTGAAGGTTAGATTTGATCCAGCCTCTGTCTCTTTCCGCTCATGCCCTTGGGCAAGGCACTTACTGTCTTCCAACTTCTGTTACGTCCCAAGGTAAAAGAGGTAAATGATAACTACCACCCTACATAGGAATTATGACACTCAGAGCAAATAATTTATGGCACCGTCTCCAAGGGGTGAAATGACATGATTACCATCACAAAAAGACAGAAAAGGTTTGTCCCAAAGAGATGGATTTTACAAAACTGGGGCTTCTTTCCCTAATTGTCTTCTGACCCTTCCTGTTGATTGTGAGATTGGGCTCAACCCAGATGAGATTAACAACATTCCCTGTCACATCTCTGCACAAACCGGAGGGTTAACCTCCGGTTTGTGCAGAGATCACTCCATACTATTCTCATTTCCTAGTCTTCATTGAGGAAACATTTATGGGGAATGGGAAGGAAATTACCATTATTTGTGTTTGAGACATTCCTTGACCACTGTCTGGATTTCTGTCCCCATACAGTAACTAATCTAATCTTCACACTCCAGCAAGCTGAAGTGCCTGAGTATTATCATAGGTTGTGAGCTGTTCTCACTGGGCAGTCCCCTCACTGCAGACTGAGAGACCCCAAATCCGGATCTCTGCTTGCACAAAGTGAAGAGGAGCTCTTCACGAAGAAGTTTTAATTTGGAAATTCCAGGGTAATTTTTCCCATTCAGCAATCTTTAGTCTTTGTCGACTGCTTTGGGATTATTTCAGACCAAGTTAGGGAGGCCTGGATCTTTTTCTACTTTGCTGAGCTGATGAAAATAATTAACCTGATGACCACATCACTCAACTCTGATATATAGCAACACCTGGCCAATTTCACTTCATCCACCCACCCATTCCACTCATCTCCTCAACAACCGCCCGCCCCCATTATTCTGAAATGAATCCCAGACATATCATTTCACTCAAAAATACTTCCATATAGGGCTTTCCTGGTGGCGCAGTGGTTGAGAATCTGCCTGCCAATGCAGGGGACACGGGTTCGAGCCCTGGTCTGGGAGGATCCCGCATGCCGCGGAGCAACTGGGCCCGTGAGCCACAACCACTGAGCCTGCGCGTCTGGAGCCTGTGCTCCGCAGCAGGAGAGGCCGCGATGGTGAGAGGCCCGCGCACCGCGATGAAGAGTGGCCCCCGCTTGCCGCAACTAGAGAAAGCCCTCGCACAGAAACGAAGACCCAACACAGCCATAAATAAATAAATAAATCTTTAAAAAAAAAAAAAACAAAACTTCCATATATATATCTCTAAAATATAGAAATCTTTTTTTTTTTTTTTTTTTTTTTTTTTAATTTATTTATTTATTTTTGGCTGTGTTGGGTCTTCATTTCTGTGCGAGGGCTTTCTCCAGTTGCAGCAAGTGGGGGCCACTCTTCATCGCGGTGCACAGGCCTCTCACTATCGCGGCCTCTCTTGTTGCGGAGCACAGGCTCCAGACGCGCAGGCTCAGTAATTGTGGCTCACGGGCCCGGCTGTTCCGCGGCATGTGGGATCTTCCCAGACCAGGGCTCGAACCCGTGTCCCCTGCATTGGCAGGCAGATTCTCAACCACTGCGCCACCAGGGAAGCCCTAGAAATCTTTTTTAAACCAGCCCCATGTTGTTGAATATTTAGGTTGGTTCTACCTTTTCTTTTTTTCCAGTTTTGAGCTATAGTTGACAAGAAATCCCTTTTAATGTAACAAAAAGTTCATCTTTAAATCCCCGAGCCTCTCAGAAAGTCCTACTGCCAAATTCCACGTACAGAAACCACAGACAATTACATCAGTGACATGAGCTGTCCCCAGCCTATAAATCTATGTTTTTTAAAGATGAAAGCTCAGACCCCTGCAAAACACTAGTACACCAGGTAGGCTGCCTCCCACCAAAGAAACTCACCATTGGAACCCATATTGAATCTCTAGTCCAGGGTCTTTTGGAGTGAAAAAGTGATGAGCTCTGGAGCAGCACCAATACACCCCTGAGGTGCGCACCGTAGATAAACCTTAGCTGCAGCCCCAGACGTGGCTCCGCCTCAGACACGCCTCTCAATCACTTCACTGGAACCACCTTTTCAAAACCCCACCTAATCCACCTTTTCAAAACCCAGCTTCTGTTCATTGATGACCAACTGAATCTAATTTTCTTATTTAATCCCCATAATACCCTTTTAAACTATGTATTATTTTATCCCCAGTTAGACTTGAGAACACTGGGGGCAGAGGGGTTTAGACCAAAGTGAGCCTCTGACCAAGGCAGTGTGACCTCTGACCTCATACTTGTCACTATCATCCTATTATGTTATAGGCTACAGGCCATGTGAGAACAGAAGCTTTGTCAGGCTCACAGATGATCCGTATCGCTTTATATCATTATATCATTGACTAAGGGACACTCAGCTCGGAGAGGCCAGAAACTAATAATGAATAAGGATTATGGACACTACATTATTTGCTAATTCATCTTATTCTTAAAACAACGCTTTGAGATTACCAAAACCTCCATTTTACAGATGAGGAAACTTCAGGCCTTTGGGGTTTTCTCCCCAAATGTGTGGGAGTTTATTTTATACCCTAGGTATGGAAAAAAACAACATATGCTTGACAGCTGTTTCAGATTAATTCATCTGACTTCAGAAGTATTCACATGTCCCCCTTTCTATTTAAATAAATCACTACAAATTTATGTGGCAAGCCCAAAGAATAAATCTTTCACACATAACCTTACTTAAATCTTATAGCGGCCCTATATAGATATATAGCATTTATACCCATCGATTCTCAGAAGAGGAAAATTCCTAGAGGACCATAAAGCAGATAAAAGTAAGGTTGTTGTTTTTTTTTTTTTTTTAAAGTAAGGTTTTTTAAATTAAGCAAGTTAATAGCTGAGATGCAGGTGGAGGGAGAGCCCGTGTTTCTGATTTGATTCCAAAATAGATCATGACTCACCAACCAAAATAAGGAAAAAGCACGAGGAACAGACTTGATGGGCAGATGAAATCCTGGGAGGTCACATTAGTGAGTTATGACTATAGTTGGGTCCTATGCCGTGTGTTTGGAGTCAGAGGCATTGATAGCCCAACCAGCCCATTTGGGCGGTACCAGGTGCTTTGAGGTAGTTGAAGAGAATATTTTGGGGGCTGGAAGTATTGAAGAAGTTTGGAGACCAAGAGAGCAGAGCAAACCAAAATAAGGTGGACCTAACCTGATTTCTCTGGCTTTTTTTCCCCCAATAATTCAAAGTTCAGATCAACTTTTTTTTTGGTTTTATTTTTTTCTCTCAGAAGCTTGAATTCACACTCGGTGACCTCCTCCATGAAGCTCCTTCCAAAAACCATTTTTACCAGACACCTTCACTTCCTTGCTTTACATTTTTTTCTCAATTCCAGTCAATCCTGCCTCCCTTCCCACTCCATTATTTAGAGGTTGCCGGCAAAAGCCAACAAATCAGTGCCTCAAATGCCCAAGCTTATGGTTAATCTTCCCCACTAAGTCATCAAACATTATTGGCCATTGTTTTTTTATTCTTAAACTCTCTTACTTCAGATTCTCTAAATTAACCTTGGCTTCAAGGGATATCCACTGAGACTTTTATACTTTTAAAAAACACCTCATAACAGTAAGAGCCCAACATATACCAGGTCCTGCGTAACAGCTGTGAACAGCACAAATGCAGTCTCTGCTCTCAGAAAACCAACATTCAGGTTGAACTTTTAAAAGTACTTACCTCCCAATGATCACTTGCAAGGAAATGTCAGAACTTTCTAGAATGCCTAAAAAGGAGTTTCATGGGCTTCCCTGGTGGCGCAGTGGTTGAGAATCTGCCTGCCAATGCAGGGGACACAGGTTCAAGCCCTGGTCTGGGAGGATCCCACATGCCGCGGAGCAACTAAGCCCGTGAGCCACAACTACTGAGCCTGCGCGTCTGGAGCCTGTGCTCCGCAACAAGAGAGGCCGCGATAATGAGAGGCCCGCGCACCGCGATGAAGAGTGGCCCCCGCTTGCCGCAACTGGAGAAAGCCCTCGCACAGAAACGAAGACCCAACACAACCAAAAATAAAAATAATGTAAAAAACAAAAAACAAAAAACAAAAAACAAAAAACAAAAAAAAAAAAGGAGTTTCATGACCTGGCCACAACTTCCATTTCAGCCTCACCTCTGAGACTCTGTGGCATCCTGCAAACTCTTAGCTCCATCCAGGCTAGGCCATTTCCAGGCACTGAGATACCCTCTGCCCTCCTGGCCTATACATCTGCTTCAAGTGCTATGAAGAGCTCCAGGTGACTTTAGAAGAAAATAACCAGAAGCAAACTGATCAACATGGCAATGTGACTAAAATGATCATCTGGTGAAAAAGGCAACGTTAACAACAGATGAGTTTAAGAATGTGGTGTTCTGGGGACTTCCTGGTGGCACAGTGGTTAAGAATCCACCTGCCAATGCAGGGGACACGGGTTCGAGCCCTCGTCCAGGAAGATCCCACATGCCGCGGAGCAACTAAGCCCATGCGCCACAACTACTGAGCCTACGCTCTAGAGCCCGCGAGCCACAACTACTGAAGCCCACGTGCCACAACTATTGAAGCCCGCGTGCCACAACTACTGAAGCCCATGCGCCTAGGGCCCATGCTCCACAACAAGAGAAGCCACCGCGATGAGAAGGCTACGCACCGCAACAAAGAGTAGCCCCCGCTCGCCGCAACTAGAGAAAGCCCACACGCAGCAATGAAACCCAACACAGACACAAATTAATTAATTAATTAATTTTTTAAAAAGAAGGATATATATTAAAAAAAAGAATGTGGTACTCTTTAGTTTTGTATTTCTTAAGTGTTCTTCTCTGGGGTTTCCACCCCCCACCCCTCCGAATTTGGGGATTTCCGCTATTTTTTGGAGCCAATGAATTTTTTTTACTCATTTTCCCCATTTTTAAAAAAAATTTATTTATTTATTTATTTATTTTTGGCTGCGTTGGGTCTTTGTTGCTGCACGCGGGCTTTCTCTAGTTGCGGGGAGCGGGGGTTACTCTTCGTTGCAGTGCGTGGGCTTCTCATTGTGGTGGCTTCTCTTGCAGAGCATGGGCTCTAGGGCATGCAGGCTTCAGTAGTTGTGCCACACGGGCTCAGTAGTTGTGGCTCACGGGCTCTAGAGCACAGGCTCAGTAGTTGTGGCGCATGGACTTAGTTGCTCCGCGGCATGTAGGATCTTCCCAGACCAGGGCTCGAACCCGTGTCCCCCGCATTGGCAGGCGGATTCTCAACCACTGCGCCACCAGGGAAGTCCCTCCCCATTGTTTTTGAGATGTTAAAAGTTAAAATTAAATGCCCCAAAATATGGTTAGTCCCCAGTTTGCCTACTTCAAAAATGTATCATTTTCCTTCTACATGGAGTTCTGAAACAGAATATTGCATTCATTAATTTATTCAACAAATATTTCTGAGATCTTACTATTGTGTTTGTTATATCGAAATTTGGGTCATTTTTTTCTGTTTTTATTTTTACAAGGATGTTGTGTTTGCCTCTAGATGATACTTTTTTTCTTTCTCAATGTATGTGATCAAAGGGAAATTTTCAGACAATTTCAATCTCTCTCACCCCTTACCCTATTCTGAAATATTGGTTATTCATGATGAGAGTTGACCTCTGTCAAACTGTATGCCATGTGCAGCAATATTGCACAAAAAGGAGTAAAATTATTCACACAGACGTGAGGCTGTCTGGGAAGGTTAATCACAAGGCCACAAGCCTAGTGGGGTCAACTGAGAACAGGCCAAAGGGCCCCATGGGAGCCCCTAAACCAGCCCTGGAAGTCCACACCTCAATTTGTGAGAGCCATATCTAATCGTAACAAATACAATGTACTATCTGAGAAATTGGTTTTAAAATCCCTTAAAAATTCTAAAAGTCAACAAAACAGGAAATGACATGTTAAAAGAGTCACAGAATATTAGTATAAACAAAAAAGTTCATCTGTGACCAAGAATAAACATGTCTGACAGAGCTGTCTAATGGCCCTATTGAAGTATTAAAGCCACATTCCATAAATTTGGTGAATTTGGCAAACTGATGATCAGCAAATTGGCTCTGAGCACACTGGGTTTTGTTGAGATGATTTTATGTAAATTGCCCATTGAATGAATTGGATTTTCTCAGACTGAATTCTAGCCATTTGCTTGCTTCTTCTTCTCATATAGAAGAACCATATAGATGGTTCACTGAACAATCAAAAGAAGAACAATAGTTAACATTTATTTTTTACTTTACGCTACCTCTAAACTAACCACTTCCCAAGCACATATAAAAAAATCAGTGTCCTATAGGCCAAAATCCTGCAAAAAAATCTAATCATCATAACCACCACCATCATCATCATCAATCATCACCATTATTTGAATTTGAAGATTTTTTAGGTGAGGACAAACACACCCTGGCTCCCCCAGTGTTTCACCACACCCTACTAGGTTACTTCTACCTCCTTCATTCATTTAATTTAATGTCATGAGGACATTTCTGTTTGCAACCCTTGAATGCATGATCTCATAAGGTCAAAATGGTTGTACTAAAACATTAAATTATGCTGCTCATGGTACATCCCTATTGATTTGCCTGTCATCAGAACTACACTGTGCCCAACCTGAAGCCTGGACTGCACTTGTCTTGTTCACAGGTGTATCTCCAGGGCCTACCAAATGTTTATTGAATATTCGAATGAGCGATGCAACCTTTTCTCTATTCACTTTGTATTGCTCCATCAATCTTTCATCTTCTCTGCTTTCCCTGCTTCAAATTTTACCTCCAATGTACACCAGACATTTTTGCTCCACTGATTTAAAAAAAAATCATCACTGACTCACCTTGGCTAAGGGATCAAGTCAAAACTCCTCAGTTTGACACCTAATGCCATTCATGATCAGACCCTACCTGCCCTTCCAGCCTCACCTTCCTTCATTCAATTTCACATTGTTCCTTCTTGCAACAACAAACTGCTCCTAATTCTCTGGATACACAATGCTCTATTCATATTTCCATAGATTTGTTTATATTGCTCTCCTCTGTTCCCCATGATCCTGGGAAAGTGTGAGGGGTTTCCTATATCAACACATGCTCATTCTACCCTACAGCCATGTCATCAGAACTTGCCTAGGGGTACTATTATCTCTGTACCTTGTGATACTGCATTATTTGTGTATTTGTATTGGGGGGGGGTAGAGTTTAAAATATTTTTTCCCAAGTAGATAACCAATCAATAGTTTATTTGTTCCTCCTTAATTTGAAATGTTGCTGAAGGGGAGCAGAATTTGTCACCCCAAAATATGCCACCTTGGCACAAGGATTATTTTCTGCTAAAGGCAATCAAATTTCCGAAGATTCAGGAAAAGTTCTTTTCCTCTCCCTCAACTGCTTAAATTTACACTGGCAAGGCGGCCTCTACCAGAAAGAGAGCTATTACCAGAGATATCTTTTTACCAGGAAATTTATTTGTGTAACAGGGCAACCTTGGTTTTCCAAACATCTCCTCTGCCTTCTTGTGAATGGCCTTCCTCACCACTGTATCCCCAAACCCCTGCCCCTTTCCTCATGTCAGGATGTTATATGAGTTTCAATGACCTGACTACCCTTTGAGTTTTCAAATCTGTGTGGGGACTTGTATAATTCCGTTTGCTTTTTTATCCTGTTAATCTTGTTACCAATCCCCAACTGGTCAGTGACCCCTCAGTGGGTTCTTTCTTTGCCCAGAGTCACAAAAGCCAATCAAACAAAACCAGTTTCTGTATAGCAGAGGAGAAATTTTATTCACTGATCAAGGAATGGAGAAGAGAGAGCTCATGCTCTCAAAACACCTTCTCTCTGAAGGGAGGGAGGGAATTTTAAGGGGTAGGAGGCAGGCATATCATCAGGGCTCTAGGAAAGGGGCAGAGATTTCCAGGGCCAGCCAGGGGCAGCTGGAGCATGTGCAGTCTTCCATGCTTCTTTGCACAATGCATGAATTGTGCCTAGCAGAGTACAGATCTCCCGCTTGGGGCAGAGATCTTAGCATGGTAATGAAGCAAAGGTAACTTTCCAGACACCTCCAGGTCTCATCTATGCAGGTATGTGCCTGTGGTCAAGTCAGAGCCAGTTCAGGGTGGTTGACCACTACATCTCTCTAAGCACAGCTGCAAAACATCTCTCTCAAATACCAGGTGCTTTTGAAACAAACACAGAGATAAATCAAGGCAAGGATCCTTTAGCCCTCAGGGGCTGATATGGGTGACAATCTATTTTAAATCAGTTTAATTATTAGATCAGCCAAAAAGCCTAGAAGGGAAGAAGAGAATATTTTTCTGCCTGTACATTATCTTTATCATCAAATAAATGCTTGGGTATATATCAGATCTATTTCTGGAGTATCATTTTCCATTGGTTTATTTGATTCGCATGTCGAATACCAAATGCTTTTAATTATTATAGTTCATCATCGTGTGTCTTCATACCTAGTAGGCCAATCTAATGGGGGAAAAAAAGTATCTTATTTTTGCTTTATTTTACACATCCCAAATTGCCATTAAGGTTGAACACCTTTTCATGTTCCTTGGCTATTCA
Organism: Balaenoptera musculus; assembly: GCF_009873245.2. Taxonomy (NCBI): domain Eukaryota; kingdom Metazoa; phylum Chordata; class Mammalia; order Artiodactyla; family Balaenopteridae; genus Balaenoptera; species Balaenoptera musculus. Next base: position 55,728,358 of record NC_045800.1, read on the forward strand.
AGTTTCCTTTTTAAGGATTTCCAATTCATGTCTTTTACTTGTCTATTATATATATTGAAGAATTCCTTCTTCCAGGTCTTTCAACTTTATTTATTGTGCCTTTCAAAAGAATGACGTTTCATTTTAGTTTACCTGAAACAACATTGTAACTCAACTATATTTCAATAAAAATTTCAAAAATAAAAAAATCATAAATTCAGCAAGGTAACTTGATTTTAGGGGGACTTGGCTTCAGTTTAATCCAGAAGGATGAGATATCATGTTACTTAATCAACAGAACTCTTGACAGATGACTAGATATGAGGGCAGCCAAAGGGAAGAGTCTGGGTGCCTGGAAGAATGAAGATGATATTAATGTAAATAGGGGAGTCTTGGCGAGGACTGACTCTGTGGATAATAGTGAACTTCTTGTCTTTAAGGTGTGGTGCCGTACCTAGTAAAGGTGACCGGCAGGCAACCGGAGAGAGGCTGAGACTGGAGAGAATGTTTTAGTGTCAACCGTCAACCAGAGGTGAAAATTAAAGTTCAAAAAGACTGTAAACACAGAGAAGATAATAGGAAACACCTTTATGTAGGGGACAAGCAGTAAAAGAAAAGCTGAGAAAATAGAGGTATTCAGAGAGGGAGGAGAAACAAGAGGGTGATGTGATGAAGAAAGATTAGAAGCAAAGCTGTTGAGCCCTGGTAAACCTGATATTGACAGGCACTGTGGTTTATCTGGGAAATGGACTGTGTCACACATTCTGGAAACCATTCTTTAAAACATAGCCAAATACAGTCATGAAAAAAACGAGGAAACAACTTTGGCTGTTTCCATGTCAACTGAAAGAGTTCTGGAAATATCCCATACGTTATATATAGCATGGTCCTTAAGAGTGCTGGAACACTCGGCTACCACTTGACTTCCAGTATACCTACCCATTTACATGACTTCGGGTACTTCTCTGTGCTATTTCATGTCTTTCAAATGAAGGACAATAGTCTACAGCATAGAGCTGTTTTGAGAATTAAGTGAGCTAATACTTCTAAAACAATGCCTGGAACATAGTAAGTGCTCAATAAATATCAGCTATTGCTTTCACAATAGCTTTTAAAGCCCCAAGTGAAACCACCTTTTTCTCCTGAAGTCTCATCAGAACGCTTTGGCTTGATGTGCCTCCCACCTCGCATTGATGATACAGCACTTAGCACAGGGGCCTGGCAAATACGCCGAAGGCTCAGTAATATTAATCACCAAAACTTATAAAGCACTACGGGCCGGACACTTTTGTGAATGCTATTGACTGAAAGAAAAATGCACAATGTAAGAGCTACGAGTTGAGTTTATGCAGTGCCTTACTGGGGACTACAGACCAAGAGACAGCCTCTCAGATAGCTCTGAGGAGGTAAGGGCAGAGGCCAGCATATATGACTTTGGGTAATGAGCACATGCAATCAAGCACACATCTCAGTAGAAGGTCACTGCTAGTCAAGAGGAACAGATATCTCAGTTAATGATTGTAGTGCTTTTCTAAGTATGGGAAAATGCAAGAATCTGAGTTCATAAAATTTTTTTCCTGAAATATATCTAACCATCTAAGGGCCTGTTTTGCCTGTTTTCCCAAAGCACTGAGTGCGTCATACTATTCTTCATCCTGAATTCCTTTCAGGGTGTCCTGTAGGTCAGCAACTGCAGTGGCTAATGACTTGCTCCTTGTACAACTGGATGGTGGGCAACATTCTTTGCTTTACAGTGGTTTTATTACAAGTACTAACTCATTTAATCCACTCAAAAGCTCTGAGGTGGGAGCCGATGCATCCCCACTTCACAGATAAGAGAAATTAAGGCACAGGTGGGTAATGTAACTAGTGTGAGCTTACACAAAAAGTTACTGGCAGAGCCAGGACGTAAAAGTAAACCCAGGTATCTGTTCCACAGCCCCTTCTCGTAAGTGCTGTGCCATATAGGTCCATACATCTTTACTAATGAAGAGGAAGAGCATTATTTCTATTGACCTGAAACAAATAGACTGCCAAATACTTCTCCAGGAAAGATGGGTTTATTCTGCGATAAGCAAAGAATTACACTTTAGGGTCTGCAACCACAGTGAGCCACAGCACAAGTCGTGTGTCCCCCCCAGGGACATTGTTGTTCTTCTTACAACACTGGTAAGAAGAAAAGGAAGTTGGGAGGGCTATAAAAAACAAAGAGTCCATGGGTTTTCTTTGGCTGAGTCGTTGCCAGGAAAGAAGACAGGTCCTCTCTCTATCAGCCTCTGCTAACGTCACAGAGTGTGAGAGTTCCCCCTTCCAGTATCCCAAGTCTATTTAATTGCAGTTTCTACTTATTAATTTTTTTTACATTTCCCACAGAGCACAGCAGAGCTGAAGTTCAAAAATTAGATCCATAGTCATTAAGAGCATAAAGCACCATCTATTCCAACACCATTATCTTAAGCCCCAGAAAGTGACACTCAGAGAGGAGCCTCCCCTGCAAGGTGATAACCAGCCCACCAGGCCAGAGCCGATGGAGACTCGTTTTCAGCGTTTCAGGCCCACAGACTCTTCTCCCTCTGGGGAGGTAGGTGAGAGGAGGGAGGAGTGTTTGCCATGGCCCCGCCCCCATCCTTGCCTTCCTCCAGAGCAGAAGTGGCCTGCTCGGCACTCCCTGGGACGTGCTGCAGCGATGGGGAAGGCAGGAGGAGATGAGACGTACTTCCAGAGGAGCAGTCTGTTCTGGGTCACCGTCATCATCCTCTCCTTTGGCTATTACACAGTAAGGGCAGCGGGCCCCGGGCAAGGCCAGGCGAGGGGATAGAGTGCTACCTTGAGCCACAAGATCCGCACCTACGAACACGGAAAGGTCGCGCAGGCGCAATCGCGGCTCTTGAGCGCTCTAAGCCAGGGGACTAGACCCGGGAAGAAGACGCAGGCGCACCCGTCTGCCCGCGCCTTTCGCCTGTGTTGAGGTCTTGAGAAACCGGCTGCCCACGCTTTCCCTATATGAAGGCAGGGAATACTCCCCACCCCATGACTCGGTGTGTAGATCTTTAAAGATGGTGGTGGCGAAGTCGAATGCCGGTGGGGCTGCTACCTCCTATTTCCGTACAGCCAAACCCCTGCCCTCGCTGGTCACGGTCCTGGGGCTGGGATATTTCGGGGTAAGGTGTAGCGCGGGGTGCATCTGTTTTGGCCCGCCAGGCTCCCGTAGGGCGAGGGGGCTGTTGGGGGGGCGGGGTCTTGCGCTTGCGCGCCTGGCGCTTGCCTAGGTTATTGGCGTAAGCGGAAGATCGGTGGGCTTGTAAGCCTTCTCCTTGAAAATGTACCTGTCTTTGCGTCCCCATGGTTACTAGGGCTTAGCCAGGTTTGAGTAGAACTCAAGAAGAAGGAGGTCAAGTTGACGGACAGTTCTAAGCCTGCCAAGTCAGGATAGGGCTTCCAAAGCAGAATGTTTGAGGCAGTTGGAATTGCTTGGAAAATGGGGGTAAACCTAAAGGATGGGTAGAATTTAATGGGTAAGAAGGATTAGAGAGGATATACATGTTATGACATAGATGTGGAATCATGAAGACAGAGAATCTCTACTGAGAAGAGCAGCGACTTTTGTTTGGCAGACAGAATTCATTTAAAGGATACAGGAAAGATACCCAGAAAAATAGGTTGGTGACTAAATTGTGTAATGCATTAATAACAGAAGTCAGCCAACCTGGGCACTAAGTCTGATAACCACAGAGTTTCCTCAGCATAAATCTCCCACTAGAATCGCTTTTAGAAAATAGAAGTAAAGAATGGAAGCCCAGATGACTTAGTTCAGAGTTTCTTTGGTCTGTTACTTGTTCTTATAGAATCAGGATTATTTAATAGCCTCGGTTAAAAATAGATTTAAGTGACCTAATAAGCATTCTGTGCTTCTGGTTCTCTTTCAGTGGATGATCTTCTGGCCTGAGACTATTCCTTATCAGAGCCTAGGGCCGCTGGGCCCCTTCACTCAGTACTTGCTGGACCATCATCACACCCTCGTGCACAGTTGGTAAGGAGAGCTGCAGAAATGGGGTGTAGACCTGGAAGGCCCCTGGTTGCCTTCTAAGAGTGGTGCTAGTTCACATTAAAGCACCTTTCTCTTGGGGGTTTCTGTGTTAGATTTCATCAGCAGAGAACCATCACCTTAAACTAGGCTGACTTTTGTTTCAGGTATTGGCTGGCCTGGCTGATTCACGTGGGAGAGTCCTTGTATGCCATTGTATTGTGCAAGTAAGTGTTTTTAATAGGTCTTTGTCGCTTTTCTCTTGGTATCTAATATAAGTTGAGAGTAGCCACATTTAAATAATTCATGCGCTTGTAGGCCGAGAACACTCTCAGGGTAGAGTTGAATCCCCACACCTAATACTGAGCCTCTCTCAGTACTCAGAGGGAGTACTCAGTAAATAGTTAATGAATGAATTCATTTGTGTTAATGAGTCAATTATTTAGTCATTTAATTTAGATGATTTTTCTTCTTTTTTTCAAAAGTCTCTGTATAGCCCCAACTAGAAGAAAAGATTAGGAGGCTGCCTTCTAGTTTTAAAAAGAGCTACATTGACCTAGCCCAGTGATTCTCAGCCTAGTTTCACAACTGAATCACCTGAGGAGGTTTCTCAGCATTCACTTGTCTGGTTTCCAGGCCCAGAGATCCTAATGTAGTAGCCTTGCTTCAGAGGTAGGAACATGTTATTTTTTTCAAGGTCTGTAGGTGATTCTGGGATGCATTGCAAGCTAAAAGTCCTGCGACTAGACCCTACTCTACAGTTGCCGGTGTAGGATAATACAATGTGAGAGAACTGAAAAAGCTTTTCTTTACGTTTAGACTTTATGTAAGCATACAGAAAGTATGGTGTAATGAAAGAGATGGTTATAGTAATGCCAGATTGCTTTGCAATTGATTTTTTTTCTTCTGGTCAAGATTAATTACCACCTCTGTTTTTGTGGTATTACTTCTAAAAGTGGAAAATAAGATACCTTATTGTTTTAATAATAAAAGTAATTAATATTTCTTGGGTGCACACTATGCCAGACAAGTGCTAACTGATTTTAATAGATTATGTTCCTCCACCTTCTGGTTTATTAAACAAGCTGGACTTTCTAGGAGAGGAGGAGAAAGCAGCTTTATTTTTTCACCCATCTCCACTCCCCCAAGGATTACTGTCTGTCTCCCATCCTAGCCCTGGATGAAATCTGAAGCAGGTCCATAGATTTTCCAGTCACTATTTCATATTATCTGGTCAAGTCCAGTCTATTTATTAAAACTATGAACTTTTATCTAATTCAGAACATCTGTTCTCCTCCAGCTGGGGCTCAGCAGCCTGCTGTGGGGAAGAGGGTATAGTTGATGTCTTCCCTCTCATTCCAGCTTTGTTCCCTGTTCACTAGCGACAGCTGCCTGTGGCCCCTTGGGGTGCTGGGAGTAGTTAGGGGAAGCAGAGCACAGTCTGCCTTGTGATCAGGCAGCTGGGTGCTGTGGTCGTTGCATACCCATTGTTGACTCTTTCTCTCCAAAGGAGCCTTGGTGGATTTTTGAGAAACCGCCCATCACTAGGGATCTCCCTTCTGCAGTTCCCTTGATGGTTCCTTCAGACCTCAGTCAGTATGTCACTTGCAGTTTTCCCTTAGGATCTGTAATGGGGGTCGTGGCGGGGGGCAGTTTCTCTTTTATTGAGATCTCTTCTACCCTTTAGTTAGGCCTCTGGGGTGGGGTTGCTTTTAAGCTCACTCATGCCAGTGCCCTTTCACAAGACCTGTAAGGCTCACGATGACAGCTTCCTTATCCGTCCAGCAGGATAAATCTGCAAGTGCGTGCAGTTCCCTGGGCAGCCGTGTACCAGTAGTTAAACATCTGAGTTAGATATTAAGCCTCCCCCAAATTACTGGGGACTCTTGTCAGGCTGAGTGGTTCCATTGAAGCTGTTCTTTGGGCTGACTTGGGATAGGAAGTGCCGCAGCACTGGTACCTCTTTCTAACGGCCTCTTCAGGCCCTCAGAGCTTAGCTCCAAGGTGTGGTCCAGCCCTCCACATTATAGTGTTGGAGTACTTTTCATCTATTTTGTTATCGTCATTTGGAGCCTCTAATGAAAACGAAAAGACTCAAATTGAACATCCTGCTCTCAAGTTCTTTGATAGGCAGTGGGAGAAAAGGCATAGAGAGGTTAGGGCACTATTCTCACGTTCCTGAAATCATTTCTTTATGGTCTAACGTGTTGCAGTGTATCATTGGTGACTGTAAACCAGGATGAATATTCCTTTTGACTTATGAACGAATACATTGAAGTGAAAGAATCACGAAGACATGTAGAACAATTGGAAGCCCTACCCCACATCCCACTATCCAGCAATAAAAAGAAATTGATGAATTCCATTTAACCAGACATAAGACTGGACTGAACATTTCGACTTTATAGCCACCATATCTATATACATATAGATATAAACTCTTGTATAACTTTTTTCTATTGTCATATATGCCTGTTTTCCCATGTCTATACCTATAAACTTACCTCATTTCATTAGTACATAGTATTCTATTATATAGATGTGCCTTAATGTATTTAACAAATCCTCCTTCTGACAGACTTTTAAGCCTCTAGTTTTTTGGGGTGTTTTTTTTATTTTTTGGGGTTTTTTTTGACTATTATAAGTAATGCGTAAACGTGAATTTCTTGTACATCCTGGCCCACTTTGATGTATATTTCATTTTTTATTGTTTGGTGGTAGAATGTATGAATATAGTTGATTCTACTGACCTCACACCCAGTGACCTTGATACATTCATTTTTTAGTTCTAATAGTTCATCTGTTCATCTAATAGTTCATCATTAATAATTTAAAAGATTCCTTTTCATTTTCTAGGTACACAATTGTCTCTAGAAATAAAGACAGTTTTATTTCTTCCTTTCAATTCCGTATACCTTTTATTTATGTTTTTTCCCTCGTTGCACTGGCTAGTACGTCCAGTCCAGTGTCAGCCAGAAGTGGTGATAGTAGGCATCCTGGCCTTGTTCCTAATCAAAGGGAAAGCTTTCAACATTCTGCCTCGGGTTTTTTCTAGAGTTGTATAGATCTTCTCTGTCAGAATAAAGAGGTTCCATTCTCTTTCTAAGTTTTCTGAGAACTTGTATTGAGAATGGATGTTGAAATTTATCAAATGCTTTTTCTGCATTTATTAAGATGATCATATAATTTTTCTCCTTTAATCTGTTAGTGTAGAAAATTATATATTTTTTACATATATTTTTTAAAATTTTATTTTAAATTAAAAGTCATCCACATGAGACTTACTTATATACAGATGAGACTGTAGCAAACCATTCACTTCATCTGGGCCATTTTCTTTTGAGCTTGGTGTTAAGCAGTTTAGTTTGAATGGCTGTATAAACAGGTATTTATTATTACCATGTGCCAGGCCCTTTACTAATCACTTTGGATAACTTACCTCAAAAATCATCTCAAAACTTGGTGAGATAAATACTATTATTCCTATTTTTCAGACAAAAAAACTGATTCTGAGAGTGAGTGACTTGCCCAAGGTCAAGCTGGTAGCTGGCCAAGCTAGATTTACATCTGGTCTAAAACACTTGCTTTGAAGCCATCCCAGTGCTTTCTAACCCTATATGCTCATCAAAATCACGTGAGAAACAGTTTCATAATACCATGTCCTAGGCAGTAGCCAGATTGCTTCCCAGGGAAGAGTGTACCATTCTAAATGCACAAGAAAAACAAAAATAAATGAACTAAGCATTCAAGTTAATAAGCTGGAGGAAAGCGCAAAATAAGCCCCATGAAAATAGATAGAAGGAATAAGTTTTTAAAAAACTGGAAGACAATAACTCCTGTGAAACCATAACATTAAAATTCTGGTGGATAAATTTTTCTCTTTTTTTAGGTCTAAAGGCATCACGAATAGTTGGACTCAACTACTCTGGTTCCTGCAGACGTTCCTGTTTGGGATGGCATCTCTCTATTACTTGATTGATTACAGACCAAGACGCCAAAAACAAACTTAAAAAAGATCCAAAAAAAAACTGAATCACCATTTTGTACACCTGAAACTAATATAATATTGTAAACCAACTATACTTCAATTTAAAAAAAAGAGAGAAAATATAGCATATAAAGTTCCTAAGAGAAAAAAAGATGTTCAAAAGCTTTCTCTACACTGACATTCAGCCTCACCTTTTTTGGGGGGGGTGCTGTGTTTACTTGATCTTTCTAGAAAGTTACGACCCTCTAGTTATTCATTGTTTCTTCATCTGCTCTGGTTAAACTTGAGTAGATAGTAGGAAAAGATTTTTAGCTTCCCAGTTCTGCAGACTAACCTATTTGGCAGAGGGCTTCCAGCTACCTTCTTGTGGTCCTTGGCTGTGTTGGCATTCTCCCTATCACCTGGTTTAAGCCACATACTAAGTTTGCTTGTTGGGATATCTTTGCTCCTACCTTCTGATTAAAACCCCTTACCCTTACCACCACCATCTTACCAGCTCTCCTTTCCCCAAATTTTTTTTCCACCCACCTGGACCAAAACAGAGTGACACTTCCATAACACATCAATTCCACCCACATTTGTTATACACCTGTGAGGCGGGATCTTCTCCTTTCAGGCTTCCATTTCACATTATGGAGAAAGATAAGGAAGACAAGCAAGTACCTGGAATGGGGTGGGCCAAGAGGTGACACAGAGGCACAGAGTACATTCTGGGAACCAAGAAGGAATGACTGGGGAATGCTTTCTCTGCTGCTGCCAGCCAGAAGTGATGCTTCCCTCCACTTGGACCCTCCGACATAGTGCTCTGTATGTGCAGGGTCTGATGGCCACCTTCAAGTCAGGACCACATCTTAAGACAGCTTCGTTTTTTCCTCTAGCACCTGTCCCATTGCCTCACACACAGGTGTTCTCTCAGTGTTTACCGAACAAAGGAGGGAAACTCTGATTTCACTTTGCACTTGTTCAGCATCATTCCAATTTTTATCTGAAAACTGCAGAACCCATTCAGTGTACCCTTGCATCAGAGAAAAGCGCAGGACTGCCCTTGACTGGTACCACCATCTTTCTGTGGGTCCCCTGGTGGGAAACGCGTATCTTTTTCACACTTCCCTATTCTTGGTCACTTTTTCCAGACACTGTAGATGTCTCCCTCCAGTTCTGACTCACTCAGCCATTCCTGTTCTAGAGAGTCTACACCATGGGTTCTCCAACTAGTTACTACCTCTCTAGTTCACCTGGTTATAACTTAACTACTGACTGGTTGGCGCAGGAGGGTTACTGACTCACCTCAAGGAGCCTTTAGGGCTCCTTTCCTGGAGGACCCCCTGCTTGTTCACTAGGGACTAGACCTTATTTTCCTTCCATGACACAGTAGGTCATGTTACTTGTTTTAAGCAAACACGAGAAACAGCCTCCCTCCCCCCAAAAAAGAGGCCTCAAGTGAAAGCACAACCATTAAAGATGATGGACTATGAATTGGTTTTGGTGGAAATCAACTTCTACACATAAATCCTAGTATTTCCCTCTGTTTCTCTTGTGATTAAGGGGTTATTATTAATGGTGCCAAGGATAATATGGCAGATTACTGAATGAAATGTATTAACTTGAATAAAATGTTGTGAATTGTGTCTCCAATCAAATGCTTTTTTTGGTCAGTTTTGATAATATTGTCACACATTTGATTCTGCTCTTTCTCAAAAAGACTCTGTTCTGGAACTTTGTATCAGGGATTTTTTTTTCACTGATAAATGCAGAATGCCCTAGTTGTAGGACATATGGTCTTCCTTACGTTTCTAGAGCTGTCTATAGTCCACTTAACTCCTCCACATACACCAAGTTGTGGGTGGACATGAGCATCTTCTTTCATTGTAGGATTGGCCTCCTTTTGTTCCCACTACATTTCATTCAGTGTTTGATGTAGTTTGCAGCAAGTGAAAGGAGTACTCTGATTTTTTTTAAATGCCAAAAGTATAAAATGCTGTAATCTTATTTGGGGTATTATCATGGCTTAGAGCAAAAAAGGATCTTAGTGAGCAAACGGTGCGGGCCATTCATTTTATAGACCCATAAGCTGCATCCTATGGAGGTGAAGTAACACACAGAGGCCAGACTAACTGGATCTCACATTCCGCCTCTTCCTCCCCCACAGTCCAGGAGCCTAGAAGTAAGTCTGAAGCAAAAAATAAAAAGAGACATCTTAGGCTTGTGTTGCAGTCACAGGGGTGATACAGGGGAAACATCTATGTTGAGTTTGGATGAGAAAAGGCCAGAGGCATCTTGTTGGAAACAACCATGGAGGGCAAACAGACTAAAACCCCAAATATACCAAGGGCAAGTTTGGAAGAACAAAAAGAGCAAGGACCAATGGCGGGAACAAAACCAAAAAACGAATGACCTCACAACCTAAAAACAGGCCAGATTTATAAACTAACACTATTTCCTACATTCAACATGTTTATGAGTCCATGCAATCCAACTCCAAACGTTTTATAAGCCATGGTTTTAAAACAAGTCGAGTTTAAGAGGAGATACTCTAGATGTGTAAAGAGGTTCTTTAGCAAAACAGCTTGCCATCTGGGAACCTGTATGTATTTACATGGAGGCCTGGAAACACCAAAGAAACGTTGGAGAACCTGCCTTTAAGGTGAGAGCACAGAATGCAATCACGTTGTTGTTGCTCAGGGCCCTTGCTGGAACCTTGTTAACTAAATCTCTTAGTTGAGCAGCCTGGGTTGTAAATATCATTTTTCCTTTCCTTCTTATCAGCACACACAAAAAAGAATCTAGGGCACCTGAGTAATATGCTTGTAAGTCTATGAGACCCTTCTCTCTGCAAGCCTCCTTGTCCACACCGAATTGGAAATTATGGTTCCTTTTTTGTCAACGTTGAACAATGAGAGCGTGTACTTATCATTTCACATTTCTCTTTATGAAGATCTATACAGTCTGATTCCATGGTAGACACTTGAAAATCCTATCCAAAATACTGTATTTGCAATTCTATCAACAAACATTTTAAGATGGCTCTTAAGGGACTTCCCTGGTGGCACAGTGTTTAAGAATCCTCCTGCCAATGCAGGGGACACGGGTTCAAGCCCTGGTCTGGGAAGATCCCACATGCCACGGAGCAACTAAGCCCATGCGCCAAAACTACTGAGCCTGTGCTCTAGAGCTGGTGAACGACAACTGCTGAAGCCCACGTGCCAGAACTACTGAAGCCCATGCACCTAGAGCCCGTGCTCCGCAACAAGAGGAGCCACTGCAATGAGAAGCCCGTGCACCGCAACAAAGAGTAGCCCCCGCTCGCCACAACTAGAGAAAGGCCATGCACAGCAAGAAAGACCCAACGCGGCCAAAAATAAATAAATAAAAAATAAAATAAATTTATAAAAAAAAAAAGATGGCTCTTAAGCTTTCTGAATAGGATTGAGTATACTAATTGCTCCATTTCTGTTTATAGTAAGGCAATAAGTTGGATTATGGAAAATACCTTTGGTGTACTAATACTGTTCAGGGAAATATTCATGAAAGAACTTTTACTTTTTCCTGTACCAACACATTGCACTGGATGTTGGTAGTAAATAAAAAATTACTCAATATAAATTGTCACTAAAATTGAATCTTGACCTTGCTGTAAATAAAAGAGAGGAATGACATCTATAATATAAAGTAGAGAAATGTTCCCTGAACCTCGGACATGGAAGGACCACCCTCACAACACAAATCTTCTCAAGCAATAATAACTATGAAATGCCACACCTGGTTAGTTTGTTCATTATATTTTTCTCTAATACATATGAGAATAAAGCATTCTTTATATCGATACCTAAAATCACCATGCATACTAATGCTACATTCAGCACACTATTAATAATCAAAAAGTATTCTACTATCCACTGAGACTGAAGTTGGGATTTACCTGGCTCCAGACAGGATTTTAGGCAAGTTTGTCACCTTCTGGACCTCAATTTCATCATTAAAAAGAATAAGAATAATTTTACATTGTGCTGGGATGAACATAAAATAGTAAATTTAAATGAAATATCTATGTGAACCAACTTCGTAAACTGTAACATTAATCAAGAGTATAGTTTTTACTGGAAGGTTGGTCATGATGATGATGTATCCTGCATTTCTCATACTTGACCGTGCAGATGGATTCTGTGAGATCTTGTGAAAATTCAGGCTCTGATTCAGTGAGTGTGGAGCGGGTCCAAGATTCTGCATGTCCAGCAAGCTCCCTGGTGATCTTCAGACCACTTTGAGTAGTAAGATTTTTAGAGAAAATTTAGAATAAGAACCCAAATGGTTTGACCCTGATTTCATGAGGCTTGGGGTTGATTTCTATACATGACAACATGTTTATATCAATAAGAAGCACATCTAAACACCCTCACTGGGAGCTCAGCACTCAGTGTAAACAATACTTGGAGTCCTGACAATCGGCGAAAAGCACTGCCGCGGGGCTAAAAATGCTATGAATATAACAAAACAGAAACAGACTCACAGATATAGAGAACAAACTAGTGATCACCAGTGGGGAGAGGGAAAGGGGGAGGGACAAGATGGGATGGGGAATTAAAAGGTATAAACTACTATATAAAATAGATAAGCTACAAGGATATATTGTACAGCACAAGAAATATAGCCAGTACCTTATAATAACTTTAAATGGAGTATAATCTATAAAAATTTTGAATCATTATGTTGTACACCTGAAACTAATATATATTGTAAATCAAGTATACTTCGATTTTTAAAAATGAATTTTTAAAAAGCTGATGAAATTAGCCAATTGGCATATCTGCATACTCCTCCCTCCTTGAGAACAAAAGTTTGGGATTGAGGTCTTTTGAAAGTAAAAAAGAACTCAATACTTTTCAAATATTTATTTTTATTCTAGACACCGATATGAAATACCTAACACCCACAACTCTTTGAGGTAACTATTTAAAGTTGAGGACACTGAGGGGAGATCCCTGCCCAAACGGCTGACTAGCTCAGGCCACTGACTCCTTCTCCCAAGATCAAACTTGAAGAAACAGTAAACACATGAGAGAAGTATGAATTCCTAAAACCAAAGGGAAAATGTAGGGAATGTTCCCCCCCACCATCCCGGAGAGAAGACTAGAGTTGGTGTAGGGGTGGAGAAAGGGGAGCCTTGGGCAGCAGGGAGAACTAGGTTGGTGGAGAACTTTTCATCTTTTGTTCTTGTCTCTCCCTCAAGTTGAGCAGACAGTTATGGGCCTGACACAGAAGTGGGCTAGCAGGGCCCATAGCAGCTTCTCCTGATATTAGCAACACAAAGCCCCACTGAGTGATGGGGGAGAGTTCATGAAAACAGGCTGACAGCCCTCAGGCAATCACTCCCCTATACTCCCAACCAAATCACAAGGATTGTGGACTACATTGTTATTTCTTCCTAAAGGTTCAAAAGTGAAAACCTCAGGCAAAAGAGTGACCAATGGAATGGTATCAAACAGGGACTCTTTAAGGGTTCTGTGGTTCCTGAATTCTCATCTTTAAATCATTGATTTCAGTGTAGACTAGGGCCTGGCCTTAGCCCTCCCCCAATGTGTTATCAGACCTGTTGGTTGATGCCCCAAGGGAAAACAAGATCACAAGCCCAAAGCACTGGACAGCAGAGAATGACAAGCATAAGCTGAGACACACCTGTCATCTGAAACGGAAGTGTTGGAACATAAGGACCCGGAATCTAAAAATCCTCTTTAAGTAGGAGATAAGGAGTTAATAAGAGAAGATGTTAGCAATATGATATACAAATAAGAAATCACACACAAAAAAGAACTAGATGAAAATATTAGGCATGAAAAATAAAATAGTTGAAATAAAGAACCTATTAAATGAAAATAGAACAAGTGAAATAGAATGGATGTAGTTGAAGAAAGAATTTGTAGACTCAATCTTGTGGATGTCTCACAGTAGGAAAATACAAAACATAAAAGAAAAGCTTGGAAATGTGGATGATAAACATAGAAATGCCAACGCCTACGGGTATTAGTTCCAGTTGGAGAGAAAAATAAAATGGAGTGGAAGAAATATTTGAAGAAATAATGGAGAGAAATTTCCCCCAAATGACCTTATTTGAAATGACTTATAAAGGGCCAAACAAAAGAGATAAGGCATACCAATACCTAGGCATAACAATAAAATTTGAGAATAATCAAGACAAAGAGAAAATTCTAAGTTTCCAGAGAGAAAGAACAGATCACCTCCAAAGGAATGACAATGAACAGACATCAAACAGCTACACGGGATGCTAGAAGACAGTGAAAAATAGTTTAAAAGTACTGGGGAAAAATTACTTTGAATGTAGAATTTTATATTCAGCCAAATTATCATTCAAATGGGAGAAAGTGATGGAAAAAAGACTCCCTGCCTTCAAGGGCTCGGAATGTTTGCTATACAAAAAGACCCACATTGAAAACACTTTTGGAAAAAGTCCTTAAATAATAAAAGGGAAAAAAAGTCAGGCAATGCTGCCAGAGATATAGGGGAGGGAGGGAGGAGAGGTATCAAAGAAAAATAAAAGGATATAAACAAGCCCAAATTTAAATTATATACATTCTAGCCAATTTCCATGATGGTTATATGTGTATGTGTGTATGGGGGGAGGGCAGTAGGATAAGTGAACTGGGCATGAGAGTAAGTTGAAATATAGAGCTTCTTCAGTTATGTCGCAATAAACCCACTGTACATTGAACTGTAAATCGAAAATGCATTTAGGGGCTTCCCTGGTGGCACAGTGGTTAAGAATCCATCTGCCAATGCAGGGGACACAGGTTCAAGCCCTGTTCTGGGAAGATCCCACATGCCACGGAGCAACTAAGCCCATGCGCCACAACTACTGAGGCTGTGCTCTAGAGCCCGCATGCCACAGTTACTGAAGCCCGTGCGCCTAGAGCCCGTGCTCCACAACAAGAGAAGCCACCACAATGAGAAGCCCACGCACTGCAACGAAGAGTAGACCCCACTCACCACAACTAGAGAAAGCCTGCACGCAGCAACGAAGACCCAATGCAGCCAAAAATAAATTAATTAAATAAATAAATTTAAAAAAAAAAGAAAATGCATTTAATACAACTAACCTACCAAGCATCATGTCTTAGCCTAGCGTACCTTAAACATGCTCAGAACACTTACATTAGCCTACAGTTGGGCAAAATCATCTAGTATGAAGCCTATTTTATAATAAAGTGTTAAGTATGTCATGTAATTTGATGAATACTGTACTGAATGATTGTGTGGATATGGAATGGTTGTAAGTGTATTAGTTGTTTACCCTTGTGATCTCCTGGCTGACTGGGAGCTGCAGCTGCCGCCATTGCTCAGCATAACCAGCAAACTAGGGGTTACCAAAGGGAGAGGGTTGCGAGGAGGGGCAAAATAGATGAAAAGGATTAAGAGGTACAAACTTCTAGGTATAAAATAAATGTTAACAAGGTTGTAATGTATAACACAGGGAATTAGTCAATATTTCATAATAACTTTGTATGGAGTGTACCCTATAAAAATATTGAATGATTATGTTATACACCTGAAACTAATATAATATTGTAAGTCAACCATACATAAATTTTTTAAAAAAGAACCAAAGTTTGAGGAAATTTCCACTTTCTAACCTTCTAGAGTCCTCTAAAATCTCAATGAACTAGAATTTTTCACCTTGATACAACCTCAGAAAACCCGAGATGAATTAACCTTATCTTTCCTGCTACTAGGAAATGAAATCACCCCAAAAAGATAAGATCTGATAAAGAGAAAGCTCCCTAAGAGGAAATCTTGCAGGTATTCTACTTTCTAAGGGAAAAGTAACAACATAGCAACCCTCTGAGAGAATTGATAAATAACAAGTCACATTTCAATCTTTTATTGTAATGGGTGTTTCCACTTAAGAGCAAAAGGCAGCAGGGTGTAATGGAAGAGCACCCTTGGCTCTTTTATCATCTTTTTTTTTTTTAACATCTTTATTGGCGTATACTTGCTTTACAATGTTGTGTTAGTTTCTGCTGTGTAACAAAGTGAATCCGCTATATGTATACATATATCCCCATATCCCCTCCCTCTTGAGCCTCCCTCCCACCCTCCCTA
This sequence comes from Balaenoptera musculus, assembly GCF_009873245.2. Lineage (NCBI taxonomy): Eukaryota > Metazoa > Chordata > Mammalia > Artiodactyla > Balaenopteridae > Balaenoptera > Balaenoptera musculus. The sequence goes on from NC_045800.1 coordinate 55,744,461, forward strand.
TCCTACCCCTCTAGGTGGTCACAAAGCACCGAGCTGATCTCCCTGTGCTATGCGTCTGCTTCCCACTAGCTACCTATTTTACATTTGGTAGTGTATATATGTCCATGCCACTCTCTCACTTTGTCCCAGCTTACCCTCCCCCTTCCCCGTGTCCTCAAGTCCATTCTCTATGTCTGCATCTTTATTCCTGTCTTGCCCCTAGGTTCATCAGAACCATATTTTTTTAGATTCCATATATATGTGTTGCACCCTTGGCTTTTGAGTGACAACTATGTTCAACTTGTTACACATTACTTACTAGCTATATTACCCTAGATAAATCTCATGTCTTTGAGTCCCAGTGTCTACTCCCTTCTTGTTTTGTTATTTCCTTTTATCTCCATCTCCCTGCTGCCCCCACTTCCAGGCAACAATTCCAAGGTGTTTGCTGTGCCTGTTCTTGGAAAATGTACACTGTTGTTTGGTGAGCAAGTACTTCTGATTTAAATGAATAGTAATATATATGTTGCCATATGTCAATTGCTACTAAACTTTGGCATCTTGAGAAGGACTCCCAGGACAGTGTGAGTTTGGTAACTTAATCTGATTTCCAGTTAATTTTTGACAATTTGCCAAAAAAGAGCTGAGTTGCCCACACTCCCTGTTGCTCCCTTGGAGGGGAAAAAAATCATCTCTAAGACAGTGTGAGAGCCAACTGGAATTTACAAGGCTTTTGCACAAGACAGGAAACAATAGAAAAAGAAAGTCCAGGCTGGCCAACTAGTATAGCTCATCTTGGATGCCTTCAAAGATCTGTCTTAACTTTGTTCAACTTAGCCAGAATTGCATTTAACTACACAGGATATGAGACCAAATGATGTCTGTGGTCAACTCGTAATCAGAATGCTGGAATGGACTACAGAAATCTTCAGATAGACACCCCCCACCATCATTTTACACTGGGAGAAACTGAGCGCCTACAAAGAAAGGTAACCACCAACGTCACACAATCAGTTTGCTGTCAGACCTGGGTCTCTGACTCCTTGCTATTTCACCAAGTTGCCTGTCAGCAGTATTGGATGAAACATCCAAAGTAATGTTCTCAACAGCATGGCTCACCTCCCAAATATTTTACAAATATTATCCAAGAAAGATGCATTAAGAGTGAGAGTAGTTTCCATCACTGTTGTTAGCGGCCCTAAACCCCCACATCCTGTTCATGTTACTGGCGCCTGCCTTTGATACTGTATCCATAGCAATGTACAAATATTGTAAACATTCTGCAGACCTAGGGATGTTCTCGCCATTGGTTAAAGGTGCAGCAGTAATACGTTGCACATGTACACAGAAAAGGTTATTTATAGCATTTATGAAGCTTTAATGTCTGCATAGCAAAAGAATTTGCTGGGCTTATGTTCTGGGTATTACAGAATATTTCCTAGGAAACTGAAAATAAATATATTATGAAATTTCAATTTTGAAACATATTTAGTATTGTCCTGGCATCCTGTAATGGCTGTTGCAAAACACACTGTAGGCCAGAGACAGGCATTCCTTGTGTAAACCCATTATATCCTTTGAATCTGCAGGAATCCCACAGAATGTTGCTTCTATGTTAATAATAATAAGAGTGACATTAATTGAACAGTCAGTGGGTGGCCAGGCATTATGCTTAGAGCCTTGTTTGCATTCTTTCATTTAATCCTCACTTTAACCCCTAGGAGGTATGCCCCGGCATCCCATTTTCCCAATTAGAAAACTGAGGCCTAATGAAATTAAGTAGCTCGTTAACAATCAGAGCTAGTGAGGGGTAGAACCAAGAGTCAAGAGATAGCTGTGACTCCCAAACCTATGTTTGTTACATGTGTGTTTGTTGCCTATTGGTTGTAAATTACAGACACAACCATAGCATAAAATCACTCTCTGGCATCCATATATTCACAGTGAAATATTTTGCTCTGTGAAATACATATTTAAAGTGGACTCCACCATCTAAATCCTTGTGTAGAAATCATTTGAATTCTACTTCAAGTAAGCAATCCATTCAAATATCCCTTTGAAATGGCATCTGGAAGGAAAAGATGTTTCCATCTGAACATGAGTCTAACCAGGGACTGGTTAGAGAGGCCTCCTCTGAAACCACTGGAGCTTGGCCTTATAAAGATCACAGTGATGCTTCCTGATTAATTCAAGAGGGGGAGGGGAAGGAGCACGGAGCTAGTGAGCTGGGTAGGAGGGCTGATGTTGTTGATGATCTATGAGGCATCATCCAAGGTCAAGTCAGTGGCACTGAGGGCTTCTGGGGGTGGGGGTGGCCAGGCCCCTCTCCTGATCAGGTACACATGCTATTTTTCTGGAATCACTGTGGGGAAGATAGCTCCATTCAGGACAGCTATAACTGTCCCCAGGGGTACCACTTCTGGTGTGACGATACATCCAGACTAGGTGGAGCAGGTAGGGAAATGGGCATTGGCCTTTAGGGCCTGTGAGACCAGGCGTATTCAAACAGCATCAGGATGGAGATTAAGAGGCCAGTGGGACTAGTGAGGGCTGGGCAACCAAAGGGCTGTGCCTAGGAATGGGGCGGAGCTGAATCATCCCAGTGACATTGGGGTGGGGGGAGGGGATTATCTTATAAAATGCAGCAAGGAGAACTCAGCCTTCATCATTTGGAAGTTCTAAAACAGAGGTTTTTATCCCAGCATCCATGGATGAGTCAATGAACCTTTAACATTATCTGGGATCCAAAGAGACCCAGCAACAGACAGCCTGGGGCCTCCAGGAATTGTTCTTTGGGGAGAGTGGGGGGCATTGGTGGATGCAGTATCAAAGCTCTCAGATGCACTAAGGAAAATGGACTTAGTGAATGAGATTGGAAGGCAGGGGACTTGCCTGGTGGTCCAGTGGGTAAGACTCCGCGCTCCCAGTGCAGGGCGGGGTGGGGGAGGGGGGCCTGGGTATGATCCCTGGTCGGGGAACTAGATCCCACATGCATGCTGCAACTAAGAGTTCACGTGCCACAATTAAGTATTCCACATGCCGCAATGGGGATCCCGCGTGCCGCAGCTAGGACCTGGCACAGCCAAAATAAATAAAAATATAAATAAATCTATTTAAAAGATTGGAAGGCAGAAGAAGGGAGCAGCTGCCACCTAATTAGCCATGCAGCCTTGAGCAAATCTTTTATTGATACCTCTTGAACTTGGGTTTCCTCATGAGGCAGTTAAACCTGAGATTTATATAAGGTACCAGCTTTAAAATTCCATAAAATTCCAAAAGCACTATCCACTCGTGAAACAATTTACTGGGAGAAGTAGTGAGCTTCCTGTCACTGGAAGTATTCAAGAAGAGTGAGAATAGCCACTTGTCTCGTATGCCATAGAAAGAATTCCTATATTAGGTAGGAAGTTAAGATTTGATTCTGAGTAATAAAAACAACAAAAATAATAATAGTTAACATTGATTGAATACATAATATGTGCCCAGCACTGTTCTAGGCATTTATATACATCTCATCTGATTCTCTCAACAAGCCCAAGAGGCATGGGTAGTATTAACATCCCCATTTTACAGAGGACACTCAGATCAGAGACAGCAAGTTACCAGAGATCTCACATCTAGAAAGAGGTAGAGCTGAGACTGGAGACCAGGTTTCTCTGACTCCCCCAAGTCTTAACCACTGCCCAGTTCTGCCTTCAGCCCCTGCTGCAGCCAGGATAGGCATGCCTTCTGCTGGCCTGGGCTCTGAGTACAAGGCAACGTGACTGCCTCTGACTTCCTCCAATGTGGGCAATTGAGTATGGAATGCAGACAGCCAGCTTGCCGACAAGGCTGCTTTCCTAAGGCTTGTGACGCGAGCAGAAAGGAGCTGCCATCACTGCTGAGAACCTCAGCTCCTCTGGGCTCCTTACACCCACCACTTCATTTTGCAGAAGAGGAAACGAATGCCCAGAAAGTGTGAGCTAACTACCCAAGCACACACAGCAAATAAGCAGCAGAGCTGGGAAACAGCTACCTTGAGCCTTAACTTCCAGGTCAGTTCTCAATGTCATTCTGTTTTTTAGCTTGTTAACTGAAACACACACACACACACACACACACACACACACAACATAAGAGCTGTGAGTTGAGTTTATTTACTGTCTTACTGAGGACTATAGCCCAGGAGGCAGCCCCTCAAATTGCTCTGAGGAACTGCTCTGAAGAGGTATGTGATTTTGGAGAAGGGATATGTACAATCAAGCACACATCTCTGTAGAAGGTTGCTACCAGTCACAAGGATCAGATATTTCAGTTAATGATTTTAGTACTTTTCTAAGCATGGGACGGTGCAAGAATTTGGGTTCATAAAAATTTCTCCTGAAAATATGTAACTATCTGAGGGCCTGTTCTCCCAGTTTTCCCAGAGCACAGAGTGCCTCATTCCTGAGCTTCACCCTGAATTCTTTCCAGAGTGTGCTATACGTCAGTAACTGCAGTGGCTAGTAACTTGATTCCTGTAGAATTGGATGGCAAGCAACATTCCTTAGTTGGCAAGTTAATCCCTATGACCGTGGTTGCTCTAATATGTCCCTCAGTTTTGAGATCTGATACATACACATTTTTTTCTGATGAAGGCCTACAGATCAGGCACAACAAATTAGAGATTCACAAGAGTAGCAATTATTTAAAATTAAATTCAAAAAGATACATGCACCCCAGTGTTCACTGCAGCACTATTTACAATAGCCAGGACATGGAAGCAACCTAAATGTCCATCAACAGAGGAATGGATAAAGAAGATGTGGTTCATATATACAATGGAGTATTACTCAGCCACAGAAAGGAATGAAACTGTGTCATTTACAGAGACATGGATGGACCTAGAGACTGTCATACAGAGTAAAGCAAGTCAGAAAAAGAAAACCAATATCATATATTAATGCATAAGTGTGGAATCTAGAAAAATGGTATAGATGATCTTATTTGCAAAGCAGAAATAGAGATACAGACGTAGAGAACAAATGTATGGATACCAACGGGGAAGCGGTGGGTGGGATGAATTGTGAGATTGGGATTGACATATATACACGACTATGTATAAAATAGATAACTAATGAAAACCTACTGTATAGCACAGGGAACTCTACTCAGTGCTCTGTGGTGACCTAAGTGGGAAAGAAATCCAAAAAAGAGGGGATATATCTATATGTACAGCTGATTCACTTTGCTGTACAGCAGAAACTAACAACATTGTAAAGCAACTATACTCCAATAAAAATTAATTTACAAAAACAAAAAAAAGTTAAATTCTCTGCCTCTTCTAAAAATTCTAATCTAACCTTGCCCCACACAACCAAATTTACCTCTTATTGATCCTGAATAGGTATTTCTGCCCCTTTTAGGCAAATTTCTTCACTAACGTTGACCCAAAAGTACATGTCCCAACTACTAACCTTTTTCCGAGCCATCACTCCAGCAGAGTTCCCTCCCAAATCCTCTCTTCTTTATCTGGGCAGATTGGAAATTCAGGCTCAAGTGGCAACCCTGAGGAGACAGCAATCATTTGAACATTTAGTTTACAAACTAAATTTATACCTCAGTCAGAAATGTGCAACCCCACTCCCCCATTTAAGCTTTACAACAACATACAAAATTTTCATTATATTTTAGATTTACAAAGGAATAAAATCTGCAGACTGGTTGGAACAGTTTAGAATTCTGCACTCATCTATATCCCTTAGTCCTAGGAAACTGAGTTAAAGCAGAATTGTTCCAGAGCTAAGATATTTGCATATACCTTCTTTTCTCTTTTCCTTCCTTCCTTTTTCTTTTTTCTTTTCTGTTCTATTTTTTTAAATTAATTAATTAATTAATTAATTAATTAATTATTTATGGCTGTGTTGGGTCCTCGTTTCTGTGTGAGGGCTCCCTCCAGTTGCGGCAAGCGGGGGCCACTCTTCATCGCGGTGCGCGGGCCTCTCACTATCGTGGCCCCCCTTGTTACGGAGCACAGGCTCCAGACGCGCAGGCTCAGCAATTGTGGCTCACAGGCCCAGTTGCTCCGCGGCATGTGGGATCCTCCCAGACCAGGGTTCGAACTCACGTTCCCTGCATTGGCAGGCAGACTCTCAACCACTGCGCCACCAGGGAAGCCCCTTCTGTTCTATTTTGTTTTTGTTCCTTCTTAGTCAAGTTCAGTGGTGTTCAAATTTTGGTTGCAAAATTCTCAATTTAAGTGTGGTTTTTTTTAAAAAAAATGTTCAAGGCCTAGGTAAGTGTAGGTCACACGCTAGTTTGGGGATCGACCCTTAGCAAGATGCACTTCCATAGCCTGAGGCACGTCCGCAGTGAAGAGCAGCCTTCGGAGTCTAGTGTGACCTTGGGCAGGTTTCTTATCTGTTCTCAATCCCATTTGTAAAATGGGGGCGATGAAGGTGGGAATAGTGGGTCCCGGGCTGTTCCACCCTGATCTCTGGCACCCACTCCCTATCTCACTCAGAGGCAGTGAGATTGTCCTCGGCATCATTTCCTCAATCTGCATCATGGTCACCTCCACCAGGTCCTTCACACTCAGGGACTGTGTCCTATGCTGGGGCTCAAAACTCCGTTCTCCACTTTCTCAGGGATGAGGGAGCTCTCAGAGTTTGGGGAGGCAGGGCCCAGCCCCTCTTCTCCCTTAACACTCAGCATGTTTTCTACACAGTCTCCCCAGCTGGACCTTGTTTGCTCACCTCTGGTCCCTCCCAGTCTTGCTCTCTCGTCTGCTTCCCGCCGCCCCGCTAAACTCCTGGCTCCTAACCTCCTGGCTGGACTTGGGCAAGGCCCTTTCTCTGGACGTCAGTTTCCTCTTCTGGACAAAGATGAATGTGGCTGCAACAGGAGTTGTTACTGCTATTACAAATGTATCCTGTGCTTGTTGTGAAACATCAAATCATTCAACAATGAGAATGTCTAACATAAAGTTCCCAGTTACACTAGTACCCTCACTCTCGTCCTAATACCTGTGCATAACAATGATTACACCATTAGCAGCTGAATGTGCATTTGTCTAGATTTCAGCTCTCTCTCTCTATATATAAATAAAATAGCGTATAATATACATGCACACAGACTCACAGACATTCTTTTGTTCATGATGAGACTGTATTATGCACATTTTTCTGCAACTTGCTTTCTTTATTCAACAGTAAATCTTGGAGGTAATTCCATGCTGGTGTACATAGATAGAGTTCATTCATTGAATTAATTAATTTATTTACTTACAGTAAATATTTATTTACTTACAGTTTTATTGACATATAGCACTGTGTAAGTTTAAGGTGTACAGCATAATGATTTGACTAACATACATCATGAAATGATTATTGCAATACGTTTAGAGAACATCCACCATCTCATATAGATTCCAAATTAAAGGGATAGAGAAAAAATTTTTTTCCTTAATGAGAACTCATAGGATTTACTCTCCAAACAACTTTCACACAATATATAACAGACAGCAGTGTTAATTATATTTATCATGTTGTACAATACATCCTTAGTACTTATTTGTCTTATAATTGGGATTTGTACATTTTGGCTGCCTTCATCCAATTCCCCTTCCAACCACCCCCCATGTCTGGTAACCACACATCTGATCTCTTTTTCGATGAGTTTCTGTGATTGGGTTTTTTGAACTATAATTGACCTACAACACTGTATTAGTTCCTGTTACTCAACATAGTGACTTGATATTTCTATACATTTCAAAATGATCACCATGATAAGTCTAGTTGTCATCTGTCACCATGCAAAGATATTACATAATTATTGACTATATTCCCCACACTGTACATTTCATATTGTTGCAGTAAAAACAGAAATGAGACATTTCTTTTCTGACAAACAAGTAAAATAAGGAAACAATGAACAGGCTGGGGAAATAGCATAAACAGGCCTAAAAGAGTTAAGCAATTCTGGTTATTCTTTAGCTGTTACTACTAACAAACACTTGTAGCTAGACTTGTTCTTCACAAAGCTGATTACTCTCTGACTCCATATGAATCACCCTTTGCACCTGGCATTTCTTCTCCCCCTACACTCCCTTGTAGCACTCTTCATTTCAGAAAGAAGGTCACTGGCCGATAACTTCAGGGACACCAGACCCCAGTGATGAGCCACCTGACACCAGCTTTGGCCACGAATGTGCTGAAGACAAAAAAATGCAAGTCCTTCATTGCTTTGAGCCTTATCACCTACCTGCAGACCATGAGCCCCGGGATAGAAACCTCTCTCTATTCCCAGAAAAGGAGGCGCGCAGTTCTTGAGGCGCTAGCCTGCTGTTACTCCCTTTGCCAGGCAAAGATTAAAGCCATTTTCCTCATTCCTCCAAAACTCGGTCTCCGTATTTCTTTTTGGCATCGGTGCACAGAGAGCCAAGACTTTTGGCATCAACATCTGCCACTCATTTATTCTGCAACTGGAAGTTTGTACCTTTTAATCTCTCCCACCTATTTCTTTCCTCCCCAAACCCCCATCCCCTCTGGCAACCACCTTTTTGTTCTCTGTATCTATAATTCTGCTTCTATTTTGCTGTATTTGTTCATTTGTTTTGTTTTTTAGATTCCACATATACGTGAAATCATACAGTATTTGTCTTTCTCTGTCTGACTTCTTTCACTAAGCATAATACCCTCTAGGTGGATCCATGTTGTCACAAATGGCAAGATTTCATTATTTTTATGGCGGAGTAATATTCCACTGTATGTGTGTGTGTGTGTGTGTGTGTGTGTGTGTATACACACGCACACATATATATCATATCTTCTTTATCCATTCATCTATTAACGGACACTTAGGTTGCTTCTGTATCTTGGCTACTGTAAATAATGCTGTAATAAACACAGGGGTGCATGTATCCTTTCTAATTAATGTTTTTGTTTTCTTCAGATAACTACCCAGGAGTGGAATTGCTGGATCATATGGCAATTCTATTTTTAATCTTTTGAGGAATCTCTATATGGTTTTCCATAGTGGCTACAGATTCAATGCAACCCTTATTAAAATATCAAGAGCATTTTTCACAGAACTAGAACAAATAATTCTAAAATTTGTATGGAAACACAAAGACCCCAAATAGCCAAAACAATCTTGAGAAAGGAGAACAAAGCTGGAGGTATTATGCTCCCTGATTTCAAACTATACTACAAAGCTACAGTAATCAAGACAGTGTGGTACTGGCACAAAAACAAACACATAGATCAAGGAAACTGAATAGAGAGCCCAGAAATGAACCTACACAATCTATGTCGAAGGAGGCAAGAATATACAATGGAGAAAAGACAGCCTCTTTAAAAAATGGTGTTGGGAAAACTGGACAGCTACATTCAAAAGAATCAAACTAGACTACTCTCTCACACCATGCACAAAAGTAAATTCAATATGGATCACAGACTTAAATGTAAGACTCGATTCTAGAAGAAAACATAGGCAATAAGCTCTCTGACATCAGTATTAGTAATTTTTTTTTGGATATGTCTCAGGCAAAAGAAACAAAAATAAACAAATGGGACTATATCAAACTAAAAAGCTTTTGCACAGCGAAGGAAACTATGAACAAAATGAAAAAGCCACCTACGAATTGGGAGTAGATATTTGTAAATGTTAATATACAAAATATATGAAGAACTCATACAACTCAATAGCAAAAAACCAAACAAGCTGATTTTAAAATGTGCAGATCTGGATAGACATTTTTCCAAAGAAGACATAGAGATGGTCAACAGACACATGAAAAGATGCTTAACATCATTAATCATCAGGGAAATGCAAATCAAACCACAATGAGATATCATTTCCCACTGTCAGAATGGCTATTATCAAAAAGGGAACAAATAAAAAGCATTGGCAAGGATATGGAGAAAAGGGAAATTCATTTACTATAACATTTCCTTAGTACACCATATGTCATCTGTGTGTTTCATTGTCTAAGTGAAACTGTAAAGTCAAAGGGTATACACAGATAAAATTGTTGTAGACATTGGCAAATGGCCCTCCACAAAGGCTGTACAAATTTATATTCCCAACAACAGTCAATGAGGCTTACATCATGGAAAGGTAGAGCCATCAGAATAAACAAATTTGAGGAGATAGGTCATTTTAGGCCCACTGGAGCCTGAAAAGATGATCCTCAGCCCAGAGGTCTGGGAGAAGGGCTACCTCCACCAGGCTGAGGATGGGTATAATAGTGACCTCCCCACAAGACACTCATTAGTTACAAAAGGGAAAGCAGTAATTTTGCAATGGAAAAACCTGGCAGACATCACCTTTACCACATCGTCTTTTCAAAGTTAACATCACCAATAATGAGACAGAGCAATATCATACGTGTCTTCTGATGTGGTGCACTGGAAGAACACAGCATCACTCATACGAGATTCTCAAAACAAAAATGCATAAACTCAAACTCTTCATGAAAAAAGTTCAAGTTGAGGGACATTCTACAAAATAATTGGACAATATTCTTCAGAAGTGTCAAGGTTATGAAAGACAAAACTCACTAGCCTGGACTCTTAAAACTGTCAAATTATGAGAGACCAAAAAAAGACAGGAGCTGTCCTAGATTAAAGGAGCCTAAAGAGACATGACAACTGAATCAATGTGGGATCCTGGATTGCATCCTGGGCCAGAAAAAGAACAGTAGTGAGACAATCGGCAACATATGAATAAAGTCTGTAGCTTCTTTAATAGCATTGTATTAATGTTAATTTCCTGACTTTGATAATTCTACTGCAGTTCATAAGATGTTAATATGTGGGGAAGCTGGTGAAAAATATTCAATAACTCGCTGTATTATTTTTGTAAGTCTAAACTTATTTCAAAACAAAAAGTTTTTTTAAAAAGAGAAGAGGGTTGGCATGATTGAGTCATCCTTCAGCCAAAAACCCTGCCAGCACCTCTGCCTACAGCACAAAGGCTGACTCTCCTGAGAGTGGCATTCGAGGCTCTCAATAATCTGGCCAAACATCCCCCCAGATTTATGGCTCCCCACTCTCCTGCAACCCACTCACACCCCGCTAATCTCCATGGCACACAGTACATCTTGCTTAGAAAAACCCTACTCATGTTCAAAGGCCCCCTTCATGGGGCCTTAACTCTGCACTTACTTCAGGAAGCAGAGTCAGCAGCTGGCTCTTACTTGGTCAGCAGTTGACTTTCCTGACTCCCTGTGTAATAGGGAACAACAAATCTGACTCCATATTGGATCTGTTTCTTTTTCTTTAACCTTTGTATTCTACCGCTTTTGCTACAAGTTATCACTAAAGGGATGTGGTCTATACCTTAAAGTATACATAATAGCCCATCTCTGAAAACCCTGCCTCCCATGCCTGAGGGTTAAGCTAAAATACCTTTGTTTAAACTCACAGGAAACATCCTGACCAGGCCCCCCTGTGAATGGCTTCAGGAATGAAGAAATTAACACATCCCCTCCGAAGTCTGGCCAGAACCAGGAAATATATCTCCTTTTTTTTACTTTACATCCTCACCTCCCCCTCTTTGTTCCATAAAAGAAACTAGCATCCAAACCTGGGCAAGATGGTTCTTTGGGAAACTAGTCCATGCGGTCTGCTGGCTTTCTGAATAAAGTCACTATTCCTTGCCCCCAACAACTCCCCTCTCGAATTTATTGGCCTGTTCTGTTGCGAGCAGTGTGAGCTTGTACTTGGTAACACCTGGAAACCCTTAACTCCATCGGAGGGCCTCTGCAGGCCTGCGCATTGCTCACACCCTTTCTACCCTCAGGGAACTCCCAACCTGTAGATAAATAAGGTGATGAAACAACAGTGACCAGCTCAGGAAAGCTCCTCAGAGGCAGGCAGGGAAATTCACATTTTCTGCCATGAGGTAGGAGTTATTGTTACCCCCTCTTTGCAACAATGACCTGGCTGGGGAAACAACATAAACAGGCCTGAAAGAGTTAAGCAATCTTGGTTATTCTTTAGCTGTTACTACTAACAAACGCTTGTAGCTAGACCCATCCTTCACAACGCCCACTGCTCTCTGACTCCATGTGAATCAGCCTTTGTACCTGGCATTTCTTCTCCCCCTACCCTCCCTTGTAGCACTCTTCATTTCAGAAAGAAGGTCTTGGTGATAACTTCAGGGACACCAGACCCGGTTGCTGAGCCACCTGACGCCAACTTTGGCCATGAATTTGCAGAAGAGAAGAAATGCAAGACCTTAATTACTTTGAGCCTTACACCTACCCCAGACCAGAAGCCCCGGGCTATATAACCTTCCCCTATTCCCCAGGGAAGGGGGCACAGTTCTTGAGGCACTAACCTACTGTGTTTCCCTTTTGCCTGGCAAAAGAATAAAGCTACTCTTTTCTGCTGCCTCCAAACTGTCTCAGTATTTCTATTCAGCATTGGTGGACAGGGAGCCAAGGTTTTGGCATCAACCACATTTAAAGGACCAGCTCGCCCTCCCTCAGGGAGTGAGCAAGGACACCCGTTACTTGTTCTCATTCCCTCATGCTGCAGCACAAGTCCCAGTAAAGCCTTGCCTGAATTTCTTGTCTGAACTCTTATCAATTTCTATTGATTAAAGAGTCCAAGAACCCAGGCCAGTACACAGGGAGTGTTCTTGGTTTATATTTTACCCCAACTCTGGTCTCAAGGAGCAAAATGAGATCATCTCCCTAGAGAACATTGCAGACAAGTTTCTCACAGAACTAGGGGAAATGCCAACTGACTACCTACCTTCCCAAGCCCACAAGCATCCCAGAGTCATAAATGAACACATTCTTGGGAAATGGCTATGGCTTTAACAATGAACTGAATTGACACTGAGCAATGTGAATCTGTGCAAAAATATCTGAAAACTGAGCAGGTGGACCCCGTTAGGCTGTTTTCCTCCACCTTTAATGTGGATTCATCACACTTCAAAAAACACTGGGTGGGAAACCGCTCTTGCCAACCTCTGGGATAACCACAGAGCCCTGCTCATACAGTACCAGCCGAGATTAACTGAGAAACAAGCATGTGGTGCTTGGAACAGTGCTTGACGCCAAGTCAGAATCAATGAATGTCAGCATCAATGAATGTTGGCCTTTACGACTATAATTATTGATATTATAGTTGTTAACATTAGGCCTCTACCCCCATCCTCACTTCACTCCTCCCTGTACCCAGCAGATTTCCCTATCTTCCTACATCTTCCCCTAACTGGGAGAATTTGGGACTGCTTGCCAGAAAGGGGGTAGATTTTTTTAAAAAAACAAAAACCTTCTTCAATCTCACCTTGTTAGGTCCCCCACACCTTCCATCCCCTACAGAGGCATCTATACCCACACTCCACTGGTTCACTCTCTCTGCCTGTAACTTGTGTGGCCCTGGGCTGGCAGCCCTGCTCCATCTGTGCCGAGAGGGGGTGGCCTGGCCCACGCGGGGCTGAAGCCTGCCTGGAACTGGTCTTATCTGAACCAAGACAAGAAGACAAGGAGGCTTTGTGTGGCTCCAACCCTCCCAGCCACTGAGGCCCTTTCAGTGGGTGGTTCCTCTCTCCCACCTCCAGCCCCAGAGGGATGGCCAGCCCCTACTTCCTGCTTGCCTTGGCCCCTTGCTTTTGGGTTCGGACTAGGAGAACAAACCCTGCCAGATGCCCTCTGCCCCCATTTTCCCCACAACATGGCCAGGCTGGGAGGCCGTGCACATCCTGCAGCATTGCCTATGGGGGCACTGGCACCCTGGGAGCAAATCCCCACCTTTCTATGTGACCTTAGGCCACCACCTAACTTCTCCAAGCCTCAAACTGTGTGTGTTCACCGTGGATCTTGGTGCTACCTGCCGGGGTGACAGAAGCATTAGAGGAAAGGAAAGCTTGCACATTATGGCACTTCAACTATTCAGGCAGTTAGGGGTCGTCTCCCCCTAACTGCTTAAGGACTTGCCACTCTGAGCCCCCAAATACCCGATTTGTCCTCTTCCACCTCCACCTCCACCTCCACCTCCCTCCAGATTTCCTCACTACCTAGTCATTCACCTGGGGCCTGATAATGCTTAAGAGAGTGAGTTTTACAATCAGATCCACCTGCCTTCCAACCTGGGCTCTGCAGCCCTCTGACTTAATAAAATATATCTTATCTGAAAAGGAGATAAAGACACCTTCCTTTTATGTTTCTTGGGGCGAGGATTAAATGAAATAACATATGGACAGCCTGAGCACAACCTGTTTCAAAGAAGTTTAGCAAATATCAGAGTAATAATAAATAATGATACTTAATTGTCATCAGTCCCAACTGGCCACCAACTTGCTTTGAGGCCCAGCATATGGTTGGCATATTTCCCTGGTTTCCCCTATTTTCAACTTCACTGGCTATTTCTAGAGAACATTGGAAGGAGGACATTAGCAAACTGGGTCCTTATCATCCTGCCCAGAAGTTTTCCTTCATATGTTTGGGTTGGCTTCTGTTGGTATCAGGAAATAAATTGATTGCCAAACACTTATCTTAAATCCATCCAATTTACTGAGTAATTCAAGTAGTTCTTTTAGCTCTACTGGATTTTTTGAGAAAGCAATTGAATCTTCTACTAATATCAGTATTTTGTCTTCTTTATGATAACTCTTCTTTCACTTGTACTTTATTGCATCAATCAGACCACAGATAATTAATAGTGGTGATGGATGGTGTCTTTACCTCATTCCTGGCTTCATAAAGGATGCCACTCTCCTTTCTCCTGCAGGTATGTGCAAACCAGTTGTGTAAGGTAAAAGTAGTTATCTTATGAAGAAAATGTACTTTTATTTTCTTTATTTCTACCTCTTAGAGTTTGTTGTTTTTAAGTATGGGATGGCTATTTAATTTCATCAAATAATAGTTTCAGTATTTATTGAAATGATAAGCTCATTTTAGTTTTGTTTCTCTGACCTTATAACAGACATGATGGCGAGAGATTTTTTTTGGACCTCTACTTGGGTGTGAATAGCTAAACCAGCAATTTGTTTTATGTTCAAATTAGTGGCTAAAGGATGGACTATGCAATAAAGAGCAGGTTATTTAGATGTCCATGTGGGAAAATAATTTAAGCTTGAATCGTTCCTCGGAACCACATAAAAATTCTAGAAGTATTAGAGGTTACACCTTTAAAAAAACTTTAAGCTATTTGAAGAAAATGTTGGAAAATACTTTTATAGTCCTGATGTGAGGAATCATAAGCAAGTTGTAAAATCTAGAAGCCATAAAAGACAATACTGAGAAATTTGGCTACCTAAATATCTAAAACTTCTGTATGATGAAAGATATCACGAAGAAAGTTAAAGACAATAGAAGAATGGAAGAAAACATTGCCAACATATATATCCGGCATTGTTGGATTAATAATCAGAATATGTAAAGAAAAGAGGGAAAAATAGAAAAAAGTATTTGACTAGGCAAATAAAACTCAACTTCTGGCTTCCCTGGTGGTGCAGTGGTTGAGAGTCTGCCTGCCAATGCAGGGGACGTGAGTTCAAACCCTGGTCTGGGAGGATCCCACATGCCGCGGAGCAGCTGCGCCCGTGAGCCACAATTGCTGAGCCTGCGCGTTTGGAGCCTGTGCTCCGCAATAAGAGGGGCCGCGATAGTGAGAGGCCCGCGCACCGCGATGAAGAGTGGCCCCCGCTCACCACAACTAGAGAAAGCCCTCGCACAGAAACGAAGACCCAACACAGCCATAAAAATAAATAAATTAATTAATTAATTTTTTTTTTAAAAAAGCTCAACTTCACTCACTAAATAGCATGTAAATAGAGGCAAAAAGGTAACTTTTTTTCGTCATCAAACTGTCAAAATATCAAAAGATAAATATTCAGTGCTGGAGAATGTACAGGGCTGCCAGATCTACAACTTCAGCTCTTCCCACTCCAGAAGTATTTTATGTAAATGGCGCCCCCTGCAGCACAACTCCAACATAGACTACAATGTAACTGGGTGCACCTTGGAGCCTTGCTCTCAGTGCCCCGCCCCTCCTCTGGGCTTTGTAAGAGCCTTTAGCATATCTAGCAAAATGTAAAAGGCCCTCTGAATCACTGATTCCTCTTCCAGGAATAAGGCCTTTCAGAAATACAGAATTATGTAATATATACATAAAGATATATGCAAAAGGATGTTCACTGAAGCATGCTTTATATTGGAAAAAAACACAAGGAAACAAACTCCATGTCCATCAACAGGGGATTATCTGGACAAAAATAGTGCCTTCAATCATGAGATATTTTGCCTGTCTCAGATTTAGGTGTACTAACATAGAATGATCTTTAAGATTTGGTGTTATGACTGAGATGAACATGAATGTGAAAGCAAATCCCAAAAATATATTATTCAATCCTATGTTTATATATTTGTGTCTGAATTTATATTAGATCGATAGGGAATGCACAGACAAGGAACTGGAAGAGCCCACCAAGCTGAGGGAACTTGACTGGAATTGATACAGGCTGGGACCTGGGACCGGGAACCCTTTGCTGCAGTGCTTGCACCTGGACGAATGTCTCCTCCAGCAACATAATACAAAGAAACTATACGGGACTAAAAATAACTGCGTGCATGGGCAGTTGGGACAAATTAGGAACAACAAGATACAAAAAGACCAAAAACCCAACTGCCACTTCTGAGGAACCGCGAGCAAAAGCAAAGTACTGTGCATGAGCCCTGCACACAGCACCACCAAGGGGGTGGGCAGACCACCTGACCACCCCTCCAGCAAGACCCCTGGACCCACCCCTACCCTCACCCCACATAAGGAACCAGCTCAGCCTCCCCTCCCCCGCAGAGAGCAACCAAGGGAAACTGTTACTTGTTTTCACTCCCTTGTGCTGCAGCAGCACCAGTCCCAATAAAGCCTTGCCTGAATTTCTTGTCTGGCTTCTTATCAATTTCTGTTGATTAAGAAGGCCAAGAAGCCTGGTCTGTAACAGAATCACCGGTTAGGGGGAGTTTCTGTGACAGGGAGGGGTTTTACCCTGCATGCTTTATTACTTTGTGCCTCTACCACAAAAAGAAAGTATTGTATATATGTTGTTTTTATTGCAAATTCAAAATATTAGGCAGCTCACTCATTCTGAGCTGCAAACCTGTGGGTTTGACTGTTCTTTGACAACTTCCCACCGAGGTAAACTACCAAGAAAGTCCTATTACCAAGTGTGAAAACTTCTTGGCATTTCTGAAGTAAATCCTTCTTTTGAGCCAGTTCATGTGGGCATCCCAATTCCCAAGAGAGCTTTTTAAAAATTTAGATCCAAGTCTTTGTCCAAGATCTGCTGACTCAAAACCTGAATTTCTGTTCCTGAGGCTATTATCTGGAGGAAGAAGTGAGAAGGAAGGATTATTGGTTAGTGTGGTGACTATATTTGTACAATTGCACAGCCACAGTCAGGAATACAGAAGGCAGAGGTGCAGCCTTGATCTGCAAGGGCTCCAGTTAACCCTAAAGGGGGCCCCTTGATGGATAAAAACATACTCCTGGGCTTGGTGATGAAGGGGCTCCACTGGCAGCCAGGACATGCACTCAAGGCTCTGCAGTGCAGATGTCAGGGCTATGGTTTTTGCTTTTTGTTTTCCCAAATCTTAACTTTTTTTTTTTTCTTTTTTTCATTTGTTGAGTGGGTGTGTCCCATAGGTGAAGGTTCAACTATTGTGTTTTAAACTGGAGGGAGGTGGAGATGATTTGAAGTTAACTGAAAAACCCACCCAGCTCTTACTCTGGGTTTGCTTAGAATGGAGAAAGAACCCGGCTCTCACCAATACATTGTATCAATATATTATTATCTACCGGGAACAGAACTGGATTCAAATCCAGACTCCACATTACACCAGGTGTGTGACTATTGGCAAGGCTCTTAACATCTCTGAGCCTCAATTTCTTGGTCTGCAGAATGGACGTAATGATGCACTTCCTGATGGGGGTGCAGTGAAGATCTGAGAGATGGCGTATGTAGAATAAATCAAGCAAAGCTTAGCTACTGTTCATTAATAGTAGGGTGGTCACTAGACCACGAACTCCTCAAGTGCAGACATGTGAATATGAGAATTATTTCGTTTTCTCCCCCCTCCAAAGTTTACCTAACACTAACTAGTACAGACCTTAAGTATGTGCTGAACACTCTGTCCGATGTCATGAGAGTTGATTACTTGTTCCTGGTGGGCAGAGAAAAGCTTCCACACTCCGTGCAGTCAGGAATTCAGATCCCGTGCCACAGGTGTGGGTGGCACTTCTCTCGAAACTGCAGTCCGCCGGTCTGTGAAATGGGCTCATAACGGATCACTGGACCCCCGGCTCCATCGCCCAATCTTCTGCGCTCGGGCTCGGGGGAGGCGCGGGGGCTCAGAGCGCGGCCCCTTCCAGGGGAGGCGCCCAGCCTGGCGCGTCGCCCCTCCGCCCGCGGGGTCTCTGGAGGGGGCGGGCTCGCTCGAGCTAGAAAGCCCGGAGCCGCCCAGGAATCTTGGCGGGGACTGCGAGCATTTCCTCCCGGGCCGGGCGGCGCGATCCCGGGGAGGGCGGGGAGGGCGGCAGAGGGCAGACGCGGCGCTGCGCTCCGCCAGCCGGCAGCATGCGGCCCCTGCTCTGCGCGCTGGCCGGGCTTGCCCTGCTCCGCGCCTCGGGTGCCTTCACCGGTGAGTGGGGCCCGGGCGCGGGGCGAGGGTCGGGGAGACCGCGGACCGCGAGAAAGGAGCTGGAGAGAGGGAGGGAAGAGGGAGGGAGATGGGAACGAAGCCAGATGGAGAGAGAGGGATGGAGAAAGAGGGAGATGCAGAGAGGGAGAGAGATAGAAAGATGGTGAGAGAAATTGGAGAGAAAGACGGAGACAAAAAAGGCAGAGAGAATAAAGGCAGAGGAACAGAGAGAATTACAAAGGAGAGAGGGAAGAATACAGAGGGCAAGGGAGAGGCTGGGACAGATAAGAAACTTTGGAGGTAGACAGATGGGTCTGAACTATGAATGAGGACAGAGAGAGAAAGGAGTTTGAGAGGCTAACGGAACAAGAGGGAAGGAAATAGAGGAACTAAAATGGCAAGAGAAAGGGGGTTGGGGAGAGAGAACGGGGGTGGGGGAGAGAGAAAGAGAGGATACTGAGGAAGAGAGGCAGATTTGAGAGAGACAAACAAGGAGAGAGGGAGTGGAGAGACCCATTGCCCCAGGTCAAGAGGAAAGAGAGGAGGAGACCAGGATCACAAGGTGGATGGTCAAGTCTGCAGGGTGGGGCAGCCCCGGCTCCCCACCCTCCAGACCAGCCCTGCCCAGAGGGCCTGCAGAGGCGCCCAGGCCTGGTTTTCTTGGGGAATTTCCTGGGAAGCCAAGCTCCAACAGGGAGAGGACCCAGGCCTGGCCCAGCACAGCCGGTCAGGGCCCAGGCAGGCGGCCCCTGGAGGCCACGGCTTTACCTGCCAGGTGGTCTGAGGGGCTTCTGCAGTCTGTGGAGGAGGCCAGTTGTCAGCCTTTTGGAGAGCTTCCCTGAGGGCCTGAGCTGCCTTGGGTGGGTGGGGAGGAGGCTGCGGGAGGGAGAGGCCCTCTGGGTGCTCCACTGGCTGGGTTCCTTGCCGTGCCCTGTCCCTTCTACCCTTCCCTGACAGCAGTCTTAGTGCTGCCCCTTCACAGGTGAGGCTCGGACAGGGTGGCTGCAGATGGACTTACTGTGTGCACAGGTGTTCCTCCCACCACCCCAAGACTGCACTTTATACAGCACTTTACAAGCCACGTTCCCATTTACCCAGGGTCTCTTGCTGGCCTCAGCCAGAGGCAGCTGATGCCCATCCCAGTTGTACGGGCGAGGGGAAGGCTCAGTCTCTCCAGGCATCCAGGGAGCCTGCCCCCTCAGCCAGGCCCTTGTCCACACTTAAGGCTGCTCCCCCATCAACCTGGAGCTGGTGGCTGTGAGTCACCCTGCCCTGTGTTAGGATGGAAGCTCCCCTGACCCCTGGCCCAGCCCCTTTCAGGCACAGGGAACTGTGGGAGTGGGCATCCAGGGAAAGGGTTGAGGCCGGTCTTGATCCTGGGCAGCCCCTGGCTGAGTGACCTTGGGTGAGTCATGTCACCTCTCTGAAGCTATTTCCTCTTCTGTAACTTGGGGAGAATGGTACCCACCAGCAGAGCTGGATGAAAGGGAAGTACCCAGCACAGAACATCTGTCAACACACATTGGCTCCTTCCCTCGTCCCCTCAGACAGCTCCACTGAGCTCTCTGAGGCCCAGTTCTCCACTGAGGTTGGCTAAGGAGGACCAACAACCCTTTCCTCACAGGCTGCATGAGGAGTGGCTGGGACCACGCAGCACAGAGCCCAGCCCAGGTGCTGTCCTTTTTCCCTGCCTCCCCGCCCCGCCCCATCTTGCTGGAGTCCCCACCTCCAGGAGCTGAGGGGACAAAGCCGAGTCTGTGCTCCCCCAGAGGGAGAAGCTGGCCGCCCACAGTGGCAGACTTTTTGTGGCCCCTTTAGCTATGACTGGTATATACATTTTAGCTTAAAGCCATTTTTAAACATTATTTTCCTCCTGATCATCCTCATTGCTCCAGATTAAGAAAAAAAAAAAGAGGAGAGTATAAACATATTAATGTAATTTCACACTGAGTTCACACATTTTTGTGTATAACCTTTCAGACTTCAGACAGTATACCATGGTTTTTCTTAACGGTTGATTATCAAATCTGTTGGATATAAACACAGAACAGAGACCTAGAGATTGTCATACTGAGTGAAGTAAGTCAGACAGAGAAAGACAAATATGATATTGCTTATATGCGGAATCTAAAAAAAATGATAGAAATGAACTTATTTACAAAACAGAAACAGACTCACAGACTTAGAGAACGAACTTATGGTTGGGAGGTGGGGGAGGGATACTTAGGGAGTTTGGGACTGACATGTACATACTGCTGTATTTAAAATGGATACCCAACAAGGACCTATTGTACAGCACAGGGAACACTGCTCAATATTATGTAACAACCTAAATGGGAAAAGGATTTGAAAAAGAATAATAAAAAAAAAAAGAATAGTATAGTGAACCCCCATGTGCCCCTCACTCTGTTTCAACAAGAATGGATTCCTGACAGATTTGGATTCATCTACCATCCCCACCTTCTCTCCCCTCCCTCAGATTATTTTAAAGGAAATTCCAGGCATTATATATTTTTATCTGTAAGTGTTGCCTTATGTATTTCTAAAAGATAAATCATCTTTTAATAACAATACCATTATCACTCCCTAAAAATGGACAATAATTCCATAATGTCATCAAATATCCAATCAGCGTTCAACTGTCCCTGATTGTGTGATGTTTTTATATTTGGTTTGATCCAAATAAGGTACACACATTGCTTTTGGTTGATATATCTGTTAAGTTTCTTTTAGTAAGTTTTAAGTTTCTTTAGTAAGTTCTTTTTCGCCTCTTTTTTCTTAAAATTTATTTGTTGAAGAAACTGGGTTGTTAGTCTTGTAAGGGTTTTCCCATTTAAATTTTAGCTGATTGCATCCCCCAGGTGTCATTTAAATGTTCTCTCCCCGTATTGTCTATAAACTGGTAGTTAGATCTAGAAGCTTCATCTAATTCCAGTTAGATATATATTTTTTTCTTGCAAGAATACTTTAAGATGGTTTATTGCTTTAATTTTGATTTCTTTGATTACTACCAAGGTTGGATTTTTCTTCAAAGGCATACTGGTCATTTCTGCTAATTCTTGTGAATTGTCTTAGACTTTTCCATCGTGGTAATGGGATTTTTTCATATTGATCTATAGAAGTTCTTTATGTGTTGAGTGAAGCAGACTGTTTTGTGCTACTTGTAGAGGATTTTTTTTTTTTAAGTTAAGGCTTCAGTTGAGTTCCTTTCCTATTTTGCTATCAGAGGGATATCAAGTCCTAGAGCGTAGTCCTATTAGCCATTCTCACCCATGCCTTGGGGCCCACGGGGGGAAGCTCTCACTGTCCACCACCATTCCAGGTCCCTGTGGACGTCTGTCTTCCATTGGGATTCTGCTTTTTGCTTTGGGTGGAAGAGGAAGATGCTGAAGGGCTATGGTGAGGATCACTGCATTTCTTCTTACAAAAATGGATGTTGTGGGGAGTGAAGCTCTCAAAGACAATTTGATCCAACGTACACAGTTGGGCTCTTGTTGGGCCTCAAGACAGGTGCAAAGATGTCATGTGTATAGGTCCCCTTTGCCCCATTCCTGTCCAGCCCCTCATTTTACAAAGGAGGCAGCTGAGACCCCCAAGATAGGAGGCCCTTAACTCATCACAGAACTGCCAGAACATAGTATAGACAGTGTCTTGCAGGTAGGATTCAAATCCTGTCCCCACTACCTACTAGCAGTGTAGTCTTGGGCATGTTACGCAACCTCTTTGATCTTTGGTTTTCTAATCTATAAAAAACTGATAAGAGTATTGAGCTCACAGGTAGAATTAAATGAGTTAACGCATGTAAGCACTCAACAAAAAGCTTGGCCCATAATAACTGATCACAAATTGACAGTAGCTTCAAATATAGAGTATGGTTGTGCCCATTCTAAAGGTGAAGAAACTAAGGATCCCGCAAGTGGGATTGGCTTGTAACAGAGCCCAGAGAGCCCGGTCAGCCCTGAGCCCTCTGTGTGCTTGTTGGAGAAGCCCCTCCCAAAGCATCCCTTGGACCCCTGCACAGGTACAGTCCTAGAGCAGACGCCTCCCCATCTTGAGACCTGGTCAGAGTGATCTAGCGAAGAGCACTGGCTCCAGGTGGAGAGGCGGGGCTGCAGGGGCTTTCACTGACCTGCTTAGTCTCCAGTCCACCTGGTGAGTGACCTACATGGCATTTGCACATCATCTGGCAGTTCCAAGGCAACTTCAAATGCAGGAGCCCCTTGGATCAACACAGCAGTCCCACCAAGTAGACAGAGCAGGGCAGATCCCTCACAGACGAAGCTGAGTCAGAGGCAAAGAACACAGTTCAGTGGAGGTGGGACCGTGCCTCTGACTCCCAAACCTGTGTTCTGTGCACAGTGTGTGGAGAGAGGTTTATCCTGGATGGCTTCCTAGACCTCAGCATGGTGGGGATTTAGGAATGTTCTAGTACTTTATAACCCAGTGGATTATAAAACACCATATTCCAAGGTAGAAGGAATCTGGTTTCCTGGATGGCCTTCGAGAGCGGAGCTCCCTGCCAGCCCTGACCATCGGCCAGCTCACCTCTGAACTGATATGTGAGAAAGAAACACATGTGTGATTGAGGGGGGCTCTTTGTTGCAGCAGCTCAGCTTGTATCCTCACTTAACCAGATGCCGACTGTATTGGAATGACAGGGGTAAGCTCTCAGAGTGATCGGCAAGGCTCAAATCCACAACTGGAAAATGACCAGAGGACAAGGGAGACAGAACATATCACTCCCAAAACAAAACAAAACAAAAATGTTCCTCAGCATCTGAGCTCCCTCTTAGGGCGCTCAAGGGTCCCTCTCCTGTTTCAGCCAGAGCACATCCATAGACTAGAGTTCTTCACATAGTTGTTTGAAAATAGTGTTCTTCTGACTAAAAAATTAAAAAAAAAAACCCACTGATGGTTTGGAATGAGGCACAAATTTTAATACAAATATCAAATGTGGTCAAATTTATTATACTATTATATTGACTGTGGTCAAATGGAATTAACCCCCAAGTGACAAGTGTGGCTGGTCAAAGCAGCACCTTTCAGGGTCAGAAATCATTTGAGTTGTGTGTGCCTTCTTAGTGTTCGGATCCAGAAACAAAAGGTCTCCTATGCCTGTCAGTGGTGGTGGGGGGGGGGCCCAGTGGCCATGTCCCTTTAACTGGAGAGGTTAGCTTGGTGCCTGCACTGGGCCTCCCGTCTCCACTGGCAGCCTGCTCTCACCATGTTCCACCCACGCCCGCCGTCCAGGGTGCACACAGGCCCTGAGCGGAAGCCAGGCCAGAGAAAACAACCCTGCATCCAAGAAGATCCATTTCCCAACTGGCCAGGTCAGGGAGGGCAGGATCGAAGGAGGGAAGGGAGCACCGGGAACCACAGCCTTGGCCGCCCGTGGTCAGTCGTGATAATCCTTCAGCTTCCCCCACTCTTCCTCTGGTCTGAGCTTCCCCAAAGCCCTGTGAACGTGGCGTTATTGTGAGCCCCTTTCTACTGGTGAGGAAGCACGAAGCAAAGGGAGTCCTTGCCCAGTTCTTGCCTTGCTGGAGCTTCTGGGCCAAGAAGCAACTTGTCCTTGACTCATCCTGGTTCGGTCTTTGTAGCTAATTTTTGAGGCCTGAAAGACAGAGGCAAACCTTGGATGAGCTGCATCTGGCGGTGCCTCCGCCCCCGCCCCCAAACCCTGTTTACAGAGGAGGCAGCAGAGGCTCAGGGAGAAGAAAGTTCCCACGGGCCTGCACCAATTCATGGCTGGGAACGGAGGTCTGCAGCGTTTTCTGCCATCATGCGCTGAGGTCAATGCCATGAGCACCCACGTGGGGGAGAGAGCAGCAGGGCAGGGTGGCCTTGCTCTGCCCCAGCTCAGTCTCAGCAGAGCTCCTCGGGAGGCCTGGATGAGCTCACAGACAGTTGTGCGGTGCAGCCCAGCGCGCAGTTGTGTCCAGATGTGATGGATTAGCGCTGTGTGATGTGGAGAGCAACCTCAGGCCAGCCTCTTCCCTGGAGGGGTTTGGGAGCCAAGTTAGACCTCATCGCTGACACGTAGAGAACAGGATGTTTTAGGCTGAGGGAGGGAGGGAGCAGATTCATGTTGTTCGTGACTTAGAGAGCTGGCAGAGCCCCACTTGGCCGGCAGGGTCTTGTTGCTTCCTCTTGGCCTAAGCTGGGAGGAGGGGGAGGAGTAATTTAGGGTCTGGGAGAGGGCGGGTAGGACTCAGGGGAAAGGCTCGGCCTAAGGCCCCTGGGCGGAGCTTGCAGAGGGTGTGTGTGGGCCTGGACCTAGACCAGGACAGAACCCCTCTTCCCAGACAGCCCTCTATTTGGGTGAAAAAAGCTCTGCCTGCCCCCTTGAAGTCTTTTCTCTCTAGCTGAGCACCCCAGTTTTTTCAGCTGACACAAAGGAGTCAAAATCAGGAGTCCCTTCACGGTGGCCCCCTTTAGCCCTGCCTCTGCCTGTCAAAAGCCTTCTCACGATGAATGGCCCAGAATGGAGACCAGCCCTCCAGGTGGGGTCTCTCAGACCACCCCCTCCCCCGCCCGACACCCATCCTGAACATTCTGTATCAATGCACGAAGCCCATGGCTTCTGCTTTTTGCTAACAACCCCGTCAGAGAACTGGCTTTTATTACGGAAAATTTCAAACCATATATACAAAAGTAGAGAGAATAGCAGAATTAACCCCACATCCGCATAACCCAATTTCAACAGTTACCAATCTCGGCCAATCTTGTTTGCTCAATACTCCCACCCATGCCTCCTCCCACTCCCAGGCCTGGATTATTTTGAAGTAAAGCCAAGACATCATAGCATTTTACCTATATATATTTTCAGTATAGATCTCTGAAAGGCTCCCTTTAAAAACAATAACCAAAGCTATAACATCCCCTCCCTCCCTAAAGTCAACAAGAAGACCATTGTTGTTGTTTATTTATTTATTTATTTTCTTTCTTTATTTTTTTTGGCTGCATCAGGTCTTAGCTGCGGCACGCAGGATCTTTGTTGCGGTGCACAGGCTCTGTAGTTGTGGTGCGTGGGCTGTAGCTTTGCGGCACGCAGGCTCTCTAGTTGAGGCACACGAGCTCGGTAGTTGTGACGTGCAGGCTTAGTTGCCCCACGGCACGTGGGATCTTAGTTCCCCGACCAGGGATCGAACCCGCATCCCCTGCATTGGAAGGTGGGTTCTTTACCACTGGACCACCAGGGAAGTCCCAAGACCATTGTTTTTTGAAGAGATTTTTCTAAGTTCAGTGGATGGACATAATGAAGGGGAGAATGTAAAAACCCAAACTGTTCTCCGCAAAAGCTGCTCAGAGTGGAAGGAAGTTTTGCCCCTGCGCTTGGTTCTCGCCCCTGAGCGGAAGAGCTGAGATCCAGAGAGAGTTGAGACCAGAGGCTCTCAGGGCATGGGGACTCTGGCAGAGCTCCAGAAGGCCAGCTGGCTGAGGTGGGGCCAGGGGAAGGCCAGGGTGCCTGGGGTCCAGTCGTTTGCTGACTGTGATCTTAGACAAGTCACTCAGCCTTCAGAGTTATACATTCATCACCAGCAAAATGGCTCACTATCCTTACTTCAAGACCTGCCAAACTCCTGGGCAACTCCCCTCGGGCAACCCAGCCAACATCGAGGTCTTACAAGAGTTTTGCATCTACAAAGATCAAGTCCAATAATTCTTACCCCTGCTCTGCTTCAGATGCCCACAGCCTTGGTATTGTCACTGTGAAGCTGCTCTACCTCTAAAAGCTAAAATTGCAGTATCCCTTATCACTTGTTCCTTCTGTTACTCCCATCATCTCATTGAGATCTCCAGTGCCTTCAGCCCCTCCATTTCTCCCAATTATTGGCCCTCTTATTGCCTTCTCCTTCGTTATTCAAGCTAGATGCCAGAGCTCGTCCCCTTAAGCCCTTGCTGGTCGAATCCTCAGTTCCTTTGCGCTCTTGTTCTTCACCGCACTCATGCCACAGACTCCCAGGTTTCAGCTCATCAGCCATCTGTCTTTGCTGCTTACACCCACCTGCCGAGCTGCTGCGGGAGGGCTTCCTTGTGATGTCAGGTTGTTCTGCATCCTCCTCCTAACTGCCTTCCTCATTCTCCTCATCCCTTTTTATCCCTCTCTTTATTCAAGCTTCTTACCCAGGGGCGTGCTGATACACTGGCTCTCGGAAAACAAAGAAAGCATTTGTCAGTTTCCATGGTGGAAATACTTTTCACCATGGCTCCCATTTTAGTGGTTGTGTCTAACAACCCACTCACAGAATTCCTGATAACTACTTCACAACTCGATCTCCTCTTTCCTAACCCTACATGAATTTTCAGCAGATGATTCCCCTCTTACTTTACCGAGTGAATAGAGGCCATCAGGTGGGACTCACTCAACTTCTTGGCCCTTTAAGTAGAACTTTGTTACCCATTTTTGCTGCGTTTCCTCTCTCTTCCTTCCACATGTGACCCCTACCCCCACCACCATGTCTGGATTCCGTGGCCCCACATCTCTTCAGGAAATGCATTCTTTCAGTTCTCCTGGCTTCTTCCTGTCCTCAGGCTATAAGCATGGTTGCGTTTCCTCAGCGCTTAAAAACCTGGAAACAACAACAATAAACACTTCTTTACACCTTGTGATCTGATGTCCCTTCCTTCACAGCCAAGCTTCATGGAAATGTTTTCCAGGATCTTAGTTTCCTCCTCCTGACTTTTCCTTCCCTTCTCATCCCACTGCAACTAGACTTGGCTCTGTCGGCACCTCTCCACTAAAAGCGCTGGGATGGCATTCAGCATCGACTTTTCTGTTGCTCTGAGTCCTTATCTTGCTAGACCTCCATGCTGCTTTAGGCCATGCTGACTGCTTCATCCTTTCGAAAGCTCTTGGCTTCTCCTTGTTTCTGGGGCAGCATCCTCCTTTCTGTGTGTCCGTGTTCTCCAAGGACTCAGCCAACTCATACGCCCTGCAAGCATCTCGGAGCCACCAACACTGCAACTTGAGCTCAAAACCCGGGCTCTAAGACTCCTGGTGTGAAGGTTGGTGGTGTTAGGAACCAAGGAGAAGCCAACGTTGGGGAGGAAAATGATGTTGAACAAGTT
This sequence comes from Balaenoptera musculus, assembly GCF_009873245.2. Lineage (NCBI taxonomy): Eukaryota > Metazoa > Chordata > Mammalia > Artiodactyla > Balaenopteridae > Balaenoptera > Balaenoptera musculus. Next base: position 55,772,125 of record NC_045800.1, read on the forward strand.
GAACCTCAGATCTTCCGCTTACTAGCTGAGTGACGTTAGACGTATCATTTCACCTCTCTGTGCGTCCATTTCCTTATGTGTAAATTGGGGGTAATAATTGGTTGTAGAGGTTGACTGAGTTAACACATTTGTTTAGCACTCACTCGTGTCAGATGTTACTAACTGGTCACCAATGTCAATGCTATTACTACAATATCTCCATGCATTTTCTTCCTCTTTTCCTGCGGTTACTGCCTCCTTTCATCACTTCTTACGCTGATTACTGCAGTAACTTCCTGCCTTCAAAGACGAATCTCTCCGATCCATTCTCTGTATTTTAAAAGTTCACATATGACTGCATGACTCTCCTGTTAAAATAAACCCCAAAACAAGCATCATGATTGGTTTCTTAGGGCCTGGCCTTGTTTCCACGATCCACCTCTCCAGTCTCATCTCCCACCCACCCTGTACTTTCCAGCCACTTCAGGCTTCCTGAGGGTTTGTGCACTGAGCCATGCTATTTCATTCCTATCTTTGCACATGCCGTTCCTTCTGGCTGAAACCTTTCCTCCCTTCCTTTTCTTACCCAGTTCAGGCAGTACCTCCTTGAGGAAGCCTACTTGGGTCTGTAGGAGACCATGGCCAAGTGAGTGATTGGGGCAACCCTACACTCACACCCTGATCCACACTGAGCCTTCCTCTGCTTCTCTTTGGACTGTTTTTAGGACCCACCTCCCTTGAGCCCCGTGTTTGCAAGAGTCTCTAATGTTACAGGGAAACCGAGGGCCCCACAGTGACAAGACTTGTTTTCCTACAGCTGCTGAACCCTTCATCCCCTCCCGAGGAGACCCAGCTCGGACTGCAGGGTGTGACAGACACATGGCTGTCCATGGCCGGTTAGACGTCATAGAGGAGGTAATGACCTGAGAGGGCATGCAGCTTCAGGACCACCTGCCAGGCTGGTGGCTTTGGAGGGTTCAGGCCAATCTTGCTTTGGAAAATTGGGGAAATCTGGGCCAATCCTGTTCCCTGGCCACTATGTTAAACATCTCCCTGCCCTACCTGGGTTGTTAGGCTGCCCAGCCCCCAACAGACCCTGCCTCCCCAGGACCTTGCTTCCCACCAGCCAGAGATCTCCCCATAATCACCGGATGAGAAGGTGGAAATTCAATCGCAGTGTTTTGTTACACAGCCACGGTTTGTAACCTGGGGTCCATAAACTTGTGTGGGGAAAAAAAATTGCACTTCATTTTCACAAAACTTTAGCTGAGATTTAGCATTCTCATTCACTATAAATACAGACAACAAACTGCAGGAGTATTAACAGTACTGTGACTTTGTCGGCAATAGAAATCACAGATAATTTCATCCCATTATAGTCAGTCATTGTGAATATCTCAATATATTGTTTACTCTAATCAGTATGTCAAATTTTCAGTAGTTGTTAGACCTGGTGTTACTTAAATAAGTTAATAAATACATAAATGTTTATATCAAAATTTAATTTTTAATACTTTAATAATATTTTAATGCAGTTTATACCCTTGGAAATCCTGTATGTTTTATTTTTTTCAATGAAAGCATTTTTCTGATGGCGGTCTGTAGGTTTCACCAGACTGCTAATGGGGTTCATTTGCGAAAAAAGTTAAGAACCCTGAATAAAGAAAATTTCAAAATCCCAATACTGTCATTTGGCAGAATTGCCACCAGGGGGCGGGGCAACAAAAGGAATGTGAGCTCCCAGTGGTGACATCCTGAAAGGGAAAAAGGAATCCCAGAGTCCCTCCAAGCCCCAAACCAATGACTGGGTAAAACCCCTGAGTGCCAGAGCCAGAAGCAGCCTTAGAGAGTGAGCTCCTAGGATTTTGTTATCTGGGGAACTGAGAGGCAGGCAAGGGCAGAGCCTGAACCAAGAGGACCCAGGTCCCCTGGCACCCAGTTCTCTCCCCACTGCACCCTACTGGACTTCCAGGTGCTCCTTAGGATGTGGCTGATTAAGTGGGACTTGGCACCACTCTTGTCCTCTACTCCTCCCCCTCCCCCCCCAACTTCTCTCCTTGCTCTAGACGGTGGAGAAGACGGTGGAGCACCTGGAGGCAGAAGTGAAAGGCTTGCTGGCTCAGCTGGAGGAGCTGGCCTGGAATCTGCCCCCGGGCCCCTTCAGCCTGATCCCCGACCTCCTCGGAGAGGAGACGGTGAGCAGCTCAGGTAGCAGAGATGACAGCCTCCAGGGCTGGGCAGCAGGGTGGGGACGGCTGCTCCACCCCCATGGTGTAGCCTGGACAAGCCAGGGAGGCTCCAGCTCCTCCTTGGGACAGAAATGGGAAGCATCCCCCGGGCTCACCCCAAGTGTTCTCTGCCCCCACCCCCGGGGTTGCTGCAGCCCAGCATCGGGTAGGGGCACCTGGAAGAGTTCCACTCTCAGCACCACCCTGACTCAGAGCAGCTGCCTCCTTCCCTGGCCATTTACACATGTCACAGCTCCTACCATCTCCCTTCTACTCCTCTGCCGCCACCAAACCCTATCAGGGAAGCCTGGCATCCCTCTGATTGGCAGTGGAGGGATTGCCACCTGCTCCCTCGAGCCCTGCGTCCTGGCACAGGAGTCCCCAGGGGACTGGGAGGGGAGGGCAGGCAGCCTTCAGCACCCTGTTTGCTCACTCCGAGGCCGCCCCCTTTCTTTCAGATCGCCTTTGAGCACCAGAGCAGGAGCGACCCAACAGCTGGCAGTGATACAACAGCCCTCCTCTGAGAACAGAGCTGTGCGTTCTGGCCTGCCTTCCTCAGCTTTGTGCAAAATAAAAGCTACTCCTTTGGTCCCCTCTGTGTCTGCTGACAGTGACCCCTGCAGCCACAGCCCCCTCTCCATCTGCTCCCATGCGCTGAGGCTCACACCCCCTGCAGGCTCAGACCTGTACTTCTGCCCTCCTTATTTATAGGGGTGGACAGGGCAGGAGTTAGTTCAAGAGTTGAGGCACCTGAGGTGCAGAATCGTAAGGCGACACAGTGGAAGGGCCCTTTGAGTAAACTTGTTACTCAAAATGTGGCCGTAGGTGAACAACAGGGGTGTCACCTGGGAGCTTATCAAAAATGCAGAATTCGGGGCCCTGCGCAGACCTCCTGAATCAGAATCTACATTTTAATGAGACCCCCAGGGAATCTGTGTGCACATTAAAGTTTTAAAAAATGTTTCTGTTGAGATAAAATTCAAAATTTTAACCATTTAAAGCAGTACAAATTCAGTGGGTTCATGATGTTGTGTAGTCATCACCACCTTCTAATTCTCATCACCACCTTCTAATTCCAGAAATTTTCATCACCCCAAAAAGAAACCCTGTACCATTAAGTAGTCACTTCCCATTCCCCCTCCCATCCTCCCTTGGAAACCACTAATATTTCTGTCTCTGTGGACTTGCCTATGCTGGACATTTCATATAAATGGAATCATACAAAAGTCAGACACAAAGCCTTTTGTGTTTAACTCTTTTTCACTTAGCATAATGTTTTCAAGGTTTGTCCATGTTGTAGCACGTATCAGTACTTCGTTCCTGTTTATGGCTGAATAATATTCCATTTTATGGATATATCACATTTTATTCATCCATCAAATCGGTGGATATTTGGGTTGTTTGCACTTTTTGGCTATTATGAATAATGCTATGAACATTCATATATAGGTTTGTGTGGATATATGTTTTCATTTCTCTTGGGTCTATAATTAAGGATGAAATGGCTGAGTCAAATAGTAACTATGTTAAGTTTTTGAAGAACAACCAAACTCTTTTTGCATAGCAACTGTACCAGTTTACATTCCTACCAGCAATGTATATATAAGGTTTTCAATTTTTCCTTATCCTCCCCTACACATCTTATTGATTATAGGCTTCACACTAGGTGTGAAGTGGTTATCTCGTGGTTTTAAGTTGCATTTACCTAATGACTAGTGATGCTGAGCATCTTTTCATGTGTTTGTCGGCCACTTGTATGTCTTTTTTGGAGGAAGGTCTATTCAAATCCTTTGCCCATTTTAAAAACTAGGTTGTCTTTTTGCTGTTGAGTTGTAAGAGTTCTTTATGTATTGTGGATACTAGGTTTTTATCAGATATATGATTTACAAATGTTTTCTCTCATTTTCTGGGTTGTCTTTTTATTTTCTTTATAGTGTCCTTTGAAACAACAGTTTTGATGAAATCCAATTTATCTATTTTTGTTGTTTTTGTTGCCTGTTGTTTTGGTGTCATATCTAAGAATCCACTGCCACATCCAAGGTTATGAATCATTTAATCCTGTCTTCTAAGATTTTTATAGCTTTAGCTCTTATATTTAGTTTTTTAAATCTATTTTAGGTTAAAGTTTGTATGTGGTGTGAGGTGGGGAAGACAACTTCATTACTCGCACTTAGATGAAGAGAATATTCTTTCCCCACTGAACGGTCCTGGCACCCTGTCAAAAATCATTTGAGCAAAAGGTTTAGGTTTACTTCTCAATTCTATCTCATGGTTCTGTATGTCTGTCTTTATGCCGGTATCACAGTTTGAATTACTGTAGCTTCGTGGTAAGTTTTAAAATTAAGAAGTATGAGTTCCCTAACTTTTTTGTTCTTTTCCAAGACTGTTTTGGCTATTTGAGGAACAGTTCCTTACAATTCCATATGGATTTTAGGATCAGCCTGTCCACATCAGCAAAAGGCAGTTGGAATTTTGATATGGATTAGATTGAATCTGTAGATCAATTTTTAGAGTACTGCCATCTCCACAATACTAAGTCTTCCAATCCATGAGCACAGGATGTTTTGTATTTTTTGTATTTTTCAGTGTATAAATCTTACACCACCTTGGTTAAATTTATCCTTAAGTATTTTATTCCTTTTGCAATAATTGTAAATGGAATTGTTTTCTTAATTTTACTTTCAGATTGTTCATTGCTAGTGCATGGATATGTAAACGACTTTTTTGGTTGATCACATATCCTATCCTGCAACTTTGCTGAATTCGTTTACTAGCTCTAATGGGTTTTGTGTGGATATTTTAGGATTTTCTATATATAAGATGATGTAATCTGTGAATAGGGTTTTACTTCTTACTTTCCAATTTGGATGCCTTTTATTTCTTTTTCTTGCCTAATTACCCTGGCTAGAACTTTCAATACAATGTTGAGTAGTAGTGGCAATAGCAGACATCTTTGTCTTGTTCTTGATCTTAAGGAAAAGCTTTTATTTTTTCACCATTGGGTATGCTTTTCATAGATGCCCTTTATTTCAGGTTGATAGATTTTCCTTCTGTTTTTAGTTTCTTAGGTTTATTATTATATGTGAAAAGATGTTGGGTTTTCTCAAATTCTTTTTCTGCATCAATTGAGATCATCGTGTAGTTTTTATCCCCCTTCATTCTGTCAATATGTATTACATTTATTATTTTTTTACATATTGAATGCTCCTTGTATTCCTTTGATAAATCCCACTTGGTCATGCTGGATAATCCTTGTAATATACTGCTAGATTCAGTCTGATAGTACTTCACTGAGGTTTTTTGCACATTTCTTGTGGCTTTGGTATCAGGGTAATACTGGTCTCACAGAATGAGTTAGGAAGTGTTTCCTGTTCTATTTGGGGGGAAGAGTTTGAGAAGGATTGTTGTTATTTTTTCTTTAAATATTTGATAGAATTCACCAGTGAAGGCTCCTGGTTCTGGATTTTTCCTTGTTGGGAGTTTTTGATTACTGATCTCTTCTTATAGGTCTATTCAGACTTTCTATTTCTTCTTGAGTCAAATTTCAGACTTTGTGTGTTTCTAGGAATTTCCCCATTTCATCTAGGTTATCTAATATGTTGGCATACAGTTGTTAACAGTATTTTCTTATAATCCTTTATTTTACTTCTATGAAGCTGTTAGTAATGTCCTCACTTTCATTTCTGATTTTAGTAATTGAGTCTCCTCTCTCCTTCTTTCCCTGTCAGTCTAAAGGTTTGTTAATTTTGTTGATCTTTTTGAAGAAGGCTTTTTGTTTCATTGATTCTATTGTTTTTCTAGTCTCTATTTTGCTTATCTGCACTCTAATCTTTATTATTTCCTTCTTTCTGGTGGCTTTGGGTTTAGTTTGCTCTTCTTTTTCTAATTCCTTAAAGTGGGAGGTTAGCCTACTGATTTGAGATTTTTTTTTCTTTTTTAATGTAGGCATTTACAGCTATAGATTTCCCTCTGAGCAATGCTTTCACTGCATCCCATAAGTTTTGGGCTTTCATTTTAATTAATCTCAAAGTATTTCTTAATTTCTCATTTCTTTAACTCATTGTTTTTTTTAAAAGTATGTTTAGTTTTCACCTACTTGTAAAATTTCCAGATTTCCTCCTGATATTTATTTTAAATTTCATCCATTGTGGTCATAGAAGATACTCTGTATGGTTTGAATCTTCTAAAATTTATTTAGATTCTTTTGTGGTTTATCTGGAGAATTTTCCATGTGCACTTAAGAAGAATGCATATTCTCTTGTTGGGTGGACAGTTCTATATATGTCTGTTAGGTCTAGCTGATTTATAGTGCTGTTCAAGTTTTCTGTTTCCTTGTTTATCTTTTGTCTAATTGTTCTATCCAATAGGGAAAGTGAAGTGTTGAAGTCTCCAACTACTGTTGTTGGACAATTTCTCCCTTCAATTGTCAGTCTGTTTCAAACTTTCTGGGGATCTATTGTTAGATGCATATATGTTTATAATGGTTATATCTTAATGGGTTAACCATTTTATTAGGATATAATGTCCTTTGCCAATCTCTGCCTCTTAATTGGAGCATTTACTCCATTTATATTTAAAGTAATTACTAATAAATAAAGATTTGTACCATTTTGTTATTTGTTTTCTATGTCATAATTTTTTGGCTCCTTAATTCCTCCATTATTGCCACATTTTATGTCAGATGGTTTCAAGTGTACCACTTGATTCCTTCTCCTTTCTTTTACTATTTTTGTTATTTTCTGGGATTACATTAACATCTTAATTTATAAGTCCAGTTTGAATTAATACCAAGTTTCAATAGTATACAAAAGCTTTGTCTCTCTATATATGTCCTATATAGCTCCATCACCTGCCTTTAATGTTGTTATTGTCACAAATCACGTCCTTATACATTTTGTGCCCATCAACATAGTGTTATAATCCTTGTTTGGTGCAATTATCTTTTAAATCATATAGGAAAAAAAGAAGTGCTACAAACCAAAAAATATATATTAATACTGATGTTTATATTTACCTATGTTTATCTTTACCAACATTTCATTTCTTCAGGTGGATTTGAATTACTGTCCAGTATCCTTTCATTTCAGTTTGAAGGACTTTCTTTAGCATTTCTCATATGAAAGGTCTACTAGCAAGAACCTGTCTCAATGTTTGTTCACCCAGGAATGTGTTAACTTCATTTTTGAAGACTGTTTTGCCAGATATAGGATTCCTGTTAACATTTCTTTTTGCAGCACACTGAATATGTCATCCTACTGCCTTCTAGCCTTTATGGTTTCTGACAAGAAATCAGATGTTAATCTTATTGAAGATCCCTTGTATGTGACAAGTCAGTTCTCTATTGCTGACTTCAGGATTCCTTGTTTTTCAACAGTTTGGTTATAATGTGTCTCAAAGTGGATCTTCTTAAAAATACTACTTATGGTTCACTGAGCTCCTGAGATGTGTGGATTAATGTCTTTCATCAAATTTCTAAGCTTTCAGCCACTGTTTCTTCAAGTATTTCTGCTTTCTCTCTTCTATGACCCCCATTATGTGTATGTTGGTATACTTCATGATGATGTCCCACAGGTCTTAGGCTCTGTTAATTTTTCTTCATTCTTTTTTCTTTTTACTCCTCAGATTGGGAAATCTCAATTGACCTATCTTGAAGTTCGCCAACTCTTTCTTCTACCTTCTCAAATCTCCTCTTGAGCCCCTCTAAGTGATATTTAAAAATTTATAATTGTACTTTTCAGCTCCAGAATTTCTATTTGGTTCCTTTTTATAACTTCCTTTTATTGACATTCTCTATTTGGTGAGACATCATTCTCTTAGTTTCCTTTGGTTCTTTACACATGGTTTCCTTTAGCTCTTTGAGCTTTTTAAAGCCAGTTGATTTAAAGTCTTTTCTTGGTAAGTCCAATATCTCGGTTTTCCTCAATTTCTATGAACAGATTTCTTGTTTTCCTGAGTATGGGTCATACTTTCTTGTTTCTTGGCATGCCTCAATAATTTTTGGTGAAAACTGGGCATTTTGAACATTATGTAAAAACTCTGGAAATCAGATTCTTCCCCCTCCCCAGAGTTCGTTATTGCTGCTTGTTGAATTTGTTGTAGTTTGTTTAGTGACTTTCTGAACTAGTTTTTTAAAGTTTGTATTTGGTGTGGTCATTGAAGTCTCTGTTCAGTTAACTCAGTGGTCACTAGTGATTCAACACAACTCCTTAAACTCCTGGAACAACCACAAAACCCCAAATTTCCCAGTCTTTACAAATGTGTCTGTGTGTGTTGGGACAAATCTTTTGATACTCTGCCAAGCAGTCTATGACTCTGCCTGCTTCACTTCCTGAATGTGTACAGCCTGAAGGTCAGCCAGAGGTGAGAGCTTACGGTCCTCTCAAGTCTTTTTTTTTTTTTTTTAATAAATTTATTTATTTATTTATTTTTGGCTGCGTTGGGTCTTCGTTGCTGCGTGTGGGCTTTCTCTAGTTGCGTTGAGCGGGGGCTACTCTTTGTTGCAGTGCACGGGCTTCTCATTGCGGTGGTCTCTCTTGTTGCGGAACATGGGCTCTAGGCGCGCAGGCTTCAGTAGTTGTGGCTCGCGGGCTCTAGAGCGCAGGCTCAGTAGTTGTGGCGCATGGGCTTAGTTGCTCCACGGCATGTGGGATCTTCCCAGACCAGGGCTCGAACCCGTGTCTCCCGCATTGGCAGGCGGATTCTTAACCACTGCGCCACCAGGGAAGCCCTCTCAAGTCTTTTCTAAGCATGTGCCCAGCCCTGGGCATGTGCGTGGCCTTCTAGATTCCCAGGAATTAATGGGAGCACTCCAAAACCATTATTCCCCAAAGCATCACATCATCAGCCTTTGCTCCCCAAACTTTTCAATTTGTCTCCTGTTTGCCCCAACTGTTATCCCTCTCTCCAGGCATCAGTGCTAATGAATTTGCCTTCCATTGTCCCTGAGGGTTACCACCTCCTCCTTGGGAGAGTTCCAAATTAGGTAAAATAAGAGCAAGTCATTTGAGCCAGTCTTTCAGGGAGCAACAAGAAAGATCAAAACAACCAACCATAATTCTTGAGAACAAGGTCCATTCTGCTCCATTCATTGCTAAGAACCTATAACAGACTGTGGATATTGTTTTTGAGGCTGATGCCAAGCTGGGGTGAGGAGGATAAGGCTGGAGTTAAGTGAAAATGAAGCAAGATCCTCTTACCAAGACTCAGCTTTTTTTTTTTAAGCTTTTGTTTGGTTGCAAACTTTCATTTTCAGAGCTCTCATAAAGTTGATTCTGACAGTTTTTGCCATCTTATTTGTCGCTTTCACGGAGGAACAGGCTTTTGGAGTTCCCTACTCTACCATTTTTGCTGACTACAATGAAGTTTAAGAAGCTCTGATCTAGTCTTCCCCCTTCATTTTAGGCCCAAAGAGGGGAAGTGGCTTATCCAGGGTCACACAGCAAACCAGTAGCTGAGCTGAGACCAGAATAGGGATGCCTGACTCCTGGACCAGTGCTCTTTCTGCTTCAGGGCTCCTTCACCTCTTATTACTGGGAAGGAACCAGGTTCAGAGTGGACACCAGTATTAGGCCAAAGCAAGCTTTCCAAGGAGTGGGGGTTGAGGGTAAGAGCCCCTTATAGAGTTGAGGCCCTGACTGACCAAACCCTTTGCTGAGAGGGAACCCTGTATAGGGCCAGTTGGAGGACTGAGTAATGATGTCCCTGTCCTTACAGGAACACGAGCAGAGAAGCTTTCAGGTTTGATGGGGTAAAAAATTTAAGCTAGTCTAGTATCTGCCTGGGGAAATGATTAGCTTGATTTCTGTTTTCATGTCTGACTCCACTCCATATCAGCCAGGGTAGGAAGGAGCTGAGGGCAGAAATAAGGGGCCAAGTCCTAGGCTAGGACTATAACTCCCTGCCAAAGCACAAGGATGGACATGGCATGGCCATCCAGTTGTTGCTTTGACCATGGGCATCTGCAAAGACTCATCTTTCAGATCCCTCTTGCCAAAGCTAGGAGTGGACCAGTCCCACCTCCCACCACCTGACTGAAACACTCTGCCACCTGCTCACCTGCCCTCTGTGTGAACATTTCGAATTTCAGAAGTTCTCTGTCTCAGTGCAGGAGTATTTAGATCAGCATCAGAACATAAGGCAAGCAGGTTACAGATGCAGTTTCTTGGCCCCCATGGCTGCTCAGAATCTGTGAGGGTGGGGCCCAGGGACCTGCACCTTTAACAAGCTCCTCAGAAGATCCCAATGCACACTAGGGTTTGAGAACCACCACTTCAGGACCGTTTCCCCGTCTACAAAGTGAGCACTCCAAGGTTCCTTTCTTAAATTTTGCACCTGAGGCAAGTGACTCATTGCCTCACCCTAGTCCTGGCCCTGTCCCTAACACACAGTGTTCATTCCAATGTCCCCCCAGCTGTTGAAAACGGACTCAGGGCTGAATTCACCTGATGCCTCATCCTCTGGTTGCTATTCTGGAAGTGACGTTAGATGTGCGGCATGGACTGGCCTTGACTAACACCTCCAGGAAGCAGGAAAAGACCCAGTGTAGTTTCCTCCCAGAAAAATGACCTGTAAGGTCAATGTCTCCCTCATCTTTTTTTATCCTGAGCATCACTGTCAGTGTTAACAACCTTTTACTGATCTTAGAAGGCGGTAGGTGCCTTTCTTTGTCTCTGGAGAGATCTGTGAGGCATTCACATAGTCCTCCAGCCCATCCTTACTATGAGTTGGGTCCCATGGGCATGACCAAGAGGGAAGTCAGAGGGACAGAAAGGTAGAAAATAAGGACCAGGATGAACACAGGTGGCTCCCAAGTGTGTAGGCCAAGGGTCTCAAACTCAAAGACGTGTAGGGGCCCAACAGGTAACGTACACATGGTATAACAATAGGGAGTAGTGGGGCCTGTGGCAAAATGGAGAGTACATACCTAAACAGGGCACCTGCGAGTTGGCTCCAGCAGCAACTGGTGTGCAGGAATTCTGGGCAAGTGTTACTAGAATTTTTGGTTTTTCAAGAGAATCCATTATTCCAGATTTTTAAAAATATGAAATCGCTCAATGCTTAAATGTTGGCAACAAATTCAAATGTCTAAAAGGACTTTTTGGGGACCAAAGTGAATGCATGTACAGGTTAAATACTGCCTGCTGGGCACCAGGTTGGAACCTCCGGTGCAGACAATGGGACAAAGTAATGTCACAGAACATTTACAGTCACGTTATGGGAGGTTGAAGCTAGGCCCTGGCACAGTGCAGGAGGCCACCAAAGTCAGCCTGGACTCACGGCAAGTTGTGCAGTGCTACACAGTTCATGCCACCAGGCAGGTCCCACCTGGCACCCAAGGGCAAGGGGCCTGCCCTTGGGGAAGAGCAGCCAAGCATGCTGGGTCTTGGTCAAGAGGCTCCAGGCATGGAAACTGAAGCAGAGCTGACGTGACAAGCAGGGCCTGCCATCCATTCCAGGGCCCACATCAGCCCTTCTGGCTGGGCAAGGCAGGTCTAGGTAGACCAGGCTAGTGTCCAGCTCACAGCTGCTCCACGCCCCTTGGGCCATCCCCTCTTCTATGTCCACAAGGCAGGGAGGAGTCAGGGTGGTGTCCCCAAGCAGATGTCTACTCTGTGGACAAGCCACTCCCTGGGGCCCCTGCTAGGGCCCAGCAAGCTTGGGCTCCCACCATAATCTCTGATTCTCTCCTTTCTAAACTTTCAACATAAGAAACCAGAAAGGGAGTGAAGATCCCTGACCAGAAAACAAGCTTTGGGCTTCTAGCAGTGACGACGACTTCTAGAAACTCTGTCCCTTCTGGACTTGCCTTCTCCTAACACCACCAACCAAGGGGCAAAGGGCCTGCCAGGGACCACAGCCAGGAGCTCCCTTTCAGACTGAAGGGTCCCTGAGGGGAGGAGCTGGTCTCACGCCTCTCTGATCCTCCTCTGTAAGGCCTCCCCCAGGAGTCATGCACACCCCCTCCTTCCTGTGCCCCTCCTTCCGGACCTGGGGGGAAGGACCACGCTCCTCCTACTCGCCCTAGTGGACCTCACCGTGCCCGCATATGATGCCTTTTCAGCGTCTGGGCCCTGAGCACGAATTTCAGGAACTTCCATTTCTCATGTCCTTACAACCCAGTCCCTGCAAATTACTTATGCTCAGGGTTTCCTAAGCACAAGTTTCTATTTAAAGTCATAAAAATTTCCACCGGCTAGTAAGGCTGGATCCCTGAGCTACAGGGAAGAATCATGAAGCACAGGAAAACAAGCTGGCACCAGGTAAACACTTTCAGAACGTTCCAGAGCTGGCTGACTTTAATTTGGAAACAGCTTTTGGCCATCGACATTCAGGTTTAAGGCACATTCTCAATTACAAGTAACTCTGTCACTGGCAGGCAGCTGGCTTTGTTCTCGTGGTTTTGCGTGGAACAGATGACTTTCTGGCTTTTTTCTAAAAAGCAGTGAGTTTGGCAATAACAAAGCTCATGACACATTCTCACCAGATGCAAAGAGTACCCTTAAAGGTTTTCCCTTTTACTCCTCAGTGAGGACATGGCGCCCCCAGTCCCCACCTGTCTCACCCAAACTGTGTATGCAGCAAAGACGTGTGCGCATCTGTCTGCAACGACTATATATTAAAAAAAACACCTCCAAATAAACATACAACATTATATGACTAAAACGAAGCCAGGAGTTTCAGCCACAAGCAAAGGGGAATGACTGCATGAGTCAGGAAACAAAACGTCTACTTTAGCTGCAAGAGGCTGTGAGGAGTGGGGGTGGGGAGGAGGTATCCTGAGAGAGTTCACGACCAACCCAGGTCCCTCAGCATGAGCACAAGACACAGATCAGGAGGGCAGGCGGGGGACGGGGCCAAGGTTCTATGGATGGTCCACGCTGGGACACCAAGGGGTTTTTTGTGGATTTGTTAGAAACAGACAAACATTCTTTTGGCCTTTTCCTGGCATTGCTGTTGCCAGCAGGTGGACAGAAGTGACCCACCAGTCACCGCTCAGTCGTTGCCACCACAGATCTTCAGCAGAATCTTCCGGTAGTCCCCGGAAGTGTCTCCCTGGTCACAGAAACAAGTAAGACATCAGTTAAGTGAGGCTCGGCCAATTCTAGCTTCCTGGCTCCTGATTTTCTTCTGCCCCAGGTGCCCTTACAGAGAGGCAGCCCCATCCTAGGAAATTCCCCACCGTGCTGGTGCCAGAGCAGGTGAGAGGCTCACACGCTGGCCTTGAAGGTGGCACAGACCTTTGACAACGCAGTTCAGCCTCCTGAGCCCTTCCATTAAAAAACAGAAAGCTGTACTCACCCCAATGATCAAAGTCAGAATTTGAAAAACAAATACAAAAAAATTTTAAACAGCCAAAAACCCCCCTACCCAGGGCTAACTACTGGTGGCCTTGGCCCAGCGCATTTTTGTTGCACTAAGTTGGGATTATACCATAATGCACTATTGTGTCCCGTACAGGAAGTATAATCTACTATGATACAACCATCCAGTGAAGGGGACTATTATTATTTGGGCATCCCAGTTCACACTGATCTCTCCTCTATCTGAGTCCACTGCACTTACATTAGAAGTAAGGCCACACTTAGCTAATTTCTCATCATTTCCTGCCATCGTTTCCTTCCTTGAGGGCAAGGCCTGTGGCTTCTTTCAGATGCCCACAACCTATTGGCACACACAAGATACTTTGTGAATAATTACTAATTCTCTGCTATCAACAGCATTGCTTTTATATCTAAGAAAAGAGAGAGAAGCTTCTCTCAGTGACATGCCCAACATCAAACGTTAATGAGTCTGAAATCAGGACCTGGGCGTGGTGACTTCAATATCAAGGTTCATGTGAGTTCAGAAATTAAGTGTCAGACCCCCCCAACCCCTGCCACGACAGGAATCAATTTTGTCAGACTGGCTCTGGCACAGTGATAAAACAGGAGCCAGTGCCTATCAGACACGTACATGTGTCACACAACATGCTTCATGTGGACCACCTCCTTCAAGACACAACAGTCCTGGGCGGGGGGTACTATTATTATCCTCCTCTTAACGATGATGGAACTGGGGTTCAGGGAGGTTTAAGCAAGCTGCTCGAGATCACACAGTGAGCAAGTAGAAAAGCCAGAGCTGGACCCCAAGCAGTGTGACCCCCGAGCCCTCACTCTGAACTGCCTTCCTGTGCTGCCTCCACCACAGAGCTGAGGGAGGGGACTCATCAGGGAGCCAGAGCCGCCCACCCTCCAGGGGACTCGGGGCTTGATTTCTCACTGACGGATCACAGACCCACAGGGTGGCTGGACTCTGAAGGCCAGGCACCAGGTGGGGGAGGTCCTGTGTTCTCTGATGCCGATTTTGGACCCTCCCCCCCACAACCGTTTACTGAACAGCAGATGTGCTGGATGCTGGGACACAGAGAGGGGCAACAGCAGGGTCAAGAGCCACCCTGCCACCAGGAGCTGACAACCTGCTGTTGTACAACCAGATGAACAAGTGAAAACTGAAGAGGGCAAGTACGAGGACCACAGATAAGATGCCCATACTTGGCTGAAGCCGAGCCCGCGGGAGCTCTGAGGAGGGGGAGTAAAGGGGACGGTGGGAGTGGCCAGGGAGGTCCATGGGTGAGCAGGACGCCAAGAGGCAGCCCAGACAGCCCCCAGAGGCCCGTACCGTGATGTCGTGGTACAGGGACTTGCCATACAGCCGCTTATACTCTGCTCTGATGTCCAGGAGGTCGATCTCGCTGCGAGACACCATGATGCGGATCAGGGTCCGGTCCTTGGTTCCTGCTCCCTAAAGAGAGTTGGCCCAGGCGCATGAGCAACGGGCCTCCTCACCGTCCACTTCCCCACCTTCCCTGGGCCCTGGTCCCCTCCCCGCCCCTGGGCCCTCTGTCCTCTTGGCTGAAGGGTGGCCCTCCTCATGCCTCCTCCCCTGAGCGAGGTCCCAGTCACGAGTGTGCTGAGACACCCCCCACCCAGACCCTGCACCTGGGGGTTACCTACCCTCATGGCCTTGTTGAGCCTTTCAGCAAAGAAGGCTGGGGTATTCTTAAGACATTTCACTAGAAGAGAGAAACACGGCATAACTCGATCTGCAGAAAACTCAGTCCAGGGGGGCATGACGCACACAGCGCCCTCTTAGGAGGCCGGATGCCAATCAAACACACCACTGCACCCATCTTCCTCTCCCCTCATCTCCTCCAGGCTCAATTATCCCACAATCCTGGCTCCAGCCCTTTGGAACAGAAACATGCAGAGCCTGGACACCAACCCAACCCGTTTCCTGACAACCAATGTGATGCAGGAAGCTGTGTAGGGAAGGAGCGCGAATGGTGTGAGGAACCATGTTGCTGCTCAGGCAGGAGGGGACAGACTGGAGATGCCGTGACCCTCACGGAAAAGGACGGCCGAGCGGAACGGACGTCTAACTAGGGTTCTCAGGCCACGATGCCTACCATGGGGTACACAGGGAAATCTGTTCCATCCAGAAAGCTCCAAGAAAAGCAAAACAGAAGATGGGCAAACCATGACGTTCCCAAGTGGGTATAAAGAGGGGCCAACCCCTCAGGGTTGGGGGAAGGGGGGAGGATGGACCTGGAGCCCATCAGGCCCTGCTCTGGAGGACATGACACAGGCACTGCAGGAGTGCACCAGTGTCCTGGGAGCTACGCCAGCTTTCCTTGGCCAGGGCCTGTTTTGCTGCTGCAAGTAAAAAAATCTTTCCACGTGTTTCCATCACAAACATCTGACAACTGCCTGCAGGGATGTATTTTTAGAGGAAACTTGGCAGGATATGCGTCATCTTCCTCCGGGAGAACAGTTGGTCACGCTCCCACTAGCGCCCGCACTGCAGCTCCCTCCCCCAGGGCTGGGCTTGAAATATAAACAAGACACCTCCAGGACTGCTGGGGGTACAACTATGCAGCGATCCTGGAAGCAGCCTGATTTCCCACCACGTAGGCAACTGGATTTAGCAATCTTGGACCTTTTCACTATGATCTTCCTCAACTGGAGGGTGGGTGAGCACCCTGAAAACTCACAACACACGCCAGCCCCCCAGCGGGCAGGCCAAGATACCTACCCACGGCCAGCATGCCCTGCTCCAGGTCCCCAGACATCTCCCGGCAGATGCTCTTCTCAATGTCACGGCCTGTCATTCGCTGATACTCGTTGAAAACTAGTGGCAAGACAGAGGGACATGTTATGGACTGAATTCTGTGCCCCCCCCAAATTCCTTTGTTGAAGTCCTAGCTCCTAGGACTTCAGAATTTAACTGTACTTGGAGATAGTCTTTAAAGAGGTAGTTAAGTTAAAATGAGGCCCTTAGCGTGGGTCCAAATCCAATCTGATTGGTATCTTTATAAGAAAAGGAGATTTAGACACACAAGGAAACACCAGGGCTGCAAACACAGAGGAAAGATCACACGCGGACACAGCAAGGAGGGGGTCATCTGCAAGCCAAGAGGAGCGGCCTCAGGAGAAACCATCACTGCCAGCACCTTCATCTTGGACTTCCAGCCTCCAGAACTATGAGAAAATAGATTTCTGTTGTTTAAGCCGCCCAGTCTGTGGTATTTTATTACGGCAGCCCGACCTGACTTGTCCAGGACACGTGGTGAGGAGGCCTCTCTGCCCATTCCCAGAGCCCACCTCTCCCACTCTGCTCCCGGCGCCCTGGACGGCCCCAGTGACCACACCTGCCCAGCTCTCAAGTGGGCCAGTTCTTTGCCCCAGGGAGAGTGCACTCCCCCCGCCCCCCAGGCCTGCTCACACCGTCCCCTTACCAGCACTGCGCTCGCCACTGCTCACCCATCACACCTCGATCCCCGGTCCAGGAGCCCTGACACCGATACTCTCGTCCCAGATCCCGCACCTCCAGTCCCAGCCCTCCTCCGTCATTCTATGTGCCAACCTTTCCCAGTCTGACTGTGAGCAAACGCCCATCCAGCGCCCCAGCTTACCCTGTGATGGGCCGAGCACCCACAGGAAGTGCGCTGTGGGTTCCAAGAGAGGCAGGTGGTGCCATGGAGACCTGGGTCCTAACTTGAGCTCTGCCCCAGGATATAACCCTCCTCTTCCCCAGCCAGGGTCTCAGTTTCTATCTGTGTTCTCCAAACTGCTGTCATTTGCATATCAGTATCATGATTTCCGCTACATCTGTATCCAACTTCATTACTTACTATTTTCTTCCCATCAGCTCCTCTTTTCCCCTGACTAATAACATCTGTGGAATCGGGGGTTTGATGTGCTACAGATATATTCCATACTCATTAAAATAAGCAACGATTAAGATGAGCATATGCTCGCTCATGCTCCAGTACAGAATAGGGCAGAGGTTAAAAAGTATGCTCTGCAACTACTGAGCCTGCGCGTCTGGAGCCTGTGCCCCGCAACGGGAGGGGCCGCGATAGTGAAAGGCCTGCGCACTGCGATGAAGAGCGGCCCCCACTTGCCGCAACTAGAGAAAGCCCTCGCACGAACCGAAGACCCAGCACAGCCAAAAATAAATAAATAAATAAAAATAAAAGTAGCTATAAAAAAAATTAAAAAAAAAAAAAAAAAAGTGTGCTCTGGAGGCAGGCGGCCTGAGTCCAAACCCCAGCTCTGCCATGTTACCACCTGGGTAGCTGACTTCCCCAACTGCCCTTTGCCAGCGTCCTTATCTGTAGAACAGGAGAATGGCCCCTATTTGCGTGTATTAAAGACTCAGTGCATGCACCGAGTGGGTGCTGGTGATTTCACCCACCCACGTTGCTAAGTGTGGTCATCGTTCTCTGTCCTCACCTGCCCTCTCATATTCGCCGCTGACACTGCTGGTCTCCAGGATGCCCCTTTCTTTGGGTGCCCCTTCTAAGTCTCCTGCAACGGCCAGGGCCCTGTCCTCAGACTGCTGGTCTCCCTCCCGTCTCCCTCGGAAGGGACCTCTTGCAGTCCCAGAGCCTCAAACTCCTTCGACCCACTCATAGTTCCCAAACTGCCATCTCTAGCCCAGGCCTCTCCTGACCTCTGGCCTCGCAAACCCACTGCCTACATGGTATATCTGCGGCTCAAGGCTCCTGACTTCCTTCCCTCCTAAAGCCCACTCCATGCACAGCTTCCCAGTCTCGGTCGAGGGCCCCTCCCCTCTTCCACTGACTCAGCGGGAACAAACCCTGTGTCATCCCTGACTCCTTTCTCTCTCTCACACTCCACGTCCAGTTCATTGGCAAACAGGGCCAGAATCTGAGCGCTTCTCGCCACCTGCCCCTGCCAGCTGGTCCCGGCCACCGTCACTTCTCCCCTGGATTTACCGCGGCAGCCTCCTAACTGGTTTCCTGCTCTGCCATTGATCCCTTCTCTCTTCTCAACACAACAGCCAGGACACTCACAGAACCTAAGTCAAATCACGTCTCTCCTTCACTCAGAGCCCTCCAATGGCCCCCTGTTTTATTCAGGGTAAACACCTAAGTCCATGCAGTTGTCATCAGGGCTTCCTACTGTCTCTGACCTCACCTCCTCCTATGCTCACTCACTCCACCTGCTCCACCTCACCAGCCCCCTTCACTGTTTCTCGGTTGCGCTGGGAACCCCATGCTCAGGGCCTTTGCACCTGCAACTCCTTCATGTTTTTAACTCAAATGTCATTACCTCAGTGAGGAACGCCCCCAGCACCCTCCGACACCTTTATCACTTCCTATCCCAGTTTCCAACTTTATAATTCTTCTCTAAAGATTTACCAACTGGTACAGATTGTATTTGATTTTTGTTTACTGCCGGGCTCCCCAAACAAGGTGAACCCCCTGAGAACAGAGATTCTGCAGTGCCGTTCCCTACACCTACTCCATGACCTGGCACGTGGCAGGAGCTCAGTTTATATTTGTTGAAGGAATGAGTAAATAAGTGTTACTTAGTATTATTAATTGTGATGTTTATTTTTTTATGCCACACTTTGGAAACCACTGGGTCAGGTGCTCTTGAAGGCTCTCTCAACTCTAATATTCCACATTCTAGCAGGTAAAGATACCAGCCAACAGGAGGCTCCCATTTCTCTAACCTCCTCCCTTGCTTTCCTCCAGAACCAGATGCTTGCAGACTCAGGAAACCCGCTGATACTATCTTTTAAATCTCCACCAGGGGGCTCTTTCAAGGAAGTGAAAGGCCCATGCAGAGCGGAACTGCTAAGTGTTCCTGCAAGCTGTTTCCTGCCATACCTCATCTGACCTCATTACCTGGCTGCAGGGAAGCCGGGACTGCCTTACCTGCCACCAGGTGGGCCCGGCTCCGGGAGCACAGAACTGCATTGAACTTGGACTCATCTGTTCCGAGGCGGTTCTCTCCAGCTGCATAGAGCTCCTGGACAGAAGAGGGACAGATAGACACGCAACGCAGACCTCACCCCAGACTCCAGGCCCAGGTCACCGAGGAGAGCTGGGTAGAGTCTCTGGGCCCTACAAGCCCAGAGGGGAGGGAAAGGGGGGCAGGGCCCCAGCTGAGCTCCATTCATTGTGCTGAAGTGGACACCATCCACACATCCTCTCACTAAGCCAGGAGAGCCCAGGCCGCTGGGGCCCAGGAGGGGCAAGGAACAGCTTTAACCCAACCAAGGAAGCAGCAGCACAGAGGAAAACATGGGCTTGAGTCCTAGCTCTGCTACCCACTTGCCACGGGACTCCAGGCAGGCCACTGGCCCTCTCTGAACTTCAGTTTCCTCATCTCTAAAACGCCAAGTTTGGATTAGATTCGGGTTCACAAACCTGAAAGCCCAAAGGGGCCAGCTGGGTAACTTAAATGCAGGAATCAGGCCAGCTGTAAGGCCAGAGAGTGGTGGGGACCACGGGGACCACGCAGAGAGGCAGTTACTTCTCAGCCGAGTACGTGACAGAGGAACAAGGCTCACAGCTGCCTGATCCATTTTTCATGAGGAACCAGAAACCCAGATATCTACGTGAAATTTCTCAATCTTTAAAAGCAGTTTCCCTATCTATAAGCGGGAACACATGAGACAATAATTATTAGCAACAATTGATAGATCGCAGTTATGGATGTGGGATTTTATGTGATAGGTGCTTGCCTGCCGTTTCATTGCATACACTGTTATGTTTGCAGATGGGGAGAATGTGCACTTTCCTGTTAAGTTTTTGAAGGTTTGAGCCCAATCTATTTGCCAATTTGCAACCCTTGTACCAGATGGCTCAAAAGTGCCTTCCAGGCCTCAGATAGCAGCTCTTGGACCTAAAAGCACTGATACTTGAGGGCAGAAGGTGGCCATCAGGGGCTCAGAGACCCCACAGGTCGAGGTGAAGCCGAGCAGGTCCAGAACTAGGAAGGCAGAGCAGTAGCCACGAGACCCTGCAACCAAGGCAACTTCTGCCTCAGCTGGGAAAAGGCCTGGACAGGAAAGAGAAACAGGAAAATCCCCACTGGGGCAAGAGCTGGGGTCCAGGGCTTTGCGGATACCCAGCCCTGAGTCCAGTTATAGGAATGGGTGTCCCAGGCCAGGGAGACGTTAAGTGAGCGGTCTGGGACCAGGGCAGAGGCAGGCACCGTCTGGGCACAGAGAGTGAGCCAGGAGTCTGGGCTCTTGCCCAGACTCTGCCTCCAGGTTTCTCTGGACACAATGCTCAACCTCTCTGAGCCTCAATGTCCTTACCTAGAAAGCAAATGGGCCAGACCAGAAGAGTGGTTCTCTTCGAGCCCTTACAAGAGGGCATTACAGAAGTCCTCTGACATATGACAGAGACAAGGAGCCTACTGGCAGCTCCTGGTGAATGCAGTGCCCTGGGGGGCAGGAGCAGTGAGGTGGGGAGAGGCACGGCCAGCTCCAGCCCACCAGGAAGCCGGGGCTCTCTCCAGCCAGAACTGCTATGGTCTGAATTCATTAGTGGGAAACCCAAACTCCTCTGGAGAGGCACTCGGACTCCTGAACCAAGAGAGGAAACAGCCAGAGACTGTTCCCCCTTTTGTCTGCAATTCATATCAGGCTGGGGACAAGGGCAGCATTCTAAGGCTGCACAACTAATGTGACAGCTGGTTTCTAGGCTCAAATTTTCCAAAACGTAATAGGCAAGTGTGAATTCTGCTCCATTCGCAAACATAATGGTCTATGCAACCAGACACAGGACAAGTACCAAGTCACATGAAATCCCACATCCATAACTGATCTACCAACTGTTGTAATATTTATTATCCCACATGTTCCCTCCTACAGGTGGGGAAACTGAAGCCTAGGGAGGTGGGGTGACCTGCTCAAGGTCACACAGTCGATAAGCAGCAGAGCCCTGCGAAACTCACAGCATCTGGAATCCACTCCTATCTGTTGCTCTTTCAATCCCAGAACTCTCCCTTGTGACACAAGAAAGTGGAAGACACCCCCCTGCGCAGGAAGCCAGGTGAGCGGCCATCACACTCACCTGCACGTCTCTCTGGACGAGCGTCATGTCCACGTTTGTGCTTTCATCCCGGTTTCCCTGAAAGGAAGCAGGCTGTGAGGTCAAGGTCACTCCTTGGAGCCGCACCCCTCCCTCCCTGTTCCTCCTCCCCATGGCCCAGAGATCCACCTCTCCCTGCTGTGGGCCCGATCTCTGCCCTGGGAAAGGTACCTGAGAGAGAGAGATGAGGAGCCGCTGGAAGTGCCCTGACGTGTCGTTCCGAATGGCCTCCTCCAGGGTCTTTTTGAATTCTAAAAGGGAGACACAGGAAAGGGCCACCCTGTAGCCCAGTGGACCAAGCTGCGCACTGCACACAGTTAACAGTGGGCGCTGGCATGAGGAGACAGGTGGCCCACATGGCCCCCAGGAACAAACAACTGGAGATCAGGAGGGGCTGTGACTTCCCGGTTGACCTGGCCCCAACCACGCCCAGGAGGTTTTCCCCAGCCCTCCCTTACCTCAGTCACCTGCTCCTGTGTAAACAGCAGGCAGGGCTGGGTCTGGGAGGGAATCCCAGTGTGTCGGGGGTGGCGGGAGATAAGGAGGCCAGGAAGGAAGAGAGGCCCTGGGAGAGGGTGTGGCCAAGGCCCTAAAAGCACAGGGATCTGCAAGGGGCAGAGGGCCCCGGGGCCAGCCTAACCTGTCTTGTAGACTCTGTTCAATTCCCGGATGTGCTCATTGCTGCGGGAGGCGAGGATCTCGATCAGGCAGGCTTCATCAGTGCCTGCCCCCTGGGAGGCAGAGAGCACAACAAAGCACAGGCTGGTTACAGCCTCTTCCCTGGCACTCAGGATCCCCCAGGGCACGAACCCCAGAGACAGAGGCCACAGACACAGACCCGCCCATCGTGCTGCTGCTGCTGCCCGGGCCTGAAGCAGCCAGCCTCCCCTCTGCAGCCCCAGGAAAGTACCAGTAATAACAGCAACTCGGTGGTAAGTAGAGATCACGGGAAGGATCATCCCCATTCCACCTGCCAGGACACTGAGAATCAGAGAAGTGTAGAAACCTGTCCAAGGCCACACAGTAAATGGTGGGGTTGAGAGGTGGACCTGGATCTGTTTTATTCCAAGTTCAGCCCATGAATGAGATGAGAAGCAACTGAGAAAATGGGTTTAAAGCGAGAGCATGACATGTGGGAAAACGTGAGTCCTAGAGTGGACCGTGGAGCATCTGGAGACACCTAGGAGAAGGCAACAACATCGAGGATGGAAGAGATGACCGAGTCAGGGACAGTGAGGAGGCAGAGGACAGGGTCAGTAGCCTGGTTTCTATGTCAGGTTGAATCTTGGTTCTGCTGGTCACTAGCTGTGTGACCTTGGGCATGTCACTTCACCTCTCTGTGCCTCAGGTTCCTTGACCATAAAATGGAAGTGATACTGCCGGCAGACAGAGTAGGGTGTCCCCGGAGCAAGAGAACCAGGAATGGCTTTCTTGACATAAGAGAAACCATTTTTAGCCTGAGCTATCTTGTGATCTAAGCCTGGCCACAGTACTCACCCTTAAAGGAACAAAAGAACAACAGAAAAGACAACAAATCAGATGTAAAGACTCCCAGCTCTGTTTCAATGGTAAAGACTAGCCTGAAGCACTTTCTTGAGCTGTTGGCAGAATTTAAACCCCCTTGGGCACTCAACCACCAAATCAACTGGAACCTAAGGGATGATGATGTTGACCTTTTCAAGTTTGGACTCTGTGGACCACCCAAGCCCCTTCATGAATATGCATGTGCCTTTAGTTTAAAACTTCCCCAATTTTGCAGTTCCGGGAGATCCGGCTTTGGGAAAGATCCCCATTGTTCTTACTTGCTGCAAGTTAATAAATCCTTCCTTGTCTTGCTCTTTGGCTTGGCTGGGTCTCTTGACACCCACGAAAAGGCGAACCCAGTTTCAGGTAACATCTTCGTGGGGGCAAGAAAAGTCACTGTGCCTATCAGGCCCCTGAGGAATGTTAGATTCCTTCTGCGGCACCTGCTCTGTTCACAAGGACTCCCCTGTCTGTGGGTGCGGCCCCTCCCCATCCACAGGACACCTGCTGGGGGTCTTGGGAGCCACAGGACTGTACAAAACGTGCAGGACCCTCCGCTTGGTCATAACTGATTGAACTAGGGGGATACTAGACCCAAACGAAGCCCATCAGAACCTGCCCCCATTTGGAATTTGAACCAAGGGACAGCTGGCCTCTTCTGTAGCTGGATCTCTGACAGGTACATGGAGAAGGGTCGACAGGGATGCTGTGCCAAGGAAGGAGAGGCACAGAAGCAGATGGAAGAATGAAGCAGACACTCAAGAAGCAGCAGAGACGAGAGAGAAAGTCTGCCCGGCCCCGTCCCTCTCCAAGCCAGGCTGCTGTTCAGCTTAAGCTCCTCAAGTGTGTTTCTGTTATCTGCTAACAACAGAGTCCTAATGAATGAGGATACCATCCACACCTCCCACTCTTATCACTGCATCACTAGCTCCCTCTGCAACCCCAGCTCCCACCCTGTTTTTAAGGTGGAGAGACTTAGATGCTCCCTGATGACGAATGACGCCTCATTTGCCTCTTGGGGGAGCCACCAGAAGTTCCCCTTTCTACAGCATTTGGACTCCAACCGGGAGGGTCCAGGAGCCGCGCTGACAACAGTAGCTAATAAGCGAGCGAAGACACACCACATGGTCCAGGCCTTTCCCGGGGCTGTATGTCCACACAGGTACACACACATGCACACACGCACACACACACACACACACACACACGCCCACGTACACACCTTGATGGCTTCCTTTATCTCATAAGCATCAAAGAGGACCGGTGTCTTCATCAGGGCCAAGATTGTCTTCTCAAAGTTTCCTGACAGTTCAGATTTCAGATCTTTGATCAAATCCTGATTGGACATTCAGACAAACAAACAAAACCTATTTTGAGAATCCACAGGAGGTGACCAATAGGGACAATATCCCAGATCCAGGGACCAGCAGCATCTGCAGAAGAGCCAAACCTCAGGCCCCAGCCAGACCTGCAGAATCAGAGCTTGCATTCAAACCAGATTCCCAGAGGACTCATGGCCATTAAAGTAGGAGAGGCACCGGGCCAGAACACTAGCCTATATGTACCCAGTGGTTACCTTTCTAAAGATCCGAAAGCCCCCAAAATCAAAATACGGCCCCCTTGCATTTGTTCAGTACTTAAAGCCTCTTCCTTCAGAGGGAAATAACTTGCCCATGGTCTTGGTGAGTCGTGGCACAGCCACAATCTGGAACCCAGATTCCTGGGCGCCTCTCATCAAACCTCCGTACCCTGTGGACTCTGGGATTTCTCCTTCAGAGCATCCTTTGCTTCTAGAAGATGCCATCAGCTGAGAGCCAGCAGGAAATGCCCTAATGTGCCTTATGGTTTGTCCAGGAGATCTAGGCCCACTAGGCCCCAAGGAAAAGCAGGAGTAGGGCTGTGCTAGAGGATATGCCTTAATTCAGGAGGGACAACCACCCCCACCCCCATCTCGCCAACACTCACCTTCCCATAAGCTGTCTTGAAGGACAGGAGGATCTGCTGCCGCTGCTTGTTGGAGCGACTCCCCAGGCAGTCAGTGATGGCCTGCTCATCAGTCCCTGGAGGAAGGAGAGGCGGGAGTGGGCAGGGCTGGGGGTCGTGGGGATGCTCTGCGGCTACAGACTTTCCTGGCCTGGGTCTTCCAATTCTCCTGGGCATCCCAACTGCACCCCCGTATCCACCTTCTCTCCCTCCACCACTGGGGCCAGGCTGCCTCCACCCAGCGACCCCAGCCCACAGAGCCACTGTGTAACTGCCTAGGGAGTCGGGGGGTGATTAGGACTTGCGCCACCTGGGGTCTCTCACCGAAGCCCTTCATGGCCTTCCGCAGGACCTCGGCGTCTCGCAGGGGGTCAAACCCAGGAGCATCTGTGATGGTGCCTCGGTTTCCAAACTGCTCAGACAGACAGACAGACAGTAAGAATGCTATATCGCCCAGATGTGAGGCTGCCTGCCCCAGACTCTGGAAATAACCTTTCCTGTACAACTGGGGTACCTGAAGGAGCCTGCAATCAACAGCACAGGGGACTCGACATCGAGTTAGCCTAACGTGACCATTACCTGTCCTGGCACTGAAACGTCTGCCTGGCCCCCGTGGCTAGGAGCCCACCTAGAGCTGAGTCCTGATGCTGAAAATCTACCCTATGCCTGGGTCCTCCAGGCCTGGGCCCGGGCTCCTGATGAAGGGGAGGCCTCGGGAACAGGGGTGCGGCCTCTCCTCAAGGCCTCAGCACCACAGCACACATCAGGGCTTCCCTAACGGGCCTGCTTAGTCCACCTTTGTGCACACCAGAAACAGGTGTTCCCCTGGGATGCAGGTGTCCAGCCTTCACGATGGTACATGCAGCCCAGCTACCTCTCGGACTAGCTCTTGTTTCCCGGCACTGTTTTCTGGACTCTACGACCCGCTTGCCTGCTGGACTCCTTCCTGACATGACAGCTACACTCCAAACAAACTTGATTTTTCCTGCCGAAACTCTCCCTTGGTGGATTATCTAGTACAAACTGGTTTTAACAGAGTTAAGGAGGTAAGCTGAGAGACAAGATAAGGGGGAAGGCAGAGAGGGAGGGTGCAGAGCGGGGCAGGGGTAGGGGGATGTGTGGGTGTGAGGGAGGGAGAGGAATGGACCCTCTGACTAAAAATAGTAGTCAACCACATACCACTAGCCCTGTGCTGGGCTGGTTTGGCTATGTAACCATGACAATGAATTCTAGGCTCTGCAAACATGAACTGCTCTCCAAAATGAGCCAAGAGCAGCCCTGAAAGAACTGCCAACAATCTTCCCTACCCAAAGGAGCTGGTTTTAAGAATCCTCTGAAGCTAGTCTGGGAGGGCACATCCGGGGGACTGAAAACTAAGAGCCATTGGGCAAAGGCCTTGAGACCAGTTCTTACAAAACCCAGGCAGTAAATAACACCAGAGGAATGAAGAGTGCCCGGAGGCATTCAGACCCAACTCCCACAGGGACCATCTAACAAGCTGCGACAAAGAGGGTGGCTCCCTAGGTCCTCAGGCATACAAACAGGGGATGGGGAGTCTGTGAGAAAGTGACACTGAGAACTACAAGTTAGAGCTGGAGGACCTAGTCCCCCCCACCCCATCCCCTGCACGGTCCCCAGCCCTGCTGGCAGAGGACACTGGGCCACATGTCTCAGGCCCTTGGAGCCAGGACTGGACAGAGAGTAGCACAAAGTTGGCACTCACCTGGGCTGGGGGCACAGCAGGGGTGACGGTCCCGGACCCAGAGTACCCTGGGTAGCTTGGCACTGGCTGCTGTCCCGGAGGTGGCATTGGCGACTGCCCAGGGTAGGTCATGGGCGGCTGTCCAGGGTAGGACCCCGGGGGCTGCTGCCCAGGGGGCGGCATGGGCTGGCCTGACACAGGGGCCCCTGGGTATGGTGGATACGAGGGCATCCCAGAGGGTGGGTTTCCTCCAGGGGGCGGGTACATTCCATATGGAGGAACAGGCTGCTGGGCGGAAGGGGAATGCCCGAAACCCCCCGGGGGGACGGGAGGGTAACCGCCCCCAGGGGCCCCGGGGTACAGGTTTGGCACGTTGGCTCCTCCGAATGTCCCGGACATGTTGGCAGCCTGAAAGTCCACGAAGCAAGAGCCTTAGACTAACAGCCCCTGAGGGGTACAGCCATACTCCGTCCATCTGCCCTTCCCCGCCCTGAGCCCTGCAGCGGGCACCCAGGAGCCACACTCAGCTCAAGCCAAGTCCGAGCACCACCGGCTTCTCAGCACGGCCCACCTTGCCCACCCACCTTGTCCCACACACCCTCTACCTGCACTGCTGACCCCCTTTACCTGCCCTGTGCCCAAAGAACCCACACTTGCTCTAATACCACACCGTTTCCTTATGCTACTGTCTGTCTCTTCCCAGTGGATGGTAAGTACTCTCAGGCTGGGATTTTTCTATCTCCAGTGCCTAGAATGGGCCTGGCACAAATTTAGACTGTGGAGTGGTTACACCGTTTACGTTGAGCATACATTTGTTTTTAGATGATAGAATATGCTATTTTACAAGCAAATCAACAAAAGTAGCATGTGTGCCCGTGCTCCCGGGCACCTGCTGCCAGGCCCAACCAGGAGAGTCATCCACGTGCACCAACAGCCCCCGCACGCGTGTGGCCACCTGCATATGGCACACGCATGCACACATAGGTGCACACCTCCACCCCTCCATCCCTACACTGAGCTCATACAGAAGGTGCTCGATGCATACTCCACGAAGGCCCCACCCCTACCCAATCCCCCAGAGCTGAAAGGGACCTGGAAGACCATGTGGCCCAATGCATTCCCCCACCGCTCATTTTACAGACGGGAAAATCAAGATGCAGAGAGGGACAGTGAGCCGGTGAGAGCCCTGATGGAAACCATCACGTACACCACACACACACACACACACACACACACACACACACACACACACACACACACACACACACACACACACACACACACACACACACACACACACACACACACACACACACACACACACACACACACACACACACACACACCTGACGCCACGGAAGCCAGCAGCCTTTCTCCCTCTGGCCACGCCGGTGTGGCCCCCGGGGCAGCCCAGCAGGAGGGCTGGACTCACCATTCCCGAGAGGTAGTCCTGGTTGAACTGCCCTGCGTAGCTGGCCACATTATCCAGCCCGATGGGGGGCATGTTGGGTGGTGGGTAGCCAGCACCTCCCCAGGCACCGCCACCTGAAAGCAACACCAAGCTTGTCGGCGCCCCCGCGGTTCCCCAGCAGGACAAGGCAGAGACATCAAGCTCCCAGGTGGTCGGGGGGGGGGGGGAAGCCAAGCAGAGCCGCGGACAGTCCTATATAGACCACACGGAAAACACCTGGGCAACAAAGTCTAGCCAGATCCCGCTGCCAGAGGAAGGGAGGAGGGAACCTTCAATTCGGTGTTCAGCAAACACTCCCAAGACCCTCTGTGGGGTATTAAGGTAGGAGGGCCAAGGGCAGACCTGCCCTCCTGGGCTCACCCCCATGGAGTGGGAGTACAGACATCAAGACAGGTCACTCGGGGACACTGTGCCAAGCCCAGGGCAGCGGCAAGCTCAGGGATCCCTGAGAGTCCACAGTGATGGAGAACCACGGCAGGTGGGGGTGGGCGTCGGGGTGGGGTGTCCTGCCAATCTGGCTGTGTGCTGTCATCACAAGTCTGTAAGGGGCAGGGAGAGGCAGGGTGACAGGACGGAGGGAGACAGGGCTCGGTTATGGAATACAGACACCTGTCCTTGTCAGGAGGACAACAGGGGAACAGCAGTAAAGACCCCCAGCTCTGAAACCATCGGGACCGGGGTATGTGCCCCGGGGCAAGGCACTCAACCACCCTGGCTCAGTTTCCTCAGGTGAAGTGGGGATAATTAGTGTTTGCCTCAAACTGCTGTGAGGAGGATTAAGAGAGTTAATGCCAGGCAGGGCTTAGCTGGGAGCCCGGTGAGCATTCATGTGTTACAGCTGTCACCGTGACAGGCAGCTAGCATCATCCTGCGGGCTGCTGGCCTGTGAGATGCAGCCCTGTCCACGACAGCGAAAAGGCCCTGAGGGCCTCGTGTTTGGCTTTCCAGCCCCGGGGCTCCGGGATACTCAGGACGGTCCCGGAATCGCCCGCCTGCTCCCTCTCTTGCTGCTCAGGTGATGGCAGAGGTGGCAGTGGTAGGACACGGGTGCCTGACCAGCTGGCGCAGCCTCCCTGCTATCGGGCCACAGGAGCAGCTGCAGCAGTAACGTCTGACCCTTAGCAACTGCCTCCACTTCCTCCCTCTGCAGGGGCCCTGCTGCTGGGAAACCACACACCTTGAGCACAGGGCAAGAGAAGTGACAAGGGGCAATCGTCACCTAGCAGTGCTCCAGAGGACACTGTGCCAGAGGCTCCACCTGGCTATCGTGTTCCTGTCTGGGCCAGCCCAGTGATGGAGATGCTTGAAGCCATTTGCAAAGGAGAAAATTGAGTCTCAGAGAACGGTACACATTTGTCTGCTGCTATTAGCTAATAAGGCAAGAGATCGGGGCCTGGCCTGGTCCTGGCTTTCCAGAAGTGGCTTCAAACCCTGACCTCGCCTGGCCCCAAGGTCCAAGCTCTTCTCCAGCCCCTCCCCCGCCTGGCTGCACTGTGGGGGTCCGAAGGGAGCAAGGAAATAACTGGAGAGCACCATCACTCCTCCCCTCTCCACTCCTGGGCCCTGAGCAGAGAGGGCGTTCCCTCCCCCGCCTGCCCCAGACCCTCTTACCTGGTGCAGCTGGCGGGTAGCCGCCTGCGGGCGGTGGGTAGCCTGGGTAGCTCATGGTTAGATCTGAAAGGAAAAAGGAAAGTGTGTTCAGGCTCTGCCGGGGGCTCTCACCAGTCTCACCGGAGAACAGTGTCAGCCGCAAGCCGGCCCTTGCAGGAGGAGCTGCATCAGGCTTGACCCGTGGCGGGCAGCCCAGCTCACCCTGTACCTGCTGGGCCCCCGCCAGAAACAGCAACCGGGGGCATTATGGGATTCACCACCCATGAACCAGTGAGTTTCCCTGAAAACCCCTGTCACCCAAGCTCCATTCCCACTTCTGCTGACAAGGGATGCTGCACGTGTGAAGCTCTTCTCCCACCTCATTCTCAGGGGGGTCCAGGTCTATTTGCCTGTATCTTCTTTCTCACCATCCATCCAGCAACAGGGAAAGCCAGAGCCCCTACCTCCCTGTGCCCAACCTACAGACCCCAAGCTATACACAGCGGCCTCCAAATTGGCTCTGCCCCAAACGACACTTTTTGTTCTCCAACCTCTGGTTCACCAGGCAAGGGAACCGGGTATGGTATCATCATTCCTAGAAACAAGGAGAGACCTCAGGAAGGCTCATCTGATCCAGGATCCGGAATCAGGGCAAGTGAGGAGTACAATCCTGTCCCTACAGATGGGGCAGATGGAGCTCAGAAAGGGTAAGTGACTTGCAGATCAGTAGTAAGGGAAGGAGAAAGGCCAGGACCTAGAGCTCTTACCTCTTGGTGATGGTGGGATATCTGTTCTCACAAAGCCCCTCCCTGTACACATCCCTCTGCCGTGTCTCACGTTAGCTGAACTGCCCAGGAGGGACACCGATCTGCCGTAACACCACACCCTGTCAGGCAACCTGCCCACTCTTGCTTATCAGTGGCTGCTGCCGTTTGAGAGGCACCCAACAACCAGTGAGAGTGAGGAAACCTGTGGGCCCCCTTAACAATCACACCTGCTGACCCTAGGTTAGCTGCTCCTCCTCCCACGCTGGGTCCCAAGCTAGTTCTCAAACTGCAGTGTGCATCGGAACCACCTGGAGGGCTTGTTAATAAACACATTGCTGGGCTCCACCCACAGGGTTTGAGTCAGTAGAACCAGAATTTGCATTTCTAATTAGTTCCCAGGTGATGCTAATGGTCCAAGGACCACCCCCCCCCACCCCCAACTTTGAGAAACACTGCTCTAGAGCTGTTATCCACCTACAAGATTCTGGTTGCCTTTCACAGCTACACTGGCGAACTAGGCATGCTGCTTTCAAGGAAGCTGAAGGGCTTCCTTAAGGTGCCACTGGTCCCCATGGGGTGGGTCTGGGTTCTCAGCTCTGTGGGCATGGTAATTTGTTTGGGTCAGTGGGTCCACAGGTGACTGCAATGGGAGGCCAGATGATGGCCTAGTGACCTTGGAGAGAGCTAGAATTGGCGACCTGTGGTGTGGGCCAAAGGCCCTTTCCCAAGCATGCTGTCATGTGCTGACTGAGGTCCCTAGTGGTGCTGCTTTCAGTCTGACCCATCTACCAGAACCCTCAGACGTCATTGGTGAGGAGATACCCTGGGGAGGCGAATGATGGATGGGCCAGGAACTTTGTGATGGAAGAAAGAGAAACCAGCCCTCAGAAAAGCAGGGGGAGCTGCAGTTGTGTTCCTGACACCTTTGTCTCTGGAGATCACCTCCCTGGAGAATGAGTCCAAAGGCCCATCCACAGTCGGATGGAAAAACAAAACAAAAAAGCTGGATACTACCCTGTTCCATATGCCAAAATAAAACTTCAGCCAGACCAAAGTTTAAGCATAAGAAGTAGCCCTTATCCCCAAAGATAAAATTAAATTTCTGCATAAGAAACAAGTAACGAAAACAACATAAAGACAAGAGAAGTGACAAATTTAGGAAAAATGTTTTATGATAAGAAAAAGACCAATAACCTTTATAGAAACTCAAATGATGCAAACAATTACAGAAAAGGAACTACAGATATTCACCCTCACTAATATGCTGACTTGCCAGTTAAAAATACAGAGATGTAGAAATTAAACATGACACACGCTTTGACTCAGAAGCTCTACTTCTGGAAGTCTGTTTCCCAGACACACTAAACGGCGGCATCTGCCACAACAGCAAGAAGGAACCCCCAACTATGCACCTGCAAGAGGCTGGTTAAGTAAATCAAACAGATCCACACAAGGGATACTCTGTAGCTTTTTTAGAAATAGCCAGCTCTGTAAGTGGGGATTTGAAATGATCACCATTATTAATCAAGGTGTAGTGCTGTGTGTATGCTAAGCTAACTTCGTTTTAAAAAAAGAAAATGTACAAATTTAGCACTGTACACACACACACACACACACACACACCCACACACACACCCATCCCTGGAATGTTAAACAAGAATGTTAAACAAGAAACTGGGTAACGCTGGTTGCCTCTGGAGGGGAAAATTGGAATAGAAATGAAGCTCACTGTTTATATTTGCATTTCTCGCCACATGCATGTATGCCGATTAAAAAAAACAACTTTAAAAAAGGCCCAATTCAGGTGGGGATTTCTGAGCTCACTTGAGGCCGTGCTGTTCTTCCAAGATTTGAATAACTCACACAGGGTCCATTCAGTGCAAGGCGGCCCGGCTCTGAGCCTGGGGTTGGCATTATTATATAAATATACCATGGGACTCGGACCTGAAGGGACTGCTAAGGTTTCCGGCCTGGGGCAGGACTGCAGGCCAGCCTCAGCCCGCTCACAGGGTGATGGTGCTCATTCCCAGAGTTCCCTGACGATGCCCCCGGGCCCCCCATCTTCGCCTCTCCCCAAGAGGCCACCTCCAGTCTTCCCCTCTTCTGAAAGAACAGTCTCATTTTTCTCCCACTGTTTCCTGCCTGAAATGGTTTCGCGTCTGCGACCCACTCCGTTCTCCTTCTGCGCTCTCTTGGGAACCAAAGGCCCCCGGGGTGGTTGGAGAGCACAGGGCAGTAGCTCCGCCCCCCCCCCCCCGGATGGGTAACACTTGGGTGTTCTGGACAATGGAGACGGGATGCTGATTCCTGTTAAATTTCTCTCTTCCATTCTGCCCATCGTCTCTCTAGTCTACTGAGATCTCCTGCCATCCTGACCAACATCAAGCATCTTAGCACTCTCTCTCAGCTTTCTTTTATATCCACCGATTGGGAAAGCATGGCATTTGCGTTCTTCCAGGCGAGTGATACAGAAAGAGCACTCCTGAACTGTCGCTGCCGACCACTTCCCAGCCCGACGTCAGCCCACCCAGGACCACACGGGTACAGGCGTTCAACCAGCTACCAGACCACCTAACTCTACCATAGCCCGACACCTGTTTCCTCGTCTTGTTCACAATGGTACAAAGAAGGCCTCCATCAAACGAGAATGCTAACACGTCCCCCGCGTGCCTAGAGCCCTCCAGCTTAATCGTCTAATAATCCCCAGGAGAAAAGCAAAGGCAGCGGGAGAGCCTGGTTCGACCTTCGGATGCCCTAGTGCCCAGCTCGCCCCTTCCCAGCGACCACATGTCCTAGATCAGCACGCAACTCTGACTCCCAACATCTACAGTCTTCCCCACTTTTTTGAAAATTAAGAAATCTGCTCATGGCCCAGTCTTTGGGTAACTGCAGCCTCCACTGTTTCTCAAAAGAGGCCACCAGCAGGGTCCGCTGTCCTTGGCGAAGTCGGCCTGGCACGCTGGGGTGCCATATCCTGATTCAAAGGGGAGCTTGGGCAGGGCTTGGGGGGGGACCTCATTTTCCTCTCCCAACTCTGTCCAATCCTCACTCTTCACGACAGAAGGGAACCCCCTGGGTTATAATCCTGCAGATCTGCTTTCTCTGTGGCATCTACGAATATCACACCTTCTGTGCTGACCAATGCCTTCCTTCTACTTCTGCCCTTTAAGAAAGAAAAAAGGTGCCTGGGTGGGATGCTTCACACAGTGGACAGGCCGGGATTCTGACAGGCTGGGCACATCCCCGTTCCATGTTGGCTCTGGTTAGAGCACTCTGTCTCAGGACTCACTGGAGAGGGCCTCCAAGTGCCGCAGGCAGCTGGCCTCTTCGGGGACTGCTCCAGTTCCTAGAAACCAGCCTGCAGGGAACTTCCGGCCTCTGGTCCTGCTTCTCTTGGGGCACGATGCAGCACAAATACCACCCTTCCTTCCTCACTGGGACCATCTACCTGCACCTATACGCCTGATTTCATCCAGCTGTGGCCCTCTCTGGCTAAACTGGTGCTTCTCAAACTTCAGTCTGCAAAACAATCACCTGTTGGACTTGTTTTAACCCAGATTGTTGGGTCCTGCCCCCATAGTCTCTACAAGGGTAGGTTTGAGACTGGCCCAAACATGCTGATGGCTCCTTGACTCTGGACCACGCTTTCTGTAGCACTGCTTCATCACGCGTGAGAATCACCTGGACAGCTTGCTAAAAATGCCGAGGCTTTGGCCCCAGTCATCCTGGGCCCTTCAATCTGGAAAGGGTCCAGGAATCTGAAATATAAACAAGCATCCTGTTCCCATCTCCAGGGATTCTTTTTTTTTTTTTTTTTGGCTCTGTTGGGTCTTCATTGCTGCGCGCGGGCTTTCTCTAGTTGCGGCGAGCGGGGGCTACTCTTTGTTGAAGTGCGTGGGCTTCTCATTGTGGTGGCTTCTCTAGTTGTGGAGCACAGGCTCTAGGCAGGCGGGCTTCAGTAGTTGTGGCACGTGGGCTCAGTAGTTGTGGCTCGCCGGCTCTGGAGCACAGGCTCAGTAGTTGTGGCACACAGGCTTGGCTGCTCCGCAGCATGAGGGATCTTCCTGGACCAGGGCTCAAACCCGTGTCCCCTGCATTGACAGGCGGATTCTTAACCACTGCACCACCAGGGAAGTCCTGCAGAAGTTCTGATGTAACTGGTTCTGTGCTCCACACTCTAGGAAACACACTTTCCTTTAAGGTACTTTGACACTTTCTAGTTTATTCTATCTAGACTTTATTCCCAGCAGTAAGCTCTGAGGATAAACACCAAACCTGGGCATCCCAGGATTCCATGAGACCAAGCCTCAGTTTACTAGGTGAATGTTGAAAGCATACAGCAGGTACATAGGGGGCTTCTCAGGGACTGTAAAATGCCCTGTTCCCTAAAACTGTGTACACAAGAATACCATTCAATTTCAAGGGCTCCGCAAAGGCTCTAGCCAGAGTCCCAAACACAGGAATCTAGAAATTGTTGTGTTGGGAGAAGAGGCAAAATCACCCAGAACAAGAGGCACCTCACTACCCTGACCTAGCCACACCCCCCATAATGGGGAGTCTTCTTGTTCCCCCACCCCAACAGTGGGGGAGATGGCAATAAGGGCTGGGCAATGCACTATGCTCATCTTCTGGTGTCCTGCCTGACTACCAGGGACATGGAGGAAAAAGGATGGTGGCAGGGCCATGCCTCATACAAGGATATAGCACTGTCCTCCCCAGAGGGCCAGGTGGGGACACAGCTTACAGCGGGCTAACACCGAGAGGAGGCAGAGACCTGGATGCATCTCCCAGGGCCAGAAGTTGCACGGCTGTGAGACCTCCCGCCCCAGTGCTCAGCAGCAAACCAAGAGGGCCTGGACTAGGGTGGACGCTTTCGTGGGATGACCTCTCCACTGGCCTTCCCAGTCTGGGGACTAGAGTATTTATTTGTGCTAGTTTTTAAACATTAAATCCTCAATCTGTTTTTATGTGAAAATTTAAATGTAGAGTTTAAACCACGCAGCTCAGATGATCCTTGCTGATTTCTTTTTAAAAATAAAAGGAAGAGAAGACAAGCTACAGAATGGAAGAAAATGTTTAAAAAGACACATCTGATAAAGGACTGTTATCCAAAATACAGAAAGAACTCTTAAAAACTCAACAATAAAGTACACCTGAAACTAACACCACATTGTAAATCAACTATACTTCAATTAAAAAAAAAACTCAATTAAAAAATGGCAAAAGACCTGAACAGATATTTTGCCAAAGAATACATACAGATGGCAAAAAAGCATATGAAAAGATGCTCAACATTATACATCCTTAGGGAATTGCAAATTAAAATAACAATGAAATACTACTACACACCTATTAGAACGGCCAAAATCCAAAACACTGACGACACCAAATGCTGATGAGGATGTGAAGAAACAGGACCTCATTCATTGCTGGTGGAAATGCAAAATGGTACAGCCACCTTGGAAGGCAGTTTGGCAGTTTCTTACAAACTAAACATACTTACTCTTAGCATATGATCCAGCAACAGCACTCCTTGGTATTTACCCAAAGGAGCTGAAGACACACATGGACACAAAAACCTGTACATGGATATTTATAGTCGCTTTCTTCATAATTGCCAAAACTTGGAAGCAACCAAAATGCCTTCAAAAGTTGAATGGATAAATAAACTGTGGTACATCCAGACCATGGAATATTATTCAGCAGTAAAAGAAATGAGCTATCAAGCCACGAAAAGACAGGGAGGAACCTTAAAAGCATATTATTAAGTGAAAGAAGCCAGTCTGAAAAGGCTATGTACTGCACGATTCCAACTATATGTCATTCTAGAAGAGGTAAAACTGTGGAGAAGTTAAAAAATCAGTGATTACCAGGAGTTAGGGGGAGGAAGGGATGAATAGGCAGAGCACAAAGGATTTTTAAGACAGTGAAGCTATTCTGTACGACACTAAAATGGTGGATACATTAGTCAAAACCCATAGAATGTACCACACTAAGAGTGAACCCTAATGTAAACTATGAACTTTGGGTGATAATGCTGTGTCAATATAGGTTCATCAATTGTAACTCTGATGTGGGGTGATGATAGTGGCGGAGGTGGTGCTGTGAACCTAAAGCTGCTCTAAAAAATAAATCACATTTAAAAATAAAAAATAAAAGGAATACAAACACATTGTAGGGAAATTCAAATGGAACAGAAAGGCACAAAGAAGCAAAATTCATTCTCCCCTCTAATCCCCTACTCAAAGGTCACCACTGAGCAGTTTCCAAAGTATAATTCAAGACAAAACACACACACACATACACACAAATGTAAATGCATATATCTATGTATATATATACAGTTTATGTATGTTCATGTATACATATATGTATAATTTTAAAAAAAAACAAGAAAGAAATTTGCTTATCTGCAAACTCTCCTTGCTCCAGTGCAAAGCTAGGTTTGGGCAGGCTAAGGTGTAACCGGTCAGCCACATGCCTTCCTGGCCCACCTCCAGCACCTGGCTGCTGGGAGATGAAGGGTTAGCCAGCCCTGAGCCGGTCTGAGCAGCTCCTGACCGCCATACACTGCCCATTTCTCCGGGGTCACTGCTGGGAGGCAACAACCCAGAGCAGGGCGCGAATGGGGCCCAAAGCAAGACTATTTAAGGTAGTCAGTTCCAAGAATGTTAATATGGAAAAGGGCCCCGACCAGTGACCTGGAGCCAGGCCCTCACCTCCCCAGACCTCGGGTGTGACAGGGGGCTTCACCTCTTGGGGCTCTTCCTAGTTGGACTCCTGAAGGGGACACCTCTTCAGGTTTTCACTCCAATCCTAGATTTACAGACTTCCTAAATGCCTATGCTGGAAGGAAACTTGAAGATTATTTAGTTTCTAACCACCTTGGTTTTGGAGCCAAAATATGCCAGGGACACCGCTTACTCAAGTCACAAACACATGGGGAGAGGGTCCAAGGTAGAACACTCAGCCTGCTGGGAGCAAAGCCTGCCTGCCTTTCCCTAAGAGGGTCATACTGCAAAACCTGTGACCATTTCAACCTGGGCTGGGCTGGCTTGTTTGGTGGTCCCAACCGGTCCTGCCATTGGTGACCTACTTTAAGACCCCTCCTCCAAGGACAGTGCAATGACTGCTTTGAACTGCGGTCAGCCAAGGACATTCTTCATGGCCAGGAGGTTCCAGAAACCCTCAGGTACCTCGGCTCCCACCACCTCCCTCTCCCCATACCTACAGAAACAGGAGGAGAGAAGCCTGGCACAGCCCAAGCTCTGCCACACACAGTCCTTCAAAGTCTTGCTCAGGTCTAGTCTGGACTCCCATCTCCAGCTCAGCCTTGCCAAGCAAAAACAGGCAGCATGATGTAGAGCTCAGTGCTTCCTGAACTGTGTTCCCCGACACCAACTTACATCTTACGAGTTGAGAATTTACCAGGTGCCCAGTTAAAAAAGAGAAAGAGATTAGTTGTCCAAAAACTTTGGAAAATGCTGCCTATTACATCCCCTTCTGGAAAAGTGCCAATACTTAATAGCATAATAAAGGCTCTGAGAAGTCCTGTAACAAAGGTGCCTGCTTAACTTTTTCCCTCAATTTCCCAAACTTACTAGGCAACAATAATAATAGTTGACATTTATCAAATACTTATTATGTACTAGGCACTGTGTTAAGTGCTATACATGGAACAGAACTTTACAACAACTCTATAAGACAAATACTAAGATTATGATCTCTGTATTAGAGATAAGGAAACTGAGGTATGGAGAGATTATACAAGTTGCCCTAGGTTACAGCCAGTAAATGATAAGCCAGGATTCAAACCCAAGCAGTCAGGCTCCAAAGCTCAGGGCTTTTACCCCTACGCTGTACTTCCTCACAGAGCCCACCGGCCCCAGACACTAGTATTTCAAAGACCAAAACTTTAAAAACACTGGTTGATGGAATACAATAGAATTAGGAAGCAGGACACCAGGTTTCACCGTGATCCCGCGTATTTCACTAAAGGCAGTCTAGGGTGGTGGGAGGAACATGAACTCTGAGGCCAGATGGCCCAGGTTCAAATCCCAGTTCTGCTCCCTAAGAGGTGTGTGGTCTTGGGCAGGTTATTTAACCTTTCTGGGCTTCAGTTTTCCACATCTGTTAAACGTAGATAGCAATAGTTTAACATCAAATATGTTCTCACGATATCATTTAACCTCTCACTGTATCAGTTTCCCCAACATAAAATAGCAAACAGGATTAGAGGGCCCCAGAGGACCCTGGGCCATTTGATAATACACAGGATGAGAAATGTGGGAGCAGGGAGGGGACAGGGTGGAAAGCTGGGGGTCAGGACGGTGTGAAGAAGGGCAGAGGACAGGAGCAGTAAAGTCAGCTGGTTCCTTCTCCCACACCAAGCCCAGTGCAGCAGCAGATCCTGGATGGGAAGGGCTGTGGTGGATTTTCCAATCTCCCCGAGGAGAAACCACCAACAGGAAACTGGCAATGTTTTCTTTCCATCCCTGCTGCAGGCCTGGGTGCCCTGGAGGCTTGGTCCAAGCTCCAGGAAAAAAAGGGGGTGGGAGGGATGGAGGAGGAAGCACCTTTGAAAAGGCCTTTGGAAAAGAAACCTGCCCAGGAGCAGGGCCTCAGCCTGCACAAAGCTCCAGCCCTACTGTCAGCATGTCCACTCTGGGCCCGGCCCTGACAGAAACCATTTTCTCTGCTCTCAGTTGCCTTTCCAGACCAGGTCGTGGGAACTGAGAAGGAGTGAGGAGGGAGCGAGGCAGGAGGGAACACTTTCATGGAAAAGTACCTGCAGGTAGACACAGAGATTCACAGGAGGTCTCTCTACTAACTCCTCCACGGCACAGCCCTGGCAAACCTGGGTCACTCCAGCTCATCGGGAGAGTCCCCTGTGACAGGTGCCCATACCAAACAGGCTTCTGGAAGAGCCAACACTTAGTCAAATGCCAACCCCGATTCAGGATTTCTGAGGAGTGGAAAGCGGCCACAGAGGAAGCAGGTGAACCCAGGTATGGTGTCAGTATCTGGCTGACAACCAGGCCCAGGACATGACGGGGGCTCAGGCTGCGGTCCTTGTAGTCGCCAAGGTTCTTGTGACAGACACAGTGTCAGTGAAAGAAAAATCCCCCCACCTAAGTCCAAGGTGTGGCCAGGACCTAAGGAAATACCCCCTTCCCCAAATACGGAAACCGTGGTTTGTTTCTAAGTGCAGCTCAGGCTGGGGGAGGCAGGTCTGTGTCTGTCAGTTTCACCACGTCCGCATGGGGAAGCTGCTGGCAATCACACCACCTGATCAGAAGGGGCTCCTCAGGACTAGCAGATGTAAATCAAGCACAAGTCCCAGAGTACTGGAGGCCTCCTGGCTGTCCCAGACTTAGCGCTCAAGTCCCTCCATTTCCTGCAAACTCCAACCCAAGAGCTGGAGATGGAATAGCGACACTAAAAAGTGTCGACGATCAAGGCACCATCAGGTTCCTTGTAGGTCTGTCAAAAATATTCCCAACAGACAGTCTGCACCCTGATCCCCCAGAACTGGTGACTATGTTGCCCTACATGACAAAGGGGCTTTGCAGATGTGATCAAGGTTACCAACCTTGAGATGGGGAGTGTATCCTAGATTATCCAGGTGGACCCATGAGTCCTTTCCTTGCTATGTTAAGGATGAAAGGAAAGGATGAGGAGAAATAAGGATGAAAAGAAAGAGATAAGAAGCTTGAGAGGGATTCCATCCATGCACGAAGGGCGCCAGGAGCCAAACAATGCAGACGGCCTCTAGAAGCTAGAAAAGACAAGGAAATGGATTCTCCTCTAGAGCTTCCAGAAAAGATATAACCCTGACAACAAACACCAGAAGACCCGTGAGACAAAACCGTACGACAGTAAAGTCATGTGCTAAAATGGGGCAGCCGCAAACAGTAGGGCAGTTCCTCAAAAAATTAAACGTACGACCTAGCAATTCCACTTCTGCATATGTACCCAAAAGAAGTGAAAGCAGGACTCGAAAATATTTGTGCAGCAGTGTTCACAGAAGTTATTATTCACAGCAGCCAAAATGTGGAAACAACCCAAATGTCCATCAACAGGTGAATGGATAAGCAAAATGCGGTATATACATAACAGAAGAGTATTTGGCCTTAAAAAGGAAGGAAATTCTGACACATGCTAGAATATGGATGAATCTTGAGGTCATTATGCTGAGTGAAATAAGCCAGTCAAAAGATAAATACTCTATGAGTCCACTTCTATGAGGCACCTGGAGTAGTCCGATTCAGAGACAGAAAGTAGAATGGTGGTGCCGGGGGCCGGGGTGGGGAGGGGGTGCGGAGAGTGGAGTGGGGGGTTAGTGTTTAATGGGGACAGAGTTTCAATTTGGGAAGATGAAAAGTTCTGGAGATGGATGGTGGTGACGGTTGCACAATAATATGAATGTACTCAATGCCACCAAACAGCAGACCGAAAAATGGTATTAAAAAAAAAAAAAAGCTGTGTGTTTTTAAGCCACTAAATATGGATAATTTGCTACAGCAGCAATAGAAAGCAAGTACATACAGTGACCGCTGCTTCTCTCCTTCCCTCCAGATCTTTCCATGGTGTCCTCTTTGAAAAGCCTCTCTTTGTATAAGAGATCAGTGCACAAGTCTACCTCAGTCAGCAAGAGAAGCAATAAACCAAGACCACAGAAAAAACCATTCCACCGAGAAGGGAGGGACCAGGTGCTCACGTCTCCTACCTGTCTGGGAATAAGAGCTCACTCAGTAAAGCTTTGCTTGCTTGTTATTATTATCAGTCAACAAAGTCACCATGGTGAGACCCGGGGCTTGTGAGTGGGTTCCCGATGGCCGGCCAGGCACACCCAGCCAGCAATGCAAATGCTCGTGGGAGGGAAAAGGTGGGCAGTGCGATGTTCGGGTTGGTGGGGCAATCACACCCAGCCTGCCAACACCAAGCAGCTGGGACACCAGAGGTCATTCTGCCCTAGAGAGGACTCGGTTCATTCCCGCCCGCCCGCCCGCCCCACCTCGGCTCCGATTTCACAAGCGGAGAAACTGACAACCAGAGAGTGGAAGTGACAGGCCAAGGTGACACAGCAAGATCCTCCCAGGGCTGGCTCAGGACCCGCCCACTTCCTGCTCCCCAGCCAAGGGCCCACTGTCCAAAAGGCAGGACCCCAGCCAACTGCTGAGTTTTCACAGCATCTTTAGAGGGAGGTTCAGGTTTTGTTGAGCCTGAAGCCTATATAATTTTAGGGGCCCTTTTAAGACCCTAGATGCAGAACACTTTCTTGCAAATTCTACAAAACTATATGACTTTGTGAATTCACTGCCAGGGCCTCTCCCACAGCCTTGCAAAGGCCACACGCAAGTGACTGGAGGGTGGGGGGGGCTTGAACCTGAAGGTTAAGTTTCATTAGCTTCACACTAGTTCCACCCCTGGGCTCAGAGAGGCACCCAGTGCTGGGCTAGACTTCCCTGAGCACAGGAGGAAAAAACAAAGTTCTGACCTGCACCAGGCTTTCCCTCTAGCTGGGGAGATAAACACAAAAGAGCAATCACAGGAAAATACCCACAAAATGTTTAAGAGCCACTCCCAGGCAGAATGGAGATTAAGGCTGAGAATCAGGAAAGGGCTCTGAGAGCAGAGAGGAGGAGGGAGGAGAGGTGGGAGGCGTGGTGTCTAGGAAAGCGGCTTCTCTCTGATGGATGGGCCTCGGCAAACCCAAGGCTCCCCTGGGCATCTCTCCCTCATCTGTTACACGAGTGAGCCTGCGAGGGATCCATGGTTGTCAATTTGTGCTGCCCAGGACCTGGGGCTCCCTGGAGGTTTTGTAGTTCACAAACATTTATTTTGTTGTGGGGAGGGGAGTGGTGAGGCCACAAAAGAGACTCTCCAACTTAAATTTTGTTTTAAATGGAAAAACAGGAAACCTGGCAACAAGGGTCCAACATTCCCACGTGGTGGCACACAGCTAGGGCTGCAGCAACTGCCCCTTCATCCAGGATGCCTGTTTGGGCTGCCCACTGTCCCCACCAGGGCTGTCCCTACAAGGTACCCGTATCTGTAAAGAAAGGAACAGATGTTCATCCAAGGCCCTGCCAGGTAAGAGGTGGGGAGAGGGGTGGCACACAAGACTAAAGACCTAAAGGCAGCAGGGAGTCCCTGGGCCTCTACATTCCTGGGGCCTGTTCAAATGCCTTTGGAAAGACCCAGTCCCTTCAAACCTAGAAGACCTGAGAGAGTATATACTCCAGCTCCTAGAAACCCCAGGAAACCTCTCCTTCAAATAGCACTTATCAAGGGCTGCTCTTCTAATGGTGACCAAGTCCCCAGCCAGTCTTGTTCAGCTGGAAGCTGAAAAGAAATCCCCATCAGAATCTGCAGATCACACTGGAGGAGAAGATGCTCTTTCAGATCTCAGGTGGGGCTGATCACTGTGGGATGCTAAAGCCTGCCAACCCGCCCTGGGCTGTGCCATGGCAAGAAAATGGAAGGTCCCTGGAGGTCTCCGTGTGATGGAAAGAATGCAGGAAATGCATGTCTGGAGCTCAGTCAGGCCAATACCTCAGCACTTTCCATCTTCAGAACTTCTGCTCAGACAGTCCCTCTACCTGGTCTGTCCTCCTGTCTCCTTTGTGCCTTCCTTAAGCCTAAGTCAATTCTGGCTTTCCTTTAAGCCAGATGGAGCCCCGCTTCTTTTAGGAAGCCCACCCTGATCTCTCCACCCACAACGATGATCTCCCTTTCTGGAACTTACCAGCACTTGGCCTAAAATGTTTTCTATGTCTTCTTAGTGCTCTAATAATACTCTCCCTTTTCCAGTACCTATGACAGGTACTAATACATATATTACCTCATTATATATCACCTCATTAACCTCTGCAATGATCCTGCAAGAGAGGTATTATCACCTCAAGGGAACTAAGGCTCAGGGACAATTCTTGACAAGCAAGGATCACACACCAGACTAGTGCCCGAGCCAGAATTACTTTTTCTAGGCCTCCCAGTGAGAAAGTCAGTGCCCGGGATATAGAACAGGCCTCTCCTCTCCTCCTCCACTGGCCAGTATGGGGCAGGGCACAGCGAGGTCCCTGACATACACCAACAGGACACCAGTGTACCCTGATTCATCTCTTTCACACCCTGGTGGCACCTGTCCCAGTGACCTCTTCGGTCAGAGCTTCTGGTACAGAGGCTCCAGGAATTCTGGGGGCAGAAAGGACTGATCTAAGACATTCCCTCTCTCCCTCCCACGACAAGGTAGAACCTCAAGTTATGTGAGAGGGCGTATGAACATCCCTGACTCTGCTGGGGCACTGCCTCACCTCTGAGGTGTGGGTCACTGATGCCATCAGGCCCCAGGAGCAAGCCAGGGAGCCCCAGGGCAGCATTCCACCAACCCTGACCGCCCTTTCCCAGGCACTGAACAAAAAGCCCACAGAAAGTGCTGTTAAACATTCAACTCCTCACCCACACCCATGAATGAGGAATAGCTGGAGCCCAGGTCAATCATTAGCCAGACAGTGCCTCAGACTCTGCCTTCCGAGGGCTGGCACCTAGGGCGGCCCAGCCTGGAGAAGCTCCGGGCAAAGCGGGCTGGAGAGTGGCCACGGACCAGTGTCCAGGCCTGACCAAGGGGTTGAACTTGAGCAAGCAGGCTCAGAAAGACACCTCTTAGAAATAAAGCCAGGTCTTCCCTGGTGGTGCAGTGGTTAAGAATCCGCCTGCCAATGCAGGGGACACGGGTTTGAGCCCTGGGCCGGGAAGATCCCACATGCCGTGGAGCAACTAAGCCCATGCGCCACAACTACTGAGCCTGAGCTCTAGAGCCTGCAAGCCACAACTACTGAGCCCGCATGCCACAACTACTGAAGCCTGCGTGCTTAGAGCCCATGCTCTGCAACAAGAGAAGCCACCGCAGTGGGAAGCCCGCGCACCGCAACGAGGAGTAGCCCCCGCTCGCCGCAACTAGAGAAAGCCCACGTGCAAAAATGAAGATCCAACGTAGCC
This sequence comes from Balaenoptera musculus, assembly GCF_009873245.2. NCBI lineage: Eukaryota > Metazoa > Chordata > Mammalia > Artiodactyla > Balaenopteridae > Balaenoptera > Balaenoptera musculus. Next base: position 55,816,769 of record NC_045800.1, read on the forward strand.
AAAAATAATAAATAAATAAATTAAATAAATAAAAATTATTAAAAAATAAAAAAAAGAAATAAAGCCAATTCCCAGTGCGCTGGCATTTGGATTACACAGGAATCCTACAATATCAGGGCTGGAAGGGGCCTTCAGGAGATTCTTTGACTCAACCAGCTTATTTTACTAAGGTGGGAGCCAAGGCCTAGAGAGCAAGGCCTGCCTGGGCTCTCAGGATGGGCTGGGACAGGACAAAGACTCAAATCATGTTTCTCGACCTCCCGGCCGATGCATCGCGGCCCAGGCTGGCTCCCCTCCACTCACGCTTCTGGGCGCCATTCCACCTTCCTGGGCTGGAGAATGGACTTGGAAATGTAAAGGCTACCCTGGGAAAGACAGAATGAGAAAATGAGTCTGCTGCCTCCTAATAAAGCCCCATATCATCAAGCCACAGAGAAAGCATCCTCTGCCCAGGGAAGCCTCTGCGACATTGCTTCTCCCCAGGTTTACCCCCATGAGTTAACAAGAGCAGAGAGCAGGGGTTGGCAGCCACTTGTTTTGATCTCTCCAGGGTATCAGGAGCTGCACTGACCAACAGCCCAACTCAGTTCAGGGTTCAAATGGCCTCTGTCCCCAAGCTCTCCCGGAAATTGACACTGATGTGTCACACCTGGAGTTGATGAAGGTAAGTCGGGAGAAGGAAGCACAGTAAGACTCTCTCCATCCCAAAGCTGGGTCTTGGAGGGACACCCGCCCCCGCACCCCGAGGGGCCTCTAAGATCAGGAGGTGACTCCAAGTGGCAGAACGAATGGCTGCCAGACCTGACTATTGGGAAGGGCCTGGAAGCAGCGAGACCCTCAGAGCCATGAGCAAAGTAGCAGCAGCAATTTGCCTGTTTAGTCACCAGCCCTCAGGATCGGAGGCTGCCACCCCCTGCACTGCCTGCTGGCTTGCCCCTGTCACAAGATACCATTCCTGCTTCCTAACCTAAGGAAGGCTGGCTTAGCCAGTGGCGAAACCGACAAGCACAGGAGTAGTTTCAGACTGAGGACACCAGTGGGTGGTGTTCCAGAAACTTCGGTCGCCCCCCCCCCCCCCCCCCGCTCAACCATCTGCCCCCTCTTGCTTCCATAACAGAGCACTACCTGCAGCCTGGCACATGGCAGCCCCAAATAAGGACTATGTTTCCAAGCCTCCCTAGCAGCGAGACAGGGCCCTGTCAGGGAGTCAGCTGTCCTGGGCCTCGCAGGTAAGGGAAGCACCCAGAGCACTACTGCCCAAGTGTGGTCCCCAGACTGACCGCATCAGCACAACCTGGCTACCTGTCAGAAAGGAAATTTCTCGGGCCTCACCACAGACCCCCTAAATCAGAACCTTTAGGGGTGGGGCCCAGGAATCTGTGTTTTAACAAACCTTCCCAGTTATTCTTAAACATGCTCAAGGTTGAAAACCAAAGCCATGGAGAATGCTGGGAGCAACTTTTCATAAGGAGCCTCGTGCCTGGACAACCTCATGGAACAGACACTTATCAACTCTGGACTCCAAATTCTGGAGATAGAGAAACTCCTCTCTTAAATCATGGCCAAACCTGAATCCTAATGCAAGTGGGTGGGGAAGAGGAAGGAAGAGGAATGATGAGAAACTTAACCCAGACAGCAGAAATCAGGAAAGAAACAACATCCAAGTATAGTAAATAATAAACAGAAAACAAGACACAAGAAATAAAATCAAGACTATCTGGTATGCAAACAGTCTGAATTCTCTACCAAAGACAGAAATGACCAAATTCGGTTTGTTGCTATTATCACTGCTTTCTGCCATGTCCCCCAACCCCAGTCACGTGCTGATTACAAGAGAAACACTTTTTTTTTTTTAAAGGAGAAAGAAAAGTTAAAAATTAAGGCAAAGACATACTAGGTAAACACAAAGAAAAACCAGAAGTGGAAATATTAATATTAAAAACATGTTGAGGACTTTCCAATAATCCTGCCTCTGCAAACTGAGGGTTTTTTCCAACCATTTCTCAGCCATCTGGAAACACAAGACTTGGAAAACTACTCCCTAGGAATCCATGGTACAACAGGGCTTAGGCCATTCTAGTCCCTTGAAATAGTTTATGTGACTTAAAACACAAGCATAGAAATGAGTGTAAAACTTGTGGCCCAAGTCTTTATACCTGACATTTGGCCCTGGGACATTTTTGTGTACTGTTTTGTCACATCCCTTGGGGAACAGAGAAAGTCCGTCTTGCCGCTTCAGATGAAGAAGGAAATGTAACTGCGAGTCACAGCCGTCCACCTCCTTGGACCTAAGGGATGGGGGGGAACCAAACACAAAGGCAGAGGAGTGGTACCCAGGCCCATCTCTGGGCGTTGCAGACAGATCTCCTTTTATCCATCCCTCCTAAAACCTGGCTATCATGGGGGCCACTGGGACAGGCAAGGAGGGGGAGCTCACAGTAATCCTGACTCAGAAGCAAGCAGGGGCAGCCTGATTACTACCTACTCTGCATGAGTCTAAGTGGAAACTAATGGATGCGGCTTACTCCCTCCCTGACTGACGCCTGCCTCCAAATTTCTGAGCCTTTCACTTACTGTCCTATAAAATGCACTTAGTTACTAATTTTAGGACTGTAAAGAAGAAGGGATTCTCCCAGATTCTTGGAGATATATGCTCCTAAAAGAGTTAATACAGAATTTAAGGCCAAAGGTCAAAAGCATTGAATAAGCAACAAATGACAAAAGGTACAATCCACAAAGGTAAGCTTGATAAACCTGTATACACCAAACATGCATGCCAAATTCATAAATCCAGGACAAATATAAGTTGAGCTTGACTCAAAAAAAAGATTCAATAAGCAGGGATGCACAGGGCAACCTCAAGATCACAGATTTATCTGAAGTCTGTATCCCACAGAGAGTACACGTCCATGAAAACTTTTCACAGTGATTGTGTAGCTGGCCACAAAGAAAATCGTAATACAGTCCAACAAGAGATTTTGCTAAAACTAGCGGTCAACATTAAAATATGACCATACCCCCCACAAAACTTACTCAAAAATTCAGGACGTGGGCTTCCCTGGTGGTGCAGTGGTTGAGAATCTGCCTGCTAATGCAGGGGACACGGGTTCGAGCCCTGGTCTGGGAAGATCCCACATGCCGCGGAGCAACTAGGCCCGTGAGCCACAACTACTGAGCCTGCACGTCTGGAGCTTGTGCTCCGCAACAAGAGAGGCCGCGATAATGAGAGGCCCGCGCACCGCGATGAAGAGTGGCCCCCGCTTGCCGCAACTAGAGAAAGCCCTCGCACAGAAGCGAAGACCCAACATAGCAATCAATCAATCAATCAATAAATCTTTCAAAAAAAAAAAACAAAAAACGAGCTACTTCTGTTAGCTCTGATCTCAAAACTAATGAAAGTCAATAGTGATTTAAAAAAAAAAAAAAAATTCAGGACGCTGCCTTCTAAAAAATCCTTGGATCAAAACTGATCTACAGAGTACTAGAAAGCAATGGAAAGGTGAGCATTTCATACAAAGGCCCACTGGCTAGAGTTGTACTCAGAGGAAAACGTTGAGATTTATATACTTTTTTAATTAAAAGACTAAAAATAAATGAACCAATTTAGATGTTAAAAGTAGAGCAACGGGGGCTTCCCTGGTGGCGCAGTGGTTGAGAATCTGCCTGCCAATGCAGGGGACACGGGTTCGAGCCCTGGTCTGGGAAGATCCCACATGCCGCGGAGCAACTAGGCCCGTGAGCCACAACTACTGAGCCTGCACGTCTGGAGCTTGTGCTCCGCAACAAGAGAGGCCGCGATAATGAGAGGCCTGCGCACCGCGATGAAGAGTGGCCCCCGCTTGCCACAACTAGAGAAAGCCCTCGCACAGAAACGAAGACCCAACACAGCCAAAAATTAATATAAAAATAAATAAATTAATAAGAAATTGACATTAAAAAAAAAAAAAAAAGTAGAGCAACAAAATAAGCCAGAAGTAAAAAGAAATGAGTAACAATAAAGGTTGAAATGAATGACCAAAAAACAGGAAAAAAAAAGTAGGAAAAAAAAATTATTTACAAATAATTTCCAAATTATATGACATATATTTTATGAGATATATATATATATATCGCCAGCATATCCAATTAGAATCCTATTCTTAATATCTAATGAAGACATTCTACATCACAAGGCCTGTAATCTGTCCCTGATTTGGAAAACTTAATATCATAAAAATGTGAACTCTTCCTTATAAATAAAACATTCAGTGACATTCCAGTCAGGATTTTATAGATTGTTTACTCCAACACCATTTCAAACTATAAAAAGTCAACAGTCTCCATACCCAGCAATGGGGGAAAGGTTGAGTAAATTATTTTACATCTGTACTACAGAACAGGCAGGGGACAACCTAGGGTGGGTAGGGGTGGCCTCTGCTTTTGCGCTCCCAGCACAGGGCTGGGCAAACAGTGGATACTCACTAACACTGAGTTCAATAGAAATATCCCTTGTCACCTGCTTCCTAAAATAGCCGTGCCCTTTTAGGTGGACACAGCAAGCTGATGTCTGCTATCACCAGCCTCCCACATACACACCCTTTTCCCCCAGGGATGCCACTCCCCAGGCTTAGTCTGCCATATACTCCCTCTGGCTCCCTGTTATCAGCCTCTGAGTTTCTCCTTGTCCCTCACACTGTCCTCTAAGCCAGTCTCTCCCCACGCTACAGGTGTAAGAGGCTGGGGGCTCCTGACTTCCCTCTCAATTTCAGGAGTGATTCCTCCCCCTTTTTTTCTGCTAAGGTAGTGGGACCTTCAGGAGCACAAGCCCCTGGAAGACTAGACACTCAGAGATCACAGAACCAGAAGTCAGCTACCTGCCATCTGCACACTCCACCCCCAGCTTCAAGATTCCTCGCAGGAACACAACCAAGATATCAACACTGCCATTACCACCCCCTAACTGATCTCAAACCCCTTTTGCAAACACCTTCTCACCAGACTGTGCAAACAACCATGTGAGGTAGGCATTTTACCACCCAGAACACTGGGACTCTGTGTGGCTATGTGGCTTGTCCCAGGATACCAAGCACGGATGGGAACTCTGTCTCCTCACCCCTCCATTGGCCTCACCTGTTACTTTCTCACATCAGGAGCAAAGTCAGCTGTGGTTCAAGTCACTGTTCATGCTGCAGTGTCAGGATTCTCCCAAATACAAACCACCACGTGACATCAGACCTTTATCTCACGGGGTACCGGGCTCAGGGTCAGTAGGCCTAATATGGTATGGTTTCAGGGTTATTAGAAAGCGCCACTGAATTTCACAACTCCTTTTAAAAATGCAAATTCCCAACAAGGAAACTTTGGTTTCTTCATTTCCCCTAAGAGCTTTTCTATTTAGGTAGCCCTCAGATACCTGATGTTCTGCAGGCAATGGGCTCACAGGGTGCTGCGGACAAAAACTCAGAGAAACCTGAGTCTGTTTGCTTGGCTGTGATTGTAAAATACACCTACACACAGAATCTTCCTCCAGTGGCCCCCATGGGACAAGTATCAGGGACTGCTTCAGGCTTAGCGGGGGGGGGGAAAAGACGGCAGCTGAGAAGAGGAAGGAGCAGGAAGGAAGGGGAGCTCCACAAAGACCCTGGGTCCTCTGAACATCCAGCACTCGGCACAGATTTCATTTCTACATTCACCTCCTGCCCACACAGGCTTCCCCCGCCCCCCGCCCAGTGAATTCCCAAGAAAAACCCACACTCACCTATTCTGGCTCAATTCTCACTCCTACCACCTCAAACTACCCATCCTCCCAAAATCACGTGGCCAAGGCATCACTAATGGATCTTAGGTGCAGCAATCCAGGATGAGCCCTGACTACCATCCTTGCCCTGGAGACATAAAGGAGTCCAAGGGGACTCCCACTTGGCCTCTCAGCCAGTTCCTAGGCCCACCTCTCAGTCTGGACTCACTTCCATCTCACTCTCCCAAGTTGTTTTTTTTTTTTTGGCCTATCCAAATGCAGCTTCCAAAGTCAAATATTTTGAGAACAGGGAAACCTTACTTCCCTGGCCTGTCTCTTTCACTTAGCTAATATCTACTGCGTACCGACATTCGGCAAGGTCCCCTCTGGATGCTGTGAGACCAAGAGATGAGTGAGAAATACCCCCCACCCTCCAGACACAGAGGACGGGGCAGAGAGAAGACTTGTGGCCAAATAATTATTACTCCAAGGGGAGTATTGAGAAGTGATGCCAAAGGAGTGGAGGAGGGCTGCACGGGCTCACAGCATGTCTGGTCCCTTCCTGCTCCAGGCACCTGGATGGCTCCCAGGAGGTGGTGAATAACGGGCAGAATTGGGGGAAGGAGGGCAGAACAGCAGGAGCTAAGACAGAGGACCAGGTCAGAAGGAGAGTAATTCAACTCGGACCTTCAGGGCACGAAGGGAGTGATAGCTATTGTTGTTATTACTGTTGACTCTTACAGATGATTACTCATGCGCCAGGCCCTGCTGTAAGCTTTATGTCTGTCCTGGGACACAGGGGTATGGCGCACCAGTCACCACCTGATCAGATCAGTGCCTGAGCTGTATGGTTGTTAAGTATATTAACTCATTTAATCCTCACAATAACCCTGTGAGGTAGGTATTATTATTACCACCCACTTTAAAGATGAGGAAATGAAGGCATAGAGACTAGTAAGAGGCGAGATTCGGGAGGGATGCAGGAGCCCGAGGGAGTGAGCACCCCATGCCAGGGTAACAAATAGCCCTGGCACCTCACCTGGCCTCTCCTGTCAGGGAACACCTGGTAGCATGGAGAGTGCCTTGAGGGAAGGGGCCCTGTTAATCCTCCTGGAATCCCCAACAACTGACTGAAACAAGGAAGGAATGGAGGAGCGTAATGAGAGCCCGCAGGGGTGAGCAAGATAGCACGCCCTAACTGTCCAGCTCCTGGACTCAGCCTGGCACTGCCCTGTAAACTTTTGTTCCTGCCGTGGGGCAGGGCAGAGGCTCACCCCTCACAGGGCCACTCCATGCCCAGGTCAAAGCAGCAGGGAGCAAAGTGAAGGCAGGGAGGGAAGGCAGAGCGGCGGGCTACCACAGATACCCCAGGTCTGTCCTGTAACACCCAGTCTCCGAAGAAAGGTCACTGATTAGAGGGGCAGGGACAGAAATGTACCAGGCAAACTGTTCCCAGCTTGGGCTAGAACTGTCTAGCTTAGCTTCTCCTCCCCAAAGTCTCAAGCTGATGAACTGCACAACTCTCCTTTAAGCCAACAGATGCGTTTCTACCTTTTTAAATCTTCAGGGTACTGGGTAGAGCCCAGCGGGAGGTAAAAGTCAAGAATCTCTCCCTGAAACTGTAGCTCAAGGTTGAAATGGGGGAAAGGCAGAGAAGGTAAACACACAGGTGAACACAGCACCTGGGATGGATCCCGCATTCTCTCAAATAGAGTGCCTTACAAATCAACTCCAACTAGCAGCTCCCAGGAATTTCCGTCTTTCCAGTTCCGGAGGAAAGTTCCTGAAGGCAGCCTCCTCTGCTAGCTCTCCTCAACATAAGCCCTTCCCAGAAGAGTACACACACTCCCGAGAACTCAGCGGGGTCAGAGGGGCCGTGGCCACCGGCCATCCCCAAACCAGCCAGTCGCCTTCTTGTCGCAGGTTCACCCGGTCCCAATCCGGCCCAGGCCCTGAGCCTCAGACTCCGGCGGAGCAGCACAATCACGTGGCCCTGGCCACTGGGGGCCCCGCCTGTGCACCCCCCCCACCCCACAGGGAGGGCTCCCCGCCGTTGACCGAGCTGGGCAGCCAGGCCGACTCAGCCCGTCCGGGACCAGCCCGACACCCGCCCCCTTACCCCCACGCCATGTAACCAGGAAGCCGCAGGGCCGGAACGGGAGGGGGCGAGGAACAGTCCGGGGCCTTCCGGCGGGGGCGGCGTAACCCTGCCACCGCCCCGTCCCTTGCCCCCAGCAGGCCGGGGAACCCTCACTCACCTAGCCACTGGCCACCGGGGTGGGGGACCGCGAGGGGCGAACGGGGACGCGGGCAGCAGCGGCTCTCTCTGCGGGCGTCCCAGGCGCGACACCTCGGACCGGCCTCGAGTTATGTCCCACTCCCGCTCTCGGGGCTCGCTGGGCACTCGGGACCCGCGAGCTGCTCAGCAGTCAGGGAGGGTCGGGAGGAGGAGCCGCAGGGCGGAAAACTCCCCTCTCCCGCCGCCCCAACGCGCCCCGGGGCGGAGCCGCGTGCGCCCGGGCGGGGCGGGCCCTAGGGGCGTGGTCTTCGCGCGGCCCCGCCCCCAGGTGAGGGCTGTCCTGGGCCCGCAGGCTGCGAGCAACCTCCCCGAGGAGGGGAAGGAAGCTACAGGGCCTTCCGTCGCGGGAGGAGGATACAGCAGGCCGGTCCTGCCCTGCGCCGCACTCGTGGGGAGGGGATTTACCCAAGCCCCCTCCAGCCCAGTGTACCTTACTTAGTGACTGTGTACATTAAAAAGGTGACCCTCTCTACGTTAAAAAGGTGACACAACACTATGGAAATGGAGATGGGGGTGGGAGAGTAGCTTTATAGTGCAGAAACTGCGACCAACTACCTTAGCCAGATGATCAAGGTCAACATCAAGAATGTTAAATCAACAGTGATAGCATGGGGGCTTCCCTGGTGGCGCAGTAGTTGAGACTCTGCCTTTTAATGCAGGGGACACGGGTTCGAGCCCTGGTCTGGGAAGATCCCACATGCCGCGGAGCAACTGGGCCCGTGAGCCACAACTACTGAGCCTGCGCGTCTGGAGCCTGTGCTCCGCAACAAGAGAGGCCGCGATACTGAGAGGCCCGCGCACCGCGATGAAGAGTGGCCCCCGCTTGCCGCAACTAGAGGAAGCCCTCGCACAGAAACGAAGACCCAACACAGCCAAATAAATAAGTAATAATTAAAGGTGCTAAAAATAAAAAATAAATGAAAAGGTCATTTCCCATTTAAAAAAACAAACAAACAGTGATAGTGTGTACCGATGGTGGTCTTCCTCACAAGTATACATAATCACAGTTTAATCGTGAGAAAAACATGAGACAAATCCCAGTTCAGGGATATTTTACGGAAAACTTGGCCGGTACTCCTCAAAAATTGTCAAGGGCATCAAAACCAAGGAAAGTCTGAGACACACACTGTCACAGCCAAGAGAAGCCTGAGGAGATGCGAAAACTAAATGTAACGTGGTATCCTGGATGGGATCCTGGAAAAAGGGCATTAGCTAAAAACTAAGAACATCTGAATAAAGTATGGAGTTTAATTAATAATAACGCATAAATATTGGCTCATTCATTGTAGCAAAACACCATGCTAATAAAAGATAGTAATAGCAGAAACTGGAGTTTATGAGAACTCTATTTGAACTTTTCTGTAAATCTAAAACTATTCTGAAAAATAAAGTTTATTTTTTTGAAAAAAGGTCACCTACGCAATATATGAACATATTTATTTATATTGATATTATATATTAAATATTTTTAAAAACAGATTCACTCTTCATTCCCCCAGCCCGCTTTTGGGCTTGCCTTTCATACATTACGTAGATGTACTGTCTACAAAACGGTGTTGCTGTATTTTTCTGCAACGCGCTTTTTTACTCACTACATCTTGGAGGGTCTTTGCACGCAAGCGCACCTGGATCAACTTGGTTCTTCCTAAACACTGCACGATACTAGCGGTCTTGTGCGTCACCATTCTTAATTACTTAGCTCTTTACGAAAGGACTTTTAGATTGTTGCCCGTTTGACGCTGTTAAAAAAAAAAAAACCTGCTGGTCCAGCTTGCGTTTTAATAGTGCAAGGAGCGGGACTGGGGCGGGTGCGGTGGGCCGCAGAGGAGGCCGGCGTGCTGGGGCTGGACGCAAGCCGTGCCCTGCGGCAGCCTTGGCCCCAGCCCAGCTACGAACCTTGGGGATCCAGTCATCTTCCGCAGCCTCTCCAACAACCCTACCTCCCCCAAGGCGCGGCTCTTTCTCGGGACTGGACTGCATTTTTTGGAGATGATTGGGCGGGGGAGGATGAAACTCAGGCCAAAGGCTCGGGAGCTGCTCGGAGGAAACGCGCGCCGGAGCTGAACAAGAGTGGAGGGTCAGAGGCACAAGGCGTCTCTCCCAGGGTTGTTGTTACTCGGGTGGGGACGCCTGCGGCGGCACAAGAGCAGACGCCAGTGTGAAGCCCCCGACCGAATTGGTAGCGTTCCGGGGGTCTTCTGTTACCGGGCGCTCTCTCTGGGCTGGGGGTTTTGTCCGGGAAGGTTACCTGGCACCCACCCAGCCCTTTCTTTTGCCTGGACACCCTGCACCCCCTCCCTGCGGCGTTCCCTGCTCCCCGGCTGCAGCAAAAGCGAGCTTCTTTGAATGGCTCATTTTTCTCGTGGCTGAGCGAATGCTTCTTGAAATACCACTTTAAAAGATAATAAACAAATTATTTAGGGTGGAATTCCTTCTATTTGTAGCACAAACTTTTCTGCCTTAGAACAGAGACCCTCGAGGCCAGAATGGTGAAGAGCTACCACTGTGCTTTTCATGACTCGGTAGGAACACCACGTGGGGGAAAAAACTATAGATTTGGTGTTTGGGTTCTGGTTCTGACACTCGCAAGCGATGCGTTCTCCAAACCTTGGTTTTCTCGCCTATAAAAATTTCAAAACAATCTATAAAGATCTGGAAAGTAACCTCTGCTTCATTGTTGCTCAGGGTTGATGCAAACATCAAAAGAAGCAAGGGAAAGTAAGTGCCTTGTAAGAAGGTCAAGTGCTGTAGAGCACTTGAGAGTAGTACAGTACTGTCATCTTTCTTACATCGATTCATTCAACCGACAATGGTTGAATACAGCCAGCGTGACCCAGCCAACGTGACCGGCCCTATGCTAGGTGCCACAGGAAGAGGTGCAAAAGAAATTTCCTTTGCTCTAAACACAGCTCTTTAATGGAGAAAAAATTAAATAGTAAATACCCCACACAATAGAGGCTTGCAAAAAGGATACCTGGGGTAAGTGAGATGCAGGTGAGAGACTGGAGTACAGAAAGTCTTCTGATCAGTCTTGCCAGACTTTGCAATGAATATCCTTCTAATTTTTAAAATCATGGTAATTCTTTTTAAAAAATTATCTATTCCTTTAATTTCTACTTTTATCTTTGTATCAATAGTTTTGTTCCTTCTACTTTCTTTGTGTTTGCTCTGCTGTTCTTTTTCTGGTTTCTAGAGTTGAATATTAGAGTTATTTATTTTCAGAATCTTTTGTTGTTTTCTAATATTTATGTGAGAGCAGAAATGTCCCTTTAAATCCTGCTTTAACTACATATCACAAGTTTTAATATGCCATGCTTTTGTTATGCCTTAGTTATAAATATTTTGGGTTTTTTTCCACTAGAATTTTATCCTTAATTCATGGACTATTTAGAAGTGTGTTTTCCAATTTTGTTTTCAAAGTTATGGCTTTTTAAAAAATATTCTGTCACAGATTTCTAACTCTAATTCTTGGAGATGAGAGATGTGCTCTTTTTAGAATTTGTTAAGACTTTTTGTTGTCTAGTAAACAGACTTTGAATGTCCCAGTTTTTGTAAATGTATATTAACTCTTTACATGTGCAAGATTCTCTCTCTGTATCTCTCCATCCAGTTTGCTAATCTGTTTACTTAGATTGCTTTTATCCTGAGGTTCTTTTCTGTTCAATCCATTGATTTGTGAGACAGTTTAACATTTTCCACTTTTTTGTAGTTTGTCAACTTCTGCCTATAATTTGGTCTGATTTTGCCTTATAATTTTGAGGACACATTATTAGGTTCATACAAGTTCATAATTGTTTTATCTTTTGGTGACTATCTCCTTTTATTACTTTTCTCCTTAAAAAATTATTATGCCTGCTCTTAGTGTTGCTATCTAAGATAGTGCTTGTCTAGTATATGTTTTCTCTCTCTCTTTTTCACTCTTACTATATTGTTCTTTAGGTTTTTCTCTTGGAAATGACATAAATTTTTTTTTCCACGAATGAAAAAATAGATCTAAGTATCTGCTTTTAATTGGTGAGTTTAACCAGTTTATATTGATAATGACTACAGAAATATTGGGACTTATTTCTGCCCCTTTTTTGTTATTGTTATATGTGTGTGTGTGTATATATGTGTGTGTGTGTGTGTGTGTGTGTGTATATATATATATATATATATATATATGCCCTCAGGACTGATATACTAATATGCAACTAGAACAAGTTGATATAACAAATTGAAATTCTTCTGTCCTGTTTGGTAAATAGCTGTTGCCTTGAGACCTTACATTACCCCCACCCCTGACCTTCCCCTGATCTAGCAACAAAAGAGGCAGTGCTTGTCACAGGGAGGCCTTCCAGGACCTCTTCCAAGTCTCTAATTGGTCAGCAGACAGGCCATACAGGTGGCTTAATATTTGAATATCATGTGACATATGCTTTCTCTTGGTTTCTTTTTTCTCTTTTCCTACCTACCTTTGGATTGTTTGAATTTTCTTTGTTTAAACAGGGGAGTGATACTAGAATTACAAATGTATGAATAAATAACCACTTACTGGATACATTTACCAGAATATCCCTCAAAAATCACCAACTTATAATGTCAAAAAATGAACTAACCATCTTTCCCTCTCAACCTGCTTTTCCTCTGGGTCCTATATCTCGGGTGAGATACCACCTTCTGCCAAGGCATCCAGGCTAGAGCTCTGGTAGCCACTTGATTTCCCTTTGCCAGAATCCCCTTCCAAGTCCTGTACATTAGGAAGATTCACCACGAAGCTGCAGGGCCCCTTGTTTCCATGGACTCCTCATGGGAGAGGCTTAGCAGTGTTTTACGCGGTCGTATGTTTTTGTGGAATTTGCAAAAGTAAGCTATTTTAGGTACAAACAGTTAAGATGGCAGCCTCTTTCTACTCTGATTTCTCCTCCATCTCAGTTCTTTTCAAGCCCCTCCCGTGAGTTGGAGTGCCCATGGGCACTTGGGGGTCTGGCTAGGGAAAGGTGAGCTGGAGATACATTTAGTTTGGGTTTAGTAGGATATGTTTATGTTGTTAGCAGTCACTTCTATGTGTAATTACATTACTGCTAGTCTTCCCAGTGTAGGAATAGCTTTTAGGAACACAGTTCTGATTCAGCCAGTAGAGCCAGAGATGGTATCTCAATAATAAATGTGTCCAAATAGCATCTGTTCTCAGAAATATGTAGGTAGTAGAGGAGAAACAAGATTCTACATTTATAGAGCCAGAAATTGGTCTATGGAAAACTCTTTCAACGACTGTATGTATAAAGTTTTAAGCATGTAAGTCTATTCTCGTCCATGCCTATTTAAAATAAAAGTTCTCCCACTGTACATAAAATAACTAACAAGGACCATCTGTATAGTACAGGGAACTATACTCAATATCTTGTAATAACCTATAATGGAAAAGAATCTGTAAAAGAATATATATATAGTTATATATATCTGAATCACTTTTCTGTACACCTGAAACTCATGCAACATTGTAAGTCAATTATGCTTCAATAAAAAGAAAAAAAAAGAAAAGTTCTTTCCTATAGGGAATGTACTTGATAAGGTAACCTATACAATGATAACATACACACATATAAACATACATCTCTTTTGAACAATTTCAGGGAATATATTTTATTAAACTCTTGTGTAATAAGGCACAAACTGTGGGAGTACTGCAAATCGAAGCATGCCTGCATGTGAAATTAAATGTTTCATGCATCTCACTGTATCAGATTGCCTCTTAGCTTCTCTGATGTATTTCATCCTAATGAAGTCTGTAAATTCCAGAGGCATACACTAAGAAAATATTAAATTTCCTGATAACTTTATATGAAATACTTACATCTACAAGGATAACACAAAACTCAATTCACCACCACAATCAGAACATTCATGTTAAACTGGATTGTATCGATGCAAGAAGTATTTAAGATTAGACACTGCGTAAGAAAACTTAAAATGCCCTGAAATCTCATAGCTCATACATGAAACTTGGTAGAAGTATTTCCAACTTTGACAATAGTTGTAAAAATTTACATGATACTACCAGCAGTATTAACTATTTGCAGCGAAAATAACTTACTTTTGCAAATTTTACAAAAACATACGACCATACTGGAAGAAGACAGAAGTCTCTTTCTAGTCTACCTAAAGAAAACCAATACTATTAGAAAATCCTCCCTGTCCGTAGATTTTTCTTCCTAAATATTTATTGCACTGACCCCTACTCTCCATCCCATAAGTACCACTGCCCTAGTTTCTAGGGTCTTATGATTTCTAACCTGGACTTCTGCAGGAGCTTTCTAGATTGTCTTCCTGGCTCCAGTGTCATTCCACTCAAACCTACCCTCCAGAGTGGCACAAGACACACATCTGACTATGCCATTCCTTTAGAACCATCTGGAACTATCCAGGATAAGGTTAAACCTCTTAACCTGGCACAGAAGACCATGCCCTGCCTTTCCCTTTGCAGCTCGTACAGGTCCTATTTCTCTCAAAATGTCAAGTGCCTGTAATCCCTCCTCCCCGGCTACCGTACCGTGTCGTGTGTGTCCCCATACTTTTGCTCTTGCCGTCTTCCAGACTTCAGTGGCCTTCTCTCCCTTTTCACTAGGCTGCTCCTACTCATTCTCCAAGATTCTGCTTAATTTTCATCTTTTCTAGAAATCCTCTGACTTCCTTCTTCATCATAGTGGACTGAGTACCTGACCCAAACTCCAGAAATGACAGGAAAGGAAAAAGTTCGTGTCCTCAAAAAAAAGATGACAGATGTTCAGAGAATCAGAAGTGCTGAGGAATTTCTAAGAAACTGAAAGCAGACACAACGAGATTTAACATTACAGCCCAGCTCATGAGCGTACACTACATAAATTCTTTTTTTTTGATTTTAACAAGTCTTACTTTTTTAATTAATTTTTACTGGAGTATAGTTGCTTTACAACTACATATATTCTTGAATGTCTACACTACAATATATACTACAAAAGCGAGAACAGCAACAAGGGTACTCCATGCCCGGAGATAGGCGAGGTGTGGAGCGAGAGGGGGCCAATGGAGTACTGCTGGGAAGGTTAGACAAGCATCCCCATGGGAGCAGCTAGATGAGCTGACTCCTGGACAGCTCCCTAAATCCCACCCTTGCAAACAAGGTGGCCAAGACAGGAGGGTCTGTCTCCAGGTGCAAGCTGTATTAAGGGAGTGAGAGACAGCGCAGGGCCCAGATGGATGGCAAAGCCAGGGAGGAAAGGTAGCAGCTAAGCCCCAAAGACCACCCAAAAGAGCATCCACTCGTGGGGCATCCAGCCCACTCTGCACCCTCCCTGGAAGCAATGTGGAACACACATTTGCAAAATGGTTTTCACCCCTCCTCAGAGTGGGTTATGCAAGCAGATTTCTTGCAGGAAATCTCACAGGAAAACACAAATTCATTGTCAAAAAATTAAAGGTCACTGGAGAAGCACCAACACTAGGAAAGAGTTGCTGAGTATTTATATGTCGGGCACTATTCTAAATGTACTGCATGCACTTAAAAAAAAAAACAAGAAAACTTTAACCCTACCAGAATCTTTTAAGGTAGAACTATTTTTATCCCCATTTTACAAATGAGGAAACTAAACTAAGGTATAAGTGATTAAGTAACTTCCTGCAAAGTCATACAGCTTAGTGTGTGAAGCACGATTCTGCCCCCCAGGCTGTCTGCTGCAGATTCCAAGATTAAACAGAACAAATAGGACAACCAGTACTGAGCTTTGAAGTAAGCATAATTAATATTCTCAAATAAGAGAGGATAAAAAGAATCAGTTAGAGATGTTGGAAGTAAAAAATACATCATTTATAATTATAGTGAAAAAAACTGCCTCAGTGGATGAGCTAAGTAGTAGAATGTGTGCAGCTGAAGAGCTCATGGGCTAAAAGATTGGACCAAGCAATTTTCCCTGAAAATAACAGGAAGGGAAATAAATAGAAACTAGAAAAGATAATGGACATGGAAGATCGTTGCAGAAATGCCAACATCCATCCATCACATGATACAAAAAGAGAGACTGGAGTAATGGATGTCCAGTTAAGTGTGGTTGATTGGCAGCACAAGTTTATTTCCTCTTCCTCCCCAAATCCTGGTGAAAGGACAAGGGAGGAATAGCAAAGGTAAAATCCTACGAGAGCAAAGGAACAAGAGAGAAGAAAATAGTGGACGAGAATTTTTAACACATTTTTAGATGATAGAAAACATATGGAGAAGTGGTAACTAACTTGGTAGAATAGAGGATGCTTCAACATGGGGGCCCCCAGAGGGAGAAAACAAGGAGAAGCCAGCTATTTCTCCCCACCCCACCCACAGGGCAACAGGGGCACCGGTGGAAACCCTAGGTCACCTTTCCTATCTCCTTCAGGGAGATATGGGAGAAAGGAGACTTATTTGTCATATAAGTTGAACTGTGGGGACTGCAAAATGGTAGATGTAAGGCAATGAATTTGGGAGGAGGAGGTAAGGTACTGGGCTAAGCAAGGAATAAGCAAAAATCTGCATATTGAATAATGGGACCCCAGTCCCCAGCAAGTGAGCCACCTGATTTACCATCCACAAGCAGGCAACTGGAGGATTCATCTGTGCAGAAAATGAGCATCGCAGACAAACGTCCTCCAATGACTGATAGTTACTGGTTCTCTCAATGCCAACGCTGATGGATGCTTAAACACCCTGCAGTGAACTCCATCAGTCAACAAGCCCA
The DNA here is from genome assembly GCF_009873245.2 of Balaenoptera musculus. Lineage (NCBI taxonomy): Eukaryota > Metazoa > Chordata > Mammalia > Artiodactyla > Balaenopteridae > Balaenoptera > Balaenoptera musculus. The sequence goes on from NC_045800.1 coordinate 55,833,507, forward strand.
ATTCCCACCCAGAGATTCCAGGCGGTGTTTTGTGCCTCACCTCCAAACGCAGATGTCCAGCCCAAGATCACCAGCTCGTAAGGAAGGCCTCCAGGTAGGGTGACCCACCATCCTGGTTTACCAGGGACTCAAGGGTTTCTCAGGACACTGGGCATTCAGACTCAAACAGGAGAAGTCTCTGGCAAACCAGGACAAGTTGGTCACTCTACTCCGGCAAGTACAAGCAAGATCCAACAGCTTGGCTTTTGCTTAACAATTTGCAAGCCTGACTTTCTCCGTGCACAGCTTGCAAGCTGTGTGCACAGTCATCTGCTATAATTTATAGGGTCTTGAGGCAAAATCTGCCAAAAATTGTATTAAATGGCTTGTGACTTTTGCTGATCCTTTCCCAGCCTTTGACACAATATGTAGGGAAAATTATGGTCTACACTATTCATAATGTCCAGTCAGGTCAAACAAAGATGTGTCCTGGCTTCTTTTATTATTAATTTGATCTTTTTTTTTTTTTTGAAGATCTAACTAGCTTTATTCAACAATTATGAATCGGGCAGTAAATAGTCTAATAAATAGAAGGTCCCATTTAGTAAATAGAAGGTCATTCTTAACTTGATCTTTATCACTTGAAACCACTTTTGGATGAGCTGCAGGTTTGCTTCTTGCTGGACTCAGTGCAGCCCGCCAGCCAGTGTCAGTTCTGAAGGGTCAGAGTCTGTGCCAGGCACGCAGTTAAATGTGGTCTCACCGTGCCATCCTGCCCTGCACTGGAAAACAGAAAGCCAAGCAGTCTTTGGGATGCAAATTACCTCATTTTCATGTCATGGACCAGGAATGGTCTTGATAGACAATTGATACTACTATCTAATTACCTCCAGAAACATTCTGGATCTGAGATAATTTTAATAGTTAGCCTCCAACTTTAGGGAGATGTATAGAAAATAATTATAAATAGTAAGTTACCTTATTTAGTTACTTTGGGAGGACATTTCACAACCGGTTTAACTAGCAGATCTGTTGCTCAAAATGAGACGTGCTGCAGGTTTTTGCGTGTGTGGCCAAATAGGGAAGATGGTTAGCAACCCGCTTTACCGTGTCTCTAGGCTAATTTTTATTGCTGTCACACTTTAGGATGTGGAACTGTGGGGCCTCAATTACCCATCTGTTGCATTGCTAGAGAACTCTCAAAGTTCCTCCCAAAGCAAATCTTGGCTCTGCCGGCAAGGACTCCCTTGACGCACTTTGGAGGGGATGTGGGTTGGCCTTCTCTTTAAGAACGTGTTCTTGTCGGTGACTGAGTTTTCATAAGAGGATCGAATAAAAGTTCCAGCCCAGTTTATTATTAAGGCATGTGGCTCATTTCTTATTTGGCAATGGAAAGCACCACCACTGCAAGTAGAAGCTAAAACCCATAGACACAAAGTACTTTTCAAAAGCTTGGCTAAGAGAAATGCCGTTTGTGGACAAGTGCCTATAAAGTATGTATTCTGTTCAATCTCTAGACATGTATTCTTAAATATATTACCAATTCAGCCAGAGCAGCAGACTTCTGTGCTGTGACTACCTCCCATGGCTTCCTGGAGAATTACTTTTCATGCTTTCTGCTTTGGTTTGTGGCCTTCGACCTACACTGAGGGACATTATACAAAATACAGTTTTGAACGTTGAGCCCCTATCTGTTGTAGGGATGTTGTTGAGGGCATCGCTTATTACATTCACAGTGGCCTCTTCATGAGAACCACTCATCGAAGTGAATATACTCTTTGGCCTCACTATCTAGAATAGTTGCTTTTTCTTAGCAACCTGCAAATACTCTGAATCTTATAATGTGTCATATTTCCCTCTCTCCATCAGCTGCTAGGGTCTTAGAGCTAAATTAATGAACAATCATGAGACCATACAAAGGGGACTAATCACAAGGATTGACACCACTGATGAGTATAGAATCAGAGCATGGGGTGCTGACAAGATGCTCTAGGGGGCCGTGCCTGCCCCATTGGGTGTCAGGGAATCCCCTCCCTAGAGGAGGGTTGGAGATGATCGTAAGTCCCTCCAAACCAGTCCTACAGAGGTGCCTGCAGATCATCCCTCTTCCTTAGAGTGAGGGTTAAGGTCAGGTGCAGTAGGGCAATGACAAGGGGAGAGAGGCAGATCTGCTGGTATGGGTCTCCCTTACTAGCTTCCTATCTTGTAACACATATGACATGACTGACAACTGATGGACATTGAATATGAAGTCAGGCACCATGTGCTTTCCATTGTTTCACCCATCATGGCCCCCAGGTCAGGGTACATTCTCATCCCCAAAATCACTTCCAGTATGTGAGCTGGGAAATAGTACACTATTGACGTTAAAAATGTGGGCTCTGAAGTTCACACTGCACGTATTTAAAAAAATTTTTTTTTCCAGGCTGTGGTTTGTTTTTGAAATTTATTTTTGGTGTCTTTTGCCATTAGAGATTATTATTATGTTATTTATTTAGGGTAAGGTTTTCTGTGTACTCATGTATATGGGTATGTAATTCAGTATGTGTGTGTAATCAAGTCTTTCAACAATATTCTTTATACCTGTGCTCTTGTTTAATAAAGACAGCCCTTACTAATTCCAAAATTATGAAAAAAATGAAATAAAAGTGTGGGCTCTGGAGTTGAGGGCCAGTATCAAACCCTGTCTCCACACTCACTAGCTGAGTGGCCTTGGGTAAGAAATTTAGTCTCTTCATCTATAAAATGTACAGAACTGCTATCACACACAGCTGTTATAGGAGACACATTATATAACTACTGTGAATCGTCTAGCACAGAGCTTGACACAGCAATAGATGTTTGCTATGAAGAAGTATATCATGGTCATTAAGAGTTTGGGCTTTGGAATTGGATATAGTGGGGTTCAAAATCCAGCTCTTCCTGGGCTACCTGTGAAACTTTGGGCAAGTTCCTAACTTCTTTAGTCCTTTGCTTTTTTTTTCTTTTTTCATCTGTAAAATGGAGCTAATAGTACATATAAAACCTTTGGCACACCACTTGAAATGAAGAGTGGGCTCTATAAATGATAGCTCTAATTGCTTGTTATTTTACTGCTACACCAGGAGAGAATGCAGCTCAAGCTAAACAAGCAAGAGGGACCACTTAAGGGAGATTGCCAGAGCTGCCAACCCTTTGTGGCAACAGGGGAAGTGATCTCCATCCCCAGCATACGGTAGTAACACAAAAACTTAGATTTATTGTTCTCTGTGTGCTCAGCAATGAGCTGAGAATTTTATATTTTTGTTTTATCTGGGTCTAGGTATGGTGGATCTTAATATTTTGGATTTTTTAAAAAACTTTTTTGGTCGCGCCATGCGGCGTGTGTGATCTCAGTTCCATGATCAAGGATCAAACCCGTGCCCCTTGCATTGGAAGCACGGAGTCTTGCCCACTGGACCAGGGACGTCCCAGGATCTTAATATTTTGGGGGCCACAAGCACACAAGTCCCAATCTGGGTCCAATCAGGAGGCAGAAACCACATAGGGGTTTAAGAAATGGAACTCTAATTAAAGAATATTGTGCTATGATAAAAGAAAACTATAGGATGTAAACAGAACCCTATAAAGCTACTCTCCCTTCAGCTGAGGAAGAGGACCCATGGAAGGGGGCCCCCTTCCCAGGCTGGGGATCAGACCCCGTTGGAGAAGGTGTCATGGCTCCCACTGGAGGCTGAGAGATTAGCTGGTGCCTGGGCCAGAGCTGGTCTGCAGCTGCCGGACAAGGAGGAAGCAAACCTCCAGGGCACAGTTGAGCCACAACCTGCTGGGTAGGCATGTGGGCATATAGAGGGGGTCAAGTGGCAGTGTAGGCGGGTGCCATGGCACGCACAGTGTCTGGGTTGGGAGGGTCATGGGAAAATGATCACCAGGCCAGGCAGGACTGCAAGGTCTCTGGAGGACCTTCTGGGCATGTGGGTAGGGCAGAGCACCACAGGATGTCTTATACCTGGCAAAGCCAGCAAGAGGAGCCCCTTCCTCCTGCAGTGTTCTCCCATCACCCTCTACTGAGAAAGCTTACATTATAGCATTATGCTCCTTGTACAGGAGAGATGCTTATGGGAATTCTGCCCATCAGCACAGAGCTGGTATTGGTGGGTGAATTTGGAGTTGAGGAATAATACATGAATAACTAGCACAGTTATTGGTGGGGGCATGTGAAGAAACTGGGAAAACATAAGTGTGGATCTATACACTCATGCATGTGCTCATATATATATATAATCTCCCCTGCTCATGGGGGATACTACTCCTAGGGTGTTCACAGACCCCAAGTGAAGAGTGCCTGGAGGGGAAGTTATTCAAAGGCAGGCTTGTCTGTGGTTGCAGGGCAGCCACAGGAAAGCCTGGACAAGGCATTGAACCCTCTGGGGAGGTGGGGCATTTTGCATTATTTTTTAACTCTCAGATCTCCTATCTGCATATGTAAGCTGAAAGTGCCTTCAGGGTAGATTTTGCCTTTGAGAAACTAATGGTAAAACTAACTTGGTGCACTGAATTAGGAGTCAGAAAATCTGACCTTGCCGTGTGTCCTGGAGCACATCGCCTTGCCTCTCTGAGCCTCAGTTTCCCCAAGTGAAAACTGGAACCTTAAGTAAGCCGCCTTCCCTGCCACTGTACCACAGGCTTGCCATGGGAATCGGCATGTTAAGTCTCTGTAGAGAGTAAAAGGGTTCACGTCCTTGTTGCATGTCTCTGTGCTCTCCTCCCGCCACTGTGTCCCAAACTTCAGCTTCTGCAGATGCTCAGTACATTTTCTTCATCAAAGGAGTAGGAGGACGGGTGCTTCAAACGGGAGCAGTGGGCATTCCGGAGGCACTGACAGCAGAGTTTGGAAGATGGAAAAGAAAAACCAACTTTTCTTCCCTACACCTGCAAGTGGGACGTTAGGCGCCAAGAGAGCTCAATGCTGCCATCTGCTGGTCAGTTTCTGTGTAGCAGCATCAAAATATTAATAGTTTTACAACACTATTGTTTAAACTTACCTAAGGACCTGGAGGGAGGATGTGGCATTCGTTGAGCACCTACTGTTTACAAAGGACCATCTTCAACGGTGGTATGAATGCAGATGTGAATTAGTCTTGGATGCTGCCTGTAAAGAGGACACAGATTCTGGAGAGCCAGGGCTGCTTCTCAATGGCTGTGTTCCCCAAGCACATTCTTCGGCTGCTTTCAACTTCAGTTTTCTCAGCAGGTGGATGGACAAAGGATTTGGAGGGAGGGCCTTAAAAGATGAAGAGGTTGTTACAGGTGGGTACTGAGAAGGAAAGGAGGGCATCCTAGGCAGACTAAGACTAAGGGTTTGTCTAAGATGAAGGGTTTCAAAACATGCCCTTTGGAAAGCCTGACACGTGTCCTCTTCTTGTCCCCTTGTTTGTGAAGCCAGTTAGGCTTCAGATCTCTAAGCATCTCTCCTCCCCTGACAGCTGCTCAGGGGCAGGGACAGAGGAATTGGAAGGACTTCTTGAAGGAAGAATGAAACCAACTCCTGTGTAGTCTCTGCCAACTTTAAGAAGTAGGAACCATATCATTTCCTTTGAAGTATTCCATTATATGAATATATTATCATTTATTTACACATTCTACTGTGGATGGACATTTGAATTGCTTCCCATTGTTTCCAGTTTTTTGCTGCCTTGGACATTCATACACATACATTTCTGTCAAGTATATACTCAGGGGGTGGAATTATTGGGTTGTAGACCATGTGCATTTTCAACTTTATAGATAATTACAATTTATTATCCCAAGAGGGTCCACCAATTGAAACTCACGTTATAAGTGTGTATGTTTGTGTATGTGTGGAGGAACGGGGGATCCCTATTACACCAAATTCACTGCAAGCACTTGATATTGTCTGATTTTTTAAGTTTTGCTAATTTGGTGGGGTGAATGGTGTCTTGCTGGGTTTCCATTTCCATTCAATGGTGACTCTGTACATGTTATTCACAGCTGAATCTTGAAGTATACCATAATTACTTTTCCTAATTTGTGCATTTAAAATTTTTCTTGGAGTATACAATTTTTTCTTTATTGATTTACCATATTTTTAAGTACTTAGAACGTTTCATTCCCAATGCTCTGCTATGAGTTTACATCACCACATAAAGTATTCTGTAAATTGAATTGCCTTGGAGATACCTTTCCTGGTCTGGAGCTTTCCGACCTGCCCCCTCTGTGTTGATTGCTCTGTAAGCTCACTGCACCGCTGCTAGCTTGTTTTGTTGTTGTTTTTTTTTAAACCGTCATCCTGGGCATTCTCATTGCCAGTTTCTTGTGTTTTCCTGGATCCCATATCTTCCTCTTTCTTGATTTTTACTCCCTTATTTTTTTGCAGTACATCCTCCACCAGTTTCCTGAGAAAGAATGCTCAGAAGGTAAGTTTTTGGAAATCTTGCACATGTGTAAATAGCTCTATCCTCAGACTTGAGTAATTATTTTGTCTTGATATGTAGTTCCATGTTGGAAAACATTTCTGCTATGAATTTTGAAGGCATACCTACATTGCCCATAAGGGTATGATTTTATTAAGAAGTCTCATGTCTTTCTAATTCTTGATTTTTGTGTGTTTCTTATTTAAAATTTTTTTCTGGAAGTTTCTTTTTATTCCTGGGACTCTGTAACACCACAGTGGTATGCTATGTACGAATTCTTTTTCATCCATTTCACAGGGTGCTTTGGGTATCCTTTCAATCTGGAAACTCATGCCTGTCTATTCTGGAAAGGTTTTTAAAAAATTACTTACCTAAAAAATGTTTCCCCAATGTGTTTTTCTGTTATTTCTTTCTGGAATTTCTACTCATCAAATGCTGCATCTCTAGATTGATTTTCTAATTTTCTCACCTTTTTTTCTCCTATTTTCTATCTCTTTTTCTTCTCATACTAGGTTTTGGAGGATTCCTATAATTTTATATTCTTTCTGTAGAATCATCATTTATGGTTTTTCTTAAATAAAATTCATTGGATCTTTTTTGTCCTGTGACTGCTCTTTTATTTATTTATTTATTTTTTTAAACAGCCTACTCTTGTTTCACGTTTATGAACCTTCTTTTATCTTTCTGAGTATATTAGTGGCATAGTTTTAGTTTTTTCTATCTGCCTGGTTTTTGTGTTTTCTAAATTGTTTTCTAGGTGTGCTGTTTTTCTCTTTGGCCTCCATCTTTCTTGTTAAAACTTTGTGATAATTTCTGGAAATCCTTTAGTGAGGCACTAAAACATCTACTGGAAGGTCTGTGTGCATGAGTAGGGCTTGTCAACTGGTGGCCTTCACTGTCGGTGACTGTGTAGGGATCCTCAAATGTGAATTCCTATAAATCTTTTTGGGGAAGAAGGTGGCCATTCCCCCCCTAGAGGAATCTACTAGTCTCCTGCTTGGCATGTGGGTTTGGAGTAATAAATCTGCTACCAGCATTCTAGAGCAGAGGACAGAGGACAATGTTTGGGCTCTGTGGGCTGAGAGGGCGGGAGCCTCAATGCTCATGGTATTGTCCATATTTAATCCCATGTTGATTCCAGCATCTAATGCCCACCTGCGACTAAGCCTGGTGCCCCTGAGGCCAGAGGGTAAAACATTTCCTCTGAGTAGACCTCCCGTGTTTTTGCTAAGGTGGAGGAGGGAGAGCTACAGACTCAGTGAGTGGAGAAGAAAATCTAGGACTGTTATTGATTTTTATTCAAACTCTCAACCAACACTCCGGCTTTTAGCTCTACTCCGTATTCTGGTTGCACTAGTTCAGGTAACTGGCTGAAGCCAGTGTAACTAACAAACAAACAAAACCAGAAACGCCTAAACATGTAGTGGCTTAGAGAAAATAGAAGTTTCTTACATGTTCTTACATGAAACAGTGCCGTGGTGGGCAGTCTGGGTTGGCGAGAGTCTTTGCTCCACGTGGTCATTCAGGAACCCAGGTTTCTTCCATCTTGTTGCTCTGCTGTCTCCTAGGACACGGTCCTCCTCTGCATGGTCAAAGCCGGGCCAAAGGCATCTCTGTGTTCCAGTTCTGAAAAGGATAAAGATGAGAGAATAGCAGACACCCAGGGTGTTTGGGCCCAGACCCAGAAATGGCACACATTACTTCACACACACTTGGTCACTGATCACTTAGGCTATAGCCGCAGTCAAATGCAAGGGAGGACGGAAAATGTAGAGTCCAGCTGAGCAATCATGCGCCCAGCTCCCGTTCCATTACTCTGAAGGAAGAGAACAGATATTGTGACTCTGCTGCCCCCTCCTGGTGCCTCCAATTCCTGACGCTCTCCAGGATTCTGCTCTGTGAGTGTTAGATCCTTGGCTGTCTCCTCCACCAAGCGGGAACGTGGGGTTTTCTCCCGCCTGTTGGATTAGCACACAGTCATTTCTTTTCCAATTTCTAATATTTTGTTGACATCTCCTCTCTGCTGTTGTTTCTTCCCCCAATTCTCTTGTTCCTGTGGTGCTATGGGCTTTTTACACCTTTACTAGCATACTAATGGTATTTAAGAAAGGAGTGGCAAGAACTCATAGGTTCAATCTGCCATGTTTCAGAAACTTTAAATTATACCTTTAAATATTTCTTCAAGTTCTTTCAATTCCTATGATGTCTTTGGGTATAGTTCCCCTCTATTGAATGTTCTTCATTTGTCTTCCATAGCTATAATTTTCTCTCCTGTTTTAAATTGTTTGTTCATTCCAAAGTATGTGTCTTTGATTTGGGATAAGATAAAGAAATATTCCATCTCTTTTTGTGTTTTCCAGTGTCTGTTCTTCTGCTGTTCCTGGTGTACTGTTCATTTCTGGAATGCTTCTTTTCTCTTCACTTCTCTTCAAGATCTCCATCAGGGTCTGTCTTATCTCCTCTGTTGTCTTGTCTGATCTTACCTGGCCTCTTACGTATCTGCTTAGAATTTTTGTGTAATAGAAGAATTTGCTTTATTACATTTATAAAATTCATGGTGATGTATTTGAACACAATTTCCAACTGCTGTGTAGTGATATTTTTCTATCATTCTGGCATTCATTTGACAAATATTCTGTCACTTTCCTATTTTTATGGAGTATCTTTTTATAGAGACCATGTTCCTCTTGATTATTATTTATCTGGGCGTGAGACAAGTTCTTCCTCAACTAGATATTTGTAAGACATTCACTGGGGAGCAGGGCAGGACTGTGTTTCAGGACAGCTGGAATCTTCCCTAGGACACAGGGCTGTGTGTCTGAGTTATTTTGGCATTTACTTTTTCCAGGCTAACAGAGCATGGCAGAGGCAGAGCTCACAGTGGACAATATTTCTCCTCCAGCCTGCCTCACTGACAGAGGACTTTATGCAATATGGCTTGCCCATATGGCTTCTCATTTTACCAACTGTGCTTCTTCGTATGACAGAGAAATACACTTCTATGTTGCTTAAACCTCTTTAATTGGGGGCGTCTTTGTTACAACAACCTAACTTGCATCTTGCCTAACACAGTTTCTATAAATGTTTGCTGGTTGAATGAATGAATACAGGTATCTATTGATGTAGAATTGAACACATGGGTGATATACTTTCTCCCAAAATCTAATGATACTTTTTTGGTACCAACGCTTGTTCTGTTTATGGCTATCCCTAGGAAGACTGAGATACTACCTCATTCTAAAATATGGCAGGAAACTAATTATATAGAAGAGTTTTCAAAAATTTGGAAGGAGAGACTATATAACACTTGTTTACAGTGTCTTATCATTGTTCACTTGCTTGTTTATATCTTATTTTAAGCTCCTTGTTGGCAGGAAGCATGTCTTTTTAATTTTTTCCTTTTGATGAATCAGTGTATTTTACAAATCTTTGTATCTTGTAGAACTAGCATGTAAACGTGATTTCTTTACTGAATTAATGAGTAACAAGAAAGTATTGAGATCATTGTGTAGCGTAAAAGGGAACTAACATTTCTTGAGCACCTTCTATGTGTCCAAGGTTATGGGAGAGCATTTTGGAATTTGGTTGACTTTGAGGATAAAGACAGGTGACAGAAATGTTCAGAGTTGACCTTCAAAGGAGGGGAAGCTACTGTGTTTTGCTGCTCGTGTGCTCCACCTGGGACTCATGGGGGAAGGTACAGCTTTCACTGGTATGCGTTGGGCCTTCGTGAACAAAAACCTGGGGAATTGTGCTCTATACACAATCAAGGTCCACAGAGACCTTGTAAAGATGGATGAGAGGCCAAAATGAACCAGGAGAGATTTGCTAACAGGTCCCTGTTAACATTATCTCCTTGGACTCAAAAAAATTAATTTCACAAATTCAGGATCAGGGAACATCTGACTCAGGAAGGATCCCTGGGAAAAAGTCTAGGAATTTGGGTTGGCTCCAAGACTAAAACAAAATAAAAACTTTTTTTTGCCATGTTTAGCCACAAAGATGTAAAAACAAGAACAAGGGAGGTGATAGTCCCACTCTACATTGCTCAGTGTATTATACGAGGCCTGTATTTGGTGTAGAGAGTATCAAATGTACAAGGCTTATGTTCAAGGATAGAAAAGCCATCACGTTGAGGATACCATGTCATGAGTACTCTAGAGGGGTACAGAGAGTGCTGAGGCAATGTTATCTCACTGCTCAGGACCAGAAAGGTGAAGAACGCTCCTCAGAGACCCCATATCAGTTGATATCTGAAAGATAATTAGGAGCTCCATAGATGGATATTTTAATCCAGATGGCAAAAAATGGACACTGGTAAAAGGACAGTCTTGAGAGGGAAGAGCATGGGCAAAACCACTGTCCAAGATGCACAGTGGCTTGGAATGGGAGCAAACCAGACTCGAGTGGGGAGACCTCTGTTGGTGACTGAGAAGAGTACAGTCTCGCACACTATGCTGTGGGCCTGGAGGCTACGGAGAGATTCTGAGTTCGACGGTGAAGGGACCACTCTGGAGGAGGGGGCGGGGGAGGGGAAGAAAGGTGAAGTAGCAGCAGGATAAAGGACCTTTGGAGGAAAAGTCAGAAATGTTTAAGGGGAAATGTTATTAAGTTTCTGCTGTGTGAGGTGAGATGTGATTCTTCTCCCATCTCCCCAGGAAATAGTCTGTAAACTCTTCATATCAAGGTAAGAAGGGAGAGAGGGAGAGAGCGAGGTCACCTGAAAGCCACGGGAAGGCTGGGTTAGACATGAAATGCCTGAGAGAAGACTCAGGAGGACACAATTACTGACGTCTTCAAAGTCCACAACACTTGTGCGAAGGTCATAACTGTGTCCTGTGGGTAGAAAGTGGAGGGAGACAGATTTTGATTCTCACTAGTTTGAGAGCAAGCCATTTAGAATGGACTGCTTCAAGAAGTACTGAGCTCCCCATCACCAGAAGGATACGAGCAGAAATTGGTTGGCCATCCGCCAGGGGGGCTGCTCACATGATCTCTGCATGAGGTGGAATGTTGCCAGGTGAGTCTGAGGCCCCTAAGCTTTCAGTGGAGGCTGAGAAAGGCAGTCTCATCCCCTTGGGTCCTCTGTTCTCAACCAATTCATTTAGGCACTGAGACGGCCATTTCTCATTTGATGGAAGGTGTTAAATTGCACCTATGTGTTCAGATTAAGCCTTGGGGGAAGGACTTCCCTGGAGGTCCAGTGGTTAAGACTTCTCCTTCCAATGCAGGGGATGTGGGTTCGATCCCTGGTCAGGGAGCTAAGATCCCACATGCCTCGCGGCCAAAAACCAAAACAAAACAGGAGCAATATTGTAACAAATTCAATAAAGACTTTAAAAATGGTCCACATCAAAAAAAAAATCTTAAAAAAAAAAAGTCTTGGGGGACACAGGGCATATCTAGAAAGAAATGAAGGAGAAGGCAGAATCTGCAAGGAGAGAGGAGAGAGAGGGGTCGTTGATGATGATCCAGAGCTTAAATTCCAAGAGTCCAGCATACTCCATCTGAGCCAGGTGTTTAGACATCATTTTCCCTTGAGGGCTGTGTCCATTAAGTTCTCTGTGGGAAACAGAATCACCCCAGATGGTACCCATGAAGATGCTGTAATAAAGAGATTACTGACAGAGGTGTGGGCAGGTTAGGGGAACAGACAGGGAAGCGAGAGGCTTATAGAGACTAGCAGCGGTGGGAAGACTTCATCACTCCCAGGCTGAAGGGATTAGGAAAGGAAATTGTGTTCTGGGCCCCTTGAGAGCTGGAGCCATGGAGGAGGGATCTCCTGAGGGAGCTGCGACCATGGGGGTCATACCGGCAGATGGACACATGCTGGTGAAGAGAGTGGGGAGCAGGGGAGAGATACCCCAGCGCTATCACCTCCTGCCTTCCAGAATCCCCCTGCGCCTCCCTTGGTTAACCCAACAGGAAACCAGAGGCAAAGGAGCCAGGAGGACTCAGTCTGCAGGGCTGAGCCCCCCCAGCACAGAGACAGGTAAAGAAAAAAGTGGAGGAAGGGGTGACAGGAGAGAATGACCCACGTAAGGGCTCCTTTCCTTGCCTTTTGTGACAGAGACTGCAGGCTGCCCCGCAATATCCCACCACTGGGCTGCAGACACAACAGTGGGCCATTTTGGACCATGAAGATGCTGGCAGAGAAACTGCAGTGAGCCTGGTCCCCAAAGCCACAGGGCTGCTGCCCCAGCCCCAGACTGCCTTTAGGATTGTTACATGAAACAGACGCAAGTTAGCAATGGCTCGGAGCTGCCGACCTGTGCCCGCCTAAGCTATTATAGCCTTTGTGGATTTTGAGAAGGACAGAGTCCCCATCTTTCAGGAAGCTTCAAGATCTGACTGCATGTTTTTACAGGGACCTAGTTGTCTTCTTGCCTGGGACCCCCAGCCCTGCGATGGCTCAGAGCAGCTATTACCTTGCCCAGAGAAGCTCTCTTCCAGCGTAGACGTCCTTCCAGTGCTCTCTGCAAAGTGTCGGCCCCGAGCAGATAGGCAGGCTGGCGCTGAGTGATAGATGCCCCAGCTCTGTGTCTCTCCTCCCCAGCTGGGCTCTCTGTCCTGCACTGGTGTTCTCCCCATCGTGGCTGTGACTTCTCTGCCCCAGACAGCCCATGGGAGGGCAGTTGCTGGCAAGAATCACTTCCTGCTGGGGTCTGAGTTGAGAAGAAAGAGAGAGCCCATCTTGCAGCACCAGCTCACTTCCTGTGCGACTCCATTAAGCCTCCCCTGGAAGCAGCAGGGACCCCTGCTCATACCACCCCACGGAGTGTAGGATGCCGGGACTTGACCGGAAGTGTGTGTGTGTGGCGGGGGCGGGGGCTGGGGTGGGCGTGTGGGGGTTGGGATGAGGGAGGAACAACAAGGCATGTACAAGTTGTATGAATTTCTTTTTTTTTTTTAAATAAATTTATTTATTTATTTTTGGCTGCATTGGGTCTTCGTTGCTGCGCGCGGGCTTTCTCTAGTTGTGGTGAGCAGGGGCTACTCTTTGTTGCGGTGTGCGGGCTTCTCATTGCGGTGGCTTCTCTTGTTGCAGAGCACGGGCTCTCGGTGCACGGGATTCAGTAGTTGTGGCATGCAGGCTCAGTAGCTGTGGCTCGTGGGCTCTAGAGCACAGTCTCAGTAGCTGTGGCGCACGGGCTTAGTTGCTCCACGGCATGTGGGATCTTCCCGGACCAGGGCTCGAACCCGTGTCCCCTGCCTTGGCAGGCGGATTCTTAACCACTGCGCCACCAGGGAAGCCCTGTATGAATTTCTGACAATCCTATTTTGTATCAGTATTTCTTCAGGTTACAAAGCAATTTCACAGAGAGTTTCACTTCATCTGAGAAGTTTGGAAAGAGCAGTTTTCATTCCCATTTTGCAGATGAAGAAACAGGTTTACAGGGGAAAAGTAACTTACCCAGTGACAGGTAACTGGTAATCAGTCAGGCTAGCAGTAAAACCCAGTTTCTGGTATTTATGCCAGATCTTCCCCTTGTTCCAGAGAGCTCTACGTGGTGAAAGAGAACTCCCCTTCCTTAGTGGACATTTTATGAAGTGACACTTCAAGAATTCTGAAGGTCTCCCTCCTCCCTGCCGTGGAACAGAGATAAAGTGGTTGTCAGGGGACACATCGCAGGTGTCCCAGCTCCGTAAGTGACAGAGACAGTTCCAGAGAGCTCATCTAGACGCTTCAGACCTGTACTTTATGACAAAGTGTGGGGTGTGGATGGCATGTGAGCTGTGTATATGGAAGTGGGTGGATGTTATGATATGTGTCAGTGAGGTGTGGCGTGTGTGTGTCTGTGTGGAGTAGTGTGTATATGTTGGGTGTGTTCGCTTGAGGGTGTGTGGGGTGGGTGTGTAATGTATGTGACATGATGGTTGGGGTGTGTGTGATATACTGTGCATGTCTACGGGGTGTGTATGTGCGTTGTGCATCTGTGCTGTGATATTCATGTGTGTGAGCGTGACGGTGGGTCTTTCTGAGTCTGCTGATGCAGTACGTGTGCGGGGGTGGGGGTGTATGTATCTGGGGATGGCGGGTCTGGCGCGGAGGGAGCCGGGACAGGACGCTCACGTCTTAGCGGCACGTGTGTTGTGGCTCACGGCTCCCTGGTACCCGCCCCGGCGTCCCTGCCTAGTTGGTCAGCATGCCCAGCCGAGGCCTGTTTCAGTGCGTCAGCTGGGGCTTCCTCTGTTCCAAACAGGCCCACATCCTTGGCACAGACCGAGGTTTCACACTGGTTCGTCCCCAACGGCAGGTCCCCTCCAGGCCAGGCCAGCTGCCCCGCTCCCTTGGGACTTCCACCCACAGGAGAAACGCTCCCTGCCCAGGACGGGAGGAGCCATGCCTGGGCCGGACAGAATAGCCACGTCAGCAGCTGCCCTCCCTGCCCCTGAAAATAGTCAAAACTAGTGCCTGCCCCCAGCGCTCTGCAAACGTACGCAAATCCTTAGGTGGGGAGGGTGGGCCCCCCTCAGCTGCCATCCTCTCAGTGAGGCCTGTCCCACCTCCGTCTTTCAGACAGCAACGCACCCTTCACTCTCACCCACCTGCACCCTGACCCCTCACACTGGTCCCTTTTCTCTCTCTTTTTTAAGATAGCACTTTTCACCTTCTAACACACTGTATAATTTACTTGTTATGTTTCTTCTTTGTCTCCCCCCACTAGAATGTAAGCTCCTTGAGGGCAGGGATCTGTACTTAGAGGAGAGGATGCAGGACGTTTAGAAGGTGCTCAAAAAATATATAGGGAAGGAGGGAGGGACTTAACGCCAACATCCCCCCTGGGCCAGGCCCATGGTGAGGGGTGTGGCGGAGCGTCCCCTCCCTGGTACTACTGGGGACAGCCAGAGGCCAGGGGGCAGATCCAGGGCTGCAGATGGGTGGGAGGCCTGCCAGCTTTCCAGCCACCAGCCTGATGGGAAGGCACAGCTGTGGGTGGGAGGGGAGCCGGGAAGGATGTGCTCAGTTTCTGGGGAAGGAACTGCTGGCCAAGGATGCACTTAATTTAGCCCAAGTCTGGCATGGAGCGGGGAGTGGAGATTAATGCAGATCAGGTGCTGTTCTTTCCTTGGGGCTGGGGCTGAGGCTGGGGGCTGGGCTGGGTCAAGTGTGTTACTGGCCCAGGGTGAGATAAACACTCTCTTGGGACAGTCCTTCCTCTAGGAGGACAGGACGGCCGGATCTCGCCTGCCAGGGCCACGGTGAGCAAAGCGTCGGCGTAGGGCTTTACAGCCTGCATGTGCCTGTCACAGGTGTGGTCTCATTTGGGCCCCAAAGCCCCCTGCCAGGGAGCTAAAGTTTCCATTTTACAGGTGCGGGGGGGCGAAGGGAAGCTGCAAGGGCAGGAGGGGCTCGCAGGAGGGCAGCTGGAACCCAGGGCTCCAGATCCAGTGCTCGCTCCTCCCTCTTCCGTCTCCTGAGTGTGCTGGAAGGAGACAGACCCCTTACCTGCTTCCTGGTTGCAGAATGGGCCCACTGGAGAGGGGGGGCAGCCCCTCCAAGCCCATACCAGGCCCCGTGCTGATCTCAGGAAGGCAGAGCACACCCAGGCTGGGAATCAGAACAGCCAGGGTTGATCTCTGGTTCGGCTCCAGATTGGTCAAGCCACCGCCGCTCCCCAGGGCTCAGTTTCCCCACCTGGACAAGCCTGTCCAGCTGATGGTGCTCAGGTGGGCTCCACTGAGACTCAGGCACAGCTAGGCTTTTCCACCGTGGACACCACTCACTGGCCAGGAGCTTCCAGAGGCTTCTGTGGGAGCTCATACTCATTCTTTCTTTCCTCCCACCTTCCCTTTCTCTTCCCATCCTCTTGTCCCTCTGCCCTGGGCCAGGGGATCTGAATAAAGACCAAGAAACTCAGCTGTTCTCCAAGGGGCAATGCTCAGCAGCCGCTCCAGAACACCGCTGTGGCCGTCGTGGCAGCTGCCTGGGCAGGAAAGGACTGACGCTTCATGGGGGGGACTCTGGTTGGAGCTCTGCTCACCCCAAGGTTTGAGTGATGATGGTGGGACCTCAGCCTTTCAATGACTTTCACTTCAAAATGGGGCCAATGGTGGAAACAACCCAAATGTCCACCAACATTTGGTGAATGGTTGATGAATGATGAATAGATAAATAAGATGCGGTGTATCTATCCAATGGAATGTTGTTCAGCCATAAAAAAAGAATGGGATACTGATTCATGTGGCAATATGGATGAACCTTGAAAACGTTATGCTGAGTGCAAGAAGCCAGTCACAAAAAGTCACATGTTGTTTGAATCCATGTATGTGAAACATCCAGAATAGGTAAATCCAAGAGACAGAAAACAGATTTGGTGGTGGCCAGGGGCCGGGCAGAGGGAAAGCAGGGGAGCAACAGCTTAATGGGTAAAGAGTCTCCTCTGGGGATGATGAAAATGTTTTGGAACTAGATAAAAGTGGTGGTTGCACGACATTGTGAATGTACTAAATGCCACTAAATTATAATCCTCAAGTGGTGAATTAAAAAAAAATAAAAACAAAGAAGTGGTGAATTGTATGTTACATGACTATTACTTCAATGAATGCATTAGTCCCAGGGTGACCGCCCCTCCCCTCCCTCCCTCCCCAGACTCTGCTGCCTCCAGATACCACTGGTGTCCCACCAACACCCCCTCCTCTACTACCACTGAGGTTCAACCCTTCTTCAATTCCAGGCCAGCCCTGACTGCAGGCAGGGGGTTCTTCAGCCACCTCATGCTGAGCCCATCTTTCTGGGGATCCAGCAAGCTTGATGCCGCCGTCCCTATTTAGCTAACCCTACTGTGTAGCAGCGCCCCGCTGAGCATTTACAACCCCCTGCCGGGTGGGAACTTTCTCCCCACTTGCCAGAGGAGAAGCTGTGAGGTGCCCAGTGCCCCTACATTGTGGCTCTCCCGTGGTTGGCTAGACCTCAGTCCAGCCCCTTGCACTGCCAAGCAGACCTACCATCCCCCCAAACCACCTTAGACACCCCAGTGCAAGTTTCCCCCTCTGCCTCACTCCCAACCTTCTGCCGTGCACAGGGCGCTATGGGTATAGGCCTCTCCATCCCGGGGGAGGTGCATATATATAGGCCTCCCACTGCATCAGCCTTTAGCCCCTATCAGCCTTTAGGCTGGGCAGTGCCGAGAGAATGTCCCAAACTTTGGGCAAGGCCTGGCCCTCCTGGGATAAGAGCCTAAGGTCAGGGCTGCACTCTTCCTTCTAAGACACAATCCCCAGGGCTCTGGAGATGACCAGACACTCACATTCTCACTGGACATGATGAACTTTGATTCAATAAGATCATGAAGAAAGACCTGCCATTGCTTTGCTGAGTCCCTTAGCACTGCCATCTCACTTCAGCCTCACAGAGGTCCCAGAAGTACAGCGTGGCATAGTGACCTTGGCAACTGGCAACCCTGGGCTCAGTCCCAGTTCTACCACTTACTCACTCTGTGACCTTAGGCAAGTTACTTAACCTCTCTGAAGTCCAATTCCTCACCTGAGAGACAACTGCTTTCCTTTCATTGGCTCGTTGTGAAGACTTGGTTTTCAGCCTGGCTCAGGGTAAGCCCCCAGTATAAGATTGATGCTCAAATTACTGTTATTATTGTCATTCATATTTCATATTGCCAATGTCAAAGCTAAGGCTCAGAGAGCTGAAGTGATCTATTCAAGGTCACCTAGCCGATATTAATGAGCAATTGGGCCCATGACCATTTCAAGCCAAAACATGGACTTTTTGAAGCAGAGGGAAAGGGCAGGGGCAGTTCTTTGGGGGATGGGGCACCTAGTTGGTTATGGGGGAGGTCTGCGGGGACCTGAGCCTGAGGCTCAGCAGAAAGGCAGGCCTTGGAAGGACAATGCCGGAAGATGGGGCTTAGAAACAGGGGGACACAGGGAGGATGGAGGTGTTGGGAAGGGGGTAGGGCTAGGGGAAGGCTGCACAGGCCACACAGGCAACAAAGGTGTTTTTCTCACCTAGAAAATCAGGTGATGACATCATCCGTGGAAGCAGATCTAGTAGCCAGCCCTGAACCCAAAGCAACCACCAGTGGTGGCAGAGGGGCCTCAGGCAGGACAGCTGGTATTGGAGGCGGGGCTGCCCCCGGGCCAGCGTTCTGAGCCTTCCCCAGCCCAGATGGAGTCCCCAGGGGCCTCTAGCATCTCATCAGCATTGCTTGTCCAGCAGCCTCATCCGACAGTGGAGGAAACTGTGGGTATAAGTGACCCGCCCAGGGTCGCACCACAGAACCAGAACTCATTCCCTGTCCAACACTCCTTCACGGCTCCGCACTGAAAACCTAGATGGAGAGGGACAAGGGAGAGCTCCTGGGACCTCACAGCATGAGACTGAGGTCCCGAAAGGCCCCAGGTCCCCAGTCTCCTCCCCTGACTTCCCCCCGTTTCTGGAATCCCACCATTATAAGCCAGTTCCCTGGGAGTAAGGAACAACTATTCATGTTTAGAGGTAGTTCACAATCACGTGCAGGGACTGCATAGAGTCAAAATTACCCTTAAAGACATCTTAAGAGACAGCTGGGGGACCCTCCACGCAGCCCCTCAATACACCCACGGGGGTGGGCTTCCCTCCCGCCCGGGCTCAGATCCTTGAGTGGTAGCAGGCTTGTGTTTCAAGGTCACACACAAACGGTTCCCCTATATTCATCCAGAATCACTCCCAGCACGAAAAGGAACTGTGCTGGAGACTGGGGACCCAGCCAAGGGTGGTGGATTCAGCCCTCCCATCGCCCGCTTCCTAAATCACTAGCTAAATCATCCTCTCCTCATTCTCTCTCTTGGCCAAACGTGTTCAGCTGAAATGGCGCACGTATATCCACGGCTCCCAGGGTGCTCGGTAAGTAAGTTAGCAGGTGCAGCTGCCCTGCGTGCTCCAGGCCAGAGGACTGGGCTGGTGTTTACTAGGCCAGGTGGCTGGGTGGAGAGAGGGCATGGGCTCAAAAGTCATCAACACATCAGAACTGGGTTCAAAATCCTGACTTTGCTATTTCATATTTCTGTGGACAAGTTAGCCTCTCTGGTTCTCCATTTCCTTATTTGTCAAAGAGGAAAAAGCAAGACAGTTGAGGGTAAAAGGAAACAAGCTTTTCATGTACCAAACATTCAGGAAACGGTGGTGAGCGTGCACATATACCTCTGCTGGCGGAGGGTGAGGTGGGGGGCTGTTGATGGGGACGTGGAAAGGGAGGTCAGAGATCCAGCACCCTGGGAGGCAGTTGGAAGAGTCGTTTAGGAACCTGGGGGGAGGAGGCTGGGGAGGCTTGTAGGTGAGGGTACCACTGAACCAAGAGGCCCCACCCCAAGTCTAGTCCGGCCCGCCGCACTGGGGAGGTGTCTTGTGAAGCCCAGCCAGGCACGGAGCAAAGGGGTAGACACCAATCCAAACATCAAAGCTGGGCCTGAGGTTTTTGGCCAAATGAGAGCAGCAGGGAGTGGAGAGGCCCAAGAAACCCTGTGTATCTGAGCTCCCTGGGGTTTTAGAGACCTGGGTTGAGTGGCTGGGAGCCTTCTGGATTCCATCCAGACCCCTGGCTAGCCCGGCCCCACTGTCTACTTGACTCATGTCGGGAGGAGAGAGGAGAGAAAACGGAGGCAGGGGAGGGGAAGCCACGCAGCTGTTCCCGAGCTGGGGCCTCGGAAATTCGAGCTGAGTCTCAGGCTGCCGGCAGGCAGGAGAGGGCCTCTTGGACGCCCACTTCTGAGGCGCTGGCCCAGTCTCACCAGCAGACCTGGGATTAGCTCAGCAGCCTTCTCTGAGCTCTGAACATCTGCATCCTGGCGTCCGCTTCCCTCTCTCCCAGCCCCCTGAGACGGAGGGGGCGGGGGAAGGGGGAGCAGACAGCTGCGACCTGGGAGGGGAGGTAGGAGGGGCCCCTGAGTGGCCTGAGACGTGGGGATTAGGGCACAGCAATGGTAGAGGAGCCACCTGGGGCCTCATTCCAAAAATGCCTTCCACTCCCCTCATTTTGTGAGCCTGAAGGAGATGGGGTTTAGGAGGAAAAGAGGGGAAATAACATCTGTACAGGCCCACTAGATACCAGGGAGGTGCCGGGCACCTGACCTGATACTTCTAACTATATCAAGGTTAGGTCTTATTATTTCTATCCTTTTGCGAAAACAGGCTCAGAGAGGTTAAGTAACGTGCCCACAGTGACTCAGTAAGTTAGTAGTAGAGCCACGATATAAACCCAGGTCACTCTAATTCCAAATCCTGAGTCTTCTCTTTAGCCAGGGCCCAAAGAATTGGAACCAGGCAGGTCAGAATGGGACCCCGGGGAGAGGGAAGACTTATTTGCCTGCCCAAGGCTTAGTGCAATCACAGCTGCATAACTGAGGTCGAGAGCTGAGGAGGAGGGGAGGGGCAACGGCTTTGCCAATTGC
The DNA here is from genome assembly GCF_009873245.2 of Balaenoptera musculus. NCBI lineage: Eukaryota > Metazoa > Chordata > Mammalia > Artiodactyla > Balaenopteridae > Balaenoptera > Balaenoptera musculus. Next base: position 55,854,287 of record NC_045800.1, read on the forward strand.
TCCTGGAAGAGTTCTCACATTGCAATCTGTCTAGAAGAAAAGATCAGGTGACAAGTCAACAAACCAAGTCATAGGAGGCTCAGCTGAAAAAAAACGGGCTAACTAGCTTAGAGAAGGCTTAGAGGAGGCTGGGTTGTTGCAGATTGACTTGCTCTGTGGGACCGATTCAGCCAGGACAGGCTAGGTTTGGCTGCGATGATGAACAATCCCCAAGTCTCAGTGGCTTACGCAACCAAGGCTCATTTCTTGCTGACATCACAGTACAGGGCAGGAGGGGCTCTGCTCATCCTGGTCACTCAGGGATCCAAGCCAAGTGGGGTTTCCTCCAGACATGAGCATCGCCTGCCCCCCAAACACTGTGGCAGAGGAAAGAGGTGAACCGCACACTGACTTCTAAAGCTTCACATTTCATTGGTTGAAGGAAGTCACGTGGAAACACGTAATTTCAGGGGGCTGGAAGTGCAGACCCACCCAGGGCCCAGGAGCAGACGGAAATGTTTGACGGGCAGCACTAATGACGATCTCAGGGCCGGGAGGGGTAACTGGGCTATGGGCGAATGCATTCAGAAGTCAATTTTAAGTCCACTGAAGCATGACCTTTGCAGGGGAATAACGCGTACCCACCAACAGAGCTATGCAAGCCAAGGCAGGATGGGCACGTTGCAGGAAGGTGGTGGAAGAGACTCTGCCATCGCTGGGGTGACGGGAGATGGCCTACATGGTGGTGGGTAAGGGCTAGGGCTCTGGAGACAGAGGTGCCTGTGTTCAAATCCTGTTCTCTCTTATTAGCTGTGTTACTTTGTGCAGATTACCTAACATCTCTGGGCTCCAGTAGTCTCCTCCTCTGTTACATGGGGGTAATAATGCCAAAAACTGTTATGAGGATTGGATGAGATAATATATGTAAAGTCTATAGCATACCGTGCCTGGCAAATGGGAAGCTTGAATCAAGTCAGTTGCTCTTGTTGTTGTTCTCATTCCTACCCAAGATTCTGTGACCTGCCCCTCCTGGAATCCTTGGCAGCAACCCTTCCTGGGCCTCTCACATCCCTAAGACATTAGTCAGCGGCCAGGGCAGAGCTGGGAGAGTGCTGTGCACAGCCCAGCAGGCTGCTTTCCGCACTACTGTGGCATGGTCTGCCGAGGTAGGATGCTTTCTGGGACTTTCTCTAACCCACTTCCACTCCCTAATATATTTCCCCTTCCTCCTGCCTCCAAGCCTGATTGCAAAGCAATTACCTTCTCCAGCTCATCCTCAAATCTTCCCTAACAACCATTGATCCAATTTATGTCTCCATGATTTTGCCCTTTCCACAATGTCATAGAAGTGGCGGGTTACAGTATGTAACCTTTCTGCTGTCTCTTAATGTATCTACTTTGTTGAGGTTCGGCCATATTAGATGGGAGATTATTATCTGCCCTCCCCCTTTCTCCCTGTCCAGCTACATCGCTGGTATTTGTTCCTTGATTGTCATCTTCATAGCTCTAATTAGTATATGTATACCTCCAGCTGTAAAAGGTATCCCTAAGGCTCTGCACTTTCTGAAATAAAGTTATCCGTGTCCCCATAAGCTTGAAAATCACCATTTCAGAGACATCAGAAGGAGGCATGGCGGAGTAAAGTGGTATGTTTCAGAAACTCTAGGAGCACAGATGAGAGGATGAAATTAAGAGAAGTTTTCTGGAAGAGGCAAGGTTTGAGCTGAGCCTTGTCCTCTTACTTTTCCCAGGGCAGCTGCTAATCCGTTGCTCTCTGGGTCTGCGAGCCTTGACCTGCAGTATCTTGTTCAGACACCAGGGGGAAGACAAGTGGCTTTGCTGGGATGTCCTCTGCTCTGATAGAAGACAGCTCAGCTCTCCCCACTCCCATTCCTTTGAGCAGGGGTGGAGTTGCCGACGAGGCTCTCAGCTCCAGACTTCTACCTGCTCAGAGGCTTGAGTTCATGCATGCCGTCTGAACTGTAGCTTCCAGGCCTTCTGTTTGTGGATACCGTCTCATCTGCACTCCACGCTTGCAAAGTGTGGTTCCTAGAGCCCTCGCATGGGAACTAGTTTGTAGACATGTAGATTCCTGGGCCCTGCTCCAGACCTCTTGTCAGGAGATGAGGCCCAGGTATCTGCATTTTTAATACTCAGCCCACGTTCCTCTCATACACAGGAAGGACTGAGAACCTCAGGTTCAAGGCTTTCTATGATCTTAGCCTGTCAAACCTCTTTACCATATTTCTCCCCTATTTTCCATAGTCATTTCTGGGTAAAGGGTCCATAATTTGAGGAAACATAGCATATTTGATTCCTGGAGATTAAGCATCTCACATGGAGTTAACACATGTTAAAAGCCCTGTAGTGAATAAGCCTGTATGATTTTGTTAAATGTAGCATTCCCCAGGTTATTTGACAGGGAAGTCCTCTGATATCTCATTTTTTGTCACTAACTGGATGCTCAGCTCTACCCATCTTAGTATAACAAAATCTCTTCCCTCCCTTCATTTGTAACAAGTACAGGCACAGGCCCTCCTGGCCAATATCTCCAAGAGAGGAAAAGACGAGAAGACTTATTCCAACGCCCCACGAGCCAGCCCGTGCCATAGCCTGAGCCCTAGCAAGTTGGCCCTGGTCCCGTCCCAGTTTACCATCTCATCCAGCAACCCTGCCTAACTCACCCACCACTGCCCCGGGCTGGTCTTCAGGGTAGCAAAGGTAAGTGCCTGTGCTCAGAACAGACCTAAAGTCACTGCCACTAACATCAGAGACCACCTGGATTTCTACTCTCTACCCATCTAGCCCAGTTCCCAGACTTCTGGATTTTAAGGGCCTATAAGCAACAATCCCCCACCCCCGTGCCCACTGCCTGCAATTTGGAGGGCTAAATAAGGTTCCCTACTTTTTATTTTCCAAGAAGTCCATTAAAATATTATCTGATCTGCACTTCAGTTTTCCCAAGATGTAGTTCCTTGAACCTTTGAATGGGAATCACTCATCATTTTATAAAATAATTTTAATACAAATTTTAATATCGATACTTTTATTTTAATACCAAAACAAGGAATAGGAACAGAGTGTCTGAATAAAGAAAAGTCCTCTAAATTAATAAATTTAACTTTATGGAACGTTCACTCTATTGCCCTCAATTTTTCTGTTTTGCTCAAACAAATGAAAAACTTACCACAAACCAGTTTGTGTCCTTGGGCTGGGGTTTTGGAGCAAGCTGATGTGAGGACCTGGTTTGAGAAGAACTCCATGTTAGGAGGCTGTGTTGTGATTGCAGTAATAAGGCAGAGTGTCAATACTGGCCTTTCAGTACATATTTTGTGTATTAACAAGACCTGACATTTTAAATGAGAGAGAGATTGTTTTCTATATTTGGTCCTCATGCTGTTTTAAGGATTGAGAGTTTAAGAAAATAATACCATTCATATACTTACTGTCTACTGTGAGGATTGAGATGGGCCTAGAGTCTGTGGGCAGCTGTAGGCGCTGCCCTTTGGGCAGCATGGTCAGGACAGTGAAGGGTGGGAACTTGCATGGTCGGGGGAATGAAGGGAGGAGCTGGGAGTAAACTCGACAGATGAGCACCAGGAAGGTCATGATGTGGCTGTCCTGTTTCTGAAGGAGGACCCAGGAGGCAACGAGCTGTCTGACATGCTAAGACCCTAGAAAGAAGAGCTAGGCCTAATAGCAAGAAATTACGGAGACGCAAATTTACGCTTAATAGAGGAAAGATGTTTTAGGAATCAGAGATGCCTAAATATAGAAAGTGAGCTTCTCATTACTGCATACAGAGGTTGAACAGTCATTAGTCTGGGAGGTGATGGAGAGGACCACTGCTGGTGGCGCAGTGGTTAAGAATCCACCTGCCAATGCAGGGGACATGGGTTCGAGCCCTGGTCCGGGAAGATCCCACATGCTGCGGAGCAACTAAGCCTGTGCACCACAACTACCGAGCCCATGTGCCACAACTACTGAGCCCGTGAGCCACAACTAGTGAAGCCCGCGCACCTAGAGCCTGTGCTCCACAACAAGAGAAGCCACTACAATGAGAAGCCCGCGCACTGCAACGAAGAGTAGCCCTCGCTCACCTCAACTAGAGAAAGCCCGTGCGCAGCAACGAAGACTCAACGCAACCAAAAATAAATAAATAAATAAATAAATTTATTTTTAAAAAATTAATAAAATAAAATTTAATAGAAATAATAATTTTATTTTTATAGTACTTGACATTTATTTATTTATTTATTTATTTATTTATTTTAAACATCTTTATTGAAGTAAAATTGCCTTACAATGGTGTGTTAGGACATTTATTTATTTATTTATTATAAATTTATTTATTTTCGCCTGCGTTGGGTCTTCGTTGCTGCGCACAGGCTTCTCACTGCGGTGGCTTCTCTTGTTGCAGAGCACGGGCTCTAGGCGCAAGGACTTCAGTAGCTGTGGCACGTGGGCTCAGCAGTTGTGGCTCATGGGCTCTAGAGCACAGGCTCAGTAGTTGTGACGCAGGGGCTTAGCTGCTCCGCGACATGTGGGATCTTCCCGAACCAGGGCTCGAACCTGTGTCCCCTGCATTGGCAGGCAGATTCTTAAGCACTAAGCCACCAGGGAAGTCCTACTTGACATTTAAAAAGTTGTTTTGGCACAATTGCCTCTTAAAATAGTCTTCAGGGAATTCCCTGGCGGTCCAGTGGTTAGGACGCCACGCTTCCACTGCAGGGGGCACGGGTTCGATCCCTGGTCAGGGAACTGAGATCCCACATGCCATGCGGCATGGCCAAAAAAATAGTCTTGAGAGGTAGATAAAAAAACTTCTGACTTCAGGTTCAAGATGGCAGATTGAGGACACACAATGGTGAGCAAAACAGATAAAAATGTCTGCTCTTGTGGAGCTCACAATCTAGAAATTACATAGATATTTTGTTATCCTCGAGACACTGGAAGAACTTAGGGATAGGGCAAAATAAGGTAATGCAGGGGGAAAAAGAAAGGCGATCATAAATGTCAGAAAAAAAGGCAAAAAAACCCAATAGAGGTAATATAATTATAGCATCCTATTGGTTACATAGTAAACAATATGTAGTCATAAGAATATAAACACTATTTTCAATTTTTAGAAACAATTTGTAGACAAAGCATAGAAACTCAGTGATGATTGAAGATAGAATGTCAATGTTAAAATTTTTGACAATATAAAAATAAATGTATAGTCAGTGGAATACTTGAATTAGAGGTGGGGAAATGAAATAAAAAGTGGAGAAGTTAATAGTCTAATTCTCATACAAGATTGCTGAGATATTGACCAGAGTTGATAAAACAAACAATGGATAGAAGTGTAAGTACATTGTTTAAATGTTCAAATGTAAACAGAAGAAGACATAGATAGACTAGATAGATAGATAGATAAACAGGCAAGACAGAGAGGAAGAGAAAAAGGAGGGCATTTATGTGAACTAAATTTTCATTTTTCATACCGTGGAGTCAATAGATTACCTAAAATCTGTAAATCAAGAAATGGAATAATTTCAGAGGCTTACCACCTAAGTAAACAAAAATACAAATGTTTAAAAGAGGTTGCCTTGAGGAAGTGAGTCAGGGGTAGAAAGGATTGGACCAAGAAACCTGTTTTTCATGACACACACGTATATAACATTTCTTTTCTTTTTTAATTTAATTTATTTTATTTTTGGCTGCGTTGGGTCTTCATTGCTGCGCGCCGGCTTCTCATTGCGGTGGCTTCTCTTATTGTGGAGCACAGGCTATAGGCACATGGGCTTCAGTAGTTGTGGCACACAGGCTCAGTAGCTGTGGCTCACAGGCTCTAGAGCGCAGGCTCAGCAGTTGTGGCAAACGGGCTTAGTCGCTCCGCGGCATGTGGGATCTTCCTGGACCAGGGCTCGAACCCGTGTTCCCTGCATTGGCAGGCGGATTCTTAACCACTGCGTCACCAGGGAAGCCTAACATTTCTTGACTTAAAAAAAAGTGCAACATAATATATTATTTTCATGTTGTTAAAAAAATTAAAATCTATCATACCCACTAAAATAGGTGAAGAAACTTAGGCTCAGAGAGGTGAGGTGACTTTGTTTAGGTCACAACACTAGGAAGAGGAGGGACCAGGAATGGATGTTATATCTCATGACACCAGCTCCTCTGAGCTCTACGGGGCTGCTCCAAATAGCCCCGAGAGCTCCTTTCACTCTGCTTCTATGATTCACCATCCATTCAAGCTGCTATGCCTTTGCACCTGCTCTTTTCTCTGCCTGGGGTGCCCCTCCCAACTTCTTTTGCTGGCATGTGTCTGTTCATTTTTCACGACCCAGTCCTATGTCATTTCCTCCATAACAAGGACTCTTCTCTTGTCCTCCTCTTATACTCTGTCCCTGCCTCTACTGTAATGTTTATTTATGATCCCACTGGATCATAAATATTTGGCTATCCATCCGTCCATCTTTCTGTCTCATTTGCTAGTCTGTGAACCCTTCAAGGCAGAGGTCTGTGTCTGATTCAACACTGTACCCCAGCTCCCACCCCAATGCCTGCCACTGGGTCTCAAAAGTGTTTCCGGAATTTGTGAATGTGTGGAGCACATGTGTCTCTGACTCTAAGATTCTGGGCTGGTGGCCGAGCCCCAAACCCTGGCCACAGGCCTGACAGCTGTGGAGGAGGCTGCTTTGTGAGGTTCATACCCATCCCTAAGAGACTCCCCCTCTCCCAGCCTTCGTATTCTGTCACCCTCCTGTTTTATTGTTCTCCGCTCACATCCCAAGGCTTATCTGCAAATCTCCCAAAAGGCATGCTTTAAGAGCCAATTGGAGCCTTCCATCTGGATTGTATTAAATCACTGACAGAGTTCTGTCCCCAAGTCAGCAGGGGCTGAAGGAAGGCTTTGGGGAAGACCTTTTCTCCTTAGAGGAACTAACTCAGAAGAAAAATAATGTGCTGGTGGGAGCTGCCCAAAGTGGTGGGAGCAGGGAGATGAACGGATTGGGCAGCTCTTGTTAGATACGTGTCCCCAGGCATGCTTTCAGCATGCCTCTGTTTTATCACCTGGCTCACAGGAGAGTGATACATGCTCTAGGCTGGTGGGGATTACAAGAGACAAAGCATGAAGATGTGTCTGGAACAGCACTGGCTCAGAGTGGGTGCTCAGTCTATGTGTGAGTCTTCCTTCCTCTCCAGTTCTTTTTTTCTTTTTCTCTATTTTTGTTTTTACTTTTATCACAGTGATCCACTAACACTGTTTAAGAGGCAAATTCTTCTTTCGTTACAACAAAAACTAGTTTCTTACCCTGTCCTCACTATTTATTTTTCCCCAGAGGCAACCACTTTCAACTCTTTTAAACAATTCTTTCTGTATTTACTTGCATATTTCAAAATAACTTGCTTGTATTGGTACTTTTTGTTTTGTTTTATTTTGTTTGTTTTGTTTTCAGGTTTCATCTTTTTAATCAACTCAGTGAAGGATGTCCTAAATGCTCCATGAAACACAACAGAATATTTTTTTCTTCCAGTATTAAAAAAAAATATATGGGGGAGTTCCCTGGTGGCCTAGTGGTTAGGATTCTGGGCTTTCACCGTTGTGGCCTGGGATCAATCCCTAGCTGGGAAACTGAGATCCCACAAGCCACGCAGCTCGGCCAAAAAAAAAAAAACGAAAACAAAAAAACATACACAAATATTTTGAAGAAATTTCTATATAATCAGACAGAGATCGGGAGTATAAAACACCTCTAAGTAATCATGTTCTTGATTTCTTATAGTTAACAGTTGGAAATTGCTTCCTAACCATGATTAAACATTGTGTACAGGTTTTTTAAATGTTCCTAGATATACATTTTTAAAAACAATCAGTCTGGCCAAACATTTGCCAGAACCAATAATCCTGAGAGCCTGAACTAAAAAACTGGTTAAAAAAAAAAAAAAAAGGAAAAAATACCCATACTCTACAAATGGCTCAGAATTTGTCTTTAAATGGGAGAAAAATTTTAAAAAACACATGGAGCTTTCTGATAGGTCTTTAACAAACTACCTTGGGAGCTCAATTCAAAAACAGAGGTTGATGTACTAAAACAGATGTCTCAGTGCAGCTCCAAAAATCTTTATAAATACAGCCATTTGGAAGGATGGTCCTGAATCAGAAGAAGTTTCATTCCTTGTGTATCTATATTAGGGGTGCATGCCTCATCTCAGTTGTCATAATTGTCCCTGTAATTTCTTCCTGAGTAGCGGTCATGACCACCCTGGCTTCTGCCGCCATAGTCTCTGGACCTTCCATATCCATATCCTTCAGGTTGATTGTCATACCTGCCATTTCCATAGCCCTGGTCCCCACCACCTCTAGAGTAACTGTGACCACACCCATAGGTCCCAAAGGAACCCCCTCTTGTTCCCCAGGGCTGACTTGCCCACGTGGTCTACACGGATCTGACGACCATCCAGAGACTCTCTATTCATGGCTCTCATGGCGTCTGAGGCATGTTCTGGATTGGTGATAGTGATGTAGCCAAAACCCTGGGATCGCTGAGTTTCCCAGCCCTTGACAACAACCACCTCAGAAATAGGTCTGAAGCTGCTGCGGTGGTCTTCCAGAGCCTGCTTATCAGTGTTGAAGTTGTGGGCTCCCACGAAGAGCTTCTCTTCTTCAGAGGACATGGCAGTAAATTTGAGTCCTGGAAATGAAGAAGTAAAAAGGCCAAAGAGACAGTTACCGCCAAGGAGCCGAGAGACTGGGCTCTGTTGGTACTTTTTGAATTCATCTACTGAAGGACATCTTGATTGATTCTAGTTTTTGGCAACTATGAATAAGGTTGCTATAAACATTTGTGTGTAGGTTTTTGTGTGGACATAAGTTTTCAACTCATTTAAGTGAATACCAAGGAGCACCATCTCTGGATTATATGGCAAACCTACACTTAGCTTTGTAAGAAATTCCAGACTGTCTTCCAAAGTGGCAGTACCATTTTGCATTCCCACCAGCAATAAACGAGAGTTCCGGTTACTCCACATCCTCACCAGCATTTGGTGTTGTCAGTGTTTTGGCTTTTAGATATTCCTGGTATCTCATTATTTTAATTTGTTAATTCCTAATGACATATAATGTTGAGCATCTTTTCATATGTTTATTTGCCATCGCATATCTTCTTTGAGGAGGTATCTGTTCAGATCTTTTGTCTATTTTTTGGTTTATTGGTTGGTTTTCTTATTGTTCAGTTTTACGAGTTCTTTGTATATTTTAGATACAAGCCTCTATCAGATGTGTGTTTTGCAAATATTTTCTCCCAGTCTTTGATGTGCTTTTTCCTTCTCTTAAGGTACTGAGCTTTTATTATTATATATGTTTAACGTCTAATAGCTCATTTTTGTTCTCTGATGTTCTTTTTAATAGTTCCTTCTTTTTGTTTCATGTATGGAATAATTTCTTCTCATCTCTCTGAAAATATTCATGATAGTTTTTCCTGAAGTGCTCCTCTCCCTGCAAGCCTCTGTTTCTCCCGAGTTGCTTTTATTTCTTAGTAGAGGCTCTCCCCAAAACAACAGGTGATTCTTGTCTGTCTTCTTGTCTGAGGAAGACACCGAAATCTGACTGTACACTCTGTGTTTGTTTGTGTTTTGGAGGTAGGGGTGTGTGCTTGGTGACTGTGGGCTTCTCTCTAGGGTAATCAAGCCAACATTCTGTTGGAGAGCTTGCCTACCCAGTCCTTGCTGGACCTTATAAACCTGGCTACTAGTAGTTTTTGGATTGAGTGGGGGAAGAAGACTGGCAGTCTCACCATCCAGTAAGTAAACTTCCATTTCATCCTTATTTTTAACACTCTACACCCATCTGTGTCTGCTGTCTTCCTGTCTGGATATCCTTATTTTATCTTCTCCAGATAGTGAAGCTTCAGGCTTCTACTGAGGTGCAGAAACAGACGTCCCCCACCTGTGTAGTGAGGGAGGGAATGGATCTGGGGTTAAACTGCTTCTTAGACTTTTTTGGGCATAATACATTGAGTTTATTCCAAAGGAAAATTTTCATTTTCCCCAGTGTTTTAACAGTCTACAAGAATAACATCTAATGTCTTTTCATCTTATTTGTAGATTTAAATTTAAAATCCAGAAGTGGTGATACTAGACAAGAGTGTAATTTACACTAATTTCTAATAATCTTCTTTTAATGAGAATTTTGATGGAATTATTTTGTCACCCCTAAAATGAGATTTTACTAAAATGTATACTTTTCTATCACTTGTTCATCCAAAGATCCAGCTTTTTTACCCTCAGTCTGTACCTATAATGAATGAACTTGAACAAAAACTTCTATCAGAAAGTATTTCTATATATTTTATTTTTAAATTAATTTTTATTGGAGTATAGTTGATTTACAATGTTGTGTTAGTTTCTGCTATACAGCAAAGTGAATCGGTTATACATATACATATATCCACTCTTTTTTAGATTCTATTCCCATATAGGTCATTACAGACTACTGAGTAATGTTCCCTGTGCTATACAGTAGGTTCTTATTAGTTATCCATTTTATATATAGTAGCGTGTGTATGTCAATCCCAATCTCCAGTTTATCCCTCCTCCTTTCTTTCCCCCTCTATATATTTTAGTTGAGTAGATTCTTCAAGGTGTTCTAGGTTCTAGCTAGCATTATCTAGCATTTATTGTTTCTATGGATTTAAAAAATAAAGTTTCTATTTAGTATTCATGTCTCCTTAGGCTCCTCTTAGGTATGACAATTTCTCAAACTTTTCATGTTTTTTAAAATTATCTTTACAATTTTGAGAAATACTGTTCAGGTACTTTGTAGAATGTCCTTCAACTGGAATTTTTCTGACATTTCTCTAGTGATTAGACTTGGGTTATGTGTTCTTGAGAGAAAGACCACAGAGGCACAGCACCATTCTCAACATATTATATCAAGAGGACATGATACCAACATGGCTTATCACCGATGATATTAACTTTGATCACCTGACTGAGGTACTGATTGTCAGGTTTCTCCCTTCTAAAGTGACTCTTTTCACCAGCTCCCAATACTGTAATCTTCGGAAGGAAGTCACTATGCACACCCATATTTAAGGACTGGGTGTTATGTTCTACCTCCTTGAGGGCAGAGTATCTACATAAATTACTTGGAATTCTTCTGTACAGGAGATTTGACTAGTCTCCTCTGCTTATTTAGTTAATCATTATTTATATCAGTATGGGCATTTATTTTATACTTTGAGTTATAAATCAATACTACTTTATTTAGTTGCTCAAATTGTTCCAACTTTGGCTGTTAGGAGCTTTTTCCAGTTGGTGGCCCTTGTCCTTGGACATGCCCTCACTATTGCGTGTGCATTATGTATGTGCGAGCACTTTCTTACTTTCCATCCCAGGCTTGTTTGTATATTTCCTGCCCCAGTTCTAGAACCAGCCATTTTTCCAAGGAGTCCTGGTTCCTTTTATTGGAGAGAGGTATTAGAAACCAAGATCTGGGTGCTGGGTATGTTCATTGATATTGGGATGTTGTAAGCTTCTAGGCTGCTCAGCTGACAGAACAAAACTGTCTGTGTGTACCACTAACCCATATCTATATACATATCTACTAACACACGTTCTATATGTAACCATCTGTATGGTATCTATACTAAGTTAAATGTAAATCATACTGTTACCCTCCCACCTCTAATCCATTAAGAAGTGGATCATCCTCTTCTTCTTACTTGTTGTAACCTCCCACTCAAACGGTGAGAAACCAGTCTCCATGCATTTACCTAATTATTCACTTCCACTGCACATGTATAGCAGTATCAGAACTGTTAACCTGTAAACTCATGGGAAAGAATTAGAGTGCAACTAGAATATAGTGATTATGTACAGTTTCTTTTGCCTTTAGTCTTGTTTCATTTCCAAAGTGACTTAGGTCAGCAACTTCTCCCCACCACCCTCCCGCCCTGGCCCCTTTCAATCAGGCTCACTTATACATTTGCAGTAGAGTTAGATTATTTTGTCACGTTATACATTCCATCCTGGGGTCTGATGACCTCCTAAGTGATTTTTTAAAAATTTTGCATATGTTAAGTTTCACTGTGCTATAAATTTCTATGGGTTTTGACAAATGCACCATTACAGTAACATACAAAACAGTTTCAAAGTCCTTAAAAAAATCCCCAGTGGTTTACCAATTCAACCCTCCCCTGCTTCCTGGCAATCACTGGCAATTACTTTCTCTATAGCTTTGCCTTTTTTAGAATGTCATATATTTGGAATCATACAGTATGTAGCCTTTTCCAACTGGCTCTTCCCCCTAGCAATATGCATTTTAAGATTCATCCGTGTGGAAATTCCCTGGAAGTACAGTGGTTAGGACCTTCACGCTTTCACTGCCGAGGGCCAGGGGTTCAATCCCTGGCCTGGGAACTGAGATCCCACAAGCTGCACAGTGTGGCCAAAAAAAAAAAAAATTCATCCATGTCTTTTCACAGCTTCATAGCTCCCTTTCTTTTTATCATTGATAATATTCAATTGTATGATATACAATTTTGTGTGTTTGTTTATCCATTCGCCATAGAAGGGCATCTTAGTTGTTTCCAGTTTGGGGGCCATTATGAATAAAGCTGCTATAAACAATTTGTGTGAGGGTTTTTGTGTTGGTGTAAGTTTTCAAATCAGTTGGATAATTTAAACAGACTTTTAACCGATCATTCCTCTTTTGGCTTCACCTTCACACCCACTTCCAGAGGAAAGGGATGTCTTCTGTTTCCAAGCCTTCGAGGGGTTCTGTAATGTAGATCGACTTGCTTCTTGGCTTCCTACCTGCCCGTTTGTGATTTCCGCTAACCTTGGTCTGCTAAGTCATTACACTCTCCCGTCAGCTTTCCACCCTGGAAAATTATGTTGCATAATCCCCTCTTCTTGTCCTATTATTTTTGTGGGTTTTTATCTTGACCATTTTATTGTCATTTTAGTGGGATGGAGTGAACGCTAATGTCAATGTTCAACCCACCAGTTTCGGCCAGAAGTATCCCCCCTTCTTTTCTCAGAGGCAGAGATTTGATCTCCCTGGGGATGTAAAGTCAGGGCCGCTGTGACTCCAGTCCCGTGAGAAGACCCTCTGCTCCCAAACTCTCTCCCAGTGCCTGTCCAGTCAGGGCCTCAGTCCCAACCCCCTGCCCTTAACGATCCCGACCTCAGGGCTTTGAAGGCCCGAACCTGTCGGGAAGGGAGGAGAATTGGCTCAACATTCTGAGCTGGAGGCCTCAGAGCAAGGTCATGTGTGGATATGGCTCAGCCTGGGAAGATGACACAAATGGTGGGGCAGGAGGAAAGGGCAAAGAGAATAAGACCCCATGAACAGACTGGAGCCCAAACATTTTCTAGTCCCTCTTTGGTACGTCCACCCTCACCTCCCTAACAAACAATGTCTTGCAGCAAACCTTCAGGGGGACGTGACAGAGGTGATGAAGCCAACAAAGAAGGGAAGTCAGGGTTACAGTGAAGAAATTACATACTTGGTCATTGAACAGTCACTTCCCTCTGCCCAGCCTCTGATATCCTTCGCCCTGATCTCTTTTCACTCTACCCAGAGTGACTTCTTCCAATGTGATTCCATCCCCTCAGAGCCCTCGCTCACAGCCAGGATCCTAAGGCCTCCCCACGTCATAGCTCCAGCCACAGTCCCCTTCCCGAACTCCAGCTGAGTCGAGATGCCTTGCCCTGGACGTACCACGGCTATCATAGCCATGTATACCCTGTGCCACGCTTTCCCTCTTCCCATCAGAGCCCATCATCTGTTTTGGGTTTCCTAAAGGTTCCTCCAGGTTTCTGGTTCACTTCTATATCTTCTTCTTATTTCTCAAAACTGTGATGTATTTATTTCGTAGCTTTTAAATATCTTTGCAATACTTTTTTAGGTCTTCGGGTGAAGGGCTATGTGACATGAAACTTGAAAGAACAGTTATCTGCTTTGCTGGAGTTCATTTTTGAAGGGTCCCATGGTATTCCTTCAGCCCCGAAACCATCCTAAGGTGGGTGAAAGTCTGCCTTCTTTGGAAAAGGATGTTTCCCAACCTCTTACGAGAGCACAGTTCAGGGTCTCACGAACACTCGGAAGTTTTTCTTACTTTATTTTATCTTTCATTCTTTCTCCTACATAATCTCTTATCTTTCAGAGGGGTTAAGAACAGCTTCTCAGCTCTCTGGTTTCGCTTTTGGAAAATGCACTGGAGGTTTTGTTACCATGGGAAGAATGGGATGAAAATCTGGTTCCTGGGATGACTCCATAGCTATTTAACCAATTACCAGGGGTTTATGCAATGTTCTCACTGTCCCCAGGCCAGTGTCAGTAAAGCTTTACTGCCTACGGGTAGAGCCCAGACGCCTCATCCTGTAATGAAAACCATTCAACATTTGTGGCATTTCCCTTATCTTGGGGCTGAGAAGAGTCAGTAGAGGTTAAGAGTGTGGGCTCTGCATTCAGACCGCCTGGGTTCCCATCTGACTCTGCCACATACTTACTGTGTGACCTTGGGAAAGTTACTCAACCTCTCTGTGCCTCAGTTTCCTTCTCTGCAAAGTGGTGAGTGATGGTAATACTAGTATGTGCCTCATAGAGTTTTTGAGAAGACTAAATGAATTTACAAGTGAAAAGGGCTCAGAACAGTGCCTGGTGCTGAGAAAGAGCTGTCAGCTACTGTTATCACCTCCCTGCATCCCAAGATAGACCCTCTCCAAGCAGTCTGGACAATGCCCTGTTCCCCTCCCCCACTCTGAACTTCTGTTCACTAGCGTCTTCAAGGGCACAGAATAAATTCTCTTTCTCCTCTTTTCTCTCTTTCTCCTTCTTCTTTTCCTTCTTCTATTATCAATGATACCTATGATTTATTGACCATTTGCTACAGGCTAGCTACTTTTCAAGTGTTAGTTTTTCAGAACTCACAATAACCCTGAAAGGCTCCTATTTTACAGATAAGAAAACTGAGCCTTAGAGAGGAAAAGTAAGTGCCTCATCCACTTAAATGCTAAGTGGCAGAGATGTGAGTTTAACTGCGTCCATCTCCTCATCTCCGTGGCAGGTTGTCTCTTCCTGCCTCATTATTAAACATTCATTGTCCATCACCCCAATCTGCAAGGCCTGCTTGAGGTTATCCATGTTGTGAATCACATGGCTCACCATGCTTCAGTTGCAAATAATAGAAAACCAACTCCAGGCGGCTTAAACTAGAAAGGGAATGTGTTGTTCACAAAATGAAATGTCTAGAGGAAGGCAGACTTCAAGCACGGTGGTTCCAACAGCTCGTCAGTGCTCCAATGACCCACTTTTCATTGTCCTGCCCTGCCTTCTTCCATGTCTTGGTCTCATCCTAACACTGGCTCCCATGTAGCCTCAGGTTGGCTGTCAGCAAACAATCCAGGTGCCTTAAGCTAGGTCCCTTCTCCCACACCCACCCCCGGCCCCAGATCCTGAGATGAGAATGTGAGAATAAGTAGTTTATTTGGGAAGATATCCCAGGAAACACTAGTAGGAAAATGTGAAACTGAGATAGAGAAGGGAAATAGTCCATAAAAGGTTATCAAGAAAATTATCTTTGGAAAACTAGAGTGCAATCCTACTGAGGAATTTTGGGAAACCATGTATCAGAGTTATCCCACCAAGTGGACCAGCTACTCTGGCCTGTCCTGGGAGCAGGCAGAGTGGGCTCCAGCAGCCAGAAAAAGCTTCAGGCTGAAAAAAACAGAAATCAAGAGCTGGCAATGGGAAATGGGACAGGAGATATGGGGAGGGCATGGAGTGCACCTGTTACATTGGGTGTGTGCTTCTTCAGTCATGCCCACGGGGACAGGGAGGGATCCTTCCCACAGCCATCACATGGTAGTCCTGGGCTGCCCTCCGGTTTGTCCTGCTGAGGTCCCGTGCCCACGCCTGAACCAAAACCTGTGTCTGGGGGAATACTCTGCCCCGGTTGCCTTCATCTTCAGTTCCTGCCTGCCCAGTAACCCATCACTCTGGCAAGAGATGGGGTCATGCTGATTGGCTGAGGCAAACCAAGGCCTCTTCCCAGGGCTGGGGGTGGGTCAGTCCCACCAGAACCGCGTGGCAGCTGTTCTGGAATGCTGGGAGAGTGGGAAGGATGCTGGGAAGCAAACGGCAATGTTCATCACAGAAGTATTCCCTAGAACAAAAGGAATGGAATGGAACTAAAGCTGGAGGAGGAGAAGTACTACTTGAGTTCAGGGCTGGGAGAGGACTTTGAAAGTCACATAGCCTAATCCACCGGCGTGGCTGCAATTCCTCCTCGTCTCTCCTCCGTGGGTGACATTCAAGCTCAGCTGGTACACCTCTAACCACAGGCAGCCCACTCACTCACAGAGTGACCCATGTTCGTTCTCCAGACATCTCCACCACTAGGAGTCTCTCGTCCCGTCGGGTGGGAATCCTCCTTTCTCTGTCGTCTCTGGTGTTTCCAGGACACATCTGCTGCTTCTGCCTTAAATCTGAGCCCTACAGGACGTGTAGGCAGTGATTGCATTTCCCTCAAGACTTCCCTGGAACAAAGTGACACTTCCAGGTCTCTCACCTCAGAGACGGTGACCACAGAAGGGCTCCAGTCGGGGGCTGGGGGAGGCCCTGGAGCAGGCATCTTGGGGCTGGTGGAGCATCAGATGAGTTTCTTTCCTGGAAGCATCGGCCAGTCTCCCGGTCAGCCGCAGTTTACTGCTCAGAAACAAATGGCCTCAGTCACAGGGAGGTGCCCCAGTTCCCTCACGGATGTGTTTATTTGGAGGATGTGGCTTCCCAGACACACACATACTCCGCCTGCCTTCCGCCCCTGCAGCTCCCACAGGAGCTTCGACCTGCCTAGCGACGGCCACATGCCCTGTGACTGTAGTTCCTGAGGTCTGGGCTTCTTCCATCTGGCCGCACACATCCAGGCTCCACACCCAGCCCCGGCCCTGACGCCCCGCACCATCTCAGAGGTCTGCAAAGGGTGAGGCAGTACACGATAATGGGAGGAGTCTGAGCTGGAGTCAGAAGCCCTGCAAGGAATCCTGCTCCACCGGGATGGGTGACTTTGCCTTTCAGAGCCACGGTTTCCCTTATCTGAAAAGCAGGGAAAGGAACTCATTTGTGGAGGTGCTCTTGGCATGCGAAAGTAGTGAGCATGTGCTAGGTTCTTACCAGGCATGTGTATTAGGGTGCTTTATTGGTGTAGGCTTCCCTGGATGCTCCTCGGATTGTCAGAATCTGTTGAGATGGTTCCCAATGCCTTGTTCTAGTGACTTGGCAGCTTTGAAGGCACCAGATGATAACTCTTCTATCATGGAAATACTCCTCAACTCCTACCTTCCTCCAAGATGCTCTCACATATTGATCAGATAGGCTAGTGGTCTTATCCTCTCCTAATCTCCAACTTTTATGGACCCTATAGAGGACCTTGTAGTTCTGGATCCCTTCCTCTTCTTGGGAGCCATGCCCACCCCATTCACATGTCTATAGAGGGAGCACCTTGCTGGATTATTACCCATCCTCTGGGTTTCCACTGACCTCAGGACCTTCCCATGACCTAAACTCGACCAAACAGAATTCTTCTCTGAGATTCTTTTTTTATTTTATTTTATTTTATTTTATTTTATTTATTTTTGGCTGCTCTGGGTCTTCGCTGCTGCATGCCGGCTTTCTCTAGTTGCGGCGAGTGGGGGCTACCCTTTGTTGCGGTGCACGGACTTCTCACCGTGGTGGCTTCTCTTTGTTGCGGAGCACGGGCTCTAGGCGCGCGAGCTTCAGTAGTTGTGGTACGCGGGCTCAGTAGTTGTGGCTCATGGGCTGTAAAGCTCAGGCTCAGTGGTTGTGGCGCACGGGCTTAGGTGCTCCGCAGCATGTGGGATCTTCCCGGACCAGGGCTCGAACCCGTGTCCCCTGCATTGGCAGGTCAATTCTTAACTACTGTGCCACCAGGGAAGTCCCTTCTCTGAGATTCTTCAGGCTGGAAGCAGACGAATCCTTCCTTCTCCAAGGTGTGTAGATCTGGAGCTGCTTGCAGCCACATGGAAAACACCAGCTTGCAGTGAGGAAGCAAAGCCGACACACAGAGAGAAACAGAACAAAAGTGATCTTCAGCCCTGTCTGTCCTACTGCGTAGTGCTGCAGACCATCCTTAAGATACAAGAGAAACGACCCGTTTCCCCCAGACTCTTCTGAGGTACAGCTGATTGGACTGTGGTTGAACATCTTTGACCTGGGGGAATCAATCCAGAAGCTGGATTCAGTCCTATCAGATTGTGTCTCCTAGAATTGGAGCATGTCGTGTTGGGGTCGGATATTAGCCAGTGCTGAGCTCTTCAGGGGTAGAGCCTTCGGGAGCAGTCATGAGGATTCGTACATAAATAGAGACGAAGAGCATCCCCCGGGGGCTGAAGAGCCTGGAGCAGAGACAGGAGGGAGGCTGGGAGAGTGGCTGCTTTAGTTCCAGACAACTTCCATTCTTGTTTTCACACCTTGTGAGGTCCTGCACTGCCTGGCCTCAGGCATCACGAGCTATTCCTGCATTTACCGGGCAAATCTTCCCCTTTGCTCGAGCTACTTTGAAAGGGCTCCTGTTCCATGCCCCGAGCTGTCCTCTTTCAACACAGCCCAAGATGGAGGCAACACACCAGAGTCTGTTCACCCCTAGGGGGCGCTGAAGAACGGGTCCCTACATGACTTGAAAATTTACACTGGTCTTTTTTTTAAATTGAGGTGTAATTCACGTACACAAATTCATCCTTTTAAAGTGCACAATTTAGTGTTTTTTAGTGTATCCACAGAGTTGTGCAACCATCACCACTATCTGATTCCAGAGCATTTTCATCACCGCAAGAAGAAACCCCATACCCATTAGCAATCATTCCCGGTTCTCCCACTCTCTCCAGTCCCTGGCAACCCTAAACTGCTTTCCCCTACGTGTAGAATTCCCTGTTCTGGACATTTCATATAAAATGGGATCATACAAAATGAATTCTTTTGTGTATGGCTTTTTCACTTAGCAGAGTGTTTTCAAGGTTTATGCTGTAGCGTGTATCAGTACTTCATTCCATTTTATGGCTGAATAATATTCACTTTTTAAAATTCATCATCAGTTGATGGAACTTTTGGTTTGTGCCACCTTTTGCCTCTTGTGATTAGTGCTCCTATTAACATGTGTGTACAGATTTGTTTGAGTACCTGTTTTCAAACACTTTTGGGTATATACCCTAGGAGTGGAAATTTCTCGGTCCATGTGGTAATTCTATGTTTGACTCTTTGAGGAACTGTTTTCTACAGCAGCTGCACCATTTTACATTCCCACCACCAACTTCTCCATATCCTCACCAACACTTGCTATTTTCATTTTTTTAAAAAAAGAAATAGCCATCTTGGTGTCTGTGAAGTGGTATTTCATTGTGGTTTTAATTTGCACTTCCCTAATGACTAATGATATTGAGCACCTTCTCATGTGCTTAATGGCCATTTGTATATCTTCTTTGGAGAAATATGTATTCAGATCCTTTGCCCATTTTGGGAAAAAAAAAAAAGGGTTGTCTTTTTATTAACGAGTTGTAATAGTTCTTTATATATCCTGAATACAAATTCCTTATTAGATATATGACTTGCAAATATTTTCTCCCATTCTGTTGGTTATCCTTTTACTTTATTTATTTACTTATTTTAAAATTTTACTTTGTGCCCTTTAAAGCACAAAAAAATTTAATTTTGATGAAGTCCAATTTATCTATTTTTTTCTTTTGTTGCTTATACGTTTGGTGGCATATCTAAGATATACTCAGCATAAGTATCAGGTTCTCTCCATCCTGTGGAGTTCTGAATTCTGCCTGAGGTTTGCAAATGTCTTTTCTGTTTACTCGTATCTTAAACAAGTCTATCTGTCTCAGATTACAAATTCCCAGGGGCAGTGACCAACTCTGAAAACAAGTCCACACTGTGAAATTAATTACAGCTTTAATGATGATCATGATAATGCCCCAGGGGTCAGTGAGGTCCTCCCTTGAGTCCTGACCTCTTATTCAAGAACAAATCCATTTCCCCTTCACAGGTTCTGAGGAGGACTGATATGAAGGCTCCAGAGAAAGGGGAGCCCCTCGGACACAGCGAAGGGGTCAGGAGTGGCTGACCTGCTTGGAGCCTGCCCACTGGGAGCAAGAGTTTTCCACTAAGCCTGGCTTTCCACCAAGCCAAGGGCAGGGTTTGCTCTGGGATGATGGCGGGGGCTGGGAGTTGGCTGGGTCTCTCTCACTCCAAGAGAGAAAACTGTGCCGCCTGGGCAAAGATCAGTGTCCAGCCCTGTCAGCTCTGGCTAAGGGGAGTCATGGATGAGAAAGGCAGACGCAGGGACCTGAGGAGGGTGGCTGCTTGGCCCCTGGTCTGCAGAGGCATCTCTGTGGGCTCTAGCTGTTTTAGGTCAGCCGACTTGGAGCTGACCCCTGTGGGAAGCTTGTGCCTGGGGATCTTCCTAGGCCGTGCCACAGCAAGCCAACCATGAACAAGGCACACTCTGCCAGCGGACATGGACCACAGCTGACCCGCCTCAGATTCCGGGCTGCCCACACCCATGAGCTTTGGCAGAACTCACTAGCACATTGTGATCTGGAGTCATCTAGAGGACTCCTACCGTGTGCCTGTGTCAGGACCTCGGCACCGGGCACACTGGCACACTGCGTGTGGGTGTTTGGGTCGAGAGTCCAATATCCCTGCTAAGCTCAGAGGCCCTGGAAGAGCCACCATCATCTCTTGCCTGGATCACTGTGGTGGTTTCCAACCAGTGTCTATGCTCCGTGGTCACTTGCTTTCTAGTGAAAGTCGGATCTTGTCGCTCCACTCAGAACCTCCAGGGCCTCTGCCTGTCACACCCAATAAAAGCCACGATCCTTACAATGACCCACAAGGCTCTGCATGGGACCCCGTTTCCTCTCGAAACCTTATCACTGTCTACCCTCCTTCTTGCTCTCCTGGGTCCTACTCTGTGTCCCTTGAACACGGCCAGCCTAGTCCCACCTTGAAGCCTTTGAACCTCCTGTTTCCTCTCCCTGGAATGCATTTCCTTCTGATATCCCAAAGTTTTACCCCCTCATTTCATTCAGGTCCTCGCTTGTCACCTCCTCAGAGGGGCTGACCCTGACTGCCCCATGGAAAACTTCGACAGCTAACTTTTCTTATTCTCCTTTCCTCCTTTATTTTTTTTTTTCTCCTTAGCACTTACGCTTTCTAATGTACTATTTATTTTAATTGCTTACATGTGGTGATGGTTAATTTTGGGTGTCTGTTTGACTGGGCACCCGGATACCTGGTCATACATTATTCTGGGTGTGTCTGTGAGGGTGCTTCTGGATGAGATGACCATAGGCTGAATTAAACAGATTGCCCTCCTCCTTCATCCAATCCATTGAAGTCCTGAATAGAATAAAAAGCTGCTGAGTTAGAAAGAATTCTCTCTCTCCGTCTGACCATTTTCTAGCTGGGACGTTGGTCTTCTCCTGCCTTTGGACTCAGACTGGGACCAGAACTTACATCATAGGTTCTCCTGGTTCTTAGATCTTTGGATTTCCACTGGAATTGGATCATCAGCTCTCCTGGGTCTCCAGCTTGCCATACAGATTTGGGACTTTTCAGTCTCCATAACCATGGGAGCCAATTCCTTACAATAAACTTCTCTCTATATGTAGATATAGATGATACACATATAGATGATATAGATATAGATATCTCCCATAGTTCTGTTATTAGTGTAACACAGACTAATACACTTGTCTACTGTCTAAATCCCTCCACTAAACTGTTAGCTTGCTGAGAGTAAAGATTTTTGTTTGTTTTGTTGACTGTTTATCCCCAGTGCCTAGAACAGTGCCTGCACAGAGCAGGTGCTTAGTAAAGTCTTGGTGAATGAATAGCTCCTCTCTGGTCTCATGCTTGCTGGCACCCCACCCTCACCCCAGTCTATGCCCTACATTGTAGCCAAGGCGTCCTGTCAGAAGCACATACTCAATGATGCCATTTCCTCCACCAAGAATTTAGTGGCCTCAGACTATGTGATTGTGTGAGGTTCGCCAGCATCTCTTGCCAGTCCAGGCCAGTCCAGAGAAGGCTGATGATGGATGAATCCACACTGGAAAATTTCTGGGCGAGTGAGATACCAGGCCCATGGGACCAGTGAGATGATGACAAGAGTGATTGACAAGATGCACCAAGGCATGTAAGGTGGGTGGGGGAAAGGAGAAAAAATGGGAGTAAGTGGAAGGAGAGGAGTTATGGTCAAAGAGAGATGCTTGCGTTTTCCATGTCAGAAGTAAGATGGTTCCGAGTGACATGGCCAGAATATGGCCAGGGGAAGCGTGAGGACTGCAGTGCAGTGGAAGTGATGGCCCCTGGAGATGGGCAGACAAGGAACTAAGAAGGCAGGGTGGTGACGGGTCACAGATAATTTGTTGTCCACTTTTGAAAGTGAAAGGAGGCATTATTAATTTACAATCCACACAGGAATGACAGGCAGGAGACTGGACTTTCGTGAGCAAACTTAAATGTAGAGTCCTCCTAATGCTTAGCCACTTGGGCTGATGGCAGGCCTCAGGATGGAGAAGAAAAATCAGTGCCCTGGTATGATGTCATTAGGGACCGATGGGACGTGCAGGCCGTTGAGGGTAGAGTGGGGGAACGTGGCATGGCCCATGCCAAGAAGATCACTGAGTGGGGGCTTTGCAAGAGGTGGGGAAGCCTGGGTGGGAAGCTTTCCTGGGGAAGATGGCGAACACAGACCCCACCTCCAGACCTGGTGGGCGGTTTTGAGCTCGAGGATGAGATTTGCTCAACCTTGTACACAAGTCACACTTTTGGGGGACTTTCCCAAGCATTTTTTTCTTTTAGTCTCATAACTTTCTTGAGAGTTATTTCTCGTGCTTCCTGTTTTCAGAAAGTGAAACCAATGCAGAGTGTGATTTAAGTGATTGACCCAAGGCAAATTGAGGAAAGCCCTGAAGTAGGGTTGCCAGATAAGATACAGGAGGACACCGAGTTAAATTCGAATTTCAGATGAACAACGAATATTTTTTTTAGTATAAGTATGTCCCAAATATTGCATGGGACATACTTACACTAAAAAAAAAAAAAAAATTATTGTTTATTTGAAATTCAAATTTCTCTCGGCAGACTTGTTTGTTTGTTTTATTTTGCTACATCTGGCAATTCAGGAGTAAGGGGAGTAGGTCTGAGTGGCTATATGCATCAGAGAGCCTTGTTATTGGCTCAGGAGGCTGGGAGGGCAGGGCTGAGCAAGGCTGAGAGAAGCATGTCAGCTAGAGGAGGGAGGACAATGAGGGAAAGGGGCTCAAAACCGGCTGAGGCAGCCTGTGGACAGAAGGACCAATGGGCTAAGTAAGAAGACCTTTCTGCTCATAACTACGGACACATGCTCAAGATCAGATAAAACCTCAGAGCCCATAAAGGATGCTCACAACTGCTTATTTTAATTGGATCCTCTCAGCCCTGGGAAGTAGGCACAGCACAGATCCCTGTGTCCAAAGCACTGACAAGGAAGCTGGGGTTCAGCGAGTTTTCGTTCAGGTTCTGGAGTCAGGGCCCACAAAGGAAGGGGCCTTAGGGAAAGGCACTAGCTCACACAGGGTGGGTGGGGCAAGCCCTAACACCCACCCAGCAGGCCCTGGGGAGCACGGTGTTTTCCTCCCAGTAAGGGGGCAGCTGGGGCACAGTGGAAAGGGGATCGGCCTGAGAGGGCCATCACTGGGGAGGAAGGGAGAGGCAGGGAGAAGAAAAATGACCAAAGCTCAGGATCTACTAGTAAATGATTAGCCTTCACCAGAGCACAGAAACTGTGGACCATTATTATAAAATAATGAAATGAAATAAAATACAGCAAAAATAAAATACAAGAAAGCAACATAAAATAATGAAACTAAAAGGGATAAAGGTGCCAAACCCTCTGGTAAAGGTCCAAGAGAGCTGGAATTCCTACAGGTACAAGCATGAGGTAGGCTCAAGGACAAAACCTTTGGCTACAGACTGGGGAGCCCAGGGCAGCCGGGGACAGTGGTGTCAGGTGGCCAGGGCTGCACGCCTCACTCTACTCACTCCCTCAGTGACCTTATGGCATCTCTTATCTCTTCGGGCCTCACTTTCTGCTGACGGGCTCAGGGAGAACATCAAGCTAGTTTCCAATAGTTAGGAGACATGGAATACTGCTCCCATATGCTGGGGTCAGTGCATTCACTCACCAACATGAATTGATGCCCTACTGTGTGCCAGGCAGTATGCCGTGTGCTGGGCAAAGTCCCTGTCTACATCCTGGTGTGTGTGTGTGCGGAGCTGGAGTCGGGGGAGACCCACAATAAATAAGTGAACAAATAAATGAGTAGGGAGGCAACGTTTGAGTTGAAGCCTGAATGATCTGTGCAGCCAGGTAGATATTTGGGGTTGAATGATCCAGGCAGTGGAGATGGCTAGTGCAAATACCCCAAGGGGCAAACAAGCTGAGGGTCATGGAAGAGTAAGAAGAAGGCCAGTGGCCAGAAAGAGAGTGGGGGAAATGAGGGAGAGGGCAGATTCTGCAGCGCTTGTGGACAGGGTCAGGGCTCTGGGCTTTTTCCGAGTGTGGTGGAAGCTATTGGAGAATTTTGAACAGCAGTGTAATAGCAGCTGATAGATGTTTTAAGTAGTGGCTTAAGAAATACATGTTACATGAGGAGGGGGAAGGGTAAGCTGGGACAAAGTGAGAGAGTGGCATGGACATATATACACTACCAAATGTAAAATAGATAGCTAGTGGGAAGCAGCTGCATCTCACAGGGAGATCAGCTCAGTGTTTTGTGACCACCTAGAGGGGTGGGATAGGGAGGGTGGGAGGGAAGGAGACGCAAGAGGGAGGGGATAAGGGGATATATGTATACATATGGCTAATTCACTTTTTTATACAGCAGAAACTAACATAACATTGTAAAGCAACTATACTCCAATAAAGATGTTTAAAAGAAAAAAAAGAAATACATGTTGAGGACATTGTGCTAAGTGAAATAAGCCAGGCTCGGGAGGACAGATGTTACACACTACCACTTATACGAGGCAGCTAACATAGATTCATCGAAGCAGAGAGTAGAATGATGGTTGCCAGGGGCTGGGAGGAGGTATTGGTTAAAGGGTACAAAGTTTCAGGTATACAAGATATGTCCTAGAGATCTACTGCACAGCTTAGTGGCTATAGTTAACAATATTGCATTGTTCACTCAAAAATTTGTTAAGAGGGTAGACCTTAGCAAAGGGTAGAGGGCTCTTTTTTTTAAATTTAATTTTATTTATTTTTGGCTGCGTTGGGTCTTTGTTGCTGCGCGCAGGCTTTCTTTAGTGCGGCGAGCGGGGGCTACTCGTCGTTGCGGTGCGCGGGCTTCTCACTGCGGTGGCTGCTCTTGCTGTGGAGCGTGGGTTCTAGGCGCGTGGGCTTCAGCAGTTGTGGCTCGCGGGCTCTAGAGCACAGGTTCAGTAGTTGTGGCTCGAGGGCTCTAGAACACAGGCTCAGTAGTTGTGGCGCACGGGCTTATTTGCTCTGCGGCATGTGGGATCTTCCCGGACCAGGGCTCGAACCTGTGTCCCCGGGGTTGGCAGGCGGATTCTTAACCACTGCGCCACCAGGGAAGTCCCTAAGTGTTCTTATCACAAAAAAAAGAAAAAAGGGGCTTCCCTGGTGGCGCAGTGGTTGAGAGTCTGCCTGCCGATGCAGGGGACACGGGTTCGAGCCCTGGTCCGGGAAGATCCCACATGCCGCAGAGCAAATAAGCCCGTGCGCCACAACTGCTGAGCTTGCGCGTCTGGAGCCTGTGCTCTGCAACAAGAGAGGCCGCGATAATGAGAGGCCCGCGCACCGCGATGAGGAGTGGCCCCCGCTTGCCGCAACTAGAGAAAGCCCTCGCACAGAAACGAAGACCCAACACAGCCAAAAATAAATAAATAAATTAATTAATTAAAAAAGAAAAAAGAAAAAGAAAGAAATACGTATCATGTATTTCTGGTTATATCATGACCAGGTACACCAGGTATGTATACCAGTGTATGTTTTTTATGAATGGAACAAAAGTAACACGAAACAATATTTTGTGCAATGTTTTCGATAACAGCAAAAGGTAATCAAATAATTAGGATGTGATGAGTTTTAAGTATTTATTACCTGCGTTTTATTATGTTATTTAATTGTAATATTATACAATTTAATTTTTAGTAATGACTGTGTTTAACAACTGGAGGACAGAATCCCTAAACATCGAGCAGTTGGCTCTGGTGAGCCGGTGTAAGCTGATCTCTGCACACCGCCGCCTAGGAGCCTTCTGGGCTCTGACAGTCTACAGGTCCAAGGTTAGAAGGAGCTAGGAGCCCGCTGAGGCCACTGAAAGTGGGCACTGAGCCCACCCCTGGCTCCTCAGCCCCACGAGGCGTCTTGGCCTGAATCACAGTCTCTGGAAGGAGAGAGAGGAAGGAGCGCAGGAGAGAAGGACTCCAACCAGGCAGGCAAGTGGCAGGAAAGGCTGGCGGCATCAGTGTTATTGTGGGAGCTGTTTTTCTCTGTCTTATCAATGGCAGAGACCAGGGAGAACAATACCCCTGACTAAATATCACTTCATGAGCCAACAGGAAAACCCCCCAAGCGTGGGTCAGATGAGTTGGCTGATCTGGGTGGGCCAGGAATCCTTTCCCAGCCCTGAGCTCTCAGGGTCTGCCTACTGCTGCTTTCCGTACCCCAGTGTGCTGATTACACACGCTGACTCCTCTCAGCCTCTTGCTTTTTTGCAATGGAGAGAACCGCCAGGTCCTGGAGACTTGGGAAGGAGTAGCTGCCTGTCCCTCGCTGTGCAGACCATGGCAGAGCAAGGCCAGACTTCCTGCTCCTTGGCTTCGTGTGTCCTGCCTGGACACCACCCATTCTCCCTGCTGGCCTCACTTTGGGAGCCGTGTAGGCACTGAGAATATCACCTCCCTTCAGCAGATTTGGAAACGGAGGTCAGGGAGGTCAGGGAGCCTGCCACAGTGTCAGGAGAACTAACGGCGCACACGTTTGGCAAAATAAAAAAGTCTGAAATCAAGTGTTGGGGAGAGCGTGGACCCATAGGACCTCTTCTGCTGGAAAACATTTATAGCAATATCATGTAAAGGTGAACACTGACGGATCCTGCAATGCAGCAAATGCACATACACCAGAGATACTCTTGCAAAGGTAGGTCAGGAAGAGTCCCGCCTGCACTGTTGCAAGAGCCATCAACAGGAGGATGGTTGAGTAAACTGTACTGTAGTCACACAATGGAATAGAGTACAGCCATCTGAATGAATGGGTGACAGTGGCATTCCTCAATATGATTACCATTTAGTAGTACTATATTAGGTGAGATAAGCAAGTCACAAAGATTTCAAACAGTATGATATTCTTTAAATAAAGTTAAACAACAAATCAAATATATATCTTTTTAGAATACCTATACATATACGAGACAAAACTCTATAAATAGGAAAGCAAGGGAATGATTCTACACGCTGATTATCTCTGATTGGGGGAGCCTGGGGGATTGGCTAAGGGTCGACCTCATAGGTAGATATAAGGTATTGTCAAGGTCCGAGTTTTTGCTTCGACCGGCTTGTTCATAGGGACTTATTATATTAATAAACAATTAAATAAAAAATAATATTACGGAGTGGGGATTATGGTTAACACCCTCTGTGTGCGTAGGCTGAGGAAGAAGGGGAAGGTTGGCGCTGGAAATCAGAAGACTTGGCTGCTGGCACCACATAGTTTTTCAGGCGGACAACTCAAAAATCACAGACACGGAAGCCAGGTGATTTTCCTCTTCTAGGTGGCAGTTTTCCTATCGGTAAAATGAGGTCTGGGGACCGGATCATCTTTGAGCCCCTCTCTTAGCTGAGCTAGAGCAGGCTCTGTTGCTGTAACAAATAATCCCCCACCCACGCCTCCTTCTCAGAGGCTGAACACCAGAAGGTTTGTTTCTAGCCCCCAACACAGTCTGAGAGGTCCTCCTCGTCAGCTGTCCTGCGATGTGGATACAGGGATCTGGCCTCTTCTGTCTTGGAATCTTTCACTTCCCACCAGCAGAATGGGAGAGAGAAAATATGGAAGACCCTCACCGACACTTGCTGCCTCACCAGAGACACGCTGTTTCTTCTCACCTTCCTGTCACCGAGAACAAGTCCCATGGCCCCAGCCCAACTGCAAGGGAGGCTGGGAAAAGGAGGGAGGGCAAGGATGCGCAGGGAACAGTGACTTTCCCTGCCAGAGCCCCCTGAGTTCCTGCAATCCTCTGAGCCTCTGAGCCGTTCCAGGCCAGATTTGACAGTCTCCTGTCTCTGAGTCTACAAACCACAAAGGCTTTCTGAGTTTATTCGTTCATTCCTTAAGTAAACAGTGGGGCTGCTCTGATCCAGCACCGGGTCAGGCAAAGGAGCTCATCGTCCAGTCAGTGGCGGTGCTGTGAGGAAGGGGGTGAGAAGGGAGGACTGACCTTCTCACGGTATTATGATGTCATAATACCATGCAAACACTGATAGTCAAGAATAAAACAGAAAACATCTAGTGGGTGTGTGTGAGGGTGGAGGTGGGGGTCGTGGTTACAAAAGGCTTCTTGGAGAAGGTCATTTTTTCGACAGAGTCTTGAAGGGTAAGAGAAGAGGAGTCTGCCGGGAAGGCTGAAAGAGGGGCTTTTCCTGGTAGGGGAACAGCATGTGCAAAGGCATGGAGGCGAGGAAGGCCTTGCAAGAGTGGGGAAAGGCCAGTGGTTTCATTTGGTCAGAGGGCAGGGCACACGTGTGGTGTAGGGGCTGGAGGGTAGGTTGAAACTACAGTTAAGGTAGAAAGGTGATTGGGAGTCAGAGGTCAAAAGGGCCTTGAATGTCATGCCCAGTGAATGTTTGGACCTTATCCACTGGGCAACCATGGAAAGATTCTAAGGAGGCAAGGAAGGCCAATGGTCACTAGAGGGGCCATTTCAACCCCTCCCAAAGTCTCCATTAGCCAGTTTCCCTTCCATCCTTTGATGTGGACAAGACTTTTCCCAAGACAATGTACAGAGCTCTGCACACTCAACTCTGGGTGAGTCTTAACCCCCATCTTCCAAACAGAGGCCCCACAAGCCTAAATACATACAAATCAAAGAGCCGCTCCCCTTTGTGCCCCACAAGAGGACACGCTCACATTTCAATCACTGGTCCCGAGTGACCAGGCATCTTCCTTCTAGCCCTGAAGGCCTGGGGTCTCTCCATGGGGTTGGGGTGGCTAACAGACTATTGGTAAAATGTATATGGCTTGTTTTTTAAAGAAAAGTGGATGCGGAATTGGAAGGAGAGGAGGAAAGTCGCTGCTGCCACAGTCCCTATGTGAGGAAGGCCCCATCTCTGCCCCACCACTTTTCTGAAGGCCGTTCCTTGGGGAGCAGGGGGTCTGCTAGACCTGCCCCTGTGACTTCCAGGGATCTGAGGTGCAGAGGCGTCTGCCAGCTTGCCCCAGGCTGAGAACCCTAGGCGTCCGATATCCAAGCTGGTGCTCCTCACGCCCACTTCAAGGAATCTAGCCTTGAAACTGAGCAAGCACTCTCTGAAGGCCTTCTAGGGGCCAGAGCTGTCAGGTGCCCAATGCTTTCCTGCGTCTTGGGATTCAAGCAACCATGGAAAGATTTTACACACGAGGAAACTGCAGCAGAGGATACTCAACTTGCCACTGTCACACAGTGAGGAAGGGGGCAGACTCCAAAGGCCTAGGCACTTTGCGCTGCTCTGAACCTATATGCAGTGGCCGGCTGAGTTCAAGGTTCATGGCTCTCCCCACCTTGTATGGTTCTCTTCTGGTCAAGAGTCTGTGAGTGGGGCCTGGAGTGGTCAGGCTGTCTCTCTGGTTTTCCCTTTGGAGTACCGCACAATGATATCAGGGATTGGTAGGTGCCAAAATCTAGTTAGCATTTACTAAGTCCTATGCCCTGGCAACGAGGGGGCTGCATCCACGGGAAGAAGGGGTACCGCAAGCCCACTGGGGTTGAGGGTGGCCTCTTTCTAATTCTGCACAAAGTCCTCATATAGGTCAGAGAGTTCTTTGGGAGGGTGGATATAAGGGATGGCAAATCGTTTTCATCTTCTGGGCCAACTGCACCCTTAGTGGCCATGCAGAGTGCTGTGTGGAGGTGGAGTCAGGCATCCCGTCTGGGAAGGAGTTCTGCGCTCAGTGATTTCTGTCCCGGGTTGGAGGATGGGGCAGTGGCGTGTGCAGGGAGAGTATTTGCCATTTTGCTATCACTGCTGTAAACTGACACCTTCTGTGTCAACACACAGCCCAAAGGAGCCCAGTGCTCGGCCCTGGCCCAGAGGAGAGGCAAACGTCAGCCTTCCCAGTGTGTATCTGCTTTTTAAATTCCTGACGCATGGCATGCAGGCAGGTTCAAGAGAGTTAGGCGTTCCTTTGCATTACAAATCACCACGAGATGTTTTTTAGTGAAATAAGCAGCAAAAACTTGCACAGGATTGTGAAGTCCCGTCTTCTTCTTCTGCTCATCTCTGCCGGCCTTTCAAGCCCAAATTGAAGGCCGATTCCCCCCACCCCATGAAGACCCCTGCTTGCTCTTCTTTCCAAAGTTTCTCCTGCTCTGAGCTCAAAGCTCTTGGTCTGAAATTCCACCAAACACCTATCAGAACTGTTGCCTGGGCAACTTCGGCGGCAGACACTTCCCTACATATTCCCTCCTCCTCCAACCACCGGTCCAGGAAAGCTGAATATTACTCTTACTGAAATTATTAATACCACACTTCCTTCCCGCATGGTGGCTTATTCCCAGCTAGCAAAGCACCTTCCTGTTTGCATCCTCATTTGACCCCATCAGTCACTAACTGAGAAAATTGAGGTTTACAGAGAGAGCTGACACTTGCCCAAAGCCACTCGCCCAGGTTTCTTTTCTCCAAATCCTGTCTTCTCTCCATTATCCCATTCTGGAGACCACAGGGTGCATGGAGTCCCCAGAAAGGGCAGGGGACAGGGATCCAAACCTCACCTGAGAGTTCCCTCCTACCTGTGGTTCTGAGGATAGTGTATAGGCCAGAGTGGCCATACAGGAGACTGCCAGACCGGGGCCAAGGAAGGGAGAGCTAGATGTGGATTGGGTTAGGAGCAGGTGGCTTAGACATCAGGCTTCCTGGGTGATCCTGGGCCACTCCCTTTCCTTCCCTGGGCCATGGTGCTTCCTCCTCTGTAATGTGAAGGCTTGAGATAGGACCCCTGACATTTTGAAAGCAAGGCTTCTTAATGTGTACATGATGGGGAGTGGGGAGGCACAGAGTTTGGGCCTGGACCAGTCTTCTTATCTTGGGACCCAGGCCTCTGATACCCATCTGGTCACCCTCACCCATCACCTCCCATCCCATGGGACGTGCTGTCTCAGGGACCTGAGGGACTGGTGAGGGGCCCAATCAGCTGCTATCCAAGCAAACTGCCTGTCAGTTGCTCAAATTTATTGATCACTAACTGGATACAGAGCCCATGTGTCGAGCAGGTGTGCTGTGGGCAAGGGGAGGGGGAAAAGTACAAAAGCAAAGAAGCCCTTCGGGCTTCAAAGGGGAGCATAATTTGGCCATCTCTCCATCCAACCATTGACCTAGCAAACATTTTTGGATCATCTGCTATCTATGTACCAGTCCCTGCATAGGAACTATGGGGCAGGGATGAGGTGGGGTTGGGGTGAAAAGGGCAGAAGCCATCAGTGTGGTCACCAGGTAGGACAAGCAACCTCACAGCATCAAATCACTCTTAAGGACAGGGAACCCCAGACCAGGTGTCAGACTCATAGTCTCAGGCTGAGAACCATGGCAGAAGGGTCCTGTGTGGCTAGCACTTTGGTTCTCCATATGCCCCATCACTACCTGTCTATTGCCTTATACCTAGTGGTACCTGCTTGGCCCCTAAAGCAATTTGAATTTGCAACCCATACTAGGGAAAAATATCAGCACTTCAACATAACAGGACTACCCTCGTCCAGAAGGAGAGTGGGGGCCAAAGACAGAGAGTTCTGGGCTGGTGCTGGGAGCCTTGGGGTCTCCTCTGGGCTCCCCAACTTCCTGTGCAATTGGAAGATGTCCCCTCTCTGACCAGCAATTTTCTCTGTAAAATTTAGGGAAAGTCTAGATCGGTGGTTCCAAATGCTATCCAGCCCCCCACCTTGGAACCTTAAAGACAGTATCGGAGTTCCAGAGATGACCCCAAATGTTTCCAAAAGTAAATGGCTATAACATTTATTCCTAACAAGTGTGTACCTTCTCTTTAAACAAATAGGTTTAAAATATAAAGAGTACTGTAGAGATGTGTCTCGGATGAATAAAAATATTAAGATATGATTGGTGTGTGCGCTATCATTTGTCCTAATAATCACAAATTGTTTGATAGACAAAATCTTTGAAAACATGATCAAATGAGACAGAAGACAATCCAAGGGGTACTTGCTTGGTGACATGGTTGGAAAGGGTAGCACTGGTCATCATTGAAGTTCTTTCAGGTCCAAGCATCCACAGATGTGTGCCGATGCCAGTCGTGGGAGAAATCCTCATGGAGGGGGTGGCAGAGAGCTGACCCTTATGGAATATCTTCTGATTACTAAACTCAAACTGGTAAGCTCACAAACATCCCCAGAGGTGGGACAGTGACCCTCCCCATCTTACAGAAGAGAAAACAGGTTTATTCACAGAGGTTAGGTGCCACGCCAAGGCCACTCATCTGGAAGGTGGCCGAGCTGGCACTTGAACGCCCGGGGAAATGGCTCCAGAGCCAGGTTTGAGGTTGGAGAGGCGACTCCGGCCCCCTCCGGGCACCTCGCCGCTAGGTCCCTGGCGCTGGCGCAGTGCAGGTGCCCGAAGACTACCCCAGTCTGAGAGGGTGAAGTCCCCCTGGAGCTTCGGGGTGCTGGGGCGGTGAGTGACAGTCGTCTTCCCCAGCTCCCCCAGACCCATCTAGGGTCCTGGCGACCCGCAGAGGCACCGGGGTGGCCTGGGGCCGGGGGGCCGGGCTGAGGAAAAGGGCGAGAAGTGAGGCGGACCCAGAGCAGAAATAGGAGAAGAGAGAGGGGGAGGGGGAACGAGGGAAGGGGGCGGGGAGTCCTTCCTGGGACAGGAACCCAGGCCCCCCTTGGCTGAGCCGACCTGCAAAGCGATTCTGCAGATGGAAGGAATTAAGTGGGAGGGGGAGGGTCCTTCGATGATAGCGAGGAGAGGGAGGGAGATGTGTGTGTGTGTGTGCGCGCGCGCGCGCGTGTGTCTCTGGGCCTGAGAAAGGAAGGAGAGAGAGACACATCAGACTAGACGAAAGTAGAAAAGATGAGAGGCAGAGACAGAGACAGAGTCGGAGACAGATCCACAGAGAAAGACGACGAGACTGACAGACAGATGATGGACACAGGAGATGTTAGTCTGAGAGAAAGGAGAGAGTATGTGGAAGGTAGGAAAATAGGAAAAAAACCAGTGAAAATGAAATAATTGGAAAGAATTTGTAAAGAAAGAGAGACAGAAGAGAGCTGAGAGCAAAGCGAGACGGGATTGATCAGGCCCGGGCAGCACTGAGCTCCTGTAGGGTGGGGGAGCTGGGTTGGCCGCACGGAGGGGGCGGGGCCTGCGAGGGGGCCGCCCATGGGCGGGCCCGCACCGTGCTACATATGTAGATGAGCTCTCTTTCCCCGCTCACCCCGCCCCCATCACTCTATATTCAATGAGACAGCCAATGGAGAGCGAGGACGGCTCCAGGAGGGGCGGGGCCTCGGGGAACCCCACCCCGGGAGCGGCCGCTGAAGGGGTCAGAATTGAGGCAGATAGCGGTTCGTGGGGCGGGGCGGGCGGCTCGGAGGGGGCGGGCCCAAAAGTTTCCTGCCCAACTTTCGCTGCCTCCTTCCTCCGCCCGCGCGCTCTGCGGCTGCAGTTGGGGGGAGGCGGCGGCGGCGGCGGCGGCTGTGGGCTGAGCGCGGGGTGCAGGCGATCGCCGTCGGGGCTCGGGCGGCGGCAGTGGGCGCAGGCTCCCCGGTGCCCGCCCCTCCGCTCCGGGGGGGCGCGAGCGGGCGGCCGGGGGGGGGGGCCGGCACCGCCGCCGCAAAATGAGCCTGCTGTCGGCCATCGACACGAGCGCCGCCTCGGTGTACCAGCCGGCCCAGCTGCTCAACTGGGTCTACCTGTCGCTGCAGGACACGCACCAGGCGAGCGCCTTCGATGCCTTCCGGCCCGAGCCGCCCGCTGGTGCCGCGCCCCCAGAGCTGGCCTTCGGCAAGGGCCGCCCAGAGCAGCTGGGCTCGCCCCTGCACTCCAGCTATCTCAACAGCTTCTTCCAGCTGCAGCGCGGAGAGGTGGGTGCCCCTGCGCGCCCCCGCCCTCAGTCGACCGTGCCGGGCCTTTTCGTATCTGCCCGGCTCTTCCTGGCCTGGCCCCGGCCCGGCTCCGTATTGCCCGGCCCTGCTTGGCTTGGCTTCGCTTAGCTCTGCCAAACTCGCCGCCCGAAGTCCCCGGGGCGCCGGGAGCGCGTCACCTCCCCGCTGAGCCCGGCCCGGAGCTGCTCAGGCGCGGGCGGGGCCCTCCTGCCCTCTCTTCCAGCCCGGGGCGCCCTGCTCCAAGGGGACTGGGGGGGCCCGGCTGGGCGGGTGGGTTCCGGATTCTCTCCAGACAGCCGGGGCGCGGCCTGTGCAGGGAGCCCCTTCCAAGTGTCCTTCCCACGCCCAAACCCATCCCCCTCTCGGCCACCGCTGGCTGGGACGGAGAGTGTAGATTCTGCTCCGAGTTCCTCTGGAGGGGCCTAAAATCTTTTCTCCTCCGACTTCGGCGGTTCCCGATCCGAAGGGCACACTGGAGAGCAGTGACTAGCCCGGAGAATTTTTCTGCTCTTCTCACACAGGGACCCCCAGATACATCCTCCAACCGCTCGCCCTCCCCCAGCCACATAGGAAGTGGTTTTTGAGGGCCTGACCCCACAGACTGCGCTGTCCCCCGCCCTCCCAGCCTGGAAGGAAATGAAAGGGAAATCCTCTTGAGCTCTTGGGAGGGGGGCTAGATAGGGGGAGAGGTTCCAGCTGCCCAGTGCCTTCTCCAGAAACCTGGGCCGGCTGCCGTTGCAAAGTCTGCCTGTTGGGTGGATTCAGTTACAGAATCCGAGGGGCAGTGCATCTTCCCCCAGCTAGATAAATACAGATTGCCGGGACCTCCCAGCCCCTTTGAGAGGTCTTCAGAGCCTTCCCGAATACCACCCTCTCTGGCTTCAGCTGGACTTCTCCCGGGCCCCACTCCCACTTACTCC
Source organism: Balaenoptera musculus (assembly GCF_009873245.2). Lineage (NCBI taxonomy): Eukaryota > Metazoa > Chordata > Mammalia > Artiodactyla > Balaenopteridae > Balaenoptera > Balaenoptera musculus. The sequence goes on from NC_045800.1 coordinate 55,889,578, forward strand.
TGCCTCATTTGGGAACTGCAGACACCCTTCTGTGGCCTTCAGTCACTCTCCTTCTGGCAGCTCTCTCTGCAAAAGTGCAGGGGGAAGGGGCAGGGCAGAGGACACACATGAGGGGAACTTTCCTTCTAGACCTGGGCACACGAATTAGTTTCAGGAGAGTCAGAATACTTGATAGTTTGTGGGAGAAGGCCTGTGTATACACCAGTGTGCTGGGGATGGAGGTGGGGAAGACAGAGGGTCGCCCTTTCTGGCCCCATAATGTGTTCCCCTCTGCCATTATTGACTAGGGGAGACATGGACATGTAAATCGCTGGCCTGAGGCCTAGAGATGGGCCAATGGCAGGCAGCAGAGAGAAGGCTGGTTGACCTGTGTTGGGCTAGTCAAGCATAGCTGGGGGAGATGAGTCTGGAAAGCACTCTTTGGTGCCAGGCGAGAGCATTTGTATGCCAGAGCTCTTTGTAAACTGTAAAGCACTCTCTCCACGTGAGGAATTGTTCTTGGCTGGGAATCGTTCTTTCTTGTAAGAGACTTTGCCGCCTCTTCAGGGAATGGCTTCTGTGACCAAGGGCTTTGGAGGACGGTGCCTGGGTCTTGTCAGTTGTTTGTTCTCTTACCAAACATTTGTTGAGCTCCATGTGGCCCCCTGGGGATTCCGCCAGAGTCTCGTGGGGGCCCCAGATTAGAAGACAGACCCATGTGAAGGGTGGGTGGTTTCATGGGGGTCCTGTGGGAGCCCAAAGGCAGGAGGGTGACCATGACTCACAGGTCAAGTGAGAGTCCGTCCCCTAATCAGCCTCTACTGGCTTCCCTCTGCTCCCACCCTATGGTGGCCTTGTTCCACCATGTGGGTCTCTGCTAAGATGGCCTGGGAGTTTGGGGCCATCAGGAGTCCCCTGTGAGGGTAGGCTGTTGTGCCTCCTCTTGGAAATTTCTGGCATCCAGGATCCCACCCAAGTCTCAGTGAGACCTGCCTTCTGTCACTTCACTGCTGTTTACCTCGATGTCCTCATGAAGAGGCACATTCCTTTGCTGGGGCCACTGTAGAAGGAGCTGGTAAAGGTTATCTAGAGCAGTGGTGGAAAAAAGTCTCTCATGGTCTGACTTTGGAGGAACCCTCGTCTCTGTCTGGGCCTCAGTTTACCTACCTGTAAAATGTAGTCTCTGCTCTCCCCCAGGGGGATGTGTATGGGATTTGAGAGCTGTACAGGAGAGGATGTGCCTACAGACAGGCTGGGTTAGGGAGGTAAGAGGGGCTTCTTCTATGCTAATGGGCCAGTGGCTTCCTTGCAGGGGCTGGAGGACTGTGCCTGTTGACTTCCGGAAGACTCTCTTGGCTTCAGACTCACTCGCTCTCACCCCCCACCCGCTTTGCCTCCTAAACCCTCTTGAAGCCCCAGCTGTGCTCCTGGGGACAGGCCTTTCCTGTGTCCAGGGCTTAGCTGGTGACCTAATATGGCTCCAAAATAGCAACTGGTTGAGAAGACAAGAAAAAATACCCCCCACCTGAATGCCACCAAGGGGCTTGTTGGACAGGAAGCAAGTCGTGTGTGGGCTGGAGGGGACTCTACGAAGGGACCCAGGGGCCCAGGAGCGTCGCCATTCTGTGCAAAGCCTGGCAGGCCTGGTGGTAGTGCCTGCGGATGTGACTTGCATGCTGACCGCTGACCACGGCCTGTCTGCACCGGTCCCTGTGCCAAGGGCCCACCCCCTCCCGCACCACCCCAGGCTGCTCCCACCACAATAGCAAAACACCATGAATGCAGCTGGGCTTTGGGCGGGGGGAGGTGTGAGGACATGGGGGCACAGAAGCCCATTGTGCCCCGGAACCTCAGCTCTGGAAGCTGAAGATAAGCCAAGGGTTCTGAGTGGAACACTGGCCCTGGGAGCAGAGAGGGAGATGGCAGAGTTCATGGGCAAAGTGCAGGAGCAGACACCAGGATGCGGCTTGGATGCTTGTGCGGACTCCTTGGCGTCTCAGTTTGTGGTAAGGCTGCCAGGCCAAAGCACACACAGGTACTCTGCGCAGTTTTTTAAAAGGCCTCTGGGTCTAGAAACCGGGCCCTGTGAACCCCTCTTTCAACCCCTGATCTGTGGCAACAACTATATGTCTTTGGAGGGAAACTTGTGAGGCCCTTGGCTGAGCCCTTCCTGTCTCTCTCCAAGTATCTAAGGAAGCCAGATCTTAGAGGGAGTGGGGGGTGGGTGGCATGGGGGGGTTCTTCCCTGCCAGGCTTTGTTTGGAATTTAAATTCACAGCAGTGTGGGGACTGTGGGACTCCACCTCCAGAAAAGTAGAGTTACCCCATGTTGAGCATTAGCTCTCAGGAACCTCAGAGGGATGCCGAGAGCCCCTCCCGGGTAGTCCCTGTACCCCCTCAAAGGAGATGTAGCTATCCCACTCCAGGTCAGATGCTTAAGGCAACTGTTTTCTTTCCCTCTTCCTCCAGGGCCAGATGTGGCTTGAAGATGTGGCCCTACTGTCAAGTGATACTTTGTGGAGGTTGTGGAAAGGGCTTTGGGGTCAAATACATTTGGGAAACATAGCGTACTGTCCTTCCCTTGGAAACGCACCATGCTAACACAGTAAAGGCTCTGAGAAGTCCTGCAGTACAAAACCTGCTAAACTTTCTTCTTCAACCCAACATTTTGCATACCTGTTTGACTGGATTACATTTTTGGCACAGGACACATGCCAGTGTTCTTCTGAACATCTCCAGGCTCAGAGAATGCTCTGTCAAAGCAGACCTCTTTCCTCAAACCGTAGGAGGCTCTTCCTGGAGCTGTTAACCCAGTTGCCCTCCTGGGTCCCAGTACTATCTTCTGTAGCACTGAGGACACCCTCCTCTTTGCAGCTCTGGTCTCATTGGAGATTTGAGAACAGCAGCAAAGGTCTCATGAGGCTTACCAGACAGGGCTTCAGGCTCCGGCACACACAGGGCTGTTAGAACCCATACCGGGGTGACCGCAGTGTCCTGCTTTAAAAGGTTCCCAGGTATTAGGGACTGTGCTCTCCCCAGGTGCGGCTGAGCTGAGAGGCTGCCTGGAAGTGTAGAACAAAGCCACATATCTGCTCGAGGGTGGGAGTTTGCCTCGCTGGGGCTGAGTGGGCTTCAGGAACTGAAATTTGTTCCCAGCAGCCTTTGTGGTCTGTGTGGGGCGGTGGGGGGCAGCCCCAGGGCCTGGGAGGAATGGCCATTCCAACCCAGCTGGGAGCTTGGGAGGATGCCCAGCTCCCTCTGGCCAGCCCTGGAAAGCTGAGCTCTGAGTCAGGCAAGGGGGACCATCGTTCGCGGGCCTGTTGGCTGAGGTGGTCTGACCCTCCCTCCATCAAATTAAATTGGCTGGGCGGGCCTGGACTCAGAGGGGAGACCACACCTCGTGGACCATCTGAGTCAGGTGGGAGGGAGGGAAGCAGGCAGCATTAGTAATAAGGAATTAGCAGCGGCAGAGAGCCAGGCTCTGTCAGCACCAAGAGAAGGGCCCTGTGGAGAAGACGGCCCTTGAGTAGCATCTCTTACTCTTGGTGGTGCTTTATTCTTGGCATCTTTTTCTTCGTGGCTCCCATTTTACAGAAGAGAAAACAGGCCTGGCAAGTCACCCAGCAAGACAGTGGCAGAGCTAGATCTAGCAGTCTTCTCCATCCCACCTACAGTCATCTCTGTGGCTCGTCCAGCTGGTGCGGTTGGCTTTCGCCTGGATGCTTCACTGGACGCCAGTGCAGGGCAAGCAGTAACCAGGGTGTTCTGTCAAGCCTCAGTGTCTTGGATGTTTTGTCCCCGATCTCAAACCTTCTGAGGAGTGGTAGGCATTGGTCATGGGTTCTGGGTTTCCTGTCATGTCCTTGCTCCAGGATGGGGCTCTGTGGGATGTGAGTCCAAGGGTGGCCTGGCTTGGGAGAGGCAAAGGAGATGGACACTGAGCACTTCCTAGCACTCCTGTCTCATAGCATCCACTGCGTGCCGCAAACCCATTGTGCAGATGAGGAAACTAAGGCTCTTCAAGAGGAGGAAGATAGAGTTAGGGACGTCTCAGGATGCTTGGTCTGTCATGTATGTGTGTGTGTGTGTATATGTGTATGTGTGTATGGTGGTGATGTATAATCTTTTTTTTTTTAAGTTGTTTATTTTTGGCTGTGTCAGGTCTTAGTTGCGGCACGTGGGATCTTTTGTTGCAGTGTGCGGGCTCTTCGTTGTGGCCCTCGGGCTTCTCTCTAGTTGTGGCGCATGGGCTTCTCTCTAGTCGTGGTGCGTGGGCTCAGTAGTCGTGGCATGTGCGGGCTTAGTTGCCCCGTGGCATGTGGGATCTTAGTTCCCTGACCAGGGATCGAACCCACATCCCCTACATTGGAAGGCAGATTCTTAACCACCGGGCCACCAGGGAAATCCTAGGTGTTGTATAATCTTTATTCTGTCCTTCTCTGGCCATACTGGTCCACTTGAGGTTTCTGAAAACACCAAGCGCTCCCATTCCTCTAAGCTTTTGCACTTGCTGTTGCTTCTACTGCTTCTAATGCTATTGACTGTCCCTGTATAACTGACAGATTCCAACTTACTTCTTTATGGCACCAGTGGATGTCTCTTCTCTGAAGACTTTACCTCGCTGTCATGGCGAGCACACCTCCCTCCAGCTTCCATGTCCCATGATAGATGAGTGGTACATCCTTCTGGTAAAGCATGTCTTAACAATCGGTATTTCTGTGAAACATGTACCATATGTGTCTGTCTCCATAGCTACATTTCAACACTCTGAGAATAGGAATCCTGTCTTTCTCCATTTCGTAATCACAGCATCCGATGCTTAGTCAGTGCCTGGGACAGACTAGGTGCTCAGTTAACATTCACTAGGTGAATGGGTGGATGGATGACTTGGACTCTCTCCTCCTCTTCCTTCCCCAGACTTGTGACTATTGTGAATGCTTTCCTCAGTCTCTTAACCTCTTGTTTTATCGCACAGAAGAAGTGTTTATGGATTGCTTGATAAATTTTAAAGAGCTGACTTGGGAGTCATGAAACCCTATCCCTAGAGATTGGGTCCCAGCAGAAGCTTAGGTGTGCTAACAGTTCTTGACCTTCTTTGGCTATGGACCTCTCTGAGAATCTGAAAGCAGCTCGAATTCCTCTCCTCAGCGCCATGCACATAGCACACAAGTACATGCACACGCAGAACTCACATTTGCATGTAATTTCAAGGGGATCATGTCAACAGTGGATCCCAAATCCAGGCCCCCTACTGTAGAAGCTGCAAGCCTCAGTGGTACCCCAGACTGGCTAAATCTTAGGGACCTCTAGTCCTCTAGTTCTTGGATCCATGCTTTCTGCTTTGATTTAGTGAGTATATTCTAGAAGCGAGAGGCAGCCTGGTCCCCAGTGCTTATGCTCTAGCTGGGCAGCAGGCACATGGTTGTGAAACGTGAACACCTACCAAGTGAGTGATGACCTGGGGGGGAGCAGGAGGGACTGAGTGGGGATGGGGAGCCTCCCCTGTGTCTGTTCTGCTCTGTCCTGCTGCCACTGTGCTCCTCCATCCCCTGGTCCTTTCTTTCCCCATTTCTCTCTCCCAACTCCCCCTACCAAGAAGAACACAGCCTGCTTATTTAAATTTGAATCTCTCATCAAGCTCTGGCTGTGTCCGGGGAATTGTGTTTTGCATGCCCCGGGTGAATGGGACTCTAGGAGGCAATGGTGCCCTTGGGGGTCCCGAGTGGGGGGATTGCCACCTCTCTCACGGTCGACCCTGCCACCTTCTTGGCCCACAGGTCAGCTTTGGACCTTGGAAACAGGAGCAGAGCTGGGGTCTGACTGTGGCTAGGGAAACCCTCGGTCCAGGTGTGGCTTCACTTTCCCATCGGCCAGCTCCAGCCTTGACAATGGCTGTCTCCTTCTGTCCCTGCGCCCAGCCCACATCCGCCCCTGCTTGTGTGTATAGGATGTGTTTGTGTTTGACCCTGCGGGCCGGAGCCCCAGATAGACCCCAGCGGGTAGAAGAAGTGCAGATCTCTTTGGAGAAGGGGTAGACTCATTTGTGAGATGAATGGTTTCTTGTCCCAAAGAGAGGAGTGTGGGTGTGTATGTGTGTGCACGTGTGTGCGCGCGTGTGCGTGTCTGTGTGTGTGTATGGGGGTGGCTTTTGGGGATAAGAAAGCAGTTGTTCAGCTGATGAAAGAGCCCCCACAGAGCTGAGGACTAGGACCAGAGAATTCCTCCTCCAGGGCCGTCTCAGGCCCAGGGGCAGCAGGACTCAGCATTTGCTTTGGACAGACCTCCTTGGACGCTGCCCACTGCCACTGCCATGACCTTCCCTGCTGTGCTGCTCCCGCCTCTGCCTGCTGACCCTCTTCTCTTCTTGCACCTATCGCTTCTCCCTCTGGGCTGCCCTCGGAAGCTTCTGCCCACCTGCCCTAACTCCTGCCTCCCCCCCTCCCACTGTGCCCTGTTTCTGTCCTGGGGAGGCAGCCAAGGGGGAGCACAGCTTGTCAGGTTGAGTCAGCCCTGGAAATCTCCACTTGTGTATCCCAAACCCCTCAACAGAACCACCAACCCCGGGGCCCAAGCCCCGCAAGCAGCCCAGAGAAGCTGGTGCCTCACCTTGCCAGGGCTGAGGGGCTTGGCCATGTGATGTCACAGGGCCTCTGTGCCAAGGAGGATGGTCCCCGCCAGGTGTTTTACGCTGGGTCCCCTTCCTGTAGGGGGAACCAAGCCTTGGAGGCCATTCGGGGGCTGAAATATAACAGGCCAGCAGATCTGGGTGTGACTGTCCTCTTAGCCACGTGCTGGCTGTGTTTCCTTGGGCAAGTTACTCAGCCTCGCTGAGCCTCAGTTTCCAGTTCTATAAAATAGGACCAATAAGGCCCATCCAAACAGTGTTCTTGCCAGGGATGAGACTAAGAAAGGGAAAGGATCCAGTCAAGTATCTAACACAAGTAGGATGAGAATAAACTATAGTATCTTCCCATCTAACTTTCTCCAACAGCCAAGCCAGAACCTTGGAGGAGTTCCAGCAATGGACAGGAATCTGATGCTTTGTTCCCCACATGTGGCATAAGGATCCCACGCTTCCTACTAGCTGCTGGGGTCACTGACCCAGGGGGGAAGGAGGGGTGGTTTCTTCCCCCAGGCTGGTGATCTGGGCCCAGATAACCCAGAGCCACACACTAGTGGGGCTGCCCACAACCACTGCCCAGAGCAGCTGAATCTGAGGTGAGATCACCCTCCGACTTAGTCCGTGGGAGCTCAGAGACCCTGACCTAAATCCTTCAAGGTGTTGGGGCATCCATACCCTCATCTGTCAAGTGGAGCTCCCTTCCCGCCTGTGATTATTGCACACAGGACAGTCATGGGCGTAGGGAACAGAAACAGTCTGGTCTCTGGGGCAACGGAGGGTTGCAGAATCTTTGCCTTCGGGGATGTCCAGCCTTGTGGAGAGATGAGGAGGTATCACCATGTAAAGAGATTAGAGAAAGACATCAGAGCCCCTTCAGGCAAGGGCAGGGGAGTCACAGGGTGGTCCCCACCCCAGCCTGCAGCACAGGGCTATGGCCGGGAGGTCGGGAGGCCCCTGGAGGGGGCTGGGGACTCTGTGGCCAGTGGGGCCTCAGTAGCACCTGAACCTGTGCTTTTCACACCGTCCCTTGGAGCCCAGGCCTGAGCAAGAAGAAGGGGTGGGTTCAAGGCCACACCACTAGAGTTAGAGCCATGGCCAAGAGCCCGGTCCTGGAGGGGTTTGGATCCAGAGTGGGCATCCCAGGGGTGGACAGCAAGTGCAGGCCTGGAGGGAAAAGAGCGGTTGCTGGTGGGACACTAAGGGGAGTAGCCTCGTTGTTGCAGAGTTAGGGGCTGACTGATGAAGGGGAGCCCTGCCCAGCCTTGCCCTCCAGCTACAGACGGCAGGACTTGGGAGAGATGGTGCCTTCGTGGATGAAGTGCCCTCTGTGGACCAGGCTCTGGGGGCATCTTTCAGTACCTGGAGTCTGGACCTTGAAGAAGCAGGCTGGCAGGGATCATCAAGTTTGCCCTCCTTCCCTGGTCCATGTTACATTTTACACGTGGGAAACCCAAAAGGCCAGGGCCCCGGCTCCACAGACAGAGGGAGGGAGCTCTGTGTGTCCTGGCCTCTGCTCTGGCCAGTCCCCACAGGCCGTGGAAACGTCCAAGAGACCAACTTGCCTTTCACCTCCATGGCCCGAGCTCCTCGGGGCTTCGGAGAGGAAACAGCTTGCTGCCCCACCTGCCCGTCCAGCCGGCCGGCAAGCAGGACTCCTGGCCCTTAGGCCTGGCTGTGTGCTCTGGTCTGTGCCCCCGGGCCTCGCTGGACCTCAGTTTCTCCATTGTAACTTGAGAGTGAGGTTGGGTCAGTTGACTGTTCCGCCTTTCGTCCTTTCGTGGTGTCGTCTTGAATGGTGGCCGGGGGAAGGGAGCTGGAGTGCCGTGACGGCCAGGCCAGAGCACACAGGTCGGCGATGAGGGGAGCTCTGGCTTCGCTTCTCTGACCCGCAGCTGCCTGTGTGACCCTCCTGAGGGGCAAAGCTGTGCCCCATCTGAGGCTATGGGGGGGGGATGTCAAGCTGCCGGGGAGAGGACAGCCTGCTCGGAGGCCTCTGGCTGCCCAGGGATACCCACGGGGCCACCCGTGGGCAGGGTTGTGTGGCCACAAGATGGGGGAGAGGTTTTTTCAGGGTGTAATTAGTGCTCTTCTGGCACCCACCAAACTTCCCCTTCCTCTTGACAAGTTGCTGCCAAAACAGCCCTGATTCCTGTGGACTTGCTTAAATCTTATCCAGAAAAAAAAAAAAGAAAAGAAAAGAGAAAAAAAATAAGAGGGTTGTTATTTGTGAAATTGCATTTCCCAGCCATGCGGGTGAGTCACACCATTTGGAGCTTCAAGTTTCTTGTTTGGATGAACTTTTCTCTGGGAGGCTGGGGCGATACTGCCCTCCCCCACACCAGTTCTGGTGGGGAGAGGTCTAGAGACAAGCTAAGGAGAGACCTTGATAGTTGGAAAGTCCAGGTGCTCCCAAGGCCAGGTAGGGCTGGACAGGCTGTACCTGAGCTGCCCCAGGGGAGCTTTAAAATGCAGACTTGGGCTTCGGGGAGTTAGTGTTTAACAGGGACAGAGTTTCAGTTTGGAATAATGAAAAATTTCTGGAGATGGATTGTGGTGAGGCTTGTACGATAAAGGATGTGACTGTACTTAATGCCACTGAACTGCGCACTTAAAAATTGTTAAAAGGGTAGGTTTTATGTAATGTATATTTTACTGCAATGAAACAATGCAGTAGATTTTGGGCCCTCATTCCTAGGTGGCTGCTTTGGTAGGTCTGAGGTGGGGCCCAGAAAACTGTATTTGTTAAAAGTGTCCCAGGCCATTCAATACAAGGCTGGACACACTCATCTAATCTGTAAAATGGGGACAGTGACATAGGGCTGTGGTGAGCGTCAGCTATCTTAACACGTGTAACGTTTCCAGCACCAGGGACATTAGAGTGCTCAGTATATGTTACTATTATCATCTAATCCCACTTCCTTTGGGACCCTCCCCACATCCTTTAAGGTTGTCCAGTCTTGGCTCGCATGCCTCCAGGGATGGGGGACCCTCTGCCTTTCAGGATGGACCATCTGGGGCTATCTAAGAGCTGGAGAGTTGCCCTCAGACTTGATGCAGGTTTGTGTGGGATCTTCCACAGTGGCCCTGGGCAGTGGTAGAGCAGAGATGGTCATTAGGACCCTTTGAGTTCATTGCCCAGTCACTGCAAACTGACTGTGTGTTGGGCCTGGCTGCCCTGGATGTGGTGTCTCTGTCTTTCCTTCCAGATCCCAGGCTGTGGTCCAAACCTACATGGGAGAGAACAGAGGTCCAGAGAGGGAAAGGGCTGGCCCAGGGTCACATAGCAGGGTGTCCAGGGAGCCAAGAAGAGTGAGGGCTGTGTCCTCTAGGGAGGAGTGCCAGACCCCCAGAGGCGTACATGTGTGAGGGGTGGGATCTGTCCTGGTTGGACGAGGGGTGTCTGATCCCCTGGGGCCAGCTCTCAGCTCACCTCCCTCCCTTCCCACACTGAGGGGACACAGAAAGCACTGTCCCTAACCCGGGCTCCTTCTGTCCCATCTTTGTAAGGGAGCCTGAGGCAACTTCCTCTCAGTGGCTCTCCTCCCCTGTGAGCCTGGGGACCCCCAAGAACAAGGCTGTGTTGTCTCTCCAACAAGGCTCCCCAAGGTCTGTAGTTCACTGCTGGGGTTCTTGGGCACCTTAGCTGGGGCCAGGTGTGCCCAAGCCCCGTGCCCAGGTATGTCATCAGCCTCCTGGGGAAGCTGCCTCTTTCCAGCCTTGGCCTGGTCCCAGGAGAGGGGCCCATGGCCATTCCCTGCCAGCCTCACCGCAGGCCCCACCTTTGCTAAATTCCAGTGTGCCCGGCCGCCCAGAGCCCGTGACTCCTATAAATAGACGCTGTATACACCAGGAGGGGGCCTGGGCCGCGTCTGCTTTGAAGCCAGGCAAGACATCTGGTTCCTGTCAACTGGAGGTGGGAGAGGTGAGAGAGGTGGGCCACTTCCTCCCCGGGCTTCCAGAGAGCTGGCCTGGGCCGGGACGAGGGCTCCCCGGAACACAGTGTGCACAGGCCTCGGGCTGCAGGAGACCAGACAAAATGCTGGACTTCAGTCTCCTCTTCTGTATGATGGAAACAATGCTGTGAGCTGATATCTCAAGTCACCCCACTAGGACGTGGCAGAGCCCCGGCTCTAACAGGTTGCTTTCTGCCGTACGTCTTACCCCTGGCAGTGTGTAGAGAACTAATGATCATCGTCATTACCATCACCATATACTGAGTGCTTCCTCAGCGCCCGGCAGGAAATAAAGGGCTTTACATTCTTGGCCTCACGTTAGCCTCATAGAAACCCTTGGAGGTAGCTATCGTTATTCCCATTTACCGGATGGGGCCACTGAGGCCCCGAGTGGTTAACTGGCTTGTCCTTGGATGCACAGCTAGAGGTAGGACTTGAATGCAGCCTCCAGGGAGCTGGAGCCCGCAGGCGGCTGAAGGGTCACTATGAATTCATGTGTGTGTGTGCGCGTGCGTGTGCGTGTGCGTGTGTGTGTACGGGCCTGTGGAAGTTCCCAGGAGGCCAGAGCGGCGCAAGGGGCCAGGCCTCCAGAGCCCTCACAGCCTCTGTCCCCTGCAGGCCCTGAGCAGCAGCGTGTACAAGAGCGCCTCGCCCTACGGCTCCCTCAACAACATCGCCGACGGCCTCAGCTCCCTCACCGAGCACTTCTCCGAGCTGACCCTCACCTCTGAGACCCGCAAGCCCAGCAAGCGGCCCCCGCCCAACTACCTGTGCCACCTGTGCTTCAACAAAGGACACTACATCAAGGACTGCCCCCAGGTAAGGCAGCCCGGCCCCGGTGGGGCTCAGGGCCCCTGCTGACCTGTGGCCCGGCCTCCGTGGGTAGAGCAGGCGGAGTAGTCCCCCCAGGGCCCCTTCGGCGAGCGCCTGGCCCCGTGGCTGCTGGTCGCCACCTTTTTGTCCCCTCTGGTTTTTCTGAGGTAGGCTGGCTGGTATGGACGGGACAGAGCCCCCAGCTTGGTGCTGCACTGGCCGGTCAGCAATCTGGGTGGGGGACCCCAGAATGAGGTTCTGGGCCTTGGAGTCCCCCCAGTCGTCCTGCCGAGGTGGGTCCTGTTACCGTGGGGCAGGAGGGGGCCAGCAGCGTCTTCACAGCTCTCCCGAGAGCCCGCCGCCTCCCGCTCACAGGGAAGGAATGTGGGCTCTGGGCCAGGGATCCAGATGTGCGCCCCCTCCCCCAGGCCCCGCCTCTGCCTCCTCTGCAGCCTGCTCCCCTGAGGGGGAGGGGGCGCCCTGCCCGCGCCCTGTGCCCCCGGGATAGGTCTAGGTGAAGGCCTCGGGCACCGTGGGCTGGGTGTCGCTCCCTTGGTGTGGGAAGAGGGTCGGGAGACCGAGGCGTTCAGGAGCAGCCCCGTCTCTCACCCGGTGCTTTGCCACGACAGGGTGGGGCTCCGGGGGGCAGACCCCACTCACCAGGCGACCCTGACTCTCTGACCAACATGGCTGTGGAATCCTGGGACGAGAGAGGTTAAGAGTTGTGTTAAATACCATACGAGATTATCAGTGATTTTTTTTTCCCTATTGTTTTTTTCATACTTTCCACTGTTTTTAGAACGTGGTACTACTTTTATTTTGTACGTGTAATGGAAATGGAATCCTGGAAACTCAGAAAATCCGTGTAGTCTTGACCTCCAGATGTTGGCAGCCGAGGGTGTGGCTGGGCAGGGCTGGGTCCCTCCAGGACCGGCGGGAGGTCGAGGTGCGATTGCCAATCACCGCTCTTCTCAGAAATGACCGTGCCATGCCTCAGGTCCTTGGCTACTTCAAGTACGGCCGGCCACAGCTGCATCAGTGTCGCCCCAGAGCTTGTTAGAAATGCAGAATCTCAGGCCCAGCCCAGAACTGTGTTCTAGTAAGATCCCCGGTGATTCAGCCGGTGACCTCAGCCCTCCCCCCAGCCCTGGCCAAGAGAGGCCCACCCACCCTGGACCCACTGATGGGCTGCCCTCCAGATCCGCACTCCCCTGTGCCCTGTCTACCCTCAGTATACACAGTAAGCAAGGGGCCCTTTGCATGAGGAGATCCTGGCAGAGGGTGAGGATCTGGTTGGCGCTCAGAGATGTGCCCACGGCCCACCCAGTGAGCCTTCCCCAGCTGAGCCGCCAGCACAGGGGCTGTCAGCTCTCAGGCACTCTGCCTACAGGGCAGAGCAGAACTCCACCAGGTTTAAGGAGGAGACAGGCAGTGTGCTAAGTGCTCTCCAAGCATTTCATTCAACGCTCACTTCTGCCTGGTGTGCTAAGTGCTTTTAATAGCCTCCTGTTACGGGATGCTTTGTGTGAGTGAAGGTCTCACACTGGACCATCAAGCCAGTCACTGGAGGAGTGGAGATTTCAACCCCGCAGGCAGGTGACGCTCAGACATAAGCAGGGGCTCTCAGGGGCTCTGAGGAGGTGTGCTCGTGCTGGGCAGACAGCCTGGGAAAGCTTCCAGGAGGAGAGGGGCTTGAGTGGGGCTGGCAGGTTGATGGGACAAGGGTGACCAGTATCCAAAGGCAACAGATGATGAGTCAGAGGTGGAGGGATGGCGAAGGTGCGTGTGTATTTGCGCACGCGCTGCGCTCTCCCAGACGGGCCAGAGCTCTTCCCAATGTGAGGGGTAGGAGGGTCCCTCTCCTAGGTGCCTCTCACTTTCTAGCACTGTGCTAACCACGGTCCTTCCTTTATGTGCGTTACACAGTGTGTTCGCTTATCCTGTGCAGGGCTCTTAACTCTGTGGCCGAAGTAGGAGTAATAGCCCCATTTTACAGTTGGAGAAACAGAGTCTCAGAAAGGTGACGTGCTGAGGAGAGGGCAGAACCCTGGTCTTGGGGCCTCGGTGCTCTTTGTTTCCTTGAGCATCCACACCACTCCAGGCTGAGACTTCCATGGCCTGTGGAGCCTGTTTCTGCCTTGAGCTGGTAGAGCCCCTCTTCCGGCCCCATCTCAAACTTGATTCTATCCGGGATTCCTGCAGACCCAAGGATCTCCCTTCACTCTTCATGAGGGTCACCATCCGTAAAACGAGGCTAGTGAGAACGCTAACACAGAGGACTGCTGTGAGGACTCAACGAAGTAATGCATGAAAAGTGCTTAGCACAATGCCTGGCACACAGGAAGCACTCAGTAACTGTTGGCCAGTATTATTTTTGTCTCCCTTGCGTCACAATGCAGAGTGCACATACTTAGATAAGTATTTTAGCAGGCTGGAATATGATTGGATGCTCCTCACCCCTCACCTGACCGCAAGCCCCAGGGACAAGTGCTGGGCTAGATTCATCTCTGCCAGCCCAGGTACCATAAAGTACAGCAGGTGCTTAGTACAAGTCTTCCTGAATGAAGGAACAGGTGGAAATCTTTGTTTCAAATGAACTATTATGTAAGAGCTCAGCATTTATAATATTTAAAAGTGAAATGCTTATTTTTGGTAACAGCTTTAATGAGTTGTAATTCAACCATTTACAATATACACGTTGATGATTCTTAGTATATTCACAGAGCTGTGCAACCATCACCACAATCAATTAAAGAACATTTTTGTCACCTCAAAAAGAAACCTCATACTCTTTAGCTATCACCCTCTGAACCCCCCATCTCCTAACAACCACTAATCTACTTTCAGTCTCTGTAGATTTCCCTATTCTGGACATTTCATATAAATAGATTCATATAATACGTGGTCTTTTGTCACCGGATTCTTTCACTTAGCGTATCGTTTTCAAGGTTCATTCATGTAATAACATTTATCAGTTCCATGATTCGGGAAGTATTCCATCCTGTTTTATTTTCTGGAAGAGTTTGTGGAGAATTAATATAAATTCTTCTTTAAATGGTTGGTGGAATTCACCTGTGAAGCCATCCGAGCTTGGGCTTTCTTCTGTGAGTAGATGTTTTTTATTACTAATTGAATCTCTTTATTTGTTATGGGTCTATTCTGATTTTCTATTTCTTCTTGAGTCAGTTTCTGTAGCTTGTGTATCTCTAGAATTTGTCCATTTCATCTAAATTACCTAATTTATTGGCATACAGTTGTTCATCATATTCTCTTATAATCCTTTTCATATTGTTTTATAGTGTCCCCCTCTTTCACTTCTGATTCTTATAATTTGAGTCTTCTCTCCTTTTTTTATTGGTCATTCTAGCTAAAGTTTTGTCAACTTTGTTGACTTTTTAAAGAACCAACTTTTGGTTTAGTGGATTTCCTCTATTGTTTTTCTATTCTTATTTCCTTACTTTCTATTCTAATCTTTTTAAAAATTGTGGCAAAATACATATAACGTAAAATTTACTATTTTAACCATGTGTCAATGAACACAGTTCAGTGGCATTAAGTACATTCACATTGTTGTGCAACCATCACCACCATCCATCCCCAGAACACTTTTTATCTTGCAAAACTGAAACTCTGTACCCATTAAGCAATAATTCCCTCCCCTTCCCTCCCCCAACCCCTGGCAACTATTATTATACTTTCTGTCTCTAAGAATTTCACTACTCTAGGTACCTCATATAAATGGAATCATACAGTATTTACCCTTTTGTGACTGGCTTATTTCACTTAGCATAATGTCCTCAAGGTTCACTCATGTTATAGCATGTGTCAGAATTTCCTTCCTTTTTGAAAGCTAAATAATATTCCATTGTGTGTGTGTATCTGTGTGTCTGTGTGTATGCCTCATTTTGTTTATCCATTTATTCATCAGTGGACAACTGGATTGTTTCTACCTTTTGGCTATTGTGAATAATGCTGCTATGAACATGGGTGTACAAATATCTCTTTGAGTCCTGCTTTCAATTCTTCACTCTAATCTTTATTATTTCCTTTCTTTAGCTTGCTTTATGTTTAGTTTGCTCTTCTTTTTCTAGTTTCTTGAGGTGGAAGGTTAGGATACTGATTGTGCATCTTTTTTTTTTTAATTAAATGTGGGTGTTTATAGCTATAAATTTTCCTCTGAGCTGCACCCCATAAGTTTGGTATGTTGTATTTTCATTTTCATTTATCACAGGGTATTTTCTGATTTCCCTTGTGATTTCTTCTTGGACCCACTGGTTATTTAGGAGTATGTTGTTTAATTCCACATATTTGTGAGTTCCTCAGATATCTTTTTTTTTTAATGATTTCTAGTTTTATTCCATTGTGGTTGGAAAACATACTTTGTATTATTTCAGTGCTTCTAAATTAATTGTGATTTGTTTCATAGCCTAGAACTTGGGCTGTCCTGGAGAATGGTTCATGTGCACTTGAGAAGAAAGTATTCTGCTATTATTGGGTGGAGAATTCTATAGATGTCTGTTAGGTCTAGTTGGTTTATAGTGTTGTTCATGTCTTCTGACTTCTTGTTGATGTTCTGCCTAGTTCTATTGTAAATTATTGTAAATAGGGTTATTGAAATCTGTATTATTGTTGAATTGACGATTTTTTCTTCAGTTCTGTCGGGTTTTGCTACATGTATTTTGATGCTCTGTTATTAGGCACATATATGTTTATAACTGTTGTATTTCCCTGATGGAGTGATCCTTTTACCATTATAAAATGTCCCTCTTTATCTCTAGCAACATTTTTTGTTTTAAAGTCTATTTTGTCTGATATTAGTGTAGCCTGCTTTCTTATGGTTGCTGTTTACCTGATATAGCTCTTTCCATCCTTTTACTTTCAATTCATTCATAGCTTTGGATCTAAACTGTGTCTCCTGTAGACAGCATATAGTTAGATCTTGTTTTACTTTTTGTCCAGTCTGACAATTCCTGCTTTTTGTTCGGGTTGCTTAATCCATTCACATTATTAATAATGCTATTGTTAATGCTCTTTTCATATATGCTATTATTAATATAGTTGGATTTAGGTCTGCCACTTAACTTTTTGATTTTGAAATTGCTCGTGTCTTTTTTGTCCCTCTGTTCCTCCTTCACTGCTTCCTTTTGCATTAAGTGATAATTTTCTAATGTAACCTTTTAACTTCTTTAATTATTTTTTCTCCATTTTTAAAAGCTATTTCCTTAATGGTTGCTCCAGGGCTTATCTTATACCTCTTAACTCATCAGAATGTGCTTCAGATTTATACTAACTTAACTCCAGTGAGAAATGTTACTTAACTCCAATATAGAAATGTAACTCCTTTGTAGCTCTATACTTTTTTCCTTGTTCTTGTGGCATTATCGTTTACATATTACATCTATGTATGTTACAAATTCAACAATACTTGTTATAATTATTACTTTAGTTAGCTTTATGTGTTTTAGAGAAGCTGGGAGAAGAAATGAGAGCAATTATATATCCATAGCTTATGTCATATTAGCCTCCTTATTTCCCATTTCCAATTCTTATCATTTGTTCCTGTGGATTCAAGTTACCACTTGGTGTTCTTTCCTTAGCCCAAGACAGATTTTCTCCCACCCACCTCCTTTGTGCTATTATTGGCAAATGTACTACATTTCTGTGTTATAGGACAAATAATACAATTATATACATATTGTTTTATAAATTGCTTTTTGAATCAGCTAAGAGAAGAAAAGAAATATGCACTTATACTGTCTTTTACAATTACATAATCACCTTATCAGTGCTCCTTGTTTTTTTCATGTGTATTTACATTACTCTCTGAGGTCCCTTACTTTCAGCCTGAAGAACTTCCTTTAGTATTTCTTGAAAGATTGGTGTGCTAGCGATGAATTCTCTGTTTTTGTTTACCTGAGAATGTCTTTATCTCACTTTCATTTTTTAAAGATTTCTTTGTTGGGTATAAAATTCTTGGCTGACAGATATTTTTAAATTTGAGCACATTAAATATGTTATCCCACTGCCCTCTGGCCTCCATTGTTTCTGATGAGAAACCAGTTAATATTATTGGAAATCCATCATAAATGACATGCCATTTTTCTCTTGCTGCTTTCAAGATTTTCTCCTTGTTTTAGCTTTCAGCAGTTTTACTATGATGTGTCCATTTTTGGATCTCTTCATCTTTATCATACTTGGCGTCTGTTGAGCTGCTTGGATGCGTTGATTAACATTTTAAATCAGATTTGGGAAGTTTTCAGCCATTATTTCTTTGAATAACTTTTCTACTCCTTTCTCTCCTCTCCTTTTGTGGAATGACTTTTAAATGGTCTAATGCTTTTAAAATCTTAAACGGTCTAACTGGGGGTGGAATGTGCAGGACACTAGGCCAGCCCTGCCTGTGTCCTGAAGCTGCCCATGGAGCCCCAGGCTCTGAAGAAGGTAGCAAATGTGGTTAAAGCATTCACTGCCAACAGCCTGGGTAGTGGGATACAGGAACCAGAGGATGGTAACCTGTTAATTGATTCTTTTCCAACCTTAAGTGTGGAGAGAGGTGTCCAGAGTTCAGCTCATCAGACTGATGAGGCTTCTCATAGGTACCAGGTGCAGTGCAAGGGGATTGGGCACTACAGGAAGAGGGGTAGCCCCAAAAGCAGAGGCAGAAAGTGCGGGAGACAAGTTCCCAGTGTTGGTGAAAGGCAGCCCCTCTTTGTGAGGTGAGGCTGTGCCTGGGCCAGGGTCTCTCTCCAACCAATGTCAGCACTGGCCCAAGAAGACTGGGACTCAAGAATGTCTACCATTCAGCTCTTGACAAATCTGTCCCTGTTGCAGTCCCCACACAGTGTGCCAGGTGTCAATTCAAGGGTAATAATAATATGAACAACAATAATAACAGTCTCTCAGCATTGAGTTTACCACTGAGCTTAGTGTGTAATATGCATTAGCTCATTTAATTGTCTCAAAAACTCTATCAGGTCAATTGCCAGATGATAAAACCGAGGCCCAGAGAAGTTGGTTGGCTTGCCTAAGGTCACACAGCTAATGAACAGCAAAGCTGGGCTTGGAACTCAGGCCTTCCTGATTCCAGAGCCCATGCTTTTTAAATTAGATTCTACCATCAGCTTTAGCGTCCAGACTTTGATCTCCACCATCATTCTCAGAAAGGGTTCTTTAAAAAATGGGTTGCTGGAAATAAAGAGGGACACAGACAATGTGGGCAAAAGCCATATCAGGCCTGGTCTGGCCAAGTCATTGTGTCTTGTTTGTGTCGACCGCTGGTCCAGCCCCAGGGTTTCTGTTGCCCCAGTGCAGTCAAGGAGGCCAGGGGTGGCTGGGGCTGCCACCTCTGGTGACTGCAGAAATCCCAGGTGGCTGTAGGGATGTCATGGGTGCTCTCTGTTGGGCCTGCCTGCAGGGTCACCCGTGTGTGTCATGTTGGCTTCTGCACACTGATGTGGCAGGACCTGTTCCGCGTCAGCCGTGCTTGCCCGCACGGGTATGTGTGTTTGTGGTGGGACCTTGGCTCAGTGCCACATCCGTGCCCAGGACACACAGTCTGCCAGGACAGAGCTGGGCCCAGCACTCAGTGCAATTGCCCAGCCTTTCCTGAGCTCCTACTATGTGTCAGGCCTGTGCTAGATAAAGCTCTACCTTTGTCCTCAGTGGAACAGAGTGGACAACAGAAACGCTGTTGACCGTTTAGGGCGACCAGGGCTGCGGTTAAGGTTTGCAGTGAGATACCAGCTCTGCCTGGGGGTTCATGGGAGACCTCACAGAGGAGGAGTCTGAGTCTGGGGCGGGGAAGGTTTCCAAGCAAGCATGTAAATAGTGGGAATTTGCCTTCCGGGAACCACAAGCCCTTGGCGAAGGCTAGCACTCTGGGTGCCTGAGGGGAGGGGTGGGAGATGTGGCTGCAGCAGGTGGTGAAAGACCTGTGTGCCAGGCTGCACAAACTTGGACTTTATCTGGAGGGCAAGAAGAAACCATCCAAGAGTTTTAGGTGACATGCTCGGATTGGCATTTTGAAAGATCATGCTGGTGGCAGTTGGGAGGCCCGGCTGGAAGAGGCAAGACTGCAGACAAAAACCAGTCTAGGAACATGGATAGATGATAAGACCAGATATAAGGCAAGGGCAAGCAAAGGTTGGAGGTGAGGGGACAAAGTCCAGACATGATGAGAAAGTAGCGTCTGTGGGGCCTGGTGACCAGGCAGGTGAGGGGGAGAGGGGTAAAGTGTCAGGGAGGGCTACCAGATCGCTGAAGTGGCCACCTGGGCCAGTGGGGTGCCACTACCTGGGATGCAAATACACCTGCCTGAGAAGATAGGCTCCTCTTCATCTAATCATTCAGCAAACATTTATTGAACACTACTATGTGCCAAGCACGTAGTAGGCATTTGAGGATGTCACAGTGAACAGACCAGGAAAGCTTCCCACTCTCTTGGAGCTTATGTTCCAGTGGGCGTAGTCAGACAATAAGCACAAATCAGTAAGAAAAGAAGGAGCTATGATGTGGCAAGGAGTGGTCTGCAGAATATGAGTGCTTTGACCTAGAGGGCCAGGCCGACTTCTCTGGGAGAAACAGCAGGCACGCTGAGGGCCCACTATTCTTTCAGGGGCCCACAAAAATGTTGTAATTTTCATTTATTTTAAAACCAGAAGAAGGAAAATGAAAGTAATAATAATGAGTATATAATAATGAATCCAGCCTGGGTAATATTTATCTTTATACCAACACAGTCATAAAATAGAATTTTTAATCACTTTTTATGGAGGAGGGGGCCCACAAGTGCCTTAATGTGGCCTTGAAGAGTGTCTGGGCCTGCTTTAGGTCAGGTGACCATTGCAGGCCTCTCTGATGGATGATAGAATGTGAAAACCCTATGTACCACCTTTCTCTGAAGCTCAGACAGGGTTGAGGGTCCATATGACACCAGTAAGGACCCTGACGTTAGTGAAGGGACATCTTGTTAAGGTCAAAGGAAACAGCTTCAAATTTATAACCCCAAAACCAGAGTTCAAGTTCCAGCTCTACTGTTTACCTGCTGTGCAACCTTGGATAAGTCGCTTAACCTCTCTGGGCCACCTTTCCTCATCTCCAAAACGTGTCTGCTATTTGGGGCCAGTGCAGGGCTCCCTGCCTTGATGGCCCACTCAGCACCTCTTTAGGGATGGAGACTGGGGTACCGATGGGGGACACTTTCCCTAAGCCCTTTGTCACCCTTCATGGTGCTCAGGCCCAGCCACACCCAGCTGGCAGCCAGCCATCAGGCGCTGAGCTGGGAGCAGGAATTCTCTAAGCCCTCAGCCTCCACCACTCCCAAGATATTCTTGGGGGGCTGGTTGCTCCTTTGAGGGAGGTCTGAGGGGTGTCATCACCTGTGTCTCCTGTGTCCAGCTAAGGACCGGGCACTGTGAGGGGTCTGAGGAAGGTCTGAGCCCAGGGGAGCTGCCATTCCTGAGTCAGCATGCCCAGGGCTGCTAATGAAATCCAGATGTCAGACGGAAAACAATCATCGCCCCCACCCATCTGGCAGCTCGGGTTTCTTGGAGATTGCAAAAGAAGAAGAAAAATAGAGCAGTGAGAGAATCCAATCCTAGAACAGCTGAAACCTTAGAGGTGGGATGTGAATAGTTTCAGGGTCTTGCTGGGGGAGGGGCAGGAGGCAGGGGGAAAGTGAAGGCTGGCGCAGGTCCCCCCCCCCGTCCCCAACCCAGTCTCGGCAGCCCCTGGACCCCAGCTCTTGCACCTCTACCCAGGCCAGAGCAGGCTGGTCCCTGTGGGGTGTCCAAAGGAGGCAGCGAGGGCCATGGCCCTCAGCCCATGTCTGGCCTCTTCCTGGGGTTTCCAACCCCTTGTTGTGGCCCTGACCTCCCTGCAGGCCTGGGTTTCCTATGGGGCCACAGTGGCTGAGCCTGGGGAGGGGACAGGCAGAGAGGGACTGAGGGTATGCAGGATTTCCTGTGCAGAACCTCTGGGCAGGGACCATTGATTAGTTCAGAGACATCCATATACTGATGGGGAAACCAAGGTTTTCTCACGGCTCTGGCCAGGACTACAAGTTATGAAAGATTAATAGAAGGAGGAAGGGAAGGAGGGAGGGAAACGAAAGGAAGAAAGGAAGGGTGGGAGGGGGAGAGAAGGAAGGTGGGGAGGACAAACAGTGTCATTTTATGATTCCAGTGAGGAATGACTGGGCCCAGGGCAGGTGGCCTGCATTGCATGTAACAAGTATCATTGCAGGGGCTTGCTCCAAATCTTGGGGTCTGGGCTGATATTCCAGTGCTCAGCACAGAACCTGGGATGTCGTGAGCGCTTGGAGAATGTTAGCTGGGATGGGTGTTGATGGGGATGGTGTAGTGCCTGCTAGTTGGTGTCAGTGCTGGTTTTGGGGTGGTCCCCCCAAACCCTATGTTGTGACCTCGGTCTTTCCTCCCTCCCCTTCCGAGGCCCTCACTTTGTGGCATGGTGGTTCCAAGCATAGCCCTTAAGCCAACCCGCCTGCGTTCAACCCCCAGCACTGCCTTGGACTAGCTGTGTTAATGACCATCATTATTGTTACGCCTCAGCTCAGCTGTTCCAAACTGGTTTGAGAAGTTCTAGAGGTCTAAGAAAGCGTTTCAGGATTGTGGGGTCATCAGAGAGGGCTCTGATCCTCCCATCCCACCCTCATCCCACAGGATGGGCTGCCTCTGGGATGGGCTGCAGGAAGCCCATGTGATGAGGCTGGGCTTTCTCAGGAGCCTTGGGATGGGGGCTGGGACAGGCTCTGATGACTTTGAGTCATGTAGGTTGGCTTGAGGGATGAGAAGTTAGGAACTGGGTCCCGGAGACTCCACTCTACCCAGGGTGGGTGCTCTGGGAGGAGGGGCGATGGGCCATGGCTGGAAGGTGTCAAGTGCCACCTGTGGGCTGTCAGCTCCCCTCTGGCCAGGCAGAGGGATGGACCCGCCAAGTGCTTGCCCTGGCAGAGACAAGTGGGAGCAGCTGTTGGGAGGATGGAGGGACAGGGCGTGGGGGCTCATGGGGCAGTCACTTTTACATCCTTCCTGCTGCCCCAAGCCTGGCAAGAAAGAGTCTGAGAGGGCCAGTTTCACATCCTCAGCTGCCAGTTCTTCTTTTAAATGGACCACAGGTGGTGACTCAGGGCCCCCAGGAATCTCGCCATGTCAGTTGGCTTCACCTTCTCAATCCTCTGTCTCTGGTCTCTGAGGGACAGGGATGTTGGCAGAGCCTGGGAGCCAGAACCTGTTCCTGGTCCTTTAACCACCTGCAAGGCCTAGTGGATGGAGGGCTGGAGCAGAGCAATTGTATCCTTGGGCTGAATAGCTCTCAGGTGTCACCTCCTCCAGTCAGCCTTCTCTGATTTCCCCTTTCCTCCAAGCTCAAAGGGACCACCCTCCCGAGTCTCAGTGAGCTGGGCTCAGAGCTCACTTCTGCCCTTCCCCAGCTGTATCTTTGTGTATGTTTCACAACATCACCCAGGCATCTGTGAAATGGGCTCAACTACTTCTTGGGTATTTGTGGGAAATGTGTGGGCAAAGCAGCTGATACAGTACTTGGCATCCCACAAGCGCTCAGTCATTGGCAGCTCTTGTTAGTATTACTCGCTAGGTTGCTGGGCCTCCGCGAGCCTTATCCGCCCTCATTTATAAAGGGAGGCTCACCAGCCTGTCTTTATGGGTTTGATGTGAGGTGGGTGAGAGGCAGCCTGGGATGCCACAGGCCCTGAAGCCTCTTTTTTCTTTTCCCTGCCCCACCCCAGCCAGGCCACTTAACCACACACTCAGGTGCACCGCGCACCCGGGGCCCTCCAGCTTCTGTGCCTCAGCTCATGCCGTCCCCCCAGCCTGCAGTGCCTTTCACTAACCTCTTTCTTCCCACCCCCCTTTCAGAGCCCAGCTTGAACTCATCTCCCTGGAGATGCCTTCCCCAGCCATTCCAGGCCCACCAGCTCTCCTCTGGAGCTCCACTTTCCATGAT
The DNA here is from genome assembly GCF_009873245.2 of Balaenoptera musculus. Classification (NCBI taxonomy): domain Eukaryota; kingdom Metazoa; phylum Chordata; class Mammalia; order Artiodactyla; family Balaenopteridae; genus Balaenoptera; species Balaenoptera musculus. Next base: position 55,912,927 of record NC_045800.1, read on the forward strand.
CTGCACCCCTATCCCAGGACCTGATTCTAAGGCCTTTGGTGGCTTCTCACCTGTCCTGCCTCCCCACCTTGTCCCCAGAGGACAGGTGATACCCCCTCATTGTGTGGCTCTGTGCCCTGCCCTGGTCCTGGAGAGTGGCCTCAGCCTGGGCCCCAGGAGGTGGTCTTGGCTACTTGCCGTTTGAATTCTGCTGAGACTCTCACACCCCAGGGCTTTGCCTGTGCTGTGCCCTCAGCTGGTAGTTCACTCTTGTTTCTCCATCTTCTCCTCCAAGCTCAACCCAAATGTGCCCTCTCCGGTGGAGCGGCCTCCTGTGACCCCGCCTTGCTCCTACCCTGCCTTGCTGAGCCCTGCCTAGCCTGGGGCCGATCCTCACACAACCATCTCTGCCACTTCCCGGGTGCCTACCCCAGGTAGAGTCTGTCTGCTTGGCTGGCAAGAGGTCATGGGCTTTGGGGTCAAAAGCCTTGAGCTCTTATCCCAAGCCTATGGCTCAGTAGTTGTTCAACTTTGGCCAAGTTGATCCTGCCCGTGAGCCTTCACGCCCCCTGAGTGCATGAAATGGGGTCAGCCATTAAGCCCATCATTCAGGGCTTCTGTGAGATCCAGAAACAATGGGGCAGGCAAACCCATCTTGAAAACTATAAAGTACTGTTTGCCCCACTGCCCAGTGAGCGGCCAAGCACAGGCCCTGAATACTGCATGCGCTCCCAAAATGTGTGCTGAATTGATTAGAGGTGAGCAAGTGGGCTTCTAGGGTGGGTGTGAGCCCGGAGGTTGCCATGGCTCCTGCCCTCATCTGCTGGGGGGTCTTGGAGGCACACCTTGATGGCAGGAGTTTCCCTTCCCACCACATCTGGGTGGCCCCTCAGGATGGAGCCTGTGCCCCATGGCTTGTCTGGGGTGAGAGGTGGCTCAGTCTCTGGGTTCCACGACTTGGTACCATCGACCTGGCCTGCCTTTAAGATCTGGGCTTCCTTCCTCTCACCCCTGCCCCACATCTAAGGTTTGGGCTACAGAGAAATCAGGCAGCAGATACAGGGAAGTTACGCCCATGGAGCGGGGTGGGGAGCCTGGAGAAATGCGCCCTCCCTCATGCCTGGCCTGCAAAGCGCCTCCATCTCATTATCTCATAGAATGCTCACTCTAGCCTGGGCGTGTCTGAAGTCCATCTGTCCACCTTTTTCTCCCACTTCATCTTTCCCTCCCTTCCTTCTTTTATTTTGTAACGAAGTATCATGGAGAGGTTAAGCAACTTGCCCTTGGTCCCACAGTTGATTAGGATCAGGCCAAGTCTGTCTGATCCCAGGACCCAGCCTTTTCCACTGTCTTCTCTATCCTTGAGAACAGCCCCATCCACCAGGACACGCTGTGCATCTGCTGTGCTCTGGCCCAGGCAGAAATCAGGCTGCGGGAGGGAGCGTGCCTCCTGGCTTCCTCTCTGCCTTGCATCTGCACTTTGTGCTGGAGGTGAGTGTCTCTCATCCCACAGGTTAAGGAGAGGCGTGTCCTCAAGCACGATAACAAGGGGTAAAAGCAAACACAAGCCCAAACTCCCCTCCACCACCCGCCCGCTGCCCCTGCTCCTTGGTGGGGAGTGTGAAGCTTAAACAGGGCCGTGGTCTCCTCCCCCCACAGGCCTTCTGAACCCTCCCATTCGCCGGTCCCTCCCTCCTGTGTGTTCCCAAAGGACCCTCGCACAACCAGCTTAGTGTCTTTGTCTTCTCTTTTGACTATGACCTGGGGCAGGGTCAGCGTGGGGGCAGTGGGCAGGAAGTCCATGAAATCACTAGCACAGTGCCTGGCACATGCAAGTGCTGCTTCGATACTGTGCCCCCAGCATCTGCCATGGCACCTGCCGCAGAGCCGGGCCATCATATGGAGATGGTATTAACAGTATGGTAGCTGACACTTACAGGGAGAGTTCTCTATGTCCCAGGCTCTGCTCTAAGCACTTTATACATATTGACTCATTTAATCCTCACATCAGCCTTCTGTAGGCGCTTATTATCCCCATTGTACAGAGGAGGAAACGGAGGCACAGAGACAGTACGTGACTTGCTCAGGGTCACACAGCTCAGATCCAATCCCAAGCATTCTTGCTTCAGAGGCTGTGAGGGAGGAAGGGAGAAATAAACAAGAGTCAGCTGGGAGGTGGGAAAGGAAAGGAAGGCAGGGAGTGAATGTTGGCTGAGCAACCTGCGTGTACCAGAGACCATGCTGAGTCCTGGCACGTCATCCATGTCCTCAGAGATGTCAATTCTCCCAGTGTCACACAGGAGCCAAGGGCAGGGCGAGGATTTAAGCCCAGCAAGCCTGGCTGATTCCTAACCCTCTGGTCCACCAACCAAGGCCACTGAGAGCCAGATCAGTAGCCAGCACAGTTCAGTGAGGGCCCCCCGGGGACCCCCAGGAAGCCTCAGAGCACAGGAGCTGGCTGGCCTCTGCCTCCAGGCCCACACAGTTGCGTGGAAGGCAGGTTAGGGAGTTGCTGGGTCAAGCCACTCATTGCCAAGGTGTGTGTCGTTCTGACCAGCCACGTAGGAAGAGTTTAGAGGAGGCACTGTAGCCAGGTGGGTGACCTTGAACAAGCCCCTTGCCCTTGCTACACCTCAGTTTCCCCTTCTGTGCAGTGAACCCAGCCATATGCATCCTGTCTGCCCCTCAGGGCTGCTTTGTGGATCTCATGAGCCGACAGAGCTGGAAATGAATTGCAAACCAAGCCAGGCAAAAGTAAAGGGTTTCTTAGGAATAAAAAAATTTTATTTATGAACATCTAAAGACTTGCTTCTCAAAGTGTGGTCCGTGGACCAGCAGCAGCATCCGGAGCTTATCAGAAATGCAGAACCTTGGGCCCCACCCCAGACCTGCTGAATCAGAATCGGCATTTTCACAAGCTCCCAGGTGATTCGTGGGCATGTTAAAATTTGGGAAACACTGGTCTAAGGACCATCTGGGTTCCCACTTCCCCATTCCTTGAGACTGCCTTTTGGGTTTTCTTTCCATAGCCTGGTAGGGGTTCTTGGCTGGAAATCCCCCATCTCGCTGGAGGAAACACTCTGGCCCAGCAGGACCCCTGCCCCGCTAGACTGCTTAGGAGCTGTGAGCATATCTGATTAAAACTGCACTCAGGCAGAGGCTGTGCGCCTCTGCCGCTCTGGCGGGCTCTGAGGAGTGCCACCCCCATCATTTGTTTGGGAGGTCAGCTCCCACAGGAATCCGCAAGGCCAGCCAGACCGGCAACAGGGACTGGGGAGAGGGACACCCTCAGCTGAGGTGCAGGAGGACTGGGGATTTCCTCTGAGCAAGTAAAGGGCATTTGTGCCCAGATAGGCTCCATCTTCACGCAGGAGGGCAAAGGGCTAACACTGCAGCTGGAATGTTTCAGGTTAGACAAAAGAAAGAACTTCCTAATTGATTGAGAACAATCTGGCTAAGGCTGCTGAGGGCTCGCGTTCCCTTAAATGTGTGGCCATGTTGGGTGAGGTCAAGAGGCAGAGGCAGAGGCAGAATGGATTCCCAGAGGTTCTCTGTCCAGCCTCTGCCTTGAGACCATTTTCACTTAGAGAGGTCAAGGAACTTATCTACGGCCACTCAGCATGCTAATGCAGCAGGGACTCCTGGCCTCTGACTCCCCATTCCTGGGACCTTCCTTCATTACAGGCCTCCCTGGAGGCTGGGGATTGACCTTGATGACCTCCACAGTACTCCTCCAGCCCCCCTGGAAACCACCTGGAGGACTTCAAGCATGAGGGCAGGGGGAAGGGAGGGGCTGGCTTTGTGAGCCTAGCAGTTTCTGTCCTGGCCTGCTTGGTCCCCAAGACCACTGGGGATGCCCCTGGGGCAGGGGGACTCTAAGGCAGACATGGAGAGTTGGGCACAGGGTCCCTGGAGCCATAAAGGTCCAGGTGAAGGTAGAGCACGGCCTGAGGGGCCTGACCTTGGTGTAGAGGCTAGAGACCACTGCTGTATGTTCTCGGGCCAGCTACTTGCATTCTCTGTTTCCCTGTCTGTGATAAGGTGGTGAGGTTTACCAGATCAGTGCTTCTCAACTGGGGCTTCACAGTAGAATCACCTGGGGATTTTTTTTTTAGTTTGGTGTTGGACATTCTGATTCAGTAGATCCAGGGTTGGCCTAGCCATGGGCATGTTTTCAGCTCTCCAGGTGATTCTGATACACCTTTGCCCACGTCTGAAGTGGAGCTCAGGCAGGTATGGGAGAGGGCCCCTGCAGGTGAGTAAAACCATCTTTGTCCCTCTGAGGTCCTGGGGATGCAAGATTAGAAGGTTCCATGAGATGGAAATGAACATTCCAGGAGTTCCTGCTTCCAACACTGTACAAAGTTCAATCCCAGATTTCTTAGATCCTGTGATTACCAAATTTTGTTATTCTGGGAAACGAGGCTTCCCACATGGGATGATACTGGCACTTGGTTGTTCTGAGTTTGTCAGGAGTCTGAGGTTCCTGTAATCATTCCATATCTAAGTGGTGGGATTCTGAACTCTCCCACGTTTTTTGTTTCAACGTGCTGTTATTCTTGTTCTTTGAAATGAAGATTCTCCATGTCTATGATTCTAACACATTATTATTCTGAATTTTAGAGATTAAGAATCTAAGCTATCATGGTACTAACATTTTTTAAAATTCTAAATTCAGCAACTCTGTGATCCGTCATTCCATCCGGGCCGTTGGCCGCCAAGACCCAGAGCCTGGCCTTTGTCTCCCCCAGACAAGGTGGTGATTGTGTAAGCTTGGATGCGTGCCCCCTCCCCTGCTTGGCCTGGATGGCCTCTCTGGGGGAAAGAGCAGGGGTGGGGAGAGCAGAGACCCCACAGAGCTCTCTCTGCTCTAGCTCTTGCTCTGTCACTATCAATAGAGGAGTGGAAGGTAGAGCAAGGATGAGGGGCGTGTTTGACCACGCAGCAGGAAGGGCTACGGGTTAGGCATGTTGCAGCATCTCTTGTTGGCTCAGTGCATTGGCCCTATCTCACAGCAGAGCAGTCAGTTCCCAGAAGGTCAGCTGTGACTCAGACATTAGAGGTTATTGCATCCAAAGCATCTCCTCTAAACCCACACACACCCTGACTCCAGATGGGAAAACTGAGGCCCAGAAATAGGAGGTGACTTGCCTGGTAGAGCTGGTGCCCAAACCCAGGCCTCCTCACTAAGCGTCCAGCTACTGCACGTGTCTTCCATCCCATCCTTCTAAGGCCTTGCTTTTTGCACAGAATCATCAACCTGCTATAGCAGCCAATCAACTTTTGGGTCCCCCTGAAGTGACAGGGACCAGTCTTGCGACTCAGGATTCCACATTCACAGCCTGTAGCCTGGTGGATCTCACCAGGCCCAAGAGCGTCTCTCCCTGCCCCACGTGACCTCCCCTGGCTGTTTCCTGCTGGCCAGACGACACCGTCTTCTGTTTCATTGCCCCAGGACTGGTGCCACGTGCGCCAGGACACGTCAGGCTCAGAGACCAGGAAGCAGAGGGGGAGCTAGGAACAGGCAGGTGTAGGTTGGGGCCGCCACTCACTCACTGTGTGACCTTGAGAAAGTCCCTTCTCCTCTCTGGGCCGGTGCGTTGCAGCTCCCAGTTACTGTAAGGATTACACGAGACCCTGTATGGGAAAACCTGATGTGCTAGGAGGGGGCAGAGGCCAGCCTCACCCACTGCCAGTTCCTCATGCTCAGCAAAGAGCCAGGCTCCGAACAGCAACTTGTGTTTGTTGAGGGAGACTGAGTGGGTTTATTTATATTCGCTGAGAGGATGAAATCTGGGATTCCAGAGACTTTCCTGGATTTTCAGAAAGTTGGCAAGATAGAGGGGAAAGAGATAAAGGCCTTGGACATGTGAAATTTTAGACGAGTGTCCATATAATGCTGAGGAAGGCGATGAGGTCTACCATTTACTGAGTTCCAACTACGTGCCAGACACTTTGCATTCACGAGCTCATGAACGCTTCTCAACTCCCCACCCGATAGATACTATGATTCCCACTTGAGCGATGGGAAACCGAGGCTCAGGGAGGTTTAGAAACCTCCCTAAGCTCTTGCTGCCAGTAATGGCAGAGCCAGGATTCGAACCCAGGTCTCAGAGCTGCACAGCCAGAGCTCTTTCACTTTGCACTTGGCTGGCTGAGAGGATGTGGGGTCATGGGATAGTCAGTGGCCAGGGACTAGAAAGACATTTTCCAGGAGAGATGAGTGGTTGCATTTTTCTCTTCCTTCAGCATGATTCTCCCAGTTTTCCATGCAGTTATTTTGATGGATTTGAGAAATCCAGAGCTGCCTGTGGCTTCCCAGCCCTGGACCTCCCCGACCTCTCCCCGGCCCACTGCAGCTTGTAGAGTTGGGTGCAGAGCGAGGGGCTCTGTGCAGCCACACGCATGGCGCACATACCCGGAGCTCCAAGTGTGCACGCTGCACACACACCCCTCTCCAGTGTGCGGTGCACATGCCCACACAGAGGCTGTGCCGCTGCTGGGCCCCAGGGAGCTGCCAGGTTGATGGGAAGCTCAGTGAACACGCCTCCCTTGCATCCCAGACAGGTTTAAGGAGCCTCTGCTACCCTCTTGACTACCTGCTTCCCTGTCAGTTGACTTAAAATGGAGCTGGCAGCTCATCTTAAGGTGTGTGCCCCGGAGAAACACCTGTGCATGTCATTCCTTTGTCGTTCCTTTGGGCACTACGTGAGCACCTGCAGTCTGCAGACACGTGCCCGCCCAGGCTCAGTCCAGGGCCCAAGCTCACTGCCCTTTTGTGGGCAGAATAAGAAGGCTTTGCTCCTTGGCTTCCACATGCCAGTCTCCCGCACCGTTCCTTCCACTCCCGCGATCCTGACCTTATGGGCTGCTGGGAGTGAGGCAGGGGTGGGAGAGATGAGCCAGGACCCATAGGAGCACATGTGGGTGGGCTTCAGGGACTGGAGACGCTGGGCTTCCGGGGGGCTTGCCTTGGGTCCCTGAACTGAGTACTGCCCTGGTGCCACCCCTGGGGAGGAGATGTGCCCTCTTGGGGACGTGGCTGGTGTCAGGTGGCATGGTGCTCCTCTGGGGTTGAGAGACCCTCTCAGGGAGCATGGCCGGGTCCCAGGGCTGAGAAGGTGCTGGGAGAGCTTCTGGAAGTGCCCTCCACTCCTCCGTCTCTGCATCGGCCTCAGGCTTTCCCCTGGCACTGGACTTGGATCGGGGACACCTGAGCTCTGTCCTGCCCCTCATGGGCTGTGTGATGCTGGAGCTCCCCTCGCCTGCCCCGGAGACCCTGCTAATCACCTGCGGTGCACACTGAGAGGCTGGACCACAGAGAGCCCAGGGCACCTTTCCCTCCGACTCCAGCTTCTTCCCCTTCCTCCTGAGTTTTATCCCTCTTTAAGACTCAACACTTCTTCCATTGACTCTTCCTTCTGGGCTCTGAAGAATCGTTTCAGGGCCTAGCAGGCAACTCGAGACTGTGGGCAAGCCTTGAACCTGAGCACTCATGGCCTGGTGTTTCTAGCTTGCCCCTTCCTGTAATGAGAGACTTTTGCTCACCTGCAGGGGAGTGTGTGTGTGTGTGTGTGTGTGTGTGTGTGTGTGTGTGTGTAATTGCAGCACCACACCAGGGTATCTGGCTTCCCCTCCACATCAGCTCTGTGGTGGCCCCTCCCCCTGGGGGCAGCTTGTACAGGCTCAGGTGACAGGTTTATGGGCAACTCCTGACTCCTGAGGGCAGGCCCCTGGGAAGGAGCTGGGCAGGTAGTTATCACGAGGCTGTTCCATCCATCACTGCTGCCTGCTGCCCAGTCCTCCTTCCGTCCATCACCTCCCCCTGCCCTGCCCTCCCCCAGTTAGAGCCAGGGCTGTCACCAGCAGAGGGGGGGGACCCTGGCCCAGCCCTCACAGCCAGGCAAGATGGCTGAGGCTTGACCCTTGGCTCGCCCTCCCCCAGGGCCACCCCGAGTCCTGTGGACGGTACCTCCTGTCTGTCTCTGGAGTCCCTGCACCTTTCTCCTCTCTGCCACCCCTCCCCAGCCCACACCATCGCCTCTCACTAGCCATGTGGCTGCAGCCCCCAAGGTGTCCTCATGTCCCACCTGCCCCTCCCCCCATTCAATCCATTCTCTAAACCCAGCCAGAGACTTCTTGAAACGCCAGGGTAACCTTGCCACCCCTGATTTTAAATCTTTCCCTGACTTCCCGTGACTCCCACGCTAAAATCCATCTGGGCAGCGTGGTCCCAGGGCCGGCGTGGGCTGGCCTCCGCTGGCCTCTAATCCTTAAGCCCTCCACGCTTCCTGCCATCCCAGCCCTTTGCGGAAGCTGCCCGGTCCACGTGGATCCCTCTCCACTTTATCTTCACCTGGCTCTTCCTGTACTTCCCGGGGCCTCCTCCCCAGCCACCCTGGCCCCATGCTCCCAAAACACAGGGCTCTGCTCTCCCAGAGCACATCTCTCGGTGTGTAGATGGATGTTCAAATGTGTTACTTTTATCTGTTCATTTAGCATGTATTTATGGAGCACCTACGGTGTGCCAGGCACTGCCCCAGGCGCTGGGGACAGTCCGTAGTGAACAGGAAAGACAAGGGAAGAATACAGCTCACGCGGTGTGGGACGACCTACGGTAAAGACATAGATACAGATGGATGCGCTGTGGTGTTAGGTTGTGTTCAGAAGGCTTGTTTGGGAGAAGCGGCAACTTGGATAGAGATAGATGAAGCAGGGAACAAACGATGCGGAGATCTGGGAGAAGGACACTCCTGGCCGAGGGAACAGTAAGAGCAAGGGCCCTGAGATGAGGCAAGGATGTGCTTGGCCTGTCTGAGGAAGAGCAGGAGGGCCAGAGTGGCTCCCCTGACAGCTCCCGCTCGGGGGGAGCGCTGGTTGGGAGGAGAGGGGATGAGGCACAGGGGTGAGCACATCCCCAGCGCTGCTCTCCCTTCTCCCGCCTCCTCCCCCAGCTGGGCAGCCCTCCCCTGGGGGACATAGATGGGTGCTTGTCTCGAGGGTCCCCCTCCCCTCTCACTGCCCCTCGGAACACTCGGCGGCAGGGACAGGAAGTGTCGGCCCTTGCCTCCCAGCTGCCCGGGTGGGACGCCACTGAGCCGGCCCGCCTGCCCGAGGAGGGACAGAGGCCCTATTGAGCCCACTCTCTGGACCGGATGGGACAATGGCCACACTGAGGGCCGGGAACATCGCCGGCATGCTTGTGCAGGAAGTCACCAGCCTGCTGCCCGCCCCCCTCCCCATGCCTCCCCGGCCCTCCTGACTTTCTCCTCTAGCTCCTTATTTCAGGATGATGGTTATGTCCAAAATGATCACTTTGTCCTTTACCCTCCTCCCCAGAGGCTCCCTGCTCCGCACCAGACCCATGCTGGGCCTGAGGATGAGAGAGGAATCCTACATGGTCTCTGTTCCTGGGGAGGGGGCTGGGGAGAAGGCAACAGGCACACAGACTGAGTAGGGTACCTCAGTGCTTCCTACAGAGACGCACAAAGTACAGGGGGCAAACTGGGTCCCAGGGGGATGTCTGCCAGGAAGGCTGGCTGGAAGAGGAGTGTTTCTGAAACCATGTGGCACCGGCAGGGCAAGACCAGCATCTGTTACAGGCCCAGAGGTGGAAGGAAGCAGTGATTTCTGCCTTAGGGCAAGCCAAGACTCATGCCACGCCAGACTCAACTACTGTCTGCTTCTTCAGCCTGTGTGCTGTCTGCTTGTGGAAGCTTTGCACTGGAAGGACCTTTGGGGATCGCCTAGGCCTGGAATGCCAACACAAGTCATGTGTGTCCGTCACCCCCAGCCCACGGCCATGGCAAGGCAGATAGCACCAAAATCACATTATTCTTGCCTATCAAGCTAGGATGCTACTACAGCATCTTTCTTAACAAAGTGCTCCAATAGCAAGTAATTGGACATGCAAGATGAAGTATTTGCCTTTCCTGTCATGTTCTCATTGACAGATGGGGAAACTGAGACCCAGGCAGTGAAGGGGCTTGTCCCAGGTCACAGAGCACGTTGGTGGCAGCATGCTGGGGCTGGGGTAGGGGTGGGCTGTGTTAAGAAGCACCCACCTTAGAATGTAAATTGGTGCAGCCACTGTGGAAAACAGTATGGGGTTTTCTCAAAAAACTAAAACTAGAGCTATTATTGATATATGACCCAGCAATTTCTCTCCTGGGTATATACCTGAAAAAAAACAAAAACACTAATTCGAAAAGATACATGCAATCCAATGTTCATAGCAGCATTATTTACAATTGCCAATGTATGGAAGCAACCTAAGTGTCCATCAACAGATGAGTGGATAAAGAAGATACGGTTTTATACACACACACACACACACACACACACACACATACGTACAATGGAATACTACTCAGCCATTTCATAAGAATGAAATTTTGCCATTTGCAGCGACATGGATGGACTTGGAGGGCATTATGCTAAGTGAAATAAGTCAGACAGAGAAAGACAAATACAGTATGATATCACTTATATGTGGAATCTAAAAAATACAACACACTAGTAAATATAACAAGAAAGAAGCAGACTTGCAGATAGAACAAACTGGTGGTTATCAGTGGGGAGGAGGGGCAAAATAGGGGTTGTGGGGTGGAAGGTACAAACTATTGTGTGTAAGATAAGCTCAAGGATGTATTGTACAACTTGGGGAATATAGCCAATATTTTGTAATAATTGTAAATGGAAAGTAACCTTTAAAATTTGTATAAAAATTAAAAATTAAAAAAAAAAGAAACACCCACCTTACAGTTTAAGTTGTGGAACCTCGGAGGCTGGGACAGACCCCACAGTAGCGTTTCCCTCTCTGAAGACGGGATCCCTGTCAGTCATCTCTGTCATAGCATCCCATTCCTTCATAGCTTTCATCGCGGCTATAATTATTTGAATGAGACACTTGCGTTTTTCCTTTCCCACCTGACTGTAAGTTCGTGGGGTCCGGCGTTACATCTGTCTTGTTAACCGCTCTGCTCTGGTGCCTCATAGATAGTGGGTGCTCCGTGCATATGTGCTGAGGGCATGAGTGGAAGAGCTGGTGGCAGGCGGGGTAAATGCACCCAGTAACTGTACCCATCTCTTCTCCACTCCACGGCTGGCTGCTTGGCCCCCACTGGCCTGCAGAGGACAAGCGGGCCCCTGCGGGCAATGTGGGCCAAGGCACCAAGCTGGTCAGATCCGTGCCAGTACATGGTAAGCAGCCAGCCCAGGCGGGGTGGTACCTGAGCTTCCTGTGGGGAAACCGAGGCCCGGGGAACCACAGTAATACAGGAGTCTTGCCCACTGAGCGGGAGCTGAGCTGGCCGGTGCCTCCTGACTTCTCGCCTGGCTCCTGGGCACTCAACCTGGCCGCTGGCCCCCAGGTCTGTAGTTCCGGGGCTGACTTTTCCTGACAGCTGGGCCCCTTGGGAGCTATGTGTGCCGGGGCCAAAGCAAACAGCGGTGGTGGAGGGGGGGCGGTGGCGGGAGAGGGCTGCAGGGCCCCAGTTCCCTTGCTTTCCTGAACAGTCGGGGGCCAGAGCCCCCGAGCAGCCAGGCCCCCTGCTCCCTCCATTGTTCCTTGTGATGCTTTCCAGATGCCGAGGAGTCACAGGCTTGGGGCTGGGCCAGGAGAGCCAGGCCAGCCCTCCCCCAGCACCCCACCACCACCTCCACCACCAGTCCCACTTTTAAAGAGATGGCCCTTCTCCTCACCTTGGGCCGTTGTCCTGCTAAGCCTAGCAGCCTCACTGTCCTGCGTCCAGAACAGTTGCTGGGGTGAGGAGCCCTGGGCTCTATTCCCAGCTCTGACCCTAACTTCCTGTATGGCTTGGGCTAGTTACTTGCCTTCTCTGTGCCTCTGTTTCCTGGGCTGTAGAATGGGCATGAGGGAAGGGAGCAGTGTGGAAAAGACAGTATGTGATGGACACTCCTACTTTAACAGACTGTTATCAGTATCACCTAAAGCAGAGGTTCCCAAAGTGGGTGCCTGGGCCAGCAGCATCACCATCACTCAGGAACTTGTAGAAATGCAGATCCTTATGCCCACCCCGGACCTACTGATTCCAGAACTCTAGGGATGGGGCCAGCAGCCTGTGTGATAACAATCTCCGCAGATGGTTCTGATGCGCGCTCAAGTGTGAGTAATAACCTGTGCTCCAGAATTAAGAGCTTGGGCATCTGGAGTCAGAAAGATGGAATGTGGACTTCGCAGCTCTGTGGCTTTGGAAGTGAGCCTTGGTTTCCTGGTAAGGAAAATGGATGGATATTGCTATACTGTGTGTGGTGGGGTTACTGTGCTGATTAAATGAGACAGATAGCACACAGCTTGGTCAGCCCAGCTCCCACACCAGAGCTCTTCTGGGACAAACGCTCCGTGAGGGCAGGTCCCGTGCCTGCCTGGCTCACGCCACCGTCAGCACTTTAAAGGAGCTGCCTCAGAACCCTGACAAAGGGGCATGTGTGCTCTGCTTCCCCTCACAGGAGTGTAGTGGGCCCTAGTGCTGCCTGGGTCTGGGCACAGAGGGCACGAGATGAGCCGCAGAGGGGGACCGAGAACAGAGTGGTCCCTGCAAGCAGGAGCAGTCAAGGAAGGCTTCCAGGGGGAAGTGCAGCTTCCACGGGATTTTGTTGGGAGATGAGGTATGCCAGTTAGTGGGACTGGCGGGCAGAGGTGGTGTGAGAACGAGTACCACCAGCCGGCCCCCCTCCTGTAATGGGCACATTCCCCTCCCCTCCCTTCTCGGCACACGAGCAGGCTTATTGTTACGTGGGGCTGCCCACAGACAAGGGCGAGGACACCCCGGAAGGTCGGAGCTGGGGACCATAGCAGAGGTGCTGTGGTGCTGTGGGAGTGAGCCAGACCTGGGTTTGCATCCCAGCTCTGCTGCTTCCCGGCTGTGTGACCTCAGGCAAATCTCCCAACCTCTCTGTGCCTTGGATTCCTCATCTGTAGGGGTTGTAGGGAGGATGGAATGGCTGGTGAAGGTAACACTGCACGTGGCAGGAGCTGTAAGGGTTTTACAGCTGTGCCCAGGGAGGGCAGTGGACCATCTGGGGCTGTACAGCACGGCTCCGTCCTCCTGACTGCTACAGAGCCCGCTGTGCTGAGCACCCCTGCTCTTGGAGACAGTGGGGAAGGGATGGTTTTGCACACTTTTCCTGCCCCTGGGTGAAAAAGCAAGGTCAACTGCAGCCTGGGCTGTGTGGGTGGGAAGTGCCTGGCTTCCTCGCCGTGACCCCCTAGAAAAGTCACAGAAGGGCAGCTCTTCCTCTGCCAGGCCCCCACCCTGAAGGGGAGAGCACGGGTAGATTTGTGCCATGGTCTGCTGCCCTGCAGTGACCGTGAGAGGTACACGTATGCCTGTATGCACACAAACACACATGCATTTACAGCCACGTGCACCCTCCTCCCCAAGGCCCATTCTCTGAGTTTCAGTACCGGCCAACACCGTGGAACCACGGTAAAAGCTGGCAGACACCTGGGCTGGCCTCCAGGAGCCTCTTAACCCCTGCTCTGCCCAATTACAGTTGCCACAGACGACCTTGAAACCAGTCCACAGCCTTCTGGCCCTCACTCGGCAACGAGGGAATTGGATGACAGCCAGGTAGACTGGGATCAAAGGCCTGCCGCTTACTTGCTTTGTGACCTTGGACAGGTGACTTAACCTCTCTGGGCCTCTGTTTCCTCATCTGGAAACAGGGTCACGATGAAGCCACCTACAAGTCAGGCGCATGGCCGGCGCGGCACTCAGTGGACACTCCCCACGGGCAGTTCCCGCCTGTGGCTGTCTCCATCTCCTAAGTGTCTCAAACTCCAACACTCACCTGATGAAAGTTCTCAGAGGTGGACAGCTTGCTTCTCTTTCTACCCCTCGTGACCAGATGAGGAGATGGAGGCCCAGAGAGAGGAGCGACTGATGTGAGGACAGAGCCGAGGCTGGAAGTTGGGCCTGCAGCTTCTCACCAGGCAGCCGTGGGAGCCTCAGCCCCAGCTCCTGCCAGAGTGGCCCCAAACTGCTGACTTCAGCGTTTCATCAGCCAGGGCAGATCAGATTTCTGTTCTGGCACTTGGCCACCCTCCACACCCTTCCCCCATCGCTATTTTTGAGCTGAGTTCCCCTGTCCTCTCCTCCCAGGGCTGTGACCCTCACACCCTGTAGGCTTACCCACCGCCTTCCTGCCCCCAGCCTTGCCCCCGGGACTGGTGCAGAGCCTCCCTCCAGCCAGATGGAGCTGGGCTGGTTACAGCCACATCCAGCCGGGTCATGTCTGGCCAGGCCTCGCCAGGGATGGCCTCAGACGCAGAGCCTGGGACCAGGCAGTCTGTGGAAGTGGCGCTGGTGGCCTGAGGCGGCCGTCCAGAGTGCTCAGCGCAGCCCAGGAGGGGCGTCCTGAGAGTGAGCCAGCCCCAGCATCGCTACCCCCTGCTTGCGTGACCCCGACTCCGGGCCACACACCTCACCCATCACCGGCACTGCCCATACCACTGTCCCCTCCAGCTTTCGATGTGCTCTGAGCTCCACCCAGGGTGCTCCGAGGAGATGTAGAGGGCCCGGCGTGGCCCCAGCACACTCAGAGACTACTGGGAAACAAGACCGAAGAAACAGCAGTTTTCAAAAGTTCTTTACGTTCAGGATGAAATCTCTGGCGTGCTGGATCATCCCTGGCATGCTGGAGGCCGGGTCAGGGCGGGACATGACCCGCAGCCAAGCGAGTGGTGCAGACCACAAAGTCCCCTGGGAGTTTGGGGAGCCAGGGCCTTCTCTAGGGGAGGCAGTGGGAGGGCTCTCAGCTAGCGCTCGAGCCTGGGACTCAGAGTGGCGTGAGCACCCTGAGGAGGGCAGTTAACCCTGTCTGGGATATGGGGGAGGCCAGAGGGGTGGCCTTGGAGCTTGGCCCTGGATACATGAGCATTCACCAGGTGGAGAAATGTTTGGGGCCGAGGGAACAGCAAGAGCCAAGGCATGGGGGCAGAGCGGGGCATGTCATTTGCAGGAAATGATTTTGTTGTCTTTGTTGGAGCATGAGTTTTGTAGGAGGGAGCAGCAACGATGAAGGTGAGGTCAGCTGGGCCAGACGGGGAAGGGTCCGAAAGCCTTGAGTGTTTTACCCCCGTCCTCCGAGTCTGGGGAGACTGAAGTGGCCATTAAAGTACCTGGGGGTGACTCAGCCTGGCTGGACCCGGGTTGTGGCCACGGTTGGGGAGGAGCAGTCAGAAGAAAGTTTGCTGGGTGAACAGACCACCCAAACAGGGATGCGCAGGGACCTGGGAACCCGCTCAGGAGAACAAATGGTTTTCAGGGCAGCGTCCAGCTCTCGGCCAACCGCATGGTGGTTGCAGATCTTCCGTCCACCGCATCCACTCCCTACGGCGGAGGCGGGACGAGCGATAGCTGTCTCCCTCCGCAGTCACAGGAGGGGAGGAAAACCCAGGCCTTTTGCAATCGCTCTGATTCGGATGTTTTCCACCCCTTTGGACGGGCCCCCCCCTTCCCCTCCCGCCCCTGAGCTCTGATCCGTGCGGTTTGCTAATGGAGGAAAGCCAGAAGCAGGAAACAGATAGCTTAGGGAGTGGCTGTACATGTGATTACAAAGTCTCTGCTTTCCAAAAAGTTTTGCCTGAGAGCAATTCCAATTGCCTGGCCTTGGGGTGGGATTTGGAGAGAGGGGTTCCTGTGGCGGGGAGGGGCTCCTAGGGGCACAGTGCCCAGAGGCCTGTGGGGTGCCAGGGGCCTCTACGCCGCTCTGGGTCCTGGAGGGGCTTCTTGGCCTCTGTCGGGGCGTCCCTCCTGTATCTGTTTTCTCCTTCCCTTTTGGTTCGTTTCCCCCCTTCCTCTCTCCCCTTGTCTGTCACTCCTCACCCTCCCACCCCGCCCCCACCCCCGCCGCCCTCCCGTCTTCCTCAGTCTCCTGGCTCCCTACCCCTGACTCCTGACTGTGCTCTGCCCCTGCCTCCCAGCCTCCCCTTGTCTTCTCCTCTCCATCTCAGCCCTTTCCCTGTCTCCACACTTCCACTCCATGCCCCCTCCCCAGGGTTTTCCTGAGACCTTTTCCTGGCACTGTGAAAGCGTCATTGTTCCCCGGCACTTGGACAAACCCTAGTGTTGTGGAATCAGGATGGCATTTTTGCGGTGGCTTTGGGCTGGGAACGGGCCGGGAGGGGCGATGAGGAGGCTGGGACTTCTGGGCTCATGCTGGGCTGCGGCAGGAACCCAGAAAAGGGGAGGGGGCCTGGGGGAGGGGGCCAGGACGCCTGTGCTCAGACAAGGGGGCCCTTGAGGCTCCGGAGGAAACCCAGGGGGACCTCTTGCCGCGTCCTTCCTCCCTCCCAGCAGCCTGCGGGCCACAGGGTCCAGCCCACCTGTCCCTCTGATCGCCTGCTTCCTCTGGGGCCTCCGCCGAGCCCGCAGCTGCCGGGACCAGGCTGCAGGGGCTGAAGCAGCCCTCCTGCCCACCTCCCCGGGCCATGTGTGTGGACACGTGAGTGTGGAGGTCTTTGGAGGGTTGCTAAAGCAGTGTCACAGGGCGCAGGGGAAAGAGAAGCATGGGTCCGGGCACTGAACGGGCTTAAGCTCGGATCCAGGCTCCAGTGCGGGCCCCACCGCTTACTAATTCTTTGACTTTGGGCAAGTGCTGCCCCTGTCCCCAGCCTCAGTTTCCTCATCTGTCAGTAGGGTTCAGAGTGCTGATTTCATAGGGCTGTTGCATTGATTAGAGGTCATTTCACATGTATTGTGCGTTGGCCCCATGCCTGTCACCTAGGACTGGGTGAAGAGCAGCCTCTGCCTGAGGACGTGGGTCCAAGAGTGTTTCTGCAGGTGTGAGTCTGACTTGGGCCGGAGCCTGGAAATGTGTGTCTGAGGGTGTCTGTGACAGGTGTGGACCACGCTTGGTGAAAGGGTCACACAGGGCTGATCCCTTTGGAAGGCCCCAGACTGTGAGAGCCTTCCTCATCTGTCTTGCTTATTTCCATATTCCTGGAATGTTCCACAGAGCCCGGTGCAGAGCGGGTGCTCAATAAATGTTAGTTGAATGAATGAATAATTGCAGTGGTAGCCAAGGGTCAGAGCTCAGAGGTGGAGTCGTGGTCCTAGGAGCAGGCTTGCTCTCTCATTTTCCCACAACCATTTCAGGAGCGGTTGTGCACGAGGTGGGAGGTGTTGCTGTGGTGTCAGCGGACCGGGTTCAAGTCTTGGCTCCACGGCTGTGGGGCCCTGCACAGGTTGCTTGGCCTCTCTGGGCCTCTGTTTGCTCTCCCATAAAATGGAAGAGCTTTGGAGTGACAGGTTGGCAAGTGACTGGCACATAGTAGGTGCTCATGAAATGTTAGCGCCCCAGCTCCTACACTTGGCAGATGAAGTTCCAGGTTGGGCCTGAGAGAGCCAGGGCTGAGCCCCGGCCTCTGACCGCAGCCCCTGTTTACTCCCCAGGGGTCCAGGCTTGAAGGGAGAGACAGCACGGAGGGCAAGGGGGTACCTGTGGGCCTGAGGAAGGGGGGCTCAAGAGAGGAGGCTCTGGGAGAGGGGCACTGCCTCCTCCAGGGAGAGCCCCCAGCCCTTAGAAAGGGTCCCCAGAACCCTCTGGGGCCTTCCAGGAAGGGCCAGCAAGGACGCACAAAGAGTCCTGGGCCCTTCATTCTCTGTGTCTTCATCTATGGAAAGGGCATCTCAAACGCAGGGCTCTTTCCCTCTCGACTCTAGGCCAGGACCACCTCAGCCACCTGGCCACAGGAGAGCACGCAGACAGGGGGCACAGGGATCCAGCAAGGAACCCACCTGTTCCTTGTTTCCTCCCTTGCTTCTCTTGGGTCGGCCAGTGCCTCTCAGCTGGACGCACTGTGGGGTCAGCCTAGTGTTCCCTGGCAGAGAGCGGGAGCGTGAGGGCAGCTGCCAGGCTGTCCTATGGGCCTCAGGGAGGAAAGGGAGCCTGCCCAGCGGTCAGTGCCACACTCATTCGAGAGATGGGGAAACTGAGGCCCAGAGAGGGGAAGGGATGCCCCCAGGGCCACCCAGCATGCCAGGGCCTGTGACAGTAGCAACGCTTTCCTGTTTCTCACCATCCTGGCTGGGTGGGTTCCTCATCTTAATGTCATCTTCGCACACTGCGGGGCAATTGAGAGGATGGGCTTGAGTCAGTGGCCTGGGTTCAAGTCCAGACTCTACCACCTGCTGGTAGTATAGCCTTGGGCGAGTTACTTAACCTCTTCATTCCTCGGTGTTCTCATCTGAAACCTGAGACTTAAGCATACTTGACTCATAAGGTGATTGTACAAAGGGGGTCTGGCTGTGAGAAGACACCCAATGAATATGGCTATTACTGTGTCCCAGAGCTTGGCCGGGCACAGGCTGCTCTCCTGGGCAGGCAGAGGTGGTGTGGCCAGGGCTGGGGCTGAGGCCTGCAGCTGGGGCCCATAGCCGAAACCGTGATCAAGAGAGCAGAGGCCGTGCGTCCTGGGGCAGAAGCCAGTGTGGAGTCATGATGCACAGGGCATGGCCTCAGGTCCTCAGCACCCCACCTCACTGCTCCCTCCTGGGCCAAGGTCCCTGGGATGCTCTCCTTCAAGCTGCCAAAGATGACAATGTCATCTCCCTGCAAAAAAGAATCAGTCTAGGGACTTCCCTGGTGGTGCAGTGGTTAAGAATCCGCCTGCCAATGCAGGGGACACGGGTTCAATCCCTGGTCCAGGAAGATCCCAATCCCACATGCCGTGGAGCAACTAAGTCCGTACACCACAACTACTGAGCCTGCGCTCTAGAGCCCACAGCCACAACTACTGAGCCCACGTGCCACACTACTGAAGCCCACACACCTAAAGCCCAAGCTCCGCAACAAGAGAAGCCACTGCAATGAGAAGCCCGTGCACCGCAACGAAGATTAGCCCCCGCTCAATGCAACTAGAGAAAGCCCGCACGCAGCAATGAAGACCCAACACAACCAAATTAATTAATTAATTAATTAATTAAAAAAAAAAAAAAAAGACAGTCTAAAAGGGGCCAAGAGGAAAACAAACTTCACTCTGAAGCCTGACTCACTCCTGGTGGGACTTCAGGAAGCAGGGGCAGGGAAAATGATGGGCACAGTGACCAGCCAGGCTCTTATGTCATGTGATAGGTGTGGATACTTCCAGCTGTCCTCAAAACTGAGGGAGCAAATGGGATCCAGGGGGTGGGACGTCCACTCCATGGCGGGGGCTGGGGGGCCGGGCAGCTCTACGGACATGAACATGGTCCAACAGAACCAGCAGCCAGAGGTTGGCCATTGCCTGGCACCCAAGCCCCAGGGGACAAGTATGGACAGAGCTGCCATCTCTGTCTGGTTCCCACCACCTTGGAAAAGCACAGGGCGCCCCCTTGTGGGCAGGAGGGGCCTGCAGGCCAGGGAGTCAGCTGATGGACCATCATCATTTTCTCCATCAAAGTCATACCTACTCATTCAAGACAATTCATTAATTAGAGCAGAGCATCCTGTCTCCTGGAGGCAACCTCTGAACACTTCTGACTGATCTCCTGCCGGCCCTTTCCTTGCACATTCTTCCTTTTTACAGTTTTACTCTGGGAGCAGTCTATATTCAATCGCTTATCCTGCTTTCTTTTTAAAATGTTTTCCCAAACCCTTTTTAAAAAACCTCATAAATATTTTAATGGCTTTGTTGTCATTTGTCCAATGGGTGTAACGTCATTTAGGGAACCAAGGCATTGGTTTTTTTCCAGCCTGTCGCTGTCATAAACAATTCTGTGATGGATATCCTTGAACATCCTTGTGGTCTGCACCTCTGATCTTTTATTTCCTTAGGATGGTCACCCAGATATAGATTTGCTGGGAGGGAAGGAATGGAACTTTTAAAGGTTGAAACCTTACCACCAAGTTGCACTATAGAAATGCAGTAGGAAATGTACTTGTTCAAGCCCACCCCCAGCAGTGTCTGAGCGTGTTCCCTCTCCACACCTGCCTGGTTGGCCTTCACCAGCAACAAGAGTTGGGAGGATTACAGAGCTGAAGTGCCCTCAGAGTTCCCTGGTCCAATTGTCTGACCAGGGCAAAAGTCCCCTTGGCAATGTCCCTGATAGTTGTTCACCCAGTCTCTGCTTGCATACCCCTAGTGAAAGGGAGCTCACTACCTAGTGTCCAGCCACAAGAAATCTCATGAGCCTTTGGGAAGAAAACACTGAGCCATCCTGCAAAAGTGCCCAGGTAGTGTCAGCATCCTCTACATCTCTCCCCAAGCTGCTGGCTTGCCCGGATGTCTCCTCCCACTCCCCGCCCAGCTTTGCCCTGGTTACTCCCTGGCACAAGTCCTCCTTCCCACCACCATGCCAGCCACCATCTCTCACTTCCCAGGCTCCCCTCCATGGTGATTCTAGCCTGGTATGGAGGTCAGAGGACCTGATCCCTCATCTCAGCTCAGTCCCTCATTTGCTATGTGTCCTTGAGCAAGTCCCCTGGCCCCTTTGGTCCCCAGAGGGCCTATCTATACTAAGAGGGCTGGTTTCTGAGCCCCACTGAGCTTTGCCTGAGCTCCTGGCAGATGTGATTTCCCAGAGGGGTATGTGGCAGGGACCCGGGTCAGGAGAGCCTGGTCAGGCCTGGCCTGCTTCCCAGCTGGGGTGGGTAGTGGTCCCTGCAGGGCCATTGGTAGTCACTGTCTGCTTCATGCTGATGTTTATGAGAAGAGGCCGTGCCTTTCTGGGAGGAGAGGCAGGGGAAAAGTGTGGGAGGCAGAGAAGCCTTCTTTCTGTCAAAAATTCCTACTCCCCTTGGCCCTGCCCTTGTCTGTAAGTGTAACAGTGGTGGGACTGACACTCTAACAGCCCTTCCGGGAAGCTGCTGCTCACTGCCCAGAGCTGCCTGCTGGCCTGCCTTCCCTCCACCCACTGCCTCTCTGCCCCTGCCCCACAGGCATCTCTCCCCTCTGACCCGTAGGAGGGCAAAGCCACTGGGCTAGGCTGAGCTGGAGGCCCTGGGGCCTGGGGGATTTCTTCTCCTGAGCACAGGCCTCAGCTTCATGGTGGGGACACACTTGGGGGTGACAGACAGAAAGGGTGTAGCCTTGTGGAAAAGCCTGCTGGGCCTGGCCTCCTGCCCCTCACATACTAGAAACTCTTTGGCAAGTGCCTCCCTTTCCCTGTGCCTCAGTTTCACCATCTGTTAAGTGGGTTTGATGATACTCCCTGCCCAACAGTGTTATGGGGAGAGTTGAATGGGAGCCTGACAGGCCATGGAGCTGTAGCACAAAGCCTAGCGCACAGGTGGTCCTTCGTAAAAGTCTGTTCTCTTCACTCTTCCCTTTGTCCTCTGCCAGCAGCATCCACAGAGTTTCCACAGCCTTCCTCTACCTTTCTTGGCTCCCCCTGAGGATTCCAGAAGGTGAAGACACCTAATGCTGTTCTTATTTTGCTTGCCACCCCCCACCTCCTGGCAACACAGAGGTGGTGAGCCCACCCTCTACTCAGGCTTCCCTCCCATCTTTGGGACTTTCCTCTTACAGTTTATGCCCAATGGTCTCAGCCCCAGCCTCTGTATCACCTGGAACACATCTGCTCCCTCTCTCTGCACAAGCCCCAGAAACGAATGCTACTGAAATCACTAATGGTTACTGAGCACTTGCAATGTCCACCCACCGAGCTAAGACCTTCATCTGCGTGAATGCATCAGATCCCTCCAACAGCGCTGGGAAAGCTGGCCCGTTATCATCATCCTGGGTTCCTGGATGTGGAAACCAAGTCACAAAAAGGTTGCATAGTTTGCTGAAGGTCCCCCAGATAGTCACAGGCAGAGGCAGAATGCCATCACTGGCATCTGGCCCTGAAGTCCAAGATCTGAGCCACGTCTCATGTGGTGGGGCGTCAGAGCTGGACCCTCTCAGTGCCTGGCCTGACAGCAGTGTGGGAATGGTGTGCTGAAGATGTTTGATACTGCAGGAGCCTGGAGCCCCTGTCCCTGCCCAGAAGCTCCCAGTCCTTGATGGAAGGCTCCAGAATGGCCAGTTTTCTAATTACGTGGTGCGGTGATGCTTTCCAACTCACCTCCTTGCTCTTCTCTCATCTTCCTGCTTCTCCCTTTGGTGCACATGCTGTATCTTCTTTATTTGTTTACCTTTCCTTCCTGTTCATTCTGAAGCAGAGACTTTTTGGGAACTGAATTGTCAATCTTGCCCCAATCCTCACCCTTCACTCTGCTGAGTGTCCCGAGATGCCTTGACCCCTCCCTCTGATGCCTTGACCCCTGCCCTTGGCCCCAGCTGTGTGAGGCCAGGTGCCAGGTCCCATCAGTCTCTGAACCAAGAGGCCTGAAGAACCAGATCCCAGAGTGGGTCTGGCTCGTGATGGCCCCCACATTTCCCACTTCAACCAAGGAGTCTCAAATCCTACCATTAGTGAGGTACCACATGCCTATCCCCTGTCCCCCTTTAAAATGTAAGTGCCTTTAAGAACAGGGACCAGGCAACTGAGTTCATCTATTACTTTATTTCAGGATTACTGCAGAACGGAGGCTGTGTAAGTTGTGGGTACCAGGCACCAGGTAGAAAAACGTGCCACCAGAAGTGGTTGGGTCACTGCACACCCCCTATCTTAAGACCAACACAGCTCGAAGTGCCTTCAGGGTCATAGGTGGCCTGTCCACTGCAAATCGACTGGACCCTGGGCCCTGGCTACACACCGAGTGCTTCCCTTGGCATAACTAGCCTCTCTCATGGACCTGACCAGTGCCGAGAGCCAGCCCTGCCTTGGAGCTCGGTCTTCTCCCCATGATATCATGGCTGCTAGGAAGGCCAATAAGGATGCAAAAGACATTAGGCAGTGGGCCCAAAAGACCAGGGCGGTGTTGTTGTCACTTTCTAAGTTTAGATTTACACATTCAGCATGTATGTCCGTTTTTAGGGTTTTGTCTGTAATTCTAGTCGGTTGTCACCAAGTGGTGGTAATGGCGGCTGGGCAAAAAAGACATGATTACTGAAGGAAGAAATTATTATTTTATATACCGCTATTGTTCTATATTATTAAATAATAATAGTTAATACTCCTGTTTGATTTGCCAGGCATTGTTCTAAGTGTTTTACCTCACTTAATCCTCAGAACAGTCTTTCGTGGTAGTTCCTATCATTAGTCTTGTGAAGTGACTCGCCCAGGATCACAGAGCTAGGATTTGGATCCAGAGTCTGGTGTTCTTAACCTTTATGCACTACTTCAGAAACAGGCAAATACCCAGGGAAACATTACTATGGAAACAGACCATCTCATAGACCAGTACTTCTTAAACTTAATAGCGTATGAATTCTCTGGGGCTCCTGTGAAAATGCAAATTCTGATTCAGTGAATCTAAGATGGGGCCTGAGATTCTGCATTTCGAATGAGCTCCCAGGCAATGCTAAGGATGCCAGTCTAGGAATGACTGATAGTCACAGTGTAGTGCCTGCGTTGAAGCCGGCCTCAAACTCAAATCCTGTGAGTGCTAAGTAGGTGACATAATGCAGGGCGCAGTTGGTCGGAACAGAGGTGACACGGAGAATGCATTGCAGTCGGTCTGATGGGGCGGCCACTCCTTAACCTCAGCTGATAATCACCAGCAAGAATTCTGGACCAATGTGGTCATATTTCTATGTGAAATCTCGCACTTTCAAATAATGGGGCAACAAATTCAACTTTCTAAAACACTAGGCAGCTTGTTCATGAATGTTCATAGCAGCATTATTCATAATAGCCAAAAATTAGAAACAACCCAGTGTCTTTCCTCTGATGAATGAGTAAATAAAATATGGCATGACCATATAATGGGATATTATTCGGCACCAAAAAGGAATGACATACTGATACATGCTGCAATGTGGATGAACATTAAAAACACTACAGTGAGTGAAAGAAGCCAGACACAAAAGGGCAATTATTGTATGAGATGTCAAGAATAGGGAAATCTGTAGAAAGAGAAAGTAAGTTAGTGGTTGCCTGGGGCTGGGTATGGTGAGGAAGTGGGGGGTTGGATTTTGAGTGACTGTTAATGAATACAGAGTTTCTCTGGGGGAGTAACGAAAAATGTTCTAAAATTAGACTGTAGTGATGGTTGTATAACTCTGTGAATATACTAAAACCCATTGAATTGTACACCTTGAATAGGTGAAATGTTGGGTATGTGAACCATATCTCAATAAAGCTGCTTTAAAAAAAAATACCATGTAGGAGAGAGCTAGTTTCTTTAATATATAAAGTGCAGTTACAAATCAACAAGAAAAATACCAAACCCCAGCAGAAAAAAAAAAATCACAAAGGATATGAACTAACAGTTCACAAAGGAAACACAAGTGGTTCTTAAATGCAAAAATTCTCTCTTGCTCATAATACATGTCGTACAAGTCAAAGCTACTCTGAGAAGATTTTCTACCTCTTAGGTTGGCAATGATGAAAACTCTGTTAGGGAGGAGACGGGACATTAAGTTGGTACACCTGCAGCTGGAGGGGTGGAGGCGGGTAGTGGCAATTGTCATCTTTAAAAATGAAAATTGTACATACCCATCGACCCAGCAATTTCACTTCTAGGAATTTATTCAACAAATGTACTCTCACATGTGCAAAATTATATATGTATATACACACATATATGCAAATTTATTCATAGTAGCATTGCTTGTAATAGAAGACTGGAAACAATCTAGACATTTGCGGTAGTGATGGGAAAGCACTACGAACCTTGCATAGATTTGAATACTGTGCAACCCTCAAACACAATACAGCAGCTCTGTTTATACTGATCTGGGGGAAAATATTATATATATGTCTGAGATATATTATTAAATGAAAAAGGGAAGATGTAGAACCAAGTATATAATCTGTCTCCATACGAGTGAGGGAAAAGAAAGGACGCACGTACATATGTATATGGTGTATACGTTTGTAAATGGAGAGCCCGTCTTTGGGGTGGTCTAAAGGAAATTCAGATAGCCGCCAGGTAAGGGAGCAGGTGGCTGGGAGCAGGGGTGAGGGGAGACACACTTTCGCTGCCTACAAGGTTGTATTCTGCCTGCGTTGTCTCTTCAGTAGCCATTTAAACCACACCACCCAGGGCCAGAGAGTACCTGTGTGAGGTCATGTGACCACCAGCTGCCCCTTCATGACAGCAGAGTTAAAGGAGTAGTTCCTAGGCACCATCGAGGACTTTGCTCCCTTAAACCTAAAAGAGATGTGCACCACTCACCACCTCCTCTGTTCTCTGTCCCCACACGAGTCTCCCGGCCTTGGGATTCCCATGTGTGCTCTGAGGGTGACTCTGGTGTTCTCTGGACTGGGGACAAAATGTGTCCGGCACATGGGGACACAGGGCACGAAGGCTGAAGAGGGAAACCATGAGGACCCCGTGGGGCATCATTTTGGCCTGCTGGACCCTAATCCCTGTGTTTGCTTCGTGTCCTCTAGGCACGCCCCAAAGGCGAGGGTCTGACCCCGTACCAGGGCAAAAAGCGTTGCTTCGGCGAGTACAAGTGTCCCAAGTGCAAGAGAAAATGGATGAGCGGGAACTCCTGGGCCAATATGGGGCAGGAGTGCATCAAGTGTCACATCAACGTGTACCCACACAAGCAGGTGAGCCGGGCGAGGGGTGGGGGAGCGGGAAGCAGGTGAGGCGTAAGAACCAGGGGAGGGTGACCTTTTCCCTTACTGAGCCTCAGTTTGCTCCTTCATATGATGGGGATGAGACCAGATCTATCCAAGTTAGCCCTTTCTTTCCGTGTCTCATAGGACATGGGGGGGGGAGAGGGCCTGTTTCTCCAGAAAGGGAAGGAAGATAAAGGGGCAACTGTACGAAGACCCTGAGACCACAGACCCCAGTGAATTTTGAAAGTAACGAACTGCAACCGTGACACAAAGAGGGATGCGCAGGCAGCGGGATGCTGTAGAAAAGTGCATTTTGTTGGTTCTTCGCCCAGTTGGCGCATGTTTACAAGGTGGCTACTGGGTGCCAGATACTGTGCAACAGGGCTGGTGGCCAAGGGCCTGCCTGCCCTGCTGGGAGGGGCTTGAGGCGGCTCATACCAGGCAGCACTCACTGCAGGCTGCAGAGAGGAGGCGGCATTTACTCTGGGACCTGAAGCAGGGGAGGAAGCTAGACTTGTTACAAGAGGGAGGATGGCCATCCTAGGAAGAGGGTACAGCAAGTGCTAATGCCCTGAGGCTGTTGGACTTGAGATGCTCAAGGCTGAAAGCTCGGTGAAGGAACGGGAGAGTGGAGTGGGAGGAACGGGAGAGCTAAATGGAGCCGTCACCAGAGGAATTTGGGGGGCCCTACAAGGAAGCCTCCAGCAACAGGGCTTTCAGCTTCATTTTGAGATGATTGCTTTGGTTGTGTGTAGAGACTGGCCTAGAGGGGCTGGGAGACTGGGGAGACCAGCAGGAAAGCCATGGCCATAGTCCCGGGCGAACCGAAGGAGGTCTGAGCTAAGGTGGTGGCTCTGGACCTGGGTCCAACACAGAGCATCACGGGATTGGATGTGAAAGGTGAGGGGGCGGGGCCAGGAATCCAGAACAATCACACTCTGGCTTGAGCTCCTGAGTGGATGGAGGTGGTCGTTACCAAGGTGGGCAGCCTGGGCTGGGGGCAGTTGGGATGGGACATAGGTGTTCTAGATAAAAGCAAGAGATCTCTAATACATGCTACATTTGAGATGTTCCTGAAAATCCAGGTCAAGATGTCAAGAGGTCAGTTGGGTTTGTTATTCTGAAGCTCGTATGAGAAGTCAAGGTGGTTCACCGGTAATTGGGTACCATTGGCCTAAAGGTATTTAGGGAATGATGAGATTTCCTGCAGAATGTGGACAAAGTAGAGAAGGGATTCCCCAGACCATGTGTTGTGGAATCCCAGCATTCGGAGGCCAGATGGAGGAGAAGCATCCAGCGATGAGGAGGACCAAGGAGCGTGGAGTCCTGGAGGTGGGAGGGTGGCACAGGTGGCGGCTGGTGCTGAGATGTCAGGTGTAATGACCATGGGGAAGGGCCCTTGAGGTTTGGCAATAAGGAGGTAGTCCCGAAACTTTGGGGGGCATCACTTTTACCTGGAGGATTTTTTGAGCTGCCACCAAGCTCTGAGAACCACTGAAGCCGATGCCCTGCAGGTCGGACATGAGGCGGAGGGGAGATGTTAATTCACAGCGGATCTGTTGGCCAGGGCAGTGTCCATGGTGGCGGAGGTTCCCTGGGCCAGGCCGCAGAGGAAATACCTTCACTGTCCACTTTTGCAAAGGGCATTGATTATGGAGAGAAGCAGAGAAATGGGGCAGTAGCTAGAGCAGGGACAGTGGCGTTGAGATGGGTGTTCTGAAGATGGGAAAGCCTGGAGCACATTATAGGCAAATGAGAATGACCCAGAAGAAAGCAAAAGGCTGATGATAAGGGGACAAGAGGGAGATGCCTTATCATCAGCCCAGGAGGGAGGGAGGTGGGGGATGATTGGTGAGGGTCATGGGTTTGATGGGGCAGAGAAGGGGGACCTCACTTCCAGGGCTTCTGTTTTCTCAGTGAAATGGGACACGAGGTTTTCAGCTAAAAGTCAGAGTGAGGAGGGGTGTGGTGGGCTTGGGGAAGGACAAGGGAGGAGGCGAACCTACTAGAGAAACATAGCCAGACTGGCAAGCAGCATCCCAGCCCAGGGGGAGCTTCGAGATCATAACTGTCACCCAAGCCATCAGCCCAGTTCTGCGACTTGGTCAGTAGTGTTCACTGCACAGGTGCGGGCCAGAGATGGTGTTACAGGGGTTCGGGGACAGAGGTGTGCCGGATGAGTGTTTCAGAGGGACGAGGTCAAAGAGTCAGGTGTGATGTTGGAAGAGTGTGGTCCTGGGCTGTGAGCGAGACGGCTGGGAAGGGAAGCCAGAGGGGCCCTGATGGAGAGGCGGGGCCAGGACTGGGTGAAGTGCGGAGCCGAGAGCTGGACAGAGCGCAGGTTTCTGAAGACCAAGTCCAGGCTGTGGCTGAGGGGCTGGTGGGAGACAAGGTCACTGCTGGTGAGGTAGTTGGGGTACCGAGGAGCGGGGTGGGGCGAGCCTTCCCTGTGTAAGCTGAGTCACCAGGAAGGATGGCAGGAGCAGGGGGCAGAGGAGGCCACAGGGAAAGGGAGGCAGGAGGGTGGGGGAGGATCCCCCGAGGCAGTAACGTCAGGCTGAGCTCCGAGGGGCAGTGGAGGGTCAGCAGACGAAGGGGGCTGGGGTGGGAGTGGCAGAGAGGGGAGGGTGCGCTTCTGGCGAGGGAACAGCATGTGCAGAGTGGAGAGGACAGGGCCAAGCCGAGCACTGGAGGAGCTGAGGGGTGAAGCAGAGTGCGGAAGGAGGGGCCGGGCTGCCTTGGGCTGGCTCGGAGGCCATGGCACGGAATTTGGTCTTTATCCTACTAGGAGCGTCTGGGAGTTGTCCAAGAGGACTCTTGTGGTTGAAACATTTTGTGATTTTATGACCCTCGTGCAGGCCTCCTTTGCCTCTGTTTGCAGACTCTCCATCCTCCCGCCCGCAAGGGTTTCCGTGGTTCCCTTCACCCACACTGTCGCACACAGGCAAATAGATGGGAAGCTGGCCGTGCAGCCCAGTGGACAAGGGGCTCCTTAGTGCAGGGGGCCTGGCCCACGACCTAATGGCACCAAGGGAGACACCAAGGCCCTGGAGCGCCAAGACAGGCTTGATGACCCAGTGGCTGGGCGCAGGGCACGTGATATGCACGTAGTGTTGTAGGAGCACGTCGGGGCTGGGGCTGAAGGCGGGCAGTGTAAAGGAGCCACGGCATCCTGGATCCTGAAGTCTTCCTGGCAATTCCTGAGCAGGTCTGGAACCCCAGTTCAAAAGCACCTCCCCAAATGTCTGACTGTCAGCACACTCGCCCTCGTTGAACTCTGCTCTCCCAGGGCCCTTGTGCGTGGTCCGTGCTGTCAGAGGGGTTCCTACTTTCTCTCACTGGACACACTTTGTCGACAGCTGCTCACCAGGTCTATGCAGGCTCTGAAGGAAGACGAAGGTCAGGGGGCTGCCTGGCTTTCCAGGAGCTTCCTCTCCAACCCAAGGGACAGGATTCCATCAGACAGGGTTAGCAACTGGCATTCAGAGAACTCCTGTTCTGAGTCGCAGGTGTGGTCACCCTCCGGGTGCCGTTTGCTGAGCCCCTGCACACCCGTCGTGTGTGCTCTGCCCTCAGACCGGGTGTCCTGTTCACTGGGAGGGAACGTGCAGTCCTGAGAAGCCACGTGGCCTTTCCAGGGCCCCCACGTGGAAGTGGTGCCTTGGCATTGAACTTGCACCTGTGTCTGGAGCCCGGCCCTGAGGCCAGGCAGGCCTCCGTTGGTGTCCCAGCTCACGCCCCCTGAACTGGGTGGGCTGGAGCAAAGCACTGGGCTTGGCTCCGAGCACAGGAGAGAGGAGGGGTGCTGTAGGTGCGTCTCAGTCACTGGAGACTCGGGCAGGAATTGGGAGAATTGTGACAGCAGTGTGCGGTGGCCAGGCACTCCTCTGCGTATTTTATACCTTCGTCCTCTCAGCCACCCCATGAGGTCAGCTCTATTGTCTCCCCATTTTACAGAGGAGGAAACTAAGGCAAAGGGCATAAGTGACTTACCCAAGGTCAGTAGAGAAGCTGGAACTCATGAAGAGGGATCAAGTTTGGGGCTGGAGGAGAACATGGAGCCTGGAGGGGACAGATGAGTGGCCTGGGGGAAGCGGGGACAGGGGGAACAGCAAGGGCAGGTCAGGGTGGCTGGCTGGGGATGGGCCAGTTCCTGCAGGGGCTCAGACGTGTGGTGCTTGGGGCTGTGCTGGGGGTCTGGGAGGCTCAGTCCTTATGATTCTCACACCTCTGTGACCTAAGCAGAGAGGCAGGGCCCAGCCCATGCACCCAAGTCCACCGGGACCCAACTCCCCGCTGCGGCTCCAGCCTCCTCGGCCGCACCCCTGTATTGCCCTAGCACCCCTTCCATGATGCCGGGCCCGTACCGCCACCCCCCAGGCTGGCCGTGGCCTCTCCTGCTTCGTCTCCATCCTGTGAAGTTCAGTCCAAGCGCAGCCTCCCTGACCATCACCTCCCCGTCTCCACACTCAGGATCAGAGTCTCTCGGGCCCAGTGAGGAAGAATCTTCCAAGTGCGTGTGGCTCTGCTCTTCCTTCTCCTCGTCATTCAGCCCTTGTTTGTTGAGCACCTACTGTGTGCAGCGGGGAGACTGAGGCCCAGAGAGGAGATGGGACTTGAGCAAGGTCACTCAGCCAGTCAGGGGGGCCTGGGACCGGGTCTCCCCCTGCCTCACCCCCCAATCTCCTGTCACAGGGCTCTTCTCCCTCAGGGAAGTGGCAAGCTGGGCTGAGGGCAGAGGGGGTGGTGGCCCTGCCGGGCTCCCCAGCAGTCAGGAGCCTTTGAAGAGCTGAGAGGAGGGGCTCAGAGCCTCTGTCCCCCCCATACTCTCCCTGCCCCCCACGGTGGAGAGGGGTTGCTTTATTTCTCCTGCCCCCTGAGCTCTGACCTGTGTGGTATCCATCTCCTGAGAACCCTCCACTTCCCCTCCCCTCCCTCCCCTACCACATCTGTTTCCCGTCAGTCTCCAGCTGCGGCTCCCCCCTGTCAGCCCTGCCCCCCATGAGAAGAAAACACTAATGGGCTTTGCCTCACTGCTGGGGGTGGGGATGGCCCTGGGGTGATCAATCCCAGCTGCTGACTGTGTTTTTCCCTCCGCAGAGGGGAGTCGCCTTGACAGCTTCCCCAGCTCCTCCACCCAGTGCCTGGGCAGGGCTGAGCCAGGACCCGTGGAGGGAAGGGGCACTGACAGGGTCATGGCCAAGGAGCGGGGGTGGCCAGGATGTTGCAAGTGCATTTCCACAGGGACTCAGCTGGTTCCCCTGATCCCAGCCTGCTCCCTCCACATAATAATAATAGCAATAATACATGATATTAATACTGATCAACACTGCTCTTATTGTACCAGGCACTGTTCTAAAAACTTTGCATATACTAACTTATTTACTCTTCACAACAGCCCTATCAAGTAGGTACCCTTAGTAGCCCATTGTATAGAGGAGAAAAATTGAGGCACAGAGAGGTTAAGTGACTTGCAAGAGGTCACACACAGCAATTACAGAGTCTTACAGAGCTCTTTATGGTTAGAAACTACCTTAAGACAGTCATCTCATTTACTTCTCTCCCTATCACACGTACAGCAAATGTTATTAACCCCCCCCCCACCCAAGTTACAGAAGGGCAAGTTAAGGTTCTAAAGGAGAAAGTTCTCTCCCAACAGCCCTTGGCAGGTAGGTAAAGCTGCAGGCCTCTGGCAAGGCCTTTAATGTCTTGGAGCCTCGGTTTCCTCATCTGTAATATAGGAGGATGATAATATGCCCCTCACAGGACGTTAGGTTGTATGATTTATGTGGCCGTGCTTTGCAAAGTGTAAACCACAGGGAGCAAGGGTGGTGTCAGGCCTGCTTGCTCTGGTCTCTCCGGCCGCACTTGGAAGACCGGTTCAGGGAGGGGCTCGGGCCAGCATGAAGAGTCCGGGAGGGGAGCTGGACATCAGGCTGGGTTTGGTCTAGGGGAGGGAAGACTTCAGAGCTGCTCACATCGGACCTATGGGGGCCAGCAGAGAGTCTGCATGGCCCCTGTGTGGCTGGGATCACTGGGATGGGCGTACAGGGACCCAGACTTCAGCCCAAGATCGTGAAGTGCTTCTTACAGTGGAGGCAATGGGCTGAGCCAGTGAGCTCAGCCACCAGGGAGCTCTCCAGCGCCGGGGCGTGTAGGCCAAGCCCTGGGATACTGTAGGTGTGCATCAAGATGTCTGGAGGGCAGGGGATGTGACCTTCCCAGGTCTTTCAGCTTGGAATTGTGGCTTCAACTTTCAGTGGCCCTCTACCAGCTGGTATTCCCCTCCTATTAGTAATAATAATAAACAGCATTAATAACTTTTATGTGCGACGCACCTTCTATTTGTGATCTTCCTTGAGTTGTAACAACAGTCTCATGAGAAAAGTGTTACTGACATCTCCTTTTACAGATGAAGAAGTGGAGGATCAGAGAGGTGAGGTGGCTTGCCCAAGGTCACACAGCTCATAGGTAGTTTGAGCCCAGGTCTGACATGAAGCCAAACTCTTTCTCCTTTCCCCTGGCCAGGAAAGCCAGTGATTAAAAGCTTATTGAGATGAAGCCAAGGCTCCTGCCCTATTTCCATGTCTTCCCAGTGTGGCTTTGGGCCTGGAAGCACAGGGATGGGCTTTATGACCATGGATCAGAACCCTGCCCACCCACAGTCCATACACTTGCTTTCTAGAGCCCTCTGACTCATCCATTCTCTGCTCTGAGTGTCAGCTTCAGACCAGGCACTGCATAATCAGGCAGAAAAGTTGGTGCGCTACTTTTGAGCAGTTTGCAGCCTGCCCAGGGGCTAGCGCTCACGCTCAGCTTCCCTCCAGGACCATTCTGGGTCCTGGTCACTGGCACCAAGGCTCCCTTGGCCCACACCAGCCTGCAGTTCCTGCCCCCTGTCCTCGGCAAGTGGCTCCCAGCTGGCCCTGATCAGCTTCCTTTGAGTCCCCCCGAGTCCATGCAGAGGACCCTGCTACAGGTAGGGGTTCTGGGCTGGGGCTACGGCTGCCAGCCAAGAAACCGTCTGCCTCGGGAAGTGTGCCTAATAACCTCCGTACATTTTCCAGAGAAACAAGCTCGCTTTTGAGAGCCAGGATGCGAGGTACAGAGGGAGCAGGGAAGCCCCCTGTGTAACAGAAGTGTGCTTGTACGTGCCACACGCCGCTCAGTTTACAAGCATCTAGACATCTGACTCCGCCCTGTAAACGAGCTGCAACAATGGCCCACTTTACAGATGTGGAAACCGAGGCTCTCTGAGGCCACACCGTGAGTGAGTAGCCTCAGAGGTCTGGCAAGTCACCTCCCTTCTCTGGACCTCAGTTTCCCTGTTCAGAAACACCTAGCCACTCCACTAACGGGGCAGGCACCGTGCCAGGCCCTGGGACGTGGGATGAATCGGAACACTGGCTGCTGACGTCACAGAGCTAAGGGCTCGCTCACCCGAAGCCTGAAACACTGTGACCCCGTCCAGGTTAAACTCCCCTTGAGTCTTGAGGCCGCAGGAGCAGGTGTGGTGGTGACAGGTGGCCTGGGAAGAAGCAGTGGATGCTGGGAATCAGGAGATGCGGCTTGGGTCTCCCTTGCGCTGGGCCTCAGTTTCTCCATCTGGATAATGCCTGTGCCCCGCTGTGCTGCCTCTGTCTCGGGCATTCGTGAGCTTCAGGTGGTGGCTGCTTAGAGAGTACTGGCGGGGGTGGAGTTGGGGGGCAAAGTGGCATCTAGACCTGGGGCTCTGTGTGCAAGACCTCCTCCCAAAGCGCTGGCCCCAGCCCGAGGCCTCAGCCTATGCCTCCCAGGATGCAGGACGCAGGACACTCGTGTTGCCTGCAGCAGGCGAGAAGCAGGAAGGGTCCTGGGCGCTTTGGGAAACAACCTCTGATTACAGACGCCTGCGCTCTCTCTCTGGGCCCTCCCTGTCTGTCTCCCTCCTCCTGCCTGTCTGTCTGTCTGAGCACTCTCTGCCTCTCTCCACATCTGCCTGACTCTCCCTGCTCCTCTGGTATTTCTTTCTTTCCGCCCCCTCCTCCCCACCCTTGGGCCCGCTTCCTCCTTCCTCTCTGCAGAGACCCCTGGAGAAGCCCGATGGCCTGGACGTGTCCGACCAGAGCAAGGAGCACCCCCAGCACCTGTGCGAGAAGTGCAAGGTGCTGGGCTACTATTGCCGGCGCGTGCAATGACCCGGCCGCCTGCTGGGCCCCGCCGCCCTCCTGCCAGCCAGAGAAGACGCCACCCCCCTGCGTGTCCCCTGTGTGCGCGTGGGGGCGCCCTCGCAGGCTTACAGGTCTAGGGGGTGGGCTCTTGGCTCATGTATGTTGACAAACAGTGTTACTGACGTAGCTGCGCCCCCAGAAGGCCGGGCCTCTGCGACTCTCTACGGGGGGCCCTGGGTCTGTGTGGAGGGGATAGGGCAAGCAGAGGTCAGCGCACAGGACCACGCAGAGCCCTTGGTGTCCCCGCAGGCTCTCCTCTGAGACTCCCTTTGGGGTGAGCAGCCTTGTATTGGCCACGAGTGCACTAAATTTACTGTGAATCCCAGAGCCTGCAGGGGACTGTCTCCCCAAGACCGGCCAGGCCGCCTTTTCCCACCCAGAACCTTCCAGTTTGCCCTGTGTGAAAAGCCACTCTTAGAAAGCCCTAATTTTCTGTCTAAGTCAGCACTCATGGCAAGCTGACACCTGTTCTCGCAGCTGCTGGGGAGCGGGCATCTCTGCCCCCTGCCACTTTGAGCCCCAAACCTGATCGCCTCTGCCGTCACTGGCATTGCACCTGGGCGTCGCACCCTGCCCCCCCCCCCCCATAGACCCAGAGGTCAGGCACGGGGAGGCACTGAATGTTGGACAGTGTCCCAAGGTGTGACCTGGGGCACATCAGGCAATGCCTCCCCCCTCTCCCAGCACATACTATCCCCACTTGCTTGGATTTTGTCAGCCCCATTCCCTTCCCCTCTCCCTCCCCTCCCACCCACGCTAGGGGGCCACCCCCTGATGGAGGCTACAGGACCCAGCAGGGAAGCCACTCTGGCAGGAAGGACACAGGCCTGGCAGATCAAAGACCCGGGTTTTAATGCTGGCCTCACCACTGACACACTGTGGAGCCTGGGAAGGATTCTCATCTCTCTGCTTCGCTACTAGTTAAGTGAGAGAGTGACAGCAGAGAGCCGAGAGGCCCGTTTCTGTTCTGATGTGCTGGGATTCAGCCTGGCTGTGTGCCGTCTCCTGGAGCAGAAAGCTTTACTTGGACAGTATCCCCAGGTCCCGCACCCCGACTATCACCCGTCAGTCAGTCACTTAAGAAGTCATGCGGAGGGACCCCGGTCCTCCCCTGTCGCCCCTGCAGGCTCAGCCCTGCCTGTTGTCCCCTACCCTGCAAACGTGAAGGAGAGGGTTTCCCCCGCCCCAAGACAAGCTACAGAACCTCTCGTTTGCAAAGTGGGGACAATGATTCCTACCTCCCGAGGGTGGGGGAGGCCTCTTGGCGCTCACACTGGTCAGGGCGACGCTGTCCTGGCTAGCGGGGGGATCGCCTTCCTCTTCGCTCTCTCCCCAGTGAGAAGTCCTATTTTTATTGTCGTATCACCCTTCCTTTCTCCCAGGGGAACCGGCTGTCAGAGCTGGGTCACTTGATTTTGCCCCAACGTGATGCCTCTGTGGAAAAAAAAAATCAGACCACGAAATGGGCCTGAAATTCAGTGTTTACCACGGCTCAAGGACACCCAACCCGTGTCCAGTTGCCTTTTGTTTTCAAATGAAAATGCTTTGTACAACTGAGGAGTTACAGCAAAGTGTTAATCAGGGGTCCAGGGAGTGAGTCGAAGAGATGGAGTGAGTGCATTTGCAGCCAGAGGGCTGCAGGGTAGATTTGGGCGGGGTGGTGGGGGGGAGCCATGCCCTCTGAGCATTTAAGAAGTGTGTATTTGCTCCAGCCTGAGCCCTGTAGCGGCCTGCCCCTGACTGTGAACACGCCCACTGAGGAATCCCTCCCAGCTGCTCCCTGCCTGCTCCACGGTGTCAAGGTGAGCCAGAGTCACCCTGTTCCAGGGCTCTCTGTCCCCAGGGAGAAGCTGTTGCTGTCAGTCATCCTAGCGCCCTGCTAACGAGAACATTCGCAGTGGTGGGCAGTGTGCTGGTCTCCGCTGCGAGGACCAGGTCCCAACCCTTCCAGGGACCTGGCTCCACAGGGGGACCTTGGCCTCCGGTACCTGGGCTGCAGTCGTGGGGGAAGCCCACACCCTAGAAAGAACCCAGGCTCCAGACCCCTGGAGGCCAGGGCCTTCCACAGGCCAAGAGGAGAAGGGATATCACCCCAGAGTGACCTTTGCAGCGGGTTTGTCCAGCTGGCAGCCATTGCCCCCGCCATCTGTGCAGAGCTGGCCACCGCAGGGGCTGGGCCCTCTCTCTGAGGCGGCCCTTCCACACCGCCCCCTCCTGCACTGTTTGGCTGAATTTGGGAGCGCTGTGTGCTCAGCGAAAACCACTGCTGTCCAGGCTGGTGCTGTGAGAATTAAGTGCTCAGAGGGCCTGGGCACCCAGGAGACAAGAAAGTGTGTGGTTTTAGTACGTTCAAAGGGACAATCGCTTGCAGTTAGTAGATCTAGCGATCCAGTTGGGAGAGAACGGTGTTTACCCCATATGAAGTATTCAATAGTTCTACTTGTGAATTTGTATTTATTTTGAGTTATACTTGACACAGAATTCCTTTTTTTTTTTTTTTAAAAGAAAAAATACTATGTGTGTATTTTGAAACGAAAATTCATGGATGTTAAAATTTCTGCATGGTTTCCAATTTTTCTCACAACACTGAATTTGTTACCTTCTCCCGAAAAATCTTCACAGTGATTTTTGTCTGTATATATTTGAGGGCTTTTTTAAAAAAAAGAAAAAGAAAAGAAAAATATGATTGCCTGATTTTTGAGATTAAAGTAAACAAAAAGAGAGGCATTTTCAAAACTTCAGAGCTTTCAGGAGGGCAATAGAATATCAAATGAAGATTTCTGGAAGTATTTTTTGCAAACCTTCTTGTTGAGCTGCAAGAAAATATTTATGGTGAGAACTTTTCTCTTTTTCCTGTTGGTTTTTTTTTGGGGGGGGGGGTGATTTTTTACTATGCTTTGGTCTGTAAAAAGTCTGCAACTGAATTACATTAAGAAGGAAATATTGTCTACATAGATTATTATATGAAGTTGGTACATAATTCTGATGAGGAAAAAAAACTTTGCAATTCTTTAAGCCATATTATTGTTATTCTCTGTTGTTTTCCCTGGATAAAAATATCAGTATTAAGTAGCCAGCATATTATTCAAGTGCTTAGACTTATTAATATGTTCTTGTCCTGTATTTATACATATGTGTATTTGGGAAAGTACTGCCTTTTTTTAAGGGAAGCTATTATTAGATACTTAGTGAAAAAGGGAATGGTGAGCCCTTCGAGCCTCTTCAGCTGAGGATAACACAGCATTATAATCCATTCTCTTGCACCTTCTTATTATTATCTTGTTATTATGGTTATTAAACTTGTGGGGGGCAGGAGTGTGCCTGGGGAGCACGGGGCGTGTGACTAGCCCCACCATGGTCGGCCAGCTCCAAAGATGGTGTCCTTGGCCTGGTCCAGGGGTCCCGGTCAGCAGGGCCCAAGGATGGAAGAGGAAGCAGGAGGCGGACTTCTCCAGCCGCCCCCTTTGGAGCTTTGCCATCTGAGCCATGCCTCGGTGCCCTACGCTCTTTGAACTTGGATTTGTCACCCAGAGCCCTTACACCTGCCCTCCAACATCTAATGGACTTGAATCTACTCTAAACGAATATTTAATCCAGCATCACTACATCGTAGCCCAGTGTGGCAACTAACCCTGGAGTTTGGGAGGCGTCCGGCCTTCGGGGGAGTTCATCGCTCTCTGTTGCCAACCTCACCGTTCGACCTCCTCCGCTCCTGTGTGGTGACCCTGTCCGTGTCTGTATCTGTTAATACGTGTGTGTCCAGCTAAAAAGACAAACAGAACCCGTGGGCCAGCTCGGAGGGTGCGAGGAGAAACCTCCCGACCTCTCCCGAGGGCCGCCCTCGGGATGGCATTCCGTTGTGTGCCTTATTCCTGGAGAATCTGTATACGGCCTACCTATAGAAATATAGCCTTTTCATGCTGTATTAAAAGAACTTTTAAAAGCAAGAGAGGCTCCTGGGTGTCCTTGTTTACACGGAGCATCGGTAGGGAGCTGAACGTCTTCACAGATTCGGGGGTGCTGAGCTGGGTAGGGGCGGCTTGGGCCTGCCCTTCCACTCTCCCACCTCTGGAATGTCTTGTCCTTGCCCTGCCTCCACCCCACTGATTTGCCTCCTCCCAGCCCCCCTGTCCCCAAACGGACACTCTCTCCGGGGCGAGGGCCCTCCCCAAGCGGGGCCCCAGACTGGGCAAGATTGTCGGCACATTAGGTCACAGTTAGCTCTGCGATGGGACTGCTGGTGACCATATATAGGAGTGAATCTTCCTCGGAGACAGCAGCCCTAGGTCTCGCAGCTGCAGCTCCCACTTGGCCCTCTCACCAAGACAGGGATTTGGGCCTCAGACGCTGGGCATCCCACAGTGAGCAAACTCAAGTGTCCAGGGCCTCCTGGAAAGTCCCCAGGAGAGGGAACAGAGGGCCCTTCTTCTGAGCAAGGACCGGTCTGGGCTGTCTCAAGGTGGGGCTCTTGACCGGGGCCACAGACGGAAAGCCATGGCTCACAGGGCCTGGAGCCACGGCGAAGCAGGCCTGAAGGAGCCACCTGCATCCGGAGCCCTGCGGCCCAGGATCAGCGCGCCTGCGGTTCTCAACCTGGCTGCTCACCAGAATCGCCTATGGGAGCCTTGGTCCATCCCAGAGATGCTTGAGAAACCAGCCTGGGTGTCCTCAGGTTCTTAAAGTCCCTGATCAGTCCAGTGTGCACGGCTGAGAAGCACCAGGCTTTGAAATGGTCCTCAGGGTCCTGCGGGGTGGATGGTGATGGCCGTGAGGGGGCCGTGGGCAGGGGGCGTCCAGCTCACTGGAGGGCATCCCATCCTCGGCTTCAGTCAGTTGCTACCATCTAAGAATACACCACCTGGGGTGGGGAGGGGAGTAGTGGGGGGACTAGGCTGTTATGTGAAATTCTCCAATTTTTAAACTTTGGCAACTAGTTTATTCAATAGCCAAACTACATGTCTGTGGACCAGCCCATGTCTCCATGCAGCCCCTGAGATGGAGCAGAGAAAACAAGGTAAGTCCTTGGCATCAGGGATCATGGATGGGGGAAGGGTGGCGAACAGGCAGGAACAGAGGCTCCCAACTCCGGAAGCAGGACCCCTTGTCTTATTTGGGGTGCACAGCGAATCCTGGGAGCCATCAAGCCCTATCCTGCTTATTGGCACAAAGGAAGAATTCACCTCCGGGTGCCTGGCCTCAGGCTGCGTGAAATGGCGGGCAGGCCCAGAGTTGGCCTGAGCGCAGGTGGGTGTCAGTGCAGCCAAGCAGTGAGCAGAGAGGGGACCCAGCCCAGCAGAGTGGGCGGGGGAGAGGATAATCACTCCCATGAGGGCCTCTCCACCCACAGCCCAGGGAGGGCTGCGCTCCCGGTACAGGTCTGAGGACACGGAGCCCGTCTGTCTCAGTGGCCCGTGCCCCACAGTGCCGGCTTCCAGATCAGCCCTGCCTCCCCCGGCTGGGCGACCCTGGGCAGAGTCCCTGACCTCTCTGAGCCCCAGCTTCCACCGGGACACTGTGCGGATAAGCCGGCCCCGTGAACACAAGGCCCAGCACACAGCTTGGCACCTGGCTGGCGGGTGGCAGGCCAGGGGCTGTGGATCTCTTGCTCCCACTGTCTGTGGCTCCGACCAGAGGTCACCCAGGGAGTCCGAGGGGGTGCCAGGCCGCCAACCCAGGAACCTGGTTCACTTGCTCACTGGCTGAGTAACCCCTGTGCTAGGGCCGAGGTGTCAAGGTTAATGTTCGATTTTCTGCCCTTGTGGGTCGTGTGCATGCGCCCGTATTTGTTTTGTTTCGTTTTCCGTGGAAAGAAAACAAACCCAAGGCAAACACAGCCTGCATTTCGACATCTGCCGCCGTGGAGACCAGTAATTCCCCTGGACAGGAAGGATTTCCGGTTGGACCTAATGTCCATGTCCAGGGGCAGCGGCGGCAGCTGAGAGCAGAGAGAGCGGAGTCCACCGCAGAAAGGGGTGTCGGGGGACCCAGAGGGGAGGGCCCAGCTCTGGGCCCAGCCCTGCCTGCCCTCCTCGAAGCTGGTGTCCTCCGCCACCCTAACCCCACATTTGAGGCCTCCAGAGGCGGGGGCTCACTTGAGGTCACCCAGTGGGAGGAGCAGGATTTGAACCCTGAGTTCTTACCTCCCAGTGCCGTGGTTCAGAGGCAGAGCTGGGGCTCAGCCCCGGGCAGCATGCTATGCCCACAGTTGCAAAGATGGGGCAAGGAGTGAGGGCCCCAGGGGCGGGGGTGGTCTGGGGGGACAGGCAGCTCCAGCCCGTGAAGGCCTTGGTGTAAGGAACCAGGCACGGGGAGGGGAGACTGGCCAGTGCCTCAGATCTGGGGGTGGGGGGGGGGAAGGCATGTGGGCTCAACCACCCCTCCCTCTCCCACCTCAGCACCAAAAGCCCTGGGGATTCAAGGGCCCCTCGCGGGGCCCAGACAAGGCTCCTAGCACCACCACCTTCTTGGAACGTGTCCTCACCTGTGAGCTGGAGCAATCGGGACACACTGCAGGCTGCAGCGGACACCGGGCTGCAGCGGAGGCTCTGTGCCGGCTGCTTCTCCTCTCCCCGGCTCCCGCGGCCATCGGGCTTCTGCCCTGGGCCCTGGCCACAGGCCCAAGTCTCTCCTGTCCCTCTGGCCTCGTGTGTGTGCTCCTAACAGTCCCGGCAGGAGCCAGGGCAGAGACCAATATGGCGGGTGGGGAAACTGAGGCCAGGGAAGGCCCAAACGCCCCAGACAGGCAGACGGGTCCT
The DNA here is from genome assembly GCF_009873245.2 of Balaenoptera musculus. Taxonomy (NCBI): domain Eukaryota; kingdom Metazoa; phylum Chordata; class Mammalia; order Artiodactyla; family Balaenopteridae; genus Balaenoptera; species Balaenoptera musculus. Next base: position 55,953,439 of record NC_045800.1, read on the forward strand.
CCACTGCACCCTCCCATCTCCACGCTCTGTGCTTTTTCTGATCCCTACCAGAGACTCCAAGTGGATTCCCACCAGCGCGCTCAGGCCTTCAGCAAAGCACTAGGGGCGTCTTCTCGGGGCCTGGGTGGGGAGTCAGGCCCCTGCCTGCCCTCAGACAGCTGGACTCTGGCTCCCCACAAGCTCCCCAAGGTCAGGCATCCAAACGCCACCCCAGCGGCTCCCTGGCCCGCCTCCCACATGGTGCTGAGAGAGGAGACACTTTCTACTTGCGTGTGTTCCGCTCCTGGGCAGGAGACGAGCTCAAGGGAGCCAGGCCACGGAGGTGCACGGGGGCAAGGTGGCAGAGGGGGCCTCCAGTCCCGTCCCCGCACACTCCCAGCACCCCACCGTCCGTGCGTCTGCAGTGCCGGTGTGGCCTGGTGCACCGCAGGGTTAAATGTGGAATAAATGAGTGGGATCTGGCCAACGTCCAGTGTGCCAGCTGCTGTGCTCTGTGATCTATATGCATCATCATTCTTGATCTTCACCACGACCCTGTGAGCTGGGTGCTGGGATGAGTACCATTTCACAGAGAGGGAAGCCGAGGTTCAGAGAGGTTGAGTGACTTGTCCAAGATCATACAGCTAGAGAAGCAGAGCCCCTCCCTGTGCCCCCTCCCAGCGCCACTTCCCACCCCTCACCCCCCAGTGTCAGGTCCAGGGCCTAGTCCCTGCCTCTGGCAGCTGTGCCACCCGCCCAAGACAGCCAGGCGGCGGGGCTGGCCTGCCCTCAGCCCCCAATTCCCTGGGCCCCTCACACCTGCCCAGCCGAGCCCGCCAGCCTTCCTATGGTAGCCCGGAGCCAATAACCACTTAGTGCAGGCTCCATGGTGGTTACTGCGGGCTTGTGCAGAAGCTAGAACTCAAGCCAAGCCCCCCAACACAGCTCCCAACCCCTTTCCACCTCTGTCCTTGAAAACTTCCTGGGGGGTCCCTTTCCCAGTTGCAGGGGAAGCCCAGCTCCTACCTCCACTGCCTCCAGGGCGAGCCAGGCCAGACCCCTGTGCCTTCTCTCCCTGGCGCTCGGCCCTCCCCCGCTGGAGCCCTGTATTCAGGCCTGTCCCCCTTCCACATCCTCCCTCTTGGTCCAGGAAAGGAAGGGGGTCTTCCTCCCACCCGAGCCCTCCACCCTGGGAGCTGAACAGCATCCCCCTCTACCACCTGCTCAACATCCCCCCTCCCTCTCTGGTCACTCCTGGAGGTCAGGGCTCAGCCTCCACCACCCCTCCACACCCAGCTTCTGCAGCCTGTGGGGCAGTTTGGGGTCCAAGTCCTGCCTCGTTCATCCAGGATCATGGCACCTGCCGTGACCTCCATCTCGGCCTCCCCACTCTCATCCTGGCAAGGGTCCTGGGGTCAGACGGACTGGACACTGAACTGCAACTTCACGACTTATCAGCTGTCATCCTGAGCTGAGGAAGTCGCCTCCCCCGCTGAGCCCCGGGTTCCTCCCTTGTAAAATGGGAATGGTATTGCCTGCCCACCACCTGAGGGTCACTGTCACGATTAAACACCTGGGCCATGCTTAAGAACTTTTAGCTACTGCACTGTTCATGGAGGGGTGCCAGGCCCCTGGGCCTGTGCTGCCTCTGAAACGCTGCCCCCCCAGCTCATGCGGCCTCCCCCTCCCCCCGCCATGATTCTCTCTCTGCCTCTGCCTCCTACTTATCAGGCCCTTGAGCCATGCATTCTGGAAACTTCATCCCAGCCAGGTGGCAGGAGATGAGCAGCCTGCGCCTTGCCCCCAGGAAGGGCCTTTGACCTGTCTGGTCCTTGGCCTGTAGGCCTGTCCCCCTCCCTCCGCAGGCACCCACATAGTGTTAGTTCAGCTCTGACTAGGTTTCTGCCCGAGTTTCCCTCTTGTGCTGCAGCAAGGGACCTTTGTCTAGCATGTAACTGGTCCTCCTCTCCCTGGGAACCTGACCCAGCCCCGCCCCACGGCGGAGACTGCTTCAAACAGTTTGGCCCAGATCTCTCTCCTCCGACATCCTTGCCAGCTCAAAATCCCCCAGCTTTCCTCTCACAGGAATCGGCTGGTCCCCTGCTGCCCTCTGGTGGCTAAATCTGAGAACTGCGACTTCCTGCTGGCGGCAAGCCTGCATAGGGGACAAAAGGGGAATTTTTTTTTTTTGCTCCCAAACCTGAAATGAGTCCTGATCTCCCCAGCACAGTGCTATCCAGGCCTCATGCACCTTTACTTGAGTAAAACTGTCAAGTGGTAATATCTGGGTTTTCCTTTCTTGATTATAAAAATAACGCATGCACAACGTGAAATGGAAACAACACAAAAATAGGAAGTAGGATGAGAAAATTCTCAGCCGAACCTCCCCCAGAGACACCACTGGCCAGAGTTTGGCCATATCCTTCCCTAGTCTTTTGTTTGTGCAAATATATTTGTGTTTAATGTATATACACACACACACACACACACACACACACACACACACTAACCTAACAGGATTATACTTGACATGCCGTTCTGTAACCTGCTTTGTTCTCATCATCATCTTTCCCTGTTAGCACAGAAATCTGTTTCATTGGACTAACAGCTGATTGTACTCTTTTGTTAGGTAATGTATTTATCGATTCCCTATTGAAGAGTACGGGCATCTTTTTGTTTTTCTTAATCACCTTTCTGTTTGGTGCAGTAGGGAGATCTGGGGTCAGGCGAGCTAGGGTCTGACTTGAAAAGTCTCAGGCCACTACCTTTGATCACATCCCTGTTCACCCCCTCTCCCCAGGCCTCAGTTTCCCCACCTACCCACTGGGGCAATGGGCTCCACCTAGAATCCTTCACTCCAACAATTCCTCTGATCTGTGATTCCACACTGGGTTGACAAAGCCTATGAGCTGCCCTGATGTAATTCATGAAGTTTGGGGGCTGGTGCAGGGAGGGGACCTGAGAGCCCCAAAACCTCTTTTAGGCCTGGGGCCTGGTGAGCACTTTGACAATTGTGGGGAGGAACAGCTGAAGAAAGCTCCAGAACTCTCCATAAAGGAACCGATTGTACTTTATATTTTATTTTTTGAAATAGAGTGTAGGGAAGTTCAAGCCTCTGGTCATCTTGAAAACAATAAATAAATTGGACTGAATCAAAATTTAAAACAGTGCTTCAAAGGACACCCTTAAGAAAGTAAAAAGACAACTCACACAATGAGAGAAAATATTTGCAAGTCCTATATCTCATAAAGGACTTTTATCTAAAATAAATAAAGAGCTCTTACAACTCAACAATAAAAATACAAATAACCCCACTTAAAAACAGGCAAAAATGTGAATAGACATTTCTCCAAAGAAGAGCATCTTCTCATGTGTCCATAAACACATGAGCAGATGCTCAACATCATTAGTCATTGAGGGTATGCAAATCAAAACCTAAATGAGATACTGCTTTGATGTCAAGAATCAAAAAGATAGATAGGGACTTCCTGGCAGTCTGGTGGTTAAGACCTCACCCTTCCATTGTAGGGGGCACAGGTTCAATCCCTGCTCAGTGAACTAAGATCCCGCATGCTTCATGGCATGGCCAAAAAAAAAGGAAAAAAAAAAAAGGATAGACAATAACAAGTGCTGGTGAGGCCATGGAGAAATTGTAATGATTATACATTGTTGGTGAGAAGGTAAAATTTTGTAGCCACTTTGGAAAACAGTTTGATGTTCCTCAAAACGGTAAACATGAAGTTGGCATTTAACCCAGCAGTTCTTACACTATATGTAAAGTGGTACAATATTATTTTCAGGTAATCTGTGGTAAGTTAAACTATATATTGTAAATCTTAGAGGAACCACTAAAAATATAAAATGAAGAATTAAATCTAATAAGTCACTACTGGAGGTAGAATGAAATCATTTGGGAGGAAAAAACTCAATCCAAAAGAAGGTAAGAAGGGAACAAAAACCATATGGGATAAAGAGAAAATAAATAACAAGGTGGTCAATTTAAATCTAACTATATTGATAATTAAGTTAAATATACGTGGCCTAAACATTTAATTGAATGGCAGAGTTTGTCAGATTGTTTAAGAAAGCAATGCCACCACTTATGAGTCCGTCTTTTAGCTCTAAATCCTCCCTTCGTTGCCCTGTTTGTGATACTGTAACAGTTCTCTCTTACCACCTGGAATTATATTAAGCTTTATCAATAGAGGGCACTGGAGAGACAATTTGTTCAGAGTTCTTGTTTTCCTTTAGTAGGTTAACCCATGTTATGGTTAGTAATTATTTTTTAAATTTATTTATTTTTGGCTGCGTTGGGTCTTTGTTGTGCGCGGGCTTTCTCCATTTGCGGTGAGCGGGGGCCACTCCTCACTGCAGTGCGTGGGCCTCTCACCACGGTGGCCTCTCCTGTTGCGGAGCACCGGCTCCAGGCGTGCAGGCCTCAGCAGCTGTGGCACGCAGGCTCAGTAGTTGCGGCACACGGACCCAGTTGCTCCGCGCCATGTGGGATCCTCCCGGACCAGGGCTCGAACCCACGTCCCCTGCATTGGCAGGCAGATTCCCAACCACTGCGCCACCGGGGAAGCCGGTTAATAATTTTTCATAATAAACTTTCCCTGTTAGAATTACTCTGTTGTTTCTGTATCCTGTCTGGACCCTGATCAATAAAGAATCGACACAGGCAGTGGTCCTAGGAGATAACCCCACAAAGATGGGATTTCGAGATGTGTTTGGCTGTGCCCTTGGGCTTGAAGGCAGGGCTGAACTACCTGCCAATTGGAAGTGGGATGATTGTAATTTTTGGCATGCAGTGACATCACAATTAATCATGCTGTCACCTGTGGTTAAGTGACGAGAGAAGCATGTGCCTTGGGAGGCCACGTGGCTGTACGCTTGACAGTTATGGCACTATCAATGACCATAAGGACTATAGTGTGGGGTGAATTATTTTGAGCATGCTTGATTGTTTACCAAAAGAAGATGACAAACTCATGTCTTTTAATTCTCAGCTTACGTTAACCTCTGAGAACCAGAAACCTTCCATGACACCTCTAAAACATCTCTTACTTCTTGTAGACCCTAGACTGATAATCACTTAAAATCAAACAAAAATTTAATTGTGTAGCTTGCTGAATTACAACATCATTTGAATTCACAGTCTCACTAAGTTTTTCGTGTGAAAGGGCATCAGTGGGAAAGAATGGGATCCTGAAATTCGTAATGGAGACATCTGTTTGGGTCCAAATGAAACTAACAACTTGAATCCTCCAGTCACTCCATTCCTCCCTTGCCTGTGCAAGTAGCTTGCCCTTCTGTGTCTGAGAAGAACAGACTTCTTTGTCTAAAAACACTGTGATAACTTCACCTGGGACAGGTGCTTTGAAAGGCAATTCCCAAGACCCACCAAACCACTTCCACAACGAGGTCAAATCTCAGCATTTTCCAGAGGGACAGGACTCCAGAAAAACAGCTTACACACCCAAAGAATTCTGAGAATTTACTAACACATATTTTTAAGCAGATTCATTGAGATACTGTTCACGTGTCATACAACTCACCCACTTAAAGTATATAATTCAATGTTTTTTTAGTATATTCACAGATATATGCAACCATCAGAACACTCAGCATGGAACCAAGACTTTCTCTATTCACCCTGTTCCAGTGGACCTTGGACATGGATCTGACTCGTGGCCTCCAGAAGCTATTCATTGAGAAATGTTCTCCAGTCTGGGCCCACAAAAGAAGAAGAAGACCGAGGGCTACACCATGGGAACTCCTCCCCTGAAAGGCCTCTCCATCGGCTGAGGCTTTGGGAAGCAGCCATGGAAGAGCACAGCTTCCCACCGGCCCCCACGAAGCTTGGGCTGCACAGGGTGCCCTACCCACCACCCAAGAGTTATCAGCCAGACCCCTCAAGTGAAGCATCTTTTACAAGCGGCGGAGCATCCAGCAACAAACGTTTCAGCAAGTCAACAATGACTCGAGTGGTCTGGTGATCTCCCTTTTCAATCTTGCCCCTTCTGGCCTACACTCAAATTATTAAACTTTAGTTGAATTATTTGGAAATTCAGATTCCTAGATCCCACCCTCAGAGACTGGTATTCAACAGGTCTCAGCCACGGCCTAGGAACCTGCATGCTTTCCCAGCACCCCATGATTCCTAGGGGAAGCATTGCTTTAGGCCTTAGCAGACCTTGGAAACATTTACTGACATTCCTCTTCATGGAGCAACATTCTATAAAGCCCAGAAGTGTGTTAAATTCTCCCACGTCTTCATACATGCTACACGAAAGAAGTCAGACACAAAAAGTAAATCTTGTAGGATTCCATTTATACAAAGTTCTAGAACAGGCACAATTAATCTACAGTGATAGAATCAGTGGCTTCCTGGGAAAAGGCACAGAGGTATCTTTCTGGAAGGAGGGAAATGTTCTATAACTTAATTTGGTGGTGGTTACTCAGTGTATGAATTTGTCAAGTGATTTATCTGCACACTTAAAATGTGTGAATTTTATTGTATGTAAATTATACCTCAGTGAAGTCATTTTGGAAAGCTATCACGTGTTGTCTCATAAAAATGCTATTTCAGATATTTAAACACATTGTGAATTTACATGGCATCACATATGATTCCATCTGTGAGAGCACGTGTATGACTCACTGCTTCCTTCATGCATTAGGCACCAGTGTACCAGCAACAAGTCAATATCCTATCTGCATATTACACAGGCTCCTGCTTTATGTAGTAAGACCAGGCTCAGGCCCTTGTGCAAGAGTTCTGGGAAGAGAACTGCAGGGAACAGCCCCACCTTCAGGAAACTGTTTTTAGGAAATTCCTGCATTCTTTCTTCCGCTAGCCCACACTAGACTCCTCTGCACGGAGGGACACACACACACGCGTGCGCGCACACACACACACGCACACACACATATGCACACGCACCCACGCACACATACACGCATGCACACGTGCTTCCTCCTCATTGGGAAGGAAATGCTCTGTGAATTAAAGACATGCCCCACATGTTCTGTGACCCCGAGACCCCTCAGAAGTCACCAGGGGGCCAGTGGGTCACACCTCAAGGAGCTGACCCTCACACTTGTCAACAGCACCACTGCCTCCTCCCTAGAGTCCCCAGAGGTCAAGAGGAAACACCACAGGGACCAAAATCATGGCTTTGACCTCAGAAATCAGAAGAGCTCTGACTGCGTGTGATCTGAGGACAAAGGGGTCTGTGCATCCCGAAAGGCCTCCAACAGAAAACCCTCTGGACTGGCACGTCCGGGGTTCTAGCCCCTGCTCTGCCAACTGACTCACGGGGTAACCTTGGGCAACCATGTCCCCTCTCAGGGCCTCAGTTTACCCGTCTGTAAAATGTTGGTTGGAAGGGTCGAGCAACAACCCATTATTATTTGGCTTAGGATCCCATTCGTCAAATGAAATCCCTTTTAGAAAACAGAGGGTATCGATGATTGAAAGGGGGTTCAGGGGCCCATGCCTGAGGACCTCCAAGGCTCTTGAGAACTGTTTGAAAACTGTTAGGCCGGCTGAGTTCCCAACCCATGTAGCTGAACTGACTTCATGGAAACTCTCCATGACTCCAATGACCCAACTCCAGCCATGACCCCAGAGTGACTACATCTACCTGTGACCTCACATAACTCAGGGAACCCCATATTCCAGATGACCCAAGTTCAGCCACTGTGACCTCAGAATGCCTTCAAGGACCTGTGACCACACGTTATCAGACTCAGGGAACTCCAACGTGAGGCAATGCTAATTACACTGTGATTCTTCTGTTATTCAGACTGTGCCTCCCCTGGCTGTTTAAGGAAGTTTTTAGCTCTCCTCCCATTCCCCAATCTGCTCTCCCTGTGAATTCAGAAACACCTGTAACTTAACTCCAAATTTAAACGGCACATCGAGGGTAGTAAAGTCCACATCTAGCCTGAGATAATCACAGCTCCTCCTCCTCTAAGGCCCAGAAACACAGGAAATATTGTCCTCATCACTCCAGAGCCTTATTAAGACCATGTGCCAGGGCCCATGCTGTGCACTTTACACAGATCATGTCTGACCCTCATCACCCTGTGAGGTGGGTGGGCACTGTTACCCCATTACACAGCTGAGCAAAACTGAGGCTCTGTCACCCAGAGGCGGCACCAGGGCTCTGATGGGCTGCGGACGCTAAGACAGTTTGTCTGTGTCCATTTCCTTGTCTGTTAAACAGGATGATGAGAATACCCTCATAGGTTGCTGGGGGGATTGAGAGTCCAAGGAAAGGCCCTCTGTGGAGCACTGAGTGACAGTGGTAACAATAAACGTCAGCTCCAAATACTTGTTACAGACACTGCTTCCTAAAGCACATACCCCAGTCTTTTATAGAAAACAGGATTTATTTTCACATTTAAGGTGAACACAAAGAAATGTTCCAGAAGTATATTGTGTGTATAATCAGTAGGTATAATGTATAAGACACACAGAAGAAATCAAAGCCCACCAGGGAATACACACTGACTTCCTTCCAGAGCACAGGGCACTTACAGGTCATTTCTGTTTTCAACTTGGGAACTCACATTGACTAGGCACAGCTCGCAGTGGGTCTGTCCCCAGGTTCAGCTGATTCTACCGCCACGGACTCTCCCCAAACACAAGACCAGCAAACCAATGGGATTCACAGTGACTGGGATAAAAGGCCTCAGCCGTGGGACCTTCACAAACGCCCAGATTGTGCTCCAAAGGCCAAGCTCGTGGCCTGTGCCACCGATTTCAGGTCACACCACAGCCTGGAGTAGTTAGTGCCACAGCTTCAGCTCCAGGGAGTCTTGTTAAATTATTCCGATTAGGAAGACGACATTAAACAGCTATTACAGCCCTTTACAGCAACCGGCTTTCCCCCCTGGTCAAAGAAAAGGCAGAAACTGCCTTCAAAGCTAACCCATCACCACCCTCGACGTCCAAGGCACAGGTGAACTTGAGCCGGGCGATCACAGGAGATGCCAGATGAGGAGCAGTGACACAGTGTCCATGACGGGTGTCCAGAAACAGGGCGCTGGGGAAGATCAGGCACTGGGGAAGCAGCCTGGTGGGTCCTGTGAGGTCTGACATGCCTGAGAGGCCTTCCTGAAGCACAGAGAAGGTGCAGCGAGCACAGGCAATTCCAAGGGGCCCCTGCGTTGGGAGCCTGAGGCGGCCGCCTGGGTGAGTCAACTCACTGTTGCCAGCAGCTGCCACTGGCCTAGCACCCTGGCCATGGCGGGTTAGCTCACCTGGCCACAGTCCGTGATGACAATCTTCTTGGATGTCTTCCCACTCTTGGAGCCAAGAGATTCTATTTTCTTCACGACATCCATGCCCTCTTTGACGTGGCCAAACACAACATGTTTGCCATCCAGCCTGTGAGGAGAGGTGAGCCAGGTAAGCAGAAACGAGGGTGGTGCAGTGTCGCCCAGGGTCACAGCCCCTTGGTCATGGGACTATTTACCAAAAACAGCAGTTCTGAAAGGAACCCACACCGAAAAGCTGGCCCCACCTGTCACAGCTCCGGTATCGAGCCTTGCTGAGCCCCCCAGAACACATCAGATGACAGCTCCCTCCCAGGCTATGTTCTGCCTCACCCGCTGTGTGACCTCACCCCAGGCCACTTAACCTGAATCCTGGGAACCTCACCTACAAAAAGTGAATTATTCTCGCTCTGCACAGGGAGATAAAGGGATACTGAACTACTCTGAAGAAATAAGAGGTCTGTGTAAATGGAACTATCTTAACAGTCGTAAATTCTGAGGTGAGAGCCAAGATAATACGTCTGGTGAACCTATGCGAGTCCCAAGCAGCTCTCAATCTGAGACAGTCCCAAGAATCTAAAAGGCAGCTTAGTTCGGGGCCAGCAAGGCCAAAACTGGTTATACCTCAGGATCCACCAGGGGTTCCCCGGAAGGAGGGCAGGCAGAGCCAGCAACAACCTGCCCACCCTGACATCCATGTCCCCCTGGCTCGGAGGGTAGAGACCACTAGTATGCCCCACTACCCAGGTCTCCCTAAAGTCCTTGGAAATGGGCTTTATTTAGTCTTGGCTCCAGGCCAGCGGCTGTCCCCTCACCTCCCTGAGATGCCTCAGGGCTAGGACACAGGGGACTTTGGGCAGAGAAGCTTACTAGGTAGTGTAAAATTTACCTGGGAAACATCCTTAAAATACAAGGGCATTGGGAAAGAGGGCTCTAAGGGGCTGGTAGCTATTTGCAGGTCCCATGCTAATGCCTGATGAGAAATCCGGTGTGATATCCAAACGACTCCTGCAGCATTTTCCAAGGTGCATGCCAAGGTCAAGTAAGCCAGGGAAATAGCAGGTTAAACCAAGCAAACAGGTTTCTGCCACAGGCCATCTTGAGACCTAATATGTTCCGCAGCATTTCACAAATATATTTGGTAAAAGAATCCTTTCCTCTGTGTGTGTGTGTGTGTGTGTGTGTGCGCACACACATGCACACAAAACACACTGAGAAAACTCCAGCTGACAGCAACAATGGGAAGCTTAATAAAGACAGTTACAAGAATAACCCAAATTCTCCCTCAGTCCTTTCACAAACTTTCTCCTTCTCTCATACAGACACACAGCCTGGGTGAGGGCTACTGTCCCAGAGCAGAGTCCAGCCTCAAACTAGCTTCCCCCTCCAGCTGCAAGGCCACCCCATCTTCCCAGAGGGCCTGGAGCCAGGAGCAAGCAACTCACCAGTCTGTCTTTATGGTGCAAATGAAGAACTGGGAGCCGTTGGTGTTGGGGCCTGCATTTGCCATGGACAGAACACCTGCAAACACAAGCAGGATGACCAGGCTGCCCCAGGAGGCATCTCACACGGGAGTCACTCAGATGAGCAGATGGGGCAAACCACATCAAGGATGCTTGAGCCTGAAGATCCTGGGGCTCAGAAGAGGGAACCAGGGCCCAGAGGACGCAGCTCCCCAGGGCCTGTCCGCCTCTGCCGCCACAGGAGAAAAGGGCCTCGTGGAAGCTCTCAGTGGTAGAGCCGGAGCGGGACCCCCAGCCCTGAACTCTAGACTTTGCCACATCGCGCCTTGGGTCTGACACAACGCTGGGGTTTTGCTTAAAGGCTCTCTCCCCCACGTTCTCAAAGGAAGGTTTGGTTTTGAAACTGAGAGCTCAGAATGAAAAAGCTCTAGGAAAACCCAACAAGCCCACCCAGAGCATTGAAGGAAGGAAGCAACAACATCAGATATGGAGCAATCATATGGAGCAATCAGGTTGCAGCCTCCAGCCTGCTGGGATGGCAGAGGCAGGGTCATAGCTCGGGGCACATGGCCCGGGGACTGGCGACCTGTACTCACCTGGCCCCTTGTGCTTCAGCTTGAAGTTCTCGTCAGGAAAGCGGCTCCCGTAGATGGACCTCCCGCCGGTGCCATTGTGGTTGGTGAAGTCGCCGGCCTGCGGGCACAGAGCATCGGCTGAGACGTCGCCACCAGAGCTGGCAGAGGGGTGCTACTCCAGCGCTAGGATGCAGCCCCCAGCCCACCCAGGGGCCACCCAGCCGGAAGCCCTCAGGCAAAGAGGTCAAAAAACATCCAATGGTAGAAGGACGCATACAACACTAAGGAAGATAAGCAACAATAAGATAAAGCTTAAATATTTTCTGCCACCATAACTACCCTGGTTTCCCAATGATTCATTTTTGTCTGAGCGAGTTTTTAAATGATCCTGAAAAATATCTCGGCCATTCCAAGATGCTTCTTAGTGACCTAGAATTTTCTACCCACAACTCTTGGAGGGTAGATAGGGAGAAGACCAGGAACCCCCATTCCCAAGTGGGGTCTGTTGGGAGGCGGCAGCAGCCAGCACAGAGCCAGTTCCCTACACTGAGTCCCCCTCCCTGTCCCAGCATCTCCCCCTCACCAGGCCCGGGACAGAGCCCACCCAGGGCTGGCGTCATTCCTCACAGCTCACCTGAGGCTTCCATGGGAGCCACGGCCAGAAGAGCCCAGGGGCTGCCAGCTGCCGCAGAGCCCCAGCCCCCGGCCATGGTCATCCTGCTGTTTTCCTGAGATGCGATCCTCAGGCGACAGGGGTGACCTGACCGGCCCGGCTGAAGCATCCCCAAATGCCAATAATGTGTCCCCAGAGAGGGATGATTCAAAACCCTGGCCTGGGCATCCCGGCGCTACCATCCCATGCCTCCGAGAGCCCTCCAGCTTTGCAGTCTCTGCCCTTGCCTGCTGTGGTTCCGAGGAAGACCCTAGCCCGGCTGGGACATCCACTTCAGCTCCTGCTTCATCCACAGCCTCGGGTAGAGCCGGGAGCCGTCGCAGCTGAGAGCCACGGGACGGGGCCAGGCCTGTCTCACAGCCACAGCCCTCACCCCTCCCTGAATTTGTCACATTCAACCCACTGCCACTCACCACGATGTGATGACAGCCACCAGGTCAGGGTGGAGGGAAGGGGGGAGGAGAATTCCAGGCTGAAAGGACTTCAAAGAGGTCATGACATTCATGCCCCTGCCTCTAGGTCTGTTGGCCCCAGACACTAGCCCCTGTCTTAGCAGGGTCTGACCTCACACAGGACAACCCCCAGCATAGCTCAGGTTCTGGCCCCGGGGGAAGTTCTTGCTTTCAACACCTACCTGCAAAACATCTGACACAGCAAAACTAATGCTTTTGAAAAGAGGCAGAACACATGACTAAAGAACAGACTCATTTAACCGAGAAAGATGCCCTTCTCTGGAAAGAAGCTCCAAGTCCAGACCTGTGTGTTCTTGTGTGTGCCCGGTCTCCTCCCTCCTCCTCCTCCTCCTCTCTATCCTTATCTCCCATGCCAAGTGCTCAGTGGGACACACTGTGGGGCATGGGCAGAGACTGTCTGAATATGCTGGTCCTCCAAAGCCTTCAGATCTAACCCTGAGCACATCCACACTCCGATGCCCGTTCTCCCTCCACTGCTTCACTCTCCCGACCCCGCCAGGCAGGGCCGTCCTGCCGCTTGCCTTGTTGCTTAACTCCTGGGGCAGGGAAGGCCCTGTGGCAGCCAGGAAAAGCTCCGGCCTCTCGGAGTAAGAGGACAGGCCGAGCGAGTGACCGCAGTTGCCCTCCATTCAGTACTTTCCAGGCACATGCATGCTGGTTAATCCCCATGAGAATCCTTCGAGGCATCCAAGTCACTATCCCCACTTAGAGAAGAGGAACCCAAGGCAGGGAGAGGCCCCCGCTACCTGGCACATGAAGGACGGAATCACTCTGTGAAAGGTGGAGCCTTTGTAGCCGAAGCCCTTCTCCCCGGTGCACAGGGCTCTGAAGTTCTCTGAGGGTTGAAGGAAGAGGCAGGTCAGCAGGGCCAGGCCTCAACCCAGGGGCCACAACTTGTTCCAGCCAGCGCCTTCTCTACCTGCCCCCTGCTGAGACATGGAAAGACCCCCCCCCCCGCCCCTGGGTCTGCACTGGCTGTGTGACCTGGGACAAGTCATCTGGCGCCCTGACTTCAGTGTCCGAGCACTGTGGCAAGAGCACACGCTCCTGGCTATTCCAGCACCGGGTCAGCAGGGCAGAGAGTCCAAGCAAGGGCTGCGAACCCACCAGCCTGCCCCATCGGGCACCAGGAGGGAAGAAGTTGTCCCAGAGGAAATGTATGTGTATCTTCTGATTCTGAGGCTGCTACTGGATAGGTGGGCGGGGCCAGCCCTAAGGCTCAGGGAGGACCAGCGGCTGCCCCAGGGTACTCAGCAGCTGAGCCACACGTGGAACTCCCATCTGGTCACGGTTCTCATGCCCCGACTCCTCTCACCACCCCACCCACCTTGCCTTGCCCCTCTCTCTTCCATCCAGACTGGACTCAGAAGGCCCTGGGCCCTGTCTTACCTGCTGTCTTTGGGACGACATCTGCCTTCAGCTGTGGGGAGAGAAGAGGGACAAGACGGTCAGTCCAGAGGCAGGTGAAAGAGAGACCCAACCCGCACGGTGGCCCAGGAGATGGGGAAAGCACATTCCTGTCACTCCCAGCCCTCCGTGGGAGGCCACCTAAGCAGCTATCATTTCTGCCAGCTGCTTCCTGAACTCCAGGCTGGGAGGAGGCAGCCTCGATTTCCTAATTTGTCAGAAGAGATGACAACACCATCCTGGCCTACTTCTAGGGGCAGAACTGGCAGAGCCACTTCAGCTGGGCCCAAAGCATCAGAGACTCAAGGCCTGGAGAGAGGGCCCTGGGGAGGAGCCAGTCCAAGCTCCTCAGTGGGCAGATGGGAAACCGAGGCTCAGAGAGAGGCAGGAGGGGTGGAGGAAAGGGGAGGCTGAAGTCCCATCTAAGCCTGCCTCTTGCCTCGCAGCTGCAAGAGCCACACTGGCACCGAACCTTTAAAATAAAGGGGCTCTCTCCATTTTCCAGAAGAGTGAACCGAGGCTTAACTGAGGCCCCTTTGTTCAAAATGGGCTTGAAGGCTACACCCAAGCTTCTCCTCTGTTACCTTCCGGGCTACTAGGTGTGTTTCTTGCTTTGTTTTTCAAAAAGGCCCAAAGAGCCAGGGCAGACGCTGAGTGTCACCCCGGAAGGGTGGCTGGGGATGGAGTTGCGGCGATGAGCTCCGAGCACACTACCCCGACTCCAGGAGCTCTATGCCCGGTCTGGTGGCTGGAGCCCAAGGCCGGGCCAGCCGCCCTGCTGGGAGAGGAGGCGGCCCGAAACCACCTTTGCTCCGCCGAGAGCCCGATGGCGAGGGCGGGGCGGGGGCCCGCTCCGCCTTCTGCAAGGGCCACAGTGTGAGCGCCCAGCCGGGCCCGCCGCCCGGACCCCGGAGGCCCCCGAAACCCACCTCGAAGCTCCGGGCTTAGGATCCCGCCCCGTGAAGTCTCGGAGCCCCTCCCCGACCCCGGCCAGCGGGGCGGGCCCTCCTAGCCTATGATCTGACCTTGAGCTTTCTCCTCCACAGGGGCCTCCCTCCCGCCTCCACTAGTCCAGAGTTCTGAGGGGAGGCCTGGAGAGAGCAATCTGATGCCCCTCCTTAGAGATGGGGAAACTGAGGCCCAGAGCCCAGGAGCAGGAAGCAAGGTCACTCAGCGAGCCAGGCACAGCGCCGGCCCGGGGTCCAGAGCTCTTCCGGGACCGTCCCCCACGCCCAGTCCAGCACGGTCCTGTCCGGTGGTCTCACCTCTAGCACCACGCGGCCGAGCGGCTGCCCGTCTGCGCCCACGTCCAGGTATACGAGTGGGTTCCGGGAGGAAGAGGACGGGTCTCGGGAGCCGCTGCTGCAAGCGCGGGCCGCGGGTAGGAGCAGGTGCGCGGAGCGCGGGCCGGAGAGCTGGCCGAGCAGACGGGGGCCGCAGCGCAGCGCCTGCATCGTGGGTGCAGGTCCGGGCGGGAGAGCGACGGGCCAGCAGAGACTCCAGAAGCGAAGGTCACGGGCGCCCAAAGGGCCGAGTTAGCCGCGGCGGCGTGCCGCCGTCTTTATTGGCCCAGCCGGCCTCGTGGCCCCGCCTCCATCCCGCCCCCTCCGGCCTGACCGCGGGCTCCCCCTGCTGGCCCCAGCGGGCAGCGCAGCCCTGCCGGTGGGGCGGTGGGGGCATGAAGTCTTCTGAACACACCCCAACCAGGGCCAGAGACCTGAGGGGCAGACAAGACTTCGCAAAAGGAGACCGGTTCGATTTTGCGAGAGTCCCAATTGATGAAAAAAGGGGAAAATGCTAAAACGTGGTTAACTCCAAACTACGAGCATCCATATGTTTTCATTGAATATAACAAAAGTCTACATTTGAGACTTTTGCACGGCCGCCCCTCGCCCCATAGGCCCTGTAGACAGACAGGAGGACCAGGAGAAACCGTGGCACTGAGAGTCAGTCAAAGAAAGGTGGAGATGATAAGCGGGATTAGAGCGAGAGGCGGCAGGCAGACACCTCCCATGGTGACCACAGGCTTCCTTGTCCTTTCCTGGACTTGTCTCCAGATGCTTCTAGAAACCAGTCCCTCTTCCAGACTCAGCCTGGGCCTGTCGTGCTCTTACCAGGCCCCCAGTCCTCCACCAGGACTGGGCCTGGCTCTTACTCCCCGACCACATAGACTGACAGCCCTGATCCCCAGCAACGAGGACAGACGGCTGCTAGCTCCCCTCCCACCCCCACTCACCCCAAAACTGCACCTGCAGATAACATAGCACAGGGACCAGTCCAAGGAAAAGCAAGAAGGTAAGACAGGAAGAGAAGGGGAACTGAGCAGGAGAAACCACAGTGTGGGGGATTTACCCCACATGCTGAGGTGGGCTTCACAGAAGCCTGGGGGCATGGGAGGCCCACAGGAAATGAATGACAGGCAGGGGACTTGAGAGAGCATCGGCGCCAACACCTGCACTCTCCATATGTGCAAATGAGGCCCAGAGAGAGGAAGGCACTGCCTAGAGGTAGGGGAACCCTGGAGTCTCCGCAGCCAGCCTCTGCCAGTCCTCCCAGACCTTCTGGGCCTCAGTTTCCCCTCTGCAGAATAGGGGATGATGCTAATCCCTACCTTGCTTGTTTTCCAGGTCTGTTCCAAGGATAAAATGAACAAGAGAGAGAGGACTTTGTCAACTGTTAAGTACTGTGCCATGAGCATCAGTGATGGACAGAGTATAGATGGTCTTTTTTTTTTTAAACCTCTGATTCTTTTGTGTGTGTGTGTGTGTGTGTGTCATTTTTTGTGTGTGTATGTGTCATTTTTTTGTTAATTTTAATTTTTAGACCTTTGTTGATGCATGCTGGCTTTCTCTCGTTGCGGCGAGCGGGGGGCTACTCTGTCATGGTGCGTGGGCTTCTCATTGCGGTGGCTTCTCTTGTTGCGGAGCATAGGCTCTAGGCGCATGGGCTTCAGTAGTTGTGGCATGTGGGCTCAGTAATTGTGGCTCGTGGGGCTTCAGTAGTTGTGGCATGTGGGCTCAGTAATTGTGGCTCGTGGGCTCAGTAGTTGTGGCCCACGAGCTTAGTTGCTCCATGGCATGTGGGATCTTCCCAGACCAGGGCTCGAACCCGTGTCCCCTGCATTGGCAGGCGGATTCTTAACCACTGTGCCACCAGGGAAGTCCCGTCTAGATGGTCTTTGCTCAGGGTTTGGGGCTCAGACAGTAATGGGCCTCAGCTGCAGGGGCTCAGAGTTCTGAGGGGCCAGAGAAGAGGGTGGGGTCTGGGCCTTGGAATCAGGTGGCCTTCAGCTGGGACCAGTTCTAGACTGACCTGCCGCAGGCTCTGAATTGACTCCTGAGATGGGGTCAGGAAGCAAAATGCTGACCCAAGCCAATTCAAGGGGTCAGAGCAAAGTGTCTTAACCTCATGAGAATGCTGGCTTGACCCTTTTCTGGAAGCCCACAGTCCCCTTCTCTATTCCTGGCCCAGGAGGGGCCTGCACTCAATGATACTCCAGCTGCATCCTGGAGCCTAGATGCTCCCCAGGTCCCAGCCCAGGACGGGGCCTCACTCTGTTCTGGGGAATGGCTTCTCTTTTCGTGATTGTGCCCTGAAGTAGAACAGGCCTGAGTAGGAAGCTGGCTTGCTCCCTGCCCCATCTGGGCCCTCAGCACATCTCGCAGATACTCCCCTGTATCAGTGCATACTGCAGATTTGAAAGAGGAAGAGAGGAGTCACCCCACATATCAGTTCCAGGCCCTTGGCTCACATAGCCCTTAGCTACGCCAAATGTATTAGTGGTCCCCTATTGTCTCTCAAGCCGGCTCCTGGAGGGCCTCAGTTTATCTCCCACCCAATGGAGTATGAGCAGCCCTAACCCAGGGAAGAGCTGCTTTCATTCATGTAACCACTTTAGTTCCCAAAGCCCTTGCCTAGCCCTTAGCTCGGCTGCTCTCCACTGCAGCCTGAGAAGCAGTTCCATTGTACAGATAGGGAAGCAAGGCCCCAAGAGTTGGGGAGTGAGTTGCCCAAGGGCAGAGTGTTGGAGCTGGGAGGATTCTGTCTGACTCCAGGAGCAGGGTTTGCATATGTCACTATCGTTGAGGAGCTGGTAATTGGGACAGGGTGGGGAGGGCAAGAGACAAAAACCTTGGACAGACGGCATAACAAGATAGAGATTGAGTTAGCTGGGGGACTGTGGAACTCAGGGGACAGGGGAAATTGTTTCTGCCTACGGGGTCAGCCTGGAGACAACTGCATTTGAGGGGCAGAGACAAAAAGATGCAGAGAGGAGATTCCAGAGGGAGAATAAGCCAAAGCAAGCCCAGAGCTAAGAGAGGTCAGGGCATCTTCAAAGAAAGGCTACAGTATTTTTTTTTTTTAATAAATTTATTTATTTATTTTTGGCTGTGTTGGGTCTTCATTTCTGTGAGAGGGCTTTCTCCAGTTGCGGCGAGCAGGGGCCACTCTTCATCGCGGTGCGCGGGCCTCTCACTGTCGCAGCCTCTCCCGTTGCAGAGCACAGGCTCCAGACGCGCAGGCTCAGTAGTTGTGGTTCACGGGCCTAGCCGCTCCGTGGCATGTGGGATCTTCCCAGACTGGGGCACGAACCCATGTCCCCTGCATTGGCAGGCGGATTCCTAACCACTGCGCCACCAGGGAAGCCAGAAAGGCTACAATATTGACCATGAGCTGAAAGCTTGGCAGGGGAAGGGGCATGGCAATCACAGAGAATCCTGAAGGCCAGGCTGAGGTCTAACATTGTTGGATAGTACTGGAGAGCCATGGATGGTGCAATCCTTCATCCCCACCATGTTACACCTTCTACCCTCTTTGAAAAATCAAACATCATCACTCCCTCTTGCCTGAGCCAGAGAAAATTTCACCTTCCCCACAGGCTCAGCTGTGAAATCATTTCTACCTGTGCTGACCTCAGTGGCCTCAGGAGCAAGGACTGTCTCTGGGCTGAGCCATGAACTGAAACATGCCATCCCCAGGTGAGATGGGGTAGGTGTCACCACTCAGCCTCTATGGCTATTTATAGACTCTGTGTCATCCTCAGAAACAGCAGTTTCTCTCCACTCAGCCCAAGTGGCTTCTTATCCAGGGTGTTAATGGATTTCATCACTCAGGGACCCTGTAATGCCATCTTTAGGCCTCACAGAGCCAAAGAACAGTCAGGTCATGCTGACATCCAGGGGTTGCAAACTCAGATACCTGTCGGGGCCAGGCAGAAACACACTGGGGTGAAGCGTGCTGGGCAAGGCTATAGGGAATAAGTGGACGTGGAACTGTGTCCAAACACCACAATTAAAGGGGCAGCTCCTGCCCAGGCCAGTTAATTTTTGTATGTGGACAATGGGTCCAGTGTAGCCAGATCTTTTCATTTTTCAATAAAAACTAAAAACATTATGTTTAGTGGAAATCTCCCAACTTTTAAATGTTGGGAACTCATTTTAAAATAAAATTAAACCCTGAATGAGCCCTAAACAACATATTTACAACCTAGCTAGGGCCTCTGAGCCAATAGTTTATAAGTTCTGATCTCCACTGTGTAAATGAGAGAACTGAAGCTCAGAGAGGGACAGGAACTTGCCCATGGTCACACAACCTCAAAGTACTGGAACTGTGGTCAAACCCCACTCTTCACACTTGCCAGGGCCCTTTCTACAAGATTCACTCAGCAGACATGTTTTCAGAAAACCTAATAATGGCCGGGCCTGAGCTTTGCCCTCAGATACAGAATACCTCCTGCCTCTCCTAGGTTGCCTGTGTGCCGGGCAGGGGTGAATGTTGTGGTCATCATAGGGTATGAAGTTACAGGGGTCCTGAAGAGCCTTCCAGGAGGGGCTGGGAGTGAAGGAGGCCCTGCTGTTGTCATGGGGCGGGGTGTTCATGAATGATCAATGCCTGTGTCTGTCCCTGGGACAATGTGCCTTAGGTAGAAGAAGGCCTTGGACTTCATTTCTCTTGGTTCCATCTGGGGAACTGGGGTCCAGGAGAGCATCTGTCATGGGGCGCTGACAGGGAGCCCAGAAGAGAGGTTCTTGGGTGAGAACCCAAAAAGTGAACCAGAGTCTGCTAACAGGCCACCGTGATCACGTCACTCTGGGGGAATTCTCCCGAGGCATTCCCAGGCTTCTCGAAGTCATTCTCAATGCCTCAGCCTCCCTCTGCTGCTTCCAGGAAACATGGGTGTGTCTGGTCCCGAGCATGGTCTGAAGCAGAGCATTGTGGGAGTCAGGAAGAGGCGGGCACGGGGGTTTCTCTCAAGGCCCAGGGTGGTGGTGGGCACAGTGAGAAGAGAGAGGCCTCAAGGGGGAGGTCTAGAGAAACTCCTCTTCAGAGTCCAGCTGGGCTTTAAAGGTCACCTGCGCAGGGCTTCCCTGGTGGGCGCAGTGGTTAAGAATCCACCTGCCGATGTAGGGGACACGGGTTCGAGCCCTGGTCCAGGAAGATTCCCATGTGCCGCGGAGCAACTAAGCCACAACTAGTGAGCCCACGTGCCAAAACTGCTGAAGCCGACGCGCCACAACTGCTGAAGCCCACGCGCCGAGAGCCCGTGCTCCGCAGCAAGAGAAGCCACCGCAATGAGAAGCCCGCGCACCGCCACGAAGAGTAGTCCCCGCTCACGGCAACTAGAGAAAGCCCGCGTGCAGCAACGAAGACCCAACACAGCCAAAACTAAATTAATTAATTAATTAATTTAAAAAATAATAATAAAGGTCACCTGTGCAATCCAGGCTCCTGTGGGCCCCTGGGGAGCAGCCAGCAGGGCAGGACAGGGCTCACCCCCCCCAGCCACCCGGTCACAGAGTGGAGCTGAGGAAACACGCTTCTGAGCGTACCTACTGTCCACTGTGATCTGGGCAGCCCTGGGGTGACTGCCGCCCAGCTGGCGCCTTGACTACAACCTCCCGAGAGACCTTGAGCCAGGGGACCCAGCTAAACCACGCCCAGACACCTGACCCACAGAAACCCTGACATAATAGATGCTTGTTGCTTTAAGCCCCTCGGTGTTGGGTCATGTGCTATGCAGCACAGATAACTAATAGATGATACCTGTAGCACCTTGCACCCAGCCAGGACCCTTTAAAGCCCAGCTCCGACCCCATTGCTCCACACACAGCCCGGCACTGACCTGCCATCTCAGCAGGCTTGTGTCACCAGCCGCTCTTGGCAAAGACCTCACGGGCACAGTCAGGGACAACTGGCCCTGAGAGACAGGCCTGACAGGTCTTGGTGAGGATGTGGACCAGGCTGCTGTTTTGTTTTTTGGGTTTTTTTTTAAATAAAAAAATTTTTTGGCCGCGCTGCACGGCTTGTGGGGTCTTAGTTCCCCAACCAGGGATCGAACCTGGGCCCTTGGCAGTGAGAGCATGGAGTCCTAACACTGGACCGCCAGGGAATTCCCTGGGCTGCTGTTTCTGTCTCATTCCTCTGAAGGAGAATGCCTGAAGCCTGAGAGAGAGAGGGAGCTGGGAGGAAGCCCTCGGCGAGAGGGCCTGAGCTGCGGTTTGGCCAGGGCATCCCGGTGGCCTCGGGGAAGGAACGGTACCTCACTTGATGACTCCGTGCTGGGCTCTGAACTAAGCACTTCCTAGACGCCGCCCCAATCCTCAGGAGGAACCTGCAAATCGGGGATTATCCCTGTCTTACAAATGAAGTAATAGGCGTCCAGAGAGGGTAAGCGATTTCTCCAAGGTCACACTGGTGTGAAGTGGAGACTGGAATTCTTCCCAGTTCCCCTTGGCTGTGTGTCTTCCTTCAGGAGTTGGGGGGCTGCAAGTGGCACCTCTTAGGGGAATTATGCCAGATATCATCCCTTCCACGCAGCCTTTCTTCCAGCTAGCCTGACACTGTGCTTGGTGATTTAGACCTGAAATCTCATCTAGTCCTTGTGATGACTCCGCAAGGGAGAGGCTTCTGTCTCCATGTGGTGGTGACAGCTCCAAGCCTGAACGGGAGCCAGTGACTTACTCAAGGCCACACGGATAACAGGTGGCTGAGCAGGGTCTGACCCCAGGTCTCACTGACTTCAAAGCTTGCACTGTCCCCCTGCTGGCTGGGCCTTCTTGCCCTAGAGAATCTACCACTGGCTTTCACCCCTGCAGGGGTGGCGTCCACTAGCACAGGTGAGCAATGTGTAAACACGGGCACAGAGTTTATTCACGCAGTTCCTGCCCAGAGTCAGCAGGAAAAGGAGCCATCAGCAGGACTCAAGAGCTTGCCAAGGAAGTCCACGTTAGCCATCGTGCACAACCCACCCCCACCTGTGTTGACCAGCCCAGGTTGGCATCATTATCCTAAGGAGGGGCCCTCACTGCCAGGTTCCCCAAAGATGGGACTTGAGCCCTTGCCAAGACTATGATGCTGCTTGGGCAGACCTTGTCTGAGCTCTGTTCTCTGCTCTATGGCTGCAAGGAGACAAAGAGGCCTGCAATTCTGCTGTCCCTTTTCCTTTTTCTGGTCTGTTTTTCTCCTGTTGACCTGTGTAATTTTCTTGACTCTATTGGCTTGACCCTCAGTCTCTACTTACTAACATTGATACCTCTTCCTCCTCCATTTCAATGAATCCCTTCGAATCAACATCACTTACCCTCTGTGTAATCAAGATTGCCCACAATTGATGCCAAGTGTTGGTTTTTTCTTCCAATTAAGATGAGCACTATAGTCTTAGATGCTTGATAACAGTAAGAATAGCCATCATTTACTGCACACTCAATAAACTGCACATGGTAAGAATTTACATTATTTCTTTTTTCTTTCTTTCTTTTTTTTTTTTTTTTTCAGTTGTGGGATCTTAGGTCCCTGACCAGGGATTGAACCCGGGTCCTTGGCAATGAGAGCTCAGAGTCCTAACCACTGGACTGCCAGGGAATTCCCTACATTACTTCTTAATCCTCCCATGGCCCTTAAGAACAGGTACTAGTGTAACTGCTCTTTAAAAATCAGGTCACCAAAGCTGGCAGAGGTTATGAAAGCTGTCCAAGGTTACAGGGCCTTCTCTGGTGTTAAGTAAGTGGCCGAGCAGCCTGTATTTGGCCCAACTCGGCCTAATTCCAGAACTAATCTCCATCGTCACTGAATTTTAGTACAAAAGGTCAGCAGGTACAAGTCAGGCTGGGAGAGACCTCAATTTATGTAACAAAGATCTCAGATATTAGATGAGCAGAGGCTTGGAAAATTGATAAACTGGCAGGCTGTGTTCCTAAGACATTGTGTCAGTATCACACGTCCTGGTACTGGGCTGGCCCGAGCACATCAGGAGATCACAGTGTCTGCCTCAGCTGCACGTGGACAGGCCCCAGAAATTCAGCAGAAGACGCAGCCAGGAAGTAGAGCAGGGGACCTGGGGAATCAAGGCGACAGCTCTAGCAAGGCTGTTCACAAGAGGATGGGGTGGGCACGATGCCATCTCCAGAGTGACGAGGACTATCGCAGACAGAGAGCACAGTGGGGCTCCCTTGGCCTGAAGCTGGACCAGCGGGAGCCAGATGGGGGCTTATTTAGACAAGAAAGCTTTCTATCAATCAGTGATATCACATAATGATACAATGAGGTAGCAAATTCCCCATGACTGGAGAGATGCCACAGAGAGGCAGAGTCCTACTCAGGGTGGTTGGTGGACCAGGTAACCCATGAGGCTCTGTTCCATTCTGAGACTCTGCGATTTAGACCCCAAAGGTGGAGCAGCTAGGGGGAGCAGAAAGAACAGGGCACAACCTCAAATTCATTGATTGGCATGTTGGTGAGTAACATGTAACATGAAACCATGACAGGCAGAAGAGAATCCTGGTGTATGGTTACTGGTTTCAAAATGGTCAAAAGTTTTGAAGCAGAGAAGCAGATGGGAGGAACTGTAAAGGAAGATACAGAACTCTTTGGAGGCATGCATACTTTAAACATCTGCCCTGCCAAAGGCACCATGGGCACAGCTGGGGCAAAGTGACCTCTATTTCTTTCCCAGGTATCTCTTGCTGTCCTTTCCCTCCATGCTTTAGGGCAGACAGTCTTCAGAAATAATGACAAAAAAATCAATACTTGGCTTTGAAGTTTCCAAAAACCCTCAGGACACAGCCCTGTTGTTTTAGAAAATGTGCATGTTTGCTCATCCATTCTTTCCACAAGACTTTGATCCACCCCCAACCAACAAGGGACTCTAGGGGTTGGAGGAGGAAGGCTATGGAGGGGAAGCAAGTAAGTTAGACCCGTGGAGAGACATGAGAAGCTGCAGATGAGCTTGGGGAATCCAGAAGCAGGGACATTTTGAGCCATGTTTCTTGGGTCCAAGAAAGGAATGAGAACCCAGGCTCCCCTTTCCCTGGTGGGTCTAGGACTGGATGTGTCCAAGCAAGTGAGTCCCCCAGCCCTCCTCCAGCCATGGTGTGGTATAAGGAGCAATGAACATATTTCCTGGGGAGACCCAAGAGAGCACAGAGTGATGCAGTAAGTCTGAAGAACTGGAGGTCTTGTAGTTGAATGAGGAGATCATGGTAGGGCATGGACAAGAGTCAGGTGGAAATAAGGATGTCAGTAGACACCAAGGGATCAGCAAAGACAGCTCTGACAGATGCCCGACCCCTATTTTGACACTCTGTAACCTCCAGGAACTTAGAGGCAATGCTGAGAGAAAGGATGGGGGTAGGGTCTTCCCCAAATTACTCAGATTGCTTCCAACATTTGGGCCAAAATAGGAGCTTAAAAAAAGAAATTAACTTATAGAAAAGTAAATTTAGTTGTGTATCTTGCATACGTGGGCTTGTGGACCAGAATTCACATCCATTACATGATTAAAGAGCTTTCAAACAACCAGGGAAAATATCAGTGTGGTATGTGTAATTTTAAGAGGAAAATTGTTCATGAAAATTAACAAGAAATACGTTAGCATCTCAACAGAAAACACATAGAGGAAATGATTAGGCTGGTCACAAACTGCAAAATAGAAATGGCCAGTAATCATAAGAAAAAGGATGTTCAAACTCACTGGAAGTTGTGGAAGAAATGTCCACGAGAGCTATGGGATATCATTTTAGCAGCATCAGTCTTGTGCATCGGGCCATCATTTACCCCTAATGCCTTGTGCTTTTTTGTGGTTCTCCATTGTGGCCCAGCCTCCCTTCCTGACTGCCTGATATGGCAGCCATGAGAAGGCATTGCTCAGATCTCTGCAAGGCGTGGGGTTAGCCCAGGCTGCTGGCCTCTGAATCCATTCTCACGTCCACCCCTGAGCCACAATCCCTGCGAAAGACTGATTGAGTGTGGAAGGGGTGCTACGGCAGCCCCTCTCCTGTGAGACGCGGACCCCTCTGATGGCCGATTTTGGCTAAAGGATTCCATCCCACCAACCCTCCTCCCTCCCCCCTGCCTGCTTCCCTCCCTCCCTCTATCCTTCACTCAAGGTCAGACTTGGCTGACAGTCTGACAGCTTTCCCATCCTCCCCATTCTCCTGTCCCATTGCCTTTCACAGGTATTTCCCTTAATACATTTCCTTCCCATCTAATCCTGGCTTGGCATCTGCTTCTTAGAGGCCGCTGACTAACACCCCCTACACAGACTGGGCTGTTACCGCGTGGGTCCACTGCTGCAGATGTAGCCTGTCCCTCCCTGAACAGCGACAGTGTTGCTGTGTCCTTACAGTAGAATGTCGACCTCGCCAGGACGGCCGAAGAGGATTACAGCAGCAATGATATCTCAGATTCCGCTCTACCTGCTGGTCAAGTCCTGTGACCTTTGGCAGCCATGTTCCCCTCAAGCTCCCCTGCCCCTTGACAACTGGGAGGTGTCACGTGTATCCCCGAGCCGGTGTGCTCCTGCTGAGGGCTGTCTCTGCTCCGCCTAGTGCCCCCAGCAATGCACCAGAACCCCATGTAAGTGTCTGGGCAGACCTCCTTCTCACTCCTTTGGGATCTCATATTAGTTTGCCCGAGCTGCCATAAATACTCTAACAAAATAGCGCTCCACCACGGAGCTCCATACTCTTCCCCCCTGCGGGCTCTTCACAGTGGCTGCTCCCCTGGCCATCCTTGGGGCCGCGGGTGCCCTTCGACACAGCCTCCTGGAAGGCTGCTCTCTCTGACGGTAGGCTGTCCTTGGGCCGTGTCTCCTGGTTTCCTGTTGATCTCTCCAACAACCCATGTAGTTCTGCCCAAGCCTGGGCCCACCCAGCAGGAGCCCCATCGGGCTCAAGTGGCCAGGCCGGCGTATCCCACCGTGCACAGTTGTTGCTGCGGCAGCCTAGAGGAGTGTGGCCTCCCAGCTCACCCCACTCCTTGCCACTGAACTGAGCACTCTTTCCTGAAGGGAGAGCCCAGGGCACCCTCCATGGCTGCTGGATCATTAAGACAGCCTGCTTTCTGGTCCCTCTGCCCAAACTGTGTCTGGAGCAATCGTTCTAAAACACACATCTCTCCCTTGTGAAATCCACTGATAATTTCCATCTCCTCCAGGATAAGGAGCAGATTTCTGAGTTGACCGTCAAGGTCTCCGCCCTCTCACTTGACACCGTCCACGGCTGCACCCACTATTTAGGGACATGGGCTCGGGAATCAGGCAGCCTGAGCTCACACCAGGGCTCCCTGCTGACTATCTGGGTGGTCTCAGGGGACTCAATTGACATGGTTCTTATTAGAACAGGAGGTTAATGATGGTTCCGCTTATGATTTTTCGACTTTACAATGGTGTGAAATTGATACACCTTTGGGAGAGACCATACTTCTAATTTTGAATTTTAATCTAGCTATTTATATGTGTTATGATCCTCTCTTGTGATGCTGGGCAGACACAGCTCCCAGTCATCCACGCAATCACGAGGGTAAACCATCAATACGCTGACAGCCATGCTGTATCCATACAACCAACTCTGCTTTTCACTGTCAGTACAGTATTCAATGAAGTACATGAGATTCAACACTTTATTATGAAATAGGTTTTGTGTTAGATGATTTTCCCCAACTGTAAGCTAATGTAAGCCTTCTGAGCACATTTAAGGTAGGCTAGGCTAAGCCACGATGCTTGGTAGGTTAGGTGTTTTTAAATGCCTTTTCGACTTAACGATATTTTCAACTTAAGATGTGTTTATGGGGACATAACCCCATCGTAAGTTGAGGACGATCTGTACATCCTCTGCGGGTTGTTGTGGGGTCTGATGAGATGCTGCAGGTCAAGCACTTAGCGCCCTGCCTGGCACAGAGAGAGGGTAGAAATGATCTTCTTTTCAGCTCAGGTCTGCCTCTCAGTCAGCATGACCACAGAGCCCATGAAGGGCTGACTTCAGGTCAGGGGGTCTCTGTCACCCCTAAGCTCCGAGTGAAGAATGAACAGAAGGGCCACCCTCAGGCTCTGTCTGCCTGTTGAGGGATCAGAGAGGCGGGTCCAGTCACCCCTGGCAGGAGTGGATGTGGTCCTCTGAGCCAGACCTGGCAGAGTCACCGTGAGGGCTGAGCGTGGGCAGAGAGGTGGAGGGAGGGAGAGGGAGGGGGTCTGTGTGTCTGCGGGTGTGTGTCTGGGGAGGGTCGTGCGGCTGGGGCTCAGGGGCTGCTCGCCCTCCCATCCTCAATCCCTGTTCCAGCCCCATCAGGCGCTGCGGTTGGACTGCTGCTTACTGCCCGGTCCTGCCCCCGTCCCGCAGGCCACTCTCTAGGAGGCCTTGTTTGCTGAGGCCCCCCGAGTCCCGCCTGGCGCCAGCCTGGCCCGCTCAGCTGTGCCCCTCCCCAGGGCTTTCCCCACAAGCCATCTCCTCCAACAAAGAGCCAGTGTCGTCGGGAGGGCAGGTGCTATGCAGGCAGGATGGCAGCCAGGCCTGCAGGATTCTGGGCAGTCAGATCACAGAGGAGTGAGACCAGGGTCTGACTAGTCGGAGCCAGGGCTGGCGGGCTCTTCACTGTTTTTGTTGGTTTTGAGCCACTGCCCCAGAAAGAGTTCGAGGAGGGAGGCAGGCATAGGCTTGGGCTGGGGAGATGAGGTATATTTGCCAAGTCGGTGGCTACAGGTTAGATGAGGGCCCCCCAGGACGGGTGCAAATTCTCTACCCTCCCCACTATTGGCCCCAGGCCCCAGAGCAACCCGAGACCAGCAGCAGAGAGCTGGAGTCCACCCCCTTCAGCCAGGAAGGAGACCACCCGTCTGCACAACAGACTACTGAAACTCCTGCTTGGGCCCGCTGCCCACTTCTCTGCTGCTGGGTTGGGCCACCTGCTGGTCCCACAGGGCCAGACTTCAAATATCCATAGCTGGCCAGTCAGCCCTGGGGAAGGGGTCCCCACCCACCGACAGGGGGACGCTTCTCTGTGTATAGGCTGGTCACAAACAGGATTTAAGCCAATGGTGGGCCAGGGCTGCTGACTATCTCAGGCCATATCAATAAAGGCCAAGTACCTAAAATGATGGAGGTGAGAATCACTTTTGCTATTTGCAGCTCACACTTGTGGGAACAGGACTCTTTACAGATATTAGAAGTGTCACAGAACAAAGACAAATAAATGGACGTTTCAGAGAGTAATGAATGAAAGCTACAGATTTTAGGACAGCGTGAGGATAAATAGAAATCTGTCAAGGATTTCATGTAGGTTGTGTTTTTCCCACCAGATTATAAGCTCCTCGGGGGTCTTGTTCATCTCAGTAATTCCACCACCATCTCAGTCTCTCACTCCCTGTCATCACTCAGTTCACAGGTGATGGCAAGAAACACAGGATAGATCAGTGGGTGGATAGATGGATGGGGGATGAGTGGGTGGGTGGATGGATAGGTGGGTGGGTGAACTGATAAACAGCCAACTTCACAGACAGGGCTGGCTGAGTAATAACTGTCTGAATCCTGCCCTGGGAGGAGGCCAGAACAGAAGCTGCATAACCCTTATCAGCACAAAACCTAGGCTTCTCAACGATTTCTTACAGAGGTTGCAAAAGGCACTAAAACATAAGAGATGGATAACTTAGGCTTCATTAGCATTAATAACTTCTGTTCATCAAAAGACATCAATAAGAAAATGCAATAAAGAAGTGAAGCCATATCTATATGTGATGATGGATGTGCACTAGACTTATTGTGATAATCATTTCATGATGTATGTAAGTCAAGTCATTACTCTGTACACCTTAAACTTACACAGTGTATGTCACTTATATCTCAATAAAACTGGAAGAAAAAACCCACAAAATTCAAACCTAGATAAAATAAAGAAGTGAAGCCACACACTGGGAGAAGATATTCACAATGCATACATCTGACAAAAGTTCATAACCAGTAATATAAAGAACTCTTACAAATCAACACAAAAAAGCAAACAGCCGGGTATACAGTGGTCCAAAGACTTGAATAGGCATTTCACAAAAAAAAGGTATCCAAATAACCCATAAGCATATGAAAAGACACACAGTATCATTAGTCATTAAGGGAAAGCAAATTAAAGCCCCAGTGAGATAGCATTATACAGCCACTTGGATGGCTAGAATTAAAAGGTTGGTGAGGATGTGGCACAGCTGGAAATTTCATACATTGTTAGTGGGAGTGTATAATTGGTACTATCACTTCAGAAAACTGTTTGGTACTTATCTACTAAAGATAAAAACATGCTTCCCTATGACCTAGGAGAAATTCCACTCCTAGGCGTATATCCAAGAGAAATGAGTGTGTACATCTGCACAAATACTATATTTGAATGTTCATAAGAGCCCCGAACCAGAAACAACCCAAATGCCCATTAACAGTAAAATAGATACACACGTTGGAATACATCCATACAATGGAGTACCACCCAGCAATAAAATAGAGCCAACTCCTGATACATACAACTACATGGGTGAATCTCACAGACATTATATTCAGCAAAAAAAAAAAAAGGCAGAGTGTCTACTGTGTGATTCCATCTATAGGAAGTGCAAGAGTAGATAAAACTAATCTAAAGTGAGAGAAATCAGATAGCTGTTACTTTTGGGGTCAGGTTAGCAGGAAAGGGGTGTAAGGAGCCTTCTGGAATTCTGGAAATGCTCTATATCTTGATCTGGGTGGTGGATGTGTGTGTAAAATTCATTGAACTCTACATTGATGATGTGTGTTTATATTATAGTCATTATATTATTATGGTACACCTCAATAAAACATTTAAAAAAATACATCCAAGTTTCCTTGGTTCTGGAAGAATTCAGTGTACCTGCCTGGACGTGGGGTAAAGGGAGAAACCCAGAGGGAACCCTATCATGGCCCTTCAAATATGCACAGTTCTTGGGACTCAGTAAATCATCTCAGAGGGATTTTTTGAGAAGAGACTGAGTCTTTGGTGATGCAGGGGCTTGATCAGATGACAAGGAGAGGATACTCTTAAGGGAAGTCCAAGGGGTGGGGTAAATGATGACAGAGTGACACACAACTGGGACTTTCCTGCCAGCTCTGCTCCAGGCCATCACGCACCTCACCTGCTGAGGCCCACAGAGAGAGTGGGCTGGGTTTCTGTGCCTCCCCACCCTCCTGTACCGTATTCCGAGGGGTAGGGTAACCAGCTTCCCATCAACGGTCTCTGGGAGGGAAGGGTCTGTGCTGGCCACTGCACCAGCAGCTGCCTACCCAGCTGAAACCAGAGGTGCACGAGAGTGTAACCGAAAGTGGGGCCCGGCTGCTCGCCACTCGAAAGCCAGTAAAGAGGCAAGGTTAGTGGAAAGGAAAGTTTGCTTCATTTTGGATGCTGGCAACCCAGGGCGGGAGGGTGGCGGGGGAGGCAGACGCCTATCTAAAGGCCAATTCCCCGCCACTGACAATCAGTGGGCAAGAGCTTTTATAGGCGGAGGGAGGGGGTTACATGCAGAAACAGCACAGTCAGCTCTGACAGTCATCTTGAAATTGGTCATCGGTGGTCTGACCGGCATCATGTTGATTGTTTTAAGTACATTTAATCTTCAGTTCCAGGGTCGTTTTTTTACCCATTTCTTTGAGGCCCATTCTCAGAATTGTGGCAGCTTATGTCGTGGCTACAGTCCGGCCATCATGTAGTTAACTTCTTCCACCTGGCGGGGGTTTCAGCATCTACAAGACAGCTCACAGGATACGGCTCAGAATATTATCTATAGCCCTTGAGCAGGAACTAAAGGTCCTTGACTGTGCTTACTGACTAAACTGTTATTATTTGGTCTCCTTTGAGCGTTTTCCTTCGTTTCTGCATTTTCTCACTTCTCGGATTAAACTTATTCTTTGGCTAAAGTTTTTCCACAGACAAAAGGCAGCCTGAGGACATGGGGGGCCATGGACCATAGGGTCCTGCTTCATTTCAGGAGGAGGTGGGAGAAAGGCAGGCCTTGAGCTACTCCTCTGCCCTCTGGGACCTTGGTTCTCTCCTTGGTTACATGGGGAGGTTGGGCTACACCTCCCAGGTGGTTTACACTGGAAGTTCTGATGGTTCCCTGGGCGCCCCAAACCACTCATGAGCTGAGGTGGCCTGCCAAGCCTGCACCCTCCTCTCCGCAGTGCAGCAAGCACATCTGGAAAGCCCCGAGGGCCCCCCTCTGCTGACCGCACAGAGCTGAAGTCATTTGTGCTTCTTCTCCCATGAGTCAGGGAACATCACAAGATGGTGACACAGGTGGCAGCTAGAAGCGCTAGGGATGGAGCGGGAATAGGCTGATGGCTAAAGCATCACAGGTACAGAGAAAAGAACCCAAGCGTCACACTCGCCTCCTTCCTCTCCCCACTGCCCCCCTCCTGTCAATCAGGAGTGTCCTCTCCACCCTGTTCTATCCACCTCCTTTGCATCTCTCTTGCCCACCCTCCCTCCTCATTCTACGACCCCTGCCCCAGGTCCAGGCCACAGCCCCTCACCTTAGAGACTGGAGGAGGCCTCTCTACGTGCTCCAGCCTGAGTGCCTCAGTCAAACCTCCTCAGTGCTTCCAGGAGGTGCTCCCCACCCCACCCCCAACTTTATTCAAGTATGATTTACATTCAGTGAGATGCACGGATCTGAAGAGTAGGGTTTGAAGAGCTTTGACAAATGTATATCCCTATGTGACCAAAGCCCCAGTCAAGGTATAGAACATTTCCATCCACCTGGAAAGTTCCCTTGTACTCCCTTTCAACCAGCCATCCCACACCCAAAACAATCTCTGTTCTGATGAGTTTTGTGAGTTCTTGAATTCCACATACAATGGAATTTCATAGTAATTATGCACAACTTATTCCTATATGTCAGGCTTCTTTTATCCAACATAATGTTTTACCCTCATCCATCTTTTGGACTAGTTGGATAAGGTTCCATTTTATGAACATAACTCAATCAGTTTATCCATGCTCCTGTTGATGGACAGCTAGGCTGTTTGCAGTTTTGTTTTTTTTTTTTTTTACTATTATGAAAAATTCTACAAGTTTTTTTTTTTTCCACACACACACACACTGTATTTTATTTTTACAAGAGATAAATAGACTGACACCAAGCATTGTAAATGGATGACCACAACAAAAGCAACAATGATTGCAATTACCAAACATGAAACAGAAAGTGATTCCAGGCCCAGCCAGTACCACAGCCCAGGGGCTGGTGTGGTAGGTCACTGTCTGTGGGCATCTCTCAGGCTGGGGCCTCACGTGGCAGGATTGTCACAGAGCAGCTCTGTGTCTCCTGGGTCTCCTTCTTCACCCTCAGCCTGGCTCAGGTGAGTCACAAACACCTGAGCGTGAAGTCGTCCTCTGGACCTCCTCTCCCAGGAGGTGTGCAGTTTACAAGGGAAACCACAGGAGAGGGGCTGCAAGCAACCCTCCTTCACGGTGAGGTTGATGCTCAGGTGCCCCCTTCATGGTGACATCGCCTCCGAGGCCCCACAGACACTTGGCTCCTCCTTGTACTTGTTCCTTCTGGTCTGTTCTGGCAGCAGCAGGGGCGGAGCTGGGTCTTCAATAGGCAGTTTGGGGTATCGGAGGCCTCCTTGGAACCTGCATCCTCGGACCTTTTCAGCTCATCTCTCCTTGATTGGCGGGGTCAGGGCCCCGACGGCTAGTGAGATCCACTGCCTGGGCTTGTGTCCCTGTCCCTGTTTCTCCTGCTGCACCAGGAAGGGAGAGAGCTCCCATTACACCAATTACCCAGTGCTTCCTGGGGCTCTTCCCTCCTCTGGTGGGCACCAAGCTCTGCGCCCTCCGATTGAACCCTGGGACTGGGGGTCTCCTTCTAACCTCCTCCTGTTCCTGGAGGAAAGAGGCTCGCAGGACATGCTCCTGTTTCTCCACTGCACACCGCTGGGGGGCAGGTGCCTGGTGCAGCTCAGAGGCCACAGTGAGGGAGAAGTTGCTGCCTCTCTGGACCCAGAGGGGATAGCGCTCCTCGGCTATAGCTGCAGCCTCTCACCTGTCCCCTAAGTGTGGAGCTGCTGTGAAGGTGCTTAAGACGGTTGAGTGATTGTCTCAAAGTCTCAGGACCTTGGGGGTAAGAATCAGGCTCTGTGCCCTACCTAGCACTAGTGGTGTTCTCATGGACAGGAAAGGTGATCACCCCAGGCCTCTGAAAAGCTGCCCACAGGCACCCTCTGCCACGTTCTCCATA
Source organism: Balaenoptera musculus (assembly GCF_009873245.2). Lineage (NCBI taxonomy): Eukaryota > Metazoa > Chordata > Mammalia > Artiodactyla > Balaenopteridae > Balaenoptera > Balaenoptera musculus. The sequence continues at coordinate 55,986,795 of NC_045800.1, forward strand.
TCTTCTCTCTCTTTCTCCCCTTCTCCTGGGACACCCCATCTTTCCCCAAAGCCATGACAAAACCTGGGCCCTAGTCCTCACAATACAATGAAGCCCAGGGGTCCTGTTTGGACTGGTCCTGGGAGTGATGCATGGGGAAGATGGCAAGGGTTTACTTCCGTCCTTCCATTCCCTGAGCTGGTGCTCTCCTAAAATAACTACACACCCAGAGCATCTTGCATGGCAAACATGAATTTGCTTCACGCTGATGGTTTGGTGACCTATGGCTGAATGACAAATTAGCCTGGAACAGCAGCTTCAATCAATAACAATCACTGATTCGGCTCCCAGACCTGGGGGCCGACTGGACCCAGCCATGGGCTGACAGTCCTCCCTCAGGGTGTTCTGCGGCCAGATGGTGGCTGGGCATGGGAGCCATCCTCACTCCCATGTCTGGTGCTCAGGCTGAAAAGACTCAGACAGGCGGGGCTGGAGACAGCTCTGCATGCATCCCTCACTCTCTATGTGGTCCCTTCCTGTGGTCTTTCCACATTGTGGCTTCAGATAGCTGGGCTTCCTCATGGTGGCTGAGGGCTCCCAGATCTATAAGAAACATCACGTTTCTCCATCTTATATAACTTGACCTTGTTCCTGACAGTAACCTTGATGTTCTTTGATGTTTAGAGAGCTCCCACTCCTTCCTACTATGAATTGCATTGCAACGCATGTCTTCTGTTAACTTGACAACGACCATGAAGGGCATCCTGTCCAAATCACTTCACTTTAATTCCTCAGTTTCTTCCTAGACCACAGAACTGATGGGGAGACATCTCAGTTTGAAGACAGGCACACACACACACACACACATACACACCTTTGTCATGTCTGGCCTCCCACAGTTCTTCCCCTTCCTAACAACACTCTGACTTCCTTTGGAGGAAATCTTTCTCCTACTACATCTTCTGAGTTTGTAAATCAATGTATCCAGGTGCCCGAGCCCTACCATGTAAGCCAGGGGTCTGCAAAACTTTTTCTCTTTTTTTAAGATTTTTTTGCTGTGGACCATTTTTAAAGTCTTTATTGAATTTGTTACAATATTGCTTCTGTTTTATGTTTTGGTTTTTTTGGCTGCGAGGCATGTGGGATCTTAGCTCCCTGACAGGGATCGAACCTGCAGCCCCTGCATTGGAAGGCGAAGTCTTAACCACTGGACCGTTGGGGAAGTCCCTGCAAACTTTTTCCTAAAGGGCCAGATAATACATTCTTTATGTTTTATGGGCCAAGAGGCAAAACTGAGGCTATGATGTGGGTATTTATATTCTGGTCTTGAATTACCGTAAAGCATCAGGGATGGAGAGAAGACGTCAGATTAAAGAGATATTGAGGAAGTCAAGTCATCAAGACTCGGTTGTTAAGGTCATGGGTGGGATGAAGAAATTGCAGACGGAGAAAGGGCACAGGAGCAACATCCAGAGAACCAAGTGCTGCTGTGTTAGGTGGGGTTCTCCAGAAGCAGAGCCTGAGATTGGGATCCTTGTGAAGTTGATTTATTGAAGGATTGCTATTCAGAACAACCTGCAAGACAGGGAGGGGTGAAGCAGGGAGAGGCTAGCGTTGGCCTGGTCATAGAGCAAGGGCTTTGGAGCATAAACTATACCACAGTGACATCTTCCCTTAAGGCAGAGGGCCAGCATTTTATACTCTGTACTAGCCATTGTTTGTGGGCTGCCTCTAAGGGGTGTAAGTTCCCAGATGAGGCAGCTCTTGTCACCTCAGGACCACCTCTTTTCTAGAGAAAGGGGGGATGTAGGCTGAGAGCCCACACTCATGGCAGCTGGGGGTGGGCGCCTCGACCCTGAAGAGGGATGTGGGCAGAACACCACAGTGTTTCCTACAGTCCTTGCACTGCTCAGACACACCTGCCTCTCACGTTAAGTTGATCTCACCTGCCTATTGACAGATAAGAGTTGTCATTGGTTTGGGATATACAGTGCAACCCGAAGGATAGCATCCAATACTCACAGGGTGTCATCTCCAAGCTGGTACCTCAGCTGTATCTTTACGAGGCCATTCTACCATCTCTCAGGTCTGCAGCCTTTGCGTGGTGCGGAACCTAGGATTATGGACCCATGGCCACACGACCTTTTCTGCATTTCGGACCTCTGTTCTGCAACGATATTGCATGAGAGCCCATGCCAGTGAATCAGACACTCTGTGAGCCCTCAGGTAAGGGTGCTGGCCTCAGGTTCCATAGGACGGAGAGGCAAACCCATGCCCAGAAGATGTATCAATTCGGGTCAAGGCGAGTCACTGCCCTCCCCAAGATAGAAGGCGTCCTATGTAGTAAACTTGCACTGGGTGGCTGGTTGGTCTCCTCGTGGGATGTTATTGGATCAGGGACTCAGCTTTGGTCTCTATGGGTGACAGGTTGGACATTCAGCAGTGGCAGTAGCTAGATCAGCCCTGGTGACAGGGAGCCCAAGCTGTGGGCTCATATCTAACTCATATCTAACTTGATCTCTGTCTCCCTGATACTCTGTTCTCCATGGTGCTCCCTGGAGGCCCATATTGTGTAATCACGAGATGGAGAGCAAGGGGCGGGGACAGAGACTGGCCAAGTCACCCTGCCTCCTTGGTTGTTTGGTGTCTCTTCTGCACTGGACACTCCCTGGCATCTGTTAAAATGTGCTACGTGGATCCTCACGTTTTGCCCACTCCCAGAGGTCTAACCACATGCCTCTTTCCCAGTCCTCCCATCCTGGATAGGCCATTCTTGCTCTTTCCAGGCCTCTGACCAGCTGGCTAAGCTATTTGCCCCTGCCTACGAGCACGTGTACATCTTTTCTCAGTGACTTCTCTCTCCGTGCAGAATAGAAGACCAGGCTCACTGTCCAAATCTCGGCCCATTGGAAGAATGCCCTCTCACGGGAGTCTTTCAGCCCCTTGAGTGGGGCTGTAGTGCAGGCTCTGTCCACACGTGGTTGGCACCCACATACCAAGTGGCCTCATCTGTGAACCATGCTCAGGAATCTTCCTTGTCTGCCAGCTGGTTATAATAAGCCCTCCATGTGGCAATAGATACCTGCCAAGGGGAGGCGTTGGGGCACCACACCATCTCGAGTCTTGGGGTCTCACTTCTTCCCTACTAGGGGCCTGACTTTGGTACAGGAGAATGGCCTTGATGGAGCACCCAGCCCTTCTGAGTTTCTGCCTATGATGAAGTCCTCGCCTCATCTTGCTCTTTCTGGCCTCCAGCTGCAGAAGATAAGCTCAGTGCTTCTTGCCAAGAGGTTTCCGTGGACTCTCACACTTTGGGTTTTTTTTTTTTTTTTTTTTTTTTTTTGCCCTTGCCACGTGGCTTGCGGGATCTTAGTTCCCCAACCAGGGATCGAACCTGTGCCCCCTGCAGTGGAAGTCCGGAGTCCTGACCACTGAACCGCCAGGGAATTCCCACTCGCACTTTGTTTTGAATGGCTGATGAAGAGATCTGGGACTGTCATTTCCTTTTTTCAATGAATCAGTGACACTTGGCAATAGTCACTCAGTTGCACAGTCCTAACAGTTATTCTTTCCTCTCACCTCTCAAATGCCAGAGACATTGTATCAGCTGGCACAGCCCCCTGATCCGTGTGCCATCCCAGGTCACTGCAGGTGAAGATCATAGCAGATGCACGGCTACCCCATGCCCGCAACTGTCACCAGTGATGGCACCTCATTCACATCTGGTCAATGACTCACCTCCAGCATCTCATTCTCAGAGGCTGCCTCCCAGGCCCCCTCCTGGCACCCACTATCTTAGTCTGGTTCCCTAGGAGCAGAGCCTGAGATGGGCCTTCAGATTCCCATGATTTGCTGAGGGAGTGCTCTCAGGAGAAACCTACAAAGGAGACAGTGAGGGTGAAGAGAAGGGGAAAGGGTAGGGTAAGCATCTGGCCTCAGGTGAAGTCCAGCCCTGACCCGATCCACAGGGAACGCTACCCACACTGCAGCAAAGAGGCTGTCATCTGGTGGCTTTTAATAATCAGTCTTTGGCTGCGGAACCCTAGACAGGGGTGCATGTGTCGGGGCAGGAGTGGGTGACGTCCCAGGCAAGGAGGTCCTTGTCTGCTGAGGACAATTGTCTGGTGAAGAGAAGTGAGCTGCTGGCAGCCAACACCCTCAGCAGTGGAGGGATGGGTGCCAGCCAGAGATGGAGAGCCTGACGGACCTCCACTGTACCTAGTGACTATGGAACCCCTGAAGACGATTAAGAAGGCACGGTCAGGGGGACTTCAGGAGCACTGACCACCCAGAAGAGGGGGTTGTCATGGAACCCAAGAGAAGGAGGTTTCAAGGCAGAACGGGCAACCATCAAAGGCAGCTGTGAGGTCCAGTCTCCAAAAGCGGCACGGACTCGAAAAACCAAGGGGTTGTAGGTGAGCTTGCAAGAGAAGTTTCAGAGAACTTCAGAGACGTGGGCTGCAGGGTGTCAAGGATGATGGGTGATCAAGGAAAGACGGAGCAGTCTCCATGAGAAGGAGCAGAGAGAGGCTGGACAGCAAAGGGTGTGGATGTGGCTCTTAGACCCGAGGCCCAAAGCTCCAGGCCTGCGGAAGGGGGTGGGGGAGGGTAAAGGGAAGGGGCTGAAATCCCTCCCAGAAGAGAAGGAGGTGATGGTGTCAGGGGCTGGGGAGGGGCTGTCCCTGACTGGGGAAGGGACACCACATCCTCTGGGCCTGGCGGAAGAAGATAAGGCTGGGGCAGGATGGAGGTAGGTTTGTGGGTGGGGGAAAGTTAGTGAGGGGTCTGTGTGATGGGGGGGTAGCCTGCTTAGAGCAAGGTGGGCGTGGTGGAGCAGGGCGCTGGAGCAGAGGAAGAGGGAAATGGGTGGACAGGTGGAGACACCCTGCCCTGAGGTCTCAGTGAGGCTGGAGACCCTAATTTGCCCTGGCAGCCACCTGCAGGCTGAATAACTTTCCCTGCCAGCATCCTATGGCCTTTTGTGGCGGGACAGTCATTGGATTCAGGGTGAGGGCTTTGCACGGTGGGTTGGGAAGAACGGAAACCCAAGACCCATGGGCTGGAGCATGTGCTGCGTGGTCCGAGTGAGGGGAGGGAGGGAGGGGAGCGGAGGGCGGAGGGGGCAGTGGCAGGAGGCTGAGCTCCAAGCTACTTTGAGCCAGGCCCTTGCTGGACTTTTCCCACGGGCTTTTCTCATTCTAGGCCCACAGAAGGAAGTAGCTGGTCTCAGGAGAAGTTAGTGGGATGGGGTGGGCGGGTCTCCACGCAGCCTTGCTAGAAGGTCGCTGGCCTGTATTCAGCTGTATCTCTGGCTTCAGGTTCTGAAGCTAGAATAGCAGGAAGGTTTGCGTTTTATCATGAATTTAGGGAAGATATGGCCCCGCCTCTCCCTCCCCACCCCCTGCCCACTTCCTGCCTTAAAGGCAATGGCATTCAAGCTTTTTGTTTTTAACCACAACCCACAAGTAAGAATTAATTTTACATCATGATTCAGCAGACACACACACACAACTGCAACAAAAGTTTCACGATACAATCCTCACTCTTACTTTGTAGGGCGCTCTTGATGTTTTCTACTTTATTCTCATCTATTTCTTTAAAAAGTGCTGGTCACAACCCACCAAACTGATTTCATGGGCCACTCAGTGAGGCCACAGGGAAGCATTGCTCCAAGGCAGTGGGGAGCTGGGGGCCCCTTTGGGAAACTGTCATTGAGGCTACTCACCCCTCTTCCAGGAGTGTCTGTTCTCAGAGAAAACACCTCTTGCCGGCAGAAGGCAGTGGCCACGGGATTCCATTTTTAATGTAAATTCTCCTTCTCCCCTCCCCTTCCATCTCCCCCCACGAAGAGAAACTGGCCGCCCCAGAGAAGGCCCCCTATTCTCCATGGGCCGTCCCGTGGCTGATGACACCCTGCACGCGGCCTTTTGGCTCCTCCTGGCACACACACCTGCTCAGATGCAGACGTTCACTCGCTCCTGACACACTCTCCCCCCGCCACACACACATATTCCAGGGGATGTATCTTGGGGTGTCTGCCAGACCCCACTTCCTTCTTTGGACTTGTCCTCACCCAGTCTCTGTGGAGGGAAGGCTACGACAGCCACATTTGCTTCTGTCCTATGGCCCGAGGCCAGAGCTGAGTAAAGGGGGGACGGACGGTGGTTGGCTGCTGGGCCCTGAGAATCAGATTCACTTCCCCAAAGTTCAGGAGGGGACAAGGAAGGGCAGTCGTTTGTGTGTCTGAGGCTGTAAGGACAGTTAGAACCAGAGCCTGGGCAGGGGCTGTAGCAAAGTAACCTATGTAAATTGCAGTCATGCGCAAGAGGAGACCCAAGGTCCCCTTCAAGGGGAGGGGGGCAGGGGTGCTGAGAAGTGGGGTGGCCAGAGAAAGGTGGCCAACAGGAAAGCGTCTGTATTAACTTGACAAGGTACCTGTTCCTAAGCCCAGAGAATCCACAAGGGCTCGCCATCTGAACCCGGCCAGCATCGTACACCCTCCCCGAGTCACACTGGGTCTGGGTCTCCAGCACCCCATATAGGGCCTGGCGCCGTTCAGGGCCCCCTCCCCAGAACCAGGGCCTGCTGGAGACGGGGTCCACCAGGAGGTGAGGACACTGGGCTCTGAACATTCACCTGAGCCAGGTTCCAGGGCCACTTCCAGGGACCCCTGTGTCAGGGGCTCCTCCATCTTAACACCCGAAGCACCTGACTGCATAGTTTTTGTTTTGTATGTTTTATTTTGCAGGGTGATCGGGCAGGGGTGGTGCTGAAAAGCAAAACCAGAAAACACCCAAACCGCTCCTTCACAAAATCGCTAATTGGCCGAACCTTCGTTTTCGTCCATTTATTTAGAAAAAAATTAACATGGGCAAATGAGATACCTCAGTGTTACAACAGAGTATAGAAATGTCTAGCAATAGTCAAATAATTTGATCTTTAAATACAAAAGAACCACATGAACACCTAATATACAGGTTTCATCTGAATACATATTTATTAGATAAATATTAGAGGTTGTCACATCATCTAACTACATACAGCTTTGCAAGACTAGAAATCACAATTAGTTTTCTGACCAGTTTAAAGTATGAAATGATTGCATTGTACAGAGATGTACAGAGACGATGACAGTCGCAGTGGGAGTTACTTCAGGCTGCACGGTGGGTGTGTTCATGTGTGTGTACGTGTGAAATCACCTGCGATCATGATATCAAAAATTATACAAAGTATGAATTTGGTTACAATTTTCTTCTGAAATCCCCGTTTCTTTTCATTATTTCCATAGCACCCTAAAAATACACAGGTGGCAGGACTAGTACACTGAAGCTAAATAGTACATGTAGGTAGAATAAAAACAAAACGGAACAAAAAAAACTCCTTTCTACACAGAGTCAGAGTATATTACATGAGTGAGACAGATGCGGAGAGAGACCTCACAGACGCTAACAGACAGGATCTAGTTTTTTCCACGTGAAGATGGAGTTCCAAGCCTTTTTTTTGTTTTGTTTTGTTCCGGAAAATAAAAACAATACACATTCCGAGGGAAATGAATGCATCTGTTAACATGTCTCTATTTCTCATTTACATATGTACACACGTCCCTTGAGTGGCTGCTGCCCACGTCGCCCTGTCTGGATGGGTCAGGCCGAGGGAGCAGACGTGTAGCTCTCTGGGGGTTCAGGGCTTCCGTTACGGAGAAAGTATTAGAAGTTTCTTAAAAAATAAAAATGGCTACAGGAACATGATACATGGGTAAAGCTTCAAACCAAGAAGATGGGGGTGATTGCTTGTACTTGGGCCTTCCCACCTGCCCGCCAGCGCCCTGTCCATTCTGTGGAGTGGAGACAGAAACATGCCTGTGGGCTGGGTGGATGCTTGTCATGGAGAAGTGGCTTGCTGAGGCATTGTTTTTGCTGAGGTTACTTATGGCTCCAAGTAGTCATCCGAAAGGATCAGGGAAGCATCTCCCCAGAGTTCAGAACCGCCCCTGCTTGGGGAGGCTGTCATCACCTGAATGTGTCACCAACTGGGGCTCGCTACAGCCCCGGACGCCTTGATGCCTCCCCACCACCCCCCGACCTGGCTCCAAAACCGCTCTGGAAGAGTACACGCCCAGAGCGCGGGCTGCAGGCACCACGGTTCTGGAAAGCTCTTTGCTGAACTTGCTGGTGGAGGCTCGCTTGGGAGGGGACCCAGGAAACCTGCCTCAGGTGCCGAGCCCATGGCTTCCTCAGAGATGGTTGAGGCAGGTGCCTGGAGCCTGGGCTGTGGGGAACAGATCGACCCTCTGTGCTAGAAAGCTGTGGATAGGTCAGTGAGCAGAGGGGGACACCCCGATAACAACCAGAACGGACCCCAGGCCTTTCTGAGAAAAAGTTGCACGGCAGGAAGTGGGAACTTCTAAGGAAGGCATCTGTAAATCTGTCTGGGGCAGAACATTCCCAGATGGCCTGACACAGCTGGGGCTACTGGCCACTGGGCAGAGACGGCCACATGTTACCTGGCATCGTCTTGTCCCCACCAGCCAACTGGGGATGGCTCCAAACGGCGGGTGGCCTGGTCTTCTAACTCACTGTACTCACCCATGCTCTTAGTCCCTTCTTCTGTACAAATGGCCCTGGTTGCTTTTTTGTTTTTGTTTGTTGTTTTTCTTAAAAAAGGGACTCGGTCTTTGTCGTTGAGTCAAGGTATTTTAAAAACACCAGCAAAGGCTATAACCAGGTCATGAAAATGTTGAATATTATCAAAGACAATACTAAAATATTCACAAAGATATTTACAAAAGCAATTCTTAAAATAATTGATTTGTATACGGAACACCACGCTGTTTGAAAAAACCTCTGACAACGCGACAAAGGAAAAGGGGCGAGGACGGGACGATGGCAGCTTTCCTACAGAAAACCTTGTGCCGGGCCGTCTGGTACAGCGACTGGAAGTCAACAGCTGGGGCCAACGTTCCGGTCACATCCAGAGGAGTGCTGGGGGTGTTCCCCCAACCCCCAACAGAGAGGGAGACGGAGACTGAGAACACAGACAGTGGACGGGGGAGCAGGTGAGGGCCTCGGGCAGCAGCAGGGGAGGGGCGCGATGAATTTACAGAGGGGACCCAAGTGACCCAACGGCCCAACGTCACCGGCCATGCGGCTCGGGGAGCACAGGGGAGCACAAGGGAGCCTGGAACAAAACGGACTCACGAGAAGCTACCTGGGAGACTCTGAGAGCGAGCAGTTAGCTGGACGGAGCGAAGCGTGGAGGGAAAACCAGAGGCTGCTTTTGCAGGAGCAGGAGTGTGGGGTGAGCTTTCGAGGCCAGAGGGACATGGAGGGAAGGAGAGGCTGGCAGCCAAGCGTGGGGTCTGAGACAGCCACAGAAACACCACGCGACGCTCGAGGGCACATCCTGGCACAGGCGGCGGCAGACTGGGCTGGAGCCGGGGGCAGCCTCGAGCACAGGGACAGACCAGACCAGACAGAGGAGCCGGAGAGAGAGTGATGCCCGGGGTTCCTGCTGCTGAGCCCGTGCATCCCCTGCCTTTCCACCACTCACCTTGCCGTCTGGGTAGACATAGGGGCACTGGGACAGAGGGAAGTGGGTGTCCCACGTAACAGTCTCAGAGAGGTGGGCGAGGGGGGAGCAGAGGAAGGAAACAGGACGCATGGAGAGAAATGGGTCGCTTGCTGTCCAAGTCCAGTGTTCCTTTTCCTCAGATGACTTCGCAGCTTTAAGATGCTGTCGTTTAAGAACAGGGGGTGGCTTGGAGCAAAGTTGTAAGTTGGCCATTTCTGTTGGACTCCAAATCCGGCTGGCGGCACTCCCCCCCTTCCCCAATTAAGGGCACAGTAATTTCAGCTGGGTTCTTTCTCTCTCTGGCCCCCCCAAGGCTGGGCCCTGGCCTGAGTCAGAAGTTGTGGAGCCATCCTGGCTCGGAGGAGGCCTTGACTCCCTTTTCCACCGGTCCCCAAGCAGGAATGGCTCACCCTCTCCCAAACACAGACTCTTGTCTTTTTTTCTCTGCTCTCTGAGAGTGCTTACAGGGTATCCTGGCTTAGAGGTCTGGGGTCAAAGCGATAACCTTGGCCCCTGAGAGTTCTCTTTCCCAGAGGTTTGTGCTTTTCTGTGGTGGGTGGTCGTGGTGGTGGGCAGGCCGTTCTCACTGCCACCAACCGCTGCTGCTGCTCCAAGGTTCGGGGCCGCTGGGATACGGGGGCCCCTCCCTCAGGTTCACAGTCACGTGGAGGCGGCTCTGGGCCAGGAAGCAGGGAGGCCGGGTTACAGTTTAGAAACTGGAAGAACCTGCGGGGCACTGGAGGGTCGTCTGGAAGCCGCCGTCAACGTGTGCCCCCTCCCCGGGCCAGCGCCCTGTCTCGAGGGTCATCTTTGGGGCCTGCTCTGGGCGTGGGCTCCAGACCTGCACCGCCTTCACAGTGCACCCTCCCGCCCCTAGGCTCTGAAGGCCGCAGCAGGGGCGGTCCGAGGGCACGGGCTCCCGGCGGGAAAGTGTGGGGGGCAGATGGGGAAGGAGGCCGCGTGGGGAGGGGTGGCCCCGACAGAGGGGTGGGCTTCAGTTGTTCTCAAAGAGAGACAGGAGGTCGTCATTACTATTGCTCGGCAGGTCGGGGGGATCCAGGTACGAGAGGAGCTCGTCAGGGTTTGTGAGTTCTGGAAGGAGCTGCAAAAGAAGTACAGAAGCTCAGATGAGGTGTCGGCCGAAGGCCGGGCTGGCCCAGGGCGAGGAAGCAGGGCACCCTCGGGCCTGTTCGCTTGCCCTCTACCTGCCTCCTGGGGTCCTGGTCCAAACAGGGGAAACTAACAGTGCCGGTGGTCCCCAGATGCATCCAGGCCACCGTGCTAGTCTGGGGCACACCCGTGCTTATTTCAAGTCTGGGAGAGTGGGGCCCTCAGCCCACCAGCCGGGAAGCCTCCTCACGAACACAGTGTTCCTTAGACCCTGCCACAAGGGGCTGGGGGTCACTCATGTCTCCCAGCAGAAGCCATGTGGCTTTGCATGTAAGGCTGGCCCATCTCTGCGGCTCCCACCGCCCCACACCTCCCCCAAGAGCTCCCGGCTCCTTGCTGAGCCCGCGGCTAGCTGGCAGCACTGCTCTTCCCTGTAGACTCTGGGAAGAGGCTACAGACCATCTCTACCCTCTACTGTGAGGTCCTTGGACTCTTTCAGTCACACAGGGGACCCTCATCAATCTAAAAGCACCTGCCCTGGCCTGGTCTGGGGAGGAGAGTCGGGCAAGAATCCAAGATGGCCCCAAAGCTGAGTGAATCCCATTCACCAGAGACTCTTGCTGGGGCCAAGGGTGACTCTTGCTGGGGCTGGGACGTGAAGGACAGGAGCGACCAAGGAGAGGGCAGGCCTCCTCTCCGGGAATCTAGAGCCTGGGGGCGAGGGGTGGGAGGGGCAAGGGCGGTGTCCCTCGCTGGCAGCCCTGAACAGCTGCCCAGCACCCATCATTCAGTGTCCCCCTTGCCCACCTTCCAGACCATTCAGTTCTCAAGGGGGGTGATCCCTGAATCTCAGCTGCCCGCTTCTGCCTCAGTCACACGACCCCCCCACCCCCGACCCCCAGTGTGACCCGAGGCCGATCCTTCTGTCACCCCACGTGGGGGCCTCTCAGAGTGAGCGATGGAGTGAGCAAAAGCACAGGGCATGGACAACACACAGACAAGAAACTGGAGACACACACCAGCAAGACAGACAGAGGGACCTGTCCCTCCAGCCCCTCCCCTGCCTTGGGCCAGCGAGTGGCAGATGCAGAGATGGCAAGCCGATGTCGGGGAACGGGAGGTGGGAGGAAGGGGGGATGGACCCTCCTGTGCTGCCTCCAGGACCGGCCCAGAGGGACTCTGTGAGGGCCTGGCGGAGGTAGGGCAGGGCCGGGCGGCAGGACTGTGGCCAAGGGGACAGGGGGCGGGGCCAGCAGGGTGGGGCAAGGGGTGTGGCACCCTCGCTGAGGCTTGCCCACTGTGGGGTTCCCCGGTGCTGGAGCCACAGGGGAGGCAGGATGGCGGGGCCCACCCTCCGCCCGCCCACCCCCTCCTCACAGCTGTACCTCCTCCACCCTGGGCCTCGGGCCCTCAACACCCGCCCCTGCTCTCGGGCAGTCCCGGCCCCAGGCCAAGACACGTGGTGACCCCAACTTACATCCAGCGAAGGCTCCGGCATGTCAGACGCTCCCTGCGCTCCGGCCTGACCCTCTAAGGCTGAGGAGGGGTTAAAGGTCAGGTCACTGTGTGGATGGTTGCCGGGAGCGGCCTGTGGCGGTGGCCGGGGAGGCTGGGAAGGAGGAGGAGCCCCACTGTGATGTAATGGAGGCCCTGACTGGCTGCTGGGGTGTGGGACGTGCAAACCTTGTTGCATGGAGGGATGGGGCTGGTCAGAACTGCCAGCGTGTGGCATCTGTGGAGGAGGAGAGAGCAGGAAAAAGAGAGGTGAGGTGACGAGGTACAGCGACGAGATGCCTGGAGAAATGAAAAGCAAACAAAACCAGGAAAATAACAAAACCCCCAAAACAAAGCCACCCCTCTACAAGGCCGAATTCTTTTTTTTTTTTTTTTTTCTGCAGAGAAACAAACAAACAAACAAATCCTCCCCCCAAAACCGCCAGTCAGGGAGGCTGAAGCCACGTGGGGCAGGGAGGGAGGCGGCCAGGGGCTCTGAGACTAGCAGAGACACTGAGGTCGGGGCCCAGGCCCCTGGGAGCCCCTCTGTCTCCCTAGCCCGGACACCAGCACAATGAACAACAGCAAGGGCAGGATGGAGAAGCGAAATGGGCATGTTTCCGGGGAGCAGGGAGGCGGGCGGGAGTGCTGCTGGCGGTGTGGTGCAGGCCCGAGCCGGGGCGGCGGGGAGCAGACACGGACGACAGCATGGGGCAGGCGTGCAGCTCATGGGGGTCTGCGCCTCCACGTGGGTCCTGGTCTGGGGGCGACACGAGGCACGCTGGCTCCGGAGGCAGCCGGGGCCTCGGTGTAAGCTCTCCTTGCTGTCCTGGGGTAGGACGGAGTTGCGCCCAAGGTATGACCTGGGGCTTCTGAGTCCTGCCAGACCTTCCTGCTGGCCACCCACCTAGGCAGCAACAGGCGTGCTTCTCTCATAGATAACCTAGGCGCCCCCCTCCCCCTGCCCCCACGTGTGTACTGAACCATCGGGGCTATGGGTGGGCAGGGGACACGAGTGGGTGAGATTTAAACTTCCCCTGTTGGTCTGTTTGCTGCCTCAAGCAGCCCTGCCTTCAGAGTTCAGATCTCGGAGTGAAAGGCCAAGTCTAAGTCTGGGCCCCCACCCCCGGCATCCCCAACGGCCCCCGAGCCCCCATCGCACTTTGCGAGTGAAGGGAGCTCACTGACTGGCCAGGCCTCTCACTTGGAATGGGCAGCCAGGTGACCAAATGTCTCCTTGGTCAGTACCCTCCTCCCAGCCCTGTCTTCTGGGCCACACAGAAACACTGACGCTTCTTTCGTGGGTTTGCAAACGGCAGCGACACCATCCCTGATCTTCTCCAGACACCAGTTCCTCTTCCTGTTTCTCCTAAAAGCTGCTCCCCAAGCCTTGCTGTGGGCTGGCCCCTGCCCACGGTCCAGGTGGCCCTCCGCAGCACAGAGCCCCTCCAGCCCGGGCCTTGAGAACGAGGGATGACCACGTGACATGAAGGTTGCTGACCCTGGGGGAACTCCGTGTGGGATGCACACAAAGTAAGAAGAACCAGGAGGGGCGGGAGGGACAGCGCTCACAGCTGTCGGCGAGGCCAGCCTGTGACGCTCCATAGTGACCATTCTGGGAAGTGGGGGGCAGGGAGGGGCTCCACACTCCTGGAGCAGCCCGGCCCCAGACAGACAGCCCCCAGATCTGCTGACACAACTAACGCCCTCGGCCCTGACGTCTTGCTGGATTATCTCAGAACCTGGAGGGGCAAGCGCTCTCTGGGACCTGCTGACACACCTGTCAACCTCCCACCTGGCACGGGAGAGCCTTGGGTGAGCCAGCACCTGGTTGGAGCCCTCCCACCAGTCCGTGCGCCTGGGAATCCTTCCTGGCCTCGTGCTCAGCCGGGTCAGGCTGCTCTGGTTGGGCAGGTGGGTTGTTGACCTGTGACTGCAAACACACCACCCTGCACAGCTGTACCTCTGGGTCCAGTTCCCATCTAACAAAAGCCCAGAAACGGACAAGGACCGTGCATATCTGAAAAGCTTCCTGGGGGGGCTGTGAAGTCAACTCAAGGGCTTAAGTCCCTCTGCGAGGACCCTGGTGGCAGGGCTGACAAGGCAGGAAAATGCCTTGTTGGATGCAGAAAGCACACAGCACCCCCGCTGCCATCTTCCAGTGCTGGGCATTGTGAGGACTCAGAAGGTGCCAGGTCAGTGTGGAGCAGGGGTGTGAGCTGGGTGATTCCTGGACATGGAAGGCTGAGGGCCTGGGGAGCAGGGCTGGGGAAGGGGGCCAGGAGAGACGCCCCCAGAAATTGGAATCCCCATGGGGCAGAAAGTAACTTGCGAAAACATGGCTGAAGGCTGGTGAAAGCAGCTATTTCCAACTTGGCATTCTGGGTTCCTGCGGGAAAGCTGCTGCAGTGCCCCTCATTTAGAACCCTTCTGGTTAATAGTCACTCCTGCTGAGAATTGGTGGCTCTGGTGCACAGGATAGTCCCTGGCCCAGTGCTGGATGTTCCCCAACTCCATGTCAGCTGTCGGGAACACAGTACAATCCAGAGGCCCCTTCCTTCCAGGCCACATGATGGAGACCGGGAGAGCTTGGAGAGGCACCTTCGGGTGTAGGCCCAACTCCACTGCCAGGCATTGGCGAGACTCCTGGACCCTTCTCTCTGGCTGCTGTGGCCCAGGACCCACTGCCAGGCCCTCAGTGACTGCCCCTCCTGCTAAGATGAGAGACCAGGGACAGAAAGAATGACTGAGGCCTCAGTCTTCAGCCCTTGGGCCTCGGTTTCCTCAAAACCCCAACTGTTCTTCCTCCATCCAGGCACTGCCAGAACTTTTGCTCCATTAGCTCGAGGCCTGTGTCTGTCTTGCTTACACCTGGTACAAGGCACAGCCGGGAGACCAGGCTCAGAAAACGTCTGCTAGATCAAATGCAATCATCCATCGCTGCCTAGATAAGGACTCGGGAGGCGGCCAGGCCTCCCACCACTGCTGTCGGCGCCACAGGAAGGGAAGGCCTCTGGACAGCACGGGACACCTCACCTGAAGGGGCTTTCTCAGCAATACAGTGTGCGTTAATATGTGAAACAGGACGAGAAGTGAATACTCTTGGGATAAGTAGGTATCCTAATGTTTCTTTTTGCAGGAGGAGGTGATACCCTGAAGATTCAGAGCCCTGGGGAATAAGTGCCTGGGTCTGGGACTAAATTCTAGATGGCTGGATGAAGCTACAGTAAGTCAGCATAACAGTGTGTGTGTAAGACGGGGACACAGGGGATGGGGCTGTGTGTGTGTGTGTGTGTGTGTGTATAGGATGTGTGTCGGGTGTATGGGGGGGTGTGGGCCTGTATGTAGGGGGTGTGCAGGCATCTGCATGTGTGCATATGCTTGCAATGTGTGTGCAGGTAAGAGCTTGAAGCTTCCCCCATCTGAGAATCTGATGTCCTGGGTGAAACGGCCAAATCCAAGGACACTGATGGGCCATGACCCAGCCTCAGTCAGGCCTCCCACGCCCTCCTGGGTCCTGAGACTCAACTCTCAGTCCTCCCCTTTGCCTGGTAGGGAACTAGGCAAACATGAGAAAGGTCCAGGGGAGCCCTCTGTCCCCCTCAGCCCCATACTGGGGCTGGGGGCACGGGGGAGGTGGAGGGTCAGCGGCGAGGAAGAGGTACTCACAGTCTCCTGCATGGGGTGACTGAGGGGCTTCTCAAGGGCAGCCATGTTGTTGGGCATGTCCGGGGGGTGGGAGAGCTGGGGGGGCCCGTGCATGAAGTCGTTCATGGACGTCCCGCCGGGGTTCCCGTGGGGGAAGTCAAAGTTGCCATGGCCCTGGTAGCTGTTGCCTGGGGAGGGAACAAGATGGGGAGGGATGTGACCCAGAGGGAAGACGGCCACCCCAGGAAACTCAGAGTGTAAAGGAAGAACCAAGGCCCACCCTCCTGCGAGGCTAGAGTCGGCTCCTGCAGCCGTAGACCTCAGGGCTGCACAGCGGGGCAGCGATGCAGCCTTCTCCCGCGGGCCTTAGCACCCCAGGCCGTGTGCTGGTGTACAGCCACGAGCAGGGCTAGAGTGGGAGGAGAGGGTGGTCGGGCTCCTGCGGCAGGAAACATGGAATGAGGCCCGAGTCTGAACTTCCCACAGGATCTGCTGAGCGAGGCCCCCAGACCTGCTCACCCACAGCCCCCATGAGGCTGCCCTTCGTCACTGGGACCACCCAGGCCCAGAGGGGGAGGTCGGAGTCTGCCAAGTCCACAAAGAAAGCTGGGCCAGATTCAAGATGACACCCTCAGAGCCAGATGTCTGGCCTCCCAAGCCGCTGCTTCCTCCACCACGTGGCCACAGTGAGAGCTCAGAGGATCAGCACACTGGAAAGCTGGGGTGCTCAGCATGCTGTGGGACTCTGGCTAGGTAGGCTAACCTCTCTGGGCCTTTAATCATCCAGGAGCCCCAGGAACCTAAGAGCAGGGGTTCTGCGGGGAGCTGCCATGCCCGGTGTTTGGGGGGTGGGGGGTGGGGTACTTTCTGGGAACTGAGGGCAGTGCGGTACAGCTTGCTCTGGGCAGCAGGAAGTGAGGGGGCAGTGACAGTGACCTTGGTGGCCGAAGGCTGGTGCTCCAGGCCCCTGGACCCCGTCTCTGGAAGGGTGGGAGAGTTGCAGGGATAGGGACAATACGTAGATGTCAGAGGGAAACACGGGAGGGCCAGGAGCTCCAGGAGGAGTGTGGTCTTAGTGCCCCCAGCAAAGCAGGCTCTGAAGCCCCTAAGCTTGGCAGCTGCCGACCAGGGAGATCCAGGAGTCGGGAGGGAGGCTGGGCAGTGGGGGGTGTGAGAGGTGGGAGGCTGGCTCGCGGGGCAGTTCCTCACTCATGACTTCCCAGCTGGGTGCCAACCCACAGGGCTGGCTGGACGGAGAGGGGGGGATGGCATTGCACGGGTCGCTGTACCCCCAACTTCAGCTATGTGGGATTGTTTTTTGAGGGCGCGCGTTACCTCTGCCTCTTCACACCACACCCTCCCTGCACCTGCCACCATCACCCCAGAAATCCTGGGCCCCTGCTGGGGCTTCTCCCTCCCTCCTTGTCGGCCATCACCCACCTTGGCTGCTGTAGTCGTTGGAGTTGGTGCCCCCGGGAGGGGGTGGGAGTGGATAGGGGGACGGGCCGGGGCCCAGGGCTGCGATCATCTCCATGACATTGGGCATGATCATCTGGCTGGGACTCATGGTCTTGAACCGCTTGGACGGGATGCCGTCAGGGTCATCCTTAATGTGGAGGTCCGACTTGATGGGCACTGGCCGCCAGCTGCATGTGGGGTCAATGGTGACCTCTTCAAACTCGGAGCTGGGGGGAGCAAGGGGGCAGAGCTGAGGCTCTGGGGTACCGGGCTTTGGACACGAGGGCCTCCAGCTCGGACAGACACTGTGATGTCCTCATCCAGGCTCCCTCTGCCCCCATTCCCACCACACTCTGCATAGGACAGAGGTGTGACAGATTTTTATAACTTTTGAAAGATGGGGAGACTGAGACTAGGAAAAGCAAGTGGCTGGGCATGGGGCAGCGGGCCCCAAAGCCTCCACCCGACATGCGGCCATGTCAACTTCCTGCTCTAGCTGAGCTTGGTCCTTTCTGGAAAGTTCATTTGCCCCCAGGTACAGAACCCCTTAAATTCGCAGAGAGGTGAGGGATGTGGGAAAATGGTCTGCCGGCCAGTGGGGGATAGGGTATCAGGGGTGATCACATACTCACCTCATGCAACCCAGGTCAGCATCCCGCCCACCCCCGCCTCCTCCCCCACCCCCTGCCCTAGTGTGGGGAGGCCCACTTACTGTTGGATGGCATTCAGGATGCCCCACATGTACTGATCTACCTCCAGGCCCTCGAGCAGAGCGGTTTTACTGGAAAAGGAGAAAGGGGGCTTGGCCTTTGCTCCTGGACCCTAGCGGAGGCCACAGCCCACTCCTCCCCACTGTGTCCAAGAGACCCGGGCCCTGCCACTGGTTACTACTTGGGGGCACCGACAGGAGAGGGCAGCCTTGTGATCGCTTGATACAAAGGGACTGTGCACAGCCCCCGTGATCTGAGCCCCTCTGCTGCGCTTGGGTTCTCTCATCCGTGTTTAGGGCAGGTGGAGGTGGCTGGACCCCACAGAGCAGGGCCACAGCTCCTCCTGGAGCCGGGTGACGTAGCTTATACTGAGGTGGGCATCACTCACTTGCACACAGGACACCTCCAGGTCCCTCTCTCGCAATTCAGCTGCAGGTACGACTCCAAGTCAAAACACTGCGGAGGCCGGGAGACACAGACAGATGAGACCAGGGCTCTCAGAAACCTCTTAAATGCAAGTGCCACTGCCTCCGGGACCCTCATGAAGACGTCCCACCAGGGAGGGAGACAGGGGATGGAGAGACCCAGGTTTGAGAGGGGTGATGACCTTGCCGATTTTCTGCTGTGCTTACAGCTTTCGGGCCACGTGGAATCCCTGCACACCTGTGCCCAGCCCTCCTCATACCATCCCGGTGCCCCAGATGACCCATGGCCTCTGAGAAGCCTTCCTGGTTCCTCTGCAGCCGCCTCTCACCGATCCTGCCCCATGACAGCACCTCTCCCTGGCCCGGCCCAGGCATGGAGGACACACCCCATCCAGTTCATCAGTGTGCGCCAGACAAATAAAGCGACCAGACCTCTGTTGCCCCCGTTTTCCCAAGGATGGGGGTTAGGGGGGCTGGGAGGCTCCCGACCCACTATGAAGCCCTCGGGGCCAGTTGTGAGAGGGTGGGGCTGAGGGTACGGCTGGCCTGCCCCCATGGTAGCCCCCACCCAGTGAATCCCACCCACCTGGGCTGCCCGCATTTAGCCACCCAAACTGTGACAGTCACTCATCCCACAGCCACTTCCTGAGTACCTGCTCAGGGCAGGGCCTCGGGACACAGCAGTGAACCAGGCAGAGGCGTCCCTGCTTTCAGGTTCCCTATCAGCCGTAGTGGCCATATGTGCAGGATTTCCAGCTGGCATCTGACATCTGCCAGGGCTGGGACTGGTTCCCCCCGGGAACCTAGCTCTGAGCACACAGAGAAGATGCTCAGAGAATAAATGACGGCAGGAGTGAGTGAGTGAAATCAGCTCCTGATGGCCATGGCATCCTTCCGGGTTTAGAGACAGGCCCTGCTGCCCACGCCCCCCGCCTACTCCTCGCCATCCCAGCCAGACTCCAGGACGCTCTCCCTGGGACTGCTCACCTGGACGTGCTTGCAATCGTGGCCTCGAGCAGGCAGCTGGATGCGCCGGAATGTGATGGGGCACTTCAGAGACACCTTGATGGCTGTCTGCTCCACGCCATCTTCCCCATTGAGGGTCGTGTTGCCCGATGAGGCAGCCACGCTGCTGAAATTCCGCTTGACTGTGGGGCGGAGGCACGGGTGGATAAGGAGGGCAGGGCTGTCCTGCACACCCCCCACTCCTTCAAGTGGCTGATACACACTCTTGATTCTCCACGCCCCCCAACACAGGGAGGTCTCATGAACAGGTGCAGGGCACCCCCGCCTGGGCAAAAGGGAGTTCAGCATGCCGGAGGCCCTGGGCCTCCCAGCACTCTGGAATGACACTCTACACGCGACATGTGTGAAGTGCCCCTGGAGGTGGCTACATCAGTCCCCCAGTCTCTGCAGTTCATGCCCTGTCTTCACTAGGAAGGCAGGACTTTCTGCAAAACCTGCAGAAACCCAGTCTGGCACTTCACTGACTTTCTGGGTCAGTGGGAGAGCCCCACAGGCACTTTTGCACTTAATTCTCCAAATGTGGAAATGGCCTGGCCGGATTCTAGGGCTCAGGACGTGAAGAAGCACATTTGAAGCGGGGAGCAGTGATGTACTTCCCTGCATGGTGCACCCCCCTCCCCCGCCCCGGCCCCCAAGTGTCTGCACCTGGGAGTCAGAGCCAAGTCCCCCCCTCTCGAGTTAGGCCTGGGCTGTTGAGATGGAATCCACCCCTGTGCTTCTCTCCTGATGAAGAACCCCCTCTTCCAGTTCCTCCCATCCTTCCAGGTGATCACCTCCTCCAGGAAGCCTGCCTGGCCTACCTGCACCACGGCGTCTTGTTTTAATCTGCCCCACATGCTGCACTCACGGTACTGTGTGCTCATCTGATCATCCCCACAGCCCCAGAGGAGGGGCACTGGATGGGGAGGCGCTAGTGCCAGGGAATACTCAGGGCCCGGTGGTGCCAGGCCCAGAGGACAATGAACGTGGTGGGACTGGGGTTTGGTTCCAGCCCCCGAGCCCCCACTCACTTTTCGTGATACAGTGCTCTGCGGGCAGGAGCCGCTTCTTGAGGAGGCCTTGCAGCACGGAGCGCACGGAAGGCCGGTGGACCAGCTGCAGCACGAAGAGGTGGGACTGCCGAGAAAGAGCAGAGGCTCGGTCCCTGCCGCGTGGCCCCCACATCTGCCACCTGGGCCTCCACAGGCCTAGGCCGCCCCCTTCACCCCAGAGGCTAAGCGCAGGAAAGGGCCCCATGTCCGTGGCGATGCCCCGTTAGTAGAGGGTCCCCTGGGACCTGGAAGAGAGCCCTTGAGGCCCAGGATGTGTCCTGGGACCTGCGAGCTGGGGACCCAGACCGGGGTCACTACCCGGGGACAGCTGCTGCTGTCTACGCCAACAAGGCTGACTCTGATGCTGATATACCCCTGGGATGTGGTTATGGGACACAAGGCATCAAGATCTGGGCCAAACTCACTTCCTAGCCTTGGCCCTCCTGCCCCTCGCCCCGCTATTCCCCATCATGCCTCCTCCACCCTTCCTGCCAGAGGATGTTGTCCTGTCTTCACTCCTCCAGGAAGCCTTCCAGGACTGCCCCCCCCCCCCCAACAAGCCCCCGCAGGCTCCTCACTCTGACAGCATCCCCAGTCCTGTGACTCTTATCCCCGGCTGGTCGTGGCGCCCCGACCCTCATAAGGGCAGGATCAGAGCTCTTCCTTCTCCTCTAAGGAGGCCAGCAGAGCAGGGCAGGTACTCTGCAAATCCCCGGGCAAGCCCTGAGTGCCAGGCCCTAATCTTGGGGGACAGGAGTGTGGCTCAGACGTGGTCCCAGATCAGTGAGTCACAGGTCAGGGGACATACATACACAGTTCTGAGACAGCATGGTTGGGTGACAAAGGGAAGGAGTTAACTCCAGACTTGGTGGAGTTGGTTCTCAGGGGAAGAAATGATTAGAATATAAAAATTTCTTGCAAATGAGGCACGAAAGGAGCCTAGCTTTGAGGGACACACAGAACTTCCTCAGTGGAAGAAGGTGGTGGGCACGGGGGATGGTGTCCGGGAGGAGGATCTACAGGAGCAAAGGGAGGTGAGTGTGTAGACCAGATGGAGGCTGCGGTAGGAGAAAAGGCCAGGCCTCGGACCAGAGCACGGCGGCTTGAATTTCACCCCACGGCCCTGGCGGGGACTGTGGCACATTTCTGGGGTACTCCTGAAAGATCACTCCTGGGGAGGGGGGATGGAGACCCATGACGCAGCTGAGGCCCAGAGGAGGCTGAGGATCTCGGGCCCACCCGCACACTCACGCAGCAGCAGGCGGTGACGGTGATCTGAATGGTGTTGCGGCCCGGCTGGCACACGTGCTTGAGGTGCAGGGGCTTGTGGGATGTCTTGTTGTCGCCGCGCTCGATGGTGAGGGGCGTGGCGTTCACGCTGACCTGCACCGAGGCTGGCCAGTTGGTGTTCATCTGCCGGTCCTCGTGGTGGTAGCACTTGAACTGCAGCTCCAGGTCAGACCTGGGGGCGGGGCGAGGCTCAGGGCGGCTCTGCGAGGGGGCTGCCCGTGGCCTCCATGACCCCTCCCTCACCAGAGCCCCCCACCGAGTCACTCAGTACCCCGTCCTCAGCCACGAAGGCTCCACCAGCCGCCTCGAGCTCTCCTCTCTCGCCCTGGACGTTCCCCCTGCCCAGGCCTCCCATCAAAACCCATCCCAACAACCCAAATTCCCCCCATGACTCCCATTTACTGTTCAACCACAGCCCCACAGCTCTGGCCACAATCTGCCTCAGTCCCCTGCATGGAAGTGCACCTCCTGTTCCCCCAGGACACAGACAGACGGACAGACGCTAACTCAACGAGGCCAGCTGAAGGCTGATTATGCCCTGAGCTCCTGTGGGAGAAGCACCCCAGGCCAGGGGCTGCCTGGTTCCGTTCCCGCCCCCCTACCCCTGCGGTGGGCCCCAAGGACACGGCACCGAAGGAAACCACAGATGCATGAAAACTGAGCAGGGCCAGTGGCCGAGCCACAGAAGGTCTCGCAGGCGACGGTACTCACGGCTAAGGAGCAGTGGGTGAGCAGGGCCCCTGCATGGGGGGGGTCTCTCTACCCTTTTGCCTGAGTGCACTCCCGTGCCCTCCTGCCCACCCCAGCTGCCTCTGGCCTGCTCTGTAGCCGGCTCAGCCTGCTCAAGGCAACGGGCCAGCTGTGCGCGCACAGTTGTGTGTGTGCACATGCCCAGCTCAGACACATCTCGTGCCCTCAGGGTGCTCACTGGGCAGCTGAGGCCTTTGGTCACTGACACAGCGAGGCAGTGTGAGTCCTGCCCGAGGAGGAGGAACCGAGGGTGGAGACACCAATGCGTTCTGGTGTCTGAGAGACCCGGGCCCGAGTCCCAGCTCTGCCCCGTGCTAGCTGCGAGGACTCATCCAAGCTAATCACTTCTCTGGCCTCAGTTTCCTCACTGTCAACGGGGCAAGCAATGCCTACTCATAAGATCAAAAGAGATCAGGTGGGGGCTTCCCTGGTGGCGCAGTGGTTGAGAATCTGCCTGCCAATGCAGGAGACACGGGTTCGAGCCCTGGTCTGGGAAGATCCCACATGCCGCGGAGCAACTGGGCCCGTGAGCCACAGCTACTGAGCCTGCGCGTCTGGAGCCTGTGCTCCATAACAAGAGAGGCCGCGATAGTGAGAGGCCCGCGCACCACGATGAAGAGTGGCCCCCACTCGCCGCAACTAGAGAAAGCCCTCGCACAGAAAAGAAGACCCAACACAGCCAAAAATAAAAAAAAAAAAAGAGATCAGGTGTAGGAGGCTCAGAACACAGAACCTGGCCCAGCAGGGGGCCTCCAGACCCCTCACTCCAGCGCCCACTGTTTGAGCAGCAGCCCCGCCCGGTGGCCAGCTGCAGGAAGGACCCGGCCCTGTTCCCGCTCCTCTCCCTATATTCCTGGCTCTGACCACATGAGCCACGTTCAGGGCCAACTCGGGGGCCCTGCGGGAACATCCTCCTTCTCAGCCTGCGCTAGCCGCCTTTTCCTCTGGGAATTTGTTCTTGACCACTGTCTCATCAGGACTGGGGTGAGTGACAGCAGCTCTCTGTCAGAGACAGTGGCCCTCAGGCCACTAAGCCAAGGCAGATTTGTCTGTCTCCCGGCACCTGCAGGTTCACTTTGACACCCCCAGGGCCTTGCACACAGCAGGGCCCAGTCAGCAATGCTCAACAGGTGACGGTGTCAAGCAGATGCTGTAACCACGTGTCTCAGGCGACGCTAGGGCCCAGGAATGTCAGCACCGGGGCCACCTCCATCCACCCGGCTCGGGCTGTGCTGTGCCCTGACGCTCACCTCCACATCAGCGTCTGGTGGACCGTGGGCCTCAGGTGAAAGACATGGTTGCTGACGGCCAGGTTGTGCTCCAGGCGGAAGGGCTCCAGCACCACACCATCCCGCACGGGGAACGTGAGCCGCAGCTCGTCATTGTGGTTGGCTGCGCGGGGGAGGAGCAGGTGAGCCTCACGGCCCTTGTCCCCGGCGGCACACGACACGCACCCTTGGCTGCATGCTCTGGGTGCGTGTGCGAACAGGGCCACGGCAGCTGGGCTGTGCGCTCAAGGGCACACCAGGCAGCCCCTGGCTTCTTCCGGTCCCTCCGACCGCATCCTGACCATCCCTGCCTCCCACTTCCCACTCATCCCCCCGCTCTGCATCCCCTCCTGTCTCCACCTGCTCCCTGCTCTGGAAGCCCCGGCTGGCTTCTCCTCCCAGCCCTTTGCCACAGCTGAGAGTTGCTTTCCCTCCCAGCCTCCAGCCGCTCAGGCAGGTGGTAAGGAGGCCTGCTCTCACACCCTCTGCTCTTTCCCGCGCCCAGCCCCCAGAGGCAGGCAGGCAGATTTCCAAGCCCCCGACTCCTGGCACACTGTGAGCGGGGTTGCGGTGGGGGGGGAGGTGGGGGCAGGTGGAGCTGGCTTGATGAGGGAGGGAGGAGGGAAGGAGAGAGTAGGGCGCTCACCTGGGGGTGGCGGCAGAGCGCTCATATTTGGCTTGATGTCAGGTGGGAAGGGTGGTTTAACGTCTTGACTGGGGGACAGGTATGGGGGGATGCTGCTCCCGGGGGTCATGGGGGGCGTGGGGTTCCCTGGAACAGGTGAGTGGGGGTAATTTGCCACAGGAACCGGCCTGGGAGGCTGGAGGGAAAGAGAAACCACATATAGGTTATGGGCTCACAGGCATAAGGAGGGACCATGGCTGTGGACACATGCCCCACCCACCCTAGGGTCCTAGGGCTATGGCCCTTGCTCCCCTGAGGGAGGAGAGCCCCCCAGGAAAACCCCTTCCTCCACTCTGGCCACACTCAGGCCTCTGCCTCTATGGGAAGACAGGTGGGCCTGGAAAGGTTCTCCCCACCCTTCACTTGGGTCACGGCACCAGGGGGACTGTAAGGTCCCCAGCCCATTTGACCAATGAGGACACAGGCTCAGGGTGACGGGGAATTCGCCTAATATAATCTTGGGAGAAGAAGAATGCTAGGAACAATCCCAGGCCTCCCGCTGCCCACATCATGACTCCAGGCCATGTCCTTCATCGCCACCCCACCCCACTGGGGTCCCCAGATGGAGTCAGACATGAAGCATCTCCAGGAGCCCCTTCCCTTCCTCTCTTAGTCCCCACCTTGTTTTCTTCCCAGGACTGGCCAGGTCCACACTCATCCCTGGCCCACCCATCTGAGATGCAGATTCTCCAAGCATCTCTGGGCCCTGGAGCGGACGACCCTACTAATGTCCAGAAAGGCTGGGGCAGGAACGGTGAGGCCCCCTCTAACATAGTGCACGTGGGTTATAATTTCTGAGATGGAAACTGAAACATACCCTGTTGACGTTCCCTTGGCTGTAGCTGCTGTAGCTGCTTCCAGAGAAGGTGTTATTTTGTCCATTAAACTGCTCTGGCTGGTAAAGCAAGATAAACAATGCTGTGAACGGAAGGCAGAAAAGCTACCCTGCTCTCCCTCCTGAAATGAAAACCTTCCAGGAGGACGGGGGATGCTGAAGAGGCCCGCCCAGTGCTGGGGTGGGGAGTGCGGTGGGGCCAGAGCACACCACTGCCACGGTCAGTGTTCTGCCTCTCTCTGCCCATAGCTACTAATTGAGCAAGTTTATAAAAATAGCAACACCTAGTGTGCTGCAGTCGGGCTAAAAATAGTAAGCCCATGTAAGCCAAGGGGTGGGTAGTCATGTAAGTTGGCGTGATTCATTGGCAAATAAGTGTAAAATATTTCCAGAGTCTTCCTCACTCCTGAGAATGTACTTTATAATATTCCCAAAGAAGGAAAGAGCTACGTGCCTGAAAACATTCATTATAGTACTATTTCAAAAGTGAAAACTCAGAAAAAACCCAAACGTCCAACAGAAAGAATAAAATGTGGTGTGGTTCCCAGGAGAATGTCAGGCAGCCATTAAAAGTGACAACCACGGGGAGTGTAGCAGTAAGTGACACGCTGTGTTCAAGTGAAAGAAACAGATTCAAAATTACAACCGTAACAACAACTATACAACACGGTTGATGTCCACACGCGTGGGGACAAAGTCTATAATCAAACGTAAATATATCGGGGTGGGCGCTTTTACTTAAAAAAGTATATTTCCTTCATTGTTATTATCTCGTACGTGCCATAAATAGTAAAAGGAGAAGGAAAACCATCATCTGAGCCCCACGAGAACAGGAACCAAGAAAAGCCAGTCTGTCACTCTGGCCACTGCACGCACAGCTCTGAGCACGTGAGATCACATCCAGAAATCTCCGCCTGCCCCCTGGTGACAGCCAGGGTCAGGATGACACAGGCAGGGGTGGGGAGGTGAGGCGGTAAGGAGGGAAGGGGCCCGTGGGGTGGCGGGACTCACCTTGTAATACTGCCCCATGTTGACCGTGGGGGGCGGGTACTGCCCGGTGCTCGGCTGGCTGGGCATCCGCTGCCCGGGGTAGCTGGGAGAGGTGAGCGGCCGTGGGGGATTGGGCGTGGGGTACTGGCCTGGCTGGGTGGGGAACTGGCTGTTTGGTCCGTATTGCTGGTTTCCGTAGTTGGGCTATGGTGGCAGAGAAAGGAGCGGGGAAAGGTCATCAGTGTCTCGAAGCCAGGCTGCCCACCAGATGCCAGGACGCCCCACCTCCTCTCCTCTGTCCCTGCTGTTTCCCACCCACCCAGAAAATGCCCGCCACACCTGAAAAGGAGAGCAGCTGAACCAGATGATGCCCGGGGCCCTTCTTGCCCTGACACCCAGGGACGTTACATCAGCCTGTCTGGCTCGAGGGCCACCTCCCCATGAAGCTGTCTTTCTCAAAACTCCATGCCCCTTGAGCTTGGGGGTACTTCCAGAGCCCCCTGCTCTTGCCATCATGAGGGTGCTTGATTCTGAAGCCCCCTTTGGGTCTCCCCTAGTGCTTGGTATGTGACAGACAACAGGATGCACTTCCAGAAAGGTGATGCCCAGCCCTTGCATTCTGAGGCTGAATCTGGGAGGCACTGTCCCCGTACCCCACACTGAGCAGAACAAACTGATGTTTAGTTTTGGGCTACCGGTGCAGAGGTCAGGAGAACCAGGCTGGTGAAGGGACAAGGCAGCCCCTCTTGGGGGAAGCAACAGCTCCAGAGAGGGGCAGGATCGCTGTCCTGGGAGAGCCACTCCCACCCTCCAGTTGCTTCCCTGTCTGTAAAATCAGGTGACTCGCAGGGCACCCCAGGCCATTACATCCTGCAGAGTCAGTGCTTCTTCCGCGTCTGTGAAACTTCTTGTCTATTAACTGTCTCTTTTGCCCTCTAGGCTCAGAGGTCCAGGAGACAGCTGTGTCTCAGTGTATGGCAAAGAACAGGCCTGCAATTAATACTTGCTCAACACATGAAAGAAGGGCAGGGGGTAAACGGCAGAAGAGGGCAAAGTTTGCGTCAGCGCTGAAGAACTCTGCGGAGCTCGTGCTGTTGCGATATGGCAGCTGCTCTGTGTGATGGTGGGGTTCCCACCACATCACTGCAGGACAGGAAGGGGAACCCGGGCCTGTCCACTAGTCCCTCTGCGGGACCAGGTGACCTGACCCCCGCCCCCGCCCCCAGGTTCCGACAACTCAGAGGTTCTATGAGTGTGTACTGAGAGGTGAGGCCAGTCTTCCCAGACGGGGTCAGGACCTGCAGGCTGTGGCCACCGGTGTCACAGCCCAGTGTCGGGCATTTTGTAGCTGGGTAGTACCAGCAGTCTATTGAGGATGATTTAGTAAAGATAACTGAGAGCCTTTGGTGTGCCCTGCTGTGACAGGTAAGAGCTGGGGAGCTAACACGGGTACAGGCACAGGGCTGACGTCAGGCTAATGACCGGAAATTCTGCTGCCTTTTCTGTGATCGCCTCTTTGGGTGCCAGCAGCTGAGGTTGGGCCGACCGATGCATTCCCAGCCCAGCCAGAGGGAATGCCGGGAGTCTGAGCACAGAGGGGGCTGAGAGGGCCCAGAACTCATGTGGGGGCTGTGCATGGGAGTGAGGCCC
This sequence comes from Balaenoptera musculus, assembly GCF_009873245.2. Classification (NCBI taxonomy): domain Eukaryota; kingdom Metazoa; phylum Chordata; class Mammalia; order Artiodactyla; family Balaenopteridae; genus Balaenoptera; species Balaenoptera musculus. Next base: position 56,014,714 of record NC_045800.1, read on the forward strand.
ACGGGTCAGGCCCCCCACCCCCAAGGACAGCCAGGGCCTTGGGAGCTGCCATCCTTCTCCAGCTTCTCCCTGAGCTGCTGCTCACCTGGAGGGGGTCTGGGCCTGACCCCGGCTCCTGGGTGTTTGAGGATGTCCCTGACATCTCCCCTCTTGGACCCAGGACATCCCCATCAGTGGCCAAGCCACCTTCTAGCCCAAGTAAGGGTGGATGCTGAGGGGAAGCACATAGAGCTTCAGGGAACTCAGGGTCTTTGGGCTCTGAACGCACTGGAAGCCCAAGCGCAGTTCTGAGATGGGGTGGAGCCAACCTGAGAAGAGGTGTGCCAGCAGAGCCCTGGGTGATGCTTGGGAAGGGCTCTGTCCAGGTGAGGAATCAAGGTGGGCCTCTCGAGGAGCGTGTGCAGGCACCACGATTCTGGGGTCTCTGTGTCTTCCGCAGGTGAACTAAATCCTTACCCAGGTACCCACATAGGCCATTTGCTGCCAACCCGTTTTCTGGGTGCTCGCTGAAGGCCCTGTGACACCCCCTCCAGGAAGTCCTTCTCCTGACCTCACGCTGAGTTCCACACACCCCAAGGTGCATCATTCCCTTGTGAGTTCCAGCTTAGACCTTATCTTTCCTGCTGAAGTCTTGGTTCCTGGAGGACAGGTGTGGGTTTGCTTCCTTCGATCTTCACTGATCTCGCGGCTGAGGTGGCTGGGCACCCCAACGGGCAGCCTTCCTCCCGACAGAGCCCCAAGAAACATGCTGTCTGCCTTCCAGCCACTTCTCTGATGTGCACGGCCTTTAGATCTTTACAGGGTTTTGTCTCATCTCTCGCTCTTGGGTGTGAGGTGCCCTCATGTGGGTGCGAGGAACGGGGACCCAAGGAGGTTTAGTTCCTTACCCAAAGTCGCCCAGCTAGTGTCTATGCCAAGACGGAAGAGAGTCCTAACAGCGGCTACTGCTTGCTAAGTGCCCGCCCATGCCGGCCCAGGGCCAGGCGCTTCACGTACATCCCCTCACTCAAGACTCCCAGGCAGCCCCAGGAGGTGGGTTGGATCGTCAGTGCCTTTTACCAAAGAAAAAACGGAGACTCCAGGAGGTGACGTGACTTGCTCAAGGTCTTCTGTATGGGAAATGCCAGAGCTGACCTTAAACTCAGGAGCACCTGACTCCTAAGATTCTGCCTTCTGGTCCAGGTTTCCCGAAGGTCAATCCATGCCCTTTTCAAGGAACTACCCACAGCACCTGTGTCGTCCCCACCTCCCACCCTGCCCACCGGCTGCCAGCTGTCACACTCACCTCTCCCGGGTATGGCCTCTTTATGCTCTGAATGGGAAGGGACTGGGGCCGGGGGCCCGGGTAGGTCTGCTGGGGCATCCGCTGCCCGTGTGTGCCAAAGGGGCTGATGCCGGGTGGCCGGGGTTGGTTCATGCCCATGGGAGGGCCGGTCATCCCCGAGGGCGTCATGCCAGCCGCCATGCTTGCGGGGTTCATGCTGCCCCCCATGGAGGCAGGCCCCCGAGGCCCGGGCTGGTTCATGAATTGGCTGTTATACGCCTGGGTGGGACCCATCTGGAAAGAGGAACAGACCTTCAACGGGAGAAGAAGGAAAAAAAAAAAAAAAAAAAAAAAAGAATAAAATGCCACATGCATTGAAAGTGCAGGGAAGGAAGGAAGGGTGGGGGAAGTGGGGGGTTCGGGGTTGGAGGTTGGGCACTTTCCTGTGTGGCTGCAGCTGGTGACCAGGTCCCAAAGGACCACCGGCCTCATGGGCTCACTGCTGCTCTCTGCAGGCCGCACAGGAAAGATGCAGCCCGAGGGGTGTTACGGGGTGGGGTGCAGTCACTCCAATGCACAGGCAGCGTTTCCAGGGAGGCAGGCAAGGAACGGGAAAGAGGGTGCAGGGGTGGCGGGGGGAATGGGAGAATGGAGGTGGATAAGGATGGAGGCAAGGGCCCCTTTCCTGGAAGCCCCGGCCCCACCCTTGTTCCTCAGCCAATGGACACACACCCTCCATCCGCAGTCCGAGGCGGCCTCGGCTCCCACCTGTGCCCACCTGCCCTGCTGTCCCCATCCTGGACTTCCCACCTCCACGCCTGTCCTGCATTTCTGCAGGGGGGCTCCCCCTCTCCTCACACCCCACCCCATCCTTCTGAAGGTCAGGGGAGCAGAGCTGGGACCTGGGCAGGATACACAAATGGGATGACTAGGAGAGCACTGGTCTTCAGAGGCCACCGGGGGGGACAGACTGGTGACAAGGCTACTTTAGACATAGCCTGTTCTTTGGTGAGTAGAGGCCCAGATTGCAATATGGAACATCTTTCCCCATACACAGACACACACGAGCCACCAACACACACAGAACAAACACAAGCTCCCAAACACACCCCCACCACTCTCAACCACACTGATACGCCCACACCCTAACACACGCCCCTCCTTGCGCTTCTAAGAAAACCTAAGTGCACCCTGACGCCATCAGCTCCCCTCGGCACACAGACACCAACACCCCAGCTCTGATCCCCAGGGCTGTCTGCCTGGCTGAGTGGCCCAGGACTAGTGTGGCCCTTACCGGTCCATACTGGTTTATATCCTTATTCTGTGTCTCTTGCAAGGCTGCCACAGTGGCCGTAGCTGTGGCCGTGGCCGTGGCCGCTGCTGCTGCTACTGCAGCTGCTGCGGCAGCGGCTGCCGGCTGAGTGAAGTCAGCGGGCGGCCTGGTGTGCGGAGGGATGCCCATGCCAGCAGGGGCATTAGGACCCCCAGGGTAACTGCGAGGGAGAGAAGAAGGGAGAGTTAGATGCTGCCCTGAATCTCAAGATGAACCCATGACACGCCCACCTTGGGCGGGGAGGGAGAGGTCAGGCCGTTCCAGGCCCTTGTGTCCATAGCTCACAGAGCGGGGAGGTCTAGACTAAGAGCCCGGCTGGGACAAGGGCCTCCTGGGGGTTGTCAGCCCCTCGTGCCACTTGGCAACCACCAAGCCGCCAAACTGCTGTGTTCCTGGAGCCCCACCCGGTGCTAGCCGGCGATCGCTCCTAGGCACTAGGTCATGGCGCCCTGGGCCACACCCGTCAGCCCACCTTCTGGACGACGCCTAGCCTCAGAGAACCCGAGCAACCGGCCCACGGCCTCCGGCAGGGGATGGCAGGGTGGGGATGCAGCTGGGTTTCACCACGAGGCCCTACTGCGCTGACACATGGCAGGGCTGAGGTTGGCCCCGGGGTGCCTGGCAGGGGTGAGGCCACAGGGCAGAGCAGGGCGGGCAGCGAGAGGAGGAATGGGGTGCCTCTGCCCCGCCCCACGCCCCTCCTTGCCCTCCCCCTGCCTTGGACCGAGGAACCCCAGCCCTGCCACTTCTTCCTCCACACCAGCAGAGCAGAGCTGACCCTTCTGCCGCCCAGCTCTCAGCGTCTCCCAACGTATAAAGACATGACACAGAGAAGGGTCATTGGAGAAATGCAACTGCAGCCCTTCAACCCCACGGGCTTGACGGCTCTCAGAATGTACCCCGGCCGTGCAGCATCTGGCCTGCCGGCCAGCCCCCAGGATGGGGGATGACTGTGCCCCGCAGGCACATGGGATACCTGAGGAGAAGGGGAGCGCCAGGCTCCCCATGCTTCCCAGGCCAGGAAGCACGTGCTGGGATTCCCACTCGACTCCTAAGCCTGCCTGGAGGGGAAAGGCAGGGCTGATGTGCCCCTTGCGAAGGCTGCTCCCTGCTCACCTGGCCCCGAAGCCCCCGCTGCCAGGGTAGTTGGGCCGGCCGTACATGCTCTGCGGGATGTAGGGCTGAGCGGGGCCGGCCTTGGCTGAGAATTGCTGCTGCTGCCCAGCAAACTGTGGGGAGTTGAGGCCGGGGTTGCTGGTAGTCATGCCCGACGCCATGGGGTTGCCGCCTGGATTCATGGGGTTGTTGGCATTGGCCATAGGGTTCCCGAGGACCTGTGGGCAGAGAGAGGGGCTGTCATCCAAGTGGGTACCCCAGGTGGCATGGAGAGGGAAAAGGAAAAATGGCAGGGGTGGGGGTGGAGACAGAGGCAAAACAGAGGAAGGACGACTGAGGAAAGGAGGAGAAAAAGGGCGGGGGGGCTTTTTAATTTCATCTGGGCACGGACGGTTGCCATAGTATATACATGATTAGAAGGGGGGTAACCTAGCCTGGAAGCAGGCAGCGGAGGTGAGCACTGCAGCCTGTGATGGAAGGAGGTGAGGCTGGTCCAGCACCAGGTGGCAGGTGGGAAATCTCTGGACTTCTCAGCCCTCCTGCCCTGCAAAGCCATCTGGATGCCCAAGGGTCAAGCCACACAGAGGCCCTGGGCTGCTGCTCTGTGAGGGCAAAGAGAAGCCCAACCTACCAGCTCTAGAGGGCGGCAGGGTCCTGGCCGAGGGGCTCCCTGTGGCCCGAGACCACAGGTAAGCGCGCTGGCTCCCTCCAGGGCGGCAAGCAGCCCTGAGCCTTTCATGTGGCCGTGGCAGAGGCCCAGTAGCAGGGAGAGGAAGGAGCGGAGGAAAGAGGAAGGAACAAGAGCGGGAGGCAGGGTTGATAGGGATGTGGAGTGGAGTTTGTCACAAGTTTTAGGCTCAATCTTTTGAAATCTAACCCAGGCCATCCAGGGTCAGAGACCCCAGGTGTTGGAGCCCTGAGGCCAATAATACCCAGGAAGTTCTCCTGTTTATCCAACCAAAGTAAATGCAGGTCAGGAAAGAACCCCTTGTTGTGTGTCAGGTGAAAAACATTCCCTCAGGAAGGCCCTAGGGTTGGGGGAGCGCACAGGGGCCAGGGGCCATCCTCCTGGGGCAGGTGTGGACCCATCCTGGGTAGAGGTGTGTCCACAGCTGGGTGTGCCCTGAAAGCTGGTCTTTCCAGCCGGGGAGAGCTTGGGAGAGTGAGCAGGGCTAGCACGGCATGGTGACCCGAGCGCCTCAGGGTTCGAGGGATGACCCCGCCTGGGAGGGGCTGTTGCTGGGGGGAGGACAGGCTCTTACCTGGCTCTGGGATGTGTTGGTCACTCCCCAAACCGTGGTGACCACGGAGAGGGAGCCGGGAGGCTGGTTGGTGTTCTGCTGCCAAGGGACAGAGTCATAGGGGAATGACCCATCACTGCAGAGGGAGACAGGGTGGGGGGATCCTCAGGGGCTGCAGACACAGGCGCAGACGGAGGCATGCCCCATCTACTAACCCCACCATGCTCTGCGGCTCCCAGCCAAGCCCAGGTGACCCCCATTCTCAGTCCATTCTGGATCCCCTAGGCCTGGCATGGTTTCCAATGCAGAACAGGTGCACCTTGTAAGGTGACCGATCGTATGACAGCGACCTCTCCCCCCATCACTGTGGACGTGCCACCCCCATGGCTGTCTGTCTCACCTTAGCCCAAGTCCACAGGCCATGCTACGGAGGAAAAGAGACCTGCAGGCTCAATCTAAGCTCTGCCTTCGACCATGCTCTGCTCTAAGTGGCTCTCCAGAAACAGCTTTGGTTCCTTCGCACCAGCTTCCCCTCAAAGCTACCCCGTCCTTTCTCAGAAAAGGTCCGAAGGGCTCCAGTCTAAGTCTCAGCTCTTCCCCTTCCTCCTGACCCCTCAGAGTGAGGTGGCCGCCCTGCCCGGCTGATCTGGTCTTTGCAAGGAGCCTCCTTATGTCAGGTTTTCTTCCTGGATGACAGGTAGTGGCCTACCTGCTGTGCTTCCTCCCCTGCTCCCACCCCGATCTCTCGCGCACCTCCCTGCCAAGCCAATCTCCTTCAAACACCTAAGACACTAGGCACAATCAAAGACCTTCCTTCAATGGCTTCCAGTGTTTACACACAGAGTCCAAACTCACACAGCAGAATGGTTTACCCCATTGCTAATCCCAGCCTACCCTGCTTCCCATCTTGGTTCCCACCTCTCTGGGAGTTCCTGGCCCCAGCTGTTCCCCCAGTCTCCTCTGTAGTCCCAGCAGTACCCACCTTGTTTGATGACATCTCCCGAGGAGCCCCCAAAGATCAGAAGGCCCGACGCCCAGCCCTGCATACCATAAGTGCTCAGAGATGGCTTTCTATTAGTTGCCATGGTACAGATGGAGAGTGAGGTCCAGCAGACCCCAGGGAGAGGAGCAGGGGCACAGGCTCGAGAAGGAGCCAGCGAGGTCACAGTATAAAGAACATGCCAGGGGTGCCAGCCCCCAAGGAGTGCTGGGCTGGGGCTTCCTCTCCCCTGGAGCCGGTCCTGCGCTGACTCTCCAGCACCTCTTACCGAGAGAAAATCCCAGACACGGCCCCAGAAAGAGCAGAAAAGCAGAGCACTCACATCTGTGCTACCACCTCTGCCCACGGCATCCCGACGGGGGTGAGGCCTGCAAGGCAGCACTGCTGGGTAGCCGGGGAGTGGGGGCAGGTGGGAGAAGGGGCTTCTGGAGGAGGGTGGCTTGGTAGGAAAGCACCTTGTGCCTCTGTCTGACTTGTGCCTTCATCACAGGAAGTCAGCAGAAGGCAAAAGCTGACTCATACCCCAGCCGAGCAGCCAGCCCAAGCCCTAGAGGTCGGGGCAACTGGGAATGGAGGTGTGGGGAACCAGCCCAGAGGTCAGACTTCCAGGAAGGAGGCGCAGGATTGCATGACAGGTGGGCAGAGGGGCGCCGGGGGTCTGAGCCTTGTGCCCTGCTCCTTGCCAGGCGGGGCCCTCGGTCAAGTTGGGTCAGATTGGAGGGAGGACTGTGTCACTGATGCTTGCTTGCTGCCCCCCTGCCTGGACACCCTCTCTGCTAGGCCAGCCCCTGGTTTCCTTCCTGTCTCTGCTCAGAAGTCACCTCACCGGAGCAGCTATCCTGACCTCCTGGGAGAAGAGGACCCCCCAGCCCCAATCCCTTTCCCTCTCACTCTGGCCTTTTTTTTGGTACTGTGGGTACAAGTCCTGCACCTGCCCCTCCCTGGCTCAGGGCCCCGGCGCAAGTTTCCGAGCCTGTGTGCACTCACTCTCCTCATTTGTTAAATGGGCATAAGAACAAGACACTCCCACCCCCGCTCTACTCTGTGTCTTCAAACTGCAGGTCATGACACAAGAGTGTGCTGTGACACTGAACCATGAGGGGGAAAAAAGAGGGAATAAAACAGAAAGTAATCAAGTGTGAGCACACAGTAAGGAGGAATATCATCCCTCGAACTGACTTCTTGATGTTATGCACGAGCACACGTGTGCCCTGGGCTCGGGGTAAATGTGCGCATTACTGTGGATCTCAGGCTGGCTAGCCTGAACATGGGCCTCTGTGGCCTAAGTCTGACGCGGCTCAAAGAGGAGACTGCAGACAAAAAGGCTTTCTTAACTGGAAAGTGACACAGGCTTTAGCATTACTCATGATTTCTGGGGGGAAACAGCAGGCCTAGAACTGCAGGGAGAGCAGCTGTCCTCAGGGAACCAGCCTGACCGCCCCCCCGCCTCTGCAGGCCAGATGTGATGTGGGTCAGTGGAAAGGGGGTGAGGCCCAGGTGCACAGGCCAAAGGTGACCGGCAGCTCACACTCTCTGCATCTGGGGGCACTGCTGGGGGGCCTGGGAACCCAGAGAGCCCGGATGGGGCAGAGAAGCACAGGAAAACAAGCAGGGCCTGCTCCTCAGCGCAGCTGGGCTGGAAGAAGCCCCGCTCTCCCAGGAGGTCACTGGGGACCCGGGGGCACCACCTGGTCCCAGGGATGGCACGACAGTCTCACAGGGAGGCCCTGCAGGCTATGGTCTTAAACAACAAAGAGGAGACCCTGGACACCCGCCCTCCTTCGGGGCCCTCACCTTAGGTGTGCCTGGACTCAACACAGGACCCCAGCAACCGAGCAGAGCTTAGGCCCGAGTCTGTCCTCTCTCCCCAGAACTCCTGCCCCATAAGCTCCCACCAACCCTCCAGGCTGAGGTCTGGTTCCGGCCGAGGTACACACCTGGCAGGCTCAGGAAGTAGAGCCCCCCCGGGAGCCCCTCGGAGCCTGGCGGGGACCCACAGCTGCTGCCTCACCTCCTCAGGCGGGGAGGTCCCGGCTCCCTGGGATACAGGTCCTCGAGCAAGCTCCCAACTGCCCTGCAGCTCGTGGGTGGGCCTTGTGGGCGGAAACCGGCTCCTTCCTGTTTTGTCCCCTCCGCCCCAAGCTCAGTGAGAAGCAAACTTAACCAAGGTTCCCAAACTGGGCATTCCGCTGTCTGGCTGGACGGTTCACCCCAGAGCCCAGGTGCACACCCGGCGTGTGCGGGGTACACGTACGTGTGCGTGCACGCACACAGGCCCCGCTGGCACGATGCTCTCCACGCGTGCGGGGGGAGACGGGCACATGCGTGTAGGGTGGTCTCGGGGACCTGCTCGCCCCCACTCGCACCTGCTGCAAAAGCAGAAGTGGCAGCCGCACCGACAGGGCTGTGACTCATCTCCTGGGGAGACGGCTCCTACTGGCACGGAAAAGGCACTCGCCCCCATGGGCCCACGGTGGCAGTCAGCCCTGCTGACGTCTCTGCCCAGACACAGACACTGCTGTCGGGCGGGGCTGCCTGGCTCCCAGTGCCCGAGGATCAAGGACCAGCCAGGTTCTTGGGCCCTACCAGGGTGGGAGGGGCTCAGGGTGCTGAAGAGGAGGCCTAGGGGCTTAGGGGTGGCCGGAGGCTGTGTCCCTCCTCTGCAAGTACTATTTCCCCAGCAGACATGCTCAGGCCAGGTCAGAGGTCCCTGGCATTTCAGCGCTGCCCACTGGGAACCACTTCCCTCCACCTGTCCATACCTGGTTCAGAGGGAGGCCAGCACCCCTGGGATCTGAGAACCCACTCTTAGTAGCCCTGCCCAGCTCTGCACACCTGCAATCCAGCATGGTCTGGTCTCAAGCCACAAGCCACCCCCAGCCACAGTCCTGTCCAGCCAAACCTGCCCCAAGAATCCTGTTCCACCTACAGAGGCACCAGTGCCAGAAGCCACTAGAATTCTCAGCAGTGTTCTACCTGCCAAGCAACTCCCAACACAGGGGCAGCTGCTTCCCTACCGCTGTGCCTCTTCTCGGCCTAGGATGCTTTGTCCTCACCCTCATCCTTTCCAGGCTCCTCTTCCAAAGGCTACCTCTTCCAGGAAGCCCTCGCCCCATCTACTGGCCTGAACTCCACTTTCTCCTCACATTTCTGGGGCCCAAGTGGGAGCCTGAGCGAAAGCCCTCCTGCCTTTTTCTTTCTGCCCCAGGAGCCCCAGGTCCTCCGGCTACCTGTGCCTGGCATGATGTCTTCACACACCTGTAGGGCTCAGGAAGCTTCTAATAAAAGTGCCAGAAAGAAACACCACCTCTCTGTGCTTGACCTCAGAGGGATGCCTTAGAATGAATGAATGCATTCATTCATTAAGCCTGACTGCTGACCACCTACAGTGTGCTTGTGACCACATGGGCACCGGCACCCAGGAAGCGAGAGGTCCTGCCCTCCAGGGAGGGGGACAGAGGAAAGCTAATGGAGTGGCTACTCGCTCTCACTATGCCTCAGTGTGCCATCCCTTGCCACACCCAGGGATGAGAAGAGCCCCTCACTCAGAGGGCGGTCATGAGGATTAGGTGAGCTCACATGGGTAAGGCAAGGCCTAATACACCCGGGTACCCTGGAACTACTGGCTGCTGTTACCATTGTTATGATTCATTGAGTGGCTTCTACGTGTAAGGAACTGTGTGAAGTGACTTGCACACAAGAACTCATTTAATCCCTTGAAGTGGGCTCAACAGACACATGTCTTAGGATCTGAGGCTCACAGGCTCCCAGAGGTAGTCAAGGGTAAGGTTGACAGTGGGCCTGGCCACTGTCCCAGGGAGCTTAGGGTCCAGTAAGGTGGCACTTCCCTGTACAAAGATGGCGATAATGCAAGGAAGCATCCATTACAAAGGCCATCTAGAAGTCCACGAGAACTCCAAGAAGGGGCATAACTTCCTAAAAGTTCTTGGGGAAGTCAGCCAGTGAAGGCACACAGGAGACGTAAGTTATGCTTCAAAGACTGGCTGCAGACAAAACCCAAACAGTGTCCCAGGAAAAAACACTTTATACATCAAATCACTAGCTTTGGCCTGGACTGAGTATACTGGCAAATATGCAAGGACCCTGACTAAATATTTTTTTAGCTAATATTCAAATGGCAGAGGGAGGCCTCAAAGCACAGTGGTTAACTATCTGGGCTCTGAACTTAGATTCTTTGGGGTCAAACCTTGGCTCTGGTAGGCCACTGATGATTTCTATGACCTGAGCCGTATTACCTAAGTCAGCCTCAACTTTCTTATCTGTAAAGTGGGACTAATACTAATATTCTTAGGATGAAACATACAAATACAGGTAAAATTTTGCACAGTGCCTGGCAGACAGTCTCTGCTCAACTGTACCTATACTTTTCTCTCCATTTCTCCAGCTCAGTTGGGGTGTAGGTACCCGTATTTGCTTGATGATACAGTGATGGTGCTTAGAAGTTTTGCAAATAGGCTATCAATGGGAGGGGGTGTTATTATCATTCCTGCCTGTTGAACATATGTTCCAAGATCATTCCTGCCTGTTGAACATATGTTCCAAGCCTCTGAGGCTTTCCTTAGTGTTCCTCTGCCTTCCTTTCTCTCATAAACTCCTACCTATACTTCAGAGCCCAGCCTGGATGCTCCCTTTTGTGACTCTCCTAAGCAGACCACCAAGGGCATTTTACTCTGTTCCCTCAGCACTTCTTTTCATATATTTTACAAAGAGCTCTTCACACTGCAGTTACAGCAGACGGTTTACATGTCTGTTTGCCAGCCCCATGGGCACTGACCGATGTTTGCTAAATATGAGAAAATGAGTAAAGAGAGAGCGATGATTCCTGGTTCCCGGGCGCCTCCTGTGAAAGTGTCTACACAGACATTCATGGAGGGAAGCGGGAGGAAGGGCTGCGTTATTTCTTCTCTTGCACTTCTCACAGCCACTTTATTTGGGAGAAATAACAAATTCCTATTAAGGGTATCATCAGACCTTAATTAATTTCCCTCATCCAGCTCTACTGGTCCCGTCTCTGCGCAAGGCTGTAGTGTTACCACTAATGACACATCAAGCCAGTGAGGAGCTGATGCTCCCACCATCTTTAATTTAGGGGGACCATTAGCAGCGCTCTCCATCAACACAATCAGTGGGGACCGCTTCCTTCCCTCCCTGCGGTGAAACTCAGAGAGGAACTGGTGCAGCTAACTGTGTATTAGAGGGTTTTAAATTTTTTCAAGAGGAAGGAGGAAAGGAAAAGATCCTTGCATCTTGGCAATCTGGAACTGATGGATTTATAGATCCTTCAGTCTCCCTTTCATTGCTTTTTTTTTTTTTTCCTGGGGGCAAGAAGAGGGGTCTATTACAAACTGAGCTTTCGGTGTGGCTGTACAAAAAAGAGCTAAAAATGAAAAGCGGTGAAAGTGGTGTGATGGGACCAAGGAAAGAAGAGGACTGGCAGTCAGTTTTGCTTGATCCCTTCTTTGTTGGTTGACCGTGAATGAGCACATCTGAGTCTGATGGCCCCAGGCTGAGGATTCAGAGAATAATGACTCGTCCACGGGGCTCCCTATGCCCAGGCCTGGCAACAAGCGTGTTGTAATTCCTGTGCTGCTGTTATTCCACGGCTACACATGAGGAAACGGAGGTAGAGAGAGGATACAGAGCTGCCCATAGTGACCCAGCGAGAAGATGGCAGAGCTGAAACTCGATGCCAGGCAGCTTGGCTCCAGGGCCTGTACCCTGCCTGCTATACAGAGTGGAGCACAGGGCCCTGCTCAGGATTGGAGGGGAGCACAGGGTCGTGCCCAGAATCCGAGGGGAGCCCCAAGGCCCCTCCCAGGAACCTCTCCTCTGGGGGTTGCAAGTCCCTCACCTGGAGGGGAAGGGTGGCACCCCTTGGTCTTGGAGGCTTCCCCAGCTCTAGTAGACTTTGACTGTAATCAAATTAAGAGTATAAACAAGATTTATTAGGCTTTCCATTACTGTTGTAGCACTGATTTGCACATGGACAATGTGCTAATCACAAATGGCTTTTTCAGCCTCTCACTAAAAATCTGGGAAAAGGCAGAAATATTTGTTGGCCACAAGTCTGGGTCACTGCAGGGACTATGAAGGGATCCTGCTGCCTGGCCGCAGGCCCGAGGCCCCTTCCTGCCCTGGGCTGGCCTCTCCCGGCCTCCCTTCTCCTGTGCGGTGCTCTGCGCACCTCTATAAAGTGGGAGGATGGCACACCGACGGCTCAGTGGTCAGGACCAGACGGGGACGAGCCCACAGGCTGCTCCGCAGACCATAGAGCGCGAGCCAAACGTGTGGGTACCCGGGATTCCTCCTAACCGCTGGCACGCTCAGAAGCTGGCTCCAGGGGTCATGGGCGCAGGCCCCAACTCACAGACTGATGCTGTGGGGCCGACCTCCATGGCCTGTAATGGATGTGACCGTGACGCCTGAACTACAGAAATGCAACAGTCACAGCCTCCCAGCCCACCGGCCTGGGGCTTCAGGCATCCGGGCTCCCTCACCCTCTCCTGTTGGCTTGTCCTCAGAACCTCCAGACAAGGACCCCTGAGTCTTGGAATAGCCGCACACCTCCGAGCACCAAATCCTGAACACTAAGCTCACCCCCCGCCTGAGGTCTCCTTAATGAAAGGGGAAGAGAAGCTTCCTTCCTCCAAGTCATTCAATACAGCTGTGGAGGAGGGCGGGCAGAGAAGACTTTCCTAGCTGTGACAGTATTTGACTTTCTCTTCCACCTTCTTTCCTTCTTGTTTGGGAAATTACATGAGGGACTTAGAAGGTGATGCACCCCGTTGGAGTTTCTCTGGAAATGAGGGACTCCCCACCTTGGGGAAATGCATGAAGTTACAGGTAGAGAGCAGCCGATCTCTAATCACAGGCCACAGTGTGCCCTCGGAATAGCCCTGGTCTGAATAGACATGGGTTGGGCCTTGTTCAACAGATGATACTTCCTTCTGGTCTCAACTGTCCCACTATAAATCGGGAAATAGGGCGAGGTGTGGATTAGGGTCGGGTTAATGACCAGATACCACGTCACTGGTCTTGAATGGCTAGTGGGAGGGTGAAGGGCAGAGCGCTGTGTGTGGGTCAGCGCCCTGCCCCTTCCGGGCTGTGTGTTCTTAGGCAAGTCACTGTCCTGCTCTGGGCATTTCCCTTCCAGTTCTGCCCTTGGCGTGTAGGATATGGTCCAGAATGCCTGTCAACTTGCTGTGCTGTTACCCATCAACACTTAGCGAGTCTTCCAATGCACACAGCTCCCCCTTCTCTGAGAGGCCACCTGCTTTGCCCTCTCTAGCACTCCATGGGCACGTACAGGGGGCTGAAGTGGGGGGTGGGGGTGGGGGTGGCAGGGCACTGGGTACCAGCCAGTGGCTCTTTAGCCCATAGCATTTCTTGGGAAAGCCAGTTCGAACTCATAGGATGCCATCTGCCCAGCTTCCAGCCCAAGTCCTTCAAGGTCAAGGCCCATATCCTCTGGGCCTCTTGACTGTCTCACCCTGGCCATCTTCCTCCTAGAGAACCCCAAAGCCAACCTGTCTGTCACTCACCCTAACCCTGCCTCCATCTGCCAGCTCCCAATTTTGCCTCACTGAGTCTTATTTCCCCAACCAGTGAGAGTCAGCTCCTGGAGCAGAGACACCCTTCATCTGTTTAACCCTAGGACCAGGCAGTCTCATGCTTCCAGCTCAACTCAGCAGAGACCTGGCCAAGGGCTGGCTGCGGTCACGGCCAAGCGGGTCTGTCGCAGATCCCCGGAGGGGCTGGCACGCCATCAGAGGCAGCTTTACTGAAATGACCTGCAGGAGGGATGGCTGAGAAGGACATGAGACGTGGGAGGATGAGAGGCAGGATGACTCTGGCAGGATGGAGAGTTAAGGAGCTAAAAGGTAACAAGGGTAAATGCAAAGTGTGTAGCTTGGGTTGCACTCAGCCACAGCATGTACTCAGCGGCTGGGCAGCAGTTCAGCTGGAGAAGACCTGTGGCTTTTTAGCCAAGCGGGGGGCAAGAGGGGGAAGGTGGACGGAAGAGGGTTTTGCCTCTCTAGAGCAGTGGTTCTTAACCACAGGTGATACCTCCACCCCCCAAGTGTGTGAGAGTCCTTTAGCAACGCCTGGGGGTCACTAGGAGAATCGAGTGGGCAGGGACCAAGACATGACATGCCCTGCAAACCCCTGCACCATAAAAAACTACTCTGGCCCAAATGCCAACAGTACCCCATCCTCAGAAACACCCACAGAAGGGGGCTATTCTAAGCATCAGAGCCGTCAGAGTCCTGACCGAGGGCGTAACGAGGCAGTGACCCTGAGAAGGGTCTGACCAAGGCGGGGAACCAGCCACATGTTGGGGACCATCCTGCTCGGGCAGCTGCTGGACCGAAGAACTCTAAGTTCCCTTCTGGCTCCAAGAATCAACTGCCTCTAATTCGATTTACAAAGCGTGGCCAGTACCAGACTTCCCGGCAGCGCCTTGATGGTGGGACCCAGGTGTCCTACAGAGCGCTCTGGGCACAGGGAGAGCAGACAGCATGACAGGCCCCATTGTTCCAGGGTCAGCCCGCAGAGCGCTCGGAGAGAACATCCCCAGCTCAGCGAGGGACGTGGAGATGATGAACTGGGGCACTTGCTGGTCCTGACCACGTGCTCCTTCTGAGGCTGGTGAAGGGCAGACTGGACAGTTCCTTAGTGCCTGCTGGCCTCTGGCAAGCCCGGTCCCACCTGTGATGCTGAGTTTCTGGTGGCCCTGCCCAGTGCTGATGGCCCAGCCACACTCGGCTCCTGTCTGGACGGCCTGGGCTGTGATCACCAGCCCGGTGACCTTCCTGAGCCCCTTCCAGCCCTGCCTAAGACCCTGCTTAGGAAAGAGGGAAGGCTCCGGGTTCAGGAAGGCTAACTTTCTGCCAAAAGTCTAGAACCTGAAGAAGAGACAGCCCTCCACCAAAGGGACAAAGCAGTCAGGCTGGGTAAGCCCAGAGCTTTCAGCCTCTGTTTTGATGGGGGAGAAACAGCGATCACCCACGAGGATTTAAAACACGACAATTGCATTTTAGAAAACGTACTATCCTCCCGGCTGTTCAGGGGCACCCACCCCAGTTCTCCCACCTGAGGGGCATTTCCAAGGAGACCTGGGGGCCTGAAGGGGGGCTGTCCAGCATCCACCCAAGCGGGCCCCGGACCCACCCCTGGTGGCGCATGCCCACTCACCTGTGCGACAGAGTGGGTTTCATGGAGCTCATGGAGTTGAGGGGAGGCTGCATGGGGAGTTTCCCAGGGGGGTCGCTCTGGCGGCTCTTCTGATGTCGGAGCAGCAGCAGGCGGCCGAGCTCCTCGCACCAGGAGGACAGCAGGGCTGCAAGGAAGGACGGGATGGTCAGCAGGCTCCTCGGCCACCTCACTCTGTGCCCAGCCCATCTCACCCACCCAGACTGGGTGCTCCTGACGCTGGCTTCGCCTCCACCTTGGTGTGACACCAGGAGAGTCACTAAGCCTCCTCAGGAGGCCTCAGTGTTCTCACCTGTATAGTGGGGCTAACACACCTAAAGGAAGGAGGACTGAAAAGCTGCTGTTACTGGAGGAGTAGATCAGAGGAGGGCTGATCGCAACGGCAAAGAGGAGAGAGTCAAGACAACAGAGCAGTCAGCAGAGGCGGTGCCAAGGGGAGACCGGAGAGGGGGAGAGGGGCCAAGCACAGATCTGTGCCCTGGGCCCAGGTCAGGAACTGCTGGCCGCCCCCGGACGTCTCAGTGAAGCCCACCCCCCTTGGACTCTGGACAATGGGCTCAACATGACTTCCTCCCCATGGGTGGGACCCCAAATCACAAGGTTTAAACAAAATCCAGATCCTTCCTGGAACCTGTTGACATTCCCAGGAGTGCCTGCAGGGTCCTCCCTGACACTCCTCCCCCAAAAGTGCCCTGCTCGCTGAGCACGCGTGCACCCACCTTCCGGTCAGACCTGCGACTGGTCCCTGCACTGCTGGGCACAGATGCTTGAAGGGACAAAGGATTTCCAGGGCAGAGAGTGGCCCAGGGGTGGGGCAGGGGCTGAGCTAGAGTCTGCCAGGGGCACCAAAGGCAGGAGCACAGGAGAACCCTCCACATCCAGGCTTAAGGAGGCCTTGGAAACCAGGAGAAAAGCAACCGGAATGAACTGGGTGCTGGGAGACTTTCTTTCATCCTGAACTGTGCCGGTGCGGCCACCAGAGGCCAAAAGCACCCTCAAGGTCAGTGTTTCTGGCCAGTCCTTCCAAAGCGCATACGGGAGCTGAGGTTTGGGGAAGAAGTCAGGAGTCAGGAAGGCTGGGTTGTCACCACCTCGCTGTGTGACCCTTAGGAGCTCACAGACCCTCTCTTGGCCTCAGTTTGCTGGCAGGGAAAGAGGAGTAACGACCCTTGCCCTGCCTTTCCTCCAGGGCTGTGGTCAGGGGCAGGAGGGGAAACTGCGGAGACTGTGGAAGAAAAAGCGTTGATCACAGCCCAGCCAATGCTTCACTCCTGCCATGAGTAATCAGCCAGACTGATCTGATAGTTCTGGAAGGCGTCGACCTGATCAGGCAACCAGGAGCCTTTTGAACCAGGACTGCTCAGCCACTTGGCTGGATGCAGAGCCCACTTGCTTGTTTCCAGGGTCTCCCATCTGGACCCTGCACAACATGCTCCTGTGTCTTTTTCTCGAATCCACCCCACGTGATGCAGGATATCAGCTCTTATCCCCATCTACAGAGGAGCGGACTGCTTCACTGCTCAGGCAGGTGAAGTCACTCGTTCACAGTAACCACAGTCAGGGAGCGGCAGACACACAGATGGTGCCCCTGCTGCACATCCTGGTGGTGAAGCCCAAGGCTGAACCAGAATGTGGGGGAGGAGACGGAACTCTTCAAAAGGCCAAAACCAAGAGGCCATGGTCTCTAGCCCCTCTGATTCAACGAGAAACGCTTCGGGCCTCATCTGAATCACACCCCTTACCTCGTTTAGCAGGCACTGGGGGAAGACGCACAGACACACAAGGCCCCGGGGTGGCAGCACAGGGCTGCCACTTCAAACCGCTCAGATCCTGGATAGGCTGCCCCATCAGCCCAAGGCCCCGAGAGGCAGGGCTGGGGACCCTCTGAGACCCTGCCAGGCTCTGCCCGTGCCCATGGCCCAGGCAATCTGTCAGGAGTGCAGAGTGAGTGGGGCCCAGCATCTTTAGGAGCAGCAGGTTCTTTCCTGCCCCTCACTTGGTGGGCAGGGGCTAGGAGGCAGATTTTAGGACTAGCAGGAGAACCCCGTCCATCGAGTCCTGCTGAGAGCTGGCTGGGAGGGAGGTGCCCATGTTCCCAGGGGTCTGCTGGGGACCAAAGGACAAAAGAAGGGCTTTTTGTGAGAATGGGGTGGGGTGGTGAAGGGTCCCGCCGGGGTCACCAGGTGTGCAAAAATGCTCAACCAAAGAGGCACGCAAGGCTGAGATACAGCCTGTGCCCTTCCCAACAGGGCACCTGTTTCTCCCTCCAGGAGGGGGTGCCAGTGGGCGAGCTGCGTCTTAAAAGCTGTGTCCTGCCCCTCTCTGTGGGCCTCACCATACCACCACCTGCACAGGGAGGAGGGTGCCAGAGAGGAGAGGCACCACCCCCCGGCGTGTGTCTACCCAGAAACCGTGGCAAAACGCCCCTGAAGCGGGTGCCCAGCACACATCTGCCGCAGCTGGAGGGAGAAGCAGCCTATTCAGCGAGGCTGGAACAAACAGAAATGAATTTCCAGATTGCTCCATTCTTCTCCCAGGCCCCTAGTTACCGCTTCTTGTGCGGGGGGGCACCGGGCATCTGGAAACTCATTTGCACGCCAAGCACGAGGCCCGGCGGATCACAGCGATGGAGGGATCGCTCGGCTGCCAGCACAAAGGATGGCTGCAGATGGTGCCGCCTGCTGCCCGCCCTGCCCACGGCCACCCCTCCCAGCCCGTGCTCCTCCTGGGGCCAACACGCCATGGGAGGGGATGGGGGCACAGCGGGGGCATTCAGAGCTTTCCTCCTGTGTCACAAGCCACCCGCCTACTTGGTCAAGGACGGCCCTTGTCTTCCTATTGCTAGTGGAGTGGTTTTCTGTAGAGAGAATAAAGGGAGGCTGGTGGTGTAGAGGGGCCTGGCTGGGGAGGGTCTGGGATGCTGTGAGCAGATGTGCTGTGGGTATTAGGCAGCCATGACACAACACAGATGCCAGGACAGCCACATTCCTACAACCAAGAGGGAAAGGACAGGGAGCGAGGGAGGCACCACCTATCACCCCCTTGGCCCGAGTGGCCAGCTGGCACTGAGGCCACGTGGGCAGACGCATGGCGGACGGACGCAGGGCAGGCTCTCATTGTGGTGCGAACCAACACAAGCTGTTCCGAGGCAAACATCGGTTAATGATAACACATGGGGATTTGCAGCCAAAAACTCAAGAGACCCAGGAGAACTGACAGACAGAGGCAGGTAGAGGATTATGCAAGGACAGAAAGACAGCCTGGCGCGGTAGGTGTCTGGGTGTGCATCTGCTCTGTCTGTACACGGCTGAGCCAAGCATACCTCTCTGATGAGGCGGCACCAGTGTCTACGCCACCCCAGGAGAGGGGAGGAGAGGGGACAATGGCGAGCAGGCTGTGGGACATGGTGACTAAGTGCCCTGGCTCTGGAGCTCCACGGACTGGGCTTAAATTGTGCCCTGACACTCTTTAGCTGCGAGATTTCACACAGGCTGCTTCACTACTTGGAGCTCAGTCTCCCCATCTGTGAAATGGGCTTAACAGGAGCTGCCTGCCTCAGAGAGTGGACATGAGCTGTAAATTGGTACTGTCAGTCAACCGCATGGGCATCCAAGCAGAAGCCAAAAGGGAGGGAGGGTGGGCGGAGGCCCAAAGGACCCTGTAACTCACAGCAGCCCCAGAAAAGTAACCCCTCCATCGTACACCCACCTCTGCACTCACAAAGCACCCGAAGAGCTGGTGAGGCACGGACTCCACAACCCATCCCAGCTCAGTCTCTACCACCCGTGTGACACCTTGAGCAAGTCACCTAAATTCCTGTGCCTGTTTCCTCATCTCTAAACTGGGGTGGTGGCAATTCTACTCCCCATCTCATAGAGCAGCTGTAAGGATGTGCTGCGTTACCACCACCAAGCACAGGAACAGCATCAGGCATGGAGTAGGTGCTCTACGCATGTTTGCTACTGACACAATGACGATTAGTATTATTGACCTTGGTTGGTAGATAAGTGACCAACAGGATGGGCTTTGGTGTCTCTGCCCACTTCTGACCACACAGCAGCAGCCCTGAGGGGTCAGTGGAAGGGAGAGGGGATTCCAGCCAGGGAGAAGACACGACAGTTTGACCTCTCATGCTCCCACTACTTGCACTTGTCTTTGCAGTTTATCCAGGAAGCCGCAAGGGACACCAGGGTTCCATGGACTTAAACAACTAAGTCATCTGCCAGCAGCACGTGTCTTACAGTCGATGCCATACCATGGTGTGACTGGTGGTATGTTTTTCTTTCCTAGTAGTACATGAAATAGTGGTGTGTGTGACAAAGGGGGGCATCTCCTATTAATGGGATCCAGTAGACATATCTAGGGGCCCCTGCACCAGAGGGTGTTATGGTAAGGCGGCACGGACTTCTCTGGAAGAGAAATGGAAATGAGCACGGGGTCTGAGAATCAGGAGGGGCACAGGACGCAGGTCTGAGGGAGGGCACCAGGGGAGAGCCAAGTTCCCGACATTTGCTCCCCAAGATCTCCCTAGCTTCTGCCCCTACAGCTGGCAGCCACCTCAGTGTCCTTTAGGGACAAGTAAAAGGAAACCAGATGTAGAAATGAAGGAAGGTCTGGAGTAGAGCCCAGGGGCATCTTAGTCCTGGCTTGTCCCAGATGTGCCCTCCCTGAAAACAGTGACAGGCCCTGCATTTGCCTCTACCTGCAGCTCCTGGCAGAAGGGATACTCAGGCTGGGCTGATCAGATGAACTAGTATGGGGCTGCTAGTCTTACTTGAGAGAGGCGGCAGAAGGAAGAAGCTGCACGGCTGCCTCTGGGAATTGCCTGGGCTCCAGAGAGGGAGGGTGGAGCTGCATCCTCCAAACCGGCAGAGTAATCGGCAGACAATGAGCCACTTGTGGGTGGAGGGGTGGCAGAGGCTGGAGTCTGGGAGTCGGAGCATCAAAGGGGCAGACAAGCTCGCCTGGGCATGTGCAAAAAACTGCCCCTTGCCAGGCAGGACTTGGGCTTAAGAAGGAGTCAGAAACCAGAGGCAGCCATGTGGCCACAAAAAAAAAAAAAAAAAAAAGCAAGCAGCATTTGTTTCCTATGGAGGTGAGCATACGGATATCCAGACAGTGAGAGGCCTGGATACTCACTCCTGGTAAGGTCTGGGAATCGGGAAGGGATGGGAGCATGGGGGTGCAGGGAGGATGAAAGGCAGACTGGGGAAGAGGGTACAGAGACCTGGGTGTGAGGGCCAGGCAGGAGAATTACCAAATGCGCTGCAGCCCGGGGAAGCTACACGCAAAATGAAACAAAGGCGTATTAAGTATCAAAGGGCATCTTAGCGGCTAAAAGGCTGCTGGAGAACAGAGGAACTCTGAGTGTGGGAGTGTGTGTGGGTGAGAGAGTGTGTGTGTGAAGAGGGAGGGAGGGAGGGATGAGGGCTTTTGAGACCCAGGGATGGGGCAGGACTCAGGGGTGCTCAGGAGGTATGCCTGCCAGGCGGCGGGCCCTCAAACCATGCTTCTGGGGGAGATGGCGGAAAGGAAGTCAGAGTGAGGCAGAAAGAGCCCCTGGGAACATGCAAACGGGGTTCACTGGTCAATGAAATATACTAATGACACATTTTCAAATGCTTTCATACCATCAGCTTACTCTATCCATACAAGACCCTCTGAAGTGGCAGCAGAAGCTTGGTGGTCCCCTTTCCCAGCAGGGAAGCCTGGTATGGGCCTTGCCCTGGTACGGGCCTGGTGAGTCAAGGCAGAAGAACCAGTCCTCCACTCTGGGCTCCTCCCCCTTTCCCCTCCTTTCCTCCCTGGCACATCTGAGTTCCTCTTCCCATATCCACTCGAATCCCCAGGACCACCTCAAGCTACCTCCGGATGATGGGCACTGCCCCCCCACACCACCCATGGGTCACTGTAGCCTGATTATCTTTGCGGTCTGTCCCCTCTGCTTCTTGCCTGTTCCTATCACCTTCTGCAGCTTTGTCCTTTCTCTCCTGAATTATGACAAGCACGTCCTATCATTTATCTCAGTCTCCAATCCCGCCTCCTGCCAACCCGCCCTCCATAAGGCGGCCAGAGGAATTTTTCCACAAATGTATTCTGTTCACCTCTTTCCAATCTGTGTCCCCAGAGGCTGCACAGGGCCTGGGAGATGGTAGATGCTCAAAGGATGCTGAAATGAGTGAGAGCTGGGCTACCCCGGGGCAAGTTGGGGGTTCTACAGAGAGAGCATGAACCCCGAGGGCCATGATGGGATTCGAGGGGTTCACTTCTGCAACCCTGGCACCCAGCACAGGCTGTGCAGCCAACACACAACTAACAGATGGAGTTGCAGCTACATAACCCAGTGTGCAGAAGACAGGAGAGATGGACAGACTCTGGGCACGCTGCATCTGAGACCCAGTCGATCAGGGTAATACCCTGGCACCCTGTGGCTTTTAAACCTGCCAGCAGCTCCCCACTCCTCAGGGGTGGGGATCCGGCCCCAAGACCATCAGCCCTGAATGGAATCCTATCACCATGTGTCCAGGTTGGGGCTGTCATCAAATAAAATCTACAACCAAGTCAAGTTGACACCTGTTTTGTGACATGCACACCCATCAGTAGGCCACTCACTCCAAACTGGGGAATGAAAGATAACCAGTTTACAGAAACAACATCCATTCATGTAACTTGGAAGGCCAGCTGCAGCCCTGGCTTTTCTCTACTCATGCGCTGGCACTGGTGTTCCTATTGATGCGTCAGTCACACCGATGATCCCAGAGCACCTCACCCAGGGCTCCCTGGAGATGCTGCTGTTGTTCCTCCTCCTGCCTCCCGGGCCCAGGCCACACCCTCCTATCCTCTGACCTTCCTCTTTCATCTCCTAAAACACGGGGTCCTGCCTGGGACCACTGCCCAAGGAAGCTTGGTGGTGGTGGTGGGGGGATCAGAAACAGTGAAGACTCCTGCCTGTGCCTGGGGACCAGGGTTCCACTCTACAGATCTGTGCAGAGAAAAGGAGGAATGGTGAGGGCCCAAGAGGGGAGGGGGAAGGGGGTTGCTGAGATGACACAGGCCTGGGCTGGTCTCTCCATCTCATCTGTAAAGTGGGGAGACAGTAAGAGGAACCTCTCTTCACAGGCCTGGCATGAAGAGCCCTAAGATGAAGGAAGGGCCTGAGCTTTAAACCACATGTGAGGGCTTCCCTGTTGGCGCAGTGGTTGAGAGTCTGTCTGCTAATGCAGGGGACACGGGTTCGAGCCCTGGTCTGGGAAGATCCCACATGCCGAGGAGCAACTGGGCCCGTGAGCCACAATTACTGAGCCTGCGCGTCTGGAGCCTGTGCTCCGCAACAAGAGAGGTCGCGATAATGAGAGGCCCGTGAACCGCGATGAAGAGTGGCCCCCACTTGCCGCAACTAGAGAAAGCCCTCGCACAGAAACAAAGACCCAACACAGCCATAAATAAATAAACAGATAGATAGATAAATAAATAAAAATAAATAAAAATAAATAAATAAATAAATTAAATAAACCACATGTGAGAGATGGCAAGTCTTGTGCCAGTCTCAACTGGAAACTCAGAAGCTGTGAAATGTTGACTACCTTCTGCTTCTAGAAGGCAGAGTGGCCAAGAGCACAGACTCCAGCCAGGCTGCCTGGGTTCAAGCCCAAGCTCAGCCACTTAGCAGCTGTGTGACCTTGGGTAAGTTAGTTAACCTCTCTGTGCTCTGGTGTTCCCTTTGGTAAAATGGGGATAATAAATATTACCTACCTCCTGAGCCATCATGAGGATGAAACAAGCTAATACACGTAAAATGCTAGTATGATGCCGAGCATACAGGAAGGACTATAAGAATAAACTGTTGTTTCTGTTATTAGGAGGTTTCTCTGTCTCCCCATCTACATACTGTTGCTCAAACAGAACACAATTTCTGTCACCCATGTCCAAGAGGATCACAGAAAGCACTTACACGCCTCAGGCCCAGGCTTACACCACCTCCTTCACCCCGGGCGCTCTCTGGGTGGGCAGTGTTGCTTCCCAGCACCCAGTGGTGCCCATACCCAATGTTTTCTTCTGCCAGACACTCTGAACTGGGCAGACCCGGGACCCCACGAAACTGAGCCCCAGTAGCTGCTCACTCTGACTCAGCTCTGAGGCCACGCAGTGCAGGCGGCCGGTCTGGGCAGACTCCTGCCTCTGGAGTGCCTGGGCGGCGGGCAGACCTTCGGCCCCTCCTCAGTCCCCATGCACCTGTGTGTCCAGCAGGAGGCGGGACAGGAGCCAAGGTCAGGAGTCCTGCTCTGATCCATGACCCCTGAGAACAGAGCTGTCCACGGAACTGTTATCTGTCCATCCTCCTCTGTGCCCACCAGCGCTGGGTGCCCCAGAAACAGAGAAAGGGGCCCCTCCCTGCCGGTTCTCTTGGACCATCTCCTCCAAGGAAATGGCACAGGATGCACGTGACCCCAAAGGGTCAGGGCCAGGGACAGCGACTCAGAGCCCTTGGGCCACGGGGCAGTGGCTGTTCAGCCTCAGGAAATCAGGCATCTGTTCTATGTGGCCACTGAGCCAGCAGGCAGCCTGGGGCCACGTATGTATCTGCGAAATGGGGTGACAGCACCCCACTGTGGATGGGAGGACCTAACGGGATCATGGGGGGCACACGGACAGGCTTTTCGTTTTCCCGACCATCTGGTGCCCTCTGCCTCACTGCAGCCTCCCAACCCCCAGGGGGTAGCTGGCCGAGGATGAGGTTGTCCATGTGCTACGAAGCAGAAATGGCCCAAGAGGAGGTGATTCAACCAGAGTCACATCGCAGGACAGCAGCCCCACTGCTGGTCTGGGATGGTTTCCCTTTCAGCCCCAGTCAGGACGTCACCTATCTGAGAGCAGACGCATCCCCGGGAGATGGCTGCGCGCCTCCTACCCACCTCCTACTCCCACGAATCGGCACCACCCCAGTGCACTGTCCCTGGCCTGCTACCAACTTCCTGTGTGACCTCAGGTAACTTCCTTCCCTCTCTGGGCCCTATGTAAAAGAGGGGTGAGCGCTTGTGCTTTCTGAAGTCTGTTGCCCCGTGGCTCGGCCCTGGCCTCACAGCGAGCTCATGTCTCTCGAGGCTGAAGCCAGCCTCAACCCCTTCTCAATCCTGCAGGTGCCGTGGGTGGGATGAGGGGCTCATCCTGGACCCTCCCCCTCCCCACCAGGGTGGGCTACAGACAGAAGGGATTCCAGAGCTCTCACCTTGCCCAAGTACCCCATTTACTAAGGCCTTGAGCCAAGGGCAGCAAGTGGATCTGCTGAGGTCCAAGAGCCGGTGTGCGCAAGACGCAGGTGTGACAGGGCCCGGTAGGTGGGCAGATGGGCAGGAAGGACTCTGCAGCCTCAGCAGCTTGGGCAGCTGAGGGGTTAGAACTTCCCCCTGGTTACAGGAAATGTCATTCCCTGGGGGGTTGTAGGTTGGACTTTGGTGGCCCTGACGGCTGACCCCTGGAACATAAAACCAAAGATGTTTTCCTTGGGGGAAAATCTTGCTCTCCTGCAAAACAGCCGTATCATTGCTCCAGCACCAGCAGAAGCAGCAGCACGCTGTCCTGAGTTTCAGCTCCTTTTGGCATTTCTAGATCGTTCCCACACTTTGCTTCCTGCTCTGTCACCTCCCATCACCATGGGTAAGAAAGTCAAAACAAGGAAGGATCGACTGCTGGCCCTTTGGCTGAGTGACCCTGTTCCTCTCCATCTCTGCCTGCCCCCCTCATCTACACACAAGCCCCATGGGCAGGGCGACTACCAGATGAGTGGTGCCTGGTCCCAGGATTCACAGGGAGGCCCACGGCCTGCCCCGCCCAGCCCTACCTGCTTCTCTGTGCTGGGCAGATCCTGCTATCTGCGGTCCTACGGTCTGGGCCAGCAGGAGAGGACCTCTGGGCCGCTCCCTCCCTCCGGCATGCTCCACCAGTGTTCCCACACCTCTCCCCAAGGGCTGGTGGGGTTGGCAGGAACTGGGAGTCTCCAAGCCTGTGAACTCACCCTAGGAAGTGAACTCTGGGGGATCTCAGAGCTGCCGCTGGCAGGGCTGATCCCCAAACCAGTTTGGCCGTCCCTCAACCCTGCGGAGCAGGATGCTCGACCCAAGAGATGTCAGACGGGTTGAGCCTGTCCGTGGACTTTAGGAAAATCCCAGCCTGGAAAATTCCTTGTCCACCTCACACCACCCTCTGGGCCTTCCTGGATAACTCGGATTCAACTGAAAAGACACCCGAAACAAGCTCAAGGGGGTGTTTTCATCAGAAAAAGAATGCCCCTTTCTTCTTGCGGGTGCCCCTCAGACCTGCCAGCCGGAGGGATGGGCCTGGATAGGGGCACTGGCCAAATCACTGCTGTCTGCAGACACCAGCTGGCAGGGAGCTGCCACTGTGTACTGCACCCCCGTGGGGGGCCGGCTCACACACCCCTTGCCCCCTGGACTCTCATAAGCCACCTGGTGGTGGGGAAGTCACAACCCCCATCTTAGAGATAAGGGGCGAGCACAGAGAAGCTAGGTAACCTGGCTCAGGACACACCTGAGTTTGTGGCAGGCCAGGACCAAGGCAGGATCTTCCCATCTTACTTGGGACATTTGCTGGTGGTGGGGTGAGCGTGGGGCTCTAGACCATCTCAGCTGAAAATTATGCAGCATTCATAGCAAAGCAAGCACTCTGGAGAGGGGAGGGGCCCCGAGCCACGCCCACAACAGATCGAGGCCAGGAGGCCTCCGTGCACCTGCACCCCATATGCCGGAAGAACAGAGGTTCCAACAGGACAGACCTCTTTGGCTACCCAAGGATGGACCAGAATATCCATGGGGGTTGGGGGGCAGTGCGTGCCTAGAGCCAATAGTCTCCCCACCTCCATCTTGCTCCGAGGCAGCACCTGAGCAGGACAGAGGAGACCCAGAGGCCCAGGCTGGCGAGGATGGTCTCCCCAAGCCACTGGCCCTGGCGTGACACTCCCAGTGCATCTGCAAGACAAGACGGGAGCCATACCGCCTGCCTGCCTGCAGAGCTCACGCCCCGCGTTCCAGCAGGCCACCTGGGCAGCCTCTTCTCTTCTCCATGGCCAGTTTCTCCCGGGGGTTAAACACTACTGCCTGTTGATCCCTCTCAGGGAGCCCGAGGGGTAAGGAGGGATTACCGGAATCAATTTCTTCCCTGGGCACTTCACTTTTCTGAGGCTTCCCAGCTGGGTACTCACAGTTTGGCTGTGTCCTCCCGCTCCCAGTGTAAGAAGGAGTGGTCGGTGTGAGGTCAGGCCCTTCCCAGGGTCAAGCAGACCCCCAAGACCAAACACACAGCCATCCACCTTTGTGGAGGGCCAGAGGGCTGTGAGTCTGAGAGCTGAGAGGCCTTGCTGAGCACTCCCTCCATCCGCTCCGGCCCCCATGTTCAATCTCAGGACCTTGGCTCTTCCCGTGGGAGCCAGGAGCCAGTGACAAACCCCAGGACCCTCAAATGGCAGTTTCCTTGCACCCAGCCTGGGCTCATAAAGCCAGGGTGAGAGCCTTAGGGAGGTGCTGACTGATCCCAGGGCAGCTTTCTTTCTATAAAGGAACCACCTGGAAAACTTACCAGCCCTTAAAAGTGGCTAAGGGGATGTGTGCTGTGGTGACGGGGGCAGGAGAGAGATTTGGGGCAAGCTGCACTTTGCTGGTGATCCTTGATTATTGCAAATTGGGTTCAGGGCACGCACTGTTCTTGGAGAAAGAGAAGATTCAGGAGAAACCTGCTGACCAGACCCCCAGCTCTCCTGCCTCTAACCATTTGGACCCCAACCCTCCCACTCTTTCCCGGCTTCCCCTGGCTGAGTGACCTGGTAACCTCCAAGAATCTCAGGTTCCCGGCACAAGAAATGCAGTCAGTGATTCCTGCCCCTGACTCTGGGCTTGTGAGGGTGAGGCCTGAGCACTGGGCAGGTGGCTTAGAGGCGGAGGCAAAGCTCCACTCCACCTACAGTCACTCTGGAAATCAGCTCAGAGGCACATGACCTGGCCCCAGGGGCAGCATTTGGTGGCAGATTCAGATGCTGCTTCCTGACCCCGCATTGTGGGAGATGACAACCTTCCGGTGGGCTCCCTATCCAGAACCGTGTTGCAGGGTTTTCTCTCTTATCCACTTATCTAGCAAGAGCAGCCGATAGCTGCGCATTTCAGGTGTCTTATGTCTTGGCTTCCTAATTGGTCACTCCACTCCTTTTCTGAGAACCCCTGAGTGTGGATGTTTGACGGAGCCCTGGAAACCACCCGTGCCTGGCTGGCACGACCCCTCCAGGTGCCCAGCAGGGGTTGGCAGTGGATGACCCAGCTGCCCCAAACACCAAACTGGCCTCCATCTGTCCCACAGGGCTCTCCTTCTAAACTGCAGGGGTCCCTGATGTATTTTGGAGACTATTTGCAATGCTTTTAGCAGGCTGTCTACTCGTTTTAGTTATGTATAGGTAGACACCATTCGAAGAAAACCTGACATAGAGACTGAATTTATAGAACACTTAGCGGGGAGGGGGCAGGAATCGAGAGAGGAGTTTTCTCTTTGCAGAAGCTCCTTTATGGGATGAAATGATTCTCTGTGAGGTTTCTTTAAATATCCAGCTGCCTTGTTGCAATGAAAATAAGAATTGTTTATAAAAATTCCATTTACATCTAGTTCTTCCTGGCTGCACCTGTTACTCAGAGTGTAACACACCTGGGTGATGTCTGGGTGACTGTGGCCTGGACGGTGAGGCCCCGGGGCAGGACAGAAGTACTTGGGTTTCTAGGCCAGGGGTTCTCGATCTTGCCTGTGCATCAGAAGCAACTGGAAAGCTTGTTCAAACCCAGAGTGCTGGGTCTCACTCCCGGTGGAGTTTCTGATTCAGTGGGTCTGGGGTGGAGCTTAAGAATTTGCACTTCTAACCAGTTCCCAGGTGATGCTGCTACTGCTGGGCCGGGGAACCCCACTTTGAGAACCACTGCTCTAGACAGAGGGGTGAGCTCAGTTGCCATTTTCTGCATGAACAGAGTGGGAGGGCACCACCATTCCTCCCTCTCCCCTTCATGCAAGCTCTCCGGCCAGGAGGGCCGTGGGCCTGGCAGATGGCCTCTGACCCCGCTGCTGACTTCCCCTGATCTTTGTGTTCAAGGCTCTGGAGGTTTGACCCTCTTCCCGGTGTTGGTCCATGAGAAGGAACACTGGGCAGGGAGTCAGAAGTGGGCGAGCCTGGGTTTAATCTGCTGTGTGAACTGTGTGGTCCTGGGCAACACCCTGGTAGGTGTGTGCACCTCAGTTTCTTCACCCGCACGGCAACCTATCTCACCCAGCTGTTCTAAAGGTGTAATGGGGCAACCTTGACGGTGGCTCCTGCGGACCAAGAACTTGATTCAGGCCAAGTGCTGTTCTGGGCACTTTGCATGCACCGTCTCATTCAGGCTGACACTCTAAGAAGTAACTACTATTGCCCCTGCATAACGTCTCCGCTCTGCCACTCGCTAGTGCATTAGCTGTGTGGCCCGGAACCCTCTCTGCCTCGGGGCCTGCCTCACAGTGGCCCTAAGGACTGAGCTGGCTCCTGCAGGGCTCAGCATCACGTGGCTCTCAGGAAGCAGCCCCAGGGCAGCTCCAAGTAGGCAGGCGGGGGCAGACAGCAGCCTGGGCCATCTGCAGTTCAGGCCGGCTCCGGCTCCATGTTTCTCTCCCAGAGCAGCTGGGGGAGGGAACCATCATTTGTTTAGGCCTCTGCAGTGTTTAATCACCACTCAGCTCTCCCTCCCTCCTCCCGCCCCCAGAGCCTGCTCTCTCCCTGCAGGAAACAGCTCTCTGCCTTCTGCCTCTGAGGGAAGCCATGAAAAAATTAACACAGCGCCCAGAGAGGAGGAGACACTGGGGCAGGGAGGGTGTCAGAGCCAGATGACCAGCTGGTGAAGACCAGCTGGTCCCAGCCGAGCAGGCACCAGTTGGGCAGGCTGGATCCTGAAGGGGCTCTGAAGGGCCAGCAGGCCACAGGGTCTTGGATGGCCATCAGCCTGGGGGTCCACAGCAAATCCATCTGCCTCTGAGGCATCTGGAATGCAAAGCCTGGGCCTTCCTGGGGTCCCAAGCCATTGGAGAACTTGAGGACAGGGATAGATTCTCTGCCTCTGCCCTGCAGAGGGCCAGGTCATCCAGGGACATGCCCTCGGGAAGGTCAACTCCAGGCCGGGCAGAAACTCAACACACTCTTTTTCTCTGTTCATTTTCCTGACAATCCTGTGATGTCACGATCACTACCCCCATTTTCCAGGAGGAAACTGGTGCTCAGAGAGGTTAAGGAACCCACCCAACGACAACCAGCCAAAACAATCAACAGAGTGGGATCTACTGATTTTTAATTAATAAAATGACTTTTTATTTACCTAAGTAATGCACAAATAGTCTCCTTAGAAAGCTAACATTTCAGACAGAGGCCAGAAGAGGGATCAGGACCCACATCTGCTGGCCTCCAAAGCCATAGTTTTGCTATTACATCTGATGGTTCCGCCTCACTGTTACATTTCCCCACCCTCCCTGCTTTACTTTTCAATGGTAATTTTTGGAGAAGTAATGTGTGCATGTGATTAAAAATATACAAAAGTAGAAAAAAGGTATGTCCTGAAAAATGCAGTCTCCCCTCCCCAGTCTCGTATCTTAGTTCCTCCCACCAGGGGAATCATGCTAGTGGCTTTGGTTTTCCTTCCAGAGTTATTCCATCATTTACATGTATCAGAGTCTTTGCAACATCTGCCTGGAAGTTTCTTGCCCTGGATATCCACATGGTTCAGCCCTCACTGGTTTACTCAGCAAGGGCTTCCCTGACCTTTCCAGTTTGTAGATAGCAGTACCATCCCCACCACCTGACTCCCTCTATTACCCTCCTCTGCTCAACCCATCTCCATGGCACTTATTACCTTCTACTTTTTATCTCATTTCTCATCTGATGCCCCACTGTGTGGTCCTCGGCAAAGAGCAAAAGCTCTTTCCAGTGCAGGGGTTTCCGTGTACTGCAATCACTGCCACATCCCCGGTGCCTAGAACAATATCTGACACACAAGTGACACTCAACATTACCAGAAGCACTGGGCATGGCCTGTATGGGCAGACCCCACCCTGACACAAAGGGTGGCATGTTATACATGCTGGGCTCAGCCTCCTTTTTAAGAGCACAAGTTTAAGCTCAAACTGATTGTCATTCCTAGAAGACAGAACTGTGCCTTTTCTACCTCTTGCTTCTCCAGAGGACCCAGCCTGGTCTGGGGCACACAGTAGAAGCTCAGAGCTCACAATGAGGAGACCAGAAACTTGATCCCTACCTCACACCACAGACCGAAAAAAAAAAAAAAAAAAAGCAAAATAATACATTGTCTGGAAGATGACATAGGTGAATACCTCCATGACCTTGGGATTGGGGAATATTCTCGAAGAGGACACAACAACCACTAACCATAAGGGGAAAGTTGAGAATTTTCCAACATTAAAGGGAAAAACTTCTGGTATACCCCTTGAAGAGAGTGAAAAGGCTAGCTAGCACAGGGGAGGGGAGAGTCTGTACGAGACAGAAGGCACACAGTGCATGGTGAGGCCCAAGTTCAGGGGCTCTGGGGAGTCAGGCTCCCCTAGACTGTCTGCAGCCACCCAGGAAGGCTTCTCAGAAGAGGCGGAAGGTGACTCCATCTCACTCCTCCCCCAGCTCCAGCCTCTTCCTCCTCCTCCATGAAAAACCAGAGACTTAAGACAGACGCAAGAGCCCCCTTTCCTTGCCCCACTCAGAGATAACCAGGCAAGAAAAAACAAATGAGAGCACCCAGGAGCCAGGCAGGGCCTTGAGAAGCTGGGTTTGACAGGGCAACGGCATTTAGCAAAGCTCACATCATCTATCACTGAGGCCCGGTCATTTAGATACTAGGCATTTGATTAAACTAATATGGGTGGCTGAGGCGAGGCATGGCTGGGCGCTTCCTACCCTCGCCTACAAATGAGACCGTCACACACAATCCGATTACCTTGACTGCCACATTTATCTCGGGAGAGGGGCCATCCGTCACTCCTCAGCAGTTGACTCTATGCATCCTCCGGCGGGAGGGGAATGAAGTGTGCCCCCAAGTTTCAGCAGGCAGCGTTTGTTCGGTCATTCATTCCATCGCCCTCTCGGCAAACACCGCCCCAAATGCTTGCCCTGGGGTAGGTCTTAGGCTGGGCACTGGGATGCAGAGCAAACACAGTCCTTGCCCTTGAGGGTCCCACGGAGGGTGTGTGAGGAGGTATGAGGTCTGGCAACAAAGGAGAGCTCAGTGTGTCCTACAGCTGAGGGGCCCAGGCTTGCACCCCAGCTCCCACTCCTCCAGCTGGGACCCTGAGTGTGACGTGTCACTGATCTAGTCTCATCTTCACACCCGTGAGAGGGGATGATAACGCAGGGCAGCCTGTCCAACAGAACTCCTGCAGTGATGGAAAGGTTCTATCTTTGCGCTGCCCGAAACAGGGGCCACGGGCCACACGTGGCTATTGAGCACTTGAAACGTGGCTGCTGTACTGAGGAGCCGAGTTTTACGTTGTATTTAACGTTACTTCATTAAATCTAAGTGTGACCGCCCACACGGGGCTCTGGCTCCCGTGTAGGACATCGCAGATACACTGGTGGGTGTCTTTTCAGGGTTGTGGTGAAGGGTCAAACCAGGCAGCCTTAAAACGCCCAGTGCAAGGCTCTGCACATGACGAATGTTCACTGAAGGGTGGGCTCCCTCCTTCTCGGAGGGAGGGCTGGATTCTAAGGCCAAGGATAACAGCAGCTGTTATCTGATAACATGCTCACCTCTACTGTCTAGTCGTCCAGCAGGGCGGGCAGAGTCCCGTTTTAAAGAAAAAGAAGCAGAACTCAGAGGTAAGGATGGCACAAAGCATGATGTGGCAGACACAGAACTTGAGTCCAGGTCTTTGTGGCTTTGAACTCCCCTTCTTTCCACTGGACACCTGGCTACCCAGGAGACGTGCAGCAGGAGCAAAGGCTCAGGGACGGGGCATGTGAGGGCAGGTCGGCTGGGCAGGCAGGGACCACCACGGTGTGTGGATGCCATGTTGACCAGCTTCTTCTCTGGACTGGTTTCCTCTCAATGTCAGAGCGGAAGAGGTGGGTGCCAGGCACACAGGGGCAACTCAGAGTCGCCCCAGCCCCTGCCCAACTCACCCCAGCCCCTCAGGCCAGGCCCAGGGCAGCACTGAGGTCCCTCCCAGCGCAGGACAGAGCTGGGGCAGCCGACAGAACTTTGGGTTCTAAATATACCAACTCTAGATGGGGCCCCGTCCCGAGACTTTGGCAGGGAGCAACCAGACAGGGAGCCTCGGTGATACCTGGACCAGTGAGAGAGCCCGGGGAACCCCGGCTGCCTTCTGCTTTACAGGATGCCAGTTAGCACAGGCTGGCAGGCTAGCAGACATGCCTCAAACTAGCTTCCGTACCAGGAACCCGAGCTCTGAGTGAGTCGAGTGCTCTCAACGGGGGCCTGACCATCCCTTACAGGGGCTGTAGTGGGGATGAGAGGCACTAATGAACGTGTGAGCAGAACTCGGCACCCGCAAGTGTCACTCACTGGGACCTGTTCAAATCACTGGTATTGTCCGAGCTCTCAGAGCAGGTCAGAGACCACGTGAGACCCAGCCCACCACAGCCAGCCTGCATCCTGTAGGTCTGAGAAGGCTGGAGAGATGGCGCCTGAGACCTCACCCCTCACTGGTGCGCTGTGTGACCCGGCGCCAGCTGCATCACGCCTCCGTCAAAGACGAGAATAAGATCACCAGCACGCGCTAATCCTTCTGCGAGGATCAGATGGAACATGCAGAAGCACTTCTAACCTGGATTTGGACAAATCTGATAGAATCTAAGTGTGCCAGTGGGCAGGCTTTCCCGGTAACTTCAGAGCAGCCCGACCCTGGAGAGAAATCACCTCCCAAGCAAAGACAAGCCCCCTGCAGAAACGGCTGGCGCTCAGGAGTCCAGTCTCCAGACGTTCAAGAGACAGCCTGCTGGCAGAGGACTTCTCATAAAACCAGAGGCTGGAAAGGGGCGGGCCCAGGTCAGCGGAGGCCTGCTTTGTGAGCCCCTCCTGGAACTTGCTGCAGGGGTGGCTGGCAGACTCCCAGGAATGGGCTGCCCTGGCTCACGAGGCCAGGCACGGGGGCTTCCAGCTGGCCTGGGCGGCTGCGGAGGATGCAGGGGACACGCTGCAGCTGTAGGAGGGAGTAGGCCGCCCTGGACGGAAAGCAGGAGGCTCCTGGCAGGGGACCACCACTAGGCTGGGAGATGGGGAGGGAAGGCCGCAGGGCGGGAGCCAGGCCAGGAGAAGAGTCTAGAGGGATGAAGTGACCTGGAAGAGGCAGAGATGAGATGGCGCTGGGGAGAGGGGAAATCAGGGGAGCTGAGGAGCCCTCCCCGGAGTATCCCGTCCCCCCAGACTCACCCGCCTCTACTCTCCCAGTCAAAGGTATACTTAGCCACTCGCACATTAGTATAAATGAGTTTATAACAAACGGTGCCAAGATGGGCAAGGAGCAATAACCGAAGCAAAAAGAAATGAGGTGGGGGAAGGGTGGTGGGCAGCTCGCCCTCGCAGGCCACCTCCACAAAGGCAAGGAAGACAGCAGTGGGGACCCGCTGCTGCCAGGACCACCAGCATTCCCCCTCCCCCTCCCCAAAATGCCAACACTCTTTTGTTGCCACTTAAACCAATTTGGGGGTAATTCTGCAGGCAATTGTCTTCCTATTTACAATGAGGCTCAGTGATTGCATGGAGGCTGATGGTTCAGGCTGTAATTGTATGGTAATCACTTCTGTTTATGATCGATGCGGAAATCACTATTGTTTTGCAGCCGGCTTGTTAAATCAAAAAAGTGCAGGGGTGGGGAGGGAGGGTTTATTTCTGTGAGCTGGAGCCCCGGGAAAATGAAATTAAGCAGAGCAACCCAACGTGGGGGGGCGGGGTGGTGGTGGCTCTGATGGCAAAGGCACCATCACCAGCTCGGATCTGAGAAAGACAGGCAGGGACTCAGAGACAGTGAGAGAGAGATGCAAGGTGCAGGCGGAGAGACACAAAGGAGTAGAGACACAGGGAGGCGGGCAGGGATATGCCTAGGGAACGGCCAGGCTCAAGACAGAGACGGTCAGATGTTCAGATACACACAGAGGGGTCAGACAGACCCTACAGCTCATACATGCAAAGATGGCCAAGAGAGAGGAGGACCCCCTTATACACACCCACACTTTACCAGACCTGCTCTCACCTATTCCTAGGCAGGTGGGGACAACCCAGGTGCCAGGTAGCAGGCCGGGCACTACCTGCCCCATCTGGGATCCGCCTGCGTGCTCCTCGCCCTGCCCCAAGGCCGCCTACCTGCCGCCTGAAAACAGGGTGGCAGATGGCACCTGGGGGGCTCAGGTGGCAGAAGCAGGGCAGTGTTGCGAGCCGTGTGCTGTGGAGAATGGGGGTGGGGGCGGGAGGGGGGAGCCGCCCACCTGGCGGGCAGAAACCGGAACCTCCCGGAGGCTGCAGGGAACAGGCCTGAGCTGGGCGAGGGGCAGCGCCTCCCAGGGCAGCCACGGGCACTCCCTGGCACCACAGGGCCGAGCCAGCCCAGGCTGGAGGCCAAGGCCCCACAGGGAGCGAGCAGGCACCAGCTGTGTGTGCAGCTCCAGCTAACCCCTAGGCTGCAGGCATATGTTTATTTTCTACTACACGCTCTTCTTCTCCAGCAAAAGAGATCAGGCAACATACTGAAAATCACGACTACGGCCAAAAACACTAAGTGTTTGGTTTCTAAAGCCTCCAGGCTCGATGCCCCTTTCCTCTACCTGTCTGAACTGCCCTCTGTATTTCACGGTTCAGCCTCCCCTCTCCAGGGAAGCCTTTCCTGGGCCCACCCGGCTGGACCCTCTTCTCCTGGGCCCCATGATACTAAGTGTCACACTGACTGTGACGCAGGACCGTGGTGGCCCACAGACCAGGCTCTCTAATCAGCTCAGTGAATCAACAGTGAACAGGTAACAGGCAGGCTGGGCCCTATCACAGGTGACCTCCCAGTGACTAGAGCAAGAACAGCACTCGGCAGCCTTCCCACCAGCATCAGTGTGGGCGTGAAGGCCACCCAGACCCGATGAGATGGCTTCCCTCAAACCCAGGGTGCCTCGACTCTGCTGTGGCTACCTGCATGCTGTCCTCAAAGGCAGCCAGGGCCCTGGAACGGAGGGCAGTAAGCCTGGCCCTCCTTGAATGGAGGAGAGGACCATCCCCCGTCCCTTGAAGGACCTCCTGGGCCTGGGTTCAGGCCCTGAACTTGCCCCGGCCCGGCCCTCAAACAGGCTACCCCCAGCCAGGCTGGGCCCTGAACTGGGGTGCCCTGGCTGCCTAATTAGGGGCTCAGCAGGGCATGCCAGGCAGCCTCTGGAAAACCTTAGAAGTGGAACAATCACTCCTAATTGGGCTTCCAGGATTCAGCTTAAGAAAACAGACTGCTTCTCCCCCGGGGACTTTGCTTCTGAAGTATATACAAACAAGTGATAGTTGTTCAACATTAAAAACGAAGTTGGCTAAAATGAGAATTTAAGCTACAATGAAGTTGTCTAAATGGAGAGGGACCTCGGAGGGCCAGGAGTTTGTGTGCGCGTGTGTGCAGGCCTGCACGTCCACACAGGGCATGCTGGGTGATCAGCAGGTGGATCGCCTTTTAGGGTCACAGTATCATCTCGGGAGCCCCTAACCAAGCCCCGGATCCTATGGTCTGGACCCCACACCGCCACAGGCACTGCCAGGGAAATGGAGAGGAGGGTCTCTGGCGGGCACCAAAGACTCACACTCCGAAGGTGGAAGGCCAGGGCTGGAGCCTCGAGGCCACCCTGACAACCCGCCCGCCCTCAGCCCCCCTGTCTGCCCACTGTTGGCAGCGACTGTATCCCCCCCCCACCCCCCGGGAAGAGATGGTACCACACAGGTGGAAGCACTCTTCTGGACCCCGAAGCGCTCTAGAAACATCAGATAGTTTTACTCCCTGCTCCCACTTGTGACCTCAGAGCCAGCATCTGACCTCTATTTACTTAGTACCCTGAAGTCAGGACCCTGGGTGGGGAGTATAAGGTAAGGCCACCTGGCCGGGGTGTTCTCCCTCCCCACATAACCCCCCAAAGGGACAGAGCGCTCCAGGTGAGTTCGCAGAGCTGGTGACAGGAAGCTGAAGCTCAGGGGGAAGGCGCCAGGCCAACCGAGGGAGGTGCTCCCTGCCCAGGCGCTGTGCCCGGGAGATGGGCCTGTGAGGGTTCAGGGACCCAGCCTGGACTCTAGTCCCCACGCCAAGGAGGACAGGAATCAACCACCCCATTTTTCAGATGGGGAAAGTGGGGGCCCTGAGAGGCGAGTGACTTCCCGGCGGTCTCCCGACTCTACGGTGCTTTGATACACTGACCATCTGAAAGTCTCTCTCTGCAGGAACCTCTGAGAATATTCACAGAATTCTTCTGCCATCCCTGAGACAGGCAGAAAGGAAGCTGTGGATAGCCTGGGCTGATTTCACCAGGAGGCCACGAAATGCCCTTTCCTGAGGGTCTGGGAGGGTCCAGAGTCATCTTCCCAAGGATGGGAAGGGCCTTCTGGGGTCAGCTCCAGCGAGCCTTCCCAGACCCCTCCCCCGGTCCCTGGAGTGGTGCAGTGAGAAAGGCTGCTGGGCCAGATGCCCTTGGCCACGTCTGAGGAGGAAGTACATCCTAGAGCCTTGGAGATGCTACCGCTCTCAGAGCTCCATGTCTGCCCTCTGGTTTGAGTGGGCTAAGGGCGTGCCTGCACGGGAGAAGGGGCAGGACAGGGCCAGGCGCAGTGACTGCCTTTGTCCTGGGCCCCCAGGCCAGTAGGAGGACCGTCCCTCGTACCCCAGCACGATAACACTAACATTTATGAAACACATCCCTTGTGCCAGGCACATGGACTTGGTGGGTCCTCACAGCCATCCCAAGGTCACTGCTATTACCATCCCTGTTTCTGCAGAGGCTGAGGCATCTCAGAGCTTCAGTAACTTGCCTGAGGTCACACAACCGCTAAGTGGAGGGGCTGCCCAGCATGGTAGGGAGGGATGGTGCGGGTGCCTGAGCACCCCAGAGGGATCAAGACGTGTTCATTCTTACACACATACACCATCTGGCTCCCAAGGTGCCCCTCCCACGTCACAGACACTCCCAACAACCCCCGTGTTCATGAATCTACACAAACCCATGAGAACACTGTCATATACACTCATCCAACAATCATACAACTTATCTCGTCCCGTGCGTGTCCACACGAACACACGCGTGTCCAACTGCAAGAATACACGATGTACGTACGCAGAGGCAAAACCCACGTAACATTTTCCAATGTTCCATCTTATGCTTTTCTGCAACATACCCCGCCGGCCCGCCCCCCTGCAACAGGCGCACTACCACTCCACGTATGGCCCTGCACGGCCGGGTGTCTTCCAGTGCTGCCATCTTCATTTGGGGACTTTAAGCTCCCAGAGGGCAGGGACCCTGTCTCTCTTCACATGCCCCACAGTGCCCCACCCAGAGCCAGCTCTTCATCTGTTCGTTCACTCATTCAAAACATATTAGTGTGTACTTCTGCCCATTTGGATGCAGAACATACAAACGTGAAGGAGCTATAGCCATGAGCTTGAAGAAATAAAACATTCCCGTGCAAACCGAGGGCTATAACTATGGCACAGTGAACCCAGAGAAGGCACAGGCACGTGTATGAGTGAGCGGACACGCGTGGAGGGCGTGCGTGCAGTGCCTCGGCAGGACACCTGCTCCAGGACTCCTGTTGCTGCAACAGGCCTGTGAAAGAAGGGGACCCCCATTTTACAGAAGAGGCAACTCAAGTGCACTGCAGAGTGGAATCACAAGCTCCAGATCACCTGGGTGGGGTGCCAGCAAGGCTTCAGGTAACAGGTGTTTAAGACCAGGGAGGCATCCAGGGAACCCAGCCTCTGGGTGGCCAGGCCCATCTGGAGGCTAGGGTCTATCTGGGCCAGAGCCCTCACCACAGGGAGCACCGCACACTCATCAGGATGCCCCAACTTGGGAAGAAATCTCCATGGCGGAGGCTGTAACCTGAGGACAAAGATCTCATCCAGGTCATCAAACGTACTTCTCAGAGAGGGTATAGCACCGCGCAGAGCTCTGAGAGGATTATCGGCCCCTGACAGGCCTGATGCTGGGAGGCTTAATTCCAGGCAGGTGGGTTGCAGGGGTTTGGCTCACAGGGTGCACGGGCCGGTGTGGGGTCAGGAGGGCGGCCGGGCAGTGATGATCCCTCTTCCCCACCAGGCCCGTCTGTTGCTCACTGGCGCCACGGGGCAGGGGCATGGAGAGAGCGGAGGAATCATTCCTGTTTCAAGGGTCAAAGTGGCCTGGACAGGAGAAGCCAGGGCCTGTGCTCAAAAAAAGAAGTGATTGCTTGGCGCTTGCCCCTTTCCCTTTCCTGATGCTGACCTCTGGGTTCCCCCTTCCGTGGGCTGGGCTGTCTCCCTGGGGCAGAAGTCACTAGAGACCCAGTGGCAAGGCTGCCCTGGGTCCAATAAAGTGGGGGTGGGGGCTTTCTCTGCTTTGGGTGCCAGTGCCCTGAGCCCCCCAGGATGGTGGTATCTGTCCTCCCTGCAGGGACTTCCCCAGGACTGCCCAGGAGCTTTGGGGACCTGCTGTTGGCAAATGAAAAGCAGACACACCTGAGGGTTGAAGCCACAAGCTACTCTCAGCAGTGAGGTAGGCCTGAGCCCGAGGCCAAGAGCTCTCAGGGCCCCAGGGGAGATTGGGGGGTGGGGTGGGGGGCTGCTGACTCCAGGGTTTCTCAGGCTGGGGGGAGGGGGGTGGGCATTCCGCATGTTTGTCAGGTCACTGGGGGAAAGGCACCCCTGTGCAGGCGCAGGAGCAGGTGAGATGGGGGAGCATTTGGATACTCTTGGGCTGTGATGGAAGTTATGAGGCAGGGAAGCAGGAGGATGTGTCCCCAGAGGAACAGGCCTAGCACAAACACAAGGAGACCCATGACAGAGCAGCAAGGACAGCTAATGCTTACTCAGGGCTGACCAGGTCCCAGCACTGTGTTCCAAGCTGTAGCTGGAATATGCTCTTTAATCTTCCTAGGACCCAATGAGATGAGTGCTAGTCCCCCATTTTACAGATGAGGAAACTGAGGCTTAGAGAGGGTTAGAGGACCGTTGTGTGGAGAGTACAGGAAAGGAGGGGGAGAGATGCTGGTGAGCAAGGCTGGGGAAGGGGGCCTCTGAGGTGTGAGGGTCTCCAGCCTCTAATGGGGGGGGCACAGGAGGGCCACGCCCTCCCCATCTGGAATGCCCCCCCATATCCACTTCTCTGGGAATGCCCAGCCCTCACCTCAGCTACTTCTCCCCGTGGAGACAAATCCCTAGGAAGCCACATGGCCCGGCCCCCCAGCCCCAGCTGCCCCTGCACTCGCCCTGCACGCAGTCTGCTCCCTGAGACTGTTGCCGCCTGACTCTCCAAGGCTGGGCCTGAGTGCTGTCCTGCTTTGCGGAGCCCAGCGCCCAGCACCCAGTGGTTGTCAAGCCCTGGGGTATGAGATGAAACAGCATACTGGCTCCTGTGGCTCTCCCCCAACTCGGAGAATTTCCTTTCACTGAGTGCCTTTCCGGGAGTCCTCTGGACAGCTGGAAGCCAGGCCTGGACCCATGGGCCTTACCCTGCCAGCCCACCTCCTTCAGGGCTGCTGGGCCCTGGGAGCCACCTCGACACAACGCGGCTCACAGGCCCTCTGCCCAGAAAATGCACTCCACACAAGCTGGGGGGGCTCAAGGACCCAAACGAACTATCCGTGGACCTCAGAAGGGAGAAGTTCTTGGGCAAGTTGCCCAGGGGGCTTCAGGAGTCCAAGGTGTAGATGTATATATAGCTCCTCCCCCAAGAAGGAAATGAAAGTGGGCGCCTGTGCTGGCCCACCCACCCTTCCTCCAGGGCTAGGACACCAGACGGCTGCCAGCGGGGAAGCCCTGCAGTTTCTCATCAGGACAGAACAAGTGGCAGGCACACTGCACCCCTCGCTCTCCCGGCTTTCTCAGGCTCTCCTGCTAACAGCAGCCACGCAGGAGGCAGCACGAGCCCCTGGACAGCCCGCCCTCCGCCCTGTGCGGCCAGGTCTCTGGTCACAACACACAGTGCAAGGGGCACCTTACAGACAAGGAACTGAGGCCCGTGGTGTGGCCGGGACCCAGGCTCTTGGGCTGGGGAATTCAAGAGAAACCGAAAGCCCAGCTGGTCTGGGAGCTGATCATACGCTGAGAGGGTATGAAGTCAACCTGATAGTAATGAGAGCTGCCACTTACTGAGCAATTACTATGTGCCAGACACTAAGTGCTCAAAGCCCCATCTCATTTACCCACTGCCGCAACCCTGCCGGGCAGAGGCAGACACAGGCAGCTGTGTTTTATTCATTAGGAGACAGAGACTTGGAGAAGTTAAGTGACTTGCCCAAGGTCACCCAGTAAACGACAGCTGTGGGTTTCATAATTACTCCCCGACGCTGTCTTGGGAAGGACGCTGGGTGGCCTCAATGAAGAACCCAGGGTGTGGGTGGGGGTGGGTGAAGCAGGGAAGTTCTGCGGGGCCCTGTGTTTCACAGAAAGGACAGCGGGGAAAGTCCAGGGCCCTGTGCACAGAGGGGGGTGGGAGCTGCTAACAGAGAGGCAGGCAGAGGCCCCGGGACCCTGCCTCCCTATAGATCTGTGATGACAGAGCTGTTGAGACTCCTTAGACACCCTCCAGCACTGTCCAACAGAACCTTCCGTGATGATGGAAACCTTCAACCACTGCACTGTCCAATATGGTAGCCACCAGCCCCACGGGGCTACTGAGAACCTGAAATGTGGCTAGTGTGATTGAGGGCCTGACATAGAATTTCATTTAATTTTATCTAATATACACTTAAATAGCCACCTGTGGCTAGTGGCCTTTCGATCAGACAGCATGGTAAACCCAGTGATTCTTCCTACATGTGGGGTCCCCGAGAAGGACGAGGGCTCCCGCACGTCACATGTCAACTTGGGAAGCCAGAGCTGGCCCAAGAGCTCGGACCTCTCTGTTTCTTCCTGGGTGACTGCCTTTGCTGCAACACACCTAAGCCCGGGCTGGTCATTTAAGAGACGTATATTGAGTACCCAGCATCGATACTAGTCAGGGGCGGCCCGTCCAGCAATGTACAACCTAGTGGGGATGACACCCGGTGGGCAAACGACCACATAAAACAGACTGATGTAAGGTTGCGGGTCCCGGAAGCACGAAGGAGTGGAAAGGACCGCCAAGAGATGGGGTCCTGTGTCTGTGTGTGTGCTGGGGTCAGGGGACCAGGGAAGGCCTCCTGGCTGGTGACGTTCGAGCTGGGCCTAGTAGCGGCAGGGTGGAGAGGAGGTGACAGAAAGATGGGCTCCTCCCTGGGCTTTTTTCCCCTCCCCTCCGAAATGTGGCCCCCCATTTTCCACAGCCTTCCCTCCCACACGTAGGGTCTGAATCAGGGGCTGTTAAGTCTTTTGTGCACAACTACGAAGCTGCCAACCAGGTCACACTCTTGGGAGGTGGAGAGGGAGGGTGCCTCTAAATCAAGGGCCGCCTCAGGCTCTGCCGGAGGAGGCATGGGAGGGTGTGCGACCAAATGCATGCCAGTCCAAAGGCTGTCCCCTGTCACCTGTCCCCTCCAGTCCCAAGGAACCGCCCACATGGATTTAAACCCTCTGGGGGCGTGGCTGTAACACATCCCCCCCCCATCCCCCCCCCCCCCCGAGGCACTAGGGGCAGAGTCTACAAACAAGGTTCTCTTTTTCCCAGGAGAGAACAGAGGGGAGGCCTGGACAAGTTCTACCAAGTTCCCGGAGCTCCTGAGAAGAGCTGGCTGCCCTCGCCTCCCCACCACGGGCGACCGCAGAACAGGAACCCTGCAACACAACGAGCTTTCCATTGCGTCAGCAGAGACAGGGACGTTCCTGCAGCAGAGCTCCGACCTCGCAGGGCTCCCCCACTTCCCTGGATGGATTCCTGCCTCGACCCAGCAGCATCCCTGCTCCCAGAAGCCCTGGGAGTCCCAGGGGCCTCCCTGGCTCCTCCCTGCCCCGGGGATAAGATCCAGGCTCCTGGGATAAGATCTGTTTCAGCTATGGCCCCACCTCCCGTGCTCACCTCTGCTGCTTCGTCTGGAGGGACCGCCTCCCTAGGTGTGCCACCTGACATTCATTCCCCTTCTTACCCAAGACCCCAATCCTACCCATTTCCAAAATCAAGGGCCACCTGGGAAGAGTTTCAGGCTACCCCAGCCCCAAAGGCACCACCTTCCCCTCCTCCTACAGCTCCTAGGGTGTGGAGCATAAGACTCTATTCATTCAATTCTCCTCGCCCCCATGCACCTTACTATCTCCCGCTGCATCCTCAGATGCTGGCAGCAGGTAGCACCCAAAGGCAGGGCCAGACCTCCTTCAGTCTCCTGTCTCCTCACATCGTACACACACACCCTCTGGCCCAAGACTCCAGGAGTTCAACTCCTGGAGTGGAGTCTACCTTTCAGAGATCAGACACAGGGCGATGTTCTCAGTACAGAGATGAGGACAGAGGTCCCCCGGAGGGGAAGTGACTTGCCAAAGGTCACACTAATTTGGTAACAGATCATAGACGTTATCACTTGAATGCTAGGCCCTGGGAGCCATGCTGCCACCAACAGTATCAGAATTATCTGAGGGGGGCTTTACAAAACCAAAGCCAAATCACAGAGGCTGGGCTCTACCCCACAACTACCGAAACTCCAGGGTGACTGGGGAGCCTTGGCTTCAGGGAATGTGGGTGTCCTGGCCAAAGTCCCGACCTTCATTCACCACACATGCACAGAGCACCCACTACTGCCCCGGGCCCGGCACTTGTAAGGCCTGGCCTCCCCCCAAGGGTAGGTGGAGGCAGTCGGAGGACCCAGAGGGCCTCGGGGGCTCCAAGCAGGAGTCCATGCCACGTCTACAGCTACTGAGAGGAAGGGGGCAGGAGGGCAGCAGAGTGCCTGGCAGGCCCAGCCTGACGCTCTGGGTGGTGGGGTCAGGGTCTGGCTCTGTCAGTCAGTTTTGAAGGGCACACGGCACATCAGACTCTGGGGATCAAGCGTGCTGCGAGTATCCCCAGGCGGCCCACCTTGGCTCCAGGGAAAGGCACGGTAAGCAGAGGCCCTGAACAAC
The DNA here is from genome assembly GCF_009873245.2 of Balaenoptera musculus. NCBI lineage: Eukaryota > Metazoa > Chordata > Mammalia > Artiodactyla > Balaenopteridae > Balaenoptera > Balaenoptera musculus. The sequence continues at coordinate 56,058,150 of NC_045800.1, forward strand.
AACTCCACCTCACTCAAGGGGACTGGAAACCTGGGACTGTACCCAAAGATCCTCTCATCTCTCAAGCTCCCCTGGATGGGCCTTGAGGACCCCGGTTTGGGGCTGCTGGGGTCCCTGTCAGAGAGCCAGCCCCTACTGAGACTTCCTCCTTCGGTCAGCTCAGGGCCCAGGGGAGCAGGCAGCTGCAGTGAGGCCTGCTGCAGGGGGGAGGTGGGTACCTCAGGACACAGGGACAAGGCCAGAGACAAAGTGACCTCACAGGGATGGAGGAGGAAAGTGAAACAAGGCACAATTAAATCTTATATAAACCTCAAGTTCAAAACGGCAGACTGGGATTTGCAATGGAATGTAAGAGGGCATCAGTTCCATCCCAGGCCTGCCCTGCCATATGACCTTGGGGCAGGAAGTCACTTTGCCCCTCTGACCCAGAGAGGTTGGAAGTGCTTAGAGGGTAGGGGCCTTGTTTTTCCCTGAGCAGGCTCCCTCGTGAGGCTGCTGCCTCTCTGCCAGGCCCTGGGAGAGTTTCCTCCTGCAGCTGAGGCTTCAGGGAAAGCAAAGGGGAGAGTGGCACCTCGAATGGCCCGTGACATGAGGGGCAGCAGGCCCTGGCAGGACGGGAGCGAAGGGCATCTTGTGTTAGCCAAATGTCCCCCACCCCTTCTCCCCTCAGGGCTGGGGCCTGCACACCTCCCTCTGGGGTGGTGCTAATGAACCTGGCCACAGGCCTACCGTTGGGGTCCTTCCCAGTGGAGAAGAGCCAGCCTCTCCCTTGGGACCAAAGCCGCATCGATCAAGGTAAACACCTCCCTTACCAGGGAGCCCGTCTCCCTCTCCTTCCAGCTCTGACAGCTCAGAACTCTCTGTTCCTGGGGACTCGAGGCTGAGCTGGCTCTCCCGCCTGATCGATGGATGACTTCACAAAGACTGACGCCTACCGGGCACCAAGACGGTCCTCAGGGAGGTCTGAGGCTGCTCCTGGGACCGCTGCCCACCCTTGCCCCCCTGGCTGACCTCTGCTGGGTGGTAATGCACTGGCGGAGGAGTCGGAGACCTGGGGCTCACGCCGCTCGCTGGGTGGTGACCTTGGGCAAAACTGAATCTCGGCTTTCTCCCGTGCTAAGTGGGAGCACCTGGCTTGTCTATACTCCCCTTACTGGGAGGCTGTCAGAAGATGCAGTGCTAAGAAAATGGAAGGTCCCTGTATCCAATGGACTCTTCCTGCACTGTCACACCTGTGGGCTCTGGTCTAGTGTCCTCACCTCACTTCTGTCCTAAGTCTCCATCATTCTAGGCCAGAGCTGTCCAATGGAACTTGCGGCCACAGCGGAAATGTTCTATGATCTGAGCTGCCCAATCTGGTCGTCACTAGCCACATGCGGCTGCTGACCATTTGAAATGTGGCTGGTGCAAAGGAGAAACTGAACTTGTAATTAATTTAAGGGTATAAACAGCCACATGCGGTTAGTAGCTACCATACTGAACAATGCAGTTCTAAACACAGCTCCGCCGTCCTTACTCCCTGGCATGTGACCCAGAAAGAGCCATGAGCAAGCTCCCAGGTAGGACTCTGGTTGAACATCTGTGGGAGCTCTCAGTCTGACTGGCTAACATCAGACTCGGAACTCATCTTGGAGTTCCCAGGGACTGAGCTCAGCCTTGTTGCTTAGTACTGAGCCAACACTGACTTACAAGCAGAAGCACTCTTTCAATCTCTCCATCACCTCCCCACTCCCACAGGGAAAGCAGCACGCGGCCAGCTTTCTGCTCATGCAGTCACTCAGTCGTCACTGGGCACCTACCACCTGCCAGGCACGGTGGCTGGCACCGGGGTATACTGTGATGAGTAAACACACGGCCCCTGCCTTCAAGGAGCTCACAGTCAAGGCCACACTCCAGTCAGAGCTGACTGGTCTCCTCTGTCCCCTACTGGGTGTTCTCGAGGACATCAATTTTGCCATCTGAAACGGCGCTACCAAGTCCCTGAGTGCACAGACTGTCGTGAGAACCAGGAGGCAAAAGAGAGAGAGGCGAAGGGGCTCTTGTTGTCGAGGAGGCTGTGCAAGGGAGCAGACACAGCACTATGAAGCAAGTCTCAAACTCTGTGCAGGCTGCTGCTTCCGGTAAAGACCCAGATTCTCACCAAAGCATCGCTGTTCGGTGGTTTCTCACTAAGGAAGTTCAGGGTAAAAATAGCTCAGGAGGGGACTTGAATCCTGCTAGTTGGGGGGTAGTCACTGCCTGGCTAGCACACAAAAAAGGGGAACAGGCTTACCAGCAGCCACGTGGACTTCAAGACTCACCCCCCCCACCACACCCCTCCTGCCGAGGGACAGGGCTTTCTGCTCTGTAGCGGATGGGAGATGAGCTTCCGGCCCAGAGCTCCAGAACTGGAAGGGGCCTGGTCCCTATACACCTTCTGGGGTCACCCTGATTTCAGGGTGCCATCACCTTTCCCACTCCAACTCATTCCCCAATCGAATTTCTGGCCCATTCTCAAGGATGGCCCATTAAGAAGCTCTCTGGTACCAACTCCTTCCCAGCCGCCTCACAAGACCTTCCCGCTGGAGGAGCTACCAGCCATGCCTAGCACCCATCTGCCAGTCCAGCCTGATGGTGGAGGACAGGGGACCCAGGCCCCCATCCTGAGAGTGATGGTGTCCTGAAGCCCATCTATGGAGGTTCACTGGTGCAAAGGGTTAGGGCAGGGAAAGACAGCCTGACGTCTCCTAGTCTCACCCAAGCTGGCTTCCAGTTGGACTCAAGAAGTGGGACCTATCTAGTGCTCCAGGCACCAAGGCTTGTTAAGACCCCAACACCAAACCCACATGCTCCTGACCACCAAGACAGACCTTCAGCCCAGGCAGTCCTCTGAGAAACCCTCTCTCCAAGGTCTTAAACAAGATCTCCACAGCCTGGTGTCAGGCACCCCCAGAAAGGCCCCTTCCTGCTCTCTAGTGCAAACCCATCTCTCCTCCTCCTCCTCCTCCAGCTGGCCTCCCAGCAGACACTTGTCAGAAGTCTGTTCTGCACCCACCACCTCTCGGAAGGGCGCTCTGCTGCAACGGTGGCACCACCAGCGCACCTCAGAGTCTCTGGGCGCTTTCAGCATTAGGGCTGCATCCTGACAAAGGAGCAGCTTGAAGTTAAGAACCCTCGGCGGCTGCCTCCGCGGAAGGCTTCCTGGCCGATTCTTATTTTTGCAATAGCAGCCGATTGAGGACGGAGTCTTGTAAAATGTCTGCTGGAGAGCCAACACTTCACCTTCGAGAGTGGGGGCGGTAGGGGAGCACCCTGGCCCCGGGCCCCGAAGAGAATGAGGGGCCCCTGTGTGGGCGCACAAAACGGGCCCGGTGCACGCCGGTGCCACTCTCGCGGCCAAGCCTCGGGCTGACACCATGCAGCACACGGCGCTACCCACAATGCACCGGCCCTCCTCTGTCACACACAGGCACGCACACTCACCCCCGCTCCCGGAGGGAGCCGGGGCCCGGTCCGCGGGCGCCCCGGCGCCGGCCCCTCCAACCCCGCACTTACCTGGAAGTTGCACCGGCCGCGGTTCCGCCCTGGCGCCCGCAGGGGGCTGGGGCCCAGCCGGGGGCGGCCGCAGCGAGCGACTCGGGGCAGGGTTCAGCCGGCGCCGAACAAAGGCTGCACGCAGGCAGCGGGCGCCGCCTGCATCCCCGCTCCGCGCCGGAGCGGCGGCGGCGGCGGCGCGGGGGCCCGGGCGGCTCCGGCGCCCGCTCGCTCCGCGCTGCCCGCTCCGAGGGCGCTCCGGCTCCCGCGCTCCCGCTCGCTGCTGCCCGCCACCGCCGCCGCCGTCCGGCTACCGCACAGCACACATCAATTATTCATCGCCCGTCTCCAGCTTCCCGGGCGAAGCCAATCACAGGCGGAGGCTCCGTTAATGGGGCCGCCGCCGAGGAGGCAGCCAGCCGCGCGCCCGGGTGCAAGCGACAGCCCTCCGGGGACGGGGATGGGCCGGGGGCGCGCGGGGGGCGGGGGTGCACGGGGCGCGCCAGCGAAACTTCCCACGGCCAGCGCCCTGCGCCGCGCGCCCGTACCCCGCCGGCGCGACCACCCACCCTGCGTGCGCCCGCGTGGGGCTGGGGGCTCGGGGGAGGCCGGGCGCGCCGCGGCGGGGGGAGGGGAGGGAGGAGGAGGAGCGCGGAGAGATGAAAGGCTAGCAGACCTGCCTCGGCGTCTCCAGGGAGCCCTGGCTCGCGCGCGCCCTCCCCGCCCCGCGAGCCTCCCGTCCGCACCCCCGCCCCCCAGCCCGCCACCCGCCACCCGCCACCCGCCACCCGCACTCACTCGCGCGCGCAGACCGTCGGCCCAGCCACTTTGCTGCGAGGGAGCGCGAGCGAGTATGAATCGGAGGCAGCTCACATTTCAAACTTGCACGCAGGGGTGGTGCTGGTGCACGCCGCCGCCGAGCGAACGCACGACCCGACAGGCAGCGCTCCAGCCTCCGGGCGGGGGCGGCGACCAGGCCCCCTTCCCTCCCCCGCCCAGGCAATAAATTGGAAGCAACACTTGTGCAAGTGGGTCTCCCGGAACGCTGCCGCCCGAGGGGGCCGCCGGGAATGCGCAGGCGGTGGATGACTTCGGGTGTCTCCCGCCCCCCAGAGAATCCTCCCAAGTGGTCATGCTAATGAGGGTCCAAGGCAGGGTGGGGGCGGAGGAGGGAGCTGGCCTGGAGGCGGCCTCGGCCCCGGGGAGGAGAGGAGGCGGGGCGGGACTGGGGCATCTGGATTGCGACCTGGTTTCAAGGATTTTCGGAACGGGTTAGGGGGCGGAGAAGGCAGGCGGCCTGGCATCTTCCCTGGCACTGATGCCCCTGCCGCCCCTGGGATTCCCCGAGGCAAGGTGAGCGGGCGCACGTACGCTCGAGCTCGCTGACTTCGGGGAGTTCCTGTGCCCTGGAACCAGCGGCGGTAGGGAAGCCGGGGGCGGCTACTGAGCGCTGCACTGCCCCGCCCCGGGAGCTGCTGCCTTCCTGACATTGCATCCTGTGGTGGCCGCGGCCTCTTCCTTCCAGCCTGTCTGTCGCAAGGGCTGCTGGCGCTGAGCTGAGCAGACACACCTGGAAGCCCACCCGCCGCCCTACCACCCCAAAGGGTTCTTCGCTCCTTCCTCTTTCGTAGGCACTTCCCATCACCACGACCCTCTTGGGAGAAACTATTTTAAGCCCCTTCCCCCAGCCCACCTGCAGTGAAGGTTTCTTGAATGTCGACTTAACTGCCCAAACAATTAGGAAGGTAAGTGGGGCCCCATCATTCACCCTAATGAAGGGTAACCAGAACTGCCTTGAAAAATTTCCTCTGTATTAGACTGCCCTGCACTGCTCTCCTTGCCATCATGGGTAAATGACCAGGTCAGCTAGCCTTTGACGTTGCTTCTCCTGTTCTCCTTCCATCACTCCCGATTACACAGCCTCCCCCCTCCTTTTCAGTCTGAGCTCTGGCTGGCCCCTGAACCTTCGTGTCTATCCTACTGCCAGCCCTGGAAGTGCCTGAAACAAATCACATATCTAGAAATTATGTTCTTGCTCCTTGTTTGACATAAATCGTTAGCAGGCTCTAATCCCACCCACTGCCACTTGAAATATCACTTTCAGAGATGGCATTTGGAAATGCAGTTGTCATGGGCTTTCCCTCAGAGGAGCTGGTTAAATGGATTAATTCATACTTTATAACTTGCTGCCTTTTGGACAAGAACTAGCTTCCTGCAAGAGAGATTAATTTGCATCGCCTTCCTGCAGGGCCAACCCTGGGGCAGCCAGGGTAAGGACTTTTCTGCTCTGCCCAAATTCCAGGCTCTGCTCAGTCTCCCCTCCTCGGAGGAAACTTCCCTCATCTTGGGTTACAATGGCTTCTTCAGGGACAGTCATTTATTCACTGAGACATCCATTGGGGCCCTGCCCTCCCAAGCAGCCCCACAGGGGTTTGGGAGCCCATGAGGGAAGAGCCCTGTGGCCAGTGAAGACCCTCCATCTTTCTCTTTGGTTGGCCCAGTCCCCACTGCAGATCCTGCATACCACAGACTCCAAAGCCCAGTGCTCAGCCAGTGACACCCAGAAACAGAGGGGGCACGACAGCTGGGTCCACGTTTCAGAAGAAAACACTGAGACGGATGTCCCTAAGACCTGTTTTCTATCATAAATCTGGTTTTAACATGATGTCAGGGCTCAAACCTCGATTATACAGAATTCAAAGCTGCCAAGACCTCAAATAACCAGAACAACGTTCTTCTGGATCCTCCCCTCCCAGAAGTTCTCTGCAATGATAGTTCACAATATTTGTCTGATTCTTAGTGCCTTTGGAGCCACCAAAGACCCAAATGTTTGGAACTTCCAGGTTCATTCTTGAAATACCCGGTATGTGGTGGTACCATGTGGCTCCAGGCACTGAATTCAGAAAAACCACTCCTATAGGTTGAACCAGAATTTGGACTGGAATTGAGCAGAGGTTTCCATCAGAGGAACACAGACCTGGTGGCAGGGCCTGGGAAACTAGTGACAGCCCCACTCCTCCCCCACCTCCCAGCTCTCCCTGGGACCTACTCTGGAAGGAGCCCCAAGGTGGGGTGAGAGAAGAGTAGTGATACACTTATTTAAACTTCACAGGCCTGGGACCAACTGACTTTCCCCAGGTGAGGAAAAAAAAAAAAAAGGTAAATACTCTCCACTAGCAGATTTATGTAATTAGGAAAACAAATTGTTTTCAAGAATCCATTCACCAGCCCTCACAGAAGGCCTCCTGGCTAAAGCTCGCGTTTTCACATGCTAATTTCAAGGCCTGCTTGGTCCCATTCAAGCCCCAGTTCGGCTCACTAGGTTAGCAGGCTCTTAATACTACAAGCCCGGAGTCTGGAGAAATATGGGTACTCCAACCAGTTCCTACTTCAGAAGGGTTTCTCTCCACTTACTCCACGTTCCAACTCCACTTTTCCAACTTCCAAAGATTTGCTCAAAAGCCTGAGGCCCAAAGTGGCCCGCTCCACCCCCTGGGCGCCTGCCTTGATAAGGATCTATAGGAAAGCGGCTGCAGACAAAGGCACTCTCCACCTCTGAGCGCACTGGGGGAGCTCTCCGAGTGACCTCGGCGAGGGGGGCACAGCCCGGAGGGATGACTTGGGAGGCAGAAGAAGGAAGAAGAAAGGGAGAGCTGCGGCCCTGGCGCCGTGGCTCCTTGATGAATGTCCGGGAGCCCTTGGGAAGCCTGATTCAGGGATCAAGAGCTGGTGGCTTCTCCTGTGGGTGTTTGAACTCCTCCTGCCGTGGGCCCTGGCGAGAAGGAGCCGCCAATAAATCACAGCACTGCAGCCGGGAAGGCAGCCGCGGCTTGCACTGGACGGAGTGGGAGGGAGGATGCTTCACCCAGCTGGGGAGCCTGTCGTGCAGAGCCTACCTCCTCAGGACCAACCAGGCCGTGGAGGCCGGGGTGGGGGTGGGGGGAGAATGTGGTGCAGGAGGAGCCTCCTCCAGGCCTTTCCCGCTCACCTCCAGAGGGATGGGCTCCTGGATCCTGTCCCAGCCCAGGCCAGTAAGTATGAATGAGCAAAGCCACCGGATGTAGGTCCCCCTGGGGGGTGGGGGGGGTGGGTAGAAAGTGGTTCCCAGGCTCAGGGCTGGGTCACCTCCTCTGTAAGGCTTTGGTTCGGGGGGCTAGGGGCATACACAACCCCAGCTCCCTCCAGCTGAGACTGAGAGGCAGAACAATGAACCCCAGAGCCACCGAGCCAGGTCTTCCTCAAGCAGGGCTTGCTGATTCAGCAGGTCTCAACAAGGATCCCTGTGACTCAGAGATGTCACCCATGCGGGCTCCAGCACTCAGAGGGAGAGTGAAGAAGACAGGGAGGCCCCAGGTGGTGTCCACGGGAGTGTGGCAGTCATGAGCTCAGGCCTTGGGAGCTGCTTGGCCATCTGTCTCCATTCAACTGATCCTTCTCAGGGCGCATGGAAGCGCGTGCAGGGCATGGAGTGGGTTCAATAAACATACGCACACATACTGGAGGATAACCGGCCATGAAGCATCTGTCTCACTGCCAGAGCAGCTGCCCCAGGAAGGCTCAAGCAGCTGCACTGGGCGTGAGTTGATTCAGGGGCTCTGCCTCCAGGGACCTTTTTCTGGGGCTTCTGCCCACCTCTGAGGGGTCAGGACACGAACTCCTGTGTCCTTTGATAATACTGTTCCCTCTGCCTCTTTCCCTTCCTCCTTCACCCTGGTCAGCCGCCTTAATTCTACATGTACAATCTCAAAGAAGAAAGGCACAGCTGACATTCAGCTCCCAGCCAGCCAATGCAGGTATCTCTGCCAGGCCTCGGGGCCCTACCCACACATGGGGACAGTGGGAGGGCACACTCCCACTGGGAACACAGAGCTGGGAGCCCCAAGCTGGATCCAGGCCTCTCCTCTGTCCATAGTAATAGAGTGCTCCCACTGACAAAGTGCCTGCTGGTTGCCAGGCACAGTTCTAGGCACTTTCCAAGTATCAACACGCCATCCTCACAGACAGCCCTCTCTGGTAAGGTGTGATTATTATTTCCACTCTGCAGAGGATAACAGTGAGGCACAGAAAGGTTTAGACAACTTGCAGAAAGATTTAAACTACCCAGCCATCTGGCTCTAAAGTCTGCACCAGCAACCGTAATACCGTATTCCCAAGATGGGACTCTAGAGAGAGTGACCATCAAAGTCACACAGCGAGTTAGAGTTGTGATGAGAGTCAGGTTTTATATTCTTTCCAGCACACCACATTACATATATGGAAATGTCTTCTTTCTTTGTGGTTTTTTTTTCCTGTTTAGCCTCTGTGCGATTTAACCATCCACCTGACATTCCGGGTTGTCCAGGGCTCCACCTGAGGGGGCATGGGGGTCATGGTGGAGAATGAGACCTACCTGGCTCAGAACCGCCTGTCACTGCTCCCCCCACCCCCTTCCCGGATGTATCCTCCAGCAGGGCCCTCATCCCACACTCAGGCTGCGTTCCCAGAAGTCTGCATTTGGCATCGGCCCAAATCTTATAATCATTTCATTAAGAAAACAAAACCAACCCCTGCCCCACACGTCCATCGGCACTGCCAAGAAACCCTAGGGTTGTGAGGTTATCGGGGGTCCAGGAAAGCCTCCTGCCAGGCTGGAGGAGGAGGATGGGGGAGGGAACCCAGGAACCAGGCATGAAATGGTCCCTCAGGTGGCTTCCGTCTTTAAGAGCTGCCTGCCCCTCCATCCACTCAGCTGGGAAGGCAGCCGTGCCCAGGCTGTCTGCCCATGCCACTAGGATGCCCACAGCCTCTCAGCTACACAGAGAGGCCAGAGGGGTCGGAGCGGAGACAGGAAGGAACTGACCATGTCCCCGCTAGCTGAGGAGTTGTGGAGGGTGGGGATGTGCCTGGAATTGGAGGCTGAGCCTCAGGAAACAAGTACTGACTAGCTGGTGGCCTTGGACAAGTCACTTTGGCTTTCTTGGGCCTCTGCCTCATCCTTTGTAAAATGGGAGCGAGGCCAACTAATACCAGGTGCCAGGGAGGACCAAAGGAGATAACAGCGATCATTCTCAAGAGGCTGAGAGGCTGTGGGGTTGTGGATCCCCCCTCCCCCAAAAGGTGCTGAAGGGCTACCCCCCAGTACCTGTGAACGTGACCTTTTTTGGAAACAGGGTCGCAGATGATCAAGTTAAAATGAGGTCATTAGGGTGGACCCTAATCCCATATGACTGGTGTCCTGATAAAAAGTAGAAATTTGGACACACAGACAGACATGCACACAGGGAGAGTGCCATGTGAGGACTGGCGTTCTGCTGTTATGAGCCGGGGAACTACCAGAAGCCAGGAGAGATGCCTGGAACAGGTCCTTCCCTGGTGCCTTGAGAGGGAGCACGGCCCTGCCACCACGACACCTTGATTCAGACTTCTGGCTTCCAGAACTGCGAGACAATGCAATCCTGTTGTTTAGGCCGCCCCGTCTGTGGTACTTTGTTATGGCATCTCTAGCAAACGAATACCCACGGTGATGCTGCAGAAACCTAAGTCTCAGCTCATCATTCTTCTGCTTAAACCGCTCTGGCTCAGTCAGTGTAAAAATCCACGTCTTTATGATGCCCCCACAAAACCCTGTGTGACCTGGCCCCTGTCACCTCCCTGACCTCATTTCCTTCCAGTCTCCCTGCCTTCAGGCTGCAGACACCCCCATGCTCTTCTCCAGGTGGCCAGACTCACTTCCCACCTCCTGCAGGCCTCCACCCAGGGGACACCTGAGTCTCAGGAAGCCTTCCTCAGCTGCATTGCCCAAATCTGCAGCCCCTCCTGACGTTTGCTACCACTCTTTCCTGACTTAGGCTCCTCCTTAGCATTTATGACTGATGTATTTCAATTATTTCTCTTGCTAATGCTATCTCCCTTGCCAGAAGTCAAGCTCCCTGCCAACAGCGACTTTTGTCTGTTTTGCACATGTTATATCGACAGGATCTACAATATGCCAAGCAGATGCTTGATATCTGCTGTGTGAATGAAGCACGGACCAGCTATCTGAATGAATAAGTGAATCAAGGAATGAATGAGTGAACAGTAGGGTCTGCGGTGCCCTGCTCCCGCTGCTTGCCAGCCCAGAGACTGGGTCCCCGACGTGCTGTCTGCAAGAATGTGGGTTGCCTCTCAGTGGAAGCATCCTGTTCAGACAGGAAGCTCAGGCCAGCTAACAAAGGGGCTGCCAGAGGTGATGGGGAGCTCGCCACCCAGGCCCCTCATGAATCTCTTCCCATTGATTTCTGGAGTCGCCTTTGAAGGGATGGGACGGCCAAGGCAGCACGAATGTCTGTGCCTCAGCAGTCCTGGGGCTTTATTGCTTCTCCCAGGACACAGCTTTGACGGGGGACTTCCGGATGGCCCCCAGTTGGACTGACATAAGCTCCCTCCAGATGGAAAGGCAATTTCCCTTCCTGCTGAAGCTGTCGGCCTGTCTGCCTGCCTGGCTGGGCGGCACAGCTCCCTGTCTGGCCTGGGGCGGCCAAATTTCACTCCTGATGCTATCAGACAGAGGCTCATGCAGGCACCAGGAGGATGCCGTCCTCCTCTCTGCAGAGGAAGAAACGGCGCTCAGCTGGGGGAAGGATTTCAGGCCACACACTCTGACGCTAGGCTGGGGGCCCCGGCAAGGCTGAATGCAGGCTGCTCCAACAACCACGTGACCCCCGTGTGCCCCACAACCTGCAGGGCCTGTTACGTGCAGCCCTTTTCCTTACAGGGTCTCTGCTTGCCTATTTGGAACCCCCAACTCTCAGCATTGAAGTAAAGAGAGCCTAGTCTTAATTTTCAGATGAGGAAACTGAGGCTCAGAGAGGGACCAGGGCTCCCTCCAGTCACACAGCAAGTTAGTGGTACAGCCAGGAATAGATCCAGGTCTTCTGACTTGTTCCAGAGCCCCAGGCCATCTCTCCGTGTTTCCACCAACTGTAATGTCAAGGGTGTGCTCTGCAAACTGTAAAGTCCTAAACACATGAGGACTTACTATTCTAAAGGGCTCTTGTCCATCCACTGTCTCTTTCTATGAGCTGGGGTTCAGATGGGGAGGGTCTGCCCCACTCTGTTCTTCCCCCTCCTCACAGGGAGGTTGGGGGCCAGACCCTGGACCCTTCAGTCCTTTTCTCATCCACAGTGGGGGTCACATGCATCAGAAGGAAGGATGGCGGCGTTGAAAAAAAGATGGGTTTTGGGCTCAAAAGAAGGAAGGAGCTCCTGACAGTCAGGGCTGCCCAGGGTGGTAGTAAGCACCTTGTCACCTGAGGTGTGTAAGCTGAGGATGGGGAGTTGTAAAGGGGATCCCACACTGGTAGGCTTATGGTTTCTGAGGCCCTTTCTGTTTTGAGGTGCTGTGATAGGTAAGAGGAGAGGAAGGGTGCTTGAGAAGCATGCCCAAGCACCTCAGTGCATCCTGGGCAGCAATACAGCAGTTTTATGAACTTCCTAAGCCCATTAAAGCTCGCCAGGAATCCTGCGTCACCTGGTGCACTTCCCGCCCTCCTCTCCTGACAGTCCCCTGTGAGAGGACACTCTCCCAGGTGCCTGCTCCCTTCTAGAACTATATTCACAGCCCATGGCAGCCCAGGGGGTCTGGTGACTCCCCTCACACCTGCAGTGTGGTCCCAGGTGTCCCCCACCCCCGGGGGGCTCTGGACGTGAGCAGACAGGCCACGAAGGAATGTCTGTCTGGGGAAAATCCAAAGTGGCCGCCAGGGCAGGGCAAGGAGTAGGAGGCCTGATGTTGAAATCAGGATCCTCAGAGCTGAGCTTGGCAGGTGGGAACAGCACACCCCTCAGCCTGGAAGTCAAGGTGTGCTCTCCCCTCAAATTCACATACCAATCAAAGTGTTGAATAGTGGCTGGGTACCAGTCTGCAGCTGGGAGGAGAAACTGCCACAAATCCAAGGGTGGCAGGGAAGCTGAATCCCACCCTCCCACCAACTGGGGGGAGGGGGGCTTGTCCAGGGGGAGAGGAGCCAGGACCCCTGTGATGAATCTGAAAGGTGGGACAAGCCATGGGCTCACAGTTTGGGTTGGGGCTGTCAAGGAGGGAAAAAATCAGCCCTGGGGATCTCAGCCCTGAGGTTTGGGGTTAAGCAGCACTGCCTCTTCCCTGCCTCAGTTTCCCCATCTGGGATGCAGGCACTATTTTGGGATGCATGGTAGGAAGGCACAACTCTGGGAGCAGCACTCCTACTGCTCCCCGCCAGCAAAGGGAGCCCACGCCCCCGTTGGGCCCCAGACAGACCTGGGAATGTGGTGTGTAATTGAATTTGGCCTAATTACCTAATTGTGCTGAGGAACAACCAGTACCGACAGAAGCCTCAAGTGTCGGGGGTGGTTGGAAGCTAGGAGCCAAGAGGCAGCCTCCAGCTTCCCTAGGCATTCAGGGGGGCAGTGCCAGCACCACCACCTTCATACCCCTTACCCTCTCAGTTGCTTGGAGCCCTGGGGAGCAGGTGGCAACTGTTCCCATTCTACGGGTGAGAAAACTGAGGCTCAGAGAGAAGCATTTTGCACAGAGCTACCGAGTCAGAAGAAGTAGAGAGAAAATTTGAACCCACATTCCTTCTGCACCTGGGGCCTTTGAACGTGCTCTTTCCTCTGCCTGGAATGTCTTTCTCTGTCCTCCTCTTTGGGCAGATTTTCTCCTTGGAGCCTTCCTGCAAGGGTCATTTCCTCGAGAAAGCTTTCTCTAAGCTCCCAGGCTCACGGCCCCCTCCACGTGTCTTTTGTAGGGCCTGTCACAACGATTACATCATTGTCGGAGGGCATTTTATTCTAAGTCTGTCCTCTCCATGAAGCCCTGAGCTCCTGGAGGGTAAGGACCACATCTACCTCACTCACACTGTCCAGGCATCCAGCATAGGCCTGGGACACTGTGGTACTCAATACACGTTTGCTGAATGAATGGATGAGTAATCTCTAAATTCTGGTTTTTTTCTAGATGCAATCTGCTGGTTTCCTGCCATCACTGGCCTGGGCCTTGGGGGTGGGGGTCTCATCTGCAACGAGTATTACACCTGGGGCTATGACAGGGGTCTCGCAGAGTCGCAGGGGAAGGACAGAGGGGCCACTCTATGAGGCCCTGAGCTGGGAGCTTCAGATTTGACATCCCACCACTGGGAGATGAAGGGACCGGCCCACGTCACCCAGGCTACAAGCAGCCAGAACTGGAAGCCAGGATTCTGAGCCTGGGAGCTGGCCTCACCACCCCTCACCATGCTATTATCAAATGGCAGACTGAATGAACAAGGCTAACAGACAGAGGCACATGAAATTTAATCCAAAGAACATCATGTGAAGAGTGGAATTTCAGGTCTTGTGAAACAAGGCAGGAGAGAGATTATTAGATCCCTCCACAAAGGTAGCTGCCCATTGGGCTAATTCACAAGGCAGCCCTACTCCTGGGATGCATCCAGGCCTCCATTCATCCAGGCTCGGGGTTGTCAAGCCTCCTTCCTTCTTTTGGGAGGCGGTCTGACCCGGTACCCAGGTGTGCAGGAGCGGGACCGCCTGGGTCTAATTCTAGCCCTGCCACTTGCTAACTGTGTGGCCTTGAGCAAGTAATTAACCTCTCTGAGTCTCAGTTTCTTCTTAATATCTTTATAAAGATGAAAGGAGAGGAAGTCTCTGCAGTATTTTGCCCAGCGCCTGGAACATGGTAAGAACTCAATAAAACTTCACTCCTTAATTGATTCATAGAACTAGGAAAATAATGGTAGCATTAGAAGCAATAGGCTAGTGTGAGTAATAGAAATAGCAGTAATAGTAGCTGTCATGGGAATAACAGTACTACCAGGAAGAATATTAGTGGTAAGTACCGCATCAGGCCGGTCTTACCGCTGGTATGATGAGGGATGCTGGAAGACCGCTCCCTCTCTCTGTGCCAGTCTCCTCTCAGATAAAAATAGGCCAGGTGATCCTGAAAGGCCCTCTGCATGCTGACATTCACATCAGAGAGTAACAGTAACAATTAAAATGATACTACTACGGATACTTACTATTTATACTTATTATATACCCCCTGTACTCCAAAAGGGCACTGTCCTCCCTCTTCCCCTTCCCTCTCCAGCACACAGTATCCTCCGCCCCGACCCAGCCTTCTTCCTCTCACAGCTGATTTTTGGGGACAGGGTACTCTTCACACATGCGTTTTGCCTCAGGTACTGGAATATGGCAAATGGACACCGAGTCCTCACTTGTGCAGGGCACAGCTTCCCCTACACCATCTACCTAATCCTCAACATCTCAAACACCACAAACAACTGGGAGGGATATATGGTTATCATCCCTTGTTTCCTGATGCTACCGCTAAGGATCAGAGAGGCTATGTCAGTTACCTGAAGTCACACAGCTTGAAAGCAGGGAACAGGATGCAAACCCAGGGTGGCCTACCTCTGTGGCTGGACATGCCACGTGGGTGATTTCTACACTTCAAAGGTCCTGTCGCCCCACTCCCACCCCATTCAGGTGCCCCTCACTACCAACCCTCCCCTGCTGACATGGCACGATACTTCTTTCTGTATTCAGTGAAGGTGACACACTCCCATGTACTCCACAGACAGACCCTTCCTCTTCCCATCAGTCATGCATCCATCTGTCCCCGCTTGATCCTCATGATTTAAGTCCCATGCCTCCACTGGCCACCTAAGAGCTAGCCCTCAGGCACGGCTGGACTGGCCAGCAATGGGTCTTCAATAAGAGGTAATAGACGACATTAAAGGAGATTCGCGCAGAATTGGAAGCCCTGGCAGTGGCGGGCGTGTGTCTCACACAGCCTCAGGTGGCCCCCTGCGTGGCGGCTGCCCTGCTGGGGGTGCTGGGCTCTCTGATCCCCCAGGGCCACCCTGTAGTTTCCGCCTCCTGGCTGTGTGGACATGTGGGTCTTCCAAGCTGAGGAAGCCCCTTCCGCACAAGCAGGGGGCCTGGGACCCAGACCCCGAAGTCTAGCCTTGGCCAGCGCTTGGGAGGGAACAGACCCCACAGATGGGGCCACCTCCCTGCTCCCTGTCCTCTCTCTTTAGAGGGGCAGCGCCTTTCTCCTCTGTTGTTTTTCTCCTCCCACAGTTCTGTCTCCACTTGGGGTGGGAGGAAAGAACCAGATGCCGAAGCCCTGGACCAGGGGGTGGGCACACCAGTCTCTCCCCTGAGAGGTTCAGGAGCGGCTCAGGGTCAAGCACACAGGGCGGGGCGCCTCGCCGCACTCGCCCGCGCTCGGCTTTCCCATGGAGCTCGACAGCACACCAATTTCCTGCCGTCTGTGCCTGGGGAGGGCGAGCTCCCGTTTTCTCTCTTCCCAGCCCCGTTTGCACAGACGTGGGCCCTTCACACACGCGGGCCCCTTGCCTCCCAGCCTCCCAGCAGACGCTTTATTGGGAGGCAGTGATTCTAAACATCTGGGCCGCACATCTGAGAGTGGGCTCAGGACCACACGGAGCCTGGAGGAAATGGGAAGACATGCCATAATGTCACTTCCTCGGCTGAGGGTGACAGCACCAAACAGCAGCAGGCATTTCTGGGGGTGTAGCCCAGGGCTGGACAGGGGCCGGACTGGGCGGTGCACCCGAGGACAGTGAGCCTGGGGCCCAGAGGAAGAGGCTGCAGGTGACACCGAGGCAGAGATGAGCTGCAGCCAGTGGGACCAGTGGTGCATGGCGCTGTGGTCCCAAGGGGAAAGGCGGGGAGACAAAGGAAATGAAGGAGAGAGGAAAGGAGAGGGGAGAAGGACAGTGAGGGAGAGAGAAGAAAAGGGAGGGAAGGAGAGAGGGTGTGGGGGGGTGAGACATAGGTAGAGGAAGAGAGAGGAAGAGAGAGAAAGAGCCAGAAGGACAGAGAGGTGGAAGATTCTTTTATTTTGTTCAGCATAGAGGCCACACGCTTCCGGGCAATGGAGCCACCCCTGACAGACCACCAGGAGAGCAGGGTCCCCCCAGAGGATGCACTGTGGACGCAGATGGACCCAGTTCTGATCTCAGGCGGCCACTCCCCAGCTGTGTCACCCTGGGCATGGACTTCACTTTTCGGAGCCTCAGTTTCCCCATCTGGAAAAGGGGCCAGAGCTCACCTTTGTGGGCTGTTGTAAAAGTCAAGGCGCTCGCCTGTGTGAAGTGATGGCAGAGCCTGGGCTATCCCTGAACTGTCCCTGGTTTTTCCAGCTGCTCTGGGCTGGGAGCTTGCTGCTGGAAGTGGCTGGCCCCCAGAGGGTTCTGCACACCACCACCCCTTCAGCTTCTCCCTTGGCTGATGTGGGTCTGTTGACATTGTGTTTTTCCTAAGCTGTCCAGGTCTGTGAGCTCCTTGCAGACACAGACAATCTCTAGGGTGACCTAAGTGCCAGTCACAAAATCTGCATATAATAGATGCCCATGCACGTCTGTTGAAGGGGTGAATTAGTTTATCCTTTGCACCAAGTTTCTGCTGTCATTATAATTATGTGCCTGTTTCAAAAGCAGAGTCCTAATTTTTCCCCCCGAGTAATTCCTGTTTCCTGCCAGAGACAATAGTGGTTCTTCATCCCAAACAGGTGAGACTGGGTCCTTTGGAATTCCCTACAGGAGTCCAGCCCCAGGCAGCGTTTCCCACCTGGCCAGCCTCAACAAGCCAGAAAATGTGCCTAGGAATATAATGAAGCATCTGTTAATAGCTCTTCAAGGAAAGTCATTGGCTAGAGTTCCTAAGCTCTGGAGTCTGTTTCTCTCTGGACCCAGGAATAGCAAGGGCAGGCACGACTGAGACAGCGCTGATTCCTTCCAGCCACCTGCCTGGCCACCACCCTGTCACCAGTGAGGGGAATTACCACCTTGCAGAGCTTCCACTGCAAAACACAAACACCTGGTTGCCCGGGCAGCACCTTGCCACAGTGACATGATCCAGATGGTCCCTCGAGAGGAAGCTGGGTTGCCAAGGAAACAGAATTGCTGCTGCTCCAGCCAGGAAACCTGGATTCTAGAGCCTCTAGACCCCAAGCTTAGAGAAGTGAAGTGATTTGCATAAAGTCACACAGCAAGTACGTTTTAGAGCCTGTGCTGCAATGCAGGACTCAATAATCGGAACGATTATGTACGGAGCCCTTCTGAGATGCCAGCTTGAGTTAAGTACTTTGTACCCATTACTTTGTGAGATGCTGGGAGACATGGCTGGGGTTACACATGGCAGGAAGTGATGGAGCTGAGCTGAGCCCAGGTCAGCCTGACCCTGAAGCCTGAGCTTGGACCTCTGTCCCATGCTGCCCCCTCTTTGGTTTCCAGATCTTGGCTCTGCATGTCCTGAGACCAGCCCTATCCCAGCAACTCACTGGACCTGACTCAAGGGCCTCTGAAAGCATGGAGGCCAGAAGGGCTGGGGGCCTGCAGGCTGAGACCACAGTTTCCAGGGCCTGGTCCCTCCTAAGCCCTCACTCTGCTGTGCAAAGTGACTTGGGTAGCTTATGAGGGATAAGAGGATGGGGGTTTGTTGGCCAGGGTCTTGCTTCCTGTCCCTGCTTGCCAGATGGGCCCTGGGGACAGGCTGAGTGTGACACTCACAATGAGCCTGATCCCTGAGAGAGAAGGCACAACCCAAGAAGGAACAGAAGAAGGAGCGAGGCTTGGAGTTGGGGCAGACCGGTCTACACCCTCTCCCTATTCTCTTGCTTTTTTCCATCTTCTCTTTAGTCTCAATCATCCAAACATCTATCCACTCATCCCTCACCTTGTTACAACAAGGACTGGAGTTACTTTGGACAAGTGAATAAATATCTTTGTTCATCAGTTTTCCAATCTATAAAAGGGGTTGGTTCTTCACGTGAATCAGCACTGATGTTCATAAAATACCCAGCACAGAGCCTGGCATGAAGCAAGAGCTCAATAAATGGTCCTTTATTTTTTTAGTTTTATTTTTTTGGGGCTGAGCCGTGCGGCATGCGAGATCTTAGTTCCCCAACCAGGGATCGAACCCTTGCCCCCTGCAGTGGAAGCGCAGAGTTCTAACCACTGGACCATCAGGGAATTCCCAATAAATGGTACTTTAAATGTTACTTTCTCTCTTGAAAGAATTTTGAGAAGGATTGCTGGGAGACTTGGAGAAACAGAGGCCCTCAAACCTCCCCAGGCCAAGGAACAAACAGGGTGCTGCTGGCCCTGTCTAGCCTGCCTCAGCTGGCTCTCTATTCTCCACTCCTGCACGCTGGGGCCCAGCCTCCTCTTTGTGGGGGAAAGAAGATGCCCTCTTAACCTCATGTGACCCTCTGCTGTCTTGGAGACAGCTGTGGCGTTCTGGCCCTGGAGCCTCAAGAAGGGGCCATTCCCTGGCCTGAGTTAATAGGACCCCACTTATCTACCTACCCACTTGGAGGTGGGTGTGGTTGGCATTGACCTTGGCCCTACCTAAGTAGAGGATCCATATTTTCCAGACCCCAAACCACAACATAGGGGCAGGCACAGGGTTTTGGGCTACCTCCAGGTATGAGAGGCATCCTAAGAAAGTCTGAATGCCAACACATTGGAACATAAGATTGCTAACATGTATACAGCACTTAGTATATGCCAGGCCTCATTCTAAGCACTATACATATGTTGGTTCACTTAATAAATGACTTTTCCAAGGTAACACAGCTGGTGAGTGGAGGGCCGGGTGGTTTTCACACCCAGACATGCTGTTGCAGAGTCCATGCTTTTAACCACTACTCCTCTCTGAAATAGCTGAATGGCTTCTGGAAAAAAATATTTGAAATCGGGGCTGACCAGGGAACTGTGATAATAACAGCTGACATGTACTGAATGTTTACTATATGCCAGGATCTCTGCTCCTCACCATCCAAAAGATGGTGAGTACTGAATGAGTTCAAAGATGAGAGGATGTCTCACCCACCAACAAGGACAAGTCATCGTCAAATACTTAATATCTCCACCTGCAATCAATTCAGGTGATCCTGACAAGCTCTCTTGAGTATTAACATGTCTTCCCCAGCATTTCGTTGCAACCTGCACATAGAGTATGGGGCAGCTTATGGCTTCAGGGTTAGATATTCTTGTTTGAATCACAATTCTGACCTTGGTCAAATCATTCAGTCTTCCTAAACTCCAGTCTCCTCATCTGTAAAATGGGGCAGACATGGGTCTGGGATCATCATGGATGGTGCACACAGTGCCGGGTACTGGGAAAACGCTGACCAAATATTTGCTATCATCATGATTGAAAGGGGCTATAAATCAGATTCTTTTCCTAATCCAGCTGCCCTGCCCTGGCTCTGTAAGTCTGAATAAGCAAGGCTAATGATACCTGCACCATCATTGATTCCTGTCTGTCTGTCTAACCCAGAAGGAATTTATAAGGTCATGGCTTGCAATGCTTGCTCTGAAAGTTCCATAACCACCTCGCCCACTTTCTGCCAAGTCCCTGCTCCATGTCACTCTCACACCGTCGAATCCCCTGAAATCCCTCCTCTGGGGGTGAGAAAGCTAAGCTCCAGCTTAAAACCAAAGCTCTGGCTTCCTTAATCCTCTTACCTGGCCCTTTCCTCTGCAGAATTAATTGCTGCCCATGGCTTTATTAACTTCTCGGGTGGCCATGGCATCTTCAGGGCACCCTGGGGCAGTGGGGACTGTTTTGGCAGGTCCTCTGTCCCAGATGCACCTTTGGGCCAGACGGTGGAAGGCAGCGCTCTGGCTGCAACGTGGCAACACCTTGGTGCCTGAATGGCGATAACCCCGTGGCCCTGCATCACCCCAGAGGCTGTGCATCTCCTTGGGGACACCTGCAGAGAAGCAAGGATAGCCAGAGCTCTGGCCCCACTTTCGCGCCTGCGAGGCCACCTTCTCACCCCTCAGAACCTCAGTCTCTTCCTCTTTAAATGGGAAAAAGCCCGCCGTGGGGATCTCACAGGGCCGGACAAGAAAGGCCGTGTAAAGGGCTGTGTCTGTGTGTAGGATTACTGTCATTTCTCACCCCCAGAATGGGAGCATTCATTGATTTCAAACCCAAAGAGCAGGGACTGTGTGTGGTGCATTTATATGTGTTTGTAGCCCCCGTGCTTGGCACGGAGTGGGCCTGGCACAAGACGCTTGTCGTTCCTTGCCCTGAAAATTTCTGTTTAGTATTTTTTATTTTGAGAGGCATTCCCACGCCCAGGACTTCATTATTCTTCCTGCAGCCACGAAGGTAGAGAAATGGTATGGATGCGTTGGACTGGGGAAGAAATTGATGCTGGGGGTGGTGGTGTTGGCGGGGCATGGCCTGCCCAGGGGAGGTGGAGGTGGAGGGTGGTACCCAGCCCCCATGGCTTTGTCCAGGGCTGTCCTCTTTGTCTGGAGCACCCTCAAGTGTGGACAAAGGGATGTGGCCCCCAAGATGGCTTAAGGTGGTCACGGGACCTGGTGAGAAAACCACTGCCATGTCAGCTCTCTTCCCATGTTTGGGATGTTGCTAGTTCAAGGGGGAGAGGGGCAGCTTCCCAAATCCCAGGGGCTCCCTTTTTAACTAGTGGAGAGCCGGCCCAGGCTGTACCATGCAGCAGGCACCTGGGGCTACACCTGGATGCAGGGCCTGCTCTTCACTGTCTTTATTTGGACAGTTAGCATCTAAATGTGGCAAGGGGGGCTGGTCTGCCAGGTATGGTGGCCAGAGAGAGAAGACAGAAAGTTTCCTTCTCAGATTCCTCTCTTGAAGTCAAAATAAGTAAGCATCCATATGGAGAATACAATCAGAAGAATACGGCGGGGAGGGGGTGGGGATGAGGATGGGATGCAGGTGACGGAAATTGGGTGCCTTGTTGTTGGCACTGTGGATGCCTCATCACACACCCTCTGCTTACCACGGGCACCGTGGCTCTTCCTGGCATCTCCGCCAAGGTGAGTGCTGGAGGGTGCATCCACACCCCGACCCCAAGGAGCCCCCAGCCAATAATGGATGCCAGCTGCTGGATGAACACCTCCTTGTCCCGGCCTCTTAGGCTGACTGCGGGGCGCGCTCTACTCTGTCTCCAGGAGCCCCCCACAGCAGGCACAGTGCTTCACACCACACTTCTCTCCCTCCTCCTCCCCTTCCGCATCTCATTTCTCTGCTTCTCTACTGGCGCTTTCTGGGCTCCTCCTAAATAAATCGCTTGCACTGGAATCTTCATTGCGGGGTCTGCATCTGCGGAAACCCAAACTCAGACACATATCATTTGACTGAAGTGCCTCCAGTGGCCTCTCCTTCCTCTATTGCCTCACAGACTCCCGTCCCAATCATGTGTGTGGAGTCCCAGCTGGGGCTCCGGACTGGAGTTGTGAGGGTCCAGGTAAGACAAGCAGCCCCATCTTGAGAAGGCTCTGCACGGCCTGTCAGGGTCCCGGCCCCCAGGCCCCCCCTTGCCATGAGCCAATGCCCTCATCCCCCCACCCCCTCTCCTTCTGGACAGGCCCGGAAAGCAGATCTCCACCGGCTGGGCCTCAGGCAGCCGTGTCCTTGCACACCCTGGCTCTGTGGGGGGGGGGGGGGCCAGCGATGAGCTAATCCCACAGAAGAGAAGGAGGCAGGAAGAATAGCCTCCCCAGCGAGCAGGGGCCTGCCCCCCAGGCCCTCGGGAAGCAGAGGGCTGTGCTGGGGAAACTGCTGAGCCAGCCCAAAGACCAGGGCGCGCTCGCCTCCCCCCACCCCTGCCAACTCCAGCCAGACTCCAGAGGGACCCATGGCGACCATCGACCATTCTGACCAAGACAGAATCCATGCTCCCTGCAGAAAATATGGGAAATAAAGAGTCAGCTACCTCCCCCCATCCAGATAGATCCATGATTTCTAAGCTGACATTTTGGTATATTCCCTTCTGTTTTCTGTTTCCTCTGCCTAACCAAATGTATATTTTGTTTTTGCACCTGGTCGAGGTCATACTGAGCATGACATTTTGTTACCCTTCTAAAAAGAAATTAATATTATGTCATGAGTATTTCCGGATGGTAATCATTCTTAGGGGACCTCACTTTTAATGGCTACTGAAATACTCAGTTCCCTTTTCCAGGGCCTTGAAGCTATTTCCAAATCTGCCTTCTTTCATTCTTCCGTGGCACTGCCCCCCTCCTCACTGTTCACTCTGGACACCCCAGGGACCACCACACACCCCTCCCCCCAATTCCTTAGCCTGGGAACGCTGTGTCCACAAACCCTCTGTCACGTGAGTTCCTCCCCACTGTTCTTTTTCTCCAAGAGCAGAGTGACCGGGCCTCAGCCCTCAGGGAGCTGGGGGAGGGGAGGGAGCCAGGGGCCACTGGCCCAGGACGACCCACCCCACCTGCTCACACAGGGTCACTCAGAAGAGGGACAGCTCCCTGTGCTCCAGATCTGATCACGTGGAGGTCCAAGTCCTGCTTCCAGCCCTGGAAGTCATGTACCTGGTCTGTCTCGTCCCTGTTAGAGCCTCAGTTTCCTCCTCTACAAAATGGGTGTGCTGATAAGAGCCCCAGTGGCCTCGCTCACAGCAGTGACTCGACGGAAGGTGAGTGATAAACAGGTTTTGTCCTTTAAACAGAGCTGACCGCGAGTCAGTTCCCAGGGGCTGGGTGATGAAATCCAGAGCCCTTTCCTGAGCAGGACCTGACCTGGAGTGCAGAGGCGGCCAAGCAGGAGGAAGGAAGCCAAGTCCCTCCCTCACATCCCAGCTCTGCTGAGCTCAGATGTGGCGGTGGGGGCTGGTGTCCAGGAGGAAGTCTGTCCCCGGCCTCGACAAGGCGCGCAGCCGGGCGGCCTGGCATTTCAAGGGCGAGGGCCCACCTGCCGCTTTTTCTGGGGGGAGCCAGCAAGCGTTAACAAATCCCTCTGTAATTTGCACCCACCAATCCTGCCTGCTCACTGGGCGGCTGCGAGCCGTTTTTCACGCAGAGCTGCGCACATCTTTGTCTTAGAGAGACAGATCTGGCAGGGTGTCCCTGAATGAGGCCATTTTTCCTCCCCGGTGATGGGGACGGGAAGGCGGCTGCATGCCCCGGGGTGGGCAGAGGCAGAGGGGGTGGAGAGAGGCCATGGGGGAGGCGTGAAGGTAGAGATAGGAGCTGGGACGCCAAGAGAGGCCAGGAATGTGACCTCCACCATGGGGGTCTGAGAGCCCCCCATTCAGCTAGGTGGGAGCAAGACGGATTGTTTTCAACGACAGAGGAAAATGGTTTATGACCTGCCTTCTCCTGCTTAAGGAGTCCTGGGTGGGAGTGATGAAATGACCTGGCTGGCCTCTGAGGTCTGTGCCCCATCCCAATCCTCCGATGGAGGCAGGACCCTTGCCACTGGTCCCCGGGGTTGGGTCCGTCTCTGAGCCTCAGGGCTGCTTCACAAGTTGCTGCAGAAGCTCCCCTGGGATCGAGGGCTTCCAAGAAGGACCAAGCTTCTCCTGAGCCCCTCCTGAGTGGATCACAGGCCACAGACCGGGAGGGGCAGAGCAGGGGCCCCATCACATTCCTGATTCTTCACCTCCCAGGCTGGCCGGGGGCCCAGGGCATGCCTCAGTCCCTTCCTGTGGTCTGCTGTCAGCTCCTCTGGGGGCTGTCAGCACACTGGAGAAACCAGACCGGGCAGATGTTTGTCAACACAAAGCAAGTGATCCACTTTGCTTGGGTTTCCACTCCTGGGCCCGGGGCTCAGGCTGCTGTGTTGGGATGTGAGCGTGTGTGTAGAAAAGAGGTAAGAAACACACATGTCCACAGGGCCCAGCCGGTTTCCAAATTCAGGAAATGCTTGGGGTGTGAGACAACTCGGGAAGCACGGCACTTATCCGAGGGGTCCGCCACCACCCAGTCCGCGCCGGGCTGGGACCAAGGTTCCCATTCACAGGAAGCCAGGCATTTGACTGGACGGTGCAATCTTCCAAAGAGCAAATGTTGGCAACTAATATGCATTTTTAAGAACTGCTGAACAGTCGGACCTCAGCTGTCTGCAGGTCACATCCAGCCCACAGGCAGGTCACTGACAACTGCCCTCCGCTTGTCCCTAAGAAGGCTGGCCTCCTCTTCCTCGGAGCTTTCAGGGGCTGCCTCTTCAGCCCTGACCTCTCTCCTGAGTTCTCTGGTCCCTTCTCCAAATGCCTACTGGTCGCCTCTCCCAGGATGCCCCCGGGATGCCCTGGCACCTCCCAGACCTGCGACTCTCTCCACATCTTCCACTCTGCCAGCAGCCCCATGCCTCTCACCTCTCAGAGGGAGCCCAGAGTCATCATCCAGGGAGGCAAGAGGGGCGTGAGGACGGGCAGCGGGCAACCCAGGCTCTTGTCTGGGCTCTGCCCCGCCTCACTGTAACCTGGGGCAGGTCCCCCTTTCTCTGGGCCCTGGGCTCCCCATCCCCTGGGTTCTGACATTCCCTATTCTATTATTTTAACCCGCCTCTGGGCTGTTCACAGGGGCAACCAAAGGGACAGAGTCATTCAAGCGTGGACAGGAGCAGAGGCACACAGAGGGCTCTTGGGGACCTTGGACATGGTAACTGCCTGGTGCTTGGTGCCCATGAAGCCAGCAGGCGTGGGCCTCTTGGTGCCAGGGAGGCTGACATTTCAGCACTGCCTGCCAAATTGCCGAGAGCAGGCAGGCAGCGACCGGGGGGCGCGGGGGCCTGCCGTGGCCTGGAGAGGGGACAAGGGGAGGCGCAAGGCAGGTGACCTTCTGGACTGAGGCAGAGGAGGGAGCCGCTGGCCCCCCAGGACCTTCCCAACGCGGAGGATGCTGTCGTGCGTGCTCGTGTGCGCGTGCTCCCGTGTGCGAGCACACAGGCTAAAGGCTGCACCAGAACAAAGAGCTGGGGGCTGGGTATCAGAGGGGCCCACGTGGAGACGCCTGACTTGGCTGTTTGCTGCAGTGTCTGCTCTGCGCTCACGCTCCGTCTCTCTCCCTCTCTCTCTCTCTCCCTCTCGCTCTCCCTCTCCCTCTCTCTCACACACACACACACACCGCACAGCACTGCCCCCAGGCCTGAGCTCCTGCTCCAGAGCCCACCAATGCTGGCGCGCACAGCCCAGCCCAGCGCACCGCCATCTCTCCTGACAAAGCACCGCTCTGCTCCTCGCTGCATGAGCTCATCCCACTGGCCCTCTGGCCCTAGCCTGGCCTCCTGACAAGAGAGACAGACAGGGAGATAGAGTGGGAGAAGGGGTGGGGGAGGCAGAAGGGGAGACACACTCGCACACACACACGCACACACGCACACGCACGCACACACACACAGAGACATGTTCACCACCACATATACACGCGCAGACACATCACAACGCGGGGAGAAAGTCAGAGGCAGCAGGAAAGGGAAGGACAGACAGAGACAGACATATAGCATCAGAGACACTCAGAGAGAAAGGAGAGGGAAGGACTGGGAGGGTAAAAACTGCATTAGCCAGTGAGGCAGAGTGGGAACCCAGACGGAGACAGGAAGACGGGAGGGCGGAGAGGCTGCAGGAGCTCTGGGGACAGAGCATGTTCTAGAACTGCAGAAGCCTGGCTGGGAGAGGCCCAGGTGGGCCCAGTAGTGGCCGGTGTGGCCACTGCACACACACAACTGATAACACAGGGGCTCTCCCAGCTGTACCCAGAGGTGGGGTTAGGCAGGTCATGCACCCACCCACAGAGCCTCAGGGAAAGAGAGGGTGGGAAACAGCCTCACTAAGGCAGAAAGGGCCTTAGAGAGGTAGGGAACCATGTTGGGAAAAAGACAGACAGAAGTAGAGAAGGAAGGCCAGAAAGTAATATTGACTCGGCACCCACCGTGTGCCAGGTATTAGCTGGGCCCCTCACTTCCACGCCTGGGGCATTTCATTTAATCCTCCCAGGCAGCCTGTGGGATCGGCATATAATCCTTCTTTACAGATGAGGCCACAGCTCTGGGAGGTGGGCAATGTGGAGAAGATGGGGGCCAGTGCTGGAGTCGCTTCTGGAATCTGGGGTCACTGCTGTGTTCTCTGTGGTCTCCACCCCTCTCATGGTCAAGCCTGCCCCCCGCGGACCCTTTATCCCAACCAACGAAACCAGGAGCTGAAGCCTTCACCGTCAGACTGGTGCCCCGCCTTCCCAAAAGACGGGCCAAGCAGGGGGGTGACCGGGACCCTGAGAGCCTTGAGGCTCATACTTCTCAAGAGGGCAGGTGGCCTGGGAAATGTGGTTAGTCATGGCTCTTGGGGCTGACCTGGGTTTGACTCCTGATAAGTGAATTCAAGTGACAGCTAAGCCACAGGCCCTGTTGGGCCTCAGTGTTCTCAGCTGCAGAATGGGTATACGAGAACGCACCTCGTGGGCCTAGGGCCTATCATGTGACTAGATAGACATATGCATGGGAAAGGGCTCTCTAGACTGTAAAGAGCAGTGCACAACCGGGGGTACAGATGGGGAAGGAACAAATCCCTTGTCTCAGGAGAAGAAGTGATGCTGGAAATACCACTTAGAGGAGGGCAGGGCCATGCTAGAGAGATCTGAGTGAAGCAAAGAGCACTTCCAAATGGAGTAGCTTCTCAGATCCTGGCCCAGGTGATCAGAGGCCTCCTAAATCTTGGTCCCCAACTGGCCCCAGAGTCAGCAATGATGCAGTGGGCACAGCTTTAGGCCTGGATTCAGGAGGCCAGGACTTCAAGTCTCTCAGCTCTATCATTTACGAGCTGTGTGACAGCAGGCAAGTCACAAGACCTCTCTGAGCTTCAATTTCCTCATCCATAAATGTAGAAAATATTCTGTGTCTCACAGAGCTGGGCATTGAAGCAAAATATGGTAGAGCACCCAGAACGTACTAGCAGGGGTATGAGAGACCCTTGAGGGAGGGGCTACACATGGACCTGGGGAGCAGCTGGGGTTTCTGGGACAGCCCATTCTCCTGTTTTCCTTCTACCCCTCTGGCCACGATCTCCCTGTCTTGGTTTTGCCTTTTACATATCCCTTGGAGTCATCCCTTTGTCTCCACTCCACTCCACAGGAAGTGGAACCTTCCTGGTCCAGCCACCATCATCCTCATCCTGACATCCCAGCAATCTGCCAACTGGCTCCCTCCATCCACACCGGCCTCCCCTGGTCAATCTGTTCTTTTGCAGCTTGAGCGATCTTTGCAAAATTAGAATTTAGCCACGTTCCCGTTACTCTTAGGACAACCCTCAAGACAGGCCCTGTGTGTCTAACTGCTGCTGACTTCTGCCCCAGGGCTCTGGAACCACTGGCCTTCCTTTAGTTCTTATTAAAAAAAGCCATGCTTGCTTCTACCTCAGGGCCTTTGCATAGGCTGTTCCCTTTACCTGGTCAATCCTTCCTCCTTTTCTTCCCCTACTCAACTCTTACTTGACCTTTGGGTCTCAGGGAAGACTTTCCCCACTCCCAGGTGGTCTCGTGGCATCCCTGAGACCGTTCCTTCATGGCCCTTATCACAGCTTGAATTTACGCACACAGTCACACATACAGCTGTGACTTTTTTGCATGTCTTTTTTTAAAAATTGAAGTATAGTTGATTTACAATGTTGTGTTAGTTTCTGGTGTACAGCAAACAGCTGTGATTATCTGGTCGATGATTTTCTCTCCCTCTAGACCAGGCATCAGGAAACTATCCTATCATCTACTTTCATAAGTAAGGCTTTCTTGGAACTAGCCACACTTATTTGTTTACATATTGTCTATGGCTGCTTTCGTATTGCCTGCAAGGTCTAAACTATTTACGATCTGGCCCTTTACAAAGAAAGTTTGCCGATCCCTGCTCTGGACGGTACGTTTCCCGAGGTGAGACCACATCTGTTTTACCCCTCAGCACAACCCAGCCCTGGCCAGATGCCTGCAGAGAGCAGGCACTAAATAGCGATATGGATGTATATGCTTCTTGGATAAGTAGCAATTTTTACCTTGTCAAAATTGTATTGACTTAAGTTATTATTAAAACTGCAGATTCCATCAGGAACAGACGTCTCTTATGAGATTCCAAGACCATTTTCTGGCAAGCAGTTCAATACAATAGCGATAGCCCAACACAGGCTGGCACGTCAGGGATCTCAGAGCAGCTATTGGCTAATGAGACCTTCACCACCTTTTATAAGTGACCTGCCATCCACGTGCATGGACCGTCGTAAACACAGCAAAGCACAAACCCGCGTTCAAGCGATTGTGGGCTGTGCAGACTGATGAAAACCCATCATGAGATGTCCTTTAAACGTTTGCATTAAGCTGTTTCTAGATACACTCCAAAGCGCTGATGGACGAATTCAGAGAAAACGTCTGTTTTATTGTTATACAGAGGAAATAACTGACTTTTTTCTTTTTCAATGAATTGTTCAGACTCCATAAAGAACGTTAACAACATTTAGACACTGCTCAGTACTGACCCCGGCAACGTAGGTCTCATTGCCATTCCTGCCTTCCCAAGGAGATAAACTGAGGCTCAGAGGCCACACACTCAGCAAGTGACAGGGCTGGGTTGTCCAGGTCTGTTCAAGTAAAAGCTTACACAGCTTCCTCTGCTTTTAAGCAAGGTAATGAGGATGGAGGGACAGGTAAAGCTGCACCTTTAGTGTGCTTAAAGCTCTCACAGACAGAATGCTGCCTGGCACCTTCTGTGGCCTCTGTTTACTATAGAGTCAGGGGGTCCCGTGCCGGGACAGAGTTGCAATGGAGAATACTACACAGAGCAGTGTTTTAGAATCCTGAATGTACTGATTCATTTTTATTTTAATTTGTGTTTTATTTTAAATAAAAAAAATTTTGAATGAATACAGTGAGCCTCAGGGTTAAGGATGCTGATTCTGGAGTATAGGCCTGGGCTTAAATCCCAGCTCTGCCACTTCTTAGCTGTGTGACCTGGGGAAATCTCTGCAGCTGCTCTGAGCCTCAGTTTCCTGGGCTGTAAAATGGGGATGATCACAGCACTTACACCAAGGGGTCACTGTGGTGATGGAATGAGATGATGTGCATCTCCCTTTAAGCCTGTTTTTGGGGTGTGGTGTGCCCCGGGCCCCTTGCTGGCCCTGAGATGAGGGACAGGCCCTACTTGTGGGCTCAAGAGGCCAGCAGGTGAGCTGCTGCTACTCGGGGGCTCACGTCATACCTGGACCAACCAAGGTGCCAGCCAACAGGGGTGGTGACAGCCTTGGGTTCAAGTCCAGTGCCCCACCCCCCTCCCGACGATACCGTGGAGCCCCCAGCCGTCACCTACCGGCAGACTTCGGAGTGAACTTGTCTCGGTTTGCGGCACACACAGCCAGCAGTCTGTAGCCGAGGTCCAGGTCGAATCCTTGCTGAGCTGCCACCCGGCTGACCACCTGCCAGCAAGATGGGGAGGAAGGGCAGGGGTGAGTCACTTTCCACGCCAGGCCTCTGAATCCAGAGTGGCAGATGTGCCCATTTCACAGGTGAGGCGGGCAGGCTAAGGCAGGTCCCCAATGTCAGGCGGAGCTGGGACTCAAACTGCCTCGTTCAGTCACTCAGCAAACACTGATAAGCACCTCCTCCATGCCAGGCCCTGCGATCCCGGGCCCTGCCCTCAGGGGTTTCCAGTCCAGAGGTAGGCCTGACCCCAAATCCCAGGCCCTGCCACTTTCAAATTTGGCCCCAGTCTAGGAGTTGGCGGGGGGATGCTGTACTACCGCGTTTTGCGTGGCCCCAAGCCAGGGTCTCTGCTCCCCCAGTGCAGCTCTTCAAACCCCCCCCAAGGAAGTCTCCCACGCCTCCCACCTCTCCCCCATCCCTCACTGAGCTCCAGCAGCCACCACTGCGGGGCACTCGCTATCATCACTACTCCAAGCACGGTCCCCACCCAGCGGCATCGGTCCCTCCTGAGTCAGAATCTGCACCTGGGGAGAAGCCCTGATTTAGGACTCACCGCTTCCCAGGAGCTCCAGCTTGGAGCTGCCCAACGGACAGCTTAGAATTCCCCAGATGGACACACCTGGTGCTCCCCAGCTCCGTGCCAAGCGCCCCGCAGCCTCTCAGACCCTAGTCCCCAAACTGCAGGGCTGTCATGCTCAGCCTGGGGTCTGTCTCCAGCGCCAAGCGCTGGCTTTGCACACGGGAGGCACCTATAAGAGCGCAGGCTGTGCATTCAGACCGGAGGTCCCACCCATCTCCTTGTGAACCTCAGACGTGTGGGCTGGAAGTGGGAGAAGCCAGGGGGTGGGGGGCAGTGAGGGACAGGACGCTCCTGGGGCCCCATGAACGGTTCCGCAGGCTCACACCTGCCCGTTCCCAGGTGTCCCGCCAGCCAGACCTGCTCCCTCCTGCCTGGCTTCCTCATTAATAGCAGCCAAATTAGGTTTCCTTATTAAGAAGAAAGGACCTTGGAAAATGGAGTCGTTTCAGGAAGCAGCTGGGGCGGCTATGGCTGACTGGGAAAGGAGTGCTCCCAGATGTGGGGCTCATTCTTCTGAGAAAGGGAAGGCTCCGTCATCGAGCCCTAGAGACCACCTGCTGCAGAGGCGCTCGGAGGTCCTCAGAGGGCCGAGGCTGCCATGGGTTTTCGCCCGGCCCCTGCAGCCATTAGAACAGTTCCCCATTATATGCTTTATATTTTAGGGGTTCATTACAAGGGCTCTAGAGCTACAAAGTGTGGGAAAACCACTTATCTAGGCCAACCACCTCATTTACCATATATGGACACTTGAGGCCCACAGAGAGTATCTGCCCCTGTACTGCAGTTCTTATGCACCCCGTCCACTCCCCCTTGCACCGTCCACCACACGCACGCCACGTTCCAGAGTCACTGAGCCATCCCAGGGCCGGGGCTTCTTCACTGTTAGTCTCACTGTCCAAGCAGAAAAACCAAGGCCCCTAATTCTTTATGGCCTGTTGAGTATTTCAGTTCTGGAGACAGACACTGTACATCGGGGAGAAGGGTTCCGGAAGGGTCACTTCAGCTCAGATGTTGACTATGGTGCCCTCACTAGTAGGAGAGCCTGGGGGTGGATGCGAGTGAGCACAGGCAGTTTGTTTGGACTTTTGCATCAGTGAGGCTGCTGTTTGTGGGCTATGTTGACACAGTGGTGTGGTAAGAATGCTCGCTCCCAGGTACAAGGGCTAAGTAAATGTTTCCTTCCTAAGCAGTGAGGTGCCAAATGCTCACAACAGTTCCAGGAAGTGTTATGACTATCTCTGTTTTACAGATGAGGAGACTGAGGATGAATAACAGCCTGAGGTTACGACGCTTGTTTGTGAGAGAGCTAGGATGCGATGCCAGGCAGTCAGGCTGCAAAGCCTGGGCTCTTTCCATGAGAGGACTTCTTTTTCAGCCCACAAAGGGTTAAGGCCATAACTCCCAACCTGCCTGGAGAACCCTCAGGCTCTGGGTTGAGGGCAGAAAGGCAAAGGTCCTTCTGTTTGGCCAATACTGGCTAATCCTGTTGCTCTGGTTCCAAGAAAAAAGAAAGACAGAAACTAGCTATATTGAGCAAGAGGGGCCTGGGACTGGTTCTAAGGGCTCTCCTGCAGGCCTGGAAGTATCTGTCACCAAGTGCCCCGAGCCCAGTGTTCAGAAGGGTCATTGGTTCCAACGGTCTCCTTTTACCAAGACAGAGAGGGTAGGGCCTGGCTGAAGGTCACACAGCACAGGTGTGGCAGAGCAGGGTAAGCTGGACCCTGCGATTCTAGAGTACCTGGTGCAGCCCCTGGCCCAGTCTAAGGACCCCCGGAAGGTCCGGTGAGGTGAGTCTGATTGACTGTTGTGGGGAGGGCGGGCTCAGCTGAGCAGCCTCCTGTCGTGTTTCAGAGAGGCCTTCTCCCACCCCAATGGGCGTAAAGACCCCTCAGTGAAGACCCCTCCCCGACAAAGGCCTGCGGTGAGCGGCCGCAGAGCTGCTGCCCTCTGCTGGCTGCCTGGGTCCAGCCAGCTCGGCTCGGCCCAGCCCTCGAGGTGCTCCTAAGGCTGACCGGTGGAGCCTGGCTGGCTGAGACCCAGACCCTGGGGCCCTGTAGGTCAGGGAGTCCAGCCCCTCATGCCACAGAGAGGGAAACTGAAGTCCAGAGGCAAAAGAGGGGGCATATTCAAAGGCATGTGACAGTTACGTTAGTCCCATAAAGGGAGTGTGTTGTCTTGAAAAGCAGTGAGCCTCCTGGCCATGAAGCAGGACAGGCTGTCTGGGAGATGCTAAAGAAGGGGTTTCTGCTCCCAGCTGGTGGCTGGACTCTGACTTTCTATGAGGCAGTCAGCAGAACTGGCCTGTGCTCCAATCCTGCTCCATCCTATACTGTGCAACCTAAGGCAAGTTACT
This sequence comes from Balaenoptera musculus, assembly GCF_009873245.2. NCBI lineage: Eukaryota > Metazoa > Chordata > Mammalia > Artiodactyla > Balaenopteridae > Balaenoptera > Balaenoptera musculus. The sequence goes on from NC_045800.1 coordinate 56,090,809, forward strand.
TAACCTCTCTGAGCCTCAGGTTCCTCTTCTGTAAAGGTACAAGGATGTCTCTCATTTCCAAGGTTGTGTGTGATGGGCTCTGCCAGTTCCATGTGTCCCAGTTCTGTCTCATGGCTATACCCTAAGCCCCTCAGGACAGAGCCCTCATTTCCTACTTTGCTACCATTCTCAATACTGGGGTGGACAGGTATTTGTGGCCACTGCTGCTGCAGCTTTGGAGTCAGGCATGAGACGGAGTTCTGGATCTGCCAATTATTCGTTGTTGTATCTCACCCAGGTGATTTAACCTCTCTGGGCCTCAGTTTCCTCATCTGTGGAATGGGCACAAAATCTCCTCCTTGTAAGGATGACAGCCAGGACCAGGCACACAGCTCAGTGAATGCTGTCTGTGAACATACACCCGTGGCTTCAGCAGTGAACACTCTGAGGCTGTGGGTAATTCCTCCCTGGAGAGACGGGGAGGGCACTGCTGCTGTGCTAACTGGTTTCTGTCTCCCTTTCCCACCTCCTCTCGTACCCATCTCCCCTCTCCTATGTTCTGGCCGCCTCAGCTTTCTTTCTGTTCCTCGAGCAGATCAAGCATGTTCCACCTCAGGGGAGGAAGGAGGAGCAAGTCCAGAGAGGCCTGACTTTGAGGGGGACCCCCAGAGAGGGGGCTCAGCCCTGCTGCTAAGGGAGGGGCCAGGGAAGAACCTGATCCTGAAGAGTAAGTAGTGCCCATGCTGATGCCCCTCGGGAGGGGCTGTGGGGCTCCTGCACTTCTGCATCCTGGCGTCAGAGGGCATGAAGGAGAGAGTGGGGACCGGGGCTGCCAGCGTCCCAAGGCTCTTCATCCCAGGGCCTGGCCCTGGTGTGGCAAAAATGTGTCCATTTACTGCCCAAGGCTAAGTTGTTTTTAATTTACACCCTCCAAGTAAGCCGGATCCAGAGGAATTTGTTTCCAGAGGTCACCCAGGGAATGAGAGCAACCTGGAGGGCTCAGGCTGCCCCTTGAATGGGAAGCGGTACTAGTGCGTGTGTGTGTGTGTGTGTGTATGTGTGCGTGTGTGTATGTGTGTTGTGGAGCGAGATGGGGGGTACTTGGCAGGCTTGCCCTGCCTAGGCCCCTTGGGATCTCTCACCTGTCCCATCTCATCCCTCCCCATGGGTCACGGCTGCAGCTAAGGATACCCAGGGGGATGGGAGGACTGGCAGCAAGCAGGGCCCTGGGGCTCCTGGGGGGTCAGTGGTACCAGCCTGGGACTGCAGCAAGCTGCTCCCCTTCTCTGTTGCCTTATTTGTAAAATAGCATCGATAAGCCCTTCCCTGTCCCCTTGCAGGGTCTTCATAAGGATGCAAGGAGACAGTGCCAGGAAAATGCTGTGGGCACCAAGGGTGTCTTCTATGGCCCCCCCGCCCCCCAACCTTTTCTGCTGCTGGTTCTATTGTGCTTCAAGTGACAGTCAGACTCAGGTCTCTATGGCTGTGGCCAGTGGGCCAAAGTCCCCTTTCTGGCTAAGTGGCAGGTCGGGGGTTCGGGTGGGGGTCAGAGCTGGCCATTCAACCAAGTGTATGCCTTAAACTGGGGTGCAGAGCTGGCGCTGGGCTTTTGTCTACACAGTTTCCTGTGGTCTCATCCCCTGCCAGTCAGATCCTACAGTTTTCCTTGGGCTCCCTCCTCCGGGAAGACCTCCAGAATCCCTCCATCCTACCCTCCAAGGATGCTCCCCTTCAGAGCTCACGTCCTCACACAAATCACATCCCATCCCTCACCTGCTTAAGACCCTTCAAGGGCTCCCCATTGCCCTTCAGATCATCTCCAAACTCTTCTCACTTAGCTTGCAGGCTCTGTGTTAGTTGGTTTCTGCTTCCCCCTTCGACCTCATCTTGTACCCCTCTCCCTCTCCTGTGCTCCAGACATCTGAGACTTCTGTCTGTTCCTTGAACAAATCAAGCCTTGGGGCCTTTGCACTAGCAGTTCCCTCTGCCTGGAGCACCCTTCTCTCTCATCGTCCCCTGGCTGACTCCTTTTTGCTATTCAGGTCTCGGCTGGAGGTCACCTCCACCAAGACCTTTCCTGACCACCACCCTGCCCCCTCTTACAGGGCGCTGGGTTACATCCTTACTTACTCCTTACGTGTTTAGCGTCTGCCTCCCCATTGGAAGGTAAGCTGTTTGAGAGAGGCCCATTGTGCTCACTGCACTCCCCTGGGGGGCCCCTGTGCAGGACCTGCCCACAGCAGGGACTCGGTGAATGTTTTTTGAATGAATAGATGAACGACAGGGCTGGGGCAGGGCCAGTTTCTAGTCATCTCCTGTCCACCTGCCCAGCCAGCCTGGCCAGGGCCATTGTTGGATTCAGCCTCAGGTCCCCACCTCCTAGGCAGGGCCAGGCTTGGGGTGGGGTGCTGGGGGAGCGTGGCAGCCCCCCCACCCCCTTCACTTACGGCTACCAGCAGCTGGGATGGGAGTAACATCTGTCCCTGCCCGCAGGGCTTAGCCTGACCCAGGATCCCCACAAAGAGGATTAAGGGAGCTGGGTGAAGGAGGGGGAGCTCAGGGGGCTGGAGGATAAGGAGGGTTGGGCAGTGCAGGCTGCCGCCTGATTTGGCCCAGTGGCCCTGAGGGAGCCAGATGGTGTCAGCTTCGGACAAATGGAGGAGCCCAGGGAGGGTCTTGGCTGCATCCCTGCTTCGCATCCCTAATGGCCAGAAATATCCCCTCTAGACGCAGACGGGTCTTGACTTGAATCCCAGGTCCACTTCTAACTGGCTGTGTGAACTTGGGAAGTCAGTCACAACATCTCAGTTTCCTTCTCTATGAAATGGGGAAGAAGGCAGGACCAGACTTCTCTGAGGATACAGTGAGAAGGCATATCCAGTGGGCCAAGCTCAGTGTCAGGCACAGAAGAGGTGTTTTGCAGTGATGGCCTTTCACCTCTCTCCTGTCTGGAGGTTTTCAGAAAACATGGTGCCCTTGAATTTTACTTATTGTTCCCGCCTAACCAGGCATAAGTCTTGGTCTCTCCTCTCCAAGCCTTGGGGTAGCTGGGCTCCCCAGCAATCTGTTTACCCACGTTCCCTTTAAAGCTGACTCAGGACCCTCTGAGCAGCTGTCCTCACTGGCCGCAGAGGTGCCCTCACACTTATGGATATAGGCCACGTGGCTGGGGACAAGCATAAGCTTTGAGCCCCTTCCATGTGTCTGTCAGCCGGCAAGCTCCGAAGCTTGGCAAATGATACCGCTAGCTCTGGGCCTGGCCTCTGCCCAGCTTGTATCCTAGACCTTCACCAAGCTGAGTTAATTTCAGTTCCCTGGGTTCTGTTGCACATCTGGGCCTTGGTGTGTGCCATTCCATGTGCCTAGAATGCTCTCGCTATCCTCAGCTGCTTGTGCAGATGTATCAAACTCCTGCAGATGTAGAAGTCATTCCTTTTCTCAGTTTTCTGCAACCTGCCCACCACCCGGGCCGATAACACTTCCCTTCTCTATGCTGCCTCCATTTTGTACACAATCTTCTCAACCGTCTCTTTCCACATCTGTCTCCCCCCTAAAGAGGGAATCAGGCTTGGCAAGGTCTTACTCATCTTCAGTTTCCCAGGACTTAGCAGAGGGGATTGTGCATGATAAACGAGGGATCAATCAGTGTTCATTTGGATGGATGGATGGATGTAATAGGAGCTCAATAAACGCTTACATGAATGGATAGATGGATGGCTGACTATAAAAAGAGCTCAAAAGATGTTTACCTAAGTGAATGAATGAATGACTGGATAAAAGGAGGGCTGAAAACCCTTCAAGAGTCTCTCTGCTTTACTTATGATGGAACATTTACTCCCATCAGACTTGGAACTCTTCAAGGTAGGATCTGTGTCTTTCTCATCAAGTGTAAAGAACCCACGTAACCCGAGGACTCTGTCTCCCCATCAGACCAGGTTCCCTGCGGGTGTATGTGTGTCAGGGGTACACACAGAAGGGCCCTCCCCTCCAGCAGCAGCCTGGACCGGCGCACTAGTCCCTAGCCATCCTCCCTGGGCGCAGGCACAGGCGGGGCGAGTGCAGACTCACCGTCAAACAGCCCATCAGGCTCTGCTCAAAGGGCCGCTGGAAGGCTCGCGGGTCTCCGCACCAGTCCAGCAGCTCCGTGGCAGCATTGTGGAAGTTGGCAGGGTTCTGTAAGTGCTGTGGGAGAGGGAAAGGAGAGGCAGCATGAGGCTCCAGGAGTGAGGCCAGCACACGTTAGTGTGAGAGAGTCTGGGGCCGCAAAGACCCCAGGCATCCCTGGGGAGGAGACACACAGAAAGGGGCAGGCCAGGAGTAACGAGTTTTCTCAAACTCCTTCTCATCCACCGTCCCTCTGCATCTCCGACCCCAGCCCAGTTCCTGGTGGCATGGGGATTAGCGGCCCCATTGCAAAGATAGAAAAACCAGGGTCTAGAAAAGGGCACTAATATTAGATATTAAAATGTCTTCTGGATGCTGGCAGTGGGGTAGGAAACCCTGTGGGCTTCAGGAGGGTGGCATGTGGCTCCCATCCCTGGGGCTGCTGGCTCTCCCTGAGTCAGGACAGACTGGCCCTGGAGATTCCTCCTGGATGAGCACCCACCCCCACCCCTGCCCCAGTAACCACCACCACATGCTGCCTGCTCCGGCTTCAGCAAGCCCTGCCACAGCCAAATAGCCAGAGCAGGGGCGTCAGAAAGAGGCCTCCAGGCCACACCCAGCCGGGAAGGTGCACTCAAGCACACTGTGCCCAGGTTACTGTCACACCGTGGTCAGGTGTATGTGACTTAGCCACCCCTGTTCCCCAAACCCAGATTTCCTGGGCTCAGTCTGGCTCAGCTCGGGGGTGCAGGCCCCGCCCAGTTACGGGGTCTGAGCTAACAGAGAATGAATTCTGGTGCCAAGGCGTCTAGATCCTGCTTCAGAGCCAGGCCACGGGGCTGACAGGGGTGGAGGGTCGCTTCCACGGCTACCCCTTCCTTCCTTAACACTTATCCATGTCTTCCCAGGCCAGGCCGAACTAGGCACTGAGTCCAGGGTCATGAAGCAGGTTGGGGCCGAGCTGGGACTCCAGGGCTGGGTGTGACCGCCTGTGGGTCCTCCATCAGGACACCTAGAAGGTGTCCACAGGGGTTGGAGTGTAAGCCAGCTGCAAAGGGGATGGTGGTACCTTCTGGGATCCCTGTGTCCTCGGTGCTGGGAGAGACTGGGAACAGCAGCTGTCCCCGGGGCAGTGGCTCTCTCCCAACTTGCAGTGAGAGTCTGCCTCAGAGCCAAGACAGGGAGGGGTCTTAGGAGCTGCCAGGTCCCAGAATTGGGAGGTGAGCCAAATGTGCTGGGGGAGCCCCTGTGGGGCCGGCGCCCTGGAGTCACACTGCCTTCATCCACAACTATCTCATGACCTAGGGCATCCCCTCCCCTCTCTGAGCCTCAGTCACCCCACCTGTAAAATGGGGATGGCAGATCACGGCTTGGTGGTGGGAATTTTTGTCTTGCTTAGGGTTCCATCACTGCTATTACGACGTGGTTTGTGAAAGGCAAGATTTAAAAGTGGATGGAGGAAAGAGAACTGAATTGGAGTATCCTCCCTCTGTGGGAGCAAAGGGAGAGGGAGAGATGAAGGAAAGAAAGAGGGCAAGCGTGCAGCAACACAGCCCTCTGTTATGGGGCCACGGTGAGGATTAAACAAGATGAGGCTTATATGGCCCCTGGCAGAGCGCCTGGCACGTGGGATGCTCCCACGTGGGGCTGCCCTTGGCCCCGACTCTGTCTCCCAAAGGCTCCGCTGTGCACTCGGCAGCTCCCGCCCTAGCCCCACACACGGCTCTTTCTGCAAAGACAGAGCTCCCTGCGCGTGGTCTTCCTGCGGAAGACAGGAGGACTTCCACGGCTAGAAGCAGACCCTTTGAGAGGGCAGCACTGGGCCCTCGCCTCTGCCTCCTGTGCCCCCTCTAAAACCTGCCCCCTCCAAGGCCACGGGCGGCATCTGGTCTCCACGTGGAAAGCCATGCAAATCGGTTAATTCCCTGCCTAGCAGTCTCCCTCTGCTAACTGAGTTATTCCATTTATTTCCATGATGTCACACCCAATTAGCAGGGTCAGCAACCACCGCCTGGTGCTCTCAGAGTTGCCCACCTACAGCACTCCCACCCTAGGCACACCTCTTTGGGGCTCTGGGCTCCCAGTCTCATGGGCCCAGTTTTGTTCTGGCCCCCAAGCACCCAGCCTCCCATATCGGTCCAGCCCACCTCTGAGCTTCTCCACTCTCGACCCAGCCAGTTCACGTGGCCTTCGGCTTGGGCTATGGGTAGTGACTCGTGGGTGCAACTCATTGGTAGAAAGGACGTCAGGCACCCCATTCAGTAGCTATTGCTCTGTGGCTCTGTGGCCTTGGCCAAACCTCCTGCCCTCTCTGTGCTTTTGTCATCTGTTTAGACTACAAGGTGGCTACGTGATGCAGTGAAATGAACAGGATAGACCTGGACCAAACCCCATCTCGGCCACTGAGTCACACAGCCTGGGTGTGTTCCTGAGCTTCAGATCTCTCATCTGCAAGATGGGGTGGGGACAGCTTGCAGGGCTGCTGCAAAGTTTAGAAACAACATATGTCATGACATCCTCATTACAGAGCAGGTGTCAGGTAAAGACTGCTATTGCTTGATATGCTAGGATCTCTGTACAGTTTCTTGTTTCTCCTGCAAGCTCCTTGAGAGCAGAATTAGGGCCCCATTCACCTCCAGAACCCCCAAAACTGGCACGAGGCCAAGTCCATGCATTAATGGTTAGTGAGCAGCTAGCTGGCCAAAGGATGGTCCATCTGCAGAGCTGGCCAGCAATTTGGCAGCTTCAGAACGGGTCCCCAGTGGAGGGGCCAGGGCTGGGTGGGCTGAGCTTGGCTACCCTTTGATGACATGGGGATGGGAGCACAGATTTGAATCACAGGCAGAGGCCTCCCTGGCTGTGGCTGTTACTGGATACTAATACCCCGTCCCTCCCCAGGAAGCCTGCCCATCTCTACAATTTCTCAGAAGATCCTCCTGGGCTATATCCACTGGCCACTGAGTCTGTTGGAGCAGGAGTTGGGGACACCAATGCCCAGATTAGGGACTGGCTACCCAGACCAAGTGATGAATGCATTTTATCAGTCCATCTGTGAATCAAATGATCCATCCATCCATCTACCCATCCATCCATCCAAAAATCAATCAATTCATCCATGCATCTATCTACTTGCCCACCAGCCCATTCATCCATTTACTACTTTATCCATCACTCATCCATCCATTCATCTACCTACCTATCTTCCTATCCATCCAGAACTTATCCAACCACCCACTTATCCATTCATTCATCTATCCATCATCTACATCCACCTACCATCCGCTCACCTAACTGCCTTTCCATTTGTCCATCCATCCACCCATCCATTCATTCCCTTAGCTATTGATCTGTCAGTCCACCCCTCTCTCATTCTTCCCCAACATATCTGGGCCCCACCCTGGCCTGGACTCTGCTGACTTACAGAGGAATACGGCACATCCTCTGCCCCTGAGGAACTCAGCCTGGTGGGAGACCTGATGTATACCTTGCAGGGTATCTTAAGGGAGAAAGAGCAGGATGGGTGAGGTAACTGGGTGCCCAGGAAGCACCAGGGCTCAGAAATGGGAAGTGCAGATACTCAAAAGGGCACCTGGGGTTTGGGGAGGTTGCTGCGCAGGAATTAGCTGATTTGCATGGCTTTGCACGTGTAGCCCAGATAAGCCCGTGGGGACATGAGTAGGGCATGTTGTAGAGGGGGCACTGGTTCTCCCTTTACCTGAGGCTGAGAAAGGAGAAAGACAGCTGAGACAGAGGCCTGGAGGGAAGATGGATAGCTGGGTGCTCGGGGGCTGGCCAGTGCCAGCAGTGGCTAGAACCGGGGTGGGTGGACAGGGAAGGCTGCGCTGTAGAAGTCAGGCAGGACCGAGAGTCGGAGGCTGTGAGGCCCCCGATGGGAGCCACAGCTCCACCGGCCAGAGGTAGGCACAGCCAACACATGCATCATCCTCAGGGCACGCAGACCTTTCTCTTCTAATTAGGATACGGGACATCTGAGAATCAACAGTCTTCAGCCAGCCGCGGTCGCCCTCTGGGGCAGCTGAGGAGCAGACAGACATCAGTGCTGAGCTGTGTCTGCCTGGAAGTGCAGGAGTGGGCGTGGAGGACACAGGGAGCTCTGGATAGCCCGGGAGGGGGGGCATCTGGACAGCCTGCTCACCCTCACTGATGTGCCACTCTCTGGCCCAAACGCAGAGCTCTGTGTGTGTCTGTGTGTGTGTGCGCAGGGCAGGCCGGGGGAGGGCAGTGGAGGCGATCCCTAGCTTTTCAGCAGCTCTGGGACCCAATGGCTGGGTGTGCATCATGATGCCCATTTACAGACGACGGGAGATGAAGCGGTGACTTAATCAAGGCCAGGAAACCAGTGAGTGGTGGAACGGGGGCTCAGGTTCGCTGACTGGTAAATCTGAGTCCTGTGTGCCACGCTTCGAGAGGGCTGCTCCTGGGTGGGCTTCTGCCCCCGCTGGATCCCTGGGAGGCCCAGGGACTAAAGGGCACCCTGATTCCCGCAGGGAATCAGACGCAGAGAGAAAAGTCAAGTTGTGAGCAGGTTTTAGGGGGAGCTGTTTGCCCAGCACACAGAGGGCTCTGGCATAGGGGCTTGACTGTATTATTGGGGGTGGAGCCATTGACAGCTGATCCCTCATGGGCGGAAGAAACTGGGTCAAAGGCAGAGCTGGGAGACAGCCCCAAAGAGCCTAGAGGCGGAGGAGAAGGAGGAGAAGGAGGAGGAGGGAAGGGCAGGGGAGGAGGAGCCCATCGTCTGGTTTCTATTCTGTGACGGGGAACAGAGGCGCAATTGGCGTTTGGGAGAGCTTTTCGGGGGAGTTCAATCTGTAACAAGTCTTCTTCAATTTCCTCTCCTCAGACCAGGCCCAGGCTTCTGAGATTGCTCTGTGTGATGCTAATGGGACGGCACACATCCTTCATTCCTGCCGACTAGCCTCGGCTCCACTGGGCCCTGGTGTTCGGTGGGGAGGGGGCATGCTGGGTGGGGGTGGGACTGTGAGCTCTGCCCCTGCCTCCCCCGGGGTCCTGAGGCCAGAGGGCTACGCTGGCTACCCGAGCTGCCAGCTAAGCCCGCCTAAGCCAGGGGCCTCGCCACAGCTGTCCCCTCCCTGTCACTGAGACACTGAGGACAAGAGCCCCCGCCACAGTGAGCTGATCACCTGCCACGTGCCAGCCTGGGCTACGTGCTCCGCCCACAATGTCCTCAGAGCGTCCTACGAGGTCGGCCTTATTGGACCCACTTCGCGGGGGAAACTGAGGCTCAGAGAAACAGAGGGACAGGCCTGAGATTGTACCGTGGGTGGGTACGTGGAGGAGTGCGGATTTGGGCTCAGGTCGGTTTGATGTCAAAGCCTCTGCCCCTTCCGCCACATCTGCTCCTTCCTGGAGTAAAACAACACCGGAGCCTGTGCAGGGACACTGCTGCCCTGGGCTGCAGGGAGGCTGAGCCCAGAGGGTGGCCGCATCACTCCTGGTCGCCACTGGGGGGCATCTGCCTGCCCAAGCGTAACCAGGCTTCTTAAAGTGGGGACCTCTGAGTCCACTGTGAACAATCCAGACAGGGTACTGGCAGGCGAATCGCGTCTTAAGCTTGGTGTGAGTACAGGCAGGAGGGGGAACTTGTACCCTCTGGGACGAGGCCCTCCTGGCACCAGTGGGGCTGGACTGTGTGACTTTGGGTGACTCCCTTCCCTCTTCTGGGCGTTGGTTTCCTCTTCTGTAAGACGGTTGACTTTCCCAGGACCTTTCCTTTTCTATTTCTTTACAGAGAACCCCTGGAGCAGAGAAGTGGGGAGCTTGGGTCTGGGAAGGAGATTAGGCACTTCACTGCATCCTCAACACAGCCCAGAGTGCACAGAGCTCAGAAAGGGCACGACACTGGCCCAGTCATACAGCTGGGAAGGGAAGGGAAGGGACAGGAGAGAGCCGGCATTTGAACCCAGGTGAGTGATTCCAGTGCGAGGCTGGTCCGTGCCAGCCACGTTCTCACGAGGTGGGCAGCTGGGGAGCCTTAGGCAGTCAGCCTTGCCCACTGTCACCTCCACCCAGCACCTTGCGTGCTCAGCTACACAGTGTAGAGCATCCCCACTGCTCTGCCCGCCTCGCCTGCCCTGCCCTCGCCAGCGGGCCTGGCTGCCAGAGGTGGAGGAGCAAGCCCGGGCCACACACCCACCTGCTTGATGCACTGCAGTCGGTCATTGGTCTGTTGGATGTGCCTGTCCATAGAATTCATTCTGGCCGTTTCACTGGGTTCTACCCGAGAGCCATGAACGTTGTCCAGCCTGTGAAGACAGAGGAGAGTGGGTGTCACTGGGGTTGTGCCAGGCCCGCCGGCCTCATCGCCACCTTCCTGCCCCGTGCTGGCCTCAGTGGCTCCCAGCAGGTTCCAGGGCCCTTCGTGAGCTGTGGTGGCCTCTGCCCCGGGCAGCCCCGCGCTGGAAGGAGGAACTGTGGCCACGGCCAGCCAGCGCTTCTCCACGCTCAGCCCTGGGGGAACCCCATCTGGGCTGAGGGCAGGAGGTGCTCCTGCGTGTTCTCTGTGGGTGGCTCACATGGGCGCTGGGCAGGCGTGTCCACCACGCATTTCTACACACACGTGCGTGTTGGGCAGCGGCAGTAGGGACGACAGCTCCATCCGCAGGTTCCCGGCACGGGGCTTACCCACTCGATGTGGCTGTGTGTGCGTGTGGGCGCGTGTGTGTGCACGTGTGCACAGGGATCTTCCCACATGACGACCTTGACTGCATGTGTGGTCTGAGTGCAGCAGCCCCGTCACGGGTGCCCTCCCCGAACCCCCCACGCCTTAGAGTTTGCAAACCACAATTCCATGTTTCCCCTTTGCCCTCCCGGGAAAGAAGGAGGGCAGCCCTCAGCACCGCCCCCCTTTTGCAGATAAGGAGACTGAGGCTCAGAGAGAGGAAGGAGTTGCCCGGGATGGCACAGGGAGCCTGTGTCAGAGCTCAAACGAGGCCCCGGGGCTCTGACTGCCAGTTCACGGCCGAGTGGTTGGGGGACACAGCTGTCACACTCAACAGGCTCACTCTTCCTGAATGGCGCTGGGCCTGGGGCACATGAGCATGCAGGTGAGGAGGCCCCTGGAGCCCCCAGGCCTCTCCAGGGAGGCCTCGACTTCAAAGGCAGAGATGGAGATAGCGATGGAGGAGGAGAGGCAGTAAGACAGAGAGAGAAGAGCGAGGTTTCACCTCTGGTCCCCCCACTGCTCATGGGTCCAGGTCCTCGGGCCAAAGCAGAAGTCTGCACATCACTGGCTGTTTGCCCTCCCATGAGCCAGGCTGCAGACACATGGGTCAGACACAGGGTGCTCAACAGAGGCCCCTGGCACCTGGCCTTCTCTGCTACCCCGAAATACTGCCCCCTGAAGGCCCCCCATCTCTGTCCATGTCACCAGGTCCCATCTACCAAGTACTTTCTGTAGGCTGGGCCCTTGCATTCTCTTCTTGACTCCTCACGCCTACTCTGTAAGACTAGAAGCATCTCCATTTTACAGATGAGGAAACTGAGGTCTGAAATCTGCCAAGTCCCATGGCTAGTGGAAGCTTGGACAGTGTCTGTCTGCCTGTCTGCTCCCATGCCCTGGCTCTCTGCCCCCAGCACGGGCACCCTGGTTGGGGAAACTGACACCATGCCTGGCTGCAGCCTCGCGAAGAATGCCCTGTTCCTCTTCCAAGGAGCTCTTCACTACACAGCTCCTTTAAAGCACTTCTTATTGTTCCATTTGTGCTTGAAAAGGCAACTCATTTGTGTGGTTCAAAAATCACGGGTGTCCAGTGAAGTGCTAGCCTTGTTCAGCCCCCAGGGGCCTGCCCCCAGGGGCCTTTCTGGAGAGAACCAGTGTCACCCGTCTCCTTCTGAGGGACTCATCTTAGAGAAGCAAATATCTATGTGTACTATCTCCTGCCACTCCTTTAAAAAAACCCATAAAACGGTAGCATTCTGTACACACTATCTGGACCTTGCTTTTTTCCTCTTAATAATATCTCAAAGTTTATTCCACATCAAGACGTAAAGAGCCTTTTCATTTTTTAATGGCTGCACAGTATTCCCAGGCACCGATGAATCATTTATCCAACTGCCATCTGAATGTCCACCCCTGCCAGGTGCTGTCCTAAGGCCTGAGGTCCTAGAAAAGGCCCTTCTGCTCCAGGGGCTCACACTCTAGCCCAAGTGATGAGGCCTGAGCTGTCCCCAGATTTTATTATTGCAAACACTGTTGAAGGATCGCCTTTTACATCAGCCACATTATTGTGTGTGAATTAATCTAGAGAACACACTCTTGGAGTGGAGTTTCTGGGTCATTTGGTCATTTGTACTTTGATAAATGCTTGCTGGACTCACCTTATCTTGGAGCTTTCCAGCAAAACGGTAAAAATGGGGGTAGCATCCCCACATTGATCTCTCCTACCCTCACCCCACCAGCACCCCTCCATTCACACCAGTATCACACATTTACATACCCAGATATCCAACTTCTCCATTACTTATCCATTTAAATGCCCGTCTGTCCATCCATCCACCCACCCACCCAAACATCTTCAGCCTCCCCTTGCCCATCCATGCATGCTTCCAACTCACCTAGTAAACACTTATCAATATCTATACTGTGCTAGCTCTACGGGGCATGAGAGATGAAAACGAAATCAGTTTCTTGGGTTCATGGAACTCTTGGTCTAACCCCATATCCACTCCATGTCACCTATTAGGTGACTATTTGTTGAACTCCTCCTATAAGTTAGGTGCTGGTCCAGGCACTAGGCAAAGACACTGTTACTATATCCCCACTTTACAGATGAGGAAACTGAAGCTCAGGGGTTATAGTAGCAGCTCCAGAATCCTGGCTTTCCCACTACAACCAAAACTTTTGTACAGGTACTGGGGATGGGCCACAGAGGGTGGAGGGTACCACCGTCTTGTAGGTGTGTGTGTCAGCGGGGAGAGTGGTGATGGGGTTACTCCCCTTGCTACACCTGTAGGTCCCCCAAGCAGGGGCTGGGTTTCTCCTGCTGAGTTTACCTGCATGGAACCTCAGCCAGTGCTCACATGATGAGGACTCCAGGGACCAGGGACAAACCCTGGTGGGGGAAGCAGGGACATGGGTGGGGCCCAGAGCAGGAGTGAGCCAATGCCACCTTCGGTGAGGCCACTTCAGTTCCTGGTGCCAGATGCCATCTGAGTGGAAGAGACCCTGGTGGTCTCCCAGGCACCTGGCCTGGTGAGGTAAACAGGGAGCTGGGTCTTTCCAGCCCCACCCAGGACATGAGTGAACACTGGCTGCCAGGGTCCCAATTACAGAGTGCCATTTCCACAGTCAGTGGGGCAGGGACGCCAAGCCAAAGGGACCCATTAAACAAAGGCCTGGGGACTTCCCTGGTGGCGCAGTGGTTAAGAATCTGCCTGCCAATGCAGGGGACATGGGTTCAGTCCCTGGTCCAGGACGATCCCACATGCCACGGAGCAATGAAGCCCGTGCACCACAACTACTGAACCTGTGCTCTAGAGCCCGCTAGCCACAACTACTGAGCCCGCGTGCCACAACTACTGAGGCCCGCACGCCTAGAGCCTATGCTCCGCAACAAGAGAAGCCACCGCAATGAGAAGCCCGCGCACCGCAACGAAGAGTAGCCCCCGCTTGACGCAACTAGAGAAAGCCTGCGCACGGCAACGAAGACCCAACGCGGCCAAAAAAAACCCAGAAAAAAACAAAGGGCTGCGCCAAGTCAGGAGGAGCCTGAAGGAAAATACAAAGAAACCCCAGGCCTGTGCAGGCCTCAATCCCCTGGCTGCAGGCTGCAGCCAACCAGGACAAAGGGCCTGTGGTGGCCCAAGAGGCCAGCAGGGGGTGCTGTTGATGAAGCTAACTGCCCAGGGGGCTAGAAACCTGCACTGTGGAAATCTGGTGAGGGATTAGGTGGCCACACAACACACTGTCTCTAAGTAGGAACTTTTGGGGGATTTCCCTGGTGGTCCAGTGGGTAAGACTCCGCACTCCCAATGCAGGGGGCCCGGGTTAGATCCCTGGTTGGGGAACTAGATCCCGCATGCACGCTACAACTAGGAGTTCGCATGCCGCATCTAAGAGTCTGCATGCCGCAATGAAGATCCCGTGTGCTGCAACTAAGAACCGGCTCAGCCAAAAAAAAAAAGAGAAAGAAAGAAAAGTAGGAACTTTTCCCAGGATGGGCACGGCCTTTTGTCTATAGTGTCAGAGACCTAGTGGGGCCTTGATAAATGCTTGTAGAATGACTGACAGATCATTTCTGGGGCCTGGGGCTGCTCAGCCCACCCAGGGAAGCCCCAAGCAGGCACCAGGAGTCCAGACTCACCCAGACAGCCACCTGGGGGCCCAGAGGTTGTCCTTTCCTGTTGAGCCATGGCAGGGGGCCACAGGTTTCCCCCGAGGAAGCAAACAGTAAAGGGGAGATAGACTGTCGGGTTTGTCTCCACTCTGGCTCATGGGCAATCTTTTCTAGAGGCCAGTGGCTGGACTAAGTTGGCTTCTGGATTCAAAGATGCTCAGAATATCATTGGCCAAAGGTGTTTTGAGGTGTCCCACCACCCTGAGCTCAGCTGGTTTTATTCTGGGGAGTCTGAGGCCCACAGGTGCTGTGTCCCAGGTCACACAGCATGTCTGGGCTGGATCTAGACCCCAGGGGGCTTTTCTCCCAGGCCGGGGCTCCATGTTGTAGGAACCAAGAAATGAATGGCTGGGCCTGGGACACCTGTGAGACCCAGAGCGTTGACAGGAGAGACATCACAGGGACAACTGTGTGTCGTGTATGTCTTAATCTATAAAAGAACAAAATGTCTGGCTGATTAAGGAGATACTTAGGTGACATTTTTAAACCACCAAGATCATTGGGAAATTGGGGTTATTAACACCAGGAATGGATGGGGCTGGAGGCTCCACCCCTGCAGAAAAAGGGTCAAGGCCTAGAAGGCTAAAGATTATGGACATGGAGAGAAGAGGAGGGCTGAAGGAGGCATGAGAGAGCTAATAGCTCACTGAGGGGCAGTCTGAGATCTTCCATCAGTTCTGCACCTGCTGTGTTTAGGCACCAGGCCAGGCCCTGTGCACTGATAATTCACTCAATCCTAAAAGGCTCAGAGAGGTGAAGTGACTTGCCCAGGATCACACAGCCGGGACAGTGTTGGGCTGAGATTCAAACCCTCTGCCTTTCTAACCATTAATGTGTTGTTCTTTCAACTCCTCCAAGACTGTCAGAGCCTCCTGGAAGTCCCCACCCAAGGCTGTGCCTCAGCCCAAAGAGATGTTCCCCTGGTTCCACCCAACCTGCCCAAACCCATCCACTTGCTTCTAAGGCCATCCTGGTGCCACTGGGCTCCCTGCCTGCTGGCCAGTGCCGGGAAGTGGCGAGCGCTCAGCGGCCAGCAGAGGTCGCTCTCCGCCGCAGGAGCGTTGCTGGGCTTGGCTGCAGTCTCTCTCCTCCCAGCCTGGACTCCTAAGCTAAGAGTCGAGTTGCTACAAATCCTCCGTGGCGGCTGCAACTCCAGTGCCCACAGAGGCCAGGCTCCCTCCCAACTGGAGATCACTGTTGGCCCGGCCCTGGGTGTACCCAGGGCCTCGGCCCTTCTTCTTGCCATCTGCCTGCCTCCCAATGGGGAGTGAGCTCAGGCAGTCAACCGCCTGTGGCCCCTGGCCCTCTCTCCTGGTCTGAGCAGCCACCGGCCTGCAGGAGATGCACAGCTAGTCAGCTTGGGGGCCTGGAGGCAGCCCAGCTCTGCCACCCTCCTCCAGGCCTCAGTTTCCCCATCTGTAAAACGAAGGCTAGCAGGCCGCTGGCAGCCCTTCAAACTCAACATCTTAGGATTTTGGTGTCAGGAGCTCCAGCTGTTTGGAAAATGCCATCTCAACAAGTGTAGGATGCTTGACTTTAGAACTGCGAAGCCTGTCTCAAGGCAGGCCTGCGGGGAGCCTGAAGGCCCAGGAAACTCTGGTAGAACTGCTGTTCCAGGGTCACCTAAGACCGCAGACACTGCCCCCCTCTCTGTTACACACTTTTCCTTGCAGCTTACGCTCAGCTTGGCCTAACTGCACGTAGGCAGGTTTTCTGATGGTGACATCTGGGTTGGCCGGTCTTCTCAGCTCCCAGGGGAGCTCTTGAAAGGGCCAAGCTTCCATTCTGCACGACTCACCACTAGCGGGGCATGGGCAAGTTCAGCCTCAGAGGAGCCTAAAACAGAAGACAAGCTCAGGAAAAGCTAGCTGCTCTCAGGCACGTAGGGCTGCTCAGAGAGTAGACTGTTGAGAGCTGAAAGGGCGCCTGGGAACCACCGGCTCCTGGGTCCTCATGCAGCAGGATGGACACAGGGGAGACAAGGGCGAGCGGGACTGGAGCCCATTTGTCGGGGTCTAAGGAGGGCCCTGGGTCATCTCCAGGCTCCCTGGAAGCATATCTCCTGGTCTGAAATGCTGGGGGAGGCACATGGCCCTCAGCAGGCCTCCTCCCTAGAAACGGGGAACAGGGTGCTCTCAGCTGCCCCGTGGAAAGTGGGGTCCTGGAGCCCTGGAGGCAGCTCCCTGGGGCTGACATCAGCAGTACTAATATCAGTGTGTTTTATTTTTCCCTTTTGAGGCCAAACAAGTTAACTGGCACACTTAACACACAAGCACCCAGGGGAGAGGCATTTGCATATGTGTGTGCACACCCACATAATTAGGTACCCCCTTTGCACACTTACGCATAGGTATATGCACACACTTGAGGGCTGGCCCAGACGTATAGAGCACACACAACTCCTGACAGCTTGCACCGGCAAGTGGCAGGTCCCCAGGGGAGCTGTGTGAGCAGTGGTGTGCAGAAACAATTCAATCACCATGCACATCTGCAGCTCAGATTCCCCCGGGGCGAGCAGTGCCGGCAACAGCGGTGGGGGGACTATACCTACAGTCTGCAGAGCAGAGGCTGCATTCCAAGACACTGCCAGGGCCAAGGAGCTTGGGACATGCCTGCTGGTCAGCCTGGTGGCAGAGCCTGGGGTTCCAGGGGACCCATCCCGACCAGCCCCTTTCTAGTTTTCAGACTCCAAGAGGGGCAGATGTCGTGGGCCCTGGGTTCAACAGTGACCTGAGTGTGACAGTGTCACTCTAGGTCCTCCTCTGCCTGGCCCCCACCTCCCACTACTCCCCGCTGATCCTGTGTCCTCCACGTGGGGCTGCTCCCTGCCTCCTGGACAGTGCTCTGAAGATCACACCTCTACGTCTTTGCCTCAGCCCAGAATGCCTGGCCCCCTTCATCCATTAAGGCCTGGTTCAACGGTCACCCTCTTGGTTGGTTTCCCCCAGCAGAGCCACTCACTTCTACTTCTATGTCCTCAGTGCCCCTGTCACGCACCCCCAACTTGGTGGTACTAGACCAGTGGGGTGTCTTTGCGTCTGGCTCCCCCGTCAGCTGGGGTGTCTTCCAGTTATGGATTCCCAGAGCCTAGCCTACGTACCCAGCAGGTGCTCAGCAGTGTTTATTAGATGGATGGATGGATGGCCATCATTGGGCCCAGAGTGGCAAGAGCTGAAAACCCAATGACTCAGCCCTAATCAGAGGATCTTAAGACGGGGAGAGACTCTGATAACTCGGTCTGGGGTTCCCAAAGAGTGATGCGTGTACCACTGGTGGAACGAAGATGATTTTAGGTGGTCCATGGGCAAAACTTGTACATTTTCATAGTGAAGTATTTGGACTAGAACAATTATCACTGGTGAGTTCGTGGACATTATTATTTAGGACAGGGTTAAATAAGGGAGGGATGGCAAACCTAAAAGGATTAAAGAACCATTTTAAACACAGTATAAATGGTATGAAAGTGACGGAAGTTAAGCAAGCACTGATGGAGTTTGATGCCTTCCTCCTCTTAAAAGTAAAGGAGCTCAGAGAGGTGTAGCAGCTCTGCAGTCTGCACCAGACACACTGCCTGGAGGCAGAGGAAGAGGGTGGTGGTGAAGCAAAGACAGTCAGAGTGACTTTGTGTCCTATCCCAGGGAAGTCAGGGAGGTGGGGCAGAGGGACAGACGTGAGGGGGGAGAGGGAGGAAAGAGGCAACTCCAGGCAGCTGACCGGGCCCAGCTGCTTCCCATTCTTGGCCAGGCAGCTGGAGCAGGCCCTTGGGCCACCTTGTGGCCTTGCATGGGGTGAGGCCCCTGGGTAGGGGGTGGGCCCTGAGAGCCAGACCTTCTTGGCTGGGAGACTGTGGGAGGGCACTTTATTTCCCTAAGCCTTCATCTGTCAAACAGAAAGGTGCATCGCCTCCCGGCCCACTGCACTGAGGAGCTGAGTAAGTGAAGTCACTCAGGGCACAGTGTTCTGAAAAGGGAAATCCTGATTTGGACAACATCTCTTCCAAATCCAGGTCCCCCTTCTCAACTCCAGGATGCCCCATGACAAGACTCGACCAGGCTCCACACCTCCTGGTCACAGAGTTCAGACGCTCTGGCTTGGCACTTGAGGTTCCTGGAAGGGTGGACCTACTTCTCTCCATGACCCCATCTCCCAGCTCCCACTCTCCTCTACAGGAACCCCTACTGTCAATGGTCGTTAATGGGACAACACAATGTACCCTGGGTGTTTCAGAGAGGGGGCTTCCTGAGGGCAGCCTTGTACGCCTGACAACCTGTTCTGGGACACAAGAGTTAATCCAGAGGAGAGGATGGCTAATTTGGGAGAACACGTGTTTATGCTATGCTGACAAAGATGCCAGCCCACTGTCCCGCGCACACTGTGCTGGGAATCCCAGCTGTACTTGGGTGTGCCTCATCCCCCTGGGGCATGTGACACCTTAGCAGGCCCAGGCCATGCCCTTGAGGCCAAACTCTCCTGCCACCCTCTGGCCACACTCCAAGTCCGTGACCTCAGAGTGAACTTTCACTGACAGCTTCTCTCCCCAAAAGGTGAAGGAGGGCCAGCTTCAGCGCTGGATAAGGTTGCTGGGTTTTCTCTCATTCCCAAGGCTATGCCACCTCTGCTTTTTGTTTCCTCAGAATGAAAAGAGAAACTGAACAAGTACTGAACCTATATGTGCCAGACAAAAGGCTCAGATGCCATGAAGTGGGAAAGAGGGAGGGTGGAAACAGTTCCTTAAGGGCACTCAGAGATCACAGGGTGGGATGAAGCTGGAGATAGAGCCAGGGTCCCCTGACTACCATCTGGTGTCCTCTAGAAGGCTGTAAATACCCTGCAGATATTCCTACAGCTCCAGCTCTAGGAAAAAGAGGTGTTCTCCACTGTGTCTTCATTACCCCAGCCCCTCAAGGCTCCAAATCCATTCACCTGGCATTCTCCAGGAGCTCCAGACAGGGGCAGGGGCAATGGCATGTCCAAAGGAGAGTCAGATATAACTAGATGAGCCCTTAAGAAGCACATAGGGCTGTGGTGTATGGGACGCTACTTCTACCTCCTGCACCCATGACAGGCATGACTAATCAGTCACCGTACTCTTCCCACTGGGTCCAGACATGCCCAGCCAATCCTCCACACACCCTTCTGCCCAGCCATTCTTAACCACTTGGTACTGACACATGAGAAGAAAACCTCTGGGCAGCTCCATTTTTTTTTTTTTTTGCTGCACCAGGAGGCATGTGGGATCTTAGTTCCTCGACCAGGGATTGAACCCGAACCCTCTGCACTGGAAGCACGGAGCCTTAACCACTGGACCACCAGGGAAGTCCTGGGCAGCTCCATTTTTAAAAGGAGGGTGACCAGAGGCCTAGAGTGGGGAGAGCTTAGCCTGAGGTCACCAGCCAGTCAAGGCATGAGCAGAGACCTGCGTGCAGATTTCCCAATTCCTGACTTAGTCCTCTTTTCCCTAAACTGGGAGTCAGAGCCAGGCTCTTCTTGAGCTGAGAGCCCACGTATGGACCACTCAGGCAAGCCAGCCACATTTCAAGCAACCTTACATCAATCACGGTCTCACAGCAGCTTGTGGACAGTACTATCCTATTTTGCAGAGGAGAAGATTAAGGCTCAGAGTGGGTGGGTGATTACTACCCAGTCGCACAGGGATGACACAGGCTGGCCCAGGACAATAGCTGTTTCTCCTGAGCCTGGGCTTTTATTTTTATGGGTATACCTTTTCTTTTAGTTAGTCCCTATGAACTGTCAGATTTTCCAAAAGATTTATTTGCACTAAAAGTGGTAGATGATAAAAACAAGCAGTCCTCATGGCTTAGATCTAGAATGGATCTGGGGATCTGCTCAGGCCCATCATTTACAGATGAGGAAACTGAGGCCCAGGGCAGGGGCAGGGGTGGAGGTGGAGCAGAGCCTTGAGCCTCTGTTCTGGGTCAGAAGTGGGGGCCAGGGCCACACCCAGGCCTCGGGAGCCCTGGCTGCCCTGAACTTCTTGGCTCTCTCTGCCCCACCCATGTCCAGGCACCTCCTGCAGGTGCCGGCTGAGGGCAGGCCTGTGGGCCCAGACCGCTCAAATAGGGGCCTGCCCCGGGGAGCTCTCAGGGGTCTCGAGGTGGCGGGGGTGGGGAGGGACAGGGTGACTATGACAGGCTATGCCAAGCCTGGTGGGAGCAAGGGCTCTGTTCCCCCTGGGGAGCATCTGTGGTTTTTTCTGCAGAAGCCCTGTGACGTCCCCGTGGCTCTGTGTGGACTTCTGGCGTCCCAGCTGGGCTGAAGCTGGCACACTGACCCCGTAAGTCCTGCCTCTTTCTAGAAGGCCTGTGGTGCAGGGGGTGAGTCAGCTGGGATCTGGTGCCCATCACCCTGGCTGTCATCAAATCTGCACGCGGGGAATCTCTGGGTCTGAGGCTACTCAGGGACTAAACCACCCCTGACCCAGGCTGGGAGTGGGAGCCTCATCCCTGGAACCCTCCAGGGACAAGCTGGGCACCCCACAGGCAGCCTGAAAACATGCTTCCTGAATGTCTGCTGAGAGACAAAAATTCACACTAGGTGCTCCAAAATCCTGTGCTGACTTGACACTCTCACTGTGCAAGGCACTCTACAGTTTACAAAGCACCGATGTCATAACCTCATTTGACCCTAGTTATCACCTCATTTACACGGGCAGTATAGCTTAGCGGTTAAGGTCACTAGGCTGCCTGGGTTCAAATCCTGACTCTTTCACTTGCTAGCTTCTGTGACCTGGAGCAAAATGCTGTTCTCCGAGTGCCTCAGGCTCCCGATCTGTAAAACGGAGGCGATAATAATAACGGTGCCTACTCCGTAGGCTGCTGTGTTCGTTAAATGAGTTACTGAATAGGAAGCACTTAGCACAGCCCCAAGCACGTGGGCCCTGGCTCTACACAGGACCCAGGTGGGCCTTATCATCTCCATCGCAGGCAGGAGGAAACCGGGGGTCAGAGAGGAGCCGGTACTTGCTGGGGGGTGGGGGGAGTTAAAAGCCAACCACCCTAGACACTAAAGACCTTCAACTTTCTTTAGAAACCTAGTTTTAAAACTTATTTTTCAACCTTGCAACAACATCTTAGGCAGAGGCTCAGCTTATGCAACAGTGAAAGGGGCCGGGCTCTGGATGGAGGGGAGGGGGCGAGGCTGCCGCCTCCACTAGCCCTCACACCGGGGCCTCTGGGAGCCACCCTGCGCCTCAGTGCCGGGCGCCTCGGAGCACGTGGGTGGCTGAGGCAGGGGCCCCGTGCCCACTGGCCAGAAGGCCACATTGAGGAGCTGGAGGGATCTGTCCTTGTGGCAAAGGCCAGTTGTGAAAAGTTCCAGAAGGAAGCGGGGAGAGGGTCAGTGCTTTGGGCCGTGTGGACTGAGCACGGCTGATGCAGAGCAGTGCCTGGACGCCCACGCGGGATCTGTCCAGGTGGGCACTGTCACTGAAGGAGGCCTATTCTGGGAAGAAGGAGGGCAGTGGCCAGGACACTCCAGACCAGGCTGCCTGAGGTCTGTTCCTTGGAAATGGGTCCTCCCTGAGCGAAGGATTCTCTGGTCAGATCGCTGGGTGAAAGCTGCACATTCTACCCCCTCCGGAGGGGAGGAAGCACACCTGCACGCGAAGGGCCTTAAAGAATCTGGCTTTTCCCAAAGTGACTAGAGAGCAAAATACTTTTTTCACTAAACACGTTTTAAAATCCCATAGAGCTAGTTTTCCCCGGAACTGCCTTTGACAAATTCCGACCTAAGGGGAGTGGCTGTAGGGTGAAGAGGCTGGACGGCAGGGAGAGAGACTGCAGAGGAAGACCAGTAGGCTGGCAGGCTAGGGGAGGGGTGCCTAATGGGGTGGGGGACCAGAAACTGAAGTGTTTCTGGTCGCAGGAAGAGAAGTCACAGAGCACCCACTCCAAGATCTGAAACGCACCGCCCAGGAGGCCTGGGGCCCTGGATTCTGAATCCAATGTTATGGCCAGCTTCATGAGGCCACCACCACTTAGATGTACCCAACCAGCCAGGAGCCCGCCTGCGGGCCCCTGCAGCTCCCTGCCCTGCGCAAGGCTGGCCCAGGTCAGGAGAAGGGCAGCCCAGGTCACATTCTGGAAGGGCAAAGGCCAGAGTTGGAAGGTCAACTGAGCTGCCTGACACAAGAGTCCGGGTTGTCTGGGGATGCTGGCACATCCCCTGCCCCACCCAAGCCAAGAAATCTAAAGGGAGGCCACAGGCCAAGGTGGCCCTCCAGCAGCCACTCAGAAATCTCTGTTCATAATTATGCATAATAAGAACAACAACACCATTAAGTACCTGTGTGTCAGGCAGCGCATTTGGTGTTTTATGTGAATTATCTTTATAACGATATAGGTAGAATGATTAGCACCATCTACAGATGGGATAAATAAGACTGAAAATGATTAAGGAACTTGCCCAAGATCAGAAAATGGCAAAGCTGGGATTCAGACCCGCCTGTCAGACTTCAAAACCCAGCATCTATCCCCTAAACCAAGCTACATCCACACCATCCTGGGGCTGGGGGCTGAGAAAGCTTCTCTGCAGATGGCCCAGCTCCAGGCTGTTCTGGAAGAGGCCTTCCAGTTCATTGATCCGCTGGGCGCCACCCTTTGCCAGCTCTGCACTGGCTGTGCCCAGCCTAGAGCTGGACAACGTGGACAAGAGCCGTCAGTTCTCAGGGGGCTCCTGGGTGGGGGACCCCAACCATGCCAGTTACACGAGCAGTGCTGTGGACACACAGGTGACCTCTCTCTGGGCCTGTTTTCTGAGCCCCTAAAGGATGGGGCTGATTGAGATGTCATATACTTTTCCCCGTACTCCCTAAACCCCTGAGGATGGCAGGGCACACTCAGGATCTAGTGAGCACTCACTCTGTACCAGGCCATTTCACACACATTACCTCCCCTAATTCCCACATCAACCCAGGGAGGTGGGCATCGTTGCTCAGACTTCACAGATGAGGAAACTGAGGTCCAGAGAGGTTATGAAACTTGCCTAAGGTCACACAGTGGGGCAGCGGGGTTGCTGGGATTGGAACCTGGGTTTGCCTCATTTCCAAGGCCCACCCAGCCTGATGCAGGGCTGGAAGAGGATGCAGGGAGGGATTCCTGCCAGGCCTGGGCCCACATCACCGGGTGACTGTAGCACTCAGCCCCTCAACTCTCGGCGTTGGTGAAATTCTGGCTGGGTGAGATGATTCCTAAGGCATTTTCTAGCTTTAATGCTCTGACAGGAGGGTGGGGGAGGAAAGGATTAAATAACAACAAAAAAGTGAGATGGCATCCCCGAGTTCCAGAAGCCCGGAATCCAGGTGAAGGCAGACAAGCTGTACTAACTGACCTGTTGGCAATGCCCACAATGGGGGCTAGACTATGGAAGGCCCAGTGTTGGGCTGGGGGGCAACCCCATAAGCTTTCTGAAGGTAGAGGGGCAGAGCTAGACCTCCAGCAGGGGCAGTGTGGCTGGGCAGAGGGCCAAGATATGAGGGTGGGCTGGGTTGGGGCAAGGAAAGCCTCTCTTATTTTGGAAATAAAACCACACATGCCCAGTGCCCCTTTGGCCAGGCCTGGCCAGTCAGCCTGGCAGGGTGGCATCGGGGTCTTTCTTAAGGGAGAAGGTATTGAAATGAAGCAGGACGCTCACAATTCATCTGCTTTTCAATTAACTCGCCCTGCTGCCTTAAGTGATTCCCTGCTTACGCTCATTCTTTTGAAAATTCCAAAGTGCTGTTTCTGACCTGTGATTTACTATTGCCGTACATCTCTATAAGCAGTGTTTTAGCTTAAGTGGCAGTTGCATATTAATTACAAAGTTAATTATGTGCTGTGTAATCATGTTGTAATTCATTAGTTTACACTCTGAGAGCCTCATGCTAATAGCAAGATCTGACAGAGGGGTTCAGGAATCACCAAGAAAGACCTGTTGAAAACCCAGAATGGGGCTGAAAAGGACTTGAGCCCCATCAGGATGGTTCCTTGGGACTCATCTGCTTGACCTGAGGCCCGGTCATTGTGCCCCTCGAGGCTGTTCTCCTGAACAGAGCGCTGGACCCTCACTGCCCGGGGCTCTAAGGGATCATGGTCTGGAGCGCACACTGCTTTCAAACCCTTATCTGCTGAGGACGGTGGAAAACCCAGCTGCGTCTTGTTTTTTCCCTCACGGAAGTCCAGGGACAGGAACAGAATTTGTTTAATATTACTTACGGAACAGAGAGTCACTTCTAGGTGAAAAATTAACTGCTCAGATCACCAAAACAAAGTGGCCCTGGGAACACTGACCGTGGAGCAGACTTGGGAGGGGCCTCGAGAGGCTTCAGGTCCGAGACAGTTCTTCAGATGGGGAGACCCAGGCCCAAGAAGGGGAGGGGCGTGGCTGGGTTTGGGACCAAGGTCTCTTCGCATCCTTTTCCTCCTCTACCATCTCTTCTGAAGCATCAGGGATCTTGAAATGAACACTGGCCACATTTCTCTCTCCTTTCTTTCCTGTTTTGTTTTGTCTCCTAATGAACTGACCCACAGGGTGGCCTTGGCTGTGAATCCCAACTCTACTCCTTACCCAATCTCAAAACCCCGCTGAGGCCCAGGTACCTTGCCTGTGAAATGGGGTGAAGAAGATGGATCCTTGCACAGGGATCTGAAGATGGATGGGAAGGAAATGTGGGCCCTCCAGACCCTGCCCATACCAGACTGCTCTAGCAGTGTTCCAGAGGATCCTTTTCTAGAACCATCCCAGCTAGTGGAGAATTCCCCATGATCCTCCAATGGCATTTAAAATCAATGTGAGTAAAGACAGGCCTACCACAAAAGCCGCCCCCTCTCTGCAAATCTGTGGATCAAATTTCAAGCTTTTGTTACATGAGGGGATACAAGGCTGTGACCTACTCTGGACATAGTGATCTGGTGGCTGAGACCCTCTGCTTTCCAAATATAAACCTGCTTGTTTTATTTTTGCTGACAGCTGAACAACAACAACAAAAAAAGATGTGGAAGTCCATCCCCTTCTGGCTCCAGTCAACAACAGGAGAGAAGGACTCGGAGCCCCAGCTGGCATGGGAGGAAGATAAATAAGAAAAAACAAAACATGTCCTCCTGCTACAGCGGAATGTTTAAAAAAGAGGTGAAGAGCACAAGGTCAGGGGCAGATTTCATTTTCTCTAATTTTAGCAGGCTGAGGTAGGAGGCAGGATGCTGCCGACTCAACAGTTTTGGGGGAATCAGTTTTGGAGGGAACTCATTTGTTTGGTGGGGAGGGGGGCGTCTTAACAGCCAAAGGCGCTGTGGTTTCCTTTCCAGGGAACACATTGGTTTCCTTGGCAACAGAGAAGTCCAGCCTCCAAAGTTCTGCCGAGAGACCAAGGCTTGGCCTGGGATGCTCCCGACAATTATCCACAGCCAAGGTCTCACCATCCCACTCGCCCAGGCAGTGCGCTGGGTGGGAGAGGTGCAAAAATGTCGGCTCTGCAAAAACGTGGGCACCGATCTCCGTCTCTCCCCCTTGCACTTGTGCAAGCAGCTATTCATCCCCAGATCACCACTTTCCAGGGCTTTATGGCCAAGCAGGTAAAAAATGCTAGAAACAGCTTGGAAACAAGCCTGCGTTTGACAGCACCCGAGGACCTCGAGGGAACAGTAATGGCTTTGGGGCGGGTGGCTGATGGTCCAGCGCGCTTCAGCCTCGCATGGCTGGCACAGAGGAATGGCATCAGAACAGAGAAGGTCTGAATTTCTGAAGTCACCTCCCTCTATCCAGGCTCACTCACGTGGCTCTGGAGCCCAGCTTCCCAGAGAGAAATATTTAAACGTCTGGCCTGGGAAGACGCCATCCGTGCAGCAGGTGTGGGAGGGGTGGGGTGTGAGTGGGAGGAGGAGAGGAAGCAGAGAGGGGCCGGTGATGGAATCTGCAGAGCACTTATCCCACCGAGGCGCGCTATGCTAAGTGCCCCACACGCTCTGTCTCATTTAACACTCTCTCCAGTTGCCAGGGGAAGCAGTCACAATTATTCCTGGCTGGAGGGAATGGAAGGAGTCAAGTGACCTGCCCAAGGCCACCCAGTAAGTGAGTGGCAGAGCTGTGAGTCACACCTGCCAGTCTCTGAGCCTGTTCTCAGGAGAGGGGTGGATGGAATGCCAGGGGCAGGGAGGGAGGGGAGAGTTGCTCTGGCTAGCGGTTTACTCCACTGGTGGCGAAAGGGAGACAGAGGTTCCTGGAATTCTCCCTTCTGCTCCCCTCCCCAGAGCCTCCCCCCAATCCCCCCTGCATCTAAACATTCCCCAGGAAGACAGGCCCCAGAGCAGAGCTACCCAGAGGCTCTGACCCAGAGGCCCCAGCCCCTACACTCCACCTCGAGGCAGACGTAGCACTGGCTAACGTTTTCTGAGGGCCTGATGTTGCATCCTTTATAAGCTTTGTCTCCTTTAAGGCCAGAACAGCTCTATGAAGTAGGTAGTAATAGTCCACTTTATAGATGAGGACTGGGGGCTCAGTAGCATGTCCAAGTTCGTACAGCTAGCAAGAGGCGAAGCTGGAATTCAAGCCCCAGTCTGATGTCAAAATCTAGGTATACCCTTAACTAACGATGATGATGATGATGGTGATAATGATGATGGCCAAACTTTCCTGAGCTCTCACTATGTGTCTGTCCTGTTTTAAGTACTCTACACACATTTACTTATTTTATTCTCTCAACCATCCTATGAAGTACATGTTACAATTAGCTCCGTTTCACAGATGTGGAAACTGAGGCACGGAGCTCTATAAGCAACATGGCCAGGGGCACACAGCTCATAAGCTGTAGGGCCAAGGTTTGGATCCAGAAATTCAGGTAGACTCCTGAAATTCATACTAGTGACTCATAAGATGCCCTGTTTCTCCAACCACTGGGACATCCTCCCAGGCCTGAGCCCTTGATTCTGGGATCCTGTAAAGCCAGGTAGCAGTTGTGTTTTTCCCTTCCTAGAGATCAGCTCCCAGGAGAGTGCCTTCTCCCACCCCCAGGAACAGGCAGGCAGGACCTGGAGTGCGTTTCCATGTGTGGATGTGAGTGGGCAGGTGTGTGCACCTCAGGCTGGGTGGCATCAGGTTGTGCATGCAGCTAATTTATAACCCCCAGAGAAAACAGAATTGCAAAG
The DNA here is from genome assembly GCF_009873245.2 of Balaenoptera musculus. Lineage (NCBI taxonomy): Eukaryota > Metazoa > Chordata > Mammalia > Artiodactyla > Balaenopteridae > Balaenoptera > Balaenoptera musculus. The sequence goes on from NC_045800.1 coordinate 56,118,407, forward strand.
CTCACTCACAAATCTTCCCTATCGAGGCACTTGTGACAGGCAAGCGTGCCGTGAATTCCCAAGAACAGGCAGGCCTCCCCGCAGCCTCTACTGCTGAGACAGGCCCAGGTGACCTGGCCACCTGTGGGTCAGCTCTGCAGAGGTCCGGCCAGCTTAGCCCTGGGAGTGGTCGCCGACCTGGAGAGCCCTGTTCCTGCCTATCAGAAACGCTGGCTCCAGGGTCACCCCCACTCCCGATTACCCATCCCCCACCCTTGGGTGGGTCCTACCCCACTGCCAGCCCTCACACTCTGGTCCTCACTGCTCAGAGGCAGGGAGCAGGGCCGTTAGCACCTACAGAACTGAGGACACTAGCGAATGTCTCGACTCATACCACATACCTCATACTATACTAAGTGTTTTAAGGTTTGTCTCGTTTGAGTGCACGTCACACGCAGCAAGGCTCAGAGAAGTTATGTGACTTGAGCCTGGGATTCAACATCAGCAGTCTGATTCCAGAGCCTGTTCTGAGAACCACTCCACTGTATTCCCTCAAATCCTCAAACCTCACTGGGGTCCCTGGACCGTGTCCCTGGTACACAGATACTCACTGAATTTCCCCCAGAGGGGACAACGAGGGGGCCCAGGTTTGGTTCTGGTTGGGGTCACCCCTCTGGGGTTAAACCCCATCCAAGTTCCCATAGCTGTGAACCACGAGACGTTTCCAGCTTCTGCATGCTCAGAACTGGTGCTGCCCACTCTTGAGTCTGGCTCACACTGACCCTTCTAAACCCAGCCCTGGGGGCACTGTGATCACAGAGCGGAAAAGGGACGCATGCTTTCTTCCCAAACCTTGCTCCACAGAGCCTTCCCCAGCAGCGGGCACGGTGACTATAGCACACCGAATGGGGGGCCCAGCACTTGGGCCCTCTGTGATCTCCCAGCCAATTCTCCTGTTGCCCCACCCTCACAGGTGGGAGGATGGGCGAGGGCAGGGCAAACCGGGCAGCAGTCAAGGGCAGGGATAGGCCGAGTCTTGACTCTGCCCTAACCTGCTGTGTGACCCAGGCCAGTGTGCTGCCCTTTCGGAGTTTTGTCTCTTCTATCTGGGAAATGAGTTGGGCTTGCCTGCATGATTGTTGGGAGGATTAAATTAAATGAGCATGAGAGAGTGTTGACCCTTTGGAGAGGTGTGTACGTCCATGCACACACGTGCACCCACAGAGCTGAGGTGACATCGGGTTGCAGGAGTCCCCATCCCGGCCCAAAGAGCACTCCACACCAGGCCACCCTACCCAAGAGGTGTCTCTCGGGACTGGCACCAGGGTGAGAGCCCCCGCTCCTCCCCCTCCAGCTCAGACTCCTTCAGCCCCAAACCTATAATCCCCAGCAGGGAAAATGACAGCCTTGCCCGGCAGCCGCCCTCGGCCGATGGGCGAGGAGCCGGGCGGTGGCCATGGTGGTGGCTGGGAGGCGGGCCCGGGACACACAGCCGCCGAGTCAGGGGAGGTCAACGGCGGGGGACAAATGCCGTGGGGACTGTGGGCTTTGGGGTGGGTAGACACTGGATGAGAGGGAAGAGGGGAAGGGGAGGGCACAAGACTTCAGGGTTGGCCTGAGGCTGGTTCTCTGCAGGACAAGGCCCAGGGAGAGTCAGCAAGGGGTCATGACCCAGGAGCCAGAAGCACAAGGAAGGGGCCTCTGCAGAAAGACGATGGCCTGGGCCCGAGACCCTGAGGCTGGCCAGGCCCCTGGAGGCAGCAAGGCAAGCACTGCCCACCGGTTGGGCGTTGGGAAGCTACAAACACAGATTCCTGGGCTCTGCCCCAGCCTCCCGGGAGGGTTGGGGAATCAGCATTTTAGAATGAGCCACTGAGATCTGGTTGCAGGAGGCTGCTTGGGAACCTCTCGATCTCCCCTGTCACGGGGAGCTGCTGGGGTTTCTCCTGCCTGTGCTGCCTTCCCCTCAGCACCAACCTCCATTTGGCAGGAGGCAAGGCCGCAGCGGTGCCACGGACACCCGGAGCACGTCTGCCGAGCTCGGCTGCTCACCACCTGTCTCCTTAGAGGCACGTGACCCGTCTGTGGGCGGGGCTGCAGGACTGTCTGGGTTTATTGCCGCCTGGTCAGCAAGGCCTGGGCCAGCCCCTGAGCACCCCTCCCAGGCCCCTCCCCACTGAGAACAGCTGTCAGGGAGTTGAAACCTTGGCGCTCTCTGCCTCCCCTCCAAACCTGCTCTGGCAGGGAAGTGTCACCAGCCCCTAGCGCTGCGGGGCTCTCGTCCAGGGTCACCTGGACCCTCGCCCCGTCCCAGTGGGGAATGAAAGGCCCGACCTCCTGGAAAAGGGACATGCCGCCCCAGGTCATGCTGCCCTGACTCTCCATGGCCTTGGACAAGTCACATGCCTCTCTCGGCCTGGGCTTCCTCATCTAAAATAGGAAGTGGGAGGAGGCTGGACTTGGCAGCGTGCAGGCTGTGAGGGGAGGGCATTCCGGGTGGACAGAATGGCTTGAACAGCAGCTTGGGTGAGAGAGCCATTGGAAACATGCCCAGGAGACTGGGATTGAGGCTGGATGTGGGGTTAGGGTTAGGGTCAAGGTTGAAATTGGAGTTGGGGTCAGCACTGGATTTCTCTGACCGGTACTGTCTGAAAGGGAAGTCTCCTGAGGGCGCCCGATACCTTCCAGCAGGGGCCCTCAGCAGCTGCTCCAATGTCTCTGGATCACATGAAGGGACTGGCCAGCCTGCCTGCTCAGAGCGGGTGGCAGTGTTTGCTTGGGGCCACTCCAGAGGGCCTGCTAGGACGCCCAGACCCCCAGGGAGCCCAGAAGAGAAAGGGGGTGCAGCCAGCCTCCCTTGCATCAGCCTGAGCACAGGGGTGGCAGGGCCAGGGCCTACCCGAGGGTGCAGCTCTTAGACTCAGCCCCAGGGTGACAGGCCAAAGAGCAACGGGGTCCCCAGGCCCTGGGGAGACAAGGACCCATTTGGGCTTCAGGGCCTCTGGGTCAGGGCCATGGGGATGGCCCAGCTCAGGCCTGGAGCTAAAGACACCTGCCTGGGGCCTCTGCGGGCACAGGCTGTGCTGGGCCAGGACTCTCTGCTGGCATCCCCACAGCTACCATCACACCTATTGTCCTGTTGGATATTTGGAGACCCAACCTCTTGTAAGAGGGTTATGCTTAAGGACAGGTCACCAGGATGACCCTGGTCACACAGGAGTGCTGGAGTGTGCAGGGCCTGGTACCCTCAGCCATTTCCTCAGGCCATGCCACTGGAGAGGCCAGTGGAGTCCCAGGGCTGGTCTCTGCTGGGGACAGGCCGCTGCCCTCTCCTGGCCCCCAGCTCCCATCTCTTCCCTCCCTCTTGACCTCCAGGACGGCGTGAGGCACCCTTGGCACCCTTCCAGGAAGGGAAGAGATGGACAGGTGGTGGGACAGGTGAACGAGGGGCCAGTCAGTGGAGGACGGGGCCTGCCTGCTTCTCTCTGGCCAGAGACAGTGATCTGAAGCCTGGGCCTGACATGAGGGCAGGTAGCACACGTGGCCGATGTCCCTGGGGCCTGCCCACCGGCGAGTCTGCTCACCCACTGCCTGGTCCCACTTGCCACGGCCTCGCCAGCCCCTTCCCTGCCCCCTCGCGGGCCTGAGATGGCTGTCACCATGGCAACCCTGCTCATTCAGTCCGGGATAATGAAGCCAATGTGTTTTTCATTTCCATGAGCTGGAGTGAGGAGCAGAGCGGGGGAGGGGGCTTTCCCCTCCGGCCCCCCGCTCTGGGGGAAGGCAGGCTGGATAGAGAGTGTGTGGGGCCTGAGCAGCGGAGGCACAGACACCAGCGGGAGGGGCGTGAGACCTGGAGCCACCAAGCTCTCGCTCGACCCGCCACAGTAGCCTTGTGGCTGGACAACGCCAGCTAGAAAGGCAGGCCTTCCCGCCAACACCCGGACCAGGAGAGGTGGCTTGGAGCCAGGAAAGCGGGGCTCCGTTTCTAGCTGTGTGACCTTGGGCTAGCGATTTCACCTCTCTGGTCTCACTTCAGTAGAACCAAGTTCATCAAGCATTCATTGGGTCCCTTCTGAGTGTCTGGCCTTCTGCTGTCCCCAGAGAGCCAGAGAGGACCCAGACAGAGCCCCTGTCCCTCATGAGCCCACTGGTTATCAGGAGGAATCTGTACTGGGCAGGTTTCTCAGCTGTAAAAATGAGGCCAGTAACGCTTAACTGCTACTATCTTTGAGTTACTACTGTTGTGGGGAGGGGGGCGGGTAACATGAAGTTATGTATGTGAACATGCCTGGTGTACACAGTAGATGTTTTACAAGTGCTAACCTCCCTTCTTTTCTTCATCCTGGGGCCCTGGCTGGCAACACAGAGATAGCAGATGTTTAGGAAATTCTCCCGTGTGAGTCAGCAGTCACAGCTGCCCTGACGCCTCTCCTTCCCCTTGACCTGTCCATTCAGCGGGAGGTGAAATCGAGGCCTGAGCAGGGCTGGGCTTGGGGGAGAGAAGGGTGGCAGAGCAGTGGCCGTGGGCCAGCCCGCACTGTCGGTGGCAGGGCTCATCTGCGGCCCAGACGGGGGAGAGTGGGGTCGTCTGGGAAACCCACGGCCCACAGTCGCCGCCATCACATCCCCTCCCTCAGCCCCTCTCCAAGGGCAGTAAGCCAAGAGCACTCAGGCAGAAAACCGTGGCCTGTCTCCCCCCCCAGTAATTCAATCACCTTGGAGGCCAGTGGCCCTCTCTCCTGGCTGGGCTGACAGATTATAGGGGGAGGGAAGGGAAGCATGCGGAGGGAGGGGGCGGGGAGACCTGGAAAAATCAGAGCAGGGCTTGAAAAATGAAGAAATAAACCTGCCAGGAGGAAGACAGCCTCGATCCGTCCTCCATAAAGCTGTCTTAGGGCCACCAAGGATGTTGGTGGGCAGAGGAGGCCGGAGATGGCTCCTCCCGGGACCCCTGCCACCCCCCACCCAGCTAGGCTCCAGCCCCCCACTGGGGAGGGGTCGGGGAGGAGAGGGGCTGGGTGGGCTTGCGGGATAAAAGGGGCAGGAGTGGCGGAGGCGCAGCTTTCGGGAGAACAGGGCCGGGAACAGGGGCCCCTTGTCACTGAGGCCGACCCACGGAAGGAATGGAGCGCCGTGTCCGCAGGCAGCTGGCAAGCAGGCCTCGAAGCAGGCTGACAAGGCGTGAGGGCTGGATGGAGCCCTTTTGCCTGTTTAGCAGATGGGGAGACAGGCCCAGAGTCACACACAAATCAGAGCCGCTTGGGTTCTCCAGCCCGGGGGCCAGGCCAGGCCACCTTCACCATGAACTGCAGGTTGGGGGGCCTCTCCCTGCTGAGTCCGCAACAGTGCCACATCACAGCCAGCCCGGCTGGGGCCGAGCAGACCTGTGAAGGGGGCTGCAGCCCTGGCTCTCCTCCGGGCCCCTCCACAGGGCCATCAAGAATCACGTTTCCTAGGAACAGCAAACGACCCTGAAAACCGCTCAGGACGTTAAGTCCAAAAAAGAAGGAAAGAGAATTATAAAGTGACCAGAAAGGAACAGACCAGAATGTTGACGAGGATGACCCCTGGTTGGAAGGATGATGGGCAAGTTTTGTTTTTCTTCTTCCAACTTTTCTGTGACTTCCAGACTTTCTACCACAAGCATGCATTACTTTTACAATAAGGAAAAAAGGACGTTATTAGAGTTAAAATAACTAAGCCCCTTCCACTAAATGCTACTCGTGCTACATTCTCCATTTACAGGACGTCAAAGAAACTCTTGCTGGATGTAGGCAGCAGCTTCGAGTAGGCGCACGTGCTCACCCATGAGAAGTCACTCCAGGCAGGAAGGAGGGGACCAGGGCTGCTCTCACTTTGCTGTGTGACTCTGGGCGAGTCCTGTACCTCTCTGTGCATTGGTGTGCTCCCTTTGCCCTACACACCTCACTGGATGGGTGCCGAGGACTGCTGGGCCTGGGCATGCTTGAACTAAATTCAGAAGGCTTCATGAATTAGGGGCACAGGTCTTCTCTGATCGATGGGGCACTGTCTGGGGCAGAGGGGGCAGCTGAGGTGCCTCCAAAGACCGGGCAGGCCAGCGCGCAGGGTGGAGGAGTTGGGCCGAGCAGCGCCAGGAGGCGAGGGGCCAGCTTTCATCCCCTGTTTACAGTGGAAACACAGACTTGAAAAGGTTTCACTTTTCCACTGTTTTTGTGGCAGTGCTGTGGGGAGCAGGGCTTCCTGAGAGCGAGGCCAGCTTTCCAAGGCCACACCGAGTCCAGCCCCGCGCTGGCCTCCGACAGGAAACATCATGTTTTCAATTTACGGGTCCCTGCCAGGCGCTGCGAGCAGGCCCGCGCTCCACCAATCGGCTGTGCGGGGAGAGCAATTCCAGGCCCCGCCGCAGTTGGGAGCCCTCGGCCGGCCCAGTGGAGCTCCAGGACCGCAGAGGGACCCCGTGGGATCCCTGAGGGGCCTTGTTCCGGGACAGCTCTGGCTGCATTTAGCAGCTGATGCACCCGGTGACGCCACTCCACAAACTCCAATCCTTGGCCTTCTGGCTCCCACATCTGCTAGTCCTACTCCCTTGCTGACAGACGGGGAAACTGAGGCCCACAGAGAGAAGAGGCTTCCCAATGCCACCAGAATATTAGCAAAGAAAGAATGACCTCAAATCAGATTGGCAGATTCCCAACTGAGTCCCTTGGCAAGACGGGACTGTCCTGCAGCCCCCCACCATGTCCCGCCATGATGGTGATGACAGCTGACCTCCACTGCACACCTACAAGCCAGGCATTGTGACCACCCTTAAGCCACAGAACAAGCCTGTGAGCTGTCTGACCTTCATATCTTACAGATGAGGAAACTGAGGCCCAGAGGAATTTAGAAACCTCTCTAGGGTCATGGGGCTGCGACATGGAGCTGGGGCTCTCAGAGTGCGAAGCTGGCCTTCTCCACCCCTTCCTGAGGACTCCCCTGGCTCTGCATCTCCAAGGCCTAGTGAGGTGCCCCAGGTGAGACACACTGACCCCCCCCCTCCCGTCCTGCTCCTTCCCTCGCCTCCAGCTCGTGCTCAGGAAGAGCCTGGGGAGGAAGGTCAGACAGAGAGGGAGGCGGAAACCCCTCAGGGAGGGCAGGCCAGAGCAGGAGCTGCTGCCCCAACCTCTGCGGGGACAAGCCCCTTCCAGCCTCTGGGTCTCAGTTTCCCCCTATCTAGGGAAGATGGGATCTGTTGGCTCCTCAGCTCCCCCAGCCCCTAACATCCAGGGTCTCCAGAATTTCACATTTAGGGCGTCTTTGTGCTACATGTTTTCTGTGTATTCCTCCCCTCTCTGCCCCTATTTCTGAATGAACTCTGAACTCTTCCAACCCCGTGCCCACTGGGTTTGGATTTTAAAACCCAGACATGCCACAGGACATCTCCGCTGCAAAGGGGCTGCCGATGTCAGCTTCCCTTCCCTGCCAGAGCCCAGGGCAGCAGAGCCGCTGCTTGACCACATCTGGTCTCTGCTCTGACATGCAGGATTTGAGG